>NC_064639.1:246081177-247418052 GCF_023864345.2 Schistocerca serialis cubense | reverse complement strand
GAATTGTACAACAAGCATGAATGGCTGTATGGTTGTGACATGAAAAATGCCTTATTTTGTTTTCCTTGTTTATTATTTGGAGGAGATCTTTCACGCTCTAAACACGGAGTTTGTGACATTCAACACCTCCATGACAAAATTAGAAAACACGAACTTTCTTCAGTCCATGTAAATAACGTTTTGAATATGGCAAGTCTAGGCAATGTAAACAAAGTTACCCAATTAGACAGTGGGTACAGAAGGTCCATAGCTTTACACAACCAAAATGTTACCAATAATTGGTACATATTGAATCTAAATACTAACTGTATTAGTTTCTGTGGTGCGTTGGAAGCTGCACTTAGAGGACGAGATGAGACTGAATCATCTTCCAATCCTGGTGTTTTACGTTCCTTGATTAATTTTAGTGCGGAATTAGACTCTGTATTAAAATCGTATTTAGAGAAAGCTACAGTTTTCAAAGTAACCTCAAAAACCATCCAGAATGAACTCCTCCAGTGCATGCTTCAAATCTGCCAAGAGGAAATTAGAAAGGAAATTAGAAAGGAAATTAAGGGTCCTGAGTTTTTGGCCGTAATAGCTGACTAAAGCAGTGACATAGCCTGTGTTTTCCAGATGGTTGTAGTATACAGGTACATCATAATGGAAAACCATTTGAAAGATTTTGGGACTTTATAGCACCAGAAAAGCATGATGCCCAGTCTTCGGCAACGTCCATCATCAAACAGATAAATAATCGTTTGGGGAACTGTCCACATAAGCTAATAGCGCAAATGTGTGATGGTGCATCAGTCATGAGTGGTTCGTCACGTGGGGTGCAGGCTCTTGTTAAGGAAAGGTTTCCCAATGCTTCATACATTCATTGTTATGCCCACCAGTTGAATCTCATTATGCTTAAAGCTGCTTCCATTAATAAAAAAGTGCGAATATTCATCACAAAACTTCAGAGACTTTGCAGCTCCTTTTCAGCATCTCCTCGAAGAACAGCAGTTCTCGACGAAATAGCCGAAATAGGATGGAAACGACTGCCACGTTCAGTGCCTACTCGAAATTTTCAGTCAAGGAGCGTCAATACCGTTTTCGAATATAGGGAAGATATTATCATGTGCATGAATAATATGAGCCAGGGAGGAAATCTGTATAATGAAAACACGATCCTGCAAGCCTGTGGCTTAGTAACAATTTTGAAGGACGATAAGTCCAGTTTTTGGCTTTCATTTTTTCGTAAAATCATGATCCATGTGGATATTTTGTATAACCAGCTACAAAAAAGGGATATTGACCCAACTTATGCACAAAATCAGCTGACAGCTTATGAGCGTGAAATTGCGAACATTGGGGAAGGAGTAAGTGAAAATTCAACAGGTTTACATAAGTACCATTAAAGAGGGAGAACTGAAGATGCGCAGCGAGGGGCAAAAGAAATATGAGATGTTATAAGTTACGAGACAAAAGAAAGATTCAATTTGACTGGACACCTAGTTGCAACATCTCTCTTTCTACCAGAGAAATTCGCTACTTACTCTTCCAGTTTTTCAGAAACTTCTTTCAGAGCTGCTATCGAATGCTACTCTCTTTTGGAAGCAGAGAAACTTCGAACAGAACTCTGTTATTTATGGAAGAGAGAAGTTCAAAAGGATGTGTGGAGCTTTGAGCTTTCTGGATTACATAACAGACAATAATCTTTGTGATACACTGAGCGAATCTGTGAAGCTCCTGAAAGCATAATTACAATTCCAGTGAGCACATCAGAGGCGGAACGTTGTTTTTCTTCGATGGAACGCATCAAAACCTTCTTGCAGAATACTATGGACCAAGGAGGACTATCAGCACTCGCGATGCTCTCTATTGGACGAGACCTTGTTTTAGGAATTGCAGACTTCAATTAAAGGGTGACCGAAAGATTTGCAAATATGAAGGAAAGAAGAATAGAGCTCCTGTACAAGTGATTACCACCACATCCAAATTCAGAGATAAAATCGAACGGTGTTAACATCAGTCCTGCTGTAAAAGGTTAGTAAGGCATGTCTACCACTTTTTGAATACATAGAGCTGCAGTTGATTTTAATTCCTTTTATTCTTCAAAAGTACTACTTTTTTGTATGTACACCTTTTGGTTTTATTATTAGTAGATGCAGGAGTAACACGAGCAAGCGGTCTGTTTATATCAGGCATTACAAAAACCTGAGCAGTGTACTGATTTTCTCTCTTTTGTTGATGTTTTACTTCGTGAGCAAAGTGCACCACCATCATCTTTGGTCACAAGTCGCCATTGGTGTTGGCTATGCAACACACTACTATGAAATTTTGTACTACTTTTAATGCTAACATTCCTAATCACACACTTGTTTACATAATTATGTATGGTGAAAAATATTTAACTTATGATGTATAACACGGAATACAAACTGAGATATTTTAAATGTGTCTAATGTTATTCAGATTCATTTATTATTATTTTTCTGGATAGCCCGCCTGATGTTAACATTCTGGATTTTTAAATGCGGTGGGAAATTAACGAAAATCTATCCACTCAACAGGCCTGCTGACACAAGATGTTGTGTAGCTACTACCTCCTACATGTTTTGCAGCTAACGCAAGTTTTTATCACTATCAGGCGCGACCAAAAAGTCGTGCTGTGCGACGTTCAGACCACGCAGTGCTTCCAAACCAGTTTCCTGGTTGCCTGTAACAGCTGGAGCTCATTCAAGAAACCGATGACAGATGACACCATAGGTAGAAATTTTATTCTCGAAGTAACTTTGTCACTGGATCACTAACTACATATACGATTTGTAAGGCTATTTTCTTACCCTGGAGGCAAAACTGAATGCTGTAGCAATTGGATTGCTATCCATCGACCACTGCAGCCTATTCAGAACACCAGCAATCAGCAGCTCTTCCATCCATGCCAAGATATAGATCCTGAGATGCAACCAACAAGGAGATTGGTGGATGAAAAGTGGCGGACCAAATATAAAACCAGTGGGGAAAGGTGAAATAAGGAGAGTACTAACAAAAATAAAACACCGGCTTTCTCTTGGTGCCAATATTTTGCACTTTTTGCTAATGAATTTATTGTTTATCTTATTTAAAAATTTTCTCTATATGGTGATTGAAGTGATTTTTTAAAAAATAAAAATTGTGATGAAATTTGGAACATATCTTCTATTATTTTGGTTGTTGACTGGTAAATCTCTAATAATACTATATAAAATTATATATTTTTATTATATTTGGCAAATCACAATATTTGCAATATGTTTTGGCTGAAAATATGTAACGATAAATCATCAAGATCTTTATGATAATTCACAAATATTTGTAGTTATAAAAAAAGAGGAAATTTGACTTTTCTATTTCTTCCCAAATATCTATAATACGTTCTTTAAAATTAAAAATAAATTCCCAATCTTCATACCAATTGTCGTCATTATTATAGAGGATATAATTAGTATCCTTTTTGTGTTTCTTGCTTCTCAAATGTTCTTTGATTAAAGATGGTATAATTCTTTTTGCAACTATAACGTTTGAATTTCTTCTCTTGTGGTTTATTAAAATATTTTTCTCTCTTGGTTTATTAAAAATATTTTCGTCAAATTTAAAAATGTCCCACACATTAGCTGGTAGCCCCTGCCTGGGGCAGGCCTGAGGGTTAACCAACTATTTCAATCTACTATGGTTCATCCACAGTGATACCTCCCCGTGATATAACATATGACGTGCCCAGTTTCGACTGTTGGGAAATCTAACGGCTTTTGTGGTCGTATCTTAAATAGCATCTGGTGCATTTATTGTGTGGAGATGTGGTTATTTTTTCAAAAATGCCAACTTGAGCGTATTCTAAAGTTTAAAAGTATCACATATAATTCATAAGTGGAGCCGTTCAAGCAATATTTTCTTTCGTATACATGAATTACGGTTGTGTTGTTTACCTTTATTCTTTCTTGTGTTTTCCACTGCCATCCAAGCCGCAGACGCTCCGACTTCCAAGCCACACTGCATCAACTGTCTCATCCCCTAAAACGCATGGTTACGTAACCACACTGATTGTTGGTGCACCATGTTATGCTTTAAATTACCGCCGATAATTATTCATTGCACACATTTCCTCCCTCCTTTAATAAAAAAGATTCTGGCTAGAACAGCTGGAGACAGCTGTCTTATGCACGTGAGTTTTGTGTGTATGAATGTATCAGTGTGTATTTATACTTTGCTTCCTTTGTGAAGATTAGATTAGATTAGATTAGATTTACTTTCATTCCAATTGATCCGTAGTGAGGAGGTCCTCCAGGATGTGGAACATGTCAGAAAAACAACAATACATGACAGATATTTACAACTAAAACAAATAAGCTAATGTACCATTCCACAGGTCCCAAGTGGAGTGATCATTTTTTAATGAACACTATATGAAAGTCATTTTACAAATACTAATGCACTGAATTTAAAATAAAGTTTTTTATTCAGAAGTCACAAGTTTTTTATTTATTTATAAGGTAATAAACATGTAATACAACTACTATAATACTTATTTACAATGAACACATTACTGCACTGAAATTGTGCAGAAGTTCTATTGTACTCATATACAAATCAGTTGGTTTTACTGAGAAATTCATCAATGGAGTAGGAGGAGTTGGCCACCAATAAATCCTTTAGGCTTTTCTTAAACTGTATTTCATTGGTTGTTAAGCTTTTTATGGCTGTTGGCAAGTTACTGAAAATGTGTGTTCCTGAATAATGCACACCTTTTTGTACAAGACTAAGTGACTTTAAATCCTTGTGAAGATTATTCTTATTTCTAGTATTGATTCCATTAATTGAGCTGTTGGTTTGAAAAAGTGATATACTTTTAATGACAAATTTCATTAAGGAATATATATATTGGGAAGCTGTAGTTAGTATCCCTAGTTCCCTAAACAGGCTTCTGCAGGATGTTCTTGAGTTCACACCACATATAACTCTTACTGCACGTTTTTGTGCCCGGAAAACTTTAGCTTGGCTTGATGAATACCCCAAAAAATAATCCCATATGACATTATGGAATGAAAGTAAGCATAGTATGCCAGCTTTTTCGTTTTTATATCCCCTATGCCTGACAAAATTCGCATTGCAAACAGAGATTTGTTAAGACGCTTCAGCAGTTCTGTGGTGTGCTCCTCCCCGTTGAATTTATTATCAAGCTGTAATCCCAAGAATTTAACACTGTCCACTTCTTCTATCTTCTTGTCATCGTATGTTAGACATATACTCGTGGGACACCCCTTACAAGTTCTGAACTGCATGTAGTGTGTTTTTTTCAAAGTTTAGTGACAAAGAATTGGCGAGGAACCAGTGATTAATGTCCACAAATATTTTATTGGCTGATATTTCTAAGACCACACTTGATTTGCAACCAAAGACATACATTAACACTTTCGTCGTTTCTGCGTGCTGCGTAGTATAGTTATTCCGTTATGAAGTTTGTTGTAAATATGAAACGTCCCCTTAGAACAATTATACAAGACTGTGCTTAACCTGACACACAATATTTTGTTAGCGCAACGCAATCTGACTTTTAAAATTCCCTACAAAAGAATGGCCCTGACTAACATTAAACTATACCTTTCACAAATCACTTACCTCACAAAAATCTTCGCTGCTCAAGCTACTGCAATACAGCGAGCGCCACTACTGCCAGCTAAATAAAAGATTCAAACTATGGAAGGCACTAACTACTGATAGGGATAGTTAGCAAATCAAAGATATTAATAGAGAACAAACAATGTATTTACCTTGATATCATCATATATAAATATAGCGGTTCATGAAAAATTTCAAAACTCCGCCATCTCTCTCTCTCCACATCCACCACTGCTGGCGGCTCACCTCCAACTGCGCAACGCTACGCGCTGTTCACAGCCAGCTGCCTAACACTACAATGGCGAGTATTACAACAATGCAAAGCAGCCACAGACTGCACACAGCACAGCCAGTGATTTTCATATTGAGCGCTACGTAACGTTGCCAATAAGAAAACATAAACAGCCTACTTACATAGAGAAAAACATAAACAGCCTGAGAAAACATAAACAGCCTACTTACATAGCCCCCATGCTCCCCACAAAAAATTTTACAAAATTTTTTTTGGGCAGTGGCCAATAATGATTTGATAAAATTTTTCATAATTACAATAACAAAGAAATCAAATGCACACACTTATTGATACAATGTTGGTCAAAAGCTAAAATTTTCTCACAGTTTATAAAGACAGTCCTGATCATTCATTACGGTAATCACAGGTTTTTTTTTCACAAAGTCTCATTAGTAAAAGAAATTGCACACAGAAGTAGTGGATTTCCATGGAGTCTTGAAGAAGTAGTGTTGTCCTTCCAACGGAAAGACAGTGCTGACTCTTGACATGTTGACAGGTAATGGGCCACAATGGAGCAAACCCACAGCAGAGTCATTCGAAGTTTTGAAGAATATTGGTAGGTAGGTCATCACAGAGCAGACCCACTGTAGTCCTGGTATAGACTGTGGTATTGGTGGGCCACCAGAGGTGCAGACTCACTGCAGTCCTTGTAGAAATAATGGTATTGGTGGGTCATCAAAGATGCAGACCCACTGTAGTCCTTGTAGAGATAGCCAGCAGCCATCGGCTGTGACTGTGCAGGTGCACAATCACCATTGAAGAGTCTTGCGGATGATATAGCAAGTCCATAAACCACCACTTGTGCACTCACAAAGTTTTTGAAATTGTCCTTAGAACCAGCAATGCTGTTATCCAGTCCCTTGCTGAGTTATTAACACACGTGCAAACACTCAGTCCCAACTTCTCACATATTATCCATATACTATGACCAACAGAAACGTGTGCAGTGAAATGGAACTTACAAGTTAATAATATCATGAACTGGTGACAATTACAATTTTATAACAGAAGAATACAATAACAAAGGTACAAAATACATCATTAAAGAACATAACAATACAGATAACATTTGTAGTAAAACAGGCGTTACAAAAGAATAGAAATAAACATATACATCAGTGTTACAAAAATAGTGACATAAGTACATACATAAAATAATGAGAATAGTTTTCGAAACATTAATTTCACACATGAACATTGAAACAGAACAGAATTGTAAACAACTTTACAAAGAAAATAACATATTATTAATGCCACTTATATTTGAGGATAACAGTATTCCTCATCACAGTGAATGTAGCTTAATATTAAAAGAGAAAAAAATTCTATGAAACTACACAGAGACAGGAAGAAAACAAATACACAAGGGTACACAAACACATAGTGGGATAACACCAATAGGAAAGGACAGGGTTCGTTTTCAGTGTAACATTTGGTACTGCAGTCCAACCCAAAACTTCATATATCTTTCCTCTTATTTCATCCTTTGTTTCCACCAAAAAAATTCTATCTAAGCATGCTTTCTGTATTTATATGTTCACACATTTCTCACCTCAACATTTATTTCCAAGAAAATCCTACCTAAACCTGTTTTCTGTACTTTTTTTTGTATAACTCCTCAATGCATTTCTTCCAATTCATCGAAACTCATTCTCTTAGAGGCTACCTACTCTTAAGCTAACTTAAATCTACTGAGCTCAGATGCTAAACTAAGGGACGAGGCAATGCAGCAGCACAAAATAAGTAACACAAACAGCAATGACCAAAAAATTGGAAAATTGCAAAGCAAGCTACAGTAAATCTAAATTAACAGATAAAATGCAAAATTACAACTAATATGAGCCAATGTGCAGCAACAAAAAAAAATCAGTTGTAAAACTGGCTTAACAGAGTAATGTAATGTGAAATTTAGTAGCACTATGCCTGGCAAACAGCAACAGCAAATGCAATAACTTATATCTAAACATGACATAGCTCAAGCAGAAAAAATAATACAGTAAAAACAACAATGCAGATAAGGGAAATGTATATTCACATCTTAATATCTATGTAATTAAAGTGGTGCACCACAACAACTTATTGTAAAAGAAATATTACCATGTACTTGAAAAGAAAATTATAGATGCTGTTACTGGTATTAGTCCCTTCTTATTGTTCTTTCCTTTCCAAGTGCTCCTTTTTTAAAGAATGTGGATCATAAAATAATTATTTAATAGATCTGTTGACAGAAAGTGTTCACATTAGCAAATGCATTTCATTTTATAAAAGCAATGCTGCAACACAGCTGGAAACCAGATATCAAGTGAAATAAGCAACTACGAAAAGCAAAGTATAAAAATATCATTCAGTAGTCATGTGACATTTCATAAGTTAGTAGCTCTCAACTCTCGTAGAAAGACGCTTGTCGTAATCAGGTGTGCAGATGTACGAATATTTCCCATCAATTCATAAGCATTTCAGTAATTAGCACAAAGTGCGAGTAATCATATGTTTTCAAGTAACGAGGGTGTCGCATTAGCGATGAAAGGCACACCCTAATGGCTTGTTCTCCAGGTGTTTGACACGTCCCACGTCCCCTTTTTTTTTTTCTACCTGTGCCGCTGAAAAGGGCTCGCAATAATGGCTTTTTCTCCAGGCGTCTGACGCAGCTGGGTGCCCGCGACGCATTACGTGCAGGTGGTCACTTAACTTTCGTACGGAAATATTTACCGCTACAGTGACAGTCATATATACAAAATTTCACAGGTCGAGAATTTACTTTGCAAATGTGTAGAAACAAAATCCTATGAATATAACAGTGTCCAAAAAATGTTCAGTGGCATTGTGATACATTCACACATGATTCACACATGTCATAACTCTTAAAGTACGATTCTTGGTTTCCAACATCCTTTTTCACAAGTCAAGAGTCCCTACCCACTATTCATTACTCCTTACCTTATTACACATATACGTATCCATCGACACTCGTCAATATTTCATCATGAGAAATACGTAGCATAATAAACATTCCTCAACAACATAATACACATCGTCGTCGTAATAATAACATCATAAAACTTCAGTCAAATCTCAAAATCGTCGTAACTTCCTCCAATAATTTCTAAGCCTAAAAAAAATTCTCTGCTCATGTCAAAAGTGTCAGCTGCCTCAAACGTACTTTAAAAATCATGATCTCATACCAAATACATCATTCAAAGCTCTCATAGTATCACAATGGTTCCGAAAAAATATGATCAGTTTACAAAGTACAGACAAAATACAGTTTCATAAGTGTGAAGTTATCCAACTGTGTAATTACGTAAACATGTGTCACTGATATAGTAAAATAAATGTTTGTCTCTCTCAGTTACATGATCAGATAGCTGTGTAATTATGTGTTAGAGAAATATGGTACCGATGTGTAAAGTTGTATAAGCAAATACCATATTAGCTAGGGTTCCTTGTGCTTGCCAAACACATGGTAAACAAAGTAGACGTGTACCCCCCTGAGGATTAATGTAATTATACCCTTAGGTGTTACAGATTACAGCAATGGAATGAAATGTATCACGGAAAACTTTCTTTGTAATTCAAAAATCTTTAAAAATAAATGTTTTAAGTATAAAATTGATCACTGAAATGCGTGTCCTGTAGCGCTAAATGTGCATCTTGTTGTAAGATAATCTCTGTGGAAGTGTCGTAGTTATTTTCCTCCGAAAGCTAAGTTCTGCAGAAGCCAATGTACTTACCTCATAATACACAAAAGTGAAATGCTTTGCGTATAAATGTCTTAGTTATTACGCTTATTGCCATGATGAAGAAAGTACTGTGCTGTAACGTATTGTTGTGCTACGGAAAAGGCAATCTCATTGTAGCTATACCACAAAAGTTACTACTAAAACCTGTTTTACTTTCCAGAATAAAACAGAAAACTGTGCAGATATAAAACAGATACACCGCAAAAGTAACATTGTAAATTGTCACTCATTAGTAGCGTCGTGATAAAAATCGTGTAGCTGTCACATAAACTAACCTCTGTGTCATCTGGTATCTCTCAGAAAGCACTTTAAATACAGAATGTATTTTCAGGTAACCAAAATGTTGCATTAAAATCTCATTAGCAGTACTGGTAAATGTTCTAAGTATGTGAGCCTTATAGTCGTTACGTAATCGTACAACTAACAAGCAAGAATGTACAAATACAACACTGTGTCGTCTGTTCACTATAACAATGCATTCGTAATTTCTGTTTAAATAAGTTCTCTTGGTTCTTGACTGGATATTTAACTTCAAACATTGTTGAATGTTAACAGTTTCTTAAGTCTAACACAGCATACTAGTAATGTAAAGGGAAAAGTTATATGGCAAAGACAAAGTTAAAAAGCAGATTATCTTTCAATAAACGGTTTTATATCTGAAATGTGGTGCAATCCTTTACTATTCATAGTACTCAGAGTTTGAACTTGAATGCAATTGTCAGGCGGTATATGTCGGTAAAGAATACTGGAATTTTTCTCAAGGTTAGCGTCTATGTTATTTTTCTCGGAGCCAGCGGGCGCACGCGGCTGCCTGCTGTGCGAGTCATTGTCTGTCTCTTTGTTGGCGCGCGCCGTTATTCGGGTTCGGAGACCTAACTTCTACAAATTCGCCTTGACGAGAGGGCCCTGCTCTGTTTGAATCCCGCCAGTTCTGATGCAATTGACGTCTGTCGTTATGATCATATCGTCTGTCGTCATTTCGGTAGATTCCATAGTTTCTTTCTTGTCGGTCACATGGTGGAGAATTTCTCCCTGAATCGTAACTGCGCGCTGGTCCGTTGCGTCTAAAGTTATTCTGTCTCCCTTGATAGTATTTATTTTGGTTCCCATATTGTCTGTTTCTCTTTTTGTCTCTGTGATAGTCATTACCACGGAGAGGTGATCTTTCCCTGTAGTTATTACTACTCTGCCAACGGTTGTCATACGGGTGGTGTCTGGTTTGGTCACGATTTGTGTTGTGAGAATAGCCTTGTCGTGTCAAGTTATTACTTCTTTCATCGCGGAATTGCGACGGATGTGACCTGTAATTGTTGTGTTCCTGGTTTCGCGTTCCGCGAATGTCAGTGTCAATTTCTAATTCTTGTAACAGTCCCTGAAATGCTTCAATGTCGTCTTTGCAACGCCCTGCCAAAATAATGTGTCGTAAATGTTCAGGTAATTTGATTAAGCAAATGCGGATGAGTTCTGAGGGGCTGTATGGGTTTGACAGGTACTGATTCTTGTGCAACATGTCTTCAAAATATTTCACAAGACTGGAAAATTCAGATTGTTCAAAGTGTTTCATCATCATGATGCTATGTTTTACACGGTCTTGTGTAGCTTGAGACCAATACGCTGAGAGGAAGGCATGATAAAAATCTCCTTCACTGTGACAATCGTGAATGACCGATCGCATTCTTACACCTGGTTCATTCTCTAAGTAGCCACACATAAATTCTAACCTGTGCTCCAATGACCAGTTGGGAGGGAAACAATGAGAGAATTGATGGAGCCACGCTTGTGGATGAATGTCGTTGGCAGAATTCTTAAACGTTTTGAATTTACGTGTAGTAATGAACAACTTATAGTCAAAATCATCGTGTCGGCGAGTAGCATCTCGGTCATAGTTACGTCGTGTCGGCGGTTCCATCTCAAAATTCGGTGTACCTTGCCAATTTCTTTCATAATTACCGAAATGCCCTGTGTTATTATTTTGTGGCTTTTGCGTATTTCTAAGTTCCTCTTCCCGTGTTGGAGCGCGAGTGTCTTCTGAAATACGTAATTCTTGTATTACCTGTGTCAGCTGATCTTGTACTTCCCGGATTTCTCTTTGGTGTTGTGTATTAATTTGATTCTGATTTTGTTTGAATTTTCTGATTTGTTCATACTCTTCTGTGTCAGTGAAGGCTACGGGTCTTGTGTCATTCAGATCATCATCTACCTTTGTAGATAAGTTAGTGACCTGATCCGAAAGTTCGGCTACTTTCTCCGATAGTGTACTTATTTCCTCCATGTGTCTTTCTGAACCAATTTTCAGGGTATCTACTGTGTTCTTTAAGTTTTCCTGAGTTCTTGCAAGTTGCGTAACCGAATCGGTAGATGCAACTGAGTCAATTTTAGCTTGCAAGGTCTCATGATTTTCATGAACAATAATTTGCAGTTCTTTTATGGCTGCTTCGTGATTCTCTAATACATTTTCATGACGCAAAAAAATAGGTTGGAAATGCTCACAAATTTGTGTTTTTACGTCATTACAGACTTTTTGACATTTCGATTCGATGTTATGTAACTCAGTGGTTAAATCTACACGTGTTTGTTCAAGTGTAGTGTCTAACTTTTGAAGATTTTGTTCCATTGTGTCTAACTTTTCAAGCTTTTGTCCCATTTGTTGCATTAACTGTAATAACAATGCACTGGTGTCTGAAACATGTTCCTCAGTGCTTTTCGGCAGTGAATTTGCACCGGCAACATTCACATTTTGACAAGCGGAAAATGTGTCTTGACTCATTTGAGAAAACGGTGAGGACGCAAAACCTGAATCTACAGTATTTGCAAAATTGTGTCCTGACATTCCCGATTCCTGAGGCAAGCTGTTGCCGACCGATCGATCGATAATGCGTCCCTCTTCACTAATTGTTTCACTGTCCACGCCATTGTTTGCCGCCTGCTCCATTTCCCTATGAACAGTTACCAAATTACTACTTTGAACATCAGCTAATTCATTACTCGGTGGCGCTAACACACTGCTTTCATTTTCACTGTCATTTCTCAGTTTACTTTGGAGCCTAGTATTACGTTTTTCACACGCCATTATTGTCACAGTATTTCACACGACAACACAGAAAAACACAATTTGAAGATCAAAAATAAGAGAACACATTAACATAGCACTGAAAATAATATCTAGTTAATTGCAAGCGCAGCTGCGAAATACTTGGTGCAAATCTACATGCATGCCACAACTGTTTTACTGTACAACAATGAAAAACTACAACTACAAAGGAAATTCTCTCTATGATTACGCGCTACCAATAAACAATAGCTACACCAATCACACAAACTACAAGAAAAAATCAGAAGATTCCAGTGAGGTATCCTCGGCTAAGGATCGACATATGAAACTTCCCCTTTGAACAATTTATACACGACTGTGCTTAACCTGACACACAATATTTTGTTAGCGCAACGCAATCTGACTTTTAAAATTCCCTACAAAAGAATGGCCCTGACTAACATTAAACTATACGTTTCACAAATCACTTACCTCACAAAAATCTTCGCTGCTCAAGCTACTGCAATACAGCGAGCGCCACTACTGCCAGCTAAATAAAAGATTCAAACTATGGAAGGCACTAACTACTGATAGGGATAGTTAGCAAATCAAAGATATTAATAGAGAACAAACAATGTATTTACCTTGATATCATCATATATAAATATAGCGGTTCATGAAAAATTTCAAAACTCCGCCATCTCTCTCTCCACATCCACCACTGCTGGCGGCTCACCTCCAACTGCGCAACGCTACGCGCTGTTCACAGCCAGCTGCCTAACACTACAATGGCGAGTATTACAACAATGCAAAGCAGCCACAGACTGCACACAGCACAGCCAGTGATTTTCATATTGAGCGCTACGTAACGTTGCCAATAAGAAAACATAAACAGCCTACTTACATAGAGAAAACATAAACAGCCTGAGAAAACATAAACAGCCTACTTACAAATAATCCATTTCACTTCAACAGGAACAATGATGTAGAGAATTACAGTACCAGAAGAAAGAAATGACGTTCATTACGCCACATTAAGGTTATTGTAGCACAAACAGGGGTTCACAGTGCTGCAACCAAAAGTTTTGATCACTTGCCCAGTGATATAAAATGCCTGTCAGGCAGCAAAGTTAAATTTGAAACTAAACTGAAAATGTTTCTCTTCGACACCTCCTCCTATTCCACCGATGACTATCTATTAATGTAATGTGTAAAAGGTTATAGGTAGGGATTACTAACATCACCTCTGACTTTGAGATACAAAATAAAAACTAATAAATGATCAGCATGGTGGCATATTTAAAAAAATTATGTTATATAAAATGACTCGTTCCACATCGTTACGATTTATTGTACAAATGATACATGGAACATGGAACTAACTAATTAACTAACTATAGGCATATGACAAAGCATGGTATAGACTTAATGGTACATATTTTGGAAAGCTCAAAATGAAATACAAATGTAAAATGAAGCAGATGATCAAAGCAGACGTACATTCCAATTGTGATATGTTTGGTTATTGCTGAAAAAACTGACAGTTACTGAAGAGAAATATTCCGAGAAAAGAAGAAAATATGCCACTGTACGAAAGGTAAGCCTATTTGTTACGCCGGTTACGTTATCATTACCAAAAATATGACTTACATACATGTTAAAGCAAAATATCCTTTATCACATTTATAGTATTGTTCAGTGCTTTAAAAAATTATATCGGTTTTTTTACCCTGTAAATTTCTATTATTTGTCAAACACTGAGTGCGGCATCGTAGGTAAGATTTAAACTGAGAAGATACGCAAACTACAGTGAAACTAATGCACTGGCAATCTAATAAAACAAGAAGTCTGTTGTGCATGACAGTATAACTTATGCAGTTCTGTTCCATATTTCAATAATCGTTCTCTTTGGTGACATGGACAAGGTACGACATCATGCGTTGCTTCTTTCCTCATTGCGCATGTTTATGAGCTAGCAGAAGACACGCAGGGACGTTTTGTACAAACGTGAACATTAAGACTGATAAGCATACAAGTTGAAAACTGAAAATGTGACAAACAAGAACAACTACCAATAAGCGAACAAGCCTTGTTTTCGGAGTTCCAGCTTCATTTGCTATCGATACAGATACAGCAAAAGTGGAATGGAATTAAATGGATTACGAAATCGTGCTTTTCACACCGCTTTCTTCTCTTCTTGGTTATTCGAAATATACTAACAAAAAAACGTGTTACATTAAAGAGTCCACATCAGTCGTATTACTAAGCAAATACGGCCTCAAGAATAGAAAAAAGATCCAAACTGCCTGTCTGACACTTTGTTATTCATTATTATTATCATTTAAAACAGAAATTGTATGGACGCGACAGAGATAATGAACGAGAAGCACTCGTAAACAGCAGATTGCTAATTTGTGGGATATTTAATATGACGGCAAGCCCAGCCTACTCTTGACTCAAAAGAAGGTACAGCGTAAGTATATAGCGCCATCTCCCGTACGTTTTTTACCTCCATGCACATAACTTAGAAGGCACCTTCAGCTGCTTTAGAATAAACCAATCGACCTAAAGACGACCAGTCCTAATGAAATGTTCTCTTTGCGTCATTCTTGAAATTATAATTTTTGTCAGGTAGCCACACTTAAGGGAGTAATCAGTTTCCTTCTTTTTTTTTCGACGTAATTTCCGAGATCGGCAATAGTAACCAGAAGAATCTACGTTTACACGGGTACTCTGCAAATCACATTAAAGTGCCTGGCAGAGGGTTCATCGAACCACCTTCGCAGTTCTCTATTATTCCAATCTCGCGGAAAGAACGAACACCTATATCTTCCCGTACGAGCTCGGATTTCCCTTATTTTCTCGTGGCGATCATTTCTTCCTATGTAGGTAGGTGCCAACAAAATATTTTCGCATTCGGAGGAGAAAGTTGCTGATTGTAATTTCGTGAGAAGATTCCGTCGCAACGAAAAACGTCTTTTTTTTAATGATGTCCAGCCCAAATTCTGTATCATTTCAGTGACACTCTCTCCCAGATTTCGCGATAATACAAAAGGTGCTGCGCTTCTTTGAACTTTTTCGATGTATTCCGTCAGTCCTATCTGGTAAGGATTCCACACTGCGCAGCAGTATTCTAAAAGAGGACGGACAAGCGTAGTGTAGGCAGTCTCCTTAGTAGATCTATTACTTTTTCTAAGTGTCCTGCCAATAAAACGCAGTCTTTGGTTAGCGTTCCTCACAACATTTCCTTCCAATTTAAGTTGTTCGTAATTGTAATTCCTGGGTATTTAGTTGATTTTACGGCCTTTAGATTAGACTGATTTATCGTGTAGCCCAAGTTTAACGGATTCGTTTTAGCACTCATGTGGATGACCTCACACTTTTCGTTATTTACGGTCAACTGCCAATTTTCGCACCATTCAGATTTCTTTTCAAAATAGTTTTGCAATTTGTTTTGATCTTTTGATGACTTTATCAGTCGATAAACGACAGCGTCATCTGCAAACAACCTAAGACGACTGCTCTGGTCGTCTCCCAAATCGTTTATATAGATAGGGAACAGAAAAGGGCCTATAACACTACCTTGGGGAACGCCAGAAATCACTTCTGTTTTACTCGATGGCTTTCCGTCAATTACTACAATTGTGACCTCTCTGACAGGAAATTACAAATCCAGTCACATAACTGAGACGATATTCCATAAGTACGCAGTTTCACTAGGAGCCGCCTGTGTGGAACAGTGTCAAAAGCCTTCCGGAAATCCACAAATACTGACTCGATCTGAAATCCCTTGTTAATAGCACTCAACACTCCATGCGAATAAAGAGCTAGTTGTGTTTCACAAGAACGATGTTTTCTAAACCTATGTTCATTGTGTGTCAATAGATCGTTTTCTTCGAGGTAATTCATAATGTTAGAACACAATATATGTTCCAAAATCCTGCTGCAAATCGACGTTAACGATATGGGCCTATAATTAAGTGGATTACTCCTACTACCTGTCCTGAATATTGGTGTGACCTGTGCATCTTTCCAATCTTTGGGTACGTATCTGTCGTCGAGGGAACGGTTGTATATGATTGTTAAGTAATGGAGCTAAGCCATCAGCATACTCCGAAAGGAACCTAATTGGTATACAGTCTGGACCAGAAGACTTGCTTTTATTAACTGATTTAACTTGCTTCACTATTCTGAGGATATTTAATTCTACGTTACTCGGCAGCTGTTCTTGATTCGAATTCTGGAATATTTGGTTCGTCTTCTTTCGTGAAGGTATTTCGGAAGGCTGTGTTTAGTAACTCGCTTTGGCAGCACTGTCTTCGATAGTATATCCATTGCTATCGTGCAGAGAAGGCATTGATTGTTTCTTGCCACTATCGTACCTCACATACGACCAGAATCTCTTTGGATTTTCTGCCAGGTTTCGAGACAAAGTGTCGTTGTGGAAACTGTTTTAAGCATCTCGCATTGAAGTCCGCGCTAAATGTCTAGCTTCTGTAAAAGATCGCCAATCTTGGGGATTTTCCCGTTTTGTGTACCAAGGAGGATCAGCTCCGTCGTTTGTTAATTTATTTGGTGTAGCTTTCTTAGTCCGTAGGAAAGAAACACTTTCAAGACGTAAATTTCACCATGGACAGCTTTCTTACTGCGTTGGAGTACACATGAAGTACTTTTGTCACTATCTCGATTGGCAGCTTCCTTACATTTTATTATAGCTTATTAGTAATTTTCCGAGATTGTTGGCATGTATTCTTTGATTACTTATGAGCTACTAAAATCCTTAGTATTCTGGCCATCAAAGT
The DNA here is from genome assembly GCF_023864345.2 of Schistocerca serialis cubense. Taxonomy (NCBI): domain Eukaryota; kingdom Metazoa; phylum Arthropoda; class Insecta; order Orthoptera; family Acrididae; genus Schistocerca; species Schistocerca serialis. Next base: position 247,400,562 of record NC_064639.1, on the reverse strand, counting down.
CAAAATAGTCCTGTACTCAGGGAAACAGTATAGTGGACTAGGTGCAGATATCCTGCATTACCTTTGTAGGCAAAGTCCTAGTAAGGGTAGTTTTCCATTGTCTTCCTTCAACCCATTATGAAGTGTCAGGAATGTATCTGTATTATGTGGATGGCTGTGATGAGGGGGGCGGCCGGAGCGGCCGAGCGGTTCTAGGCGCTTCAGTCTGGAACCGCGCGACCGCTACGGTCGCAGGTTCGAATCCTGCCTCGGGCATGGATGTGTGTGATGTCCTTAGGTTAGTTAGGTTTAAGTAGTTCTAAGTTCTAGAGGGCTGATGACCTCAGATGTTAAGTCCCAAAGTGCTCAGAGCCATTTTTTTGTGATGAGGGCTTGTACAGTGTAGTGTTGGGTCTGTGTTCTTATGGATGAAAGGAGGTGAGGGTGAAATCCAGTGCCTGCACATAGCCTACTCCTCTCAAATAGCACCAAGGGGGTCACTGAGCTTAATGTCCCCATCCGACGGACAGATCACTATCAGCTGTGTCACATGCATTCACCCTACCTTACAAGTCATTGCCAGGACGTTTGGCATTTAATCCAGGACATTGACGCAAAGAATGGTGATCAGAAACTTTACTCCGTCACCTCTCTTCCCCACGCTGGCCAGACACTGGCAGTGAAACTTTTCCGCCACCAGTATTCGTGCCAACTTATCTCCGAGTAAAGCACCACTGCATAGGTGTGCATTAGGGACCTCGGCTGCGGAGGAGGTCATTCTGACTATAGAAATGTTAATTTAACTTTGCACTTCTCATCATACAGGTGACGTACAGTGCTTAATTTTTCTGGGATGATGTCACCCTTGTTCGCCTCCGTAGCTGATCACTCACGTGTCTGACTCTGAACTGGAGGCTGTCAAGGATTTTCCCTTGGTGTGAGGACTGGTACAGGGCGCACTCAACCTCATGATGGCAACTGAAGAGCTACTTGTATGAGAAGTAGCGGCTTCTAGGTCTGAAAAGACGTCAACGGCCGAAAGACCGGTGTGCTGACCTACGCCCCACCATACCACATCTGCGTAGTACAGCCATGCCAGAGGATAACATGGCGGCCGATCGGCATAGCAAGGTTTCTGGAGTTTAGATTTTAGACGTCATTTTCTATGTTTTACTTAATGTTCTACAAGTTTGTGCTTAACATCCCTTTATAACAGAATAATTGCTTTTTTTAATGTTGGCAAGAACGTACAGCGCTCAAACCTCTAAGGAAAACGTCACATTGTTTCTCAAGAATGTATTTCTACATCTTGAAAATAAATTGATGGTTTATCTGCTAACTCTCATTATCGCATCACTTATCGTTGTTAATTTGTATCAGGTAGGAGCATTGAAAGAAAAATATAGGTATTGTACCAAACTTAATGTCCATTTGTGAAATACAGATATTCATGTTTCGTTATTTAGATTCATTTTTGGAACTATAGGAAAATATCAAAGTGCAAGCGCCAGTTGTTTCAGCAAATGCTGAAAATTACGTTGTAACTATAAGCACGCGTTTTCCGACAACAGACGATCCCTCACTTTCGAGATTTTCTGCATGCTGACTGTCATACACTGCAATAGCTCCAGGATCATTGTAAAACATTTTCGTACACTTCAAAGACTGAGGTTTCTTGAAGAAAATCTTTGGGATTTTAAATTAATTAACCTTTCGTAATTTAAGTCTCTAAAATCGTATAAAATTCTTCATTATTCTACTTCATTTTATAAGACAATCTACGTAGTTTTTATATCATTTTTATGTCAAATTATTGATAGCTTCAGACCATTTATTGATAATTTTCCTGATATTTTAAGATCTAATAGCGCCGACCCTGTGGTCACAGGCCATTTTCATATTCGTAAACTAAATGAATTCTCTCTAGGGGCAACCGCCCCCATTGGCACCCCTCTATGGGCGCCTCTGGAACCCACAGTCACTTCTTTGGCCGCATTTCGCACAGACCCAACCGAAAAAGTTTTCAGGTTCAATCCAAAAGTTCGAAAGCACCAAAACTTCGGCTACTGATTCAGCTTAGAGACTAGAACTGCTTCAAGAAAAAATCAGTAACAGGAAACGTAAGCTTCACACTACAGTATTTTCTTCAGTGTTAATTAATTTAGAAAATGGTGTTTTCCCCCAATCGAAATATAAAACTATTACAAAATTAGTTGTATGACCTCTTTCTGGGCTATGTTAAAAATTGGGTTTTTCGACGTCTCATCTTCAAATATATTAAAAGCCCTGTGACCTTAAATTACCATTGGCTCGCGCGGCTTCCCCCGTCGGAGGTTCGAGTTCTCCCTCGGGCATGGGTGTATGTGTTGTCCTTAGCGTCAGTTAGTTTAAGTTAGCTAAGTAGTGTGTAAGTCTACGGACCGATGACCTCAGCAGTTTGGTCCCATAGAAGCTTACCACCAATTTCCATGTGCAGGATCCCGCAGGACTGTAGGATGTGGAAGTATATGGTGGAAAGCCTGTCAGCCTTCTCGAAGTATTATGGAAAGATACCTCCTCTTGGTGTTGTGGTAATCTTCGCGCACTGTTAACGTAAAGTCGCACATTCAAGTCCACTCCACCCTCTAGTTTCTTTAAATCGAATGCCGGACATATGCCAAAGTAATCAGTCTGATGGAACCTCAAACATAATTCGTTTCGTTTTCTACCCCAGCTGCAATAGGGAAAAGTTCCAGAAACATTTTCGTCTAGCAGGTCGTGGCTGTGTAAAGGTCAGAACAGATTGTGTTCGAGAGTTTCCTCGCCACCAACTTCAGAAGCCTCCGACTAAGTGAACATGGCGCGATGCTATAAGTGTATTTATCAATGATCATTTTTCTGGTTTGAAGTTCCAGTATTTATCTTGTAGTTACGAGTTGGATTTTGCATGCCTGAAACTTATATACGTTGTTCAAGCGGCATAAAATATAGTGGCAGGTGGAAAAAAGGTCTAACATTTGCGACATATTATTTCCTTTGGGTTTGGAGGGGCGGGGTGGTGGTGGGTGGGGGGGGGGGGGGGAGGGCAACAGAGTCAGCTCTGAAACTTCGTTTCGTGTTTGGGGCGATTGGTTTCGGGAAAACATGTCAGAAAAAGTCGTTCTCACTTCAAGAAGCATCGTTCTTGAATTATTGCAGGTAGCCTCGATAATAGACGTATGTGATGGAGTGCGACCAACTAAGCGTCGTGCGACATTTTTCGTTAGGCGAGGTTCAGAAGTCGCAAGTAATAGTACTGTACGCTATAATTTAAAACGACAAAAATCAATGGGCTGATTATTAATGCGTTTTTGTTTGATCATCATCAGTTGGCTTACTGAGAATTCCAATGCAATTTTTCTAATCTGACGAGTTGTGTTTTCATATTAAATTTATAAGAAGAATTAATGGCTGAGGACTAACAAAGGATATATATAATCGAGCAAAGGGTAGTGTAAACATAATATTTTGCCTGTTGTGCCTCAGGGACGGTATTGTGCACTATGAAAACCTCCCCAGGTTACATTGTACTGCAGCTGGTATTTTTTGCCATAAACTAAGACACCACTCGGTCACAGCACAAGAAAAACGACCTACAATACTTCATCACATGTAGATACTACACTATAACGCACTCTGCCGATTTCGCTAACAAAACTGTGGAGGGTTTTGAAAACTCATTCATCAAACACTTATTTTTCTGAGGTTAAACCCCCAATTTTTCAAGCTCCTTATCTAAGAACAGTCAAAAAATTCCTCTTTGGACGAAAATACACTTCAAGGCTGGTTGAAAACATCTTTATCTCAGATCCAGTGGGCTTCTACAGGCGTGGAATTGGTAAACTACCTGAGTGTTGCCAGACTGTTTCAGATAATGTGAGAAAATATTCTCTTGATGATTAATTTGTCTCTGATGTTAACTGTTGTATTCACTAAAATAATGGACAAAGCTAATGAAATATTCACTGTACTAATTCAAATGAAATTCAGAGTACCACTACATCTCACGATGATAGTCTGTTTTAATGAAACATAAAGTATCAGTAACATGAGCGTGCCTATATTAGCGCCAATTAGTAAGATAGTACTTCTGATTTGAAACGAGTTTCTTAAGCTTGCAGGGGACTTCTTTTGTGCTACATACATAAAAAAATTCATAAAGTTTACGGGAATATAATGTTTTATTTGGTTTGCTTTACCGTGGTGCATTTCCTCATGCAACTATAATCCCAGGAACCACTGTAATAATAGTTGTGAGGATACGTCTGCTCTGAATGGGGGGTCCTCGTAACTTCTGGCAGTGTTCAGGAATCATAATATAACTAACACCTCTTCTCGCAGCATGCAGCTTCTCTCATGAGAACATTCTTTTTCCTCAAATGTGGTTTGAGGAAGTTCAGCAGATCCGAAAAGAATCTTTCACTCATTCTTAAATAATTCCGAAAATCATCACCTGCCAGTTCCTTAGGTAACAGAGCGTGGGTGAATTTCTTACTTTACATTATAGATTTATTTACCCACAACCTCTCTCGGCTTTCTTTGACTTCCTTAGCTGCGAAACAGTCAAGGCAAATCCCAACTTTTGTGTCCATGTAATAACAAGGGTCTCGTAGAACATGACCTCAGTGAACATAGTCCGCAGCTCGTGGTCGTGCGGTAGCGTTCTCGCTTCCCGCGCCCGGGTTCCCGGGTTCGATTCCCGGCGGGGTCAGGTATTTTCTCTGCCTGGTGATGACTGGGTGTTGTGTGATGTCCTTAGGTTAGTTAGATTTAAGTAGTTCTAAGTTCTAGGGGACTGATGACCATAAATGTTAAGTCCCATAGTGCTCAGAGCCATTTGAACATATGATACGATACGGTGTTGCAGAGACTGTGTTGTTCAGAAGTGCGATGCAATGTACCTTTGGACATACATGCAAGGATCATTGCGCTGTACTTCTGAACAACACAGGCTCTACAATATCGTATTTATCTGCTGACACTAGCATAGCAACCTTCAATTAAAATGTCTCCCCTGCACGGGAATGCACATTCTGGATGTACGGCTGCAGGTTGTAGACACATGGTTGAGGGCATATGGAAGTTTGCGTCTGGCCGTGAAGCATGTTCGGATAGCCTGCGGTAAAGGCGACCGCTCGCGATGACCGGGAAGTCCGCGTTGACGTCATTCCATTGTCCACATGCGCAACTGTAAATACGTTTCATGTATCAATGAACGTAAGATAAGCAAATCACCACCAGCAATAGGAACAGGACGACGCAGTAATCGCTGATTGCAGTTGGTTGGGATGTGTCTAGTCTGCTGCGAAACTGGTCGATCGGTCGGCTAATAAATTGGTACATGTGTACGGCCCTTAACATGAGGCGCTTCATTTTATAAAATAAAATTGACGAAAGGAAGCATTTCACAGAATTTCTGTGTTACACCATGTCAAATATTTGACAAACCAACTTTGTCAAAGAAATTAGTAGTATAATACCAGCCGTTAAGTCCCTTGCATATACACCACTTGACCGGCCGACCGACCGACCGACCGACCGACTGCACTCACCGATTACAGCGCAGGCGTGTTATTGTGATTTGCTTATCTTAAGTTCATTGTGTTTATTTTCTACGACACCCGCTTCGTTTTAAACAGAAACAAAAATGGGGTTTTGCTTGGCTGTTTTAGAGGTAATAAGGGCAAAACAGGCCGAGCGAAAGCTGTAGGCAAAGATGTGGCTAATGTAAGGAAAGAAATTTACCCATGTTCTATCAGCAGCTAGCAACCGAAGATCTTCGTAATTATCGAAGAATGGATAAATAATGTATTTCGGAGCTGCTGAACATATCAAACCATTGTTAACGTAAAAGAATGCAGTCGTAAGAGAGGCCTTAAGCTGCGGGGAGGGGCTGACAGCTACTTTATGATAGCAACTGGCAAAAGTGAAGAGGACCTCAGATTCAGTGCAGTTGTATCCCCGCAGTTATTAACTAAAATGATTCCTGAAACCTACGACATGATTTTTAGTTGAGTGAGGAAATATATCAGGGTGAGGCAAAATAAATAAAACAAAAGATGTTCATGTATAGGTTATTATTTTGTGTGTGTGTGTAGTATAAAAGATGACCTGCAAGAAACTCATTTCAAATTCAAAGAAAAACTGGTGACGTACATCATTAAAAAAATACAACAGATACATACGAAATGAAGCATGCAGCAACTATTAGAACTTTAGAAAAAGTCCCACACTTTGCTCTTAGTAGCAGAGAGCCTGGATACTGACTGGACTTTTTTTATCACTTGTAACAATGAAACAAGTACATTTTATCAATTAACATATATTAAAATTTGATATTTCGATTTTTAAATTTTTTCCCGATAAGTATTGGAAATAAAACCTAAAAACAGAAACACTGAAGGTCAACAGACTTTTATTCTCCTTATGTGCCACACAAAACCATTGTGGATTCGTTAAAAAAAATTAAAAATATGCTTCATTTCTTGCATCTATATTATTCCTTCAAAGTTTTTGGGTGTACATATACAGGGTGTTACAAAAAGGTACGGCCAAACTTTCAGAAAACATTCCTCACACACAAAGAAAGAAAATATGTTATGTGGACATGTGTCCGGAAACGCTTACTTTCCATGTTAGAGCTCATTTTATTACTTCTCTTCAAATCACATTAATTATGGAATGGAAACACACAGCAACAGAATGTACCAGCGTGACTTCAAACAGTTTGTTACAGGAAATGTTCAAAATGTCTCCCGTTAGCGAGGATACATGCATCCACCCTCCGTCGCATGGAATCCCTGATGCGCTGCTGCAGCCCTGGAGAATGGCGTATTGTATCACAGCCGTCCACAATACGAGCACGAAGAGTCTCTACATTTGGTACCGGGGTTGCGTAGACAAGAACTTTCAAACGCCCGCATTAATGAAAGTCAAGACGGTTGAGGTCAGGAGAGCGTGGAGGCCGTGGAATTGGTCCGCCTCTACCAATCCGTCGGTCACCGAACCTGTTGTTGAGAAGCGTACGAACACTTCGACTGAAATGTGCAGGAGCTCCATCGTGCATGAACCACATGTTGTGTCGTACTTGTAAAGGCACATGTTCTAGCGGCACAGGTGAAGTATCCCGTATGAAATCGTGATAACGTGCTCCATTGAGCACAGGTGGAAGTACATGGGGCCCAATCAAGACATCACCAACAATGCCTGCCCAAACGTTCACAGAAAATCTGTGTTGATGACGTGATTGCACAATTGCGTGCGGATTCTCGTCAGCCCACACATGTTGATTGTGAAAATTTACAATTTGATCACGTTGGAATGAAGCCTCATCCGTAAAGAGAACATTTGCACTGAAATGAGGATTGACACATTGTTGGATGAACCATTCGCAGAATGGAGGCCAATCAGCTGCTGATAGTGCCTGCACACGCTGTACAAGGTACGGAAACAACTGGTTCTCCCGTAGCACTCTCCATACAGTGACGTGGTCAACGTTACCTTGTACAGCAGCAACTTCCCTGACGCTGACATTAGGGTTATCGTCAACTGCACGAAGAATTGCCTCGTCCATTGCAGGTGTCCTCGTCGTTCTACACGCCTGGAAATTGAAATAAGAACACCGTGAATTCATTGTCCCAGGAAGGGGAAACTTTATTGACACATTCCTGGCATCAGATACATCACATGATCACACTGACAGAACCACAGGCACATAGACACAGGCAACAGAGCATGCACAATGTCGGCACTAGTACACTGTATATCCACCTTTCGCAGCAATGCAGGCTGCTATTCTCCCATGGAGACGATCGTAGAGATGCTGGATGTAGTCCTGTGGAACGGCTTGCCATGCCATTTCCACCTGGCGCCTCAGTTGGACCAGCGTTAGTGCTGGACGTGCAGACCGCGTGAGACGACGCTTCATCCAGTCCCAAACATGCTCAATGGGGGACAGATCCGGAGATCTTGCTGGCCAGGGTAGTTGACTTACACATTCTAGTGCACGTTGGGTGGCACGGGATACATGCGGACGTGCATTGTCCAGTTGTAACAGCAAGTTCCCTTGCCGGTCTAGGAATGGTAGAACGATGGGTTGGATGACGGTTTGGATGTACCGTGCACTATTCAGTGTCCCCTCGACGATCACCAGTGGTGTACGGCCAGTGTAGGAGATCGCTCCCCACACCATGATGCCGGGTGTTGGCCCTGTGTGCCTCGGTCGTATGCAGTCCTGATTGTGGCGCTCACCTGCACGGCGCCAAACACGCATACGACCATCATTGGCACCAAGGCAGAAGCGACTCTCATCGCTGAAGACGACACGTCTCCATTCGTCCCTCCATTCACGCCTGTCGCGACACCACTGGAGGCGGACTGCACGATGTTGGGGCGTGAGCGGAAGACGGCCTAACGGTGTGCGGGACCGTAGCCCAGCTTCATGGAGACGGTTGCGAATGGTCCTCGCCGATACCCCAGGAGCAACAGTGTCCCTAATTTGCTGGGAAGCGGCGGTGCGGTCCCCTACGGCACTGCGTAGGATCCTACGGTCTTGGCGTGCATCCGTGCGTCGCTGCGGTCCGGTCCCAGGTCGACGGGCACGTGCACCTTCCGCCGACCACTGGCGACAACATCGATGTACTGTGGAGACCTCACGCCCCACGTGTTGAGCAATTCGGCGGTACGTCCACCCGGCCTCCCGCATGCCCACTATACGCCCTCGCTCAAAGTCCGTCAACTGCACATACGGTTCACGTCCACGCTGTCGCGGCATGCTACCAGTGTTAAAGACTGCGATGGAGTTCCGTATGCCACGGAAAACTGGCTGACACTGACGGCGGCGGTGCACAAATGCTGCGCAGCTAGCGCCATTCGACGGCCAACACCGCGGTTCCTGGTGTGTCCGCTGTGCCGTGCGTGTGATCATTGCTTGTACAGCCCTCTCGCAGTGTCCGGAGCAAGTATGGTGGGTCTGACACACCAGTGTCAATGTGTTCTTTTTTCCATTTCCAGGAGTGTAGATCTTTCCCAGTCGCGAGTCATAGGCTGGAATGTTCCGTGCTCCCTAAGACGCCGATCAATTGCTTCGAACGTCTTCCTGTCGGGACACCTTCGTTCTGGAAATCTGTCTCGATACAAACGTACCGCGCCACGGCTATTGCCCCGTGCTAATCCGTACATCAAATGGGCATCTGACAACTCCGCATTTGTAAACATTGCACTGACTGCAAAACCACGTTCGTGATGAACACTAACCTGTTGATGCTACGTACTGATGTGCTTGATGCTAGTACTGTAGAGCAATGAGTCGCATGTCAACACAAGCACAGAAGTCAACATTACCTTCCTTCAATTGAGCCAACTGGCGGTGAATCGAGGAAATACAGTACAGTACATCCTGACGAAACTAAAATGAGCTCTGACATGGAAATTAAGCGTTTCCGGACACATGTCCATCTTTTCTTTATTTGTGTGTGAGGAATGTTTCCTGAAAGTTTGGCCGTACCTTTTTGTAGCACCCTGTAGATGAGAATCTTAAGTGGAAAATTCATATTTTGGATCTCCTAAAGCGACTAGGTTCAGCAACTTTTGCGATCAGAATAATTGCCAATTTTGAGGCTATAGAAATTAGTAAGTTAACATACTTTGCATACTTTCACTCTCTGATGTCATACGGAATAATATTTTGGAGTAACTCAACATTTAGACAAAAAGTATTCACTGCTCAAAAGAAAGTGGTTAGAATAATGTGTGGGGTTCATAGTCGCACATCTTGTAGGCATCTTTTTAAAAGATTGGGAATTCTTACAACAGCCTCACAATACACCTACTCACTAATGAAATTTGCTCTCAACAACAACAAAAATGGCTCTGAGCACTATGGGACTTAACTGCTGAGGTCATCAGTTCCCTAGATCTTAGAACTACTTAAACCTAACTAACCTAAGGACGTCACACACATCCATGCCCGAGGCAAGATTCGAACCTGCGACCGCAGCGGTCGCGCGGTTCCGGACTGTAGCGCCTAGAACCGCTTTCAACAACAAGGACCAGTTTAAAAACAACAGTGACATTCATGATTATAATACCAGTAAAAAGAAAGACTATGCTTTGCGCAACCTATCTTTGGCATAGAAAGGGGTAAAATATGTTGCTATAAAAATTTTCGACAAATTACCAGATGAAATAAGGTGTCTGACAGACAGCAGTAATACCAGCTTCAAAAATAAATTGAAATCATATCTCCTTGACAACTCCTTCTATACCATAGATGAATTCATGAATAGGAATAAATAAATCTATAAATATTGTATATGCATTTTGTGCCATTTAAGGGGATGGGGTAAATAATAGAAATATTAATCTTTAACTCTGTATATATATATATATATATATATATATATATATATATATATATATATATATATATATATATATATTAAAAAATTTTGTTTCATATGTGCATTTCTTGTGCACATGACACGGTCCACATCATAACGGCTACCGTACCGTGGGAATGATCAATGGAACATGCAACTAACTAACCAACTAATTAACTAGCTATACTCCTCGCACGAAATTTCCCCAGAAAGTGTCGTCGGCCTCTAATCTTGTTATGTATACTAGAATAGTATTTAATCCCGCGCGCAGTGACGAAAGATAAACTTTTGACAGGAAGTTGGGACAAAAAAGCTACTCACCTCATATTTCGTTGAGTGTAGTGGCGGCGGCTGGGAGGAAGGGAGTTAGGCTATCGCCCGATAGTCCGACAAGGAGAATTAGTCGGTCGGTCAAAACGCCTACAGACGCCCAATTCGTCGGTTGGTCGGATGGTGCGTGTGTAGAGCCCTAAAGACAGCCGGCTGTTGACGAGATAAGGACGCGCGTAGGTGGCGCTCAGCGCAGCGCGGCGTGTAGGTGGCGCTTAGGGCAACACTCTGTGGCCGTAGCCACCGCCCGAAACCTTGCCAGTGTAGTCTGCTAGCAGCAGCCGTGAGTGTTCCGTGTTGAACTGTCTGTGCTGTAACATGCAGAGGTACGCGGATCGCGTTGCCCTGGTGACGGGGGCCAGCAGCGGCATAGGAGCCGCCATCACGCAGGAGCTGCTCAGGCAGGGACTAACTGTCGTCGGCTTGGCGCGGAGGGTCGACAGGGTCAAGGTCAGAGCTCATCTCGTGTCTTTATCAGTCACCGCCCTCGCTGAGGCAGCCTGCTTAAGCCTCCTTTACGCTTATACAAACATAACCGAACGTGTAAAAGGGACGAGAACAGTCTGGTGTAGACGCTAGGCGCTAGTGAGCAAACTGTGTTCGGTTCGCATTCTCTACTCTGCCGTTACTTGCCGGTCTTTCGGCGAATTATCAAAGGGAGTTCGCGTGCACTCTGCTCCGGCTGTAGCCCTGCAGAACGCTTTCGTCTATATTGTTTAGTTTTGTTAACACGAGTCGCGACAGTGATGGAATGGTCTGAAGAGAATGTTGATTATGGAATATAAACATACATAAATCTGACTCGGAGACCCACAGCACAAATTTCGAAGCAAAGGAAAGATAGGCAAAAAAATTGTCAAAGCACTCAAAGGTCCTGTTTCGATAGAGAGAGAGGATAAATTCATTAGCTCCTTGTATGTAATTACACGACTGATCTATTGTTAGAAATTTAATGGTAGATAAAAATGGCTTACTCACAGTCACGCTATCCCCCTTCAAACTAAATAGCTGATTGTAAAAAGCAGCCTATGTGACAGTTCGTATACAAATTTCACATTTCATTAATCGCATTTTGACATTCTTCGTATGTATTTTCATAATATGCTTGAAGTGCTCCGTGTGCCACTACAGACATCAGAAAATGATGTACTGTATAGCAGCTGCACAAATGCGAAACACTCGCTTAACTGTGTCCATTTGCTAATAACCAGTGCGAAAAAGCTATCCATTATTCAGGTTATGCTAGTCTTTGGTACTAGTGTTCTGCTTTTAAATTTCCCCCTCAATTTAACGAGAAGCCAGCGAAAAGTGCCAATCGGTATATATGTTAAGTTCTGCACTAACGAAGAGGAAAGCTGGGGCTGCAATGTTACATGCACTGTCTCCAGACAGTTCATGTTTATGTACAAACTGAGATACCTAAAAATTCCGTAGTCCATTTTGCTTCGTCCAAAATAATACTCTTACCATTCAAAATGAGTATTGAAGTTTCTTGTCGTGAGTCTTTGTATAGTATTGCTTACTGTGTGCCGATTATTAGCGCAAAAACGCAGCTTTTATATTGTTAGTTACTTCGTGTCGTCTTTCGTTTACGGAATTCCCTGCAAATGCGTGGTCGGTCGTAGAACTGACGCTACTGGAAATAGGTGCTACTCGTTTCCTTATTCTAGCATGGATGTTAGTGAGGCAGGCTGAAGCACTGAAAAGTCCTCAGTTTTGCCAAACACCATGTTAAATGTTCAACCGCTGTAGTCTTTCAGATTTCATTGGAGAATCTCTTTCCGTGTCCCGCCATTGGTGCTCGTGAGATTACCTGAAGTTTTCATTTTATGTAGTGAAACATAAACGCGGGAAACCGTAAAAATTAGCGAGAAAATGGTTCTGTATGCTAAGCAGAGTTTTACCGTGTTACAAATTAAGTGAAATTTGAAATTGTAGTACTTTCCTTCTGTACATACTATTTAGAAATTTGACTTTACCTTATTCAGCTGTTGCGATAGGCTTGAGCTGTAGCCTAAGGGCGTTATTCCACTAGTAAAAGTATCTTCCGTAAGTAACTTCTGCAAACAGTTTGTAATATTATTGGGCTTTCCGTCACATGAAAGCTGTGAGTACCCTTGGACAGGCATTCACCTAGCTGTGTATTAAATGAGCAACTTATGAGACCTAGTCTTTGAAAGACATTTGTTTTATACAATTTACGTCACCGACTGCGCGAACGCTAATACATATATTGCGCAGCCAAACATTTTAACAGAAGCTGAACTGAGCGTTCTGCTTCGATCTAAATAAAAATGACGTAAAAACTTTTGCAGATCTTCAGATTTTATTGTACTACTACTTGTAATGTGAAAGCGTGAAGGTCGTCTTTAAGCCATAAAAGTGAGCGGTCTTGCCAGCGTGCAGACAAGTTAGTAATCAATAAAATTCAGTAACTTATGTTCGATACTGTAAATCGGCAACTTGTTATGAAGGTGTTGAACGGTGCAAGAATAGCCTCAAAGGAAGGGAAAAGTAATGAGTAATTTATGATAAAGACGTGAACCAAGAAGCGAGCACAGGACAGGCTGAAATATGATCGCACTAACACAGTCAGAAAATTAGTTATGTAAGTTATACTGTTTATAAATAAGCCCTAATTGCTTGTGAGAATTATTTGAATATATTCAGTGTTTACCAGATTTCTTATTCTCTTCTCCTTTACTTTACCTCCATATCATCTTATAAATGTCACAGCCTTTACTACGGCAGAGAATACTGCGGAATCCTGGTCGTAGACAGAAGACTGCTCCTTGTTTTCTATACAACTCATAGCCGCCCCATTTATTGATTTCATTTGCAAATGCAATTTTGTTATTTTTCATTGTTAAAGGTCGCTTAGGAAATTATAAAATTCATACTGATTACGTAAAGGAATTCGGGCTTTTCTTTTCTAAATAATAGAAGCCATTGCGTAATCAAATACTAGCCGCCTCCTGACAACGATCAGGAGCCGACCAGAAGACGGACGTCTTCGACCTCTCATGTTTCCTGTGGCCAAACTGGGAACACGAAATTCTATTATGAAACACAATACATATATAATTATCAGAATAAAAATGAAAAAAATTTTTAATCCTCGCCTACTGCGGAATGCGGTGGTGGGAACACTGCGTTGTGTAGTTGCAGCCTCTAGTAAGGCGCTGTGCGTGCAGCTAGGCCGCGCCACAAACGTGCTGTGATCGTACGCCACTGTACACTACTTGGCGTCATTTACCTTCCCCGGGAATAAGTGTAGCGTTTATTTCCGTGTAAAATTTCCAATGAACAAAGTAGTCAGAGACCTCTTCAAACCAACTCTTACGAAAGTTATTAGATCACTACACTTCTTTTTGAGAAAACAGTAGGGATCAAATATGACGTAGGACCAGTTTCAAACCATGTGGAATCTTACTACTCCAAAATCACATACGTCAGCTCTGAAGCCTAAGGCTGCGAGAGATAGGAAAGCTAGTGGTTTCGGTACGTTGAAATGAAATAAATAGTATGGCATTACTGGTCGGAGAACCAGTAGTTGCTGTTTAACCGCCTGATTCGGGGACATGAGCGTCGATGAACATAAGACGAAATGCTTAGGACAACTTAAACAGTGTCTCTAGGAGAAGGGAAAAACTCCTACCTGGGCGGTACTTGAACCAGAGGTCAGGGGCAGAGACACTAACCACGACCTGCTCGGATTTCGATGTGTTGAAAATATACTTCTGGGGGAAACCTGTTACTGCTAATGGCGTTGGTCGAACGTTATATGTTCTGCGTTTTCATAAACTTCTACGTGCTTAGATTGGCATTGCAATTTTGTAATATGAGTGACAAATTAACGGGAATCTTTAATTTCGTGGGTTTTATGCACACTAGTTGCAAAAGTTTATTTTGTTGGTGCACATGTTCCCGATTTGTTTCCATTTTCAGCTGATCTGAATATTTTTGATAGTCGAAAGCAGGCTTATAGGCCTAATTACCGGCTGTCCGTCGGAGGTGTATATACATCAGATCAAGATCAGGTTTTTGAGAAAGTATCAGATTGCAGAACTGAGATGTAAAAAAATTTCCTAATGGCTACACCTGATCGAAAACGGATCCAGTCATGACCTAACAATCCGTTTCTTTTCGGGAGCGGAATTGTAATGACGTAAACACTTCTGCAGGGCTGACTTTGTTGCCCCCCTCCCCCTCTACTAGTAGTATGTCGAAGAGGGTCGAAATCTTGAGCGTCAGAGGGTCGCATCTACGACCTAATTTTATTAATTAGGGCTTTAAGGGTCTCACTTTGAATGCTAAAGGCTCCCTACAGAAACAATTTTTTAAACTCTCTCCCAGCTTTGCACACAGAAAAATTTAGTTGATTCAGTTAAGCGTTCAGTAATGCTTCTTTCTGCAAGAAGTTCATTAATTTTCATATTAGCTATGACGATAATATATATTTTGTGGAATATGCATTAGTAAAATGTATGGTAACCCTTAATGTTTCATAGTAAGGAAACGCGACAAATGTTGAGTTAAAATACATGCAACTTGATAATCAGAAACACGAACTGTTTCAACGGAAACAGTCTAAGGGCGCATTTGGTTGTTCATGTTGCTGTAAAACTGGTATTTGCAGAGTGTATTCCGTAACTGTTAAGGATTTTTTAAATTTAGTCCCTCTCCACGCAGCGAAAACTTAAAACATCTATGGGTAAACACCGAGAAACAGATTTGCTCAATCAAGAATCAACGAAGCGCGTCACTTTCTTGATCTACTTTATCGCACCCGTCGTACGCAATCTAAACTTCCCTTTTATTTTTATATGGCACTAAATCTACTGCAGTAGAAATTCAGGTTGGTATGTGTTAGGGCCCTGCCACCTGCGCAAGCAGACATATATGGTTGATGAAAGAGTAATATGTAACAAATCCCGAGGTCTGTTAGTCATTGGCCCATATTTAATAGCCGCTAACTCGTGAAGTTTTGTCCATCCACTTTATTTCCGAAGGAAACTTGTATCCATCGTCCTTATTTAGCACACCTTTTTGTATAAAATAAAAGGTGAATACAGAAGCTTTCTATTACATAATTGGAAAAACTGGATATTCTGGAGGAAATTATACAGGGTGGTCCATTGATCGTGACCGGGCCAAATTTCTCACGAAATAAGCGTCATACGAAACTACAAAGAATGAAACTTGTCTAGCTTGAAGGGGGAAACCAGATGGCGCTATGATTGGCCCGCTAGATAGCGCTGCCGTAGGTCAAACGGATATCAACTTCGTTTCTTAGAAAAGGAACCCCCATTTTTATTACATATTCATGTAGTACGTAAAGAAATATGAACTTTAATTAGTTGGACCACTTTTTCGCTTTGTGGCATATGGCTCACAATTTTAGACGAACAGTTGGTAACAGGTAGGTTTTTAAATTAAAATACAGAGCGTAGGTACGTTCGATCATTTTATTTCGGTTGTTCGAATGTGATAGATGTACCTTTGTGAACTTATTTGTGAGAACGCATGCTGCTACAGCGTGATTACCTGTAAATACCACATTAATGCAATAAATGCTCAAAATGATGTCCGTCAACCTCAATGCATTTGGCAATACGTGTAACGACATTCCTCTCAACAGCGAGTAATTCGCCTTCCGTAATGTTCACTCATGCATTGACAATGTGCTGATGCATGTTGTCAAGCGTTGTCGGTTGATCACGATAGCAAATATCCTTCAACTTTCCCCACAGAAAGAAATCCGGGGACGTCAGATCCGGTGAACGTGCGGGCCATGGTAAGGGGCTTAGACGACCAATCCACCTCTCATGAAAAATTCTATTCAATACCGCTTCAACCGCACGCGAGCTATGTGCCGGACATCCATCATGTTGGAAGTACATCGTCATTCTGTCATGCAGTGAAACATCTTGTAGTAACAGCGGTAGAACATTACGTAGGAAATCAGCATACATTGCACCATTTACATCCCCATCGATAAAAGGGGGGGGGGGGGGGGGGGGCGCAATTATCCTTCCTCCCATAATGCCGCACCATACACTAACCCGCCAAGGTAGCTGATGTTAAACTTGTCACAGCCATCTTGGATTTTCCGTTGCCCAACAGTGCATATTACGCCGGTTTACTTTACCGCTGTTAGTGAATAACACTTCGTCGCTAAATAGAACGCGTGCAAAATGTCATCATCCCGTTATTTCTCTTGTGCCCAGTGGCAGAACTGTAAACGACGATCAAAGTCGTCGCCATGCTATTCCTGGTGCACAGAACTATGGTACGGGTACAATCGATGTTGATGTAGCATTCTCAGCACCGACGTTTTTGAGATTCCAGATTCTCGCGCACTTTTGTCTGCTACTGATGTGCGGATTAGCAGCGACAGCAGCTAAAACACCTACTTGGGCGTCATTTGTTGCAGGTCGTGGTTGACGTTTCACATGTGGCTGAACACTTCCTGTTACCTTAAATAACGTAACTATCCGGCGAGCGGTCCGGACACTTGGATGATGTCGTCCAGGATACCGAGCAGCATACGTAGCACATGCTCGTTGGGCATTCTGATCACAATAGCCATACATCAACACGATATCGACCTTTTCCGCAATTGGTAAACGGTCCGTTTTAACACGGGTAATGTATCACGAAGCAAATACCGTCCGCACTGGCAGAATGTTACGTGATATCACGTACTTATACGTTTGACTATTACAGAGCCACCATCTATCACAAAGCGAAAAAAGTGGTCCAACTACAACATTCATATTTATTTACGTACTACACGAGTATGTAATAACATATGGGGGTTCCTATTTTTAAAAAAAGCGCAGTTGATACCCGTTTGACCTATGGCAGTGCCATCTAGCGTGCCAACCATAGCGCCATCTGGTCTCCCCCTTCAAACTAGACAAGTTTCGTTCTCTGTAGTTTTTTCGTTTGACGCATATTTCCTGAGATATTTGGCCCGGTCACGATCAATGGACCACCCTGTATATGTTCACTGTACAGCTACAAGGAAAATTAAGACGGCACGGATAACGTAACTCTTACAGGAAATTTTTTGTAGCAACAAGGAAACAACTGAAATTGCGTGATTAACGACCCACATACTCTATAGACTATAGTCTTAACCTAAAGTAACTGGCATGAAAGTTATTAGTCTGTTATTCACAATGCTTTTAAACGATAAGTAAATTACGTAGTTGCAACTTTTTCTTTACTATTAGTCTAAATCTTTCCTAACCAAGGTTTCCAGCAAGTCTGTCAGCAAAAGAGAAGGAATGTTACAGCACTATAATACGGCAGTTGGCCTCGAGCATAAACAGAAGACTTGAGGTAGCCCGAAGGTGAAGAGCGGTGTTGGGCAGTGATAGACCTCAAAACGAACTATCCATTTCAGATCTAATATGCGCTGCTCATTTAGTACATGATAAAACGCTAAAGAAAACTTTGGCAAACGATCAGCTATTAGTACCTCAACAATACGCAAATTATTTGTCTCGTGGTTCACGCAGTGGTCAGCTTCTGCTCATTCATTCCTTGGGCGCGACGGTTTGTGTAATTCTGCTTATCACCGTATAAACTAGAGCCGCTTCCAGCTCTCACTTCAGTATACTATATTGCAGTCAGGAATTACAACATAGAAAAGCAAATTTACATAAGGTTGACAGATTTCCAGAACTACCTGTGTGGTGAAAATAGTTTTTAATTCAGAGTAATATACCCAAAGTTGTAAATACAATAAATTCATAAAAATCTTCCTGGCCATTAACGTTTATTCGATGTGTTTTTCCTGTACATAGGCGTTGGAATTGCCAGATGCTCCAGGGAAGTTGCATGCCATACAAGGGGACGTCACTGACGAAGACAGTATTCTCGCAGCCTTCAAGTGGATAAAGGATAACTTGTCGGGTGTTGACGTCTTGGTCAATAACGCTGGTATCATAGAAGAGAGCGAGCTGACATGTGAGTACGGCGCCTGCCAGAGCATAATTCTCTCGGAGCAGCATTGATATAGTAGTGCCATTGCTTACACTTAGTTTAGTCCCCCCAGGGGATCCACATCTCTTTTGTGGATACGTGCGTAGCGAGCACGGGGCCCCGAGCTAATGTGGCCTTCCTTCCTTTCCGGGCTGCATACCTTCCCTTTCCGCATCCTTCCCCATCCCCTGTCTTCACCCCCCCCCCTCACCTCTTGCTCTTTCCTTTACTTTCTCCCCCTCTGGGAGCATGGTTTGCGCCTACGTCCGGAGACGGACGCTTGTAAATGTACCGCATTCTTCTTCTTCCTTGCTTGTCTGTCTTCTTCCTTGCTTGTCTGTCTTCTTCCTTGCTTGTCTGTCTTCTTCCTTGCTTGTCTGTCTTCTTCCTTGCTTGTCTGTCTTCTTCCTTGCTTGTCTGTCTTCTTCCTTGCTTGTCTGTCTTCTTCCTTGCTTGTCTGTCTTCTTCCTTGCTTGTCTGTCTTCTTCCTTGCTTGTCTGTCTTCTTCCTTGCTTGTCTGTCTTCTTCCTTGCTTGTCTGTCTTCTTCCTTGCTTGTCTGTCTTCTTCCTTGCTTGTCTGTCTTCTTCCTTGCTTGTCTGTCTTCTTCCTTGCTTGTCTGTCTTCTTCCTTGCTTGTCTGTCTTCTTCCTTGCTTGTCTGTCTTCTTCCTTGCTTGTCTGTCTTCTTCCTTGCTTGTCTGTCTTCTTCCTTGCTTGTCTGTCTTCTTCCTTGCTTGTCTGTCTTCTTCCTTGCTTGTCTGTCTTCTTCCTTGCTTGTCTGTCTTCTTCCTTGCTTGTCTGTCTTCTTCCTTGCTTGTCTGTCTTCTTCCTTCCTTTGTCCTTCTCCTTTCCTTACCTCTTCTCTTTACCCTTTTCTCCGCTGCGGCGTTTGAGATCCCCTCTTCTTTCCTTTCCCTTTCTCTTTCTTCCTCCCTGTGCGTGTCTGAAGGCCGACCCACGCACTTCCATGCGTAGCCGGTGACGGGGTAACGCGTAATTCCCCGCCCCGGGTAGACAGGTAGGACACGTACGTACCCCCTGGTAAAGGCCAGGCCCAGGGAGGGGTGATTACCCGAGCTGATACCTTCCGAAAGTGCCGATTGGTCCCTCCGTCCGTATGTCGGGAGGTGTGACCTGAGGTGTGAACAATCACCTAAGGCGGGTGTGCCCTCGGTGAGGGCCCCCACAAGGGAGGAGCGCGCCATCGGAGACGCCGGTAATCATGGGGGATTCTTCCGCAATGGTTTCCTCACCTTCCACTATGTCTGCTCACAAACGTAAGCTCACTGAGTCTCAGCCACAGACGGTTCTTCCATCGTTGCCACAGTTCCTTGTTGTTTCTCGGTCTGACGAAGGTCACGACTTTTCCACGGTCAACCCTTTCATTATTCAGAAAGGTGTCGACGCAATTGCGGGTCCTGTAAAGTCTTGTTCCAGATTACGGAATGGTACCCTGTTGTTAGAAACACACAGTGCCCTCCAGGCTCAAAAATTGCTGCGTACTTCTCTGCTCCACACCTTCCCTGTCCGGGTGGAACCGCACCGTACCTTAAATTCCTCGCGTGGAGTCGTTTATACACGCTCCCTCGATGGATTGTCTGACGAAGAAATTCAGCACTACCTGTCTGACCAGGGCGTCACCGCTGTTCATCGGGTTATGAAAAGGGTTGACTCGAACATCATTCCAACCCGCACTGTCTTCTTGACTTTTGACAAAGTTCAACTCCCATCAAAAATCAAAGCAGGCTATGAGATAATTTCCGTTCGCCCGTATGTCCCAAACCCTACGCGTTGCTATCGATGTCAGCGGTTCAATCACACCAGCCAGTCCTGTTCCAATCCGGCCAAATGTGTTACGTGTGGCAGGGATGCCCATGACGGTGCTTGTCCACCTCCATCCCCTCGCTGCATCAACTGTATGGGTGACCACGCTGCTTCCTCTCGAGATTGCCCTGTTTTTAAGGACGAAAAGCTGATCCAGGAAATAAGAGTGAAGGAAAAGGTGTCGACCTTTGCTGCTCGAAAGTTACTCGCCAGTCGACAGCCCACCGTGCCTCAGAAAGGAAAATACAGCGCTGTCCTTGCTTCTCCTCGGCCAACAAAGGAGGCGGCCACGCAGACTTGCGACCTCACATTTAGTACCACGGTCGTCAGATCGGCCAGCGCAAAGATCGCCCGTTCAACCTCACCTCTTTCGCCTGCCCACTCTATGGCTCACCCTTCGTCGGGTTCTGCTAAATCTCGAGCCCAAAAGTCAGACGCCAAGTCTACAAAAAAAGAGCATTCTCGTGAAGAGTTTTTACGTACTGCAACTTCACAACCATCGGTTCCTCCTTCATCTAAACATACCTCCAAGAAGGCTACGAAGAAACACAGTTCCTCTCCTTCTCCGCCAAGGCGTGTCCCATCTACAGCACCACCTGGCGGAAATCGCCCTCGGCCATCTTCTGTGTCGCCGAGGCGCACTGTTGGTGGCCGGTCAACTGGCCGATCGTTGGTGGCAGGAGCTGCTCCTGACCAACCTATGGATCAGGATCTTCTGCCTTCGACTGAATGCCATTCCATGCTGTCGGTCGCAAGCTCTGAGCAGTCGTTGAGTTGACAGCACCCTTGGTGCCGTTCCTCCATTTTCTGTTCACCCTATGTCCATTATCCACTGGAATATCCGCGGCATTCGCGCCAATCGGGAGGAATTGTCGATCCTCTTACGATCCTACTCGCCGGTCATCTTCTGTCTTCAGGAAACAAAGCTGCGTCCCCATGACCGCTTTGTTCTCCCTCATTTTCAGTCCGTCCGATATGACCTCCCCTCAGTTGAAGGCACTCCAGCCCATGGAGGACTCATGATTCTGCTCCATGATACTCTCCATTATCACCCAATCCCCTTAAACACTTCCTTCCAAGCTGTCGCCGTCCGTCTTTCCCTTTCTGGATACACGTTCTCTCTATGTACGGTATACATTCCATCGTCTACACCAATGGCACGAGCTGATCTCCTTCATCTTCTTGATCAGCTTCCACCCCCCTATTTGCTGGTTGGGGACTTCAATGCCCACCACCCGCTTTGGGGATCTCCACATCCTTGTCCACGTGGCTCACTATTGCTAGACGTCTTCCACCAAGCGGATCTAGTCTGCCTCAACACTGGGGTCCCTACATTTTTGTCTGCCTCCACGGCAAATTTATCCCATTTGGACCTTGCGGTCGGTACTGTTCCGCTAGCTCGGCGCTTCGAATGGTTCGCCCTTGATGATACACACTCGAGTGACCACTTTCCATGTGTTCTTCGACTGCAGCCTCAACTGCCATATATGCGCTCGCGACGCTGGAAGTTTGCCCAAGCCGATTGGACACTTTTTTCGTCTCTAGCGACATTCGATGACCGTCGCTTTCCCAGCGTCGACGATGAGGTCACACATTTTACCGACGTTATTCTCACAGCTGCGGAACGTTCAATACCACGCACCTCCGAATTGCCCCGGCGCCCTCCAGTTCCTTGGTGGAACGAGGCCTGCCGTGACGCAATACGTGAGCGGCGACGTGCTCTTCGCATTTTCCGTCACCATCCAACTTTGTCCAACTGTATCCGATATAAGCAGCTCCGTGCGCGATGCCGTCGCGTCATCCGCGATAGCAAGAAGGCAAGCTGGAAATTCTTTACTAGCTCATTTAACAACTTCACTCCCTCCTCGGAAGTTTGGAGTCGGCTTCGACGGTTCTCAGGCGCGCCTAGTTTCTCCCCGGTCTCTGGGCTGACTGTCGCGCATGATACCTTAGTGGACCCCGTCGCAATTTCTAACTCATTGGGTCAGCACTTTGCTGAGATTTCGAGCTCTTCCAATTACCCGCCAGCGTTTCTCCCGAAGAAACGTGCAGCGGAAGTGCGACATCTTGCTTTCTCCTCTCAAAATCGCGAAAGCTACAATACTGTTTTCTCCATGCGCGAACTCCAACATGCACTCTCTACTTCTCGCTCCTCCGCCCCAGGACCGGATGGTATCCATGTCCAAATGTTGCTGCATTTATCAACCCATAGCCTGCGTCACCTCCTTCGCCTTTATAATCGAATTTGGACCGACAGTACCTTTCCCAGGCGATGGCGGGAAGCTATTGTCGTTCCCGTTCCGAAACCTGGGAAGGACAAACATCTCCCCTCTAGCTATCGCCCCATTTCTCTCACGAGTAGTGTCTGTAAGGTTTTGGAGCGTATGGTGAATTACCGTTTAGCTTGGTGGCTAGAGTCCCGCAGTCTTTTAACACCAGCCCAATGCGGATTCCGAAAGCATCGTTCTGCTGTTGACCATCTTGTTGCTCTCTCCACTTATATCATGAACAATTTTCTCCGGAAACGCCAAACGGTAGCAATATTTTTTGATCTGGAGAGAGCATACGATACCTGTTGGAGGACAGGCATCCTCCGCACACTGTTCTCTTGGGGCTTTCGAGGCCGGCTGCCCCTTTTTCTTCGCGAGTTTATGGCAGAGCGCACATTTAGGGTGCGGGTGAACACTACTCTCTCCCGTACCTTCTCCCAAGAAAACGGGGTACCCCAGGGCTCCGTGCTGAGTGTTGTACTGTTTGCCATCGCCATTAATCCAATTATGGATTGTCTCCTTCCTGATGTCTCGGGCTCCCTCTTTGTGGACGATTTTGCGATCTACTACAGTTCTCAAAGGACCAGCCTTCTTGAAAGACGTCTTCAAGGATGTCTCGATCGCCTCCACTCGTGGAGCATCGAAACCGGCTTCCGTTTCTCACCCAGTAAGACCGTTTGTGTTAATTTTTGGCGACGTAAGGAGTTTCTTCCGCCCTCCTTACATCTAGGTCCTGTCAACCTTCCGTTTTCCGACGTCGTTAAATTCTTGGGTCTTATGTTTGACAGAAAACTGTGCTGGTCCTCCCACGTTTCCTATCTTTCGGCTCGCTGTCTGCGTTCCCTTAACACCCTCCGTGTCCTGAATGGTACCTCTTGGGGAGCGGACCGGGTGGTCCTTCTCCGCCTCTATCGCGCCTTAGTGCGCTCGAAATTGGATTATGGAAGCATAGTCTACTCCTCTGCTCGGCCGTCTATTCTTCGGCGTCTCGACTCTATCCACCACCGTGGATTACGTTTAGTGTCTGGAGCTTTTTACACCAGCCCTGTGGAAAGCCTTTATGCTGAGACTGCTGAACCTCCGCTGTCCAATCGGCGGGCAGTCCTTCTGAGTCGTTATGCTAGCCATCTGTCTTCCATGCCTGCTAATCCAGCCCATAACCTTTTTTTCGACGCCTCCTTTGATGTCGGGTATGCAGGCCGCTCCTCCTCCCTACTACCCCCGGGAGTCCGCTTCCGTCAACTGCTCCATTCTCTTTCCTTCCGCTTTCCTAAAACCTTCTTGACAACTTGGGGTACAGCACCGCCTTGGCACCGTCCCCGGATCGACTTGCTCAGAGACCTATGTCAATTTCCCAAGGATGGTACCCCTACACTTGTTTACCGTCGGGCATTTGCTGCTCTATGTGCACAAATGACGGAAGCCACATTTATTTACACCGATGGCTCGAAAACATCGTTAGGTGTAGGGAGTGCCTATATTGTTGGCGACACCCCAAATCACTTTCGGCTTCCCGACCAGTGTTCGGTTTATACTGCGGAGCTTTACGCTGTTCTCCAGGCTGTCCACTACATCCGCCGCCATCAGCGGATACAGTACGTAATCTGCTCAGATTCTCTCAGCTCTCTCCTAAGTCTCCAAGCTCTTTACCCTGTGCACCCTCTGGTCCACCGGATTCAGGACTGTCTGCGCTTGCTCCACCTGGGGGGCGTCTCAGTGGCGTTCCTCTGGCTCCCGGGACACGCTGGTATCTGTGGAAATGAGGCGGCCGATATAGCGGCCAAGGCTGCAGTTTCTCTTCCTCGGCCAGCTCTTCAGTCTCTTCCGTTTAGCGATCTACGGAGCGGTTTATGTCGCCAAGTTACTAATTTATGGCATGCGCATTGGTCAACACTTCCCCACAATAAATTGCGGGAAGTGAAAGCCGTTCCTTGCGCTTGGACCTCTTCCTCCCGAACGCGTCGTCGGGAGGAGGTAATTTTAGCTCGACTCCGGATAGGGCACTGTCTTTTTAGTCATCGACATCTTTTAAGCGGTGATCCTCCCCCACTCTGTCCCCACTGCTCTCAGCTGTGGACGGTCAGACACCTTTTAATTGAATGCCCCTATTTTAATCCGTTACGCTCCCGTCTACAGCTATCGCCTGATCTATCGTTGATTTTAGCAGATGACACGCGCTCAGCTGACCGCGTTCTCCAGTTTATTAGTGACAGTGAAATGACGTCAGTCATTTGAACCTTTTTTTTTTTTTGGGGACAACCAACCCCCTTCTATAGTGGACTTTTAAGCATTCCTTCTGCCTTTAGTTTCTCAAATTTTATGACTTTGTTTCCATTGCTGCTGATTTTAAATTTCGTTTTTTTCCTTTTTTCTACGTCACGGGCTGGGCGCTAATGACCATAGAAGTTTTGCGCCCTAACACCACAAACAAAAAAACTTAGTTTAGTGAGCGAATTTTTGATTGGCCAAAGATAACAGCCAGTGGCGAAGAGCCAATGTCATGACGTACAATTCACAGAATAACTTTTATCTCGTCGTAGCTATTTCGTCTAAGGTTGACCTTTTCAGCATGGAACTGACATTGCCTGAAAATGGTCTTCAATTAGTAATGACTCACTTTTTCTGAAAGCAACTTTGTTTTATTACATTCCAATAGATCACATTAGTCCTCACCCTAATTTTCAATATAATTTTGTTCCATGTGACGGCCTTAGTTTATCTTACTGTATACGCATGTTACTGCTCTACAGGTCGACATACGAGCCAACTTCCTGATGTATCAATAACCTCCCCATCGACGTACTATTCCCCGCGAGTGAATCCTTTCAACCAAACAGATGGAAGTCGGAAGGTGCGAGATCCGGGTTGAAGGGTGGACGAGGAACAGTCCACTGAAGTTATATCAGATTCTCTTGGGTACACAGACTTCAGGCCTTCAGTTGTCATGGAGTAGTTCTGCATTTTTGTGGCGATGAACACACTAAAGTCGCATCTTCTGTTTCCTGAGGGTAGCACAATAAATTTCAGAGCTCATCGTCGCACCATGAGGAACATCAAACAGAACAACTTCTTCCCCCCAAGGGGTCCACAACTCCTTTGTGCTCCCCCCTGCGGGTCC
Organism: Schistocerca serialis cubense; assembly: GCF_023864345.2. Classification (NCBI taxonomy): domain Eukaryota; kingdom Metazoa; phylum Arthropoda; class Insecta; order Orthoptera; family Acrididae; genus Schistocerca; species Schistocerca serialis. Next base: position 247,374,650 of record NC_064639.1, on the reverse strand, counting down.
AGGGTAAGAATAGGCCCGAGGTATTCCTGCCTGTCGTAAGAGGCGACTAAAAGGAGTTTCAACCGTTTCGGCCTTTTATGTGATGGTCTCCCTTGGGGTTTGACCTCCATTTTTCAAAATTCTACAGAAGTACGAGCCTTTTGGGGAAGGACACCTTACATGGTGTACCACTGGTCCTAAGTGCACTAAGACCTTGGCACTCAGCATTGCACCGGCGTTGTCACCATACCCATTATTCCTCAAATTGGGCCTAAACGCCTGATGGGTTGTCCAAGTTACGCCCATAGTGCATCTCCATCTGCACCAGCGATCATGTTGGACTTTCCATGGCACCAGAAATCCAGCACGGTAGCCAGCCCGTTGTGGTGGGGTCGTCATGTACCCTCTAGGTTGTAGCCCCCTGACAACACAGGGATCGTACTGCCGATACCTGAGCTGCACCCTCCCCACGTCGGCCAAGGAGTAGATGCCCGTCTCCTTGGGGCATCAGGACTCCCGGCAATGGTCATCCTGCCAGGTGGCTCTTGCTGCAGCTGGGTGGCGCCTGTGGGGAGAGCCCCTGGTCGGAGTGGGTGGTATCGGGGCGGACGTTTCGCAGATGAAACGTCAACACGTATCAGGTCGCTCTGCGGCCGAGTCTTTCAAAAGAAAAGGTACCATTTCTAGTTCTGGTTCTCCTGCCCTTTCCCCCTTGGCCACTCCATTGGAGGAGGGACAGGCCCGCCGGCTTGGGGCGAAGTACTTCCCCCGCTATTTGGTCTGTTCTCGAACCGATGGGGGGACGTTCGCCACCTCCAAGCCCATGTTCTTTGTTCAGCACATTGAGGACGTCTTCGGGGAAATCGAGGCTCTCAGCAAGATGCGATCCGGGTCCATTCTTAAGACCACCTCCGCCACACAGTCGGCGGCGCTCCAGGCGTGCGACCGCCTAGGGGACATCCCAGTATCCATTGTCCCACATCTGGCACTAAATAGGACGCAGGGGGTTATTTTTCATCGTGACCTCCTGCTACAATCTGATGAGCTCAGGGCCAACCTGGAGCGCCGCGGCGTGCATTTCGTCCGGCGAGTCCAGCGCGGCCCCAAAGACCGTCGCATCGACACCGGGGCCTTTATCCTCGCCTTCGAGGGGGACGTTCTCCTGGAGAAGGTCAAGGTGATGTGCTACCGGTGCGACGTGCGACCTTACATCCCACCTCCTATGCGCTGTTTTAGGTGTTTGTGCTTTGGGCACATGTCGTCACGGTGTGAGGCTGAGCCCCTTTGTGGCGATTGTGGATGTCCTCTTCGTGAGGAACATACATGCACCCCACCACCTCGGTGCATTAATTGTCCTGGCGTCCACTCGCCTAGATCCTCAGACTGCCCCGCCTATCAGAAGGAGAAGAAGATACAAGAAATTAAAACCTTGGATCAGCTCTCTTATTCTGAGGCCAAGAAGAAATTTGACCGCCTTCATCCCATGCCGTTGACCACTTCGTTTGCCTCAGTTGTGTCCACTCCTTCCGCGGTATCCTCACCCCTATCCTGTCCCCCCTGCACCTCCGCCACCCATCAGGGGGCTCTGCCTCCGCCTCCCAAATCCCTCCCTTCCAAATCCTCCTCCCCCGTGGCCCCCACCCCCTCTGCCCCAGGGGCCACCCTTCCTCCTCCCCCCACGCCACCTGAGAAGCGATCCTCTTCTCAGGCGTCCATCGGGGAACTGTCCCGGACCCCAGCTTCTGAGGTCCGGCGTTCCAAAACGGACCCCGCGCATGAGGACCTTCTTCGGGTCCAGCCCACCATCCCTGTGCCTCCTCGGCCTTCCAAGAAGGCCTCCAAGAAGAAGTCTCTATCCCCCTCTCCAACCCGGCGCGTTTCGTCTGACGCTTCATCCGTGAGTCGCTGCTCCTGGCCGTCCTCTGTTTCGCCGGGACGCTCTGCTGCCAGGCGCTCCGCCGGCCTTTCGTCGGCAAATGATGCGGCCCCTCCTACACAATCAGGGACAGCGGCCACAGTTGGCGACGAGTCGATGGAACCGGATCCGCCTCCCGTCGGTTGCAGCGTTGTTCCCTCGCAACCTGGCCCTCCACGGCCGTTGAGGTGACCAGCTCTTCCCCCGTCTCGTTCCCACAACTTTTTGACTAGCGATGGCGTTGTTTCATTGGAACATAAGAGGTATTCGATCTAATCGGGAGGAATTACAACTGCTCCTCCGCCTGCACTGTCCGCTCGTCCTTGGTCTCCAGGAAACCAAGTTGCGCCCGACTGACCGTATTGCCTTTTCCCACTATACCTCGGAGCGGTATGACCTCACCCCTGTGGACGGTATCCCAGCTCATGGTGGGGTCATGTTGCTCGTTCGGGATGATGTCTATTACCATCTCATCCCATTGACCACCCCACTCCAAGCAATAGCTATCCGCATTACTCTTTCTGCTTTTACTTTTTCAGTTTGTACCATCTACACTCCACTGTCATCTGCTGTTAGTCAGGCTGACATGATGCACCTGATCGTTCAGCTTCCCCCGCCGATCTTATTGATTGGCGACTTCAATGCCCATCATCCCCCTTGGGGCTCTCCTGCATCCTGTCCAAGAGGCTCACTCTTGGCGGATGTCTTCAACCATCTCAATCTTGTCTGCCTAAATACCGGCGCCCCGACTTTCCTCTCGGACTCTACTCATACCTACTCCCACTTGGACCTCTCGCTCTGTTCTACCACTCTTGCCCGTCGGTTCGAGTGGTATGTCGTTTCTGACACCTATTCGAGCGACCACTTCCCCTGTGTCGTTCGTCTCCTGCACCACACCCCATCCCCATGTCCTTCGAGCTGGAACATACTGAAAGCTGACTGGGGACTTTACTCCTCCCTGGCGACCTTTCCGGACCACGATTTTCCCAGTTGTGACAGTCAGGTCGAATACCTCACGGCTGTTATCATCAATGCTGCCGAACGTTCCATTCCTCGTACTACTTCTTCTTCACGTCGCGTTTCCGTCCCCTGGTGGAACGAGGCTTGTAGGGACGCTATCCGTGCTCGACGACGTGCTTTACGCACCTCTCGCCGCCATCCTACGTTGGCGAATTGTATTGAATACAAACGACTCCGAGCGCAATGCCGTAGAATCATCAAAGACAGCAAAAAAGCTTGTTGGGCCTCTTTCACCAGCTCCTTTAACAGTTTTACTCCCTCTTCCGTCGTTTGGGGTAGCCTGCGCCGGCTGTCGGGCATTACGGCCCACTCCTCGGTACCTGGCCTGACCTCAGGTAATGAGGTCCTTGTTGATCCTGTGGCTGTCTCCAACGCCTTCGGCCGCTTTTTCGCGGAGGTTTCAAGCTCCGCCCATTACCACCCTGCCTTCCTTCCCAGGAAAGAGGCAGAAGAGGCTCGGCGACCTTCCTTCCACTCGCTGAATCTAGAAACTTACAATGCCTCCTTTACTATGCGGGAACTCGAATGTGCGCTTGCACTGTCCCGATCCTCTGCTCCGGGGCCAGATGCCATTCACGTTCAGATGCTGGCACACCTTTCTCCGGCGGGCAAAAGCTTCCTTCTTCGTACCTACAATCGCGTCTGGACCGACGGTCAAGTCCCCAGGCGTTGGCGTGACGCCGTTGTTGTTCCTATACCCAAACCCGGGATGGATAGACACCTTCCTTCTAGTTACCGCCCCATTTCTCTTACAAGCTGTGTCTGTAAGGTGATGGAGCACATGGTTAATGCTCGGTTAGTCTGGAGTATTGAATCTCGATGACTACTTACTAATGTCCAATGTGGCTTTCGTCGCCGCCGCTCCACTGTTGACCACCTTGTGACCTTGTCGACATTCGTCATGAACAACTTTTTGCGAAGGCGCCAAACGGTAGCAGTGTTCTTCGACTTGGAGAAGGCTTATGATACCTGTTGGAGAGGAGGTATCCTCCGCACTATGCACAGGTGGGGCCTACGCGGTCGCCTGCCCCTTTTTATTGATTCCTTTTTAACGGAACGAAAGTTTAGGGTACGTGTGGGTTCCGTATTGCCCGACGTCTTCCTCCAGGAGAACGGAGTGCCTCAGGGCTCCGTCTTGAGCGTAGCCCTTTTTGCCATCGCGATCAATCCAATTATGGATTGCATTCCACCTAATGTCTCAGGCTCTCTCTTTGTTGATGACTTCGCAATCTACTGCAGTGCCCAGAGAACATGCCTCCTGGAGCGCTGCCTTCAGCGTTGTCTAGACAGCCTCTACTCATGGAGCGTGGCAAATGGCTTCCGGTTCTCTGAAGAGAAGACGGTTTGTATCAACTTTTGGCGATATAAAGCGTTCCTTCCGCCATCCTTACATCTCGGTCCTGTTGTTCTCCCATTCGTGGACACAACTAAGTTTCTAGGGCTCACGTTGGACAGGAAACTGTGTTGGTCTCCACATGTCTCTTATTTGGCGGCCCGTTGTACATGTTCCCTTAATGTCCTAAGAGTTCTTAGCGGTTCATCTTTGGGAGTGCATCGCACTGTCCTGCTTCGCTTGTATCGGTCCATAGTCCGGTCGAAGCTGGATTATGGGAGCTTCGTCTACTCGTCCGCTCGGCCATCCCTCTTACGCCGTCTCAACTCCATCCACCATCGGGGGTTACGTCTTGCGACTGGAGCCTTCTACACTACACTACTACACTAGTCCTGTAGAGAGTCTTTATGCTGAAGCTGCCGAATTACCATTGACCTACCGGCGCGACGTACTACTGTGTCGGTATGCCTGCCGGCTGTTGTCTATGCCCGACCACCCCTCTTAAGAGTCCTTCGCCGATTCTCTCGACCGTCAGTACGGGTTGTATGTGTCTGCCCTGCTGCCCCCCGGAGTCCGCTTCCGTCGCCTGCTTCGACAATTGGATTTCGCCCTCCCTACCACCTTCAGAGAGGGTGAGAGCCCGACACCACCTTGGCTCCAGGCTCCGGTTCATATTTATCTCGACCTCACCTCACTCCCGAAGGAGGGTACTCCGGCTGCAGTGTATTGCTCACGGTTTGTCGAACTTCGTGCTCGCCTTGCCGGTCACACCTTTATTTACACCGATGGCTCCAAAACTGACGATGGTGTCGGCTGTGCCTTTGTCGTCGGGGCCGCCACCTTTAAATACCGGCTCCTCGACCACTGTTCGAGGTTTACGGCCGAGCTTTTTGCTCTCCATCAGCCCGTTCAGTATGCCCGCCACCACCACCATTCATCGTACGTACGCTGCTCTGTCTCACTCGGTGCTCTTCAGAGCCTTGGAGCTCCCTATCCGGTCCATCCCTTGATTCAACGGGTACAGCAGTCCCTCCATTCTTTCGCTGATAATGGTGGTTCTGTCAGCTTTCTGTGGGTTCCCGGACATGTAGGAGTGCCTGGGAATGAGGCTGCGGATGCAGTCCTCCTGCCTCGGCCAGCCTCCCACTGTGTCCCGTCATCTGACATTCGTGGGGATGTATGTAAGAGGCTTGTGTCGTTGTGGTGGGATGCTTGGTCATCCCTCCAAGGAAACAAGCTCCGGGCAGTAAAACTGCTCCCAACTGCTTGGACAACATCCTCCCGACCATCTCGGCGCGAGGAGGTCCTTCTGACCAGGTTGCAGGTTGGGCATTGCCGGTTCAGCCACCGCAACCTGCTCTCCGGTGACCCGGCCCCGCAGTGCCCTTGTGGTCAGGAATTAACAGTGCGCCATGTTTTATTGTCGTGTCCCCGTTTTAGTCAATTTCGTGTTGTCCTGTCCCTGCCATCTACTTCACCGGATGTTTTAGCTGATGACGCTCGAGCAGCTGCTCGTATTCTGCGTTTTATAAATTTAACTGGCTTGTCCAAAGACATTTAACCTTTTTACTTATTTTATCTGCATCTTTGTCAGGTCATTCTGGTGTCCCCCATCCCCTTGAGTTTTAACAGATTCCATGTGCTCTAACAACAGTGACTGTGCGCTAATGACCTCAGCAGTTGAGCGCCCTTAAACCCAACCAAAAAAAAAAAAAAAAACTCCTTTGTGGATACGTGTGTAGCGAGCACGGGACCCCGAGCTAATGTGGCCTTCCTTCCCTTTCTGCATTTTTCCCCATCCCCCATCTTCGCCCCCCCCCCCTCACCTCCGCCTCTTTCCTTCCCTTTCTCCTCCTCTGGGAGTATGTTTTGTGCCTACATCCGGAGATGGACGCTCGAAACTGTAACAAATTCTTTGCTTTCTCCGCTTGCAAGTCTTCGTCCTTGCTTTGTTCTTCTCTTTTCCTTTCCTCTTGTCTTTGCCCTTTTCTCCGCTGCGGCGTTTGAGACCTCTCTTCTTTCCTTTCCCTTTCTCTTTTTTCCTCCCTGTGCGTGTCTGATGGCCGAAACACGCATTTACATGCATAGCCGGTGATGGGGTAACGTGTCATTCTCCGCCCTGGGTAGACAGGTAGGACATGTACGTAACCCCTGGTAATGGCCAGGCCCAGGGAGGGGTGATTACCAGAGCTGATAACTTCTGAAAGTGCCGATTGGTCCCTCTGTCCGTTTGTCGGGAGGTGTGACCTGAGGTGTGAACAATCACCAAAGGCGGGGGTGCCCTCGGAGAGGGCCCCCACAAGGAAGGAGCATGCCATCGGAGACGCCGGTAATCATGGGGATACTTTCGCAATGGTTTCCTCTTCTACTATGTCAGCTCACAAGCGTAAAATCAATGAGTCTCAGCCACAGACAGTCCTTCCATCGTTGCCACAGTTGCTTGTTGTTCCTCGGTCTGACAAAGGTCACGACTTCTCCACGGTCAACCCTTTCATTATTCAGAAAGGTGTCGACGCAATTGCAGGTCCTGTAAAGTCTTGTTCCAGATTACGAAATGGCACCTTGTTGTTAGAAACAGTCAGTGCCCTCCAGGCACAAAAATTGCTGCGTACTTCACTGCTACACACCTTCCCTGTCCAGGTGGAACCGCACCGTACTTTAAATTCATCACGTGGGGTCGTTTATACATGCTCCCTCGACTGATTGTCTAACGAGGAAATTCAACACTACCTGTCTGACCAGGGCGTAACGGCAGTTCATAGTCATGAAAAGGGTTGACTCGAACATCATTCCAACCCATACTGTCTTCTTGACATTTGACAATATTCAACTCCCATCGAAAATCAAAGCAGGCTATGAGAATTTCCGTTCGCCCTTACATCCCAAACCCTACGTGTTGCTATTGGTGTCAGCGGTTCAATCACACCGGCCAGTCCTGTTCCAACCCGGCGAAATGTGTTACATGTGCCAAGGATGCACATGAGGGTGCTTGTCCACCTCCATCCCCTCGCTGCATCAACTGTATGGGTGACCACGCTGCTTCCTCTCGAGATTGCCCCATTTTTAAAGACTAAAAGCTCATCCAGGAAATCAGAGTGAAGGAAAAGGTGTCGACCTTTGCTGCTCGAAAATTATTCGCCAGTCGACAGCCCACCATGCCTCAGACAGGAAAATACAGCACTGTCCTTGCCTCTCCTCGGCCAACAAAGGAGGCGGCCACGCAGACTCGTGACCTTACCTTTCGTGCCACGGTCGTCCGATCGGCCAGTGCAAATATCGCCTGTTCAACCTCCCCACTTTCGCCTGCCCACTCTATGGCTCACCCTTCATTGGGTTCTGCTAAATCTCGAGCCCAAAAGTCAGACACCAAGAGTTCGAAAAAAGAGCATACTCGTGAAGATTTTTTACGTACCCCATCATCACAACCATCGGTTCCTCCTTCATCTAAACATCATATTTCCAAGAAGGCTAGTAAGAAACCAGTTCATCTCCTTCTCCGCCAAGGCATGTCTCACCTACAGCACCACGTGGCGGTAATCGCCCTCGGCCATCATCTGTGTCGCCGAGGCGCACTGCTGGTGGCCGATCAACCGGCCGATTGCTGGTGGCAAGAGCTGCTCCTGGACAACCTATGGATCAGGATCTTCTGCCTTTGGCTGAATGCCATTCCATGCTGTCGGTCGTAAGCTCTGAGCAGTCGCTGAGTTGACGGCAACCTTGGTCACATTCCTCCATTTTCTGTTCACCCTATGTCCATTATCCACTGGAATATCCACGGCCTTCGAGCCAATCGAGATGAATTGTCGATCCTCTTACGATCTTACTCGCCAGTCATCTTCTGTCTTCAGGAAACAAAGCTGCGTCCCCATGACGGCTTTGTTCTCCCCCATTTTCAGTCCATCCAATTTGATCTCGCCTCTGTTGAAGGCACTACAGCACATGGACTCATGATTCTTCTCCATGATACTCTCCTATCACCCACTCTACTTAAACACTTCCTTCCAAGCTGTCGCTGTCCGTCTTTCCCTTTCTGGATATACCTTTTCTCTTTGTAATGTACACATTACATCGCCCACAACAATGGCACGTGCTGATCTCCTTCATCTTTTTGGTCAGCTTCCACCCTTCTACTTGCTGGTTGGGGACTTCAATGCGCACCACCCACTTTGGGGATCTCCACATCCTTGTCCGCGTGGCTCACAATTGTTAGACGTCTTCCACCAAGCGGATCTATTTTGCCTCAACACTGGGGACCCTACATTTTTGTCTGCCTCCACGACAAATTTCTCTCATTTGGACCTTTCGGTCAGTACTGTTCCGCTAGCTCGGCGCTACGAATGGTTCGCCCTTGATGATACACACTCGAGTGACCACTTTCCATGTGTCCTTAAACTGCAGCCTCAAAAGCCATATATGCGCCCGCGACGCTGGAAGTTTGGCCAAGCCGATTGGACATTTTTTCGTTTCTAGCGACATTCGATGGCCGTCATTTTCCTAGCGTCGACGATAAGGTCACACATATTACAGACGTAATTTTTACAGCTGCGGAACGTTCAATACCACGCACCTCCGCATTGCCCCAGCGCCCTCCAGTTCCTTGGTGGAACGCGGCATGCCGTGACGCAATACGTGAGCGGCGACGTGCTCTTCGCGTTTTCCGCCACCATCCTACTTTGGGCAACTGTATCCGCTATAAGCAGTTCCGTGCGCGATGCCGTCGTGTCATCCGCGATAGCAAGAAGGAAAGCTGGAAATTCTTTACTAGCTCATTTAACACCTTCACTCCCTCCTCGGAAGTCTGGAGTCGGATTCGACGGTTCTCTGGCGCGCCTAGTTTCTCCCCGGTCTCTGGGCTCACTGTCGCGCATGATACATTAGTGGACCCGTCGCAATTTCTAACTCATTGTGTCAACACTTTGCTGAGATTTCGAGCTCTTCAAATTACCCGCCAGCGTTTCTCCCGAAGAAACGTGCAGCGGAAGTGCGACATCTTGCTTTCTCCTCTCAAAATCGCGAAAGCTACAATACTGTTTTCTCCATGCGGGAACTCCAACATGCACTCTCTTCTTCTCGCTCCTCCGCCCCAGGACCGGATGGTATCCACGTCCAAATGTTGCTGCATTTATCAACCCATAGTCTGCGTTACCTCCTTCGCCTTTATAATCGAATTTGGACCGACAGTACTTTTCCCAGACGATGGCGGGAAGCTATCGTCGTTCCTGTTCCGAAACCTGGAAAGGACAAACATCTCCCCTCTAGTTATCGCCCCATTTCTCTCACGAGTAACGTCTGTAAGGTTTTGGAGCGTATGGTGAATTACCGTTAGCGTGGTGGCTGGAGTCTCGCAGTCTTTTAACACCTGCCCAATGCGGATTCCGAAAGCATCGTTCTGCAGTTGACCATCTTGTTGCTCTCTCCACTTATATCATGAACAATTTTCTCCGGAAACGCCAAACAGTAGCAATATTTTTTGATCTGGAGAGAGCATACGATACCTGTTGGAGGACAGGCATCCTCTGCACAATGTTCTCTTGGGGCTTTAGAGGTCGGCTGCCCCTTTTTCTTCGCGAATTTATGGCAGAGCGCAAAATTAGGGTGCGGGTGAACACTACTCTCTCCCGTACTTTCTCCCAAGAAAACGGGGTACCCCAGGGCTCCGTGCTGAGTGTTGTACTGTTTGCCATTGCCATTAATCCAATTATGGATTGTCTCCTTCCTGATGTCTCGGGCTCCCTCTTTGTGGACGATTTTGCGATCTACTACAGCTCTCAACGGACCAGCCTTCTTGAACGACGTCTTCAAGGATGTCTCGATCGCCTCCACTCTTGGAGCATCGAAACCGGCTTCCGTTTTTCTCCCAGTAAGACCGTTTGTGTTAATTTTTGGCGACGTAAGGAGTTTCTTCCGCCCTTCTTACATCTAGGTCCTGTCAACCTTCCGTTTTCAGACGTCGCTTAATTCTTGGGTATTATGTTTGACAGAAAACTGCTGGTCCTCTCACGTTTCCTATCTTTCGGCTCGCTGTCTGTGATCCCTTAACACCCTCCGTGTCCTGAATGGTACCTCCTGGAGAGCGGACCGAGTGGTCCTTCTCCGCCTCTATCGCGCCTTAGTGCGCTCGAAATTGGACTGTGGAAGCATAGTCTACTCCTCTGCTCGGCCGTCTATTCTTCGGCGTCTCGACTCTATCCACCACCGTGCATTACGTTTAGTGTCTGGAGCTTTTTACACCAGCCCTGTGGAGAGCCTTTATGCCGAGACTGCTGAACCTCCGCTGTCCAGTCGGCGAGCAGTCCTTCTGAGTCGTTATGCTAGCCATCTGTCTTCCATGCCTGCTAATCCAGCCCATGACCTTTTTTTCGACACCTCCTTTGATATAGGGTATGCAGGCCGCCCCTCCTCCCTACTACCACCGGGAGTCCGCTTCAGTCATCTGCTCCATTCTCTTTCCTTCCGCTTTCCTAAAACCACCTCGACAACTTGGGGTACAGCACCGCCTTGGCTCCGTCCCCAGATCTGCCTGCTCCGTGACCTTTGTCGATTTCCCAAGGATGGTACCCCTTCACTTGTTTATTGTCGGGCATTTGCTGCTCGATGTGCACAAATGACTGACGCCACATTTGTTTACACCGACGGCTCGAAAACATCGTTAGGTGTAGGGAGTGCCTATATTGTTGGTGACACCCCAAATCACTTTCGGCTTCCCGACCAGTGTTCGGTTTATACTGCGGAGCTTTACGCTGTTCTCCAGGCTGTCCACTACATCCGCCGCCATCAGCGGATACAGTACGTTATCTGCTCAGATTCTCTCAGCTCTCTCCTCAGTCTCCAAGCTCTTTATCCTTTGCACCCTCTGGTCCACCGGATTCAGGACTGTCTGCGCTTGCTCCACCTGGGGGGCGTCTCGGTGGCGTTCCTCTGTCTCCCGGGACACGTTGGTATCTGTGGCAATGAGGCGGCCGATATTGCAGCGAAGGCTGCAGTCTCTCTTCCTCGGCCAGCTATTCAATCGATTCCCTTCGCCGATCTACGGAGCGTTTTATGTCGTCGTGTTCTTCAATTATGGCACGCACATTGGTCGACACTTCCCCATAATAAATTGTGGGACGTGAAAGCTCTTCCCTGTGCTTGGACCTCTTCCTCCCGAACGCGTCGTCGGGAGGAGGTAATTTTAACTAGACTCCGGATAGGGCACTGTCTTTTTAGCCATAGACATCTTTTAAGCGGCGATCCTCCCCCACTCTGTCCCCACTGTTCTCAGCTGTGGACGGTAAGACACCTTTTAATTGAGTGCCCCTATGTTACTCAGTTACGCGCCCGTCTACAGCTGTCGCCTGATATATCGTCAATTTTAGCAGATGACACGCGCTCGGCCGATCGCGTTGTCGAGTTTATTAGTGCCAGTGAGATGTCAGTCATTTGAAGCTCTTTTTGGGGACAACCAACCCCCTTTCTGTAGTGGATTTTGAAGCTCTCCTTCTGCTTTTAGTTTCTCCTATTTTTTAGTTTTCCCATTGCTGCTGCTTTCCATTTTCGTTTTTACCGTTGCCTAAGTCACAGACCAGGCGCTAATGACATAGCAGTTTTGCGCCCTAAAAAACCAAAACAAAAAAATTAAAGTGCTCAAACCCGGCAAATACCGGCTTGATGTGGACAGCTATCGGCCCATCAGCCTCACCAACGTTCTTTGTAAGCTGTTAGAACGTATAGTAAGTCGGTGGTTGTTGGGTCCAGGAGTCACGTGGCTTACTGGCGCCAAGGTCGCTCTACCACTGATAATGTAGTTTCCTTAGTCTGCCATCTAGGCTGTCTTCTTTGATTTATGAAAAGCTTACAACGCGACCTGGCGACATATCCTTGCCACTTTATATGATTGGGATCTCTGGGGGCTCGCTCCCGATTTTTATCAAACATATCTTACAGCTCAGTACTTTCCACATCAAAGTTGGTCCCTCCCATAGTCTCTCCTCCCCCTCCCCCCCCCCTCCTATCCAGGAGATAGGGGTCCCACAGGACTCTGTATTGAGTGTATCTGCTTTTAGTGGCCATGAAGTCTAGCATCAGCTGTTGGGTCATCTGTCTCACTTTATCTGTATGCAGACGACTTATACAGAAGTCTTCTGGTCCGCCACTACTGGTGTTGCTTAGTAGTCCTATAGGTTTATTACATCAGCATAAACAGCTATTGGTAAGAATTTTCAACAGTCAGCATATATTTTAACTCTACCCAATTTTAACTCGGTCAATGTGAAATGTCAGCTATCTTTATTGCATCAAAATATTCGAGGAGTGAGAAATAAAATTAATGAATTAACTATCTGCATAGATGAATGTCTTCAAACCCAGCTGACATAATCTGCCTCTCTGAACATCATGTGACCACTGGTATAGAACTTTCTAATGTTACAGGGTTTAGGTTAGCATCTCACTTTTGTAGATCAGGAATGGAGAGAGGAGGAGTTGCCACATTCATCAGGAACTGTCATAAATTTAAGAACATAGAAATTCATAAATTTTGCCTAGAACAGCTTAAGGAAGCATGCACAACAGAATTAGAATTTCACAAAAAATCCTTCATAATATTGTGTATCGAGCACCTGAAGGTAACTTTAATCTGTTTGTAAACCACCTTGAAGCTGTACTGGCCCATTTAACAACCAAAAACAAAGAAATAGTGGTTGCTGGTGATTTCAACATAGATATCCTTAAAGACTCTACCAATAAGAACTTATTTGAGTTAGTAACACTAGCATTCAACTTAATTCTCACTGCAAAGTTCCCCACTACGGTAGCCACTTGCTCACAAACAGCCATTGATAACATCTTTATAGAAAAGTCCAATGAACAAAATCATATTACAAAATCAATAGTCAATGGCCTCTCAGACCATGACATGCAGTTCCTTCGGTTAAATGTTAATACTGGACAAGATATAAAATTTGTTAAATCTGAGCTCAAGAGGGTACTCAATCAGCCAAAAATTGATTTTTTTTGGGACACTCCTCAGACACATTCACTGGACTGATTACAGTGCTAATGGCAGGAATGAAAAATATAACAATTTTGCTAATAGTGCTTACCTTATTCGAACACGGTTTCACCCAAAATTTACCAAGGTTAGAACAGTCTACAAAGAAGCCATGGATTACTCAAGGAATAGAGGTATCTTGTAAAACAAAAAGAAAACTGTATCTGTCAATCCAAAACAGTTCTGACGTTGTTGCTATTGCACATTACAAGAAATACTACAAAATGTTAGAGACTGTAATACAGATTTCAAAGCAAATATATTACAAGTAAAAGATAGTCATATCAGATAGCAAAATAAAGACAATATGGGATATAGTGAAGGAGACCAGTAGAACCAGACATGAAGAGGAACAAATAGCATAAAGAGTAAATGATACATTGGTGACTGATATGTATAGTGTTGCAGAACTTTTTAACAAACATTTTATAACTGTTACTGAAAAGATGGGGTTGTCAGGTTCGGTAGATGCTATGGAATACCTCAGACCAGACATTTCAAGTAACTTCCATAATATGAATTTGACCCTCACTACCCCAACAGAAATGTCTATCATAAAATCTTTAAAATCAAAAACATCTAGTGGGTATGATGAAATATCAACAAAGTTAATTAAAGAATGTGATTATGAGCTAAGTAACATATTAAGCTATCTGTGTAACCAGTCATTTATCAGTGGAATATTTCCTGAATGAATGGCTGAAATATGCTGAAGTTAACCCACTGTTTCCATCCAATTTTGCTGTTACCAGCATTCTCAAAAATTTTAGAAAAAGTAATGTACATTCGGCTTTATAACCATCTTATCTCAAATAAGTCAGTCGCAGTTTGAATTTCTAAAAAGGCTCTGATATTGAGAAGGCTATCTACACTTGGTGAAAATGTGCTAAATTCATTAGACAAAAAATTGCAGACAACTGGTATATTTTGTGACCTGTCAAAGGCATTTGACTGTAAATCACAATATCCTTTTAAGTAAATTAGATTATTAGTGTAACAGGAAATGCTGCAAAATGGTTCATATCTTATGTCTGGCAGGAAACAAAGGGTGTTGTTACGAAAGAGACATGGATCAAGCTATCAGGCATCATCCAACTGGGAACTAATTACGTGTGGGGTCCTACAAGGTTCCATTTTGGGGCCCCTTACTTTTTCTTGTGTATATCAATGAACTTTCATCAGTAACATTACCAGATGCCAAGTTCATATTGTGTGCCAATGATACAAACATTGCAATAAATAGCAAATAAAGTGCTGTCTTAGAAAGATCGGCTAATAAAATATTTGTGGACATTAATCGCTGGTTCCTCGCCAATTCTTTGTCACTAAACTTTGAAAAAAACACACTACATGCAGTTCAGAACTTGTAAGGGGTGTCCCACGACTATATGTCTAACATATGACAAGAAGATAGAAGTGGACAGTGTTAAATTCCTGGGATTACAGCTTGATAATAAATTCAACTGGGTGTAGCACACCACAGAACTGCTGAAGTGTCTTAACAAATCTGTTTGCAATAAGAATTTTGTCAGATATACGAGATATAAAAATGAAAAAGCTGGCATACTATGGTTACTTTCATTCCATAATGTCATATGGGATTATTTTTTGGGGTAATCTATCAAGCCAAGCTAAAGTTTCCAGGCACAAAAACGTGCAATAAGAGTTATATGTGGTGTGAACTCGAGAACATCCTGCAGAAGCCTGTTTGGGGAACTAGGGATACTAACTACTGCTTCCCAATATATTTATTCCTTAATGAAATTTGTCATTTAAAATATCACTTTTTCAAACCAACAGCTCAATTCATGGAATCAATTCTAGAAATAATAATAATCTTCACAAGGATTTAAAGTCACTTAGTCCTGTACAAAAAGGTGTGCATTATTCAGGAACACACATTTTCAATAACTTGCCAGCAGCCATAAAAAGCTTAACAACCAATGAAATTCAGTTTAAGAAAAGCCTAAAGGATTTATTGGTGGCCAACTCCTACTCCATTGATGAATTTCTCAGTAAAACCAACTGATTTGTGTAAATATATCTAAGTACAATATAACTTCTGCGCCATATCAGTGCAGTGATATGTTCATTGTAAATAAGTATTATAGTAGTTGTATTGCATGTTTATTAACTTACAAATAAACTTTATTTTAAATTCAGTATATTAGTATTTGTAAAATGACTCATATAGTGGTCATTAAAAAATGACTATCAATCCACCTGGGACCTGTGGAATGGTACATTAGCTTATTTGTTTTAGTTGTAAATATTTGTCATGTATTGTTGTTTTTCTGACATGTTCCACATCCTGGAGGACCACCTCCTCACTATGTATCAATTGACATGAAAGTAAATCTAATCCACAAGGGCCCTAGCCCACGGTTTCCAGTTTTCAGCTGCGAAGTCGTGTCATACATTTGTCGGCGTCATAATGTTCATCGGGAACGAGAACTTTACCTTAATGGCGATCCACTCACTGTAGTGGAGACCTATAGATTCTTAGGACTGGTTTTCGACGCGTAATTGACTTGGCATTCTCACCTTCGTCAGCTTAAGCGGAAGTGCTGGCAGCACCTTAATGCCCTCAGGAGGCACAGATAGCTCTACGCTGCTGTAGCTTTACAGAGCCCTTGTTCAATCCCGCCTTGACTATGGGAGTCTGGTTTATGGTTCGGCGTCGCCCTCAGCGTTGCGTTTATTCGACCCAGTGCACTACTGTGGTGTTCAGTTAGCGACAGGAGCTTTTAGGATTAGTCTGCTGACCAGCGTCCTTGTGGAATCTGGGGTCCCTCCATTGAAGGTTAGGCGTGCACAACTGCTCGCCAGTTACGTTGCACACATACATAGTTCCTGTGAGCATCTGCATTACTGTCTCCTTTCCCAACCGACGGCAGTTCATCTCCCGCATCGGATGCCCAGGTCAGGGCTTAAGATTGCAGTTTGCATCAGATATCGTCTGTCTGAAGAGGAGTCCATGCCTTTACCATCTATACTCGAAGCCTATTGATGTACACCTCTATGGTGTTCACCTAGGCCGAAGCTTTGCCTAAACTTTTCACATGGACCTAAGAACTCGGTGAACCCTGAAGTTCTCCACTCACTTCCTCTCGAGTCTTGACATGTACTGGGACCATAAAGTGGTTTACACTGATTGTTCAGTGGCTGATGGTCACGTTGATTTGGTGTATGTTCATGGCATGGAGAACATATTGAACAGCACTCCCTGCCAGGTGGCTGCAGTATTTTCACTGCAGAGCTGGTAGCAAGTTCACGTGGTCTTGAGTGCATCTACTCATGCCCTGTCAAGTCGTTTCTTCTCTGTACTGACTCCTTGAGCAGTCTACAAGCTATCGACCAGTTCTACCCCCACCATCGTTTGATAGCAACCACCCAGGAGTCCATCTATGCACTGGAATGGTCCAGTCGTTCCGTGGTGTATGTGTGGAGCTCAGGCCATGTTGGAATCCCAGGAAATGAACTAGCAGACAGTCTGGCCAAACAGGCTATACGGAAACCGCTTCTGGAGACCAGCATCCCTGTAAATGACCTGTGATCATTATTACGCCGCAAGGTTTTTCAGCTTTGGGAAACGGATTGGCATAGTCTCGGTAAGCACAACAAACTGTCATTAAGGAGACTACAAATGTGTGGAAGACCTCCATGCAGGCCTCTCGCACGGATTCTGTGGTTCTGCTGGCTCCGCATTGGCCATATGCGGCTCACACATGGCTACTTCCTCCGTCGCGAGGACCCATCTTATTACGGCTCACATGATTGTTGTCCACATCTTGCTGGACTGCCCAATTCTAGCCCCTCTGCGGCGGACTTTCAACCTTCCCAGCACCCTACCTTCGGTGTTGGGTGACAGTGCCTCAACAGCAGATTTAGTTGTCCGTTTTATTCGTAAGGGGTTTTTTACAGTACCATCTAAGGGTGGGTATTTAGCCTTCTGAGGCCGCCACCCTCCCTCCATTTTAACTCTGTCGCCCTTTCTTTGCATTTGTTTGTATTGGTGGCCGTCTTTCTCCCTACATGTGTTCATCTCGCCTTGTTTTTTTGGGGTGGACATTTTGTGTTGCAGAGTGGCTGGCTCATCCTCTTTATTATTGATCAGCCAGCCCAGACCATCTGCTCTATGGTTTTAATACCTTCTGCTTTTAGTTGTGTTTCCCCGTTTTTTGTTCCATTCATTCCATTCGTTTTTAGTTGTGGTTCCCAATTCCTTTCCCTTTTACTTTCTCAAATGTACCTTGGGTGTTTTTTTACCTTGAGCCTTGCTTGCGTCAGGAGCAAGGGACTGATGACCCTGTACTTCGGCCCCTTTATACCTCAAACCAACAAACAGTGGCTAGACTGGACTGAAAAAATTGGACTTCGTAAAAAATTTTGGCTTTGTACAGGCACAGAGGACCGCGCAATTCATCGCCCAACAAACCAAACATTATAATCATATTGTTAGACAAACGTCAACGGACAGTGCAGACTGCAGGAGGAAGTGCTGCTGGGCAGTGTCAGGGCTTAACCCACACAGGCAAAGAAACGATACGAAACCGCGGCAGATACGAAAACCACGACTAATTGTAACAAGCGTGTGGGATCTGTCATTTGCCCTGTAAGTTGATTTGCATAGTTTTGTACAGTTGTCTGTTCTGGGGCTTCTACGAATTTTGTCGCTATTGAGACTACTATAGTCAGCAGGTGCATTCCCTTTGACAATTACTTTTGGCGGTACGTAAACTAAAGAAACTTGATCAGTATCGACCGTGACAAATCCTACATGTTATAGGGATGTTCTTGACTGGTTTCATGTTTAGTTCAAATGATTAACGATTTCAATCTTAAAATAACATGCCAAGGTAGTGAATATGCACGAGATAGTCTTGATGGTCTCGCTAACGTCACATTTTTCATTTAGTCAACTGCCCCTTTCACAATTGGTTTTGATCATCTGATGACTTTACTAGACTATAAACGACAGCACCATCTGCAGTCTAATAGGGCTGCTCAGATTGTCTCCTAAATCGGTAATGTAGATCAGGAACTACAAAGTGCCTATGAAACTTCCTTGGGAAACAACAGGTATTACTCGTACTTCTGTTTTACTCGATGACTTTCCGTTAGTTATTACTGTGAGCCATCTGACAGCAAATCACGAATCCCGTCGCATAACTAAGACGATACTCCATAGGAACGCAATTTGACAAGAAGTCGCTTACGAGAAAAGGTGTCAAACACAAACTGAAAATCTAACAATATAGAATAAGTTTGGCATTCCCATTACTTCGTGAGGCTGAAGAGTTAATTGTGTTTTACAAGGACAATCTTTCCTGACTGTTTTGGTTATTTGCCAATCGTTTTCTTAGGGTTGATTGATAATGTTAGAGTACAGTATATGTTCCAAAATCCTACGGGAGATAGTCAGTGATATGGGTCTAGAATTCAGCGGATTACTATTATTTCCTTTATTGAGTATTGGTGTGACATGGGCAGTTATCCAGCCTTTAGGTACAGATGTTTAGGTGAGCTATGGGTTGTATATGATTGCTAAGTGTCAGGCTACTCTAAAAGGAACCTGACTGGTTCGCAATTTGCACCAGAGGTCTTGCCTTCATTAAGTGGTTTAAGCTGGTTCGCTAATCATATTGGCAGCTGTTCCAGATTCTAATTCTGGAATACTTACTTCGTAGTCTTTGCTGAAGGAATTTCGGAAAACCGCGTTTGGTAACTGGTTTAGTGGCACTGTTATCAATTACATGGCCATTGTTATCTTACAGTAAAGCTAGAGATTGCATCTTGCCACTTTACATACGACCAGAATTTATTTGGGTTTTCTGCTAGATTGTATCTTGTTGCGCCCACGAACTAGGAATTAAATTTCCTTAACATCGTATAGTCAAAGGATTCCTTAACATCCTATCGTCAAAGGTTACATTCGACTCTTTAGTGTGGCTACAATTTTGTATCGGCCATCGCGTGGATTTGTTGAGATGGGCAGCCCATCTGAAATGAGTTGCCCAACCTCGCAACTGCTGAGAATGAGAGCCGTTATAGACTATCATCTTTGTATGAATTTCCATTCGTGATAAATATTCGAAAACAGCGAATTTTGTGATAGTGGTCTCGTGCCGTTCGAATTTAAGAATAATATACTAAGTGCTGAGTACAAATTTGTTGTGTACATGAAGTTAATTTATTTTCGTCGGCTCGACTGCGCACTAATATCCATAGGACTTTCTGCTGCCATTTTAGTCCAACGAGTCTGTTTTTTTGCAGCTGTTTGATTTTTCTCGTGTATGGCCTACAGATTTAAAGACCATATTCAGGGAGGACACTTTCTTAGGCATGCTTCATAAATGGAATGCCTTAAGTACAGTCGCTGCCCTTCCACCAATGGGTGGCGCCTGCAATGCGTATAGCTACTACAGTGATAATTCATTTAAAAATGTAATCCCTCCACATAAGGTTTCGTCTTTTATGTTAGCTTAAAGAGGACTGTTACTCGTTTCTCCGGCCAAAATTTGTTTCCTCAGCTGGTCATAGGTTAGGGGTACCACTGTCACTTATCGTAACGTAAATATTTGATATTTGTTTTGTAGTTTTCATTTCTCCTAGGCTAAATGCTGTGGAACACAGCTATTGGTATGGTACTGACTACAGATTTCTCAATTTTTTCTTTCATGCACTCTGATTTCTATCGTAAGTGTGCTAATTTGATGTGTTTCTTAAGTTTCTACTGTGTCTATAAATGTCTGCGTTAGTTTAGACGTAGCTTGCAGTGTGTTAGAACCGCCCGTATCTTGTGTAGTCCAGTAAAATCGCTTAAATTACCAGGCTAGTAAAACGCGTCAGTGCTTGCGATCGCATAAGGGGAAACGACAGAGTGACTGTCGCAGAAACCATATATTTTATTACAGAAGTATAATGTATATAAATTGAAGAATTATTCCCCAAACTTTATGCGCAAACTCCAGAAAGTAACGATTCTGTGAGCGTTTGAAGCTGAAGCATACGATGAACTGGAAAGTTACAAACACAAGACGCCATTGTCACAAGTCGTTATCGATGCTCTCACCTCCATTAATACTGATCTGAGAAAACCCGATTTGCTCGAGCGTTGTTTGCGCGATTTTATTCAAAATGTGAACAAAAGTTTTAATAGTCTCATTCGGAGATACGCTCCAAAAATAACATCCAGCCGAAGAGAAAGCTTCAAATTTGGCCTTATGTCTACTCAGTGTATGCTATACTACAGTAGTGTACCTACATGCAAATGCCTTTCATAGCAAAATCGGCGATGAAATCCCTGATTCTATGGAGGTAGACGCCAGCGGCGAAAAGGGCTTAGAGGACGAAAAGGAGGGCTTACCAAGCCAAAGTAGCAGAAAGCGGCCATCCACTACCTGGGGGATAGTAATTATGGACCAGGCATTGATGACGTCCCGTAAGTTTCAAACTTCGTCCCTCTTTCTGTATGATAAATACCTTTTAAACTTTAAACGCGTTTTTCTCAAAACCGTTTTTCGGCGTGGTTGTCGTCGCCCTCGCTAAAATTTTCATTCTGTTTAATGATTGTCTCCCTTGAACCAAATTGAATTTTCTTAAATTCTTTTTCGGCAGGAAAAGATGGTCCAAAAAAATTGCTATTTTTTCAGATATTTATAATTGACCACAAAAATTTTTGGAAATCCCTACGATGAACTAAACTCTGTACGTATGAGGGTGATATGTTAATTTAATGTTTCGGATAATCACAACTGGAGTTACAGCGACAACTGTCGATCTACCTCCTTTCAGAGCTGCCCCGATTACACAGTAAAGACAAATATTTTCCAATAAAAATGCCAATAAAAACGTCAATGTATGCTTTGTCCATTGCAGCAAACCCCATTTGTCTACTACATTCCAGTACAGAGGAAAAAAATCCTGAATTAGAGCAATATTTTCGTCCGTCACCCTGTCGTTCCCCCTTAAGTGCTTTCACTATACTGGAAATTGTCATTAGTCGATACATTTGTCACGGCTTCCTTCAGCGTAAAACCCTTCTATTTTTTGCAGCTGCACCTACGGATCTGTGGAGACGCGTCTTGGAAGTGAATGTGCTGGGTCTGAGCATCTGCACCAGAGAAGCAGTGCAGGACATGTTGGCCAGAGGTGTCGACGACGGCTTCATCATCCACGTCAGCAGGTAGGCGCTTCATCACGCATTTTGTGTTAGAAAATCGTGCGGCAAATCACAGCTCTTAAGTCGATACGTTACACGGAATACTCGCATTGGTGGTGTAATTAAAGAACAAACGGAAGTTCGTAGCATTTTCCATACGTTTAATAAAAATAAGATACACATCAGACTTGAGTACTCACAATACAGGGAGTATCAGAAAGAATCATCCGATTTGGCACGTCTGTATTTCTGAAACTAATAAACATAGACATTGAATTTTTTTTATGAATGGGAAACTTTTCATACCTTTCCAATGGTGCCAAATATGCCCCCTTGAGATGCACGGCATATAGTCAGTGCTGTATTCAAATTGTTCCCACATTGCAGCGAGCATGTCTTGAGTTAGTTTCCACAGCTGCTGTTACCTATGTCCTTGTTAGTAACGGAGACACCCTTTCATAAACCCCCACAAGAAATAATCAGTCATGTCCGGTGACCTAGGAGGCCAGTAACGTAAGACTGAATCATTCGGTCCAGTGTCAACGATCTAACCTTCAGTAATCCTTCGATTTAAAAATTTCCGCACTTCCAGATGCCAGTGTGGTGTCCCATCCTGTTGGTAAATGAAGTCGTTCGAATCACTCCAAGAATGTGGGAAAGAAAGTTCTCAAGCATTTTGAGATACGTGCTTCCTGTGACGGTGTTCGTGGCAAACAGAAATGAACCGTACACCTTTTTCTGTGAAACTGCAGAAAACACATTAAATTTTGAAGAGTCCCTCATGTTTTACAGCTTCAGTTGGTTGTTCCGTACCCCCATTCTCACACTGACGATTCGTCTTTCCATTTAAATGGAATGTTGCCTTGTCACTGAACAATAAGCATGGAATAAAACTGTCATCCTCCATCTTGCCAAGAACGAAACTGCTGAACCCCACATGTTGCTACTTTCATCAGGAGCTTGGGGTAGCTGAATTTTGTATGGTTTCATGTGTAAACGTCGACGCAACAAACGCCATACGGACATTGGGGGCATGTTGAGCTGTCTAGCTGGATGACTAACGGCTTTCTGCGAACTGCTTGTGAAATTGGCGGATGCGTTTCAGACATTCGGGGGCAGCCCGGCGATTTGCCTTTAAACAACCAACCTGTTTCTCGGAATTCCTCGTGCCATCGTCTAATGCTCTGTGCTGTTAGAGGATCCGCACCATATCGAGTACGAAAGTAAGGCTGGACAGTTAATACTGACCCACACTGCGCGAAAAGAACACACAATGCTTTCTGTTAAGACACAATTTTTACTAGAACTGAACTGAAGTGGGCGCACAATGCTACCTACGGGGAAACCATGTAAAACTAGTTTGCTCTTGTCGACGGTACGTTGTTCATGCTCACGTGCAAAATAAGTTGATTTTTAAATTCGGATGATTTTTGAAGACTCTGTATATTCTTTCATTATTTAAGTCTGCCAATGCTGAGATAACTTTAAGATTCCGCGAATGTAGAAATCACGTAGAACTTTTCGGGCCATATTAGGAGCGCATTTTCATCAGGAAAGAAAGCTCCTTGAAGGTTGTTGGACAGAACGGAAAAGACGAAAATCTGATGGCGCAAGTTCAGGTGAAAGTGGAGTGGGTGGAGAATGACTTCCCAACTCCTGTACAGTGTTTTGTCAGGCAGGATGTGGGTGGACGTTATCGTGGAGTAGCGTCACTTCACGCAGTCTTCCTGGTCGTTATCCCTGGACTGAGTCTGCAAGACGTCTTAATTGTTGAAAGTACATATCAGCAGTGATGGTTACACCTCGGGGAAGTAATTCGTAGTACAAAAAACCGTCGCTGTTCCACCAGATGCACAACTTTTTTATGGATGCGCACAGGTGTTGCACACAGGCAAATTGATGACGAGCAATCGAAGATGCACAAATGACCACCCACTAATTTTTGTGATTTTTGGCTTACAGCATGCGGTACCCACACACCCGTTTTCTGAATCAACCGCACTGCTTGAAAATGCACTTAGGTGGAATGATTGATAGCCGTGATAGTCGTAAGGCACAGAAATGTTCCTTCCGCCATGTTTTTATGCTGCCATCGTATCTAAAATTTTAGTTGATACTAAAGCTCTAGAATGAAGTCTTCCGGGGGCTGCGCGAGAAAAAGACTACATTTGTTGATAAGATAGAACTGTGTACCCACTTGTAACAATGCGACAATACGTGCAGCCTATTTTGGCCGACCTACTTACACATCTTCCGGCTTTTTCAGCTTGGCTGCTCACTCTCCGCCGTACAACAGCGACCTGGCGATGTATTACGCAAGCAAACACGCCGTCAATACGCTGCTGGAAGGCTTACGCAAAGATCTGGTCGCCAGGGGCAGCAAGATACGCGTTGGGGTAAGCTTGCTGCACCGGCTGCTACGGCTCCTTGCAGTTACTCTTGGTTACGTTCTGTGCGAAGTGCTTAGTCTTGTTTTCATATTCGGGTGGTAGCGCCAGTTGAGTGTACCGTTTTTTGATAAAAAGCTGACTTTGCTTACTGATAATAGTTGAGTAGGCTAGTTGCATGTGAAAGCTACACACTTCCGCTTCCCAGCCCATGCCTCTTTGGGTGCAATTCATGCTACTCTTCTCCATATTTACTGGGCCTTGATCTCATCCAGATTGCTCAAGAATTGCCAGGTTTATGGCCCAGTGGGGTCTTCAGCTTGGAAAGTGTTATACCCATGTCATCATTCTGGAGTTTGTCTAGCCATTGATGCCTTCCAGACGAGTCCTATAGACAATTCTCCTTGCTGAATTGGTGTCTAAAGTCTTCAGTTCTGAGATGTGGCAGTTCTGATGATACCAACTCTTGGTATTGTATGTATCGCATACTTTCTACAAATGCAGGGTGTCAACCTCCTGATATTCGTCCTCTGATGGGATTACCAGTTGGAATGCACCTCACTGCGCTTTGCTAAGGTCATAGCCACTTTTCCCTGGAATGTGCTGATAATGTTTTCTCCTGCACATCCCCGTGGTTGGTGCCCAATCCACACATTAGGACTGATCCATTTTGAAGTCCTAAGGTCTCACCCTCAGGATCTCTCGCTGTTGGTTATGTTCTGTTCTTAAATAGTAGCGTACTGCAATCTTTTATGCTGACAGCTCTAAAACCATGGATAAGCTGGGATACTCTTTCATGATTCCTGCTTGCCAGGAACACCCTTTGTTGCCAGGAACTTAGTGTTTTTACAGAGGAGCTAATAGTGGTTAAGAGCTTTCCACTTTATTAAACAGGCTTCCCTTTACTTTGGTTTAATTTTAATATGTAGTTACCCAGTGAGCGGTCTTCAGGCTGTTGACAGACATTACTTCAGGAAACCTGTGGTCTGTTATACATCACCCTCTTGGTGAACTTGGTCATAATGATTCCTTGGTTGTGTTTACCTGTGTTGCAAAAATGAACTAGCAGAATATTTGGTTTTGCCAATTCCAGATGCAGATTTGCAGGGCTATAAAGGAGGCTACTACTATATGGTGCTCTTCCTTCTGTCCCTCCTAGAAGCCAAGATGGAATAAACTGTCCTATGTTACCTCTGCATCGGTCGTACCAGGCTAAGCTATAAAGTTACTTTATGTAATAAGCCACCCGTGTAGTGCACTTGTGAAGCTTCTTGTTCTGTCCCTCCATGCTAAGCATAGCCATCTGAATTCTTTGCCTCAAATGTTGGCAGAAGATTGATGGACAGTTGATCTGTTTCTCAGTTTTCGCTGGGAAAGTGGTTTTTATTTCCAGATAAATGGCTGTAAGCTACCTTCGGTGCTTGACAGGGGTGAGGTGGTTGGGGTTGGGGCAGCTCCCATTGCATACTGAGTCTGGGGGATGCCTGACCCTACCTCCTTGACCACTTTGTCATCTTTGTTAGTCTATTTTAATTGCTTTTAGATGTAGTTTCTTTCTGCTGCATCCTATTTTAGAGGTACCTCTCAGTTTAATGCCTTGACTACACTGGTGCAGGGGTGGGACAGCTGTGGGTGGGGAGATGGAAGATGTCTATTTTTTTAGACTGTGTGCTGTCATAAGAGCTAACTGTTAGAGGAAAAATTGTTGAAATGCCTGCGAGACCTCTGTGTACCTGTGGAGCCACGTGAATGGTTGCCAGCATTGATTAGCGATGCACTGCAGAGATGAGAACATGGATATGAAAAGTGAGCATTTTAGCAATCATCATGTAATCACTTCCTCAAGAAGTAAGTTGATGGGTTAGAGAAGATAGAAATGTCGCTGACAAGAGAATGTCCCCCAGACCTAGCAGCCAAAACCAGATAACAATTATCAGAGAATCGGTTCAAGCCACCCCATTATTCATATGAAAAATTGTTGCATACAATAAATGCTATAATGTTAATGAATCTAGAGTACCAAAGTGTTGGCTGCCAATGAATTGATAGTATTTGACAGATATGGCCACCAGATTGACAGGTGTCATGAATTTGACTATTTTGCAAAAACTAAAAATTTACTTCAAACAATATGCAGTAAGAGTACCTAGTGTCACATTTCCAAAAAATGGAAGTTCCTGTGTATCTTTCGATTTTTCCCTATTTGTTAATATGGTTCAAATTTGGAGCTTCAATGAATTAATCAAAACACAGTGGAAAGGCAAGCAGTGCCTACTTTAAGAGAGTACCACTAAGTATATATTTGGCGTATCCATCTGCAGTAATAAGTCAAATGTCACAAGCTGTACATTCCACTGTGATTTAATAACTTCATTGAAATGCCACACCTGGATTCCAGCAATGAATAATGGAAGAGAGTAAGACACTGCAATTTTTGTTTTGAGAAATGACTCTGCAAGGACTGTATATCTCAATATTAACTATTTTACACAAATGATTAGCTTTGTGGCCAATAGCTCATTTGACTCTGGTGAGTCTGCTGGTTAGATTGTCTGATATGCTATAGTTTTCTTAAGTATGTTGCAGTTCTTAAATGGGTTACCTTCAAAAATAGGTTGTACACAGGTGCAGTTTTTCAAATAATTGACATTGATGGAACACAAATCCCTGCATATTGAAATTTTTATTCTGGTTTGGCTGTTCATACTGGTATAATCTTCTACAAAAGAAGTTGCACAAAATTTGCTGTAGAATATAGTTAACCGCTAGTTATCAAGGAGCTTCGGAGATTTTGAAGAAAATTTTTTGGAAATATTGTGAAGAGGTGTAAGCTGGTATGTCATTATGGTTTCAGATTAAAAGGCCAAAGTGTGGAATAGCACCATTTGGAGTCATCAAAACAGAGTAAGGACAGTGCAGTGTTCTGGAAAAGTTACGGGCAGCGTCTCCTGGGACGCAGTGTGTTGCATTCTGATAGGTTTCCTTTAATCGACTGTAAGTGCTCTCCACTCCATTCAGACACTTTTGTGCAGTGGAACAGTACTGTGGATAAAATTTGTATAGTTGGGTGTGTAAGCATTTTATTTTGTCCTTATAGTCTAAATCTGTCACTCTACGATCAAAATCTTTGTTTCTGTGGAGAAACAGCTGGAGGGTGTACAGAAAGTGAGGTCAGTCTCTTCCTGCAGCCAGAATGGATTTCTACCACAAGGAGTTCACAATTTACAAAATGGGAGGGGGAGGAGGAGAGGGAATGTGAGCAGCAAAGTGAAAGTTGTAATGAAAATTGACAGAATTCTGTAAAGTGTCTAAAAAAATAAATATGCATAACAATGGGTTACTCAAAACTTTAAATGATCCTCATACATTTGTTGGCACTTTCTCTTATAATGATTTGTGCAGATTTGAGACTTTTCAGCTGAACACATTATTTTCCTAATATTTAGAGTTTCCAAACAACTTTCACTGCATAGTGCATAGGTCAGTTGCCTGCTGTTGGTAATTTAAACTGTGAATTGATTGACTGGACTGTCTTGTTGCCTAAAGTAGTTAGTGTTGAGAACCCATTCGTGAAGCTTTGTCCATATTAGATTGTAATTTCTGACAAGAGGCAAACCAATTGGCATCGGATACCATACTTCATGTAAGGCCTCCATCTCTGTTCCTAAAATTGCCTCACAATCTAGTCTGCCCCTTTACTACACTGACCCAGAAGTATGTTGGGTACATCGTTATGATGGTATCTTCAGTGTTAATTTCACGCACAGCTCTGATAAAAAAATGAGGGCTTATTCTGTTCAGTTATGTTTAGTCTGAATTATTACAAAAGGGGAGGGAGAGAACTTTCCTATTGTCCTGTATCAAGGGGTCTTCCCACCCCATTCACAGATGGAGTGTGGCAAGAATGGTTGTTGGTACATTTCTTGAAGAGCTGTTTTTGTCTAATTCTATTTGTAAGAGACCTACAGGATAGATAATGTTTCTTCATGATGTCCTGATCCAGAACTCCCCAATTCTTGATAGGCTGAAGTTGGTAGACTTTGACCCACTAATATTTTGTGCTTTGTCTCTGTCAACACTGGTGCCATAACAATACAGTACCTGTGTGTACTGAAGTGGTGGTGTTACATGCCAAACACATTAAGCACATGTGGATAGGTGTGCACAATGTGGCAAGAGAGGCACTTGCACTACCTTGAAACCTGGTCACAGTTCTTACATTCATAGCAAAATTCTCACGAATTTATAGCAGTGATTGTCTGCAATTGTACCAAACTGCAGATTTTACACAGCATAGCATGATAGGAACAGTAACTTTAGTAATGATGATATGTCTTTGGTTTTTTGGTTGTCACAATGCCCATGGGAAACTTTGCAGATTACTTGGTACGATGACAATTTTAGCACTCTTCTGTTGTCAAAATAGTCACAAAACTTTACAGATTTGTACTGAAATAGTGTCCTCAGGGTCTTGATCACTTCCTTTGCTCTGATTTGATGTGATTTTTATTGGTCCAGTTTTATCATATAGCACAAATTGTACAATTGATATTGGACAGGTCAAAGATAAGTTACAATAATACATAGTATTAGCAATTAAAATTAGGTACCTACTACAATTAATTTTGTCACTTACTCAGAAATTCTGACAGAATAGAAACTGTGCTCTATTAGAAATGCCTTTAGTTTAGCTTCAAATATTGGATGAGTAGTATTTTTTATTTCCTCTGGTATCTTATTGTGTAGTATTAAACCAATGTTAATTATGCTCCTCTGATAGGTGGTTGTCCTGTGATATTTTTGATGTATATTTGATTCCCTTCTGGTACTATAGTTGTGTACACTTTTGTTCTGTAGCAGTTTGCCTGTTTTCAGGAGGTAGTCCCTAGTGAACAAGATAGTTTCATAAATGAATAAACTTGGAACATTTAGGACACAAAGCTCAGTAAAATGGGATTTACAGGCCTTCTTTTTGAAGCCACAAATTATTCTTAAAGCTCTTTTGTGCATTCTAAAAACCTTTACACTGTATCCCCAGAAAATGATCCCATATCTGATTGAGTGGAACTGGGCATAGTATGCCTGCAGTACTGTTGTTTTGTTTGTTGTAGCCTTTAAAATTCTTAGGCCATAGCACACAGACAATAGTTTTGTACACAAGTTATTTATATGTCTCTCCCACTTTGTCTTGCTGGACACAAGAATTTTGCGACATTTACATTTTCTAGGGGATCATTTTTTAATTGGGCTTGAATAGACATTTGATTAGCTGTAGGAATTAAATGAAAATCGACACACACCTTTTTCAGTATTTATAATGAGTTTTTTTGTGGACCACTCAGAAAGTCTTTTCATAGAACTTTCTGCTGTGGACCACAAAGTTTCTGGACTGGATCCAGTGAGCAATATGCTGGTGTCATTGGCAAACAGGATAGTTTTTGTGGGACTCGCATATTCAACTAAGTCGTCCACATAAATCAAGAAGAGTAGTGGACCTAAGATTGAGCTCTGTGGTACACCATATTTTATTGGTAATTCCCTAGAAAGAAACAAGTTGTTTCTTGTTTTATTCATTTTGTTCAATTCATACTGAGCTACAGAAAGGGACCAAACAAATGCCTTGACTTAGATTCCTAGCATAAAGGGGACACCTATCAATCATTTGAACATAGTTCTTGAAGAATGAAAAGTTTTCACAGTAAATGAATTAGTTATATTGAAAGTGGCAGTTTTAGAATCTTGCCCCCCTCTTACAAAAATTTCTGCAGACCCCCATGCATATTTGTAGCACCAGCAGCATGTTACAAAAGCATGACCCCTGCACCATCTCATCAATGCACAGCTGCACATGTGCTGGGAGTCAGTTTCTTAAAGTGTTTAAGCAGTTTCTTTCATAAGTCTGGCAGGTTTCTACCAGTGGCTGACATTTAAAATTTGTCACCTCCTTCTCAGTCAGACCACATCTGCTACTCTTTCCTGTACATCCTTGCTGTCATCTGTTAGACATTACATACAGTAGCTTGTGCACACACTTCAGAAGTAACCTAGTACAGGCCATAGAAGCTGCAGTTTCTCAATGTCTTATTGCTGAGTTGTAGCCTGCCATTTGCTTTAACAGTAGTAAAGCCTATGCGGCTGTTCCAGTCCATATGTCCACACACTGTTCCACATAAACATTGACATGAATGGTTCCAGTAATCCTGTAGTAGAGATACCTCTGTCTACTCAGGAAAAGGTTATTTTGTTAAAAGTAGATTGATGTTTGACTTAGGATATATTCTAAGGCTACCATAAATATAGTATCTAATGGTAGTTATGTAAGTCAGACTTCACTTTTTGTAGATGTGTGTCCCAGTTTCCTGTTATCTTAGATCATCTCTCTGGTCAAAGGTTCTGAGGTGGATTATGGTTAACAGTGGTGCTAATTCACAGTGTGAACAGAAATGGGCAGAATCTCCACTGGATCCTGGGATTTATTGAACTTTGCTTATGTTAATGATTTTCCTGTGTAAATAGTGCTGACTATGATCACTTGTCTAAGTAGTTTCATGGGCATTAAATGGTGGCAACATTCTTAGACTTCCATTTGTGAAAGAATATTTGAAGACCAAATTCAATGTCTGTCTTGTTTTTGCTCCTTTTTTGTGCTTCTCATTCCCACAAAACTGGACCCTGGTTTTTCTGCTTCTGACATTAACATGAAAATAACAAACGTTTCTAGGGATTTTGTACAGGTAAAGATATTTTGCTCTAGCAGTTTTTAAGGCTTCACACATTGCTTGGCTAACAGCGGAATGTTTAAATTATGTGAATTCAAGCTTTGTTTTGTAACTATTGTGCAGTAGGTACTGTTCCTTGAAGCTTTCTGGTGTTTGTCCTCAAGGGGAACAGCTACCCATCTCTAATTCTGCTAGGTACAAATTTTTCTAGTGACTGGTCAGCTATTCGTTTAAACTTATAGGTCCTCTACATGTTAACTATCTGAATCACATGGTTCTAGTACCTTTCTGAGAAATGCTAACCTTGATGTTAGCAAAACTATTAAATGTATTTCCTGTTTGCTTTCCCAGCCCTGTGTAGCTTAGTGCCCATTGCTGCTTCAACTGGTTCAGTATCCCTGACTGGTCACTATTTGATTATCTTCAAAAAGTTCAGATGTGTTCATTGCCAACACTTCTCCCCATGATGGAAAAATGTACCTAGAGTGCCAAACACTGATGCTTCTAGGTAATTTTCAGAAAAAGCCTTTATAGTTTTTGAAGAATACAATGAGCAACCTTCTTCACTTGAAGACTGAGGATAAATGCAGAAAAACATGGTAAAAATACCTCTACTAGACTGAAAACTTGAAAATGTAGAGATTGTTTTGCTGACAATGCTACAGATTAAAAATTTGTTTTGCTGACAATGCTACAGATTAAAAATTTGTTTTGCTGACAATGCTACAGATTAAAAATTTGTTTTGCTGACAATGCTACAGATTAAAAATTTGTTTTGCTGACAATGCTACAGATTAAAAATTTGTTTTGCTGACAATGCTACAGATTAAAAATTTGTTTTGCTGACAATGCTACAGATTAAAAATTTGTTTTGCTGACAATGCTACAGATTAAAAATTTGTTTTGCTGACAATGCTACAGATTAAAAATTTGTTTTGCTGACAATGCTACAGATTAAAAATTTGTTTTGCTGACAATGCTACAGATTAAAAATTTGTTTTGCTGACAATGCTACAGATTAAAAATAATTAAATTTGTTGTCTTTTGTTAGTGGAGTAAAATAGACAAATGTATTTAATTTGCAGGCAGTTTCTCCTGGGCTGGTGAAGACAGAAATTTTCTCTCATTCCAAAAAAATAACACCAGGCATCTTCGACATAGCACCTTGCCTTGAAGCAGAGGATGTTGCAAATGCTGTAGTTTACATGTTGTCGCAACATCCACGTGTACAGGTAAATGCTAGCAATATGTTACTTGTAGCTTGCTATCACTGTACTAACCTATCTGCCACAAACTCTTAATTTTAATAAAGTCAATGTTCTTGGTACCTTAGCATATTGGGCATTAAATATGAGCACAAGAAATATTAACTATGATTAACATAAAGCTGTGGATTGTGAATGATCTATGGTGATAAAAAAAATTTGTATGCAATAAACATTTGAAACGTTAATCTCCAATAGCAGTGCTGTGTTATGTTTAGACATTAGTCATTCATTTTGTCAGTCTACTGCAATGCAGTCGCATCAGACATTTGACTTTGTGATATTGTACTCATCCACCTCTTAAACATATCACCGGTACTTGTTTTGATGTAATATACTGCAAAATACTAACATGGATTCTTTACAGACGAATGGAAAAACTAGAAGAAGCCAACCTCAGGGAAGATCAGTTTGGATTCCATAGAAACGTTGGGACACGTGTGGCAATACTGACCCTACGACTTATTTTAGAAGCTAGATTAAGAAAAGGCAAACGTATGTTTATAGCATTTGTAGACTCGGAGAAAGCTTTTGACATTGTTGACTGGAATACTCTCTCTCAAATTCTGAAGGTGGCAGGTGTAAAATACAGGGAGCGAAAGGCTATTTAGTTTGTACAGAAACCAGATGGCAATTATGAGTGGAGGGGCATCAAAGGGAAGCAGTGGTTGGGAAGGGAGTGAGACAGGGTTGTAGCCTCTGCCCGATGTTATTCAATCTGTATATTGAGCAAACAGTAAAGGAAACAAAAGAGAAATTTGGAGTAGGTATTAAAATTCATGGAAAAGAAATAAAAACTTTGAGGTTAATCAATGACATTGTAATTCTGTCAGACAGCAAAGGACTTGGAAGAGCAGTTGAACGGAATGGACAGTGTCTTGAAAGGAGGATATAAGATGAACATCAACAAAAGCAAAACGAGGATAATGGAATGTAGTCAAATTAAATCGGGTTATGCTGAGGGAATTAGATTAGGAAATGACACTTAATGTAGTAAAGGAGTTTTGCTATTTGGGGAGCAAAATAACTGATGATGGTCGAAGTAGAGAGGATATAAAATGCAGACTGGCAATGGCAAGGAAAGCGTTTCTGAGGTAGAGAAATTTGTTGACATCGAGTATAGATTTAAGTGTCAGGAAGTGTTTCTGAAAGTATTTATATGGAGTGTAGCCATGTATGGAAGTGAAACATTGACGATAAATAGTTTGGACAAGAAGAGAATAGAAGCATTTGAAATGTGGTGCTACAGAAGAATGCTGAAGATAAGATGGGTAGATCTCATCTCTTTCATTGAAGACGATTGGTGGAAGAAACAAAGAATAACTTCATAAAAATGAAACTCAAAACTGTGGATACACTGCTTATTAAGCACCACACAATACTGCTACCACTCCAGAATGGATACCTACTATCTACAATGTAATCCATTGCACATTTTACAGATTTATACCTAGTATTTTGCTGTTAGGCATGTAACTTACCATGTTCAGCAGTTTGACACTGGTTGGTAGCATTAGAATAAACATAAACTCAAGCTACAACCATATTGGAAATCCTTAAAAGCCAGATCTATCTAGCATTTTCAGTTGCAAGAATAGTGGTGAACAGCAAAACATCACCTGACTTTCTGCTACGAATGGCTCTCGTGAACTAGCTACCAGTCAATATCTGTGACATGGTCTGGATTTCTTCCACTGACACTGAATTGATGTCTGGGTTTTGGAGCAGGAGAAGGGTTCAATATTTGAAAGTAATATTTTCTCAAGAGGGGAGAAAGGAAGGGCAGCTGGCAGCTGTTGGGTATGCCTTGCTTTATTTCCTGATCAGTTGAGCAACTGTATTTGATGCACGATAGCAACGGTCATGTCAAGCAGTGCAGTCCTATAAAAGGCTTGCTTGAGGCAAGCAGCAAACACGACTGTGATGGCAGTATTGTACTGTGGAAAGCATCAGTCTAAGAATCTACAGACTTGGTTCTGATAGGGAAGACACCACAAGATGTTGTGTAAACTAGGTTAACACTAGTTCTCACCATAAGTTCCCATCATTGCTGAAGCCTCTAACAACTGATATGGTGTGCACCACCAGAAAAATGCCCCAAAAAGAAATCTACCTCTATAGCTATACTCTACATGCCACCTTAGTGTATGGCAGAGGGTACTCCAGGTTCCACAGATTCCACATACTCACTTTCCTATTCCATTCACAAATGGAGTGTGAGAAGGATGACTATGAATACGGCTTCTCCTCCATTTGTTTCACTTGGTCATTCTCAGTCTAACAAGTTCTGTGTGGAGGATGAAAGCATCAGTACTTCTGCTCACATAGTCTACCATCCATCACCGAGTGAGGTGACGCAGTGGTTAGCACACTGGACTCGCATTCGGGAGGACGATGGTTCAATCCCGTCTCCGGCCATCCTGATTTAGGTTTTCCGTGATTTCCCTAAATTGCTTCAGGCAAATGCCAGGATGGTTCCTTTGAAAGGGCACAGCCGATTTCCTTCCCTCACCTGAGCTTACGCTCCGTCACTAATGACCTCGTTGTCGATGGGATGTTAAACACTAATTTCCTCCTCCTCTACCATCCATCAAAGGTATCTCCACTTCTACAGTTGCCACCCATTCCATAGCAAGCCTAACCACATTTGGTCATTCTTTGTAATGAAGAGCAGCCCCTCTCCAAATGTGATGACTCTCTGAGGCCTTCACAGACAAAAATTACCCTTACAACTTTGTCCAGTTCTCCCAGTGCTCTCCTCAGACCACAAATTAGGATCACTGTATTCTAAGGACCTAATGTTAATCATTTACTCCCATGATGACCTTGCTGCAATCAGATGTGAACTATAGATAAAATTCACTACTTCTATATGAAATATAACACAAGAGACCAAGGACCAAAGTCTAATCACAAAAACTAGCAGTCTTGCATCCACGGACAGTGTGGCTCTAATTTGTCTTTTTGCTTAACCCTCTTTCCCCAGCAGTTTCATTCCACTGTATATGGAAACAAGTTGTTTGCAGTTTCAGCTCAGTATAAAGAGAAAGGGTAACCTTTAACCACAAGTAGGGATTGAAAAATCAAAAATCATATTTCTGACCCTTGAAAATATTGTTGAATAGCTTCAATTCTGATCAATAACTTCAATGTAAATGAACATGATTATTGCTGTTGTACCAACTTTTAGTAAAATATGTAAGGGTACTATGTAAAAAGCTTGTCATACAAAAAAATCTGTTCTTTTAAAAATTCTTATTTTTATTCTTTATATGGTTCATTTATTTCTTGCAAACAGTAATCAGATACAGCACAAAGAATGTACTGCTTATCTTTCTCGTTTCATCCTCCATGAGACTGACCCCTCTTTGATCATTTAAAACTTTAAATTTAATAACTCGGTGTTTGACAAAATCATGTGCATAATACTGCAAATGCTCTTACAGAACAAATCATCCAAATCTGGTAAAAACTTTATTACAACTGTCGATTTCTGGAAGCAGATAAATTCCTATTTGAGTCCTTTAATACTTCATTCTGATGGTTCCTCATGACTCATTGCTTAGACCAATTTTTCTGATTTGGAGACGAATTAGGATCAAAGATGGGCAAGGTAACAGAAGATGAGGCATGTACCATTAATTTTTTAAAATTCAATTTTTACAAAACTTCACAACAGATCATGATTGATAATGTAATATTTATATCAGCCTGCTTAGCTGAGTGGTAATGTGTTTGCGGGCCTGGGTTAGATTGTTGGCTGGGTTAGATTTTCTCCACTCATGCACTGGGTATTGTCCTCATCATTTCATCATCACTAATGGACAAGTTGCCCATTGTGGTGTCACCTGAAATAACACTTGCACCCAGTGGCTGAACTACCCTGGATGGGGTTTCCCAGCCAGCAATGTCACACGATCATTTCATTTTTTACCTAATACTTATAAAAAACTTAAAGAATACTGAAATCAAAATACTTTGGAAGAGGCACACATTATTTCAAAAGGGCTTTGATATACACTAAGGAAAATACATATATAAGGAACTGCATTCCTTCTTGTGGTCATAATTCAAATTCAACATACATTTTGAATTAATAGCTTTAAGTATTCACTTTGCACAATCAGTAGTGCCTAGAGCACATAAAGGTAACTCCTTCAGAAAGTGCTAGAATGAGAGCTCCAGTTAAATCTCAAATTTTAATATTAGCCTTCTAGGGCATTGCTTAAAGTATCTCGAACAATGTGGAGGATTAGACATACTAGCTTAGTAATTTATTCCTATCATATCCAGACCAAGCATATTGGAGTTTCTTTTAAAGACTAAACTAGATAAATTCATGTTTCTGCAGCCTATAAATTCCTCACACTTCAGAGCAGGACTCATGTTGTACACCTGCAAAGTAAAGACAAGTGTTTGTTTTGTAAAACAGTTTAAATTATAGCAATAAAATACTTTACAACCTGACACAATAGAACAGTGTCCGGTCAAGCTGCACCTGAACATGTTGAAATTTTTAAACCCAAAGATGATGGCCAAATACGGTTTAAGTGTTGTGCTTTGCTCTGAATGTGTCTCATTAAAGACTAATCATTGTTATGCTGCTGAGCTCAGAGCACCCCACAAAGGCCTTCCTGTTAAGAACAATCAATCTTGTTGGTAAGCGGCCATCTTCTCAATGGCCCAGGAACACTAAGAAACTATGGCAGGTTCTGCTGTGGGCAACTGTGAGAACAGCAGCCAGTTATCGTGCTCCATGCTAGCAACTGCTGAAGGACATCTCAAAGTAAGATTGTGATGTTTGGCACTCTAGACAAGGACTAGTAGGGGTGTGAACTAGCATTGATCACTGATGGGTGACTTGCAAATTGAGATGACAAATATGGTACAATGGTAAATTCAGGTCCCTGAAGAACAGAGTACAGGGATAATGGAACAAAACTGCTAAACAGAGGCAGCCTCAGGAAGTTTGAGAATCATGGGATCAGTCAGATAATTGTGAACTCATAATGTTTTATCATCTGGAAGTCTCCATTGGGTCATTCAGTATTCACACGTTGGAACACAGATGTGGAGATGATTGAAAGAGCGTGCTAAGCAATACATATGCTGTTTTGCATAAAGTCTTCTGACTTCGCCTTCTAGCCCATTTTCTACTCCATTCAGTCTCCAGAATGAGATTTTCACTCTGCAGCAGTGTGTGCACCAATATGAAACTTCCTGACAGATTAAAACTGTGTGCTGGACCGAGACTCTAACTCGGTACTGGAGACGAGGTAATGGCAGAATTGAAGCTGTGAGGATGGGTAATGAGTTGTGCTTGGGTAGCTCAGTTGGTAGAGCACTTGCCCATGAAAGGCAAAGGTCCAGAGTTAGTCTCAGTCCAGCACACAGTTTTAATCTGTCAGTTTCATATCTCTTGTCTCTTTGGCACACACATTTTCTGTTCCATGTCATGTCTTTTAGTCCAATGCTTGAATCTTTAAGCCTCTGGCTTTGACTGTCAAATATTACATTGACATCCCCTCTGCAGTCTAATTTCTGCAGACAGTAGACTCCATGAGTGCATTGAGGGCCAGCAAGTGTGTGCCCCAGTGAAGATGCCACCACCTTGGTGACCACTGATGGCATTCTATCTGGAGGGTGATTACACAGGATGTGTGGAATGAGGATAAGCTGCTCTGAGCATAAACATCAGAGAGATGGATACTGAAGGTGAAAGCTTTTGGCTGTCCAAGAAAAACTACGAAATTTTTAAAACCTACTATATGAGCCCCCTAGTGCAAATGTTGCTCATATGCTAATGTGGACCTAGTGAAAGTGTTCTTGCAGGTGAGGGCAGCATATGACATGCAATAGCATTTGTCATTTGAAATTCCCCGAATTCCTAGTCATCAAAGTTAATTTTAATCACAGTGTCTTTTAAAATGCTGCTGATTGCTTTATTACTTAAATTCAATTTATTACTGTCTCAGGATGCTTACTTTTTATCATGGCTGAAATGAAAATTTTTTTCTTCTTTACTGTAGAGGAGATACTTTGGTTGAAGTAAATAGTTTAAGTTCTGGGATCCAATGTGGAATTTATTGCCTGTATTTTGTGGTAACTGCATTGGTGTCTTAAGTAAACTTCTTTTTGTTCCAGGTTCATGATATTATCCTTAATGCTACTGGTACACAATAGTTGAGGCAGCATCTCTTTTTGGAAATTTCCTTGGTAACAAAAGAAGCATTAGTAAAGGAACTTTGGTCAACAAAATTATTTGTTTCCTGTGCTTATTGTTTTGGTTATGTTAAAGACCTTAAGCTTTTTATCACTTCATCCCTGTCTGGCATCCTCACAGAAACACAAGTTATACTCTACCATGGAAAGTCTCAGAATGTACATGATACTTGGTAATTAAAATGATATCCTAGTTGTTCCCACTGTACTATAGAATTTATCAGAGTACATTGGTCCTGAGCACAACTTGTAATTTAAGTAATTAGTATTGACCAATGTCAAAAATGATAGTGAAGTCAGGAGCTGCTACCTACTGTAAATATACCATAAAGTCTCTTAATAAAATATTGTTACTAGTTAAAAAGCATTTAAACCTTCATTTCTGTCATGGTTGACAGATGGTATAAACTGTGTGGCAATCTACTGGTACTGTCCTTCATGAAGACAGAACATACTTAGATTTTTATAGGTTACCATAACTAGATACAAAACAATCACAAGGAAGAAAGGAAGGTAGCAAGGAAAAGTTTAAAATGTTGTAGATAATAGGGACATAAAGGCTGGTATACTAGCTTGATTGGTTACAGCTGTCCTTTTGAATTTAAAAATGTAACACTTATCATTATTTCATAAAAACATTGAACTTTACTACCCTCTCTAGACAGTTACAAAAACAAACAGCCTATTTTGCAATCAGAGACTGGCATCAAAGTAAGTCACAACAGAGATGAAAGCTCAAGCTAACATACTGAGAACATTTAAATATACTCTGATGTGTAAACATCACACAATTACATGCAATCCCACCTCCATAATTACACCAGATGACTAAAACAGTAAGATAGAACCATTTGCATGAGTCACAATAGTGACTGCAACCTACTAGCCCCCAGACGTAGCTCCAGAAAACATAGTAGATAACTCAGCCTCCAAGAAATGCAAATTAGCAATTGAATTCCATGACACACAGTATTTTCAATTGAACATCGATTACGAAGTGAGGAGAGGATACCCCTAAAAAGAAAAATGTGGACAGTGTTCCACCCACATGGTCTGTCATTCTGATATTGACAGGTACAGATGGAAATTAGTGATAGGAATTTGGACAAGAGAATCATTTACAGCCACAAAATACTGAGCAATACATGTTGAAGGGACACATGGCAAAGAACTTGAACTGTCACCCATCCAGTGATGTAATGCATCTGCTAGAACTTTGCACAAGCCAGGATTTGCGAAAATCAAATACTAACACGCAGTCCTATATTGCATCCTTATTTGTTAGAATACAAAGATACCTGGGCTAAGCTGATGTGCTATGTGTACTTACAATGACCACAAGAACCAATTACAGAAAAACTGCATGGAATTATGACTTGAAGTGGAAAATTAGATATTTCATATTATTCAGGTAGTCAGGCACAGTTACTTAATCAATGTGATCATACTGGGCTGTTGTACACATCTGTCGAAAATTTATGAAATTGGAGAATAAAAAAGACCTCTGAACACACCGAAGTTGGAAAGTAGTATATGCATCAATGAATTCATTTCAAAATTGGTATAATGTTCCTCAGCTTCACCATTGCTTTTTTTTATTCTAACAAGGGAAAGGCCTCACTGGGCTAACAAAGTTGGCTCACATTTGGCAGGGAGGTTGTGTTCAACCTAAAAATAAAAGCTTCTAAGGTATTTTGTCTTGTCCACCCATTTTTGAGAAAATTAAACCTAAAATTCATGATGTGCAATTGTCTCAAAATTGGCAAATCAACAGAAAATTGAAGACTGGATTTTTCATCAATCGTGGGATCTGTAAATGTATTTACCTAGAAACTGAAAACAGAAATTTAACTAAGGTATTATTTATGTACCTAGAAGGTAAATGCTGATAAAAAAAGAGCCACTGTGATAGTAACAAAGGCATGTGGCTGAGGTACAGAGAAACTGTTTTTGCTTTCCAAACACATTCTGCAGTTTTTTCTTTTCCCTGTAGTTGGTAGGCATAGGAGAGTTAGTAATCTAAGTGTGAAACGTACCAAGGCCTAACCAGTAGCAAATACTTCCTGCCTCGGCGCTCTCCGATGCTGCAATAGCTGTGAAAGACTTTGAGTCATCTGTTCCACCAAAACTTGCTGCAAATGGCTGAGCTCTTGACTGTGTAGCTATAGATTCGGCAGTGGTAAGAGAAATTTCAAGAAATTCAGGCTGACAAGATATCTTCTTACAAGATCACACATTTACTGCACAGTGCACACTATTGTAACAAAACCGGCTCACAAAACCGTCGGAAAAACTGACACAAAGGATAATAAATAAGGTCGGGCAGTAAGCGCTCTGTCGACAATTTGTTGATTTATCACATCAGCGTAGAAGCAGGAGCTACGATGACACGGCTTACGCGTTTACGTAAAGTTTTTGGCGAAAAATTTTGTTTATACCAGGATCTAGATGTCTAAACAGTTTTTATGCTGTCAAAATGTTATTTAAAACTGAAGTTATGTTTTATCGTAGCTTATGCCTACGCATCGAAAAAGTAACTACACTGACACATTTGAAATGCAGAATGTTGACTGAAGTCAGAAGCTGTTAAATTAATAGCATTGCAGAATTGCTGTAAATTAAGATTATATAAGCAAAAAATTTATTCAATTTCTGCTCTGCAGTGAAGCAGCCGAGCAGTGTTGTAAATATGCGATAACATATGCAACATCAGTCTTGTAACGCTGCGACAAAATTAGATTCTTAGAACCATAACATACGCAACTACTCTCTGTATAAAATTGTTCTGCCAAAAATGTACGTACCTACATCACAATTCATTTACACAAGTTAGACTACGTACTGAACTGATTGTGATGACAGATGCCATTTTCTCCTTTTTTTTCGATGAGCTGTCTCAAAAGGTCTTGCTCTGTCTTTAATTAACGTCAGCGCAAACGAATAAACGTTATAGAGTAAATTCTAATTATCTCTGTGTGTATATCGGGAACCGCTCAGTGTTGCACGCAATTTATAAATGATGCCCATTTCTCTAGATATATTGTCACTGTCTTGAAGCTGTGCAAAAGCCTGTCCGAATTGGTTTTTTGTCTCAAGCCATGGTTCTGAAGGCGCAATAAACCTCCCCTAGAAATCGTGCACAACCAGCTGACAGGTTTTCTCGTGGGATTGACATCAGATCTTCTGTAGCTGTAGCTAATGTTCCTGTCTGCCTGCACCGATGAGCTATAGATCCGGCAAGGTACTGAAATCCAACGCTACGTTCCGAACCCGCAGATGCTGAGGAAATTTCAATTTTCTGCAGTCAGTTCTATCCCGTTGATTTCTTTCTGCCCTCCAACATTGACCGTACTTTCGACATACCGGGAAGAATGTTGCTGATCACTGCTGCTATCATAAATGTTCCTTCTTCGGGTTCAACAAAAGAAGCATTAGGTAGAGGAATATCGAAAGCGTTGGCACTTAACAATAATAGCCTACTCTGTTTCTTTACATTTACTGGAATTGGTTATAAAACTGTTCCAGGCCGCTTACAAGAGTCTGCTAGACGGTCCTGATTCAGCCTGGCAGTAAGCACATATTTGAAATCGTATTCTCTTAGGTCACTGAACAGACCTAAAAGCGACGGAATACATTTCATGAAAAATCTTCTGAAAAGCAGGAATTGGGCGGACGTTGTTCTTGTGCTTCGAAATGAATTCCGAATCCATATGCCAGCGGTTTCTTGCTTTCGAAGGTCCTTGAAGACCTCTAAGTATCATCGACCAGCTGTATGAAGGCACTGTGTCCTTCTGGCATTAAATACCGACACTGTCGGTATCTGCTCTTGACAGTGACAGGTTGCGGAGTTAACTTTAGGCACAGTTTCATCTCGCCACTGT
This sequence comes from Schistocerca serialis cubense, assembly GCF_023864345.2. Lineage (NCBI taxonomy): Eukaryota > Metazoa > Arthropoda > Insecta > Orthoptera > Acrididae > Schistocerca > Schistocerca serialis. The sequence goes on along the minus strand of NC_064639.1, from coordinate 247,332,737 downwards.
CTAGAGTCAAAAGTGTCTCGAACATGGATTTTGTCACAGCCTTATTTTCTGCAATAATGCCTTCATTCGACAGATGATTCCGTTAACAGCCTCAACAAATGTGAGATATCAGCGAATATCCACACAAGTTACTGAGATGAGAGGAAACAACTGTTTATGGGCGTCACGCCAAGCTAGTTCCTAACGGAAATGTTTGTTCCCATGTCTGCTATACAAGTTACTTCATACGAATTAGCTACTAAGGCGACAATTCATTATAGAGGATAGCTGTCATGCTAATGTCAAAATCAAACAGGTTGTTTCCAACCTCAATTTCCACGCACCAAACAATTAACACATTACTGTGGGGTCTTAACAGCGTGCCTTGTTGATCATAGCAAATCCTGCTGTTAATGTTCATTTCGTCAAAGTACAAAACGCAGACGCGTTCCCTGTCAGGAAGATTTTAGACAGCATTTTATTCATTAAAACCTTTCAAAGTGTGTGGACTGCAACTAAAAGAGCGGTTTATCTAGGCCCTCAACGTCGACACTGCCGATAGAGGGGATCAGTTTTTTCCTCGAAAAATTTAAATTTCCGCGATATAGCACGCAGAGTTATCACTTTACAAATAACCTGATTACTACATCGAACGCTTTTTGAGTTCATTTAATGAACTTCTTGATTAGGTGAAAATATTTTTCCAAACACACGAGTAATTTCATTACATACAAGAACCCCATCATTTGCTCGCAGAGAAATAGTTGCGTTCTTGCCAACTGACTCAGATCTCACGCCTTCGAAGTTGCACACACTTGAAAGAGGAGCAGTCCTTTGTGATGCCGCTATACCATTCATCTGTGGCAGAAGAAAGATTGTCATCCATAAACGTGCCCTTAAGATGTTTCTTATTTGGTAACAGCTTTTCCGGAGTCCCGAAATATCTTTTTTTGTAGTTCTCGTTTCTTATACCGTTTGCTTCTGTCTTCTGTTGCAAGTGACACCTTGACAATCGCACTACCGTACAGCAAATTGCACGACGAAACCGTGATTGGCTTGAGCACTCGTTTTCGGGGCAAATTGACTAGACTGTATATCCCTTATGTAACCTGTTTCTGGGAAGTGGCGAGAACACATTCGTGCATGCGTAACATTTACATTGGATAGCCATAGTTTTTTAAATATTTCATTACGCGGGAAGCAGTGATACATTCAGTTCCCTTTGTATTCTGATTGTGTGATAAACAGCCCGTAAGAGCACAGCCTAATTATTTTACAATCTACACTGATAATTTCACAGGGCAAACGCAATGCTGATACCGCTGTCCACTGTTCGCTAGCTGTTAAAGTTAAGAAACAAATCTCCCTGCAGTTTCAATAAAAATCGTAACACTCCTGAATTCGTTAAGTTCCCACTGCTGTGTACTTCTGAGGGAAGAACTCAAAGTACTCCACCAAATGCAGCAAATACTATTACACAACGCGAACTAGTGTACTGTTTGGCGCGGCTGCTTCCACTCTGTCATACGCACAACTGAGAAAATGCGTTGCCATGGTGGCTCGTGAGTAAACATTCTGACTGTTCACAAATTTTATGATTCAGATAAATTTGAGTGTGTGAAATTAATAGCATCTTCTGTATAACAGTTACGCTTATCGACACGTTTACGCAACTACAGGCATAACTTATCTGACAAAAGAAAGAATTGTTTCTGTAGGAATTTTGTTGTTTTGTACATAACAGTTTATGGCAATAACTAAAGAATGTATAAGATCTTACAACTTTCCATTTCGCATTTTTGTATAAGTGGGAGTTAGTGTGCTGTCCCATTTTTTTCGGACAAATGTAAAAGACAACAGATATATTAGTTCACGAATTTACTTCTGGGCTGAAAATCAGATATTCTTAAGCTGCATCCCAAAAACGTGTGCTAACTGTTCACTTTCTTCTTATATGTGTGCTTGTAGTCAGGCTTATTTGATTTCGATACTCTCTCAAAGGATCTTTTTTCGGTGACTAGTTCGTTTGCGGCTATCTTCTCCTGGTAATTTACTTTTCTATTTCCAGAATGAGATTCCCACTCTGCAGCGGAGTGTGTGAAACTCGGGACCTTGGTCTTTCGCGGGCAAGTACTCTATCGACTGAGTTACCCAAGCACGACTCAAGATTCGTCCTCACAGCTTTACTTTCCTGTTCGCATTTAAAATAGATTCAACAGGGTTCACGTTTACGCTACACACAAAATCGAATTCCCACATAGTAAATAACCAACTCAAAACACAAACTGCCCTGCCCCCCCCCCCCTCCCCACTGTGGATCTGGTGTTTAGAATAGGCTCAAGGTATTCCTGTCCATCGTAAGAGGCGACTAAAAGGAGTCTCTCACGTTTCGGCCTTTGTGATGGTCTCCTGTAGGTTTTGACTTCCATCTTTCAAAATTTTCCCAAAGAGCGAGCCAATTTGGGAAGGGCGCCTTACATGGTGCATCGTGTCCATCGTGCATTGAGATCTTTAGCCCACTTTCTCGTCGTCGCATTGCCATTCCGCCCATTCTCCATCTCTTGGGCGAGGACACCTTCCTGGGTGCGTTTTCAATCATGCACTATGCAGTGTCACTTTCTGTGCCTATGATGACCATGTACTTCTTAACACCTGCTAGCCAGCACGGTAGCCAGTCCATTGTGGTGGGGCCACCATGTACCCTGTTGGTTGTAGCCCCCTGAAAACACAGGGATTGCTCTACTGTTGCCTGCGCTATTAACTCACCACGTATGTCAAGCACTAGATGCCCATCACCCTGGGGCTTCGGGACTCTTGCCAATGGCCCTCCTACCAGGTGGTCTTTACTGCAGCTGGTGGTGCCCATGGGGAGGGCTGTGGTTGGAGTGGGTGGCATCAGGGCAGATGACATGCCATGAAGTGAAGTCATATCTTGCTGGTGATCAAAGCCCAGATGTCTGTAAGTGGCCAAGGACTAAATTCAGTGCTAAGATGGCAACGAAACTTATTAACTCCATTACCTCATATGTACAACAGTTAATGGGAATCTTTCTTGTCAATGAAACCTCACTTTTTTGTGGAGCATTTAGAGGACAAGTTTGAGGAGATGCAGGCTTGTCCAAAATGCAGTCAGGATCGGTCTTGGTCAAAACAGCATCCTCTGCCCAGTCATGGGCACTTGTAGCCTGTGACAAGCTGGGTGATGTTTGTTTCCATCACGCCCCATAAGAGCTTAAATATGGTCCAGGGTATCATATTTCACAGGGACATTCTTTTGCAGTCTGACTATGAGCTGAGTGCCAATTTAAAGCAGCGAGGTGTCCAGCAAATCCACTGGGGTCCAAGGGATAATAAAGTTGCTACCGGTGCCTTCATCTTGGCCTTCGATGCTGACACACTACCCGAGAAAGTAAGGTGATGATCTTCTGCTGTGATGTTAAGCCATATATCCCTCCGCCGATGCAATGCTTTAAGTGCTGGAATTTCGGCCACACGTTCTCTGGTTGTACTTCCAGAGTCACCTCTCAGGAATGTGGACATCCTTCACATCCCAATACTCCCTGTGCCCCCACTTCCCATCTGTGTCAACTGCAGAGAGTACCTTTTGTCTTGCTCGCCAGACTGCAGGGTTCTCCAGAAAGAAAGAAAAATAATGGAATAAAAAACGCTGGACCGACTGACCTACACTGAGGCTAAGACAAAATAAGAGGCTGCATATGTCAACCTACGCTGCCGCTATGACAACAGTTCTACCATCTTCCATTCCACCACATACAGTTGGCTCTGAGCTGTCGGACTCCACCTGTCCCCTTGATGATGGGGTCACTTCCCTCTCTGTTGCTCCTGCACAACCTACTTCAGGAGCAACACCCCCCCCCCCCCCCCAACCAATCAGGGACGTCAGCCCCCACATCTCAGCTGGAGAAGTGTAGATCTTCTTTGGCTTCTTTCGCCAGGAAGGGATCCCTTGGGTTACTCCCTTCCCTGGTTCCTACCAGTGGCAAAGCCGACACCTGCCACTGGCTGCAGCAACCACAGGTAGCTGGACGTAGGGCTTCACGGTCCTCCTCAGGCCCTGAGACTGAATCAGTAAAGGACAAACCTAAGGGGGCACCAAGAGAAACGTAAAAAGACCACCAACAACCAAGGCACTGCAGTGGCAACCACACCACCACTGCCTACAAGCTCGGCGTCTGAGGATGAGGTGGAGATTCTGGCGTCCGCTGAGGACCTAGATATCGCTGGGCACTTGGACAAAGTGGATGTCGATCGCACAGGTACTCATCTGGTGGCAGCAGGTGACCCTGAGGCGTAGACTGCCTCATCGACTATTTCACGCCTTCCCAGTCTCATGATCACATCATCCTCCAGTGGAATTGCGGCAATTATTTTCACCACCTGGCTGAACTACACCAACTGTTCAGCTTTACACCTACTTTCTGCATTGCCCTCCAGGAAACCTGGTTCCTGGCAATGCAGACCTCTGCCCTCCATGGCTATAAGGGATATTACAAGGACCGTAGCGACTATAATGTAGTGAACCTGTGTCCCTTCAAACCCCTCTTGAAGCCGTGGCTGTCAGAATGACGCCGCAGGAAATAACTGTCCGCAATGTATATCTCCCTCCAGATGGTGCTGTACCCCTGAACGCATTCTCTGCACTGATTGCTCCATTCCCTGAACCTTTCCTACTTTCAGGAGATTTTAACACACGCGCACACACACACACACACGCGCGCACACACACACACACACACACACACACACACACACACACACACACACACACACACACACACACACCCGCGTCACACACACACACACACACACACACACACACACACACGCGCGCGCGCGCGCGGCACACACACACACACACACACACACACACACACACACACACACACACACACACACACACACACACACACACACACGCGCGCGCGCGCGGCACACACACACACACACACACACACACGCGCGCGCGCGGCACACACACACACACACACACACACACACACACACACACACACACACACACACACACACACACGCGCCACACACACACACGCGCCACACACACACACGCGCCACACACACACACGCGCCACACACACACACACACACACACACACACACACACACACACACACACACACGCGCGCGCGTCACACACACACACACACACACACACACACACACACACACACACACACACACACACACACGCGCGTCACACACACACACACACACACACACACACACACACAGACACACACCAACCATGTTCGGTGGCGCCATCGCCATGCTTACAGGCTGAGGTAGGGGGGTCGAAAATTTGTCACAACTAGACCTCTGCCTCTTAAATACAGTTTCGCCAATACATTTTAGTGTGGCACATGGCACATATTGGGCCATTGCTCTCTCAGTTTGCAGTCATGACTTTCCCCCATCTATCCACTGGAGAGCACATGACAACCTGTGTGGTAGTGACCACTTCCTCCCCCCCCCCCCCCCCCCCTGCAGGTCTGGGGGTTAGAATAGGCCTGAGGTATTTCTGCCTCTCGTACGAGGTGGCTAAAAGGAGTTATGCACGTTTTGGCGTTTGTGTTGGTCCCCTGTAGGGTTGTACCTCCATTCTTCAAAATTTTCCCAAAGAGCGAGCCAATTGTGGAAGTGCGCCTTACAAGGTGCATCGTGTCCATCATGCATTGAGACCTTTAGCTCACTTTCTCGTCATTGCATTGCAATCCTGACCATTCTCCATCTCTTGAGCGAGGACATCTTCCTGGGTGCGTTTTCCACCACGAACTATGCAGTGTCCCTTTCTGTGCCGACAATGACCGTGGACTTCTTTGCACCTGATATCCAGCATGTTGGCCAGTCCGTTGTGGTGGGGCCACCATGTACCATGTTGGTTGTAGCCATCTGACCACACAGAGATTGCTCTGCTGATGCCTGCACTGTTAACTCCCCACATATGCCAAGGGGTAGATGACCATCCCCCTGGGGCATTGGGACTCCCGGCAGTGGCCATACTGCCAGGTAGCCCATCCTGTGGCTGGGTGGCGCCCATGGGGAGGGCCCTTAGTTGGAGTAGGTGGCATCAGTGTGGATGACACACAATGAAGTGTGGCACATCTTCTCTTGCTGTTGGCCAACTGCCAGCAGTGTAAGTGTTCAAGGTATCACTTTAATGGAAACATGTATGACCCCAAATCATTCCACTCCCTGGCCACACTATGGGAGGAACGAAAGGCTATTTATGACAGCGAGATATATTCGCCCCGGTATCTGGTCTGTACGAGAACTGATGGGGAATCCTTTGTGTCCATGAAGCCACAGTTCTTTGTAGAGCATTTAGACAAGTTCAGGGGGAGGTGGAGGGCTTGTCGAAAATGCAGGTCAGTCTTGATAAAACAGCATCCTCTGCCCAGTCATGGGTGAACTGTGGATTTACTTTCAAAACCTCTTGTTAAAGAATTTACTTTATTTACTAGCGATTAATCAAGCACATTAACACATTTAATCACAGTATGTGAGTGTGGAAGTAGTTACCAGTGGGTAACTGATGAAAACAATTTGCTTCAACAAATGGAAATTTTATTCCTAAAAACCCTTCCCTGTTTTTAAAAAACAGATTTAAAGTTTATAATCAGAAAGCACCCTCTAAATATCAAGTTGCAATTTATTCAGAGGCAGAAATAACTTTTTTTAGACGGTTTGAGCTTTCAGGCTGAGAACCTTGCTGCTCCCTTTTAACACGGCTGTAGTCACGACTGCTCACAACCACCTCTGAAAGACCACACTGGTGCAAATCTGCAGCACACCAGATTACTTTAAACTAAAAATTTTAACAACTCACACACACAAACTATGCACCCCATAGGAGGGATGGAAATAGTACAAAACACTCGCATTAAAAAGAAGTACTTTCCACCGAAACTTGTTTTTAAAAGGAAACTCTTATGGTGGAAGGGTGGCATCTTTATATACTAAAATGACCATTTAAATAAAAACCCATGAAATGCGATCTTACATAAAATGTATCACGAATCACTTAACTTCTAATAAACTGCGATGTCTGGCGAAGACCTGGCGCAGCACCCCCAAAATGCTCTCCCGAATCATCCGCTGCCAGCCGCTTCAAAGGACACAGGAAGGGGCGCCGATCTCCCGTCTCACGGCGTCGCAGCTCGCACCGGCCAGACCGATCTTGTGGGTTGACTCCTGTTGCTCTCGTGTCGGGCGCGAAGCCACCAACTGACCCGTCTCGCCCCATTGACCAACTGCCACTGGCGAGCTTGTAGCGCCCCTTAAATGCAAGTGAACAGGCAACCTTTCCCCTTTTCCACCAGAGGGAGACACCAAAGCTGCGATTGCCACAGCGGTGCCACCGCCAGGAACGGAGGGCGACTGCTTCACACAATGTGCTGTGACATGCTGTTCAAAACAGCAATTTTTACCATGGCTTAACGGGTATTACTCGCTTGTAAGAAGCTGGGGATGTTTGTTACTGTCACGCCCCATAAAAGCTTAAATATGGTCCAGGGCATTATCTTCGACAGGGATCTTCTTTTAAATTCCGATGATGAGATGCATGCCAACTTAGTGACGAGGAGTCAATTTCGTCCACCGGGGTCCGAAGGATAATCAGGTTGCCACCAGTGCCTTCATCTTGGCCTTTGAGGGTGACACATCACCCCAGAAGGTGATGGTGATGGTCTACTGCTGTGATGTCAAGCCATATATCCGTCCCCCAATGCAGTGCTTCAAGTGTTGGAAGTTTGGCCTTTTGTCTTCCCACTGCTTCCAGCCTCATCTGTCGTGATTGTGGTCGTCTATCCCATCCCGATACTCCATGTGCCCCGCCTCCCACCTGTGTCAACTGTGGAGAGCACCATCCCCCTTGCCCGCCAGACTGTAAGATTCTACAGAAGGAAAGGAAAATAATGGAATACAAGACCCTGGACTGACTGACCTACACTGAGGCTAAACAGAAATTTGAGTGGCTTCATTCCATGCACATGATGTCATCTTATGCCGTCATTGTCACTCCGGTTACAGCTTCATCCGTTGCACCCCATAAAGTCAGCTCTGAGTTGAAGGACCACACCTTCCCCTTGATGGTGGGGGTGCACTTCCCTCCTTGTTGCTCCCGCACCACCTACCTTGGGAGCAGCGCCACCCCCCCTCCCCCCCCCCCCCCAACCATTGGGGACACCAGTCCCCACTTCTAAGCCAGAGTAGCGTAAGTCTTCTTTGGCTTCTCTCGCTAGGAAGGGATCACTTGGGTCACTCCCTTCCCAGGTTTCTACCAGAGGCTCAGCAGCAGACACCTGCCAGTGGCTGAAGAAGCCCCAGGTCGCTGGTCGTAGTGCTTCATGGTCCTCTTCAGTTCTGGAGACTGAATCGAAGAAGCCCTCCCAGGAAGGGCAACCAAATTAACAGCGTGAGAAATCTAAATCGAAGACCCCTAAGAGCAAGGAAATTGCGGTGGCACCCACTCCACCGCTACCTACAAGCTCTGTGTCTGAGGATGAGGTGGAGATTCTGACGTCCGCTGAGGACCTAGATCTCGCAGGTCCCTCAGTCATGCTGGATGTAGCTCCCATCAGTACTCAATCGGTGGCAGCAGGTGACCCAGCGGCGTAATCTGCCTCCTTGGTCCCTTCACGCCTTTCTCGGCCATGGACAATGTCATCCTCCAGTGGAACTACGGCGGTTTTTTCCACCATCTTGCTGAGCTCCGACAACTTCTCAGCCTTAACTCTTTCCTCTGCATTGCTCTTCAGGAAACTTGTTTTCTGGCGATGCAAACCTCGCGCCCTCGATGGCTATTGGGGTTATTGTAAGAACTGGGCAGCTTATGAGAGGGCATCTGGTGGCATCTACACCTATGTCCTTCGCTCCCTTACAGCGAGTCTGTCCCTCTACGAACACCTTTAGAGGCTGTTGCTGTTCGAGTGTGGACGCCTCAGGCTGTTACTGTCTGCTGAATGGCAGCTGCAGGGTGCTATCCAAAAGGCGCACTCTTGGGCTGTAGCACATGGTGATGTCCCACAGCATGTCATGGCTGCGCTGATAGCCCAATTGCCACACCCTTTTCTGTTACTGGGCGACTTCAATGCCCATAACCCTCTTTGGGGTGGGTCAGTGGCAACAGGCTGAGGCAGCATCATTGAGCAAGTATTGGTACAGCTCGGCCTTTCTGTTTTAATAATAGTGCCTTCACACATTTCAGTGTGGTGCATGGCACATACTCAGCTATCAACCTTTCGATCTGCAGCCCTAGCCTATTACCATCTGTCCAATGTAGTGTGCGTGAGGACTTGTGCGGTAGTGACCACTTTACGATGTTTCTGTCACTGCCACAGCGTCACTCTCCTGGGTGCCTCTGCTGATGGGCTGTGAATAAGGCTGACTGGGACTTGTTCACCTCCATTGCTACTATTGAGCCTCTGTTGAATGATGCCATTGGTGCAGTGGTTCACTCGGTCACCACCAGCATCGTTATTGCCGCAGAATCTGCCATTCCCTGTTCTTCTGAGTCCTCTCGGCGAAAGAACAGTGCCTTGGTGGGCCCCCAAGATCACTGAGGCGATTAAAGATCGCAGGCGGGCACTCCAGCGTCACAAGCGGCATCCCTCATTGGAACACCTCATCGCCTTTAAATGGCTCCGTGCGCGAGCCCGCCGCATCATTTGCCAATGCAAGCAGGAGTGCTGGGAAAGGTATGTCTCCACCATTGACCTCCGTACCTCTCCATCGCAGGTTTGGGCCTGACAAAATTACAAACCGTTTAGTGGGCATTTTGCTCAGAGCTCCGATTCTGCGAATTATCCACTGGACTTCCACTCCCTGAAAGAGTGGTTGGAACGTCGGAGTGCCACCCTGAATCGTACAATGCTCCATTCAGTGAGTGGGAATTCCAAAGTGCGCTAGACACTTGGCCTGATACGGCTCCTGGGCCAGATTGCATCCACTGTCAGATACTCAAACACCTCTCGGTGGACCGCCAGTGACGCCTCCCAGACCTTTTCAACCGTATCTGGATTGAGGGTGAGTTCCCATTGCAATGGTGGGAAAGCATTGTAATCCCTGTGTTGAAACCTGGAGGTGGACAGCTACCGCCTCATTAGGCTCACCAATGTTCTTTGCAAGTTGCTCGAACACATGGTGAGCTGGAGGTTGAGCTGGCTACTTGAGTCTCTGGGCCTTCTGGCTCCGTCTCAGGGTGGGTTACGTAAGGGCTGCTCTGCCACCAATAATCTGGTGTGCCTGGAGTCTGCCATCCATATGGCCTTTGCCTGCCGTCAGCATCTGGTCACCATCTTTTTTGACATGAGGAAGGCATACGATATGACATGGCGACATCACATCCTCTCTATGCTTCATGGGTGGGGTCTTCGGGGTCTGCTCCATATTTTCATACGAAATTTTCTGTCGTTTCGTTCCTTCCGCGTGCAAGTTGCAGCCTCCCGTAGTTCCTCCCGAGTTCAGGAGAATGGGGTACCATAGGGATCTGTCTTGTGTCTGCCTCTCTTTAATTGCAATTAATGGGCTCGCTGCGGCAGTGGGAACATCTGTCTCAGCTTCCTTACGTGCTGACTTCTGCCTATACTACAGCTCCACTGGTATTGCAGCTGCTGAATGGCAGCTGCAGGGTGCTATCCGAAAGGCGCACTCTTGGGCTGTAGCACATGCCTTCCAGTTTTCGGCTGCCAAGACCTGCGTTATGCATTTCTGCCAGCAACGCATTGTTCACCCTGAGCCACAGCTTTATCTTGACGGCAAACATCACACTGTGGTGGGGATGCATCCGTTTTTGAGATTGGTTTTCAATACCCAGTTGATGTGGCTGCCTCATATTCGGCAGCTTAAACAAACGTGCTGGCGGCATCTTAACGCCCTTCGTTGCTTGAGTCACACCAGCTGCGGTGCTAATCAGTCTACCATGCTACGGCTGTAACAGGCTTTAATTCAGTCCTGTCTTGATTATGGGAGCCTGGCTTACAGTTCGGCATCCCCTTCCACATTGCAGTTGCTAGACCCCCATCCTTCAGTTGGATCAGACTCCCCACTGGAGCTTTCTGGACAAGCCCTGTCAACAGCATACTTGTGGAGGCCGGTATCCCTCCATTGCGGTTCCGGCGCCAATGATTACTGGCCGCTTACGTTACACACGTTTGTAGCTTGCCCGGGCATCCCAATTATCATCTCCTGTTCCCTCAGTCATCCGTCCATCTTACGGGATGGAGGCCCCAGTCAGGGTGTATGATCGCAGTTCGCAGCAGAGCTCTTCTCTCTGGGCTTGAGGTTTTCCCCTCTTCCAACTCTTTTCTGGGCCCCTCTGCATATACCCCTGTGGTGTGTGCCCCACCCATGCCTTCAGCTCGATTTGGCAGAGGGCCCAAAGGACTCAGTCCCTCCTGAGGCCTTCCGCCGCCGCTTTCTTTCAATCCTTCCCGCGTTTCAATCCTCTGATGTTGTCTATACTGACGGTTCGATGGTTGCTGGTTGTGTCGCTTATGCTCTTACTCCAGGGGATAATTATGAACAACACTCAATGCTGGCTGGTTGCAGTGTTTTGACTGCCGAGCTGGTCGCCATCTCTCGTGCCCTAGCGTATATCTGCTCCTGCTCAGGGGAGTCCTTCGTTATCTGTAGTGGCTCCCTGAGCAGTTCACAAGCTATCGACCAGTGTTTCCCTCGTTCACATATGGTGATGGCTATCCAGGAGTCCCTCCATACTGTTGCCTGTTGCAACTCTGTAGTCTTTGTGTGGACCTTGGGTCATGTAGGCATCCAGGGAAATGAACATGTTGACACACTGGCCAAACAGGCTGTTGGTGTACCAGCCTTGGAGATTGGCCGTTTGGAGAGTGACCTCAGGTAAGTTTTGCGGCAGAAGGTACTTCGCACCTGGGGTGAAGAATGGCGCACCCTTCCTTCACCCAACAAACTTCGGGCCATCAAGGAGGCTGCCAGTGCATGGCGCTCCTCCGTTCGAGTGTCTCGCAAGGACTCTGTTGTCCTCTGCTGGCTATGCATTGGCCACACCTGGATAACGCACAGCTATTTATTGGGCCGCGAGGACACACTTTTATGTCGCTGCGGGTCAGCTTTGACTGTGGTCCACATCTTGTTGGACTGCCCACTTTTAACTCCACTCAGGCAGACATTTGCGCTGCGATACGCTTCCTGCACTTTTATCAGACAACGTTGTGATGGCAGACGTAGTTTTGAGTTTTATTTGTGCAGAGGGTTTTTATCGCTTGATCTAAGTGTTTGTTCTTTTTTGTGTTTAGTCTTGCATTTGGCCTACGATTTTAGACTGGTGTTTTCAGTGTGTTTCTTGGTGGTTGGCTTTTCCTTTCGCGTTTCTAGGGTCGACTAGCCACTGTCACACTCTGTGTGATTTTAATTTATTTTGTCCGGTCTGTGTCTTTCTTGTCCTGTGTCGTCTCTTGTCATCTGCACTGTTTGTTTTTACTCTTTGTGGGTGTTTAATGTTCGTGGAAAAAGGGACAAATGGCCCTAGTAGTCTGGCCCCTTCAATCCCACAAACCAACCAACCATCACCGCTTAATCTCCCTCTCACAGTAACATCCATGTGATGGTTGATCAGGTGACTAGCACAATTGTTCCTGTGGAAGAAAACGCCATTCCTCGCTCTTTAGGATGTCAGAGGTGTAAGGCAGTCCCTTGGTGGTCACCTGAAGTAGCTGAAGTAATTAAGGAGCGTCAGCGTGCTCTACAGTGGCATAAGCGGCACCCTTCCCTGGAGCACCTCATAGCCTTCAAACGGCCCGTGTTCGCTACCTTATCAAACAACGGAAGGAGGAGTGTTGCGAGAGAGAAGTCTCCACCATTGGATGCCACACATCACCTTCCCAAGTCTGGACAAAGATCAAATGTCTTTTCGGGTACCACGCCCAAACAGCTGTCCCCGGTGTTTCTATAAATGGCGAGTTATGTACTGATGCAAAAGAGACTGCCGAGCACTTTGCTCGGCGCTTTGGGCCCCAGCGCTTTGGGGCCCAGCAGTTTGCTCGAGCCTCTGCGTCAGAGAATTACCCCTCATCCTTTACACGCTCAAACGGCGGCTGGAAGGGGACGTCGTCTCATTCACTACACGCTGCAGTGAATCCTATAACACCCCATTTACAGAATGGGAACTCCTCAGTGCCCTTGCGCATTGCCCCAACACAGCTCCTGGGCCTGATTGCATCCACAGCCAGATGATTACACATCTCTCATCTGACTACAAGCGACTTCTTCTCGTCATTTTCAACCGGATCTGGTGCGATGTCGTCTTTCCTTCGCAAGAGATCACAATCATTCGAGTGCTCAAACCGGGTAAAAACCCGCTTGATGTGGATGGCCATCGGCCTATCAGCCTCACCAACGTTCTTTGTAAACTGCTGGAATGTATGGTATGTCGGCAGTTGGGTTGGGTCCTGGAGTCACATGGCTTGCTGGCTCCATGTCAGGGCAGCTTTGGCCAAGGTCGCTCTACCACTGATAATCTTGTGTCCATCGAGTCTGCCATCTGAACAGCCTTTTCCAGACAGCAACAACGGATTGCCTCATTTTTGACCTACATAAATCATACGACACGACTTGGCGACATAATATCCTTGCCACATTGTATGAGTGGGATCTCCAGGGCCACTCCCGATTTTTATCCAAAACTTCCGGTCACTCCATATTTTCCGTGTCTAAGTTGGTGACTCCCATAGTTCCATCCATATCCAGGAGAATGGAGTCCTACAGGGATCCGATTGTCTCTCTCTTTTTAGTGGCCATTAATGGACTAGCAGCAGCTGTCAGCCCTCCGTCTCACCTCTGTATGCAGACGACGTCTGCATTTCGTACTGATGCTCCAGTACTGTTGTTACTGAGCAGCGCCTCCAGGGAGCCATCCACAAGGTGCCCAGTTTTCAGCCGCAAAGTCGTGTGTCATCCACTTTTGTCGGCGTCGTACCATTCATCCAGAACCCGCACTTTACCTTAATGACTATCGACTCACTGTAGTAGAGACAAGTGAATTCCTAGGACTAATTTTCGACGCTCGATTGACTTGGTTCCCTCATCGTCAGCTTAAGCAGAAGTGCTGGCAGCACCTCAATGCCCTCCATTGCCTGAGCAACACCAATTTGGGTGCAGATCACTGCACGCTGCTGCAGCTCTACAGAGCCCTTGTCCAATTCCGAATTGACTATGGGAGTGTGGTTTATGGTTCGGCGGCGCCTTCAGCATTGCATTTACTCGACTCTGTGAACCACTGTGGAGTTCGATTAGTGGCAGGAGCTTTTAGGACGAGGCCCTAAGGACTCCGTTAACCCCGTCGCTTTCCGCTGTCACTTCCTCTCGATTCTTGAAGTATTCGGGGGCCCTGAAGTGGTTTACACCATCGGCTCAATGGCTGATGGTCATGTAGGCTTCGCATATGTTCAGGAAGGACAGGCTGAGCAGCACTCCTTGCCAGCTGGCTGCAGTGTTTTCACTGCAGATCTGGCGGCCATATCTCGTGCTCTTGAGTACAGCCACTCATGCCCTGGAGAGTCATTTCTCCTGTCTACTGACTCATTGTGCAGCCTACAAGCTATCGACCAGTCCAACCCCCGCCAACCCCTGATTGCCTCCATTCAGGAGTCCATCTATGCCCTGGAACAGTCCCACCGTTCCGTGGTGTTTGTGTGGACCCCAGAACACGTCGGAATCCCTGACAACGAATTTGCCGACAGGCTGGGAAAACAGGCGACGTGGAAACCACTTCTGGAGATGGGCATCTCTGAAGCTGACCTGCGTTCTGTCTTAAACCACAGGGTTTTCTGGCTTTGGGAGATGGAATGGCATAACAGTACGCACAGAAAACTGTGTGTCATTAAGGAGACTATGAATGTGTGGAAGTCTTCCATGCAGGCCTCTCGCAGGGAATCAGATGTCCTCGACTGGCTCTACATTGGCCCTACGTGGCTAATGCATGGTTACCTACTCCACTGTAAGGACCCACCTCAGTGTTCCTGTGGCTCCCAAATGACAGTCGTCCACCTCTTTCTGGACTGCCCACTTTTAGCCGCTTTGTGGCAGACTTTTAACTTTCACAGCACTCTGCTTTCGGTGTTGGGCGACAATGCCTCCACAGCAGCTTTAGTTTTACGTTTTATCTGTGAAAGTGAGTTTTATACTTCTAAGTAGGTTTTAGCCCATGTCCTTTGTCCCTCTGTGTCCTCCACTCTAGTGCTTTTAGGGGGGAGGTCTTCATGTGTTGCAGAGTGGCTGGCTTTCCCTTTTTATTCTCGTGGTTGGTCAGCCACTGTAATCTTTCATGTTTTACTCTCTTCTGTTCCTAGCTTCTGTTGTTCTCTTATCCTCTTTTGTTCCATTTAGAGTTCATTGTCTTCCCTTCGTTCTTGTGGCTATTCCTTTCTTTCCGTTTTGTGTTATATGTTTCGTCCGTTTTATTCTCACACTTGTGGCATTGTTTTATTAGGAACAAGGGACCGATGACCTCGTAGTTTGGTCCCTTCTCCCACCTTTAAATCAACCAACCACTTCCCCACCTTCCTGTCACTCCTCCAGCGTCATGCCTACGGACACCTACCCAAAGGGGCTCTAAACAAGGCATACTGGGAAGCCATCACCTCTGCTATCACTGCTGAATCTCCCCTGCATGGTAACATCGATGTTGTTGTTGAGCAGGTCACTGCAACGATCGTTTCTGCGGCGGAAAACGTGATCCCTCGTTCTTCACGGTGCCCTCAGCGAACAACAGTCTCTTGGTGGTCGCCAAAAGTCTGAGGCAATTACGGAGCGTCGGCGAGCTCTACAGCAGCATAAGTGGCACCCTTCCCTAGAGCACTTAATAGCCTTGAAGTGGCTCCGTGTCCGTGTTTGCCAGCGTATAAATCGACGGAAGCAGGAGTGTTGGGAGAGATACGTCTCGACCATTGGGTATCATATGTCTTCTTTCCAAGTCTGGGTAAAGATCAAACACGTCTTTGCGTATCAGACCCCAATAGGTGTACCTGGCATTAACATCAATGGCGTGTTATCTGCTGACACAAACAAGATTGCTTAGCATTTTGCTGAGCACTATGCTAGAGCCTCTGCATCAGAGAATTACCTCTCAGCCTTTTACACTCTCAAACGTCGGATGGAAGGGAAAGTCCTCTCGTTCACAACACGCCACAGTGAACCTTACAACGCCCCATTTACAGAGTGGGAGCTTCTCAACGCCCTTGCACATTGCCCCGACACAGCTCCTGGGTTGGATCAGATCCACAATCAGATAAACATCTCTCGTCTGAGTACGAGTAACTTCTCCTTGTCATCTTCAACTGTATCTGGTGTGATGGCGTCTTTCCATCGCAATGGCGGAGAGCACAATCATTCCAGTGCTCAAACCCAGTAAAAACCCGCTTGATGTATAGCTGCTGGCCCATCAGCCTCACCAACTTTCTTTGTAAGCTGCTGGAATGTATGGAGTGTTGGTGGTTGGGTTGAGTCCTGGAGTCACGTGGCCTACTGGCTCCATGTCAGGGCGACTACCGCCAGGGTCGCTCTATCACCGATAGCCTTGTGTCCCTAGAGTTTGCCATCCGAACAGACTTTCCCAGACGCCAACATCTAGTTGCCATCTTTTTCGACTTGCGTAAAGCATACAGCACGACCTGGCGACATCATATTCTTGCCGCATTGTATGAGTGGGGTCTCCGGGGCCTGTTCCCGATTTTTATCGAAAACTTCCTATCGCTCTGTACTTTCCGTGTCAGTAGGTACTTCCCAACGAACTTGCCAATGGGCTACGCGGAAACCACTTCAGGAGAAGGGCATCTCTGAAACTGACCTGTGTTCCATCTTATGCAGCAGGGTTTTTCGGATTTGGGAGACGTAATGGCATAACAGTACACACAACAGTCTGCATGACAGAGAGACTATGAATGTGTGGAAGTCTTCCATGTGGTCCTCTCACAGGGAATCAGTTGTCATATGCCAGCTCCGCATTGGCTGTACATGGGTGTACATGGTTACTTCCTCTGTTGCGAGGACCTACCTCGGTATCACTGTGGCTTACAAATGACGGTCGTCCACCTCTTGCTGGACTGCCCACTTTTAGCCGCTCTGCGGCGGACTTTTAACTTTCCCAGCACCCTGCTTTCGGTGTTGGGTGACAATGCCTCAACAGCAGGTTTAGTTTACGTTTTATTCGTGAGGGTGGGTTTTATCATCGTCCTTCGTCCCTGTGTGTACTCCACCCTAGTGCTTTTAGGGTGGAGGTTTCAATATGTTGCAGAGTGGCTGGCTTCTCCTTTTTTTATTCTCATGGTCAGCCAGCCATCATAATCTGATATCTTGCTTTGATCTCTTCTACACATTTCTTGCCTCTCTGTGGCTTTCTTGTCCGATTTTGTCCGTTTTAGTGTTTGTTGCCCTTCTGTCGTTCTTGTGGTTTTCTCCTTTTTTCAAACATTGTTTTGTATGTCTCTATTATTTTACCGCCACCCCTGAAGAATTATTTTAATAGGAACGAGGGACTGATGATCTAGCAGTTCGGGCCCCCCCCCCCCCCCCATCTTTTAAACCAACCACAAACTGCCGTTTGTCGAAGTTGTTAAACTCAAGTAGTAATGTCTAATAATATGGTCACTTGACTAGAATATGAACGAGGCACTGAGATCCATAAGGGCCTTAAACACACCACCGTTGATCCCTAACTGACCAGTTATACAGTTTCTTGTGAATTTTTATACGTACAATGCTGGCATACAGCACAAATAAGTCTGACTCGCCTGAAGATTGGAGTAGCCGAGCAGTTCTAAGTGCTACAGTCTGGAACTGCGCGACCGCTACAGTCGCAGGTTCGAATCCTGCCTCGGGCATGCGTGTGTGCAATGTCCTTAGGATAGTTAGGTTTAAGTAGTTCTAAGTTCTAGGGGACTGATGACCTCCCATAGTGCTCAGAGCCATTTGAACCATTTTGAGCCAGAAGATCAACAGATTTCAGAAGCATGAATAAATGCTACAATCTCACAATCGACAGTGATGTGCTTTAGGCTCTCATGATTATCAGCACTTAAAGTGGATTACTGTATGATAAAATTCCTCTCTTACTATACTATGACTTATTCAGAAACCTGCAAAATACGTTTACTGTCGGTACGACTTTAACATACACTGACGTCTGATCTAATTTTACTACAGTGTATAGTGAGTGAAATAACATATCTCAGGAGTGTACTATCATCTAGCAGGATTTACGCCAAGCGATTGGGGACAAAAGTGTGCCACATTGTGCTACCACCTGGAGGCACTGACATAAAATTGTAGTTGAGTGGCAGTGGCTAGTTGTGCACATTAAGAATCGTGCATGTTGTTTGTCAAATCCGTATGTATTTGGCCAATGAGGCAATTACATCATGCTAGTTGCCCATGCACAGAAGCTCCTTAAAATGTGCACAACTGAAGGTGTGCTCATGACACTTGACAAGTTTCACAAAGTCTAGAGGCGCAGTAGTGCAGTAGATTTAAGTGCCATGTCTTTCAGACAGCAACATTTATATTACATTCAACAGCATTCAAAGAAAAATAACCAATAAATCCGCAAGGTGTAGACAGTTTGTTTTCTTATGCCCTTACACACCAGCTGCCACCGCATGTTACTTTCTACACATTGGTTCATTGGTTACTGAACACTCCAACGCCCTGCCCCCCCGACTGCACCATGGTGGCTGATTCGACACTCCTTATGCCTTATGTATATTTGTAACAATTACTACTTATGTCATCCATTATTAGAAACAAATTTATGGTTTACAATCAATATCTTGCTCGTGTACACAT
Source organism: Schistocerca serialis cubense (assembly GCF_023864345.2). Taxonomy (NCBI): domain Eukaryota; kingdom Metazoa; phylum Arthropoda; class Insecta; order Orthoptera; family Acrididae; genus Schistocerca; species Schistocerca serialis. Next base: position 247,313,906 of record NC_064639.1, on the reverse strand, counting down.
TGTCGTCTTTCAGTTACTCATTAATTCGTTCCTCTGACACAGCAACGTAAAATTTTACATGTCTTCAACTTTTAGTACTGAAATTCGGAATATATGTTCGCTAACAATGTTCTTTTACAAAGTTACTTTACATCAAGATTATTTGGAACATGTTTCCAACATTTCTATGAGTTCATTACACAAATACAGACGGAATGCTAATACCAATCATTAAAAAAGTTATCCTGCAATTACAAAATGAGAACTATTGGTTTTATGTTAAAGTATCGATTAGTAACAGTGGAACAAGGTCAGACATATGCATACATGCATGCTGAAGTTGGAGTGAAATTTACAGCGTATGAATCAGTATAATACATTAAATTCTAAATTGTAGAGGACAACGGGTTATTTTTAGGAAATATGGTGCGAAATTGTGATTTAGTGTGTTTCAGTGTGCGATGCGCCAGCCTCACGGCAGATGGCGGACGTAGGCTGGCCAGCGCGTTATGCAGGTGAAACAGTTTTGCAATGAGCGTCGGTATGTGTGTACGTGCGCGGCAGCCATCAACAGCCAGAACGCAGCATTAGCAGAATTACGCAGGTGCAGGCCGCGCGTGGCGCGGTTGTGTAACCCAACTCTTAGAGAACCTTCTAATAAACATGCCGCCGCATAACCGGCAGATTCAGCAGCGGTCTGCACTATTTAATGGCATCAGAGGTGGGTGTCGGCATTCGGTTCGATCGATTGTGCGTTCGGTCGCTGTCACGTCGTCATCATCAGTGACGCCGTCCCCGAGGACTGGCCAGCAGAGGGCGCTGCCCACTGCTGCACCGGCGACTCCTGGCGTCGTTACGAGCCGCCGTGTTTGCAGGGGGCGAGCTGGGCCAGGCCTCATGCTGCTAACCTCCTACCGCCTGCGCAGCCGCTGACCGAACACGGCATCGCGTTCCCTGGACTGAGTGCATCAGCACGTCTTCACCACGGCATGAGCGGTGGGGCTGAGCTACCGGAAAATGTATTGGAAGAACAAACAATAAAGAGGAAGATTGCTAAAAACAGCCACCTTCTTCTACCCAGCCATGCCGTAGAACCCCGACCATGTCACCCACTCCGGTCATCCTATTACAAGTGGTGTCAGTCGGGCAACCTGCGCATCACACATCCTGTTACAATTGGTGACAGTAGTGGTCTTCTCCCTGGATTTGGAGGAAATTGTGGCTGGTAATCGACGAGGATATGTGGCACCTGAGTAGGGCAACAATGGATCAGCAACTCTTGCAACATGACAAGTAAGTGCCAAGTTTTCGTTTGGTGGTTTGTCTGAACCTGTAGCATAGTCCGTCTTCCCTTCCTGTTCTTCTTTCTGAGCTTACTGCAGCCTTGATTCGATAGCTGGTAGTGATGGAGCGGTCTGTCAGCCGAGGTGGCTATTCAGCAGATACTTGAGCGAGTGTTGGAATTAGAGATAGAGCTTTCTCGGTCTAAAGAAGCGAGCAAGGAACGGTTTTCTGTTAACGCAGTATTTCTCGACACTAACGCAGCGGCTTTGGTCACCCCTTTCTCGGGAAAAGATGGGGGAAATGTTACGACCTTTTAGGAGAACCTTAGCACTAAATTGGGAAATTGGGGTGCATAAACACTTTTGCATGTGGCTAAATTGAAAGTAACTGGGGATGCCAGAGCGTACATTACATGCCACCAAGAATTAAGGGATGCTCGGACATTTGAAGTATTCAAAAAAGGGTTGCTGGAAAGGTATCGGAGGAAAAATACATCTAGATATTATCGATAACAATTGAATAGAATGTGTCAATGGAATGGCGAATGAATAGAAGCTTTTGTAGATCAAATTCGAAAAATTAATGTTAATACCTATGAGCTAACAGTTTCCGATAGGGTTAATGAAGCCATTCTGCAGCAAGCTGAGCAGAGGGCACTAGACGCATTTTTGGGGAATACAACCCAAAACCTCCAGCAAGATTAGGATGGAATTCCCTAAGACTCTCAATGAGGCAGATGGAATCGCTGTGGCGTTAGAGGAAATTGAAGCAATAACAAAGACGCGGGACAGGAAAGCAGTATTTAATGCAGAAATAAAATGTTTCAGATGTGGTTGGATGGGACACATTAGACGCGATTGCAAGGAAGTGCAGTGTAGGAAATGCAGACGTTGGGGTCATATGGAGAGTAATTGCAATGGGTCTTGGCAGAAACATGATAGGAAACCGCATGGTGGGCCTCACCCCCTCAGTTAAACGGGGCAGGGGGTGGTATTTCCACTGTACAACACCCCCGGTAAGGATTAATGCTAGTGCAGAATCAGTGGCAGACTTTTTTCTGACCGGCTTGGTGAGGGGCAGACTGTGCAAATTATTATTGGATACCGGATCTCAGGTATCCGTGGCGAGTAGAAATGTACTCGGTAAAGAAGAATTAAAACCACCATGCTGGGCGTTAAGTGGCGTGGGTGGGGGACAGTTGAAGTCACTCGGATCAGTGGTGTTAAACTTCCGAGTGGAAATGAGGAACTTCCAGGTGAAGGTAGAAGTTCTTCCAGTTGTTGGCAGCAGCTGTGATGTCATACTCGGATTGGATTTCCTGGCTGCGCATCACGCATAAGTTAACTTGGAACGGTGTACAGTAGAACTGGACGGAATACAATTTCGCTTAGGTTCTGCGGCCGAAAAACCATTACTGTCGCAAGGAAGCGCCCAGAGATCGGGTAGTCCACCTAAACTGCGTACAAGGTCCCTTAGGGTTAACTCGCGGGATACTATCCCGAAGGGTACAGGAAAAATAATCTGGGCAAATGTTGGCGCTAGTGTGCCGGCAAATTCGTTATGTGTCGTTGAACCTTTCTCTGAGAATGAGTCGCTGGATAAAATGAAGTGTTTTACACGCCGTAGTGTGTCCTACGTGCGGGAGATAGAAGGAAAAAAGGTTTTGCCTGTAAGCGTTGATAATTTTGGCCTTGAAGAGGTGCAGTTAGCATGGAGTACCGTAATATCGAATCTGGAGATAATAGGGGAAGATGAACTGGATAAGGATTTCGCAGCAGATTACACAATGCCGGGAGAGTCTGTCAGCTGGTCCGCACTGAGGGGTAAAGTAGCACATTTAGAAGGGCAAGACAGAAGTCATGGAGAACCTTTTGACAGAATATAAAGAGTTATTTAATTCTCATGTTCCACTGCCCACCACACCGTTACTTCAGCATTACGTCCCCACTGGGAATGGAGCACCGGTGTATAAATGTCCATATCGTGTTCCGAAAAGTTTACAGCCTGTCATGGAAGAATTTATTAATCAACAGCTTAGGGATGGGATAATAGAAACCAGTAGTAGTCCCTGGTTCGCTCCTGTCGTAATAGTGGGTAAAAAATCACCTGATGGGGGCAAGGCATATCGATTTTGTTGTGATTATCGTTTCCTGAATCAAAAAACTGTATTGGATGCATACCCAATGCCTAATATCACTGAAACTTTGGATAATTTAGGTCATTGTCAGTACTTCACGACCTGGGATCTTCGAAGCAGGTACCACCAGTTGGAGGTCACCCCGGAAGACCGACCGAAGACAGCTTTTTCAACACCTACAGGACATTTTCAGTATCGGTGAATGCCTTTCGGACTCAAAAATGCTCCGGCAACCTTCCAATGGTTACTAGATAGCGTGTTACGAGGGCTGAAACCTAATCAGTGTATGGTATATTTGGACGACATAATTGTTTTCTCAAAGGACGTGCAAGAACATGTGCGCTGTTTGCGCAAAGTTTTCGATCACCTGAAAGCACGGCGGTTAACCCTTCATGTGGAAAAATGTCATTTTTTGTCACAAGAAGCCCGTTATTTAGGTCATATTATAGGATAGGAGGGTGTCTGCACGGATCCAAAACTTGTAGAGGCGGTAATGAATTTTCCGACACCTACAAAAGTGAAAGAGTTGCAGTCTTATTTAGGTCTCGCCAATTTTTACAGGAGGTATATTCCAAAATTTGCGAAAATTGCAAGGCCCCTCACGCAGTTGTTGAAGAAGGGAGCAAAATTTCACTGGTCAGCAGAATGCGAAGAGGCTTTTCAAAAGTTAAAAAATTTGTTAACGTCTAGTCTGGTTTTTGTTTTCCCAGATTTTAGTAAACAGTTCATATTATCTTCTTACTCTAGAAATTTTGCTCTGGGTATTGCATTATCTCAGGAAATAGATGGGCAGGAACACCTGATAGCATATGCTTCCAGACAGCTAAACAATGCAGAAAAAAAATTGCTCAACAACCGAGAAGGAGTTATTGGCATTAATTTTCGGAATAACCTATTTCGGGTGTTATTTGTATGGACGACGTTTCAAGGTGATTACTGACCACGCAGCACTTAAGTGGTTGTTAGGGCTTAAAGACCCAACGAGTAGATTAACTAAGTGGGCTTTGCATCATAGTGACTATGATTATGAAGTGATTCATCGACCGGGTAAATCGCACGGAAACGCAGATGGTCTGAGTCGTAAAGCATGCACCATGGAATGCACAGGAATAAATGAGAACGAATGGGTGGAGGCACAAACCGCCGACACAGATTGTCAACGATTTACCTTGTAGAGACAGTTCGTCATGGAAGACAGGATATTGTACTGTAAAACTAGGAAAGGTCCATGCATAGTCGTACCAGAAAAATTGCAAAGCGAAATTTTAAGGCAAGCACATGATTCAATGTCTTCTGGTTATTTGGGTCGAAGAGCAACGGAAAAGAGGGTAGCACAGAGTTACTGGTGGTCAACGCATAGGCAAGATGTCGATCAGTATGTAAAGAATTGCATTCCGTGTGCTCAACAGGCGGAATTGAGTCGTAAGAAAATTGTGTTGCAACGACTACAGGAAGTGGATAGACCTCTCCAATTACTGGGCGTAGACGTCTTGGGACCGTTTGTGCGAACACCAGCGGGCAATAGCCATGTTTTAACAATAATAGATCATTTTTCGCGCTGTGTGTCTGTGATAGCTATTCCGGACCAGCGAGCCGAAACAGTGGCTCACGCCATGGTTAATCAATGGATATTGAAATTCGGAACACCTGAAACTATAATTACAGATCAAGGGTCAAACTTTATGCCCGATTTGATGAAACAGTTATGCAAGTTGTTGCATGTAAAGAAATTGAGAACAAGTGCGTTATACCCGCAGGCTAATGATCGGACCCAGTGTGTTCATCATACAATAGCTAAGATGTTAAGTTATTATGTAAAGCCAGCTGGTGTGGCCAAGCGGTTCTAGGCGCTTCAGTCTGGAACCGCGCGACCGCTACGGTCGCAGGTTCGAATCCTGCCTCGGGCATGGATGTGTGTGATGTCCTTAGGTTAGTTAGGTGTAAGTAGTTCTAAGTTCTAGGGGACTGATGACCTCAGATGTTAAGTCCCATAGTGCTCAGAGTCATTTGAACCATTTTTTTATTATGTAAATTCGCAACACAATAATTGGGATACCCTATTGGCGTTTGTAGCCGTGGCGTATAACTTAAAAGTGCATGAAAGTACAGGATTGTCTCCATATTAAGTGCTGTCCGGTCGGAAGATGCCATCTCCATTTGATTTGCTCAAGACCCCACCAGGATCCGATATTTCGGCTGTTAAGGATTTATCCACAAGTTGAAAACAATCCGGCGGCAGGTGAAAAAAAACGAACACTAAAGCTGAAGAAAGACAGGACAAAGTTCGCGATAGAAAGGCGGCTTCACCCACATATCATGTAGGGCAATGGGTGATGATGACTTATCCGTATGTGCCAAAAGGCAAAACGAAAAAATTTGAATCCCGTTATCAAGGTCCTTTCCAGGTGATGGAGATGACACCGCCAGTGAATGTCAAATTACAGCTTCGAACAAGCCCTACTATTTTGCATGTAAGCCGAATTAGGCCTTTCAAGGGAATTTTGAGGAAATTCCTTCTTTGTCTGCAGTAACTTCTAGTGGATAGAAAGATGAATCTAAGAAAAAGAATAAGAAAGGAGCAGATAAACAAGAGAACCAAGTTAATTGTGGAAGTGATCAGACATGCTATTATGCTCTTAGGCCACGCGTAAAAAGGAAGAGCTAATGTGAGTTGATTTTTCTTTTGTGTCTCAAGAGGCGTGACGTTCTGGTAAGACCAGCAGTCTTGCGCTGAAGAGGGAAGGTGTGCACTCTCAGCATAGTTATTCTGTTTTGCTGTTGCAACTTAGCTGAAGCCTTGAAGATACGGCCTATATCAAGTGGTGTTTTGTTCTCGCGACAAGTGGACGTAATTACGTCCGGACATCAATGGACCTTAAGGGTGGACTGTAATATTTGGGCGGTTGAAGACGAAATCTGTAAATTAGAGGATACATTTAATGAACTCCATTTTATGGTGGCTAATCAGTCAAGGTTTAATGACACACAGGGGGAATATCAGCTACTACGATCAGCTTTCGCACGCTTACAAGCTCAGTTGCAGCAAACTGCAGGGTTAATCCCACACGTCTGTAGGAAAAGACGATGGTTAGACGCAGGTGGCTGTCCTAAAAACTGTTTTTGGGACTGCTGACGCGGAAGATATTAAAAGTATTAATGAAACGTTATGGCAGGTACAGGATAATGTGAATAGCAACCAGAGAATGCTAGATCTTCACACAACCCAATTATTGAGTTTGGAGAAAGATGTAGTTAATAATACGCTCCAATTGCGAGCTTTGGCCGCGTCCTTGATGTCCCACATTAAGGCCACAGCCGACACAACCAATCACGACTTGGGTATAATCAAGTACCGATTGAATAACATCGATTCACAGCTGATAATCGCTAAGCTGTTCCGTTTTCTTGCTGATAGTATTGCGGAAGCACACATAGAAGCCACGGTACTACAGGAGGCTTTGTTGCACGCAATATGTGGGCACCTAACCCCGGTACTGTTACCTTCGGATCAACTTCGGGAAGGATTACGGAAAGTTCAATCGGAACTGCCCGTATCCCTGGAGCTACTGACGACATTAACAGACGAACACTTATCTCCGTACTACAAAATGGCCACCGTTACCAGTATGCGAACGGGTACCCTGCTGAGAATTAATATCATAATACCATTAACATGTAAGGAGTGTAAATTCGAATGTTACGCCTTGCATACGTATCCAGTGAAGTGGGAAATTTTGCAGAAATTCGTACAATTAACCATATGGGAAATACTGTTAATGGCACGTAACAGACAAGCTCATGCGTTCCTCACTGCACAAGACATGCTGCGTTGTTGAATAGGTCCAGTTGCCATCTGCCCCACGAAATTGTTACACACTGTTCCCAAATCTTGTGAGTATTCTCTATTCCGCTCTCAAGAACAAGTCGCGAAGTGCCCTAAGGAAATTATAGCAGGCACAGTGCAGTTCTTTCAGCAAGTGGGTCCACAGTGGGTATTTTCAGTAATGGAAAACACAGTAGTTATTTGCGTTTGTTACGAGCAGGGTAAGCAAGGAATTAACGGCACACAGTGTGACATTTCAGGGCCAACTTTCCGTTTACCAGCCGTGATTACTGGAGCTACAATCATGAACATAACATACACATTGATCTATGTACCCGACCAACCAGTGCAATTCGTCACGAAAGAAAATCTCACTCTTTTGAATAGCACATTAGACCCGACTTTTCTCGCCTCTTTGGACCGGATGCAAGCAGCTCAGGATGGACACATAACTATGGAACATATTTTTCAGTGAGTGGATGAGTACCGTAATGAGCATAAGCAACGCTTACTAGTTATTTGATCATCAACTACCGCCACCTGTATTTTTCACTGTCATAGGATTAGTGTACTATCGGCTCAAGAGGAAGGTAGCCCAAATCCTGCCCCCTTCCAAAGTTTAACCTAAGGGTGAGACAGAATCACTGAACAGTTGTGAGGCACTGCAGCGGAACACTGAGTAATGTTTATGGACAAAGATTAGACTGAGGATAGAAGTGACTGAATGCAGTGTAAATAGTGTATCAATCGCATTTTGTGGTGTTTAAGTGAACTGTACTTATTTTGACTTTTTGGTTGAATTCGAGGACGCATTCTTTTCGTACGAGGGAGGAATTGTAGAGGACAAGAGGTTATTTTTAGGAAATATGGTACGAAATTGTGATTTAGTGTGTTTCAGTGCGCGATGCGCCTCCCTGACGGCAGACGAAGGCTTGGCGGTGCGTTATGCAGGTGACAGTTTTTCAATGAGCGTGGGTATGTATGTACATGCAAGGCAGACATCAACAGCCAGAACGCAACATTAGCAGAATTACGCAGACATGGGTGCGTGTGGTGCAGTTGCGTTAGCCAACTCATTGAGAACCTTCTAATAAACATGCCGCCGCGTAACTGGTGGATACGGAAGCGGTCTACAGTATTTAAGGACATCAGAGGTGGGCGTCGGTATTCGGTTCGACCGATTGGGCATTCGGTCGCTGTCATGTCGTCATCAGTGACGCTGTCCTCGAGGACTGGCCAGCGGAGGGCGTTGCCCGCTGCTGCACCGGCGACTCCTGGCATCGTCAAGAGCCGCCGCATCTGCAGGGGGCGAGCTGGGCCAGGCCTCGTGCTGCTAACCTCCTACTGCCTGAGCAGCCGCTGACCGAGCACGGCGTCGCGTTCCCTGGGCTGAGTGCATCAGCACGTCTCCACCATGACACGAGCGGTGAGGCTGAGCTACCGGAAAACGTATTGGAAGAACCAGCAATAAAGAGGAAGATTGATAAAAACAGCCACTTTCTTCTACCCAGCCATGCCCTACAACCCCGACCATGTCACCTGCTCTGGTCATCCTATTACAAAATGACCAGGTAATTGAAATAAGGTTGTTACAAAATTTATATAAACAAGTAAATGTTGCAGCTTGGGGTGTGATGTAAACACTTCATGCCATACTTGACTTAACGATAGTATACTGGAAGGCTTCAAGTGAATGAATAAGGAATAGTAAGGTAGGCAAATAAATTTCTCAAATAATTTGGATTAGTAAAGAATAAATTCTTGATCATGGCCACTTTACGATGGCTCTGTTACACGCCCTCTTTCCTGGGAACAACTCATTTTATAGCCCTTGTTACATGCAGTGAGGAGAAAAGTTGTGGGACACCACCTGATATCAGACCTTCTTTTGCCCAGCGTAGTGCAGCAACTCGACATGGGACGAACTCAAGTCGTTGGAAGTCCCCTGTAAGAAACTGAGCCATGGTGTCAACAGCCATCCATAATTGCGAAAGTGTTGACAGTGCAGGAATTTGTGTACAAACTGACCTCGCCATTATGGGCCATAAACGTTCGATGGGATTCATGGTGGGTGATCAGTTTGGCCACATTATTTGCTCGAATTGTCCAGAATGTTCTTTAAACCAATGGGGCCTGGTGATATAGCGCATTCCCATCCATAAAAAATCCATGGTTCATTAGGAACATGAAGTATATGAATGGTTGCAAATGGCCTCAAAGCAGTCAAAGATAAGCTTCCAGTCAGTGGTCAGTTCAGTTGGACCAGAAAACTCAGTCCATACCATGTGCACACAGATCACGTCATTGTAGAAGTAAGGCTAGTTCGCACAGTGCATTGTTGATAACTTGGGTCCATGGCTTGTTAGGGTCTGCACCGCGCTCGAATCTGACCGTCATCTCTTACCAACTGAAACTGAGACTCATCTGACCAGGCCACGGTTTTCCAGTCGTCTAGGGTCCAACGATATGGTCACGAGCACAGGAGAGGCGCTGCAGGCGATGTCGCGCTGTTCGCAAAGGCGCTCGCATCGGTAGTCTGCTGCCATAGACCACAGATACCAAATTTCGCCGCACTGTCGTAAAAGGTACGTTACTTGTCCATTCCATATTGATTTCTGCAGTTATTTTACGCAGTTTTTTTTTCCGCCTGCAGGTCCAGGGGTTAGAATAGGCCCGAGGTATTCCTGGTCGTAAGAGGCGACTAAAAGGAGTCTCACTTTTCGGCCCTATGAGTTCAGGTCCCATTCTATGGTTTGACCTGCCACTTTCAAAATTCTACAGAAGTGCGGGCCATATGGGGAAGGACGCCTTATGTGGTGCATGAGTTATCCATAGTGCCTTTAGATTCAGTCTCCTGAAGATCATGGTCTCACAGTCGCGTTCTCGCTTACTGAGCATGGGGTCCTGGGTTCGATTCCCAGAGGGGTCAGGGATTGTCACCTGCCTCAAGATAACTGGGTGTTCGTGTTGTCCTCAGCATTTCATAATCATTCGTGAAAGTGGCGAGATTGGACTACGCAAAGGTTGGGAATTTCTACTGGCACTGATAACTGCACAGTTGAGTGCCCCACAAACTCATCATCATCAATCTCTTGCCATGGCTTTGCATCTCCACCTATGATTCAACTATTTGGGCGGGGACACTTTCTGGGGTATGTCAACTTCTTCCATTGTCTCCTGTCGTCTTCTGTCCCCATGAGAATATTGGATTTCACTGCACACAATATCCAGTACAGTGGCCAGTCTGTTATGGTTGGGCCGTCATGTACCCATTTGCTGGGACCCACTTGACAACAAGGCATCGCACTGCGGATGCCTGAGCTGTAAACTCCCCACGTATGCCAAGGAGTAGATATCTGTCTTCCTGGGGCGTCAGGACTCCGGGCAACTGGCATTATCCCAATTGGCATTTGCTGTGGCTGGGTGGCGCCTATGGGGAGAGTACCTGATCATCAGAGTGGGTGGCATCAGGACAGATGGCCTGCAATGAAGCGGACTGTCATTTCTCGCTGCTGACCATATTGCACCAGCAGTATCTAAGAAGGGCAAGATGGACTACAATGCCAACCGGTATGACCCTAAATCGTTTCCCTCTTTCGCTACACCATGGGAGGTATGTAGGGCCACACAATGGAGAGAGCCATATTCGCCTCGGTTTTTAGTCTGTAGGAGAACTGATGGGGACTCCTTTCTACCTACGAAGCCTCAATTTTTCGTTCAGCACCTTGCGGATAAGTTTAGAGAAGTGACAGCGCTGCCCAAGATGCGAAACGGAGCAGTCTTGATTCAGACAGCTTCCCCAGCCCAATCCCGAGCGTTAGTCGCCTTTGACAAGCTGGGTGATATTCCTGTTTCCGTCATTCCCCATAAAGGCCTCAACATGGTTCAGGGGAACATTTTCCATCGCTATCTCATCTTGCACTCTGATGACGAGCTCTGCGCCAATTTAGAACAGCGGGGTGTTCCTGTCATCTGGCGCGTTTACAGGGGACCCAAAGACAACAGGGTTCCTACTGGTGCCTTCATCTTGGCCTTGGAGGGTGATTCAGTGCCTGAAAAGGTCAAGGTGATGGTTTACCACTGCGACGTTAAACCATACGTCCCTCCTGCTATGGAGTGCTTTTAAGTGCTAGAAGTTCGGGCACATGACTTCCCACTGCATTTCCAGTGCCACATCTCGAGACTGTGGACGTCCACTGCACCCAGATACTCCATGTGCGCCACCTGCCACTTGCATCAACTGTGGAGAGCACCACTCCCCATGCTCGCCAGACTGCCCAGTACTCCAAAAGGAGCAGAAAATCATGGAGTACAAGACCCTGGACTAATTGACTTACACAGAGACAAAACGTAAATTTGAAAGATTACACCCAATTCATTTGATATCGACGTATGCTACAGCTACCTCACCATTGCTGTCCCAACTGCCAGTGGTTCCTCACTCTGTGCCACTAACGGTGGGCCCTCTGGGCAATCATGAAACTTCGCCCCCTTTGTGGTAGGGGCAAATCTTCCTCTGTTGCTCCCAAAGCACCTACGTCAGGAGCAGGGCCCCCCAAATGTATGGGACATCAGACCCTCTCCCCTGCCAGAGAAGCAACATCCTCCTCTGGCACCTCTCATGTGGAAGGGGTCACTTGGGGCCCTCTTTCCCAAGGTCTCCAATAATGCGTCAGCGGACACATTCCACTGGCTAAAGGAGTCAAAAGCTGCTGGACAAAGAGCTTCATGGTCTTCCTCTGTGCCTAAAGCTGCTTCGGAGAAATCTTCCCAGCAATCCCCTAAAGAGAAGTGAGAGAGCAAGCAAACTAAGAAATCTGCTAAGAAACAGGACCCTCTGGTGGCCCAACACCACCACTTCCTATCAGTGCAGCATCTGAGGGTGGGGTGGAGATCTTAGCGTCCCCTGCGGACCTGGATCTCACTGATGCCTCATCCACCATAGAAGTGGCTACAAATACTCAATCAGTGGCAGCAGGTGACCCTGCCTTCCCAGCCTCACGATAACGTCATCCTCCAGTGGAATTGCGGCGGTTTTTTCCACCTCCTGGCTGAGCTACGGCAACAGTTCAGCTTTACACCTGCTTCCTGCATTGTCCTCCAGGAAACCTGGTTCCCGGAAATGCGGACCACTGCCCTCCACAACTATACGGGCTATTACAAGAACAATAGTGACTATAGTAGTGTCAGGTGGAGTAAGAGTCTGTCCTGAACTCAGTATGCAATGAACCTATGCCCCTTCAACCCCTCTTGAAGCTGTGGCTGCCAGGATAAGGATGACGCTGGAAACAAGTCTGCAACATTTATCTTCCTCCAGATGGTGCTGTACCCCTGAATGCATTGGCTGCACTGATTGATCAACTCCCTAAACCTTTCCTACTTTTGGGTGATTTTAAAGTGGGGGGCATTGTGCTTACTGGACGAGGCAGAGATGTCGAAAATTTACTGTTGCAACTCGACCTCTTAAATACAGGTTCCCTCACACATTTCACTGTGGCACGTGGCACATATTGGGCCATAGATATCTTGGATTGCAGTCCTGACCTCCCATCTATTCACTGGAGAGCACATGACGACCAGTGTGATAGTGACCACTTCCTCATCTTCCTGTAACTCCCTGAGCGTCATACCCATGGGTGCCTACCCAGATGGGCTTTAAACAAGGCGGACTGGGAACCCTTCACCTCTGCTGTCAACCGCTGAATCTCCCCCTCATGGTAACATCGATGTAGTGGTTTAGCAGGTAACTACGACGATCGTTTCTGTGGCAAGAGAATTCAAACTTTGTTTGGGACTGTTCAAAGTATATATTCACACAACAGAATGAAAATCAAGAGACAGATAACCGATTTTGGCTTTTTCTCCAACTTCGTGTGTAAATTAATGCCCACTCAAAACACACAATTACGTGGAAAATGATGCGTCTAATGGCCTATACGATCAGAGACTGTGCTGGGATAGGTAATGATTTTAGTGCAATGGGGAACAGCCACAGGACACATCAATCAAGAGCTAGCAGTACAAGAGTCATAACAAATCCAATATTGACAGAAAATTCTCAGAATTATTGTTAATAAAAACAAATTCAACGCTGAATGCAGATCAGTTTTCTGAGGTGATCAAAATACTGGTTCACCGAGAAATGGAAACTTCCTTGGTATTTTGGAACTGTTAGCCGAGCATGAATCCCTCCTCACAACCCATCTGAAAGTGGATGCAAACAAAGGAGGTGGTCATGTCGATTACCTTTTGTATATGATTAGTGAATACCTAATGAGTTCCAGGGATGATAAAGTTCTCAGAGATATAGTATCGCGCATTAAAAGATCTAATATAAGTATTAATTGGACTCCACGCCCAACAAGTCTCATGTCGATCAACTGACTCTAATTGTTCGATATATTGACGGATCTGGCGTGTTTCTAAGGTCTACAGCAACCCGCAACGTAGCACCACTGTGAAGGCATCGCTCCAGCTCTGCAGGCACACCAGCCAAAGTCAGCCAAACTTGGCCTGGCCTGCAGGAAGCAGGGTAGTTCCGAGGGCGTGTAAAAGAGCAGTAGAGGGCGCCACGTCTACAGGCCTTTTAATGCATCCACCGCGTTATTTTCCTCAACAAATCGCGAGCACACATCGCCAGACCAATAGCTATCTAGTAGTCATCCGCTCCAAGTCAGGACACTTCATTTGTTGACGAGGTGTTTCAAGAATTTCACGTAACTGTTACAGATAGGGCTCCTGGGTTCATGTCGCCATGGAATTGGCTGACATCCCCGTTTACCTTACTCATCCGATCACCTTTCTGCTACAACAGATGCAGTGGGCCAACGAGGCTCTTCTGGCGAAACTTGCAGATCTGGCACACTGCCCACCAGAGATTTCGAAGTAGATGACCCACTGTCCATCCCCAGCTGAGGCTTCCAACAGCCGCTACTCTCCTTCCATGCATCCGAACACAAATTAGAACTGTGGTCGATCTACATAGTGCAGATGTAACATCATTTCCTGATCCACAGGTTGACAGGTGACACCCAGCAAAACAGTTATCTACTGGCCAGTTCCAGCCCCTTTGTAAACCAGCTCATCCAACAGCTGCATCCCAAGACTGACCCAGACTCTGTATCCTATGAACTTCTGAAGTCGAGCCTCTCTCACTATTTTGATTTCAACATTCATGTGGATACAGGCCACTATCTTCTGTTTAGTTGTCCCAGACTTTCCCATGAATCTTATCGTGAGTGTATTACGTAACTTCAGGGACTCTCTATGGGGGCTGTCGCTTCCAGTATGCTAATGACCAGTGTAAACATTTGTATGCTTCCTCCCTGGTGCATTATGTGGTTCTAGTGCACTCCCCAGATGAGTCTCTCCATTACAATTTGCTCAATCTTAGGGATTTCTCCCTTGAGTGTTCTCCCCAATTGAGCAATCTCAGCAGCCCTTGGGATCCCCGTAGGATCCAGTGTTGGTGTTTGCCTCTACACAGCCTCAGAAGCCTTCACCCCTTACCAAAACTACCCACAACACAGGCCAGCAGGGTGGACATCACCCGTGCACCTTTTCCTCCTGTAGTCAATGTTTTATTAGCCATCAGCGGCACCAATGTCTTTTCCTCCATGCCAAATGTTTGCAGCGACGCAATTTTATAGGCAACCTCATTCCTGTCAAGGGCGCCCTGCCTGCCTGTATTCAGTACAGGGTCACAGCTGTCGTGGTATGCCTGCTGGTGGTTGGTTTCTCTGCTGTCTCTAACCTTAGCAGCTTAGGCCTTTTCACCGCTCTTGGGCTGTGGATTCACGATGCCACTGCTCATGTCAGTTGGGTGGAGGCCGGTTCCTATGCCTCTAATTGTTTGCCGACCCCAAAGTGTTTCCTGCGTCCTCTTCTGGCGTCAAGGACTTTGAGGTCCGTGTCACACGTATCCTGTTGGCTGTTCCTAAGTTTCACAAAGCTCAGTCCATTCCCTTTGGTCTCTGAGACGGTCTCCAACAGGAACTCTGTCGTTCACAGGATGCTGGTGTCCTCACTCCCATCTCCAACAGTCGCTGGGCTACCCCCATATTTCTCGGCGAGAAGCCAATGGTGCCTTATGAGACTGCAGCAATTTCAGTGTCACAGTCGACACCTATCCCCAAATCTGAGGATATTTTATCTAAACTGGGCGATGACACAGTTTTTGTGAAAACTGATCTTAGTAATGCATGCCTCCAACTTCCGTTGGATGCAGTGTCCAGGGACATTTTAGTTATCAATACCCCATTTGGTCTTTTTCAGTACAATCAGCACTCTTTCGGTAATTCCAGTTCACTGGCGATTTTTCATTGATATTGTGAACAACTGTTGTGGGATGTTCCCCACACTGACAACTACTTGGATGATATCCTGATCGCCAGTGCCTCTGCCTAAGACCTCGCCCACAATCTGGACATTTGTTTGCAGTGTATGATCATATGGGCCTCTGTTGTAACAAAGATGAGCATGGCCTATTTGTATGACAAGTGGAATATCTTAGCAACGTCCTTAGTGCATCTGGTGTCCACCTGATCGCATAGTTCGTTGACACCATCCAGAATCTCCCTGTGCGTCACGACAAGATTCAACTTGGTCAGCTCAACTATTACTGCCGTTTCATTCCTCATGCAACTGCCGTTGTGGACCCTCTCCATTGCCCCCTCCACAAGAATGTCAGGTGGCACTGGTTTGCTGAGTGTGACAGGGCGTTCTGCATATTAAAACAAGCGCTCAAGCCTACCTGCTTGATGACCTGTGACCCCTCTCAGCCGCTCAAGCTCGCCGCTGACACCTCCGATTAGTGTGGTAGCTATTCTATCCCATATGACTGATCGAGTGGAGTGGCCAGCTGCCTTTCTATCTAAATCTCTTAGTTCTTCTCAGTGTAGCTACAGCCAAATTGCAAAAGAAGCATTGCCATTGTTTTTGGGCTCAAGAAGTTCCATGATTATACCTATGGGCGTCCATTTACCATCTATACATACCACAGGTCCCTGCTGACCCTCCTCCAGGCTTTGGCAGCTGTCCCCAACAACACAGCCCACCGCCTCCAGTGTTGGGCCCTGTTCCTCTCCACCTACTCCAATGAGATACGGTTTCGCCATGCCAATGCTGATCTCCTTTCCCAGCTTTCACCAGGACACGGCCTAGTGTTCAATGCTGATTCAGAACTCTGCTGCCACCAATTCCATCACATGGCTACCCCTGGGTGTGGACCTCGTCCAGTGCTACACTGCAGATGGTCCTCCATGTCATCCTCCAGCACATCCGGCATGGCTGGCCACTCAGTTTGAAGGCTCTGGTGCAGTCGGATCTTCAGGCATTCTGGGGATTTTGCTAGGAAATATCTTCCTGGGACAGCATCATGCAGATCTAGGGCAACAACACCCACACTCAGGTGGTCATTCTGGTGGCTCTCCACAACTGCATCCTGCTGTTGCTCCATGAAGGAACTGGAGGACCATTTTCATCAAGCAGCTGTCTCGCCATTATGTCTACTAGCAGGACATGGATTCTGATATCAAGAATTTGGTCACTGCCTGTCCCACCTACCAGAGTCCGTAGGTGACTCCACTGCAGCATTACTTCCCATGGCCTTCCACCCCCGTTCCTTGGTTCCAGCCCCATCTGGACTTTGCTGGCCCATTCCTTGGCTCTATATGACTTATCACAGTGGACGCTGGATCTAGTTTTCCGTTTGTGATCCACGTCTTTTCCGCTTCCTCTTCCCACACCATTCAGGCTCTTACCCAAATTTTCGCTCTTGAGGCCCTCCCTGAATGTATTGCCACCAATAGTGGGCCTTAGTTTACTTCTCATGTTCTGCCTTCTGTGCTACTTGCAGCATTGCATTAATCCACATTGTGTCTTTTCACCCTGCCTCTAATGGTGTTGCCAAGAATTTTGTGTGGACTGTTAAGCAGAGAAACCAACCACCAGCAGGCATACCACGACAGCTGTGACCCTGTACTGAATACAGGCAGGGAGGGCGCCCTTGACAGGAATGAGGTTGCCTATAAAACTGCGTAGCTGCAAACATTTGGCATGGCAGAAAAGACATTGGTGCCGCTGATGGCTAATAAAACTCTAATGGAGGGCTCCTCTCCAGCAGAGTAGCTGCATAGTCGCCCTCTTCATTCCTCTCTGTCCATTCTCCACCCCACAGACCATCCCACACCTCCTCCTTATTCCTGCCATCTACGGACAACGTTTTTCTCACAGAGACCCTGTCAGGGCTATGAATTTAGTCTGTGATCAACCCCATTGGCTGCGAGCCACCATTACCTATGTCCTGGGCAGAGCTACACTTCTCATTGCACTCCTCAATTGCTCCCAATGTCGAAACTCCATCCCCCTTATGGTTTGTTGCCTCTGACACTCTGCTCTCTGTTCCAAACACACAGGACTCATAGTGGCTTGCTGCACTCCAGGTAGATGTGTGCTTCCTCCACCCATATGGCCCAGTCTGTCAACACCTCCACCTTCTGACCTGATGGATGTTGACCAACCAGCATCCCGTTCCTGGCCCTGCAGCAATGCTTCTGGCAATGAAACCATCCTCAACTCTGTCTCCTGCCTCTGCCATGCCATTTTCCTCAGTCAGTCTCAGCCCACATCACTAGACCAATGGTTATTTAGCAGTCATCCGCCACATGCCGACTTGAAATTGCCCTTGCCACCCAGGACCGCTGCACATTGCGACCCTCTGCTCTAGTTGTGGACTCTGATGCTGGAACAACTTTTATTTATTTATTTATTTACATCCTGAATCTTTGAGGTACATATACTATACCCTAGATGTTGGACAAAATGACATTACATTAATATACTGTTACATTGTTATATTGTTACATTACATTTTTATATTGTTACAACAGAAATTAACTTATTTTTCAAGATAGTGTCTTACTGAGTAACAAGAAATATGAAGTTACAGATTTTTTAAATCTATGGATTTTGTTTATGGCCTTTAAGTTACTTTGCAGCTTATTAAACAAATGTGAACCTGAGTGATATACCCCCTTTCTTGCACAGTATGGTACAACAGTGATGTCAGTGTATGTCACTATTTGCCTTTGTATGGTGTTCATGTACATATTTATTTTGAATAAATACATTTCCATTTTTAGTGTGCTTTTTTTAGGTACATGACAACTTCTAGTATATAGATACATGGTATGGGTAGAATCCCCAGTTATTTAAATAATAGTTTGCATAATTTTTGGCTGTTAGCATTTTTTCATTATCCTCAAAATCTTTTTTGTTTCTGGAATGTTGCTATGCTATGAGGAGAATTTCCCCACAATATGATGCCATATCTCAATAGGGAGTGTATGCAAGTGTAATACACCGCTCTGTTTCAGGACTTGTGTGGTTCCATATAATCCTCTTTGCATAAGTCATTTTCGATAGTTTAGAATTTAATGATGTGATGTGGGAATTCCATTTAAGATTGTCTTGTAAGTAGATGCTAAGAAATTTTGGTTCAGTGACACTGTTAACTCTTTGGTTTTCCATGGACATGTGTGGTTTTAATGCTTTTTTATTTTTTTGTGTATGGAAGTGTGAGACGACTGTATTTTTTTTGGGGGTTTATCTGAAATGTATTCCTCATAAACCACTCTGTGACATTTTCATTTGTAACTTTAGCATTTAAACTTAGAGCCATTTCGTTTTCACCTTCAATTAATATGCTCATGTCATCTGCAAATAACACTGGTTTGGAGTGTTGAACGTGTAGGGGGAATTAGTTTAAGAAAATTAAGAAGAGAAAGGGACCTAAAATTGAGCCTTGTGGAAGGTTTCGATTGATAAACTTGGAGTTCGTTTTTTCCCGTGTGTTTTACCTCTGTTATCTGAGAGCGATTTTCTAGGTAGGATATCAGCCACTCGTGTGGCATGCTTCTTACACCATACCACTCTAACTTTCTTAGGAGAATTTCATGGTCTATTAAATCAAATGCTTTTGTTAAATCCAGGAAAACCCCCGAAACATTTTTGTGACTATCCACTGAATTTAAAATACGATTTATGAGGCTAAAAGTGGCTGCTTCAGCACTCAGTGGCCTGAAGCCATGTTGACATCCTGAGATCATAGTTTTTGTTAAAGAAATCAGTTAATTGTGAGAGAACTAGTTTTTCAATGATTTTTGAAAAACCTGAGAGGAGTGACACAGGCCTATAGGTGACCATCTACTGCCAATTGCCCTTTTTGCAAAGGGTACAACTTTTGCAGTTTTTAACTGTTGTGGGGAAAATACCATTTGATAGTGAAGAATTGCATATGTCTAGCAGTGGTGAAAGTATCTGTTCAGCTGATATTTTTATAATATAGTCAACTCCAGCTGAATATTTATTTTTTAATGACTTTATGGTCTTTAACAGTTCTTCCCTACTTATTGGTCAAAGGAACATGGATGTATTTGTTACACTATTTCCAGAAATTTCCTGTAGTATTTTGTTTGATGTTTTTCCCATTTGTTCCTTCACTAGCACACCAGCAACATTGGTGTAGTAAGTATTGAAGTGGTAAGCAATTAATTTTGGATCAATGATCTTGTTGCCCACCTGTGACAATACAATATTTTTGTGTTTCCACCTTTCCAGTAAGTCTCTGTACTGTGTTCCACATTGTCTTAGCTTTGTTTGATGATTCCACAATAAGTTTGTCATTTTCCCTTAATTTTGCTTCCCTTATTACACTACTCAGAGTTAACTTGTATTTTTTGAAGTAGTGAGCAAATTCAGGGCTGCTATCTGTTTCTGATAGTGCAAAAAGTTCTCTCGTTCTTCTACATGCTACTTTGATCCCTGATGTAATCCAAATTTTGGGTTTTCTAGGGCCTTTAAAAATTTTCTTTTTTGGAAATGCGATTTCAAAACAATGCCAGTAAATTTCCATGAAATTACCCAGCTTTTCATCTGTGATGTAACTGTTGTAGATTTTATTCCACGAGTGGGTACTTAGCCTATGTTTGAAGTGCTCAGTAATTTGCATGCTGAATTTTCTCTTGTAGATAACACTTCCATTCTTAGACAAGTCAATAGTTCCGCATATGGCAAGTAGCTGTGCATTGTGGTCACTGTAGCCAGTATTAAAGTTTTCTGAGGTGTGCATGTCTGTGTTTACAAAGATCTGATCAATAAGTGTAGCACTAGTTTTTGTTATGTGTGTTGGGGAGTTTATTTTAGTCCACAGGTTATATTCTTGAATAATATTAAGGAATTTTTCTCTTTGGGAGCTGTGTGTTAAGAGGTCAATATTAAAATTACCACACAGAACTATAGTTTTGCAAGCATTTTAACCCATTAAGTACCAGTGTCCTGTTTTGAGGACAGAGCACATATTTATTTATAAATACACAATAAATTATTAATTTGCAACTATTACTGTTATACGGCATTTGTTGATGCTTTTTATAACAAATGTATGCTTACAGGAAATTAAAAGCAATAAATCCTACCGTTATTGATTATTGAATACTAAGGTTCGATGGCACGACAACAGATGCGTTCCAATTGGTGCAAATTTTGACAAAGTTGAACCTTTGGGAGCAACTACGCAGTACAGTAGACAAGCAAGTAAGAAGACACAAGTGCAACAACCTGCCGTTTTGAAGTCGTATAACGCTTACATGGGAGGTGTTGATCACCATGACTGGTTAGTTTGAAAATATGCGACGGTAATTTGAGTGAAAAAATGGTACTGGGAGCTATTTACATGCATGCTGGAAATGGCCCTCGTAAATGCCTGGCTCTTCTACAGATTAGTACATGGGAACGATCACTGGATTTACTGGATTTCAAACGTGCTGTTACAGTTACATACCTGAAATTGGACACTAGAAGACCGAATATTGGACGTCCAATGGAATACCCATCAAGTCAGTTGTGAGTGATACTAGACATCAGATCTGATGGAATTGGTCATATGATTGACAAAAGAAGCACGTAAAGATGATGTGTAAGAGCTAAATTCAACGGGAAACTAAAAACATATTGTGTTAAATGCCATGTAACACTGTGTGTGAAGTGTTTTGTACCATTTCACAAGAAACAAATAGTTAAGACTTGAATACAGTTTAGTATGCTATACAATACTGTTAGATCCCACCGTCCTATTTTGAGGACGGCCATTATATCCGCATGTATAAATATTCTTTGGCTATTTTTGTACTTATTGTGGTTCATACACTACATACATTATAATTAAGGAATAAAAAATTCAGTTAAAAAAAATTAATTTGGGACTTAATGGGTTAAGTTTCTCTAGTGCAAGGTCAAGTTTTTTAAAGAAAATGTTTACATTGTTGTTGGGTGATCTGTAAACACATTATTATTGGTTTTCCTGAAGTTATTTCAACAGCTGAGGCTTCGAAGTGTTTTTCACTTCCTAACTGATTTACACAGTCTATTATCTTATAGTCTGTTTTCTTTTACATAAATGCAGCTTCCTCCAAGCTTAGATATTGATCTGCAAAAGTAGTTTGCTAGAGTGAAACCTTGTACTGCTTCTGAGATGGGCCTTTAATTTTATGTCTACTGTTGATGCCTAAGAAGATAATCGGTTTTGTTTGCTAGAGAACTTTTCAGAAGATAGTCTCACACAAAAATTTACTTATGTTTCCCTAGAGCTTTAAGTTACCAAAGAAGTTATTCATTTATTTTCAAGAAGGACTTTTCTTACTTGTTTTGAACTGTTAATGGATCACAGAAGTTACGTTTGCGAATATAAACTGGCTGTGTCAGTGAATTGATTGTGAGTGCATTCACTGATGTGCTGTGAGAGTGCCCCAAATCGATTCCAAAGGAAAGGTTTCTGACCTTTCTATGAGGCCCACGCGAAAGACAGGCCATGGCTCGAATGTCACAGCATGTGACACTGCAGGTCTTAAGAGTGCCAGCAGCAATCTCTGGTAGAGAGCGCTTAACTATTTCAGATGAGTTTAATAACTGTTGACTATGTGTTTAAATGCATGCAAGTTCTCAAAAGCACATGACAAAATTAAGAGCTTTAGTGGGTACCTTTGCAGTTAAATATTGATTTCCCTTGGGCCCTGTACGGAGCCAAGCAATCTTGAACTGTGGCAGACAAGTCCACTAGTGTGATGTTATAAGCAAGGCTGGGATATTTCGTTGGTCCCGCCTTTTTACCAAACTGAGGTCATACTTGTGAAGTCACAGCAAACACTTTACTAAAATTTTTAGGCGACCATCAAAGTGACATACTCAATTTCCATAGCCAATCATACGATCATGCTGCAAATATGAGTGGCAAATACAGAGGAACGCAAGCTTTGAGTTTGGAAAAAATCATATGTCGATGTTTGTTCCATATTGTGGTCATTCTCTTAATTTGTTGGAAAGGCAGCTACTAAGTCTTTCTAATCAACCGTTCAATTCTTAGATTTCATCTAGAATTTATATATAGTTTTCACAGCAAGCACAGAACGATACAGAAATCTAACTTAAAAACCACCACAGGAAAATAGACTGTTTCTCGCGTTGAAAAAGCTTGGCGATACTCACACGTCTTGTAAGGGGAACCTTCTAAAGCCATTGCCTACAATTATTCTGAAATCAGAGAAGCCCTAACCAGCATATCATCTATTAGGAAGTAAAAAGTCCACATGATAAATGAAGCAACATATCTTTTGGGAAAGATGAGTAGCCTCGAATCTGCTCTATTTGCAATTTTTTGGAACAACATTTTGGAGCGTCTCTACAACTGTCGGCAGCCTCTGTCAGTCAAGAGATGAGGTCGAACTGTACGCTTTTGTGCTGTACATGTCCCTTCACATTTACACTTCACTATCACATCAGAAACAGTGGACCTACGGATGTTTAGGAGTGTGAAAATCTCTCGAATAGATGCATGACCCAAGTGCCACCCAATCACCTGACCACGTTAAAAGTGTTGTAGGACCCGAAAATTATTCTTGAATCAGCCCTGCGTGCATTGGAAACATTGAAATCATTTGTTAAATCCAAAAGATATGAGTTTGATAAATATGAAGAAGCAGTTAAAGGATTATCAAATACTGATCAGTGAACAAGAAATATAAGGTTGAATTTGCTCGATTACATGAAACCGCAAGTGGCTAAAGCTAATCTGTCTCCAAAATGGATACTTAGTCATGTTTTATCCCAGTGGTCGGTCAGCTACATGTTTCTCTTACTGAAGGCGTGAATGTCTGTTAGAGATTTGGATTTCTGAAGCACTTAAAGGAAATTCCTGTGCTGCTGCAGAAGAATTGGTAACAGGTTACAAAGACAATTTAGAACCTAGTCTTTGTAATGAATTGTTTCAGTTTGTATCATTGATACACTTATACAAAAAGGACCAATCCAAAGGCAAAAATTGTTCTACTATCAAATTCTTGACAGTCAAAATTGCAGAGCTCCATTCCCAAACACAGAAATTACACTGGGAATGTACTTGGTTTTAATGGTCTCGAATTCCACTGGAAGCCCTTCATTTTTAAAAACGAAAAGTATAAAAAAATAGGTTGAGAACTGTGGTGAAGCAAAACTGCCTATCCCTATTCAGCACAGAGTGATTTGCTCTGTGAGCTGGATTCCAGCGAAATCAACGATTTTTTGTTGCAAAAATGCCCACAAGTTTCCATTCATTGTCATGTCTTAATTTGGTTTATTTCTGCTATTTTATTTTGTCATTTAATTATTTCTTATCGCAATAAATTATTGAAACACTTGAAAGAAAAAAATTGTTTAACCTATTTAAAAAAATGATTAGGTGCCTAAACTCCTTTGCAGTCCCAGCGCTTCTGTATCTCAAAATCCGGACCTGATTTGACAGGTCATGCGGTACAGTGTTTGACGAAGTTAGTTGTTGAAGCGATCATTGCCTCATTCCGTGTGGTATGGCAACATGTCTTCAAGACATCATCTGAGAGATAACGATTGAGGACAAGCTGCTGGACGGCTCGAAGCCTGTTGAAGTGTCACTACTGCAGCCACAGTAACGAGTACGTCCAGAAGTGTCATCTCGCGATTAAAAAAAGGTCGCTGGAGGTGGAAATGCTATGCGAAAGCTTGCCGGTGGTCGTAGATGGACCACCAGACCACAAGAGAACCTATATGTAGCCCTCGTGGTGAAAAGGAACAGACACCTCACTCCCATGCTGATCTCTGCAGACCTTGTAACTGCTGCCACTACACTTATCTCTGCCAGAACCACTTTACAGCGATTAAACCAGGCTGGTTTGTATGCTCTAAAGCCTGTTAAATGGTTCCCACTGCAAATACACTATCGTCAGGAAACTGTTCGTTGGTGTATGTGAACTGTTAGTTGGGTTCAGCAACAGTGGTTCAGAGTGACGCTCTCCGGCGAATCCTTTTTCGCTGTCGCAAGTGATTCTGGCCCTCGTTGGTTTGGGAAGAGGGGGAAAACACATTACTCACCACAGAATGTTCATGAATTTCATTAGTTTGATGTTCATCTCAGAGTAGCACTTGATCTATGTAAATGATATTAAATATTGTACTATATATTCCAAAATTGTTCTGTATGCCGATGGCACGTCCATTGTGTGTAAAAAGGAATCGTGGAATGAACTAAGGCTGAGTGTAATAATGTGACAAAAGAAATTGTTCAGTTTTTGAATGAAAGCCACTTAAATGTAAGCACCAGTAAAACACGTTTGATGGAGTTTAACAAAAGTAGTTTGAATAATGAAATTAAATTATACATTGGCAATGAATTGGTAAAGAGAGTCTAGTGTAAAATTCTTTGGCGTAACAATCCAAAGCAACCTGACTCCCTAGCAACTAAGCTGTCAAAAAATATATTTGCAATCAGTATTATTAGCAAGTTCTGTAGAGACACTAGTCCTAAAGACTGCATACCATGCTCTTTTCTCCACTCACTTCAACTATGGTATTGAAATTTGGGGGGCAACAACCAAAGCTAAACTAGATAAGCTACTCATTCTGCAAAAACAGGGGTGTGAGAATAATCTGTGGAGCAAAATACAGGGAATCTTGTCGCAACTTGTTTCCGAAAACGGAGGTGTTAACTGTTATAAACACATACATTCTAAAAGCCATATTGCTTGTGAATAGACTGCACCCAAACACTTATTCAGATTTCCACCAGTACAATACTAGAAATAAAGAAAGATTTTACATTGGCAGCCACAGAACAGAACATTACGAAAAGGGGCCTCAGTATGCAGGTATAAAATCAGCTAATGCACTGCCTAGTGGTCATGGCTCTTCCTACAATTAAACTGAAACATCAGCTTAAGAAATTTTTAGTAAAACACCCTTTCTACACATTAGAAGAGTACCATACTTATATGAAGAATTATGTGAATAGAAATCAGTAAACATCTTGTTGTAATTTTGTTGTAAATTAATGATGTATTCAGAAGAATGTGTCTTGTGTATTGTACAAATAACTTTAATCATTACTGTTTCTTTGTACATGTGCAGTGTACCATTCGATGTTGAATAAATTATTTGCTGGGTGTAGCCCAGTCTCTGTCTTCCTTATAGTTCTTACCCTCTACAGCTCTCTCCAGTACCATGCATGTTATTCACTGATGCCTTAACTGATGACCTATACTATGTGATCAGAAGTATTTGGACATCTGGCTGAAAATGGCTTAAACATTTGTGGCACCCTCCATCGGTAATGCTGGAATTCAATATGGTGCTGACCCACCCTTAGCCTTGATGCAGCTTCCACTCTCACAGGTATATGTTCAATCAGGTGCTGGAAGGTTTCTTGGGGAATGTCAGCCCATTCTTCACAGAGTGCTGCACTGAGGAGAGGTACTGATGTTGGTCGGTGAGGCCTGGCATGAAGTCAGTGTTCCAAAACATCCCAGAGGTGTTCTGTGGGATTCAGGTCAGAACTCTGTGCAGGCAAGTCCATTATAGCGATGTTATTGTCGCGTAACCACTCCTGCATTATGAACAGGTGCTCAATCGTGCTGAAAGATGGAATCAGCATTCCCAAATTGCAACAAGTGGGACGCAAGAGGGTGCTTAAAACATCAATGTAGGCCTGTGCTGTTATAGTGTCATGCAAAACAACAAGGGGTACAAGCCCCCTCCATGAAAAACACTACCACACCGAAACACCACCGCCTCCAAATTATTCTGTTGGCACTACGCATCCTAGCAGATGACGTTCTCCAGGGATTCACCATACCCACACCCTGCCATCGAATCGCCACATTGTGTACCATAATTCATCACTCCACAAAACGTTTTTCCCACTGTTCAATTGTCCAATGTTTATGCTCCTTACACCAAGCAATGTGTTGTTTGGCATTTACTGGCGTTACGTATGGCTTATAAGTAGCTGCTCGACCATGAAGTCAAAGTTTTCTCACCTCCTACCTAACTGTCATAGTACACTACTGGCCATTAAAATTGCTACACCAAGAAGAAATGCAGATGATAAATGGGTATTCATTGGACAAATATATTACACTAGAACTGACATGTGATTACATTTTCACGCAATTTGGGTGCATAGATCCTGAGAAATCAGTACCCAGAGCAACCACCTCTGGCAGTAATAACGGCCTTGATATGCCTGGGCATTGAGTCAAACAGAGCTTGGATGGTATGTACAGGGACAGCTGCCCATGCAGCTTCAACATGATACCACAGTTCATCAAGAGTAGTGACTGGCGTATTGTGATGAGCCAGTTGCTCGGCCACCATTGACCAGACGTTTTCAATTGGTGAGAGATCTGGAGAATGTGCTCGCCAGGGCAGCAGTCGAACATTTTCTGTATCCAGAAAGGCCCGTACAGGACCTGCAACATGTGGTCGTGCATTATCCTCCTGAAATGTAGGGTTTCACAGGGATCGAATGAAGGGTAGAGCCACGGGACGTAACACATCTGAAATGTAACGTCCACTGTTCAAAGTGCCGTCAATGCAAACAAGAGGTGACCGAAACATGTAACCAATGGCACCCCATACTATCACGCTGGGTGATACGCCAGTATGGCAATGACGAATACATGCTTCCAATGTGCGTTCACCGCGATGTCACCAAACACGGATGCGACCATCATGATGCTGTAAACAGAACCTGGATTCATCCAAAAAAATGACGTTTTGCCATTTGTGCACCCAGATTCATCATTGAGTACACCATCGCAGGCACACCTGTCTGTGATGCAGCATCAAGGGTAAATGCAGCCATGGTCTCCGAGCTGATAGTCCATGCTGCTGCTGCAAACTTCGTCAAACTGTTCGTGCAGATGGTTATTGTCTTGCAAATGTCCCCATGTGTTGACTCAGGGATCGAGACGTGGCTGCACTACCCGTTACAGCCATGGGGATAAGGTGCCTGTCACCTCAACTGCTAGTGATGACGCGGCCGTTGGGATCCAGCACAGCGTTCCGTATTACCCTCCTGAACCCACCGATTCCATATTCTGCTAACAGTCATTGGATCTCGACCAACGAGAGCAGCAATGTCGCGATACGATAAGTCGCAATTGTGATAGGCTACAATCCGACCTTTATCAAAGTCGAAAACATGATGGTATGCATTTCCCCTCCTTACATGAGGCATCGCAACATCGTTTCACCGGGCAACACTGGTCAACTGCTGTTTGTGTATGAGAAATCGGTTGGAAACTTTCCTCATGTCAGCACGTTGTAGGTGTCGCCACTGGCGCCAACCTTGTGTGAATGCTCTGAAAAGCTAATCATTTGCATATCACAGCATCTTCTTCCTGTAGGTTAAATTTTGCATCTGTAGCACATCACCTTCGTGATGTAGCAATTTTAATGGCCAGTAGTGTAGTTGCAGTGGATCCTGATGCAGTTTGCAGTTCCTGTGTGATGGTTCGGATAGATGTGTGCCTATTACACATTACAACCCTCTTAAACTGTCAGAGGTCTCTGTCAGTCAACAGACAAGGTCAACTTGTACGTGTCTCTTCACATTTTCATTTCACTATCAAATCGGAAGCAGTGTACCTATGGATGTTGAGGAGTGTGAAAATCTCTCGTACAGACATATGGTACAAGTGACACCCAATCACCTGACCACGTTCATAGTCCGTGAGTTTTGCGGAGCACACCATTCTGTTCTCTCACAATGTCTAATAACTGCTGAGGTCGCTGATGTGGAGTACCTGGCAGTAGGTGGCAGCACAGTGCACTTAATATGAAAAACGTATGTTTCTGGGGATGTTCAGATACTTTTGATCACATAGTGTATCATCCTCTTCCTTCCTCTTGTCATTGTTTTCCATATATTCCTTTCCTCGCCGATTCTCCAGAGACCATCCTCATTTCTTGTGAGTCCACCTACTTTTTACGTTCTTCTGTAGTACCACATCTCAAATCCTTCTATTCTCTTCTGTTCTGGTTTTCCCACAGTCCATGTCTCATTGCCATACAATGCTGTGTTCCTAATGTACATTCTGAGAAATTTCTTCCTGAAAGTAAGACTTACCCTGTTTTTATGCTATTCTTGCTCCTTCTGTCATGGGTTATTTTGCTGCCTAGGTAGCAGAATTTCTTATCTTTGGCTACTTTGAGATCACAAATTATGATGCTAAGTTTCTCGCTGTTCTCATTTCTACTACTTCTCAATACTTTCGTCTTACTTCGATTTACTCTCAATCCATATTCTGTACTTGTTAGATTGATCATTCTATTCAAGAGGTTCTTCACTTTCAATGAGGATAGCAATGCCATCAGCGAATCTTAATTTTGATATCCTTTCACCCTGAATTTTTATCTCCCTCTTGAACCACTCTCTTGTTTCAGTCATTGCTTCTTCAATGTATAGATTGAACGGCCAAGGCCGTAGCCAAAGGTGGGGAGGGGGGGGGGGTCTGGATTCCCCCCCCCCCCCCCCCCCCTGTCACCTAATTGAAATTACATATGCCCTATTTGCTGCGTTAACAAACTGCAAAAAAATATTGCTTTTCAATCATTTGAAGAAAACGGGATCATCGATAGATTTAAACGCTTGATACATAGATTTCACTACCGGCAATCGCTCTCCCCTACTGTAGTAAGGCGAGCTCTTCTCCATTATTGGCCGTACTTGACCTAAGTTGTTTTGTTAATAACTTCATTTAATGTACTGCCGTTTGTTGTTTTGTGTTGCGTGCTGTTGGGATAGTTTCTATTTATGGATAATAAAAACAATGGAGAGGAACACCGATTTTGATTCATCCACTAGCTTTATCGTAAGTTAAAAATATGTACATACTACTATAATTAACAATCTATAGTAGTTTAATGTTAGCACGGGAGTCGTTATTTGAAGACTCGTAGAACATTGAGATTGCAATATCTCAGCATTTCACAAGGCAGCGGAGTGGTAGACATATTTAAGAGTAAATGAAAATCTTTGCATAAAAATACATTTATTTATCTGTGTCACCTGAAAACCATGTTGATCAACAAAACCATCACCCAATTAATGATGTTATATTTCTTAAAAAAATTACTGAAAATTCTATCCTCAGTAGCCCAAATGGCAAAATCATATTGCTGAGTAAGAAATATTTAATTGTGGATTTGGGCATTTCTCAGAGATTATGTATAGATAATTCTTGCATTAGGGTGGGGTGGGGGTGGGGTGGGGTGGGGGTGGGGGAGGTTATTTTGTGTGTTCAAAGTGACCCCCATCAGCAGCCAAACAATGTCGATGCTGCTTAACTGTTGACCAGACTAAGGCTCTCAGTGTTGCTGGTGTGATAGTGGAAGAGGACAGCTCGATGGTTTCACTTAGCTCATTCAATGCAGCAATAATCTACTGGTAAATTTGATTTTTCAAGATCCCAATTGTGTAAAATTCAAGAGGTGTAAGGTCCAGAGACCGTGGTGGGTACAAAACAGCTGGTCTTCGACCTATCCATCATCCAAGTCTAGATTTTCTTCCAAGCTGACTCGGACATCACTGTGATAGTGAGGCGAAGCACCATCTTGTAGGTAAAATCTTTCATTTCCAAACACCAAATCGATGTTTGCAGGGTATGAAGATACACCTCACCAGTTACTGTACCTTCAGAGAAGAATAGGCCAACCAAACTGTGCGATGATGGACCACACAACACATCAATACCTGGTAGGTTAACATGATTGTAAATGTGAACATGAGAATTTTCTGGAGCCTAGTTCATGCAATTGTGCCAGTTTACAGTACCATTCAGTTAGAATTGCACCTCGTCAGACCAGAAACCCATCCCTGCAAACTGTTCATCCTTACAAAGCATGCCTTCAAACCATTCACAGTACTCTATCCTTCAGTCTGGGTCATACTCATTCATAGCATGTATCGATCTTTGGATGTAGCCTTTCCACTTTGCAGCCTTCAGAATTTGTCGTATGCTTGATCGACCTACCCTGCTTTCATGTGCACCCTGCTTCACAGATTTTTTAGGTGACCTAGGAAAACGTTGCAACACAGCAGCACTAGAAGCTGAACTTGTTGATGTTTCTGGCCAGCCAGATCTTACCTTATGCACACCCTGAACAGTACCATTGGCTTCAATATATCCTGGATATGGTAAATTGTTGTACATGTTGGTGGCTGTGTTCTGTACACATTACACTCGCCCTGTTGTACGTCCATCATGTTTTCATACTTCTAGTGCCACTTTAGTATGATGTTGTGTTGCTCAAACTACAACCTTAACTTTGTTCATTGCTTTATCACCAAACTGATTGTCATCCAACAGATCCTCAAATTTCTTTTTCATTTTTCTGTGTATTATTGTTGTCAGCAACTTGGATGCATGAGCCGTTAAGCAAATTGTATAATTTTCACACTTGTCCACTCTTGCTATCTTCTGAATTGTATGGGTGATATTTTTCCAAAAGTCTGATGGCATATTGCCAGTCTCATTCATTCTACACACTAACATGAATAATCATTTTGTTGCCACTTCCCACAAAGACTTATCTATCCCTTCTACCTCATTTGATTTTAAGTCTTCCAAAGCTCTTCTAAATTTTGAATCTAATATTGGATCACCTATATCTTCCCTACCAAGTCCTGTTTCTTCTTCTATCCCATGATCAGATAATTCCTCCCCCTAATAGAGGCCCTCAGTGTCCACTTGTTATCTGCCCGCTCTTTCCTCGGCATTTAACAGTGGAATTCCCTTCTCACTCTTAATGACATTGCGCTTGTTTTAATTTCACCAAAGGTTATTTTGAGTTTTCTATATGCTGAATCAGTCCTTCCAATACTCTTTTTTTTTTTTTTTTTCAGTTTCTTCACATTTTTAATTTACCCATTTCATCTAAGGTTCCCTGCACTTCCTATGCATTTCATTCCTAATTGACCTGTATTTTTGCATTCCTGAATTTCCCTGTAATATTTTTGTGCTTCCTTCTCTCATCATTCAACTGAAATATTTCTTCTGTTACCCATGGTTTCTTTGCAGTTACCTTCTTCGAACAGGCTACATTTTTCTCTCCAACTTCTGTGATTGCCGTTTTTAGAGATATCCATTCCTGTTCAACTAAACTGCTTACTAAGTTATTCATTATTGCAGTACCTATATCCTCAGAGAACTCAAAGTGTATCTCTTCATTCCTTAGTACTTCTGTATCCAACCTCCTGGCGCACTGATTCATCCTGACTAATCTGTTAAACTTCAGCCTACTCTTTATTGATATCAAATTGTGATCTGAGTCAATACCTACCCCTGGGCATGCCTTACAATCCAAAATCTGATTTTAAAATCTCTGTTGACCATGATGTAATCTAACTGAAAAATCTGGTCTCTTCCAAGTATACCACCTGCTCTTGTGATTCTGGAACAGAGTATCCATTATCATCATCTGAAATTTATTGCAGAACTCAGTCATTCTCCTCTCTCATTCCTACTACCAAGCCCTATTCTCCCATAGCCATTTCTTCTACTCCTTCCCCTACAACCACATAACAATCACCCCTGACTATTATATTTTCATGTACTTAATTACCCATTCACCATAATCATATACGTCCTCTCTCTCATAATCACTTGCTTGCATTGTTGACTTGTATAACTGAACTATTGTTGCCAGGATTGGCTTGCTGTCAATTCTGATGGGAACGACTCTCTTAC
This sequence comes from Schistocerca serialis cubense, assembly GCF_023864345.2. Lineage (NCBI taxonomy): Eukaryota > Metazoa > Arthropoda > Insecta > Orthoptera > Acrididae > Schistocerca > Schistocerca serialis. The sequence goes on along the minus strand of NC_064639.1, from coordinate 247,281,592 downwards.
TGAACTATTCACAGTAACTCACTCTCTGCTGTACCTTCCTATTCATAACAAATCTTACTCCCATTATACCATTTTCTGCTGCTGTTGCTATTACCCTTTTCTGCTGCTGTTGATATTACCCTATACTTGTATAACCAGAAATCGGTGTAGTCTTTAAATTTCACTTCACTGATGCCTATTATATCTAGATTGAGCTTTAGCATTCATTTCCCTTTTCAGCAAACTACCTCCAAAAGGTCTCACTCATCATGTCTCCAAAGTACCTACATGGCAATGTGGTTCAAGAACAGTAGAACAGGTGTCATCAGGGACTTTATTGCTACTAGTCATACAACCCCTGTTGTGTGTTATCTAGGTTACTCTAAATAATTTGGACAGCATCGTGCCTGGACTACACATCGTGAACACACACCTCAAATGGAATGACTGTGAGAGAGGTACAACAGGTCACAATTTAATTTCGTTTTTAGATTTATCTTGACAATATTTAGTGGGCCTATCTTTAAGGTGTCGATTTCATTTCCATTAGAAAAGGAGACTAAGAGTTTACAAGAAACGTGAGACAATTAAGAAATTAACAAACATGCAGTGAGTGGACAAAAATATGGAAGCACCAAAACGGCAACACATCATCATGCATAATACAGCGTAGAAAACAGTCGGCATTCAAAACAGCTTCCAGCCATCTCAGAATGTATAAGGACAGGTCCTGTATGGATTTCAAGGGAATTTTATACCATTCTTCCTGCAAAATACTAGCGAGTTCAGGTAATGATGATGGAGGTCTATAGGTATTACACACCATTCTCTCCAAAGTAGAGCACAAAAGCTCAAATATTGAGATCTGGTAATTTTGGTGGCCAGGGAAGATTCAGTAATTCATCAGCATGCTCACAGTCCTGGACAAGCAAGCTGTGTGGATAGAGGCCCTGTCATCTTGGAACACTCCATCACCATTGGGAAACAAACACTGTACCTTGGGAAGGAACCTGATCTGCCAACATGGTCACACACATATTCCTTGACAGTAACACAACTTCGTAGAGAACCCATAGAATACAACAATCTGGCTGCCCAAATCAACACCGAACACAAGCCAATTTTCACTCTTAGGATGTAAACTCGGCCAGAAGTTGGAAATTGTGCAACATGACTCATCCGCCCAAATGACATTCTTCCATAGCTCCCTAATCCATGTTATATGGTTTCAGCACTACATTTTCCTGCTAATGGCATTTGAATCGCTGATGTTTAGTTTTGGAATTTAAGCTCATTGTAAAATTCCCTGCTTATGGAGCTTCCTTTGTGTTGTGTTGGTGCTGGCAGGGTTCATGAGTGCAACATTCAGTTCTTTAGCAACTTCTGCAGCTGTTGTCCCCTTTTCATCACAATCCTCTTAATGTCTGTCCATCATGATCACACAACCCACACTTTTGCCCACATTGTGACTTAGTGGATGATGTTTCTCTGCCTTCCCGTATCCAGTACAAATATTTGATACAGTGCCTCCTGAAATGCAAAGCACTGCAGCTACCTTGGCTATGAGCACCAACAATTTGCCCACATTTGAATTCGCTTAGTTGTGATATAACCAACCGCATTTACACAGAATACTGTTCTGATCATGAGACACTTGCAATGTATTGATGTTGCACAGGTGCCCTTCATGGTCAGATAAAACAGCACAATCTGCATGCTTGGTTAGCATCTGCATTTAATGTCGGGCAAGTGGTTGCTGCTATAGTCATAAAAGGCGCACACACCAGCAAGCTGGCAACATCTATCCCTTCCATACCCAACTGTGGTTCACTGTCAATCATTTGTTATTCTGATCCAGTTATACTGAATTCTGTAGTCAGATAAAAGAAACAGTATAAAAACTGAAACAGTACATGCCTTGCTCATTGTCAAAACACAATGACATATAACAACATGTCAAAAGAAAATGCACTTCCTGATAAAATAGCCGGCCAGTTCCATGCTATTCAGTCCAGAATTGCGTGACCGCTACGGTCTTTAACAACCATTTCTGTGTAGCCTACAACATTTCTCCACTTCTGTGGGGTTATTTGTGCCATTGCTTCCTCTAAAAGTCTTTGAATTTCTGCTACAGTGAAGCTCTTGTTATTTGCTGCCATGTAATTTTTAATTTGTGCCCAAATAATTTCGATGGTGTTAAAGTAGCAGTGGTACAGTGTAATGCTAAGAACCCTGTGGCCATGTTCTTTATCTTCCTTGTCCGTAACATACTGTTGAAACTGTGACTTATTTTTCTTTACTACACTCCTGGAAATGGAAAAAAGAACACATTGACACCGGTGTGTCAGACCCACCATACTTGCTCCGGACACTGCGAGAGGGCTGTACAAGCAATGATCACACGCACGGCACAGCGGACACACCAGGAACCGCGGTGTTGGCCGTGAAATGGCGCTAGCTGCGCAGCATTTGTGCACCGCCGCCGTCAGTGTCAGCCAGTTTGCCATGGCATACGGAGCTCCATCGCAGTCTTTAACACTGGTAGCATGCTGCGACAGCGTGGACGTGAACCGTATGTGCAGTTGACGGACTTTGAGCGAGGGCATATAGAGGGCGTGCGGGAGGCCGGGTGGACATACCGACGAATTGTTCAACACGTGGGGCGTGAGGTCTTCACAGTACATCGATGTTGTCGCCAGTGGTCGGCGGAAGGTGCACGTGCCCGTCGACCTGGGACCGGACCGCAGCGACGCACGGATGCACGCCAAGACCGTAGGATCCTATGCAGTGCCGTAGGGGACCGCACCGCCACTTCCCAGCAAATTAGGGACACTGTTGCTCCTGGGGTATCGGCGAGGACCATTCGCAACCGTCTCCATGAAGCTGGGCTACGGTCCCGCACACCGTTAGGCCGTCTTCCGCTCACGCCCCAACATCGTGCAGCCCGCCTCCAGTGGTGTCGCGACAGGCGTGAATGGAGGGACGAATGGAGACGTGTCGTCTTCAGCGATGAGTCGCTTCTGCCTTGGTGCCAATGATGGTCGTATGCGTGTTTGGCGCCGTGCAGGTGAGCGCCACAATCAGGACTGCATATGACCGAGGCACACAGGGCCATCACCCGGCATCATGGTGTGGGGAGCGATCTCCTACACTGGCCGTACACCACTGGTCATCGTCGAGGGGACACTGAATAGTGCACGGTACATCCAAACCGTCATCAAACCCATCGTTCTACCATTCCTAGACTGGCAAGGGATCTTGCTGTTCCAACAGGACAATGCACGGCCGCATGTATCCCGTGCCACCCAACGTGCTCTAGAAGGTGTAAGTCAACTACCCTGGCCAGCAAGATCTCCGGATCTGTCCCCCATTGAGCATGTTTGGGACTGGATGAAGCGTCGTCTCACGCGGTCTGCATGTCCAGCACGAACGCTGGTCCAACTGAGGTGCCAGGTGGAAATGGCATGGCAAGCCGTTCCACAGGACTACATCCAGCATCTCTACGATCGTCTCCATGGGAGAAAAGCAGCCTGCATTGCTGCAAAAGGTGGATATACACTGTACTAGTGCCAACATTGTGCATGCTCTGTTGCCTGTGTCTATGTGCCTGTGGTTCTGTCAGTGTGATCATGTGATGTATCTGACCCCAGGAATGTGTCAATAAAGTTTCCCCTTCCTGGGACAATGAATTCACGGTGTTCTTATTTCAATTTCCAGGAGTGTATTTCCATGAGCTCCGCCTTTCATAAATTGCCCTAAATTTTCATGTGTGGCATTTCAACCATTCACCAATATAAACTTTTTTTTTGTTGCCATCCTTGGAACTTTATCTTTAATAACTGAACTGTATGGGGCATTATCCACTACAATTACAGGTGATCAGTTTAAGGTTCTAGTAGTTGCCCCTTCAGAAAACTATCATGTTTCATCTCTCCATGGTTGTCATTTCTTTTCCTCGATTTGTAAATGAGGAGACAGTTAGGTACGAAACCATATGCAGTAACAGGATGCAAGACAATAATTCTTGCACCCTTTATCGCCGGAACAGCAGAACTTCCACATATGTTACCATCTGACCAGTCTTTTCTGACAGAATGAGTGGTGTTTATCCAGGTTTTGTCGAGCCACACAATGTCTTCAAACGGCATTTTACCTATAGTTCTTAAGAATCGACACTGGCACTCTACAATCTCACCTCTTTCCATTATAATTTTCTGCCCATTAATTTTTATAGCAAAAACCGAGGGCTCCAACAATGGTTAACAAGATGTTTTGCTGCCACTGAATAACTCTGCCATGCAAAAAGCAACGCAAAGTTTTTTAATAGTTAGATGTCCTTTTTTCTCATAATATCAATGTATGTGATCGCGAACAGAATCTTGTTAGACCGAGTTTGTTACACCACTTGATTATGTCCCCCCCCTCTCCTCTGGGTGTCTGCAGTTTGGACAAACCAGGCTCTTCCCCTTCTGCACAGAATTACTCCTTACATATTTCGACAACAGTAGTTTTGTGTATCTTCAAGGCATCAACAGCTCTTTCGACTACATTCGTTAAAGGCAATAAAGTTGCGCCATTGTGTCTCTCGAAATATTTTCGCACCAAGCTCACAAACTCACGTGTCTGACCACACAAAACATGAGTAGATCACCGAACTTTTTGTCTGCTGCCACATTTTTTGCACAGTTCCACTAGGAGCTTTCGATATATTCTGTAGCCCTAAATAACTCGCCACATAAAGAAACAAAGCGCACAATGAAACAAACCACAACTGTTAACATTACCAGCTGCGAGCGTTGTTTACAAGTGGCTACAATAGCAGCTATCTGCAGTAGCAGAGAGGTTTGACACCGGTGAATGGAACAGGAGGCGCCACCAACCGAATTCAGTGATTCGCTGCTACTGTGGTAGCAACACTGTGAGCAACTAGATGTCAATCACTTCATTATTTTATCTATGTGTTGAAAAATATGTTCCACAGCATCAGTTGATCCAGGAATTTCCGGACAAAACTCCATCAATGAATTATTTGTGTTAAAGTTTTTACTACTGATATGGTCAACTTTTTACAGCACATTTCATGAAAACTTTCATTGACTTCCTCTTCAATTTCTGTGAAGTTCTGCACACATGAAAACTCATCAGTTCGTCTTCATAAAGAGAAAAATTTTATACAATAGCCTTGAATATCCTTACACTGTAGCTGCTCCAGTTCAAAGATTGCCCAATCAAATGCTTTAAAAGATGTGAGAAATGATTAACACCATTCGTTAAAATACTCCGTGCAGGAGTCATAGAGGATGGCAGTATAATCAGAAATTCTTCTACAGTAATTTCCCTCTCTCCTTCCACCTTTTTTTAGTTGACAATAGATAACACATGTGACAAATCTTTCAGACTTTTTACATTGTAATTTGCTCAGCAATTTATTTCTTGATATTCTTCCACTATGTATTGTGACTTCTTGGTTCTCAATACTGTTACATTTAATTGTTGTGGAGAAAGGTTTCAGCAGGCTGACAAGACATAAAACAATAGACAGAGGGTTTTCAAAGATTTGTTTAATGATAGCAGGATGCTTGTCAAGGGAAATGAAATATGACTTCAATGCAGGAAATATCTCTATATTTCTGCTGTGTCTGAGTGTAGTCTTGCATTAAGTGTCAGTAAACTTACGGAAATCCTTCAGAGATTCAACACTTATTGTGTGTGAAAATACTGGTGGGTGTTGTTTACAATTAATTGACTGTTGATGGGTAAGCTATCTGAACCACTTTGTAAAGAACTGAGCACCAAATGTGCTGGACAACCAGCACCTATAAGATTATTAACTGTCTTATGCTGCAATTTATAGAACAAATTGTTCTTTCCTTTCTTCTGTATACTGTCTGCAGAAACTGCAATGACTTTTCCCTCAAGTTCATGTATTATAAAATCTTGAGCACATAATTTTGAAGTAAATGTGAAGTTTCTCCACAAAATTAACCAATTCAAGCACTTCCAGAATTGTGAAAATACCCGATAAGAAGAGAAACCTACTTCAAATCCAGATGATTCACTGTATCTATCATCACAAAAGTGAATCAAGAACTTTTCAGTTCATTTAAAACCTTGTGAACTGAATACAGTGCTATAACATTTAAAATGATTGCATTATGTTTTGTATGTCCACATGTAAATTTAGACTTGAAAAGTTTTTTGACTTTCATAGTACAATCCATGGACATGTGGTTATGCATTGCACTGTAGTATGCAAACATAGTTTCTTGTACTGCCAACTGTCTATTTAGTTAGTGTTTTTAAGTTTATGTAGTAGTCACTCATGCTTTTATTTGCACTTTTTGTTTGAACACTTGAGTGCCATTTCTTCATCTTAATGCGATTTACAATGTCAACCTTCCACGCTGTTCAAGAGCAAAGTTTGATTTGTACAACAGAGATGTCAGTTTCTCCTTCAACATTGAAAAAGAGAAACTCACTTATAATGCAGTTAAAATCACACTTTTGTTTTGGTGTGATGAAACGACGAACATGAATTGGTACTATGAACAGTGCAAAACATTAACAGTAAATAAACAAAGTTTGTAGAACAAGTTGAAAAAAATGGCACTTCCTAGTGTACATACTTGTGCATTAAATTGCAAGTCACACATCTAGTAACACAAAATACTTTAGCCAAGTGGAATCAGGAAACAGCAAAACTCTTTTGAGCGCCGACAAAAAATCTTTAGGGGCAACAGGACATTATGGAAAGAAAGACTAAAAAGAACAGACGTGTCCTGGGAGAAACAGGATGAATGGACACGATGCCTATGTTGCTTGCTGTTGTTTCACAATGAAGTGCCTGAATTTTGTTGGTTATACACCACCTCTTCACTGTTTAGTAAACACTCATTGCATGGTCTCCCTGAAGATTAACATCTTAGGGACTCCTAGCAACTTCTCCTTGCCTTGGAATATTATCATCATTCCCAGTCGATCAAAAGCTTTCAACACCTGTGACTGCTAGGAACAGTTTTCCATGCCAATGTAGCACTAATTATTGGCAGTCATTGAGATTAGACCTGTGCTTTATTTCTGAGGATCCTGGTTCTCTAAATTTTTTCTGAGATTGTGAAAAAGAAGTAGATTTACTACTAGGTATTCAGTATCATGCCTGAAAGCTTCTGCAGGCCTGTTAATGTGTAAACCTCATTTATATCACTGATGTTGTGTCTATCAACATCATCAGAGGCTTGAACTGCTGTTATTGCTGTTGCTTATATGTGCTGAACAATGATACTCTACTTTTTATTGACATCACCAGCATCTACTTTTGCTGATTGATACTGAATCATCTGTTTTAGATGTACTAAGTGGATGAGTAGTAAGACATTTTGTTTCTTCTTAAGCCATGTTTCTCAGTGCCATTTCCATTGGATATCTTTCTTCAATGTGTTTAGTTTATTCCCTATGCCAGTCATGAAGGATCAGCGTATTTTTTTTGTTTTTCATCTGTTCCAGAGCACTTGAAACAGCTAGGTCAAATACATTGTCCACAACTTCCACAAATATCTCCCTCACCCTGTTATCTGTAGTTGTCAAATGTGTCTGTAAACCTGTCCACTCATCAGACACTTTGAATAACTTACTAACACCATGACATTCTTTTAGTAGGGGTTCCAGCTTTTAGCTAAAATTTGAAACTTTTTATACCACTGGTGATGCACTGTAGAAGAAAACATGCGAAACTTGCTGGTTCAAGGGTAGTTATGATCCGATGATTGGGTTGTAATGTACTGACTAAGAGAAGTAAAAATATTTTCTTAGCTTGTTGGAGGGAAATCATAGTGGACCACATCAAACCAGTCAGAAGACTGGAGACTCACTCATTCACTCACTACCTTCCTACAAAGAAAAGAAAAACAAATCAAGTACTAGCAGTAAGTTGTCCCAGGATTATGAGGTAAGTAGCAGTGATCATTGTTATCTATATGGTTTTATTGTGAAATAAGTAGGCATAATAACAGCTGAAATGAGAGCACAGCAATGTTACAAAAGTGTAGAAATTCCATACTGAAATGGGAATCACTATAAGGAACCTGAAAACAAAAGACATTATCGTCTTGCAAAAAGTCTTTGTTTCTCAGTACTCTATTGAAAAGCTTTCATCCTTTAATGGTAACAGACCAAACTCGTCCCACTGCCCATACAATGGTGTCAGTATCATGCAGAATTTGTTTGCACTTTCTGTGCGCTATGTAGCCATAATGTTTACAGCAGACACCAAGTAATATGGAGACAGTGCTACGAACTTCACACTATCACATGTATGCGGTCTGACTGAAAAAGTGAGGTAGTCAGAGGGGTAGGAGGAAATGAGCGACACTTCATAATGGGATGTGAGGGGTCTATGATGTTATTCAATTATTAGAAAGAAACTCCCGTTTACAAAGAATTTGGCAATATGACCCAATACGCATTTTGGAAAAATAGGTCCACCACACGCCACACATGCTCTGTACACATTTCTAGAAAAGTGCTCAAGTTTCATTGACCATAAACAACCTGCTGTTGGTATATTTCTTGATCAGTCCAAGGCCTTTGACATGGTCGACCACAAGCTGCTGCTTATGAAACTCCATAAGTATGGGTTTAGAGGTGTAGCCCACAATTGGTTCCATAGATACCTTAGTCAAAGAAAGCAATATGTAGAAATAAGAAAATCAGACACATTCAGGCACTGCAGGTCACATATACTACATACAACAAATGGTGCCCCTCAGGGATCTGTCCTTGGCCCTGTTCTTTTCATATTGTTCATAAATGATCTCCCAGAACACATACCGAATGCCAGCTCCTTTCTGTATGCGGACAACACAAATACCTGATAACCAGTAGAGGTGACATATTGCAAGATGCAGTTAATGAAACTACTTGTCATTTACAATCGTGGTTTGAAGCAAATAGACTACTCATAAATACTCGAACTGTAAGTATGAACTTCCATACTAGACAAAATCTAACCCCCTTCGATGCAGTTATAGTTATCGGCAAAGATGACATTACGAACAGGCAGGACACCAAATTTCTTGGACTTACCATCAGTAACATACTAAATTGGAAACCACATATTGAGGCACTGTCACAAAAGCTTAGTAAAACCTGCTATCTATTAAGATCATTAAAAGACACAGCCAGTGTAGATACCTTGAAGCTGGTGTACCATGCCCTGTTTGTGTCTGTCTTGAGCTATGGCCTTATCTTCTGGGGAAAGAGCTCTGATTCTCTCACAATTTTCAAGTTACAAAAACAAGTAGTGAGAATAATGAAATGTAAAAAAAGAACTGAACACTGTAAACCACTATTTCAACAGCTAAAAATCTTGCCACTGCCATGCCTCTACATATTGGAACTAGCTTGTTTTACAGTACAGCACTTGGACGACCTCAACAGAAATGCAGACCGCCACACACAGGACACCAGAAACAAAACACAGTTACACATTATAGCCCCCAACACAAAATTATATGTGAATGGGGTTAAATGTATGGGAATTAAAATATACAACCACCTCCCAACAGACATAAAAACAAGCAAAAACCCAAAAATAATTAGAATTAAATTAAAGGAATTGCTACTAAATCACTGTTTCTATTCCGTACATGAATTTCTTGAAACAAAGTTTTAATTATTTGCAATAAGCTATTTATTCAGTTGCAGATGTTTCTACTTAGTAAGATAATTTAATTATTGTATCTTATATGTATTCTGCTATGTGAACTCTGTACCACAATAGTTTAATTACTTGTAATAAGCTGTATATTCACTTGTAGATATTTCTACTGAGTAGGATAATTAAATTATTGTTTGTTACTCATATTCTGTCTGTATCTCTTATATGTATACTGCTTTGTGCAGTATGCACCACCGTCATCTCTCATCGCACACCACCATTTTTATATTTTGTCTATATATCCTATACGTATTCTGCCATGTGAGTTATGTGCCACTACTGTCATCTCTTGCCATAGACCATCTTAACATAATTTTTCAAATTGACTTGTCCTATACCATGATGTGCTTTGCTGTACAAATTGTATAATCTACGGGACCAATAATAAATCAAATCAAATTTATCAGTTTGATGCTGCACCCCCTCTGACCAGGATGTAAGCACTGATTCAGTTGTAGACGCAATTGCAGGTCCTGTAAAGTCTTGTTCCAGATTACGAAATGGCACCCTGTTGTTAGAAACAGTCGGTGCCCTCCAGGCACAAAAATTGCTGCGTAGTTCACTGCTACACATCTTCCCTGTCCGGGTGGAACCGCAACATACTTTAAATTCATCACGTGGGGTCGTTTATACTCGCTAACTCGACGGATTGTCCGACGAGGAAATTCAACACTACCCGTCTGACCAGGGCATAACGGCAGTTCATAGTCATGAAAAGGGTTGACACGAACATCATTCCAACCCATACTGTCTTCTTGACGTTTGACAAAGTTCAACTCCCATCGAAAATCAATGCAGGCTAAGAGAGAATTTCCGTTCGCCCTTACATCCCAAACCCTACGCGTTGCTATCGGTGTCAGCAGTTCAAATACACCAGCCAGTCCTGTTCCAATCCGGCCAAATTTGTTACGTGTGGCAAGGATTCCCATGAGGGTGCTTGTCCACCTCCATCCCCTCGCTGCATCAACTGTATGGGTGACCACGCTGCTTCCTCTCGAGAGTGCCCCATTTTTAAAGACGAAAAGCTCATTCAGGAAATCAGAGTGAAGGAAAAGGTGTCGACCTTTGCTACTCGAAAATTATTCGCCAGTCGACAGCCCACCGTGCCTCAGACAGGAAAATACAGCACTGTCCTTGCCTCTCCTCGGTCAATAAAGGAGGCGGCCACACAGACTCGTGACCTTACCTTTAGTGCCACAGTCGTCCGATCGGCCAGCGCAAAGATCGCCCGTTCAACCTCCCCACTTTCGCCTGCCCACTCTATGGCTCACCCTTCATCGGGTTCTGCTAAATCTCGAGCCCAAAAGTCAGACACCAAGAGTTCGAAAAAAGAGCATACTCGTGAAGATTTTCTACGTACCCTATCTTCACAACCATCAGTTCCTCCTTCATCTAAACATCTAGTTTCCAAGAAAGCTAGTAAGAAACGCAGTTCATCTCCTTCTCCGCCAAGGCGTGTCTCAACTACAGCACCACCTGGCGGTAATCGCCCTCAGCTGTCTTCTGTGTCGCCGAGGCGCACTGCTGGCGGCCGATCAACCAGCCGATCGCTGGTGGCAGGAGCTGCTCCTGAACAACCTATGGATCAGGATCTTCTGCCTTCGGCTGAATGCCATTCCATGCTGTCAGTCGCGAGCTCTGAGCAGTCGTTGAGTTGACAGCGACCTTGGTCACATTCCTCCATTTTTCTGTTCATTATCCACTGGAATATCCGCGGCCTTCGAGCCAGTTGGGATCAATTGTCGATCCTCTTACGATCCTACTCGCCGGTGATCTTTTGTCTCCAGGAAACAAAGCTGCATCCCCATGACGGCTTTGTTCTCCCCCATTTTCAGTCCATCCAATTTGATCTCCCCTCCTCTGTTGAAGGCACTCCAGCACATTGAGGACTCATGATTCTTCTCCATGATACTCTCTATTATCACCCACTCCACTTAAACACTTCCTTCCAAGCTGTCGCTGTCAGTCTTTCCCTTTCTGGATATACCTTTTCTCTTTGTACTGTATACATTCCATTGTCCACACCAATGGCACGAGCTGATCTCCTTCATCTTCTTGGTCAGCTTCCACCACCCTATTTGCTGGTTGGGGACATCAATGCACACCACCTGCTTTGGGGATCTCCACATCCTTGTCAGCGTGGCTCACTATTGCTAAACGTCTTTCACCAAGCGGATCTAGTTTGCCTCAACACTGGGGACCCTACATTTTTGTCTGCCTCCACGACAAATTTCTCTCATTTGGACCTTTCGGTCGGTACTGTTCCGCTAGCTTGGTGCTTCGAATGGTTCGCCCTTTATGATACACACTCAAGTGACCACTTTCCATGTGTCCTTAGACCGCAGCCTCAACAGCCATATATGCGCCCGCGACGCTGGAAGTTTGGCCAAGCCGATTGGACATTTTTTCGTCTCTAGTGACATTCGATGACCGTCACTTTCCTAGCGTCGACGATGCAGAACGTTCAATACCACGCACCTCCGCATCGCCCTGGCGCCCCCCAGTTCCTTGGTGGAACGCGGCATGCAGTGAAGCAATACATGAGCGGCGACGTGCTCTTCGCGTTTTCCGCCACCATCCTACTTTGGTCAACTGTATCCGCTATAAGCAGTTCCGTGCGCGATGCCGTCGTGTCATCCGCGATAGCAAGAAGGAAAGCTGGAAATTCTTTACTAGCTCATTTAACACCTTCACTCCCTCCTCGGAAGTCTGGAGTCAGATTCGACGGTTCTCAGGCGCGCCTAGTTTCTCCCCAGTCTCTGGGCTCACTGTCGCGCATGATACATTAGTGGACCCCATCGCAATTTCTAACTCATTGGGTCAACACTTTGCTGAGATTTCGAGCTCTTCAAATTGCCCGCCAGCGTTTCTCCCGTAGAAACGTGCAGCGGAAGTGCGACCTCTTGCTTTCTCCTCTAAAAATCGCGAAAGCTACAATACTGTTTTCTCCATGCGGGAACTCCAACATGCACTCTCTTCTTCTCGCTCCTCCGCCCCAGGACCGGATGGTATCCACATCCAAATGTTGCTGCATTTATCATACCATAGTCTGCTTTACCTCCTTCGCCTTTATAATCGAATTTGGACCGACAGTACTTTTCCCAGACGATGGCGGGAAGCTATCGTCGTTCCTGTTCCGAAACCTGGAAAGGACAAACATCTCCCCTCTAGCTATCGCCCCATTTCTCTCACGAGTAGTGTATGTAATGTTTTGGAGTGTATGGTGAATTGCCGTTTAGCTTGGTGGCTGGAGTCCCGCAGTCTTTTTAACACCTGCCCAATGCTGTTCCCGAAAGCATCGTTCTGCAGTTGACCATCTTGTTGCTCTCTCCACTTATATCATGAACAGTTTTCTCCGGAAACGCCAAACAGTAGCAATATTTATCTGGAGAGTGCATACGATACCTGTTGGAGGACAGGCATCCTCCGCACACTGTTCTCTTGGGGCTTTCGAGGTCGGCTGCCCCTTTCTCGTCACGAATTTGTGGCAGAGCGCACATTGAGAGTGCGTCTCTGTGGCGTTCCTCTAGCTCCCAGGACACGTTGGTATCTGTGGCAATGAGGCAGTTGATACAGCGGCCAACAGTGCAGTGTCTCTTCTTCGGCCAGATATTCGATCGATTCCCTTCGCCGATCTATGGAGCATTTTATGTCGTCGTGTTGTTCTTTTAGGGCACGCACATTGGTCGACACTTCCCCATAATAAATTGCGGGACGTGAAAGCTCTTCCCTGTGCTTGGACCTCTTCCTCCCGAACGCGTCGTTGGGAGGAGGTAATTTTAACTGGACTCCGGATAGGGCACTGTCTTTTTAGCCATCGACATCTTTTAAGTGGCGATCCTCACCCACTCTGTCCCCACTGCTCTCAGCTGTGGATGGTAAGCACCTTTTGAGTGCCCCTATTTTACTCCGTTACCCGCCCGTCTACAGCCGTCGCCTGATACAGGGTGTTTCATAAATGACCGGTATATTTGAAACGGCAATAAAAACTAAACGAGCAGCGATAAAAATACACCGTTTGTTGCAATATGCTTGGGACGACAGTACATTTTCAGGCAGACAAACTTTCGAAATTACAGTAGTTACAATTTTCAACAACAGATGGCGCTGCAAGTGATGTGAAAGATATAGAAGACAACGCAGTCTGTGGGTGCGCCATTCTGTACGTCGTCTTTCTGCTGTAAGCGTTTGCTGTTCACAACGTGCAAGTGTGCTGTAGGCAACATGGTTTATTCCTTAGAACAGAGGATTTTTCTGGTGTTGGAATTCCACCGCCTAGAACACAGTGTTGTTGCAACAAGACGAAGTTTTCAACGGAGGTTTAATGTAACCAAAGGACCGAAAAGTGATACAATAAAGGATCTGTTTGAAAAATTTCAACGGACTGGGAACGTGACGGATGAACGTGCTGGAAAGGTAGGGCGACCACGTACGGCAACCACAGAGGGCAACGCGCAGCTAGTGCAGCAGGTGATCCAACAGCGGCCTCGGGTTTCCGTTCGCCGTGTTGCAGCTGCGGTCCAAATGACGCCAACGTCCACGTATCGTCTCATGCGCCAGAGTTTACACCTCTATCCATACAAAATTCAAACGCGGCACCCCTCGGCGCCGCTACCATTGCTGCACAAGACATTCGCTAACGATATAGTGCACAGGATTGATGACGGCGATATGCATGTGGGCAGCATTTTACCTGGACGGCTTCGTCAATAAACAGAACTGGCGCATATGGGGAACCGAAAAGCCCCATGTTGCAGTCCCATCGTCCCTGCATCCTCAAAAAGTACTGGTCTGGGCCGCCATTTCTTCCAAAGGAATCATTGGCCCATTTTTCAGATCCGAAACGATTACTGCATCACGCTATCTGGACATTCTTCGTGAATTTGTGGCGGTACAAACTGCCTTAGACGACACTGCGAACATCTCGTGGTTTATGCAAGATGGTGCCCGGCCACATCGCACGGCCGACGTCTTTAATTTCCTGAAAGAATATTTCGATGATAGTGTGATTGCTTTGGGCTATCCGAAACATACAGGAGGCGGCGTGGATTGGCCTCCCTATTCGCCAGACATGAACCCCTGTGACTTCTTTCTGTGGGGACACTTGAAAGACCAGCTGTACCGCCAGAATCCAGAAACAATTGAACAGCTGAAGCAGTACATCTCATCTGCATGTGAAGCCATTCCGCCAGACACGTTGTCAAAGGTTTCGGGTAATTTCATTCAGAGACTACGCCATATTATTGCTACGCATGGTGGATATGTGGAAAATATCGTACTATAGTTTCCCAGACCGCAGCGCCATCTGTTGTTGAAAATTATAACTACTGTAATTTCGAAAGTTTGTCTGCCTGAAAATGTACTGTTGTCCCAAGCATATTGCAACAAACGGTGTATTTCTATCGCTGCTCGTTTAGTTTTTATTGCCGTTTCAAATATACCGGTCATTTTTGAAACACCCTGTGATTGCGTTCTCGAGTTTATTAGTGCCAGTGAGATGACGTCAGTCATTTGAAGCTCTTTGTAGGGGCAACCAACCCCTTTCTGTAGTTGACTTTTAAGCTTCCTTCTGCTTTTAGTTTCTCCAATTTTTTGAGTTTCGTTCCTATTGCTGCTGCTTTCCATTTTTGTTTTTTACCGTTTCCTAAGTCACAGACCGGGCGCTAATGACCATAGCAGTTTTGCGCCCTAAAAAAAACGAAAAAAAATTCAGCTGCCAGTTACCATGTTCCATGATAGCCACTGTGAGGGACTTTCCAAAGCAAAATCAGGTAGCTTGGCACCTTATACAACGACTAGCATGGAAGGTGACCCAGCATTTATCACTGATTGGGTGATTTTGCAAAAAATAGTTCACAAATAACGAAAATGGTACAATGGAAAATTCTACTCGATGGAAAAAGTGGGAAAGGGGAAAAATGGAACAAACTGAACAGAGGGAACCTCAAAAAGTATGAGGATTTTGGGATCAGCCACTGTGGGGCAAGGAATTGATCCCCACAGGATTTTGTTTAAAAGTTTCAGCAGATTATAGAGTTCACTTTTTGGGAGTCACATTTGGAGATGATTGGATGAGCATTGAGACCTATGAGAGATCATTCTCACGCGAATGAGGCTGTCCACGAGATCATTTTAGGAGATTGTCATGTCATGCCAAGTGACACTCTTTTTGCATAAATTCTGATTTTTGGCATGTTGGTCAATTTTCTACTCAGTTATCAGACTTTCAATCTGATACCAAAATTCTGATGTCTGTTATCACTTTGAAATACTCACTTCCTATTTCATGTCAGATGGTCTTTCTTGCAGCCTGATGCTTGAATCTTTAAGCAGCTCTTTCCCTCATTTGGCTTAAACTTTAAAGTATAACTTTGATGTCTCCTCTGCAGTCTAATTACTGCAGACATGAGTGTGTTGAGAGCTAGTGAGTGTTTACCCCAATGATGACAAAACCATGTTGGCCACTGGCGTTTTACCTGGAGAATGATTAGGCTGCAAGTGAACATTAAGAAAGATGTTAGACTGCTCTTAGCATAGTCCATAAAACTTTTTGGCTGTCAAATAAAAACTAGGATTTTTTAAAGTGTGCTATATGAGAACCACCATAATGCAAATGTTGCTCCTATACTAAAGGGAAATAGTGAAAATGTTCTAGCAGTGCAACATCTGTAGCATGTAATAGCATATGTCATTTGAAATTCCCCACTATTCATATTAATTACAAGAGTTAATTGTAATCACTTTAACAAATGTAGCAAAAAGGCACTGTCCTAAAATGTTGCTGGTTGCTTTACTACTAAACTCAATTTATTACTCTTAGGATGTTTAGTCTATGATGGGTGAAATGCACAAATTTTTTTTCCCTATAGAGAAATTTCGTTGAAGTAAATTGTTCAGAAATTTTGTGATCAGATATGGAATTTATTTGCTGCATTTCCTGACAACTACACTTGTCTTAAGTAAACTTTTTGTTCCAGGTTCACGATATTATCATCAATGCTACAGGTATGCCATAGATGAGGCAGCATGTCTTTCTGGAAATTTCCTTGGTTACAAAAGAAGCATTAGTAAAGGAACTTCGGTCAACGAAATTAGCAGTCTCCTGTGCTTATTTTGCCTATCTTAGACAAACAGCTTAAGCTTTTTATTGCTCCATCCCTGTCTGGAGTCATCAGTGAAACAAGTTATGGTGTACTATGGAAAAATCATTCTCAGACTGTACATGGTACCTGGTAGTTAAAACGATATCCTAGTCGTTCCTACTGTGCTATATAAATTACTATAGTAAATTGGTCCTGAGCCCAACATGTAATTTAAGTAGTATGCACCAATGTCAAATGCAAGTGAAGTCAGGAAGTGCTAACTATTGTAATTGTCTTAATGTCTCTTAATAAACTATTGTTACTAGTCAACAAGCATTGAGACCTTCACTTCAATCATGGGTGACAAGAGATGAATTGTGACAGTCTACTGGTATTGCCCTTATAAAGACATGACATACTTAGAATTTTATAGGTTGTCATAACTAGTTGAAAGACAATCACAAGTAAGAGTACAGGCACCTATGACTTAAATCTTCTTGCTTGCAACAATACTCTCCACAACAGAAGACTCTTAAATACGAGAAATAATCTTGCTGTGTTCAGTGTGTCCTTGTCCATAGCGACAGTGCTTTACTGTGAAATGTTACCTGGTGTTAAACTGTGTTAAACATGTGTGAAATAATGCGCACAATCTATGGGGACGTCATAATCAAAGGTATAGCTGTATTTTTCAATAAGATATAAACACAAACTAATGCACTTCGTATCAGTACCTCATAACTCCAAACATTGCTAGCCCCCTACATGCTGTTACAAAAATATAACCTATATCCCAATTGGCGACTGGTATCAATGTCTGATAGTAACAAGAAAGTTGAAGGCTCATAACATACCTACGAAAACATTTTATTTGAACTATGGTGTGGAAATGCAGGCCCTTCGGCCTGGATGAAATATCCCGGTGTGCATCACACAATTACATGTGCAACCACTAAAAAACTCAAGTTAACAATTGAATTCCATGACCTGAAGCATTTTCAATCGAACTTTTCTCACAAAATGAAGAGAGCATACCCCTAAACAGAAAAGTAATAATGTACATAGTGTTCCATCCAGAGAGAAATCAGGGACAGAAATTTGGACAACAAATTTCACTTCAGCTCCAAATCAACCTCTATTTGTAAGTGGTACATGCTGAAGAACCACTGCAAACAATTTGAACAGTGTGGCCCAAACAGTGACTACTACACTGGACAAAAATCTGCCAGAAATTTGCATGAGACTGGATTTTCGAAAATCCAGTACTAACATACAAGCCTATCCTGCGTCCTTACGTGTCTGATCAGAATGCACAAAGGAGTTTAAGCTAATAAAACACGGACTTGACAGCAAAAAATTAAATAAAAACTGCATGAATTGTACCTTGAAGAGGAAAATGAATTCATATCACTCAACCACGCAGCAACCATCTGCAGTTACTTCATTGAGGTGCAGGAAACCGCACTAAGGTCTTTGAGATGCACGTCCACGAAGCTCTTGCTAAGTGATTGATACTGAAATAGGAGATAATTTAGTTAAGTTTTACACTAGTGCATTTACTTTTCTAGGCTATCTATTGAACGTTTCGCTTTTCTGAGAATATTTATGTTGAAAAGAAAATATTTTGTAGACGGCATAGTCGTTAGTAGTGTTTATATATAGGCGTTAATTTCGTGAGTAGATCATTTTGGCCAGACTTAGCAGTTCAGAATTAAATTTGTCTCTTCCATACAGTGTTTATGTAGTTAAACATTTCTAAAGTAGGTTTAAAAGTTTGTTTACATTAACGTTTAGTTACATATTAGTACACGTTACACAACTTCAGTGCTCTTGAGCCACGTTATTGTATAAATATTTTAATTAAACCGTATGTGAAAAATGTGGTGGTTGCTGTAGAAATGTGAAGGAGGGGTGTTTTGCGAAGACTGTAGGTTATGGTTTCATTGGGGCGAATGTAGCTGTGAGGAAACTGAGGTAGATAATGAGCTCTTCCATAGCAATGTAGGTTATGTAGATAGGACAGAAAATCGCTGAACAAAATGTGCCCTTAAGGCTGGACTAGAAAACGTAAATTTGTAATTATGTAGACTAAGTGCTGGGAAAAGGCAGCAAACAAAAGGTTAAAAGCGAACTTTCAAACTTTTTTAAATTGTTATTAAATCAGTTTGGCTTGCTATCTGAACTAATGAACGGCCTCAGATGTACCTGAATGTAGTTTGAAGCAGAATATTAGCTTAAAGAAAACACAGGTTGGTATCAAATCAGAATAGAAAAGAATTATTCTGCTTCTAGGTAGCAGTCAGGAGGGTTGTAGGCCACCAGCTTCAGGAGAAATTAGATGCCAGGTAACAGATCACAAGTTTTTTGAAACAAAGTGCTAGCCTCAGCCAGTTGACAGAAAGCTTGTCAGCTATGCAGGGACTTGGAGAAGGAACGTCTGGTAATTATGCTTGGGAACAAGAAACAGCCTGACTCTGAATCCAACATACAGTATTAGGCGTGACCTGGAAAAATAGGAGCAGAAATCACACAAATGTGGAGTTTGGAGGTCTTTCAGCACCATGATCGGCCATGGGTAATCACTGCTTAAGGCATATTAACATTGAGCTTAACAGGATGCTCGAGACACCTGCAAAATCTCACAAGTATTCTTCCAGTTAATGCTGTTGGTAGGTGGGGATACACTATATATGACCTGAACCTACATAGGATTGTTACATAAATTAAAACTGTATGGTATGAATGGAACAGCATAGTAGTAGTATACATCATATCTCCAGAACAGAAAGCAAAATGTTTCTTCATATGGTTTAAGTGATTTAAGAAAGTATGCCACTTCACCTAACTGGGGTAAATTACATTAGGTGTTCCACAGGTTCAATCATGGGTCCCCTTCTGTTCTTGACATGTCAATGACCTTTCTTATCTGAAAGAAGATAAACGGACAGTTTGCTGATGATACAAGTGTTACTAACCCAGTAAAAGAAACTCCATTAGAAAATGATACAAATGTCTTTGGAAAAGTTATTTGTGGCCTTGCTCAGAACTTCGAAAAACACAATACATCCAATTTTCTACTTCAATAGAGGTCAGTATCCAGGGTAGAGCATACCATATTGTGCGTACATACAAATGAGAATGTAATTGAAAGATTCATTTTTTGGGTCTCCTAAAGCAACTAGGGTGAGCAACTTTTGCAATCGGAATGATTACCAATTTTAAGGCTTTAGAAATTGGTAAGCATACTTCCTCTCTCTCTGATGTCATAGAGAATATTTTGTGGTAACTCAACATGTCCCCCCTGCGGGTCCGGGGATTAGAACAGGCCTGAGGTATTCCTGCCTGTCGTAAGAGGCGACTAAAAGGAGTCCCTCCCTCTCAAGGGGGTAGTTAGCGCCTGCGTCTGGAGACGGACGGTTTCACGATCTCTATTTGCGGTCATTTTGCTTTTCACTTTTCGTTTCTTCCTTCCTTTGGTTGGTTCCTTTCTTTGCTCTTTACCACCTCACTGTCTTCCTTACTTTCCCTTGCCTTCTTCTCCTTGCCTTCTCATTGCCTTCTCTGGTCTCCGCCTCGGCGTTTGAGACAGTCTGTCCTCTCTCTCTTCTTTTTCCTCTTCTTCCTTCCTCCCTGTGCGCGCCTGAAGGCCGACCCACGCGTTCGCACGCGTAGCCGGTGACGGGGTAATGCGTAATTCCCCGCCCTGGGTAGACATGTAAGGCACGCACGTACCCCCTGGTAAAGGCCAGGCCCAGGGAGGGGTGATTGCCTGAGCTGATACCTCCTGACCATGCCGATTGGTCCCTCCGTCTGTTTCACGGGAGGTGTGACCTGAGGTGTAAACATTCACCTAAGGCGGGAGTGCCCTCTGAGAGGGTCCCCACAAGGAAGGAGCGTGCCATCGGAGATGCTGGCAATCATGGGGGATTCCTCCGCAATGGATTTCACTCCATCTCTCTCGACTTCTGCCCAAAAACGGAAACGGAAACTTGACCGCCTGCCCCACAGTTCCTCGTCATATCTCGCGCTGAGGACGGAAAGGATTTTTCCTCTGTCAACCCTTTCGTTATCCAGAAGGGCGTAGATGCCATAGCCGGATCTGTCAAATCTTGTACCAGGTTGCATAACGGTACCTTATTACTAGAAACTGAGAGCGCATTTCAGGCACAAAAACTGCTTCGGGCCACACTCCTGTACACGTTCCCTGTCCGGGTAGAGGCTCACCGAACTTTGAATTCGTCTCGTGGCGTAGTCTGTACTAGATCCCTCGACAGATTGACTGACGAGGAGATTCAATCTTTCCTCGCTGAGCAGGGCGTGACGGCTGTCCATAGGGTAATGAAAAAGGTCAACAATGACCTTGTACCGACCTGGACACTTTTCTTGACCTTTGATAGTGTTAAGCTGCCATCGCGCATCAAGGCGGGCTACGAGTTTATTTCTGTTCGCCCCTATGTCCAGACACCTACACGCTGCTACCAGTGTCAGCGTTTCAATCACACACGACAGTCTTGTTCCAATGCGGCTAAATGTGTCCCTTGTGGCAGGGATGCCCATGAGGGTGACTGTCCACCTCCGTCTCCTCGTTGTGTGAACTGTCAGGGTGACCATGCCGCATCCTCCCGTGACTGTCCCGTCTATAAGGACGAACGCTGTATCCAAGATATTCGGGTCAAAGAGAAAGTGTCCACCTCGGCTGCTCGCAAGCTATTGGCTAGTAGGAAGCCCACGCTGCTCCCAGCGGGGAAATACAGTACTGTCCTCGCCTCTCCTCTGACTACCAGGGAGGTGGCAACCCAGACATGCCATCTGACCTTCAGCACCACGGTAGTCCGTTCGGCCAGTGCTAAGATCGCGCGGTCGACGTCTCCTCATCCTCCCATCACCCCACAGACACCAGCCTCTTCATCAGCTTCTGCTAAGACGAAGACCCAGAAGTCAGATGCACGGGCCTTCAAGAAGGAACCGTCCCGTGCCGACTTCCTACGTATCTCGACCTCCCAGCCTTCGACCGGTACTTCCACCAAACGACCTTCCAAGAAGGCTCATAGGAAGCACAGTTCTCCTCCGCCACGGCGCATT
Organism: Schistocerca serialis cubense; assembly: GCF_023864345.2. Classification (NCBI taxonomy): domain Eukaryota; kingdom Metazoa; phylum Arthropoda; class Insecta; order Orthoptera; family Acrididae; genus Schistocerca; species Schistocerca serialis. Next base: position 247,259,734 of record NC_064639.1, on the reverse strand, counting down.
TCTTCTCCTGCCGCCCCAGGCCGTCATCCGTTTCGCCTGGCCGCACCGCTGGTAGCCGAACATCTGGCTGTTCACCGGCGGAGGAAGCTCCCCCTCCCGGCCATCTTACCAAGATGGCCGATGAACCTATAGACCCAATGGACGATGACTGTCCGCCTACTGATAGCGGCGGCAGTGCTCGCTCGAAGCCAGGCCCTCAGCAGCCTTCAAGGTGACCCTTTCTTCATCTTCCTTTTCTTCCTACGATGGCACTTATTCACTGGAATATTCGCAGCATTCGCTCCAACTGAGAGGACTTTAAGTTGCTGCTCCACTTGCACCGTCCGCTCGTCGTAGCCCTCCAGGAAACGAAGCTACGCCCATGCGATCAAATTGCCTTGGCACACTACACCTCTGTGCGTTTTGTCCTACCCCCTGTGGTAGGTATTCCGACTCATGGAGGGGTTATGTTGCTGGTCCGGGATGATATTTACTACGATCCCATCACATTGCACACCGGCCTGCAGGCAGTTGCCATCCGCATTACGCTCCCCGCTTTTACATTTTCCATTTGTACCGTCTACACTCCATCGTCATCTGCCGTTACCAGGGCAGACATGATGCAGCTTATTGCTCAGCTTCCTGCCCATTTTTGTTAACTGGAGACTTCAATGCCCACCATCCCCTTTGGGGCTCTCCGGCATCCTGCCGGGGGGCTCCCTGTTAGCAGACCCTTTCAACCAGCTCAATCTTGTCTGCCTCAATACTGGCGCCCCTACTTTTCTTTCGGACACATCTCACACCTATTCCCATTTAGACCTCTCTATATGTACTACCCAACTTGCACGCCGGTTTGAGTGGTACGCACTTTCTGATACATATTCAAGTGACCACTTCCCGTGTGTTATCCATCTCCTGCAGCATATCCCCTCCCTGTGCTCATCTAGTTGGAACATCTCCAAAGCAGACTGGGGGCTCTTCTCTTCCAGGGCGACCTTTAAGGATCAAACCTTCACAAGCTGCGATTGTCAGGTCGCCCACCTCACAGAAGTCATTTTCACTGCTGCTGAATATTCCATCCCTCACCCTACTTCTTCTCCACGTCACGTACCGGTCCCCTGGTGGACCGCAGCATGTAGAGACGCTTTACGTGCTCGTCGACGTGCTTTATGCACCTTTAAACGCCACCCTACAGTGGCGAATTGTATCACTTATAAACGATTATGTGCACAGTGTCGTCGTATTATTAAAGAAAGCAAGAAAGCCAGCTGGGCTGCTTTCACAAGCACCTTCAACAGTTTTACTCCTTCTTCTGTTGTCTGGGGTAGCCTGCGCCGGCTATCTGTCACTAAGGTCCACTCACCAGTTTCTGGCTTGATGGTCGCGAATGACGTCCTTTTGGCCCCGGAGGATGTCTCCAATGCCTTCGGCCGCTTTTTCGCAGAGGTTTCGAGCTCCGCTCATTACCACCCTGCCTTCCTCCCCTGCAAACAGGCAGAGGCGGCTAGGCCACCTAACTTCCGCTCCTCGAATCGTGAAAGTTATAATGCCCCATTCACCATGCGGGAACTCGAAAACTCACTTGCCCGGTCACGGTCCTCTGCTCCACGGCCTGATTCTATTCATATTCATATGCTGAAGAACCTTTCTCCTGCGGGTAAAGGTTTTCTTCTTCGTACTTACAATCGCATCTGGATTGAGGGACATGTTCCCGCAAGCTGGCGCGAGTCTATTGTTGTCCCGATTCCTAAGCCGGGGAAGGACAAGCACTTGCCTTCCAGTTATCGACCCATCTCGCTTACCAGCTGTGTCTGTAAAGTGATGGAGCGAATGGTTAACTCTCGTTTGGTTTGGCTGCTCGAGTCTCGACGCCTACTTACCAATGTACAATGTGGATTTCGTAGGCGCCGCTCTGCTGTTGACCATCTGGTTACCTTGTCGACCTTCATTATGAATAACTTCTTGCGGAAGCGCCCGACCGCGGCTGTGTTCTTTGATTTGGAGAAGGCTTACGACACCTGTTGGAGGGCGGGCATTCTCCGCACCATGCATACATGGGGCCTTCGCGGTCGCCTCCCTCTATTTATTCGTTCCTTTTTAATGGATCGACAGTTCAGGGTACGTGTGGCTTCTGTTCTGTCAGACACCCTTCACCAGGAGAATGGGGTGCCACAGGGCTCAGTTTTGAGCGTCGCTCTCTTCGCCATCGCGATCAATCCAATAATGGATTGCCTCCCAGCTGATGTATCAGGCTCCCTTTTCGTGGACGATTTTACCATCTATTGCAGCGCGCAGTGTACATGTGTCCTGGAGCGCTGTCTTCAGCGTTCTCTTGACCGTCTTTACTCCTGGAGTGTCGCCAATGGCTTCCGTTTTTCTGCCAAGAAGACGGTCTGTATTAACTTCTGGCGCTACAAAGAGTTTCTCCCACCGTCCTTACGACTCGGTCCCGTTGCTCTCCCAATCGTGGAGATAACAAAATTTTTAGGTCTTACATTTGACAGGAAACTTAGCTGGTCTCCACATGTCATATTTGGCTGCCCGTTGTACCCGTTCTTCAAATGTCCTCCGTGTTCTCAGTGGTATGTCGTGAGGAGCGGATCGAACCGTCCTACTTTGTCTATATCGGTCGATCGTCCGCTCCAAGCTGGATTATGGGAGCTTCGTATACTCCTCTGCACGGCCATCCATCTTACGCCGCCTCAACTCCATACAACATCGGGGTTTACGACTTGCGATCGGAGCGTTTTATACTAGTCCCGTAGAGAGTCTTCATGCTGACGCTGGCGAATTGCCACTCGCCTACCGGCGCGATATACTGCTTTGTCGGTATGCCTGTCGGCTACTGTCAATGCCCGACCACCCGTCTTATCGTTCCTTTTTTGACGACTCTCTAGACCGTCAATACGGGTTGTATGTCGCTGCCCTGCTACCCCCTGGAGTTCGCTTTCGTCGCCTCCTTCAACACCTTAATTTTTCACTCCCTGCAACCTTTCGAGTGGGCGAGAGCCACACGCCACCTTGGCCCCAGGCTCAGGTCCGCGTTCACCTTGACCTCAGCTCGCTCCCAAAAGAGGTTACCCCGGTTCGGTCTACCACCCCTGTTTTGTTGAACTTCGTTCGAAGTTCATTAATATGACCTTCATTTATACAGATGGCTCAAAGACCAATGACGGGGTCGGGTGTTCCTTTATTGTCGGGGCACAAAGTTTCAAATACCGGCTCCATGACCATTGTTCGGTCTTCACAGCTGAGCTCTTTGCCCTCTACCAGGCTGTTCTTTACATCTGCCGCCACCGACATTCTGCTTATGTCATCTGCTCAGATTCCCTGAGCGCCATCCAGAGCCTCAGTGATCCGTATCCGGTTCACCCTTTCGTGCACCGGATCCAACGCTCTCTTCAGCAGCTGGTGGACGTCGGTTCTCCGGTTAGCTTTATGTGGGTTCCTGGCCATGTCGGTATCCCTGGGAACGAAGCTGCAGATGCTGTGGCCAAGGCTGCGGTCCTCCAGCCTCGGACAGCTTCCTGTTGTGTCCCTTCGTCGGATTGTAGCAGGGTAATTTGTCGGCGCATTTTATCGCTGTGGCATGCCGATTGGGCTGCACTTACAGACAACAAGCTTCGGGCCTTGAAACCTCTTCCCGCCGCTTGGACGTCCTCCTCCCGCCCTTCTCGGCGGGAGGAGGTCGTTTTGGCCCGGCTACGCATTGAACACTGCCGGTTCAGCCATCGCCATCTGCTGACGGCTGCGTCGGCGCCGTTCTGCCCATGTGGGTAATTGCTGACGGTCCCCTCCGCACCCCCCACCTTCCCCTCCGCTCCCCCCACCTTCCCCTCCCCCCACCTTTCCCTCCGCTCCCCACACCTTCCCCTCCCCTCCCCACACCTTCCCCTCCCCTCCCCTCCCATCCCCACACCTTCCCCCTCCCCCCCATGTCTGTTGTCCTAATTCCGGACTTGCGGATATCTGAGCATGACCGGTCAACGCTGATGTCTCACTTCGGCTCACCCCGGCTCGCTACACTGACTGTACTGTACAAATCCAACATATATATATACACTGACTGTACTGTACAAATCCAACATATATATATATATATATATATATATATATATATATATATATGTTGGATTTGTACAGTACAGTCAGTGTAGCGAGCCGGGGTGAGCCGAAGTGAGACATCAGCGTTGACCGGTCATGCTCAGATATCCGCATGTCCGGAATTAGGACAACAGACATGGGGGGGAGGGGGAAGGTGTGGGGATGGGAGGGGAGGGGAGGGGAAGGTGTGGGGAGGGGAGGGGAAGGTGTGGGGAGCGGAGGGAAAGGTGGGGGGAGGGGAAGGTGGGGGGAGCGGAGGGGAAGGTGGGGGGAGCGGAGGGGAAGGTGGGGGGAGCGGAGGGGAAGGTGGGGGGAGCGGAGGGGAGGGGGGAGCGGAGGGGAGGGGGGGCGGAGGGGAGGGGAGGGGGGAAGGGGAGGGGGGAGGGGGAGGGGAGGGGGAGGGGAGGGGGCTGGGCAGAGGAGGGGGCAGGGGAAGGGGAGGGGGGAAGGGAAGGGGAGGGGGCCCATAATATGACCAAGCCGAGTCTTGTGGGGGGGCTGGAATCTAGTGGCTCGGTCCCCCCATCAACAGGCGAGCCATGACCAGTCAGATTGAGCATTGCAGCACTAATTCGACCACCACACTGCAGAGTGGTCACTGAAGCATGCCTAGAGCTTACTGTGACGGGGGGGACTGATGGCACTTACCAGTCCTCAGATCAGGAACTCTAGGGGTGGCCAAGCCCATACCCAAACAACCAATGCTGAGCCCCTGAGGGCTTCATTGGTGATTTACTGGATACATGTGTTGTAATGACATTTTCTTTATTGTAATCATGCCTTAAAATCATTTTCTGCATGTCTTCTAGGTACGATCTCTTCCACTTATTGGGGTTGCTGTGAAAACCTTGTTAGCTAATTTGTGAGTAAGAAAGTCATGGTCAGTTGTTTCAAGTGCTTTTGAGAGATCTGGGGAAAATACCAGCAGCATGTTTTGTCATCCAGTGGTATGAAAAGAGCTAAATATTCATACATAGCTGTTAATGTAGACTGATTTCCTGATTCCATGTTGATTTGTTGGAAGTAATGAACTCCTGTAATGTAGCTTTGACGTTGTAGAAAACTCAAATATTTTCTCCAAAATACTGAGTTGGGATATTGGACAATTGGTATTTACATTTTCCGTGTCCCCTTTTTTGAATGGAGGAGTTACATTAGGTGTTTGTAAGCTACTGGGAAATGTTGAAGTTGATAAGTATATATTTACTACATATGTTAGTCATTATTTCATAAACAGCAGACTAAATACATAATCTGGGCAGGCTGTTGTGGCCGAGTGGTTCTAGGCACTTCAGTTTAGAACCACACTGCTGCTACAGTCGCAGGTTCCAATCTTGCCTTGGGCATGGATGTGTGTGATGTCCTTAGGTTAGTTAGGTTTAAGTAGTTCTAAGTCTAGGGGACTGACGACCTCAGATTTAAGTCCCATAGTGCTCAGAGCCATTTGAACATAATCTGGCAGACATCCAGCCCACATGAATATTTCTTTCAGAGTACATTATTTGCTTTATCTGTCTGCTTGAAGGACCAAAGACTTAAGACTATAATTTGGTATACACATAAGTGTTTTCATACTACTTTTGGATTAATTGATTTGTTATATTAGTAAAACTTAGGGAGGGCTACCTCTTTTGGATCACAGTCTTTTCAATCCACAGGAAGCGTTTTGATTATGACTTATGTGGCAGTTTCTGCTGTAATAACCTTCCAGGCAGCTTTCATTTTATTTTTTGCACTTTAGATGTTATTTCGTCGTTTGGCTTCTTTTTCAACCTTGTTGAACATTTGCTTATATTTTTTACATAAGTTCTAAGTTGACTTTACACACTCATTGCAGCTCAAGGGCCAAGAACACTTATTACCTGAAACGTGACAGCTGACAGTGTTCCCTTGAACATTCAAGCTGCACCTGGATCTCAGCAAAAATGTATGAAAAATGTATCAAGCAAAGCTCTCACAAAAAACCCAAAGAGAATTAACAACGAAGTTAAAATTGACAAGTATGGGGCCAGAAAAAATGGGACATTTGGAACCCCATTAAAAATTTGCTTTACAGTAGGGCACAAAGGGACAGTTTTGTTTTTCAGATGTTATGTTTGTGATACATATCAAAATTACAGGAAAAGAATGTTTCTGAATGTAAAGCAAGCTGTTTTCCACTGAACCTGCAGAACGAATAATGTTTTGCCAAGACCAGAAGTTAGTGGTCCCTTATATTTACTACAAATGTTTATGTAGTAAGTTCTAAAAGCCAATTCTCAAACAATTGAGTGGAAGAGCCATTGTAAAGTGACCTAACTTTCCTTATTAACTTACTGCATTAACCAACCTATTTCTATCAATTCTGGCACAAAAAGTAGTTTAAAAACCACGGAGTATATGTGTGAATGTGACAGGTTCTCTGCACACAGGCCACATGTCCATCACTTGTTTTTATCAAAATGTGTTTTTCAGACTCCATAAATGACGAAAAATGCCTCAGTTATCTGTTGATCCCATTATTTGAGTCATTTGTGCATCATGGGTGGGTAATGAGCCAGGATAACTTAGGGGGATTTCATTTTAGGTTGTACCCAAGAGACTTGCCAAATATGAACGGAGTTGGTTGGCGATATCTGAGACTTTCCCCTTGATAGAATAAAAGTGGTCACAGTGAAGGTGGGTGAAGAACATAGTACTTTTTAATGTAATTAATTGATGAATGTATTTTTCAACTTCAGTGTTTCATGATCATCTTTTAGTTTCCAATTTAACAAATTTTGTAGAGATTTTTGTTGTTGACTGGAACTAGATTAAGTTAAGGCTGCAGCAAACTTTTCAGAAAATTGCCTATAGTGCCCATTTCTGGCAACAGAGGAACATGTTTTCAAAACCTAGCGGCATACAGACATACAGCAACCCTGACATCTTTGATATTCGGGAATCCAGCCGGATGTTCGCGTCGTTGTCGCACGATATTGCAACAGCGTGCCTCGCTGTCTTCTTCAGGTGCTACCCTAGACTGGTCCTTGGGTCACTCACTCACTTTTTCCTTACGAGCAGGGTGAGCGTCTAGCGCTATTCCTACAGAACATGACTTGTGGCATTTAGGGAACTGAATTTTGAACTGGCCTTTTGGATGCTGGCATCCTTTGACTGTTACGAGATTTTAGGCTCACAACAGGTCAGGCCAACGTGTGGTCGGCCTGCGGTGGATGTTGTGACCCAGTGCCTGTATGAGCCTGTTCTGTGACCTATTGGTCTTCTGGTAGAACTGTCTTGCCGTTTGACGAAATCTCTCCTTGAGCAGCGGGATCCCAGTCTGCTCATGTAATTGGGCTGTTGGGTAGCGCCATGACAACCGGAGCGTGAGCCGAAGTGCCCGGTTCTGAACCCTCTGGAGCTCGGCAATATGTGTCTCGGCTGCATTGCCCCACACCACGGCTGTGTACTCCAGCACTGGACGGACCAGTGCCAGGTACAGGGTGATGCCTTGGCGGAGGGGAAGCGACGAGGTCGGGTTAAGTAGAGGGTAAAGGGTCCGTAGACGTCCTATAGCTCTACCCTTATATATATATATATATATATATATATATATATATATATATATATGTTGGATTTGTACAGTACAGTCAGTGTATATATATATCTGTGTGTGTGTGTGTGTGTGTGTGTGTGTGTGTGTGTGTGTGTGTGTGTGTGTGTGTTTCATGTCTGCTCCACCACTTAAAGATATCATCTGCGGGGTGCAGTAAAATGTAGAGATCTACTTCATCTGCTGCAGATGATCTGTTGTTCCTCCATTCCTTGAAGCAATCTCTCTTTCTGGGTGGTGATGACACAGTACTTGAAGGATCTATGATAATAAAGAAAAGACAAGTAATACAGAATTGATGTGGAAATAATCGAAACGTTCCCGTAAAACGAGGTGTTTTACGTTAATGAAATATTATATGAATTATAACATTCCCGTTTCTCTATAATGCACTATCCACTAAGTATGCAAAAACGATTATGTTAATGATTGCATGTTGTATCTTGCTAAGAATTTCCTGCTTTCCATTTATTTCAAGCATATTAAGATCACGGAAAGACAGCCAAATAAACATAGCAGTTTTATGTCTGGAAGTGATTACAATCTTCTCACAAAAGAAAGTCAAGGCTAGATTTTTAATCCGTTGTACCTCCTGGTAAAAAATACATGTCGATTAGTACACATCAATTACGCTAGCTAATTATAAATCTATCACGTATCATAATGAAACAGTGCTTTTAACTGCGTAATTACTCACCTGACAGTCAGTGTCACTGACACTGGAAATTTGTTGCAGTTTGTGAAACCAAAGAACTGATTCATCTGTGGCCTCTTTAATTGGTCTTAGAAAATATGCAATTTTCCTGGAAGCTCATTATCATATCCTTGCAATCTGTAAGCAGATTCCTTTTCCGTCAGCAAAATACTGATTATGTAAGGATTCCAGCATAGTGTACAAGGTGTTCCAGCGTGTGCAGACATCTTGTTTCAACGATGATTTCAAAGACGAGCAGAGACCACTTTCCTTAATGTACCTTACAATGCATTTTGCAGTATTTATTGTTGATGCTATGTTCTGGGCATGATTTAACAAGAAGTAATCTTCATCGAAAGTATGGTTGAGTGCTGTGTTTATACAATGAGCAGCACAAGGAATCCTTTCGTGATTTTTCAAAGCCTTTATTACATTGGCATCTTGGTCGGAGACAAACAAAACTGTGCCACATGTCCGGCGAGATGTCCCAATCAGCCATTCTCTCTTAAATATCTTTCATAGTATTTACTCCCGTCTTCTTCACGTCCGCGAATTTTGTTGTAAATAAAACATTGTTCACAAGAGACCAATCTGTGTTAATGTAATGTGTTGTAAGCGTCAAATAGTGGACCTAATTATGCGAATCAGCCCATATATCAACTGTCGCAGCATATGTTTTATGAATAACTCCCGCAATAACAGAAGGCATTATGCTGTTTCGTATTGTATCAGCTTCTTCTTTGACATGTCTGCTTATAGTAGAGGGATGTGGCATGACATCTGCCATTAACTTCTCCATAGTACGCGCCTAATGTATTAATTCTTGGCCTAGTTATCTGAAAGCTTCACCGGAAACAGCATTAAGATATATCTTTAGCACACATTGCAACACACTTTGCTGTAATACTATTTTTTATTACTGCTGGTACCCCCGAAGGTTTCTTGCAACTGTTTCTTTAAATGAGTGGTTCCCGACTGGAAACACAATAATATGGAGCAGTTTATGCACGATACGTACCCAGTAGACGCAATATTTCGTCTACAACCGACAGGAATGTACTCCATACTTGGCTTCCCGTTTCTTCAGTGTGTAAACACACACGCACACGCACGCGCACACGCACGCGCACACGCGCACACGCGCACACGCGCACACGCGCAGAGAGAGAGAGAGAGAGAGAGACAGACAGACCACACATGAGAAGCCTGTACTGGCTGCAGTCTCTCACGGATAATGACACGTATAATGTGTTCGAAGTTACGTACTACGTTTTCGGTCACGGCTTCTATGGTTGGTCACTAGAACTAGTCTTGGCAGCCTATACATTTAGGGTGTACTCGGCGCATCTCGTATTTTCTGCTCGCTTACTCGGTCATGCAGGACTCCAGGTGAAATGCTGTCTCTCAGGGAATGGGATCTAGGCTTGACCGCCCACATCACGAGGTCTCAAGGTGTGCTGTGTGCTGATGGCTGGCTGTGTTCGAACACCAAAACAGCATTTAATTATGGGTGGACCACATCATTCGAGTGATCCATCATGCTGCTGACCTATCCATCCCTAAATCCTAAGGTCGTGTTAGGAGGCTACCTGTTCCTTGGTGGATAGATGAATGCCATTTGGAAATCCAGCAAAGGCATGTGGCTCCTTGACATTTTAAATGCCAACTGACAGCAGACATCATCAGGCCTTTAGAGTTGAGGGCCACAGCTCGATGCATTATTGTCACTTTTAGCAATAGTGAGTTTATCTCCATCAAATTTTATTGGCAATTTACCAACGAATTTAAATGTACCAACATGGTTTAATTCACAAATATGATCACTATGACTGATATATTTTGAAATTCTTTTTTAACAGCGGCCTGAGCTTGAGCTATCTTTTTTCTACTTTTAATTCTTGATTATATTTTGTCAATAAATCTTATATATCTAACTTAGTGTATAGTGTTGTTATTAGGATGATCATCAGACGATTTATACTTTGGACTTATGTAACCTGGTATATCTTCAAATTCTTCTAAATATCTATTATGATATGGAACCATTTGTTTTTCTACTTTCTTCTATAGCTTTTAGAACATCATTGCCTAAACCTTCCATTCCTTGTCTTACTTTTTCGATTGCATCAATAATGGGCTGATCTTTTTTATATCTTTTGTATAATGTTATGGTCCGTTTTTTACATTTTTAAATTCCATTTTTAATTGTTCCTCTGTCTTCTGTTTCTTTTAGCCTTCCTAACAACCTCTGGGCCATACACACAATGTGTACTCAGCTGTTTTGGATGATCAGATTTTGCAATTATTTAATGAAGTTAAAAACATTTATTTTTAATGTTTATTTTTAAGTTTATATTTATAAAAAATGTAATTTTATCTCTGTACATACCACTACTAATTTTTCTTGTCTTAACTATTGTAATAAAATGAAATTTATATTCATTCCAGCATTTGCTACAATTTCTTTGAAATCATCAAATTTTAAATTACCTCCGACCTATGCATGATAAATATTATTTAAATTTATATCATGTCTAAAAATATTTTAAAAAGTTACATTACCTCTTATGAATTGTTTCGCTATCTTTGATTATGTCTGGGCTAAATAAAAGCAATCTACTCCTTTGTGATGTCTTCTCGTAAGATATTATCTAACTATATCCTTGTCTTCAAGAGCAAAATCATCGAATACTACAATTCAATTATCTCGACATTCATTCGATGGAATAATTACGCCATTATTTTCGGTAAATGTAGTACTATCCTCATAATTTTCTCTTCCACTTTATATAAATTTCGAGTATTTCGGTTGATCCAAGCTTTAAGAGTACACACACAAATTATTTATCTTATTCCAGTTTAACTGTCCTAGAGCTAAAATTTAATTATCAATCATTAATGTTGTTTTTCCACATCCACTTGGACCTATTGTTGCACACCACATAGAGCCAGGCAAGAGCTTGCCATACTTTGTCTTTGGTTTCTTCTCTGGAATTCTTATTTTTGGGACCTAATCAGTTTGATTCATTTAGTAATATAATTTTTTTTTATGTAACGGTGTTGCCGATTTCAACTGAGTGGTAAGTCACCTGTTCTCAAAACAAGATTGACAGTACCTATACAGGATAACTGTAGTGATGTTTCACTAGTTGGGTTTTATACCACTCTTTTAACTCCAAATATTACATTGAAAAATGCAAAAATTGTATTGTGATGGAAAAATGATAGAAATTCCTGTTGGTCAATATAGACGGAAAGTTTTAGAAAAATTTATTCACATAAACAAGCCTAATGTTCACATTGAAGCAGATCAAATTGTAAATAGAGTTGTTATTGAAAGTGATGTTGAATTATATATAGACATAAAGGATAGCACTGGAAGTGTATTAGGATTTAATAACCGAATTATTGAAGCTAACGAAAACAATTACTAATGATATGCCCATTCAAGTAATCAATACAAATTTTAATTTGGCTTGTAGAGTTTATGTAAAGCATGTTGATCACTTTCATAGAGAAACTAATATTATTGCTTCATTCAAACCAAACGCAAAATTTGGTGCATCATTAAATCACAAGCCACATTACTGAGTATATATTCCAATTTTTTGTACTGCACAGAATTTATAAATAATTGTAACAGATGAAAATGATAATTTGATTGATTTCAACAGTGCTTTACCACAGTTGTTTTAAAAATGACTTAATCTTATTCATTCAATAATAATAAAGTCTATTAAGAGGTACTAGTTTTACTCATTCCCTGTGAATGAGAAGACTAAAAACAACCTAAATCTTCCCAGTAAGGAGACAGAGATTGATATTCATATTGGTGATGGGTGGGTGTATCCTAATTATGCACAGCTGTACATGAACTTAGTGTTATTGGAGCTGATGGTGCAAATTATCCAACATACGATGCAAAATCCAATAAAAAGTAGACCGATAAATATGTGGCAAAGCTGTTCGATGTTAACACCAGAAAGTAAGGGAACAACATTTTGTCTAGGGTTGAGAACCATTTGTCCTTATGCCCTTCGTCCATGCCCAAATAGTTAACCATGGAAGGTCATAACCTTAATAATGGGAAGCTAAAAGGTACAAAAAATTAAGTTCTTTTTCGACTAGATTTGCTTGGTGGATTCTTTAAAGACTACAAATAAGTTATGTGGGAAGAAGATTTAAATGTCATTTTTACCTGGAGTTCTAGGGTAAACGATGTCATTCTTCGATGGTTTGATCCAGCTGGAGCAGAAAAAAGATATGCTTCCTAAGGAAGGTAATATTGTTGTGAAATCAGTCGAAATTCGTGTTGCTGTTAGATATGAAGATGAGTATTCACTTAAGCTGGACCAACAAAGAGAAAAAAATCCAAAATTCCTCATATCTTCTTTGAATCACAAATCATTAAGATTGCCAGGATAGGTGAAAAGAGAAATGTTTGAGATATCACCAGTTACTTTAATTCTGTAGAATATGACATGCGTTTCTCTATTTGCTGATTGATTCTTCTTTATTTGATCATGTTAAATTACAAAATATCTTTATAAAGAATGGTAGAAATGAGGTTTTTCCTCAAATTTTCAATCTAGATCCTCCAAATAACGTTTTGGTGGCTTATAATGCTTTCCAAGATTGTAAGCGGCTCACACAATTAAAGCATGATGTCAATGTACATCTACTCAATTTTATTGAAAATTTTCCTACCATAGTTACAAATATGTCTAACAGAATGAATGTGTTGGCCAGGGGCGGCTCCTGTATAGGTTTGCGATACCCCCAAGGAATAATTTTTTTCAACTGTGTTTACCTACTGAGCGTTCTATACTAGTGAAGAAGTAGCGCGCCGTTCATCTCTTTTGAATGCCCGGGCTCCAAACGCCGAAGCCAGCGAAGTTGGACAGAATGTGCCGACGGTGACAGCGGGTTGCACTGTGACTGCAAATGAGGACTTGGGTGTCTCAGAACGGGTGCGAGGTGCGGTGGCAATGCTTGGCAACCTGTACTCGTATGCAGGCCTTGTGTGTATAAACACTCACCCAGGCCACCCTGCCAGCTGCAGGAAGAGGGCCCGAACTCTTCCGAAGGGAAACGGAACTATCGGATCTTCGAACAAAGTGGGATTCGCGCGCAACCTTACCAGTTCAGGTGTAGCTGCGAGTGAACTATTTCCTGTGCGATGTGTTAGTTATTTTAGAATGTGTTACAGTGAATTATGAGGCTCAACTTACAAGTGAATACGTGAAATAATGAATCAGGTAATTTCATTGCTCTCTGAACCCTTCAGTTCATGGAAGTTTGAAGAAAAATTAGAAATCAAGAGGCTAGGTAGGCCGACTCCTGCTTTAACAGTTTCGCAGACCGTTAAAACGAAAAGTCTCCAGTTCAATAGGAAATTTAACTCTGAATTGTGCAACAAGCATGAATGGCTGTGTGGTTGTGACATGAAAAATGCCTTATTTTGTTTTCCTTGTTTATTATTTGGAGGAGATCTTTCACGCTCTAAACACGGAGTTTGTGACATTGAACACCTCCATGACAAAATTAGAAAACACGAACTTTCTTCAGTCCATGTAAATAACGTTTTGAATATGGCAAGTCTAGGCAATGTAAACAGTTACCCAATTAGACAGTGGGTACAGAAGGTCCATAGCTTTACACAACCAAAAAGTTACCAATAATTGGTACATATTGGATCTAAATACTAACTGTATTCGTTTCTGTGGTGCGTTGGAAGCTGCACTTAGAGGACAAGATGAGACTGAATCATCTTCCAATCCTGGTGTTTTACGTTCCTTGATTAATTTTAGTGCAGAATTAGACTCTGTATTAAAATCGTATTTAGAGAAAGCTACAGTTTTCAAAGTAACCTCAAAAACCATCCAGAATGAACTCCTCCAGTGCATGCTTCAAGACTGCCAAGAGGAAATTAGAAAGGAAATTAAGGGTCCTGCGTTTTTGGCCGTAATAGCTGACTAAAGCAGTGACATAGCCTGTGTTTTCCAGATGGTTATAGTATACAGGTACATCATAATGGAAAACCAGTTGAAAGATTTTGGGACTTTATAGCACCAGAAAAGCATGATGCCCAGTCTTCGGCAACGTCCATCATCAAACAGATAAATAATCGTTTGGGGAACTGTCCACATAAGCTAATAGCGCAAATGTGTGATGGTGCAGCAGTCATGAGTGGTTCGTCACGTGGAGTGCAGGCTGTTGTTAAGGAAAGGTTTCCCAATGCTTCATACATTCATTGTTATGCCCACCAGCTGAATCTCATCATGCTTAAAGCTGCTTCCATTAATAAAAAAGTGCGAATATTCATCACAAAACTTCAGGGACTTTGCAGCTCCTTTTCAGCATCTCCTCGAAGAACAGCAGTTCTCGACGAAATAGTCGAAATAGGATGGGAACGACTGCCACGTTCAGTGCCTACTCGAAATTTTCAGTGAAGGAGCGTCAATACCGTTTTCGAATATAGGGAAGATATTATCATGTGCATGAATAATATGAGCCAGGGGGAAAACTGTATTATAAGAACACGATCCTGCAAGCCTGTGGCTTAGTAACAATTTTGAAGGACGATAAGTCCATTTTTTGGCTTTCATTTTTTCGTAAAATCACGATCCATGTGGATATTTTGTATAACCGGCTACAAAAAAGGGATATTGACCCAACTTATGCACAAAATCAGCTGACAGCTTATGAGCGTGGAATTGCGAACATAGGGGAAGGAGTAAGTGAAAATTCAACAGGTTTACATGACTACCATTAAAGAGGGAGAACTGAAGATGCACAGCGATGTGTAATCTACTGTGGGAGGCAAAAGAAATATGTGATGTTATAAGTTACGAGACAAGAGAAAGATTCAAGTTGACTGGACACCTAGTTGCAACATCTCTCTTTCTACCAGAGAAATTCGCTACTTACTCTTCCAGTTTTTCAGAAACTTCTTCCAGAGCTGGTATCGAATGCTACTCTTTTTTGGAAGCAAAGAAACTTCGAACAGAACTCTGTTATTTATGGAAGAGAGAAGTTCAAAAGCATGTGTGGAGCTTTGAGCTTTCTGGATTACATAACAGACAATAATCTTTGTGATACACTGAGCGAATCTGTGAAGCTCCTGAAAGCATAATTACAATTCCAGTGAGCACATCAGAGGCGGAACGTTGTTTTTCTTCGATGGAACGCATCAAAACCTTCTTGCAGAATACTATGGACCAAGAAGGACTATCAGCACTCGCGATGCTCTCTATTGGACGAGACCTTGTTTTAGGAATTGCAGACTTCAATTAAAGGGTGACTGAAAGATTTGCAAATATGAAGGAAAGAAGAATAGAGCTCCTGTACAAGTGATTACCACCACATCCAAATTCAGAGATAAAATCGAACGGTGTTAACATCAGTCCTGCTGTAAAAGGTTAGTAAGGCATGTCTACCACTATTTGAGTACATAGAGCTGCAGTTGATTTTAATTCCTTTTATTCTTCAAAAGTACTACTTTTTTGTATGTACACCTTTTGGTTTTATTATTAGTAGACGCAGGAGTGACACGAGCAAGCGGTCTGTTTATACCAGACATTACAAAAACCTGAGCAGTGTACTGATTTTCTCTCTTTTGTTGATGTTTTACTTCGTGAGCAAAGTGCACCATCGTCTTTGGTCACAAGTCGCCATTGGTGTTGGCTATGCAACACACTACTATGAAATTTTGTACTACTTTTAATGCTAACATTCCTAATCACACACTTGTTTACATAATTATGTATGGTGAAAAATATTTAACTTATGATGTATAACACGGAATATAAACTGAGATATTTTAAATGTGTCTAATGTTATTCAGATTCATTTATTATTATTTTTCTGGATAGCCTGCCTGACGTTAACATTCTGGATTTTTAAATGCGGTGGGAAATTAACGAAAATCTATCCACTCAACAGGCCTGCTGACACAAGATGTTGTGTAGCTACTACCTCCTACATGTTTTGCAGCTAACGCAAGTTTTTATCACTATCAGGCGCGACCAAAAAGTCGTGCTGTGCGACGTTCAGACCATGCAGTGCTTCCAAACCAGTTTCCTGGTTGCCTGTAACAGCTGGAGCTCATTCAAGAAACCGATGACAGATGACACCATAGGTAGAAATTTTATTCTCGAAGTAACTTTGTCACTGAATCACTAACTACATATACGATTTGTAAGGCTATTTTCTTACCCTGGAGGCAAAACTGAATGCTGTAGCAATTGGATTGCTATCCATCCACCACTGCAGCCTATTCAGAACACCAGCAATCAGCAGCTCTTCCATCCATGCCAAGAGATAGATCCTGAGATGCAACCAACAAGGAGATTGGTGGATGAAAAGTGGCGGACTAAAAATAAAACCAGTGGGGAAAGGTGAAATAAGGAGAGTACTAACAAAAATAAAACACCGGCTTTCTCCTGGTGCCAATATTTTGCACTTTTTGCTAATGAATTTATTGTTTATCTTATTTAAAAATTTTCTCTATTTCGTGATTGAAGTGATTTTTTAAAAAATAAAAATTGTGATGAAATTTGAAACATATCTTCTATTATTTTGGTTGTTGAGTGGTAAATCTCTAATAATACTATATAAAATTATATATTTTTATTATATTTGGCAAATCACAATATTTGCAATATCTTTTGGCTGAAAATATGTAACGATAAATCATCAAGATCTTTATGATAATTCACAAATATTTGTAGTTATAAAAAAAGAGGAAATTTGACTTTTCTATTTCTTCCCAAATATCTATAATACGTTCTTTAAAATTAAAAATAAATTCCCAATCTTCATACCAATCGTCGTCATTATTATAGAGCATATAATTAGTATCCTTTTTGTGTTTCTTGCTTCTCAAATGTTCTTTGATTAAAGATGGTATAATTCTTTTTGCAACTATAACGTTTGAATTTCTTCTCTTGTGGTTTATTAAAATATTTTTCTCTCTTGGGTTATTAAAAATATTTTCGTCAAATTTAAAAATGTCCCACACATTAGCTGGTAGCCCCTGCCTGGGGCAGGCCTGAGGGTTAACCAACTATTTCCATCTACTATGGTTCATCCACAGTGATACCTCCCCATGATATAACTATGACATGCCCAGTTTCGACTGTTGGGGAAATCTAACGGCTTTTGTGGTCGTATGTTAAATAGCATCTGGTGCATTTATTGTGTGGAGATGTGGTTATTTTTTCAAAAATGCCAACTTGAGCGTATTCTAAAGTTTAAAAGTATCACATATAATTCATAAGTGGAGCCGTTCAAGCAATATTTTCTTTCGTATACATGAATTATGGTTGTGTTGTTTACCTTTATTCTTTCTTGTGTTTTCCACTGCCATCCAAGCCGCAGACGCTCCGACTTCCGAGCCACACTGCATCAACTGTCTCATCCCCTAAAACGCATGGTTACGTAACCACACTGATTGTTGGTGCACCATGTTAAGCTTTAAATTACCGCCGATAATTATTCATTGCACACATTTCCTCCCTCCTTTAATAAAAAAGATTCTGGCTAGAACAGCTGGAGACAGCTGTCTTATGCACGTGAGTTTTGTGTGTATGAATGTATCAGTGTGTATGTATACTTTGCTTCCTTTGTGAAGATTAGATTAGATTAGTTTTACTTTCATTCCAATTGATCCGTAGTGAGGAGGTCCTCCAGGATGTGGAACATGTCAGAAAAACAACAATACATGACAGATATTTACAACTAAAACAAATAAGCTAATGTACCATTCCACAGGTCCCAAGTGGAGTGATCGTCATTTTTTAATGAACACTATATGAAAGAGTCATTTTACAAATACTAATGCACTGAATTTAAAATAAAAATGTTTTTTATTTATTTGTAAGGTAATAAACATGTAATACAACTACTATAATACTTATTTACAATGAACACATTACTGCACTGAAATGGTGCAGAAGTTAGATTGTGCTTACACACACACACACACACACACACACACACACACACACACACATACACACACTTTCAATGAACACATTACTGCACTGAAATTGTGCAGAAGTTATATTGTACTTATATACAAATCAGTTGGTTTTACTGAGAAACTCATCAATGGAGTAGGAGGAGTTGGCCACCAATGAATCCTTTAGGCTTCTCTTAAACTGTATTTCATTGGTTGTTAAGCTTTTTATGGCTGTTGGCAAGTTACTGAAAATGTGTGTTCCTGAATAATGCACACCTTTTTGTACAAGACTAAGTGACTTTAAATCCTTGTGAAGATTATTCTTATTTCTAGTATTGATTCCATTAATTGAGCTGTTGGTTTGAAAAAGTGATATACTTTTAATGACAAATTTCATTAAGGAATAAATATATTGGGAAGTAGTAGTTAGTATCCCTAGTTCCCTAAACAGGCTTCTGCAGGATGTTCTTGAGTTCACACCACATATAACTCTTACTGCACGTTTTTGTGCCTGGAAAACTTTAGCTTGGCTTGATGAATACCCCAAAAAATAATCCCATATGACATTATGGAATGAAAGTAAGCATAGTATGCCAGCTTTTTCATTTTTATATCCCCTATGCCTGACAAAATTCAAATTGCAAACAGAGATTTGTTAAGACGCTTCAGCAGTTCTGTGGTGTGCTCCTCCCCATTGAATTTATTATCAAGCTGCAATCCCAAGAATTTAACACTGTCCACTTCTTCTATCTTCTTGTCATCGTATGTTAGGCATATACTCGTGGGACACCCCTTACAAGTTCTGAACTGCATGTAGTGTGTTTTTTCAAAGTGACAAAGAATTGGCTAGGAACCAGTGATTAATGTCCACAAATATTTTATTGGCTGATATTTCTAAGACCACACTTGATTTGCAACCAAAGACATACATTAACACTTTCGTCGTTTCTGCGTGCTGCGTAGTATAGTTATTCCGTTATGAAGTTTGTTGTAAATAATCCATTTCACTTCAACAGGAACAATGATGTAGAGAATTACAGTACCAGAAGAAAGAAATGACGTTCATTACGCCACATTAAGGTTGTTGTAGCACAAACAGGGGTTCACAGTGCTGCAACCAAAAGTTTTGATCACTTGCCCAGTGATATAAAATGCCTGTCAGGCAGCAAAGTTAAATTTGAAACTAAACTGAAAATGTTTCTCTTTGACACCTCCTCCTATTCCACCGATGACTATCTATTAATGTAATGTGTAAAAGGTTATAGGTAGGGATTACTAACATCACCTCTGACTTTGAGATACAAAATAAAAACTAATAAATGATCAGCATGGTGGCATATTTTAAAAAATTATGTTATATAAAATGACTCGTTCCACATCGTTACGATTTATTGTACAAATGATACATGGAACATGAAACTAACTAATTAACTAACTATAGGCATATGACAAAGCATGGTATAGACTTAACGGTACATATTTTGGAAAGCTCAAAATGAAATACAAATGTAAAATGAAGCAGATGATCAAAGGAGACGTACATTCCAATTGTGACATGTTTGGTTATTGCTGAAAAAACTGAAAGTTACTGAAGAGAAATATTCCGAGAAAAGAAGAAAATATGCCACTGTACGAAAGGTAAGCCTATTTGTTACGCCGGTTACGTTATCATTACCAAAAATATGACTTACATACATGTTAAAGCAAAATATCCTTTATCACATTTATAGTATTGTTCAGTGCTTTAAAAAATTATATCGGTTTTTTTACCCTGTAAATTTCTATTATTTGTCAAACACTGAGTGCGGCATCGTAGGTAAGACTTAAACTGAGAAGATACGCAAACTACAGTGAAACTAATGCACTGGCAATCTAATAAAACAAGAAGTCTATTGTGCATGACAGTATAACTTATGCAGTTCTGTTTCATATTTCAATAATCGTTCTCTTTGGTGACATGGACAAGGTACGACATCATGCGTTGCTTCTTTCCTCATTGCGCATGTTTATGGGCTAGCAGAAGACACGCAGGGACGTTTTGTACAAACGTGAACATTAAGTCTGATAAGCATACAAGTTGAAAACTGAAAATGTGACAAACAAGAAGAACTACCAATAAGCGAACAAGCCTTGTTTTCGGAGTTCCAGCTTCATTTGCTATCGATACAGATACAGCAAAAGTGGAATGGAATTAAATGGATTACGAAATCGTGCTTTTCACATCGCTTTCTTCTCTTCTTGGTTATTCGAAATATACTAACAAAAAAACGTGTTACATTAACAAGTCCACATCAGTCGTATTACTAAGCAAATACGGCCTCAAGAATAGAAAAAGATCCAAACTGCCTGTCTGAAACTTTGTTATTCATTATTATTATAATTTAAAACAGAAATTGTATGGACGCGACAGAGATAATGAACGAGAAGCACTCGTAAACAGCAGATTGCTAATTTTTGGGATATTTAATACGACGGTAAGCCCAGCCTACTCTTGACTCAAAAGAAGGTACAGCATAAGTATATAGCGCCATCTCCCGTGCGTTTTTACCTCCATGCACATAACTTAGAAGGCACCTTCAGCTGCTTTAGAATAAACCAATCGATCTAAAGACGACCAGTCCTAATGAAATGTTCTCTTTGCGTCATCCATGTCATTCTTGAAATTATAATTTTTGTCAGGTAGCCACACTTAAGGGAGTAATCAGTTTCCTTCTTTTTTTTTCGACGTAATTTCCGACATCGGCAATAGTAACCAGAAGAATCTACATCTACACGGGTACTCTGCAAATCACATTAAAGTGCCTGGCAGAGGGTTCATCGAACCACCTTCGCAGTTCTCTATTATTCCAATCTCGCGGAAAGAACGAACACCTATATCTTTCCGTACGAGCTCGGATTTTCCTTATTTTATCGTGGCGATCATTTCTTCCTATGTAGGTAGGTGCCAACAAAATATTTTCGCATTCGGAGGAGAAAGTTGCTGATTGTAATTTCGTGAGAAGATTCCGTCGCAACGAAAAACGTCTTTTTTTTTAATGATGTCCAGCCCAAATTCTGTATCATTTCAGTGACACTCTCTCCCACATTTCACGATAATACAAAAGGTGCTGCGCTTCTTTGAACTTTTTCGATGTATTCCGTCAGTCCTATCTGGTAAGGATTCCACACTGCGCTGCAGTATTCTAAAAGAGGACGGACAAGCGTAGTGTAGGCAGTCTCCTTAGTAGATCTATTACTTTTTCTAAGTGTCCTGCCAATAAAACGCAGTCTTTGGTTAGCCTTCCTCACAACATTTCCTTCCAATTTAAGTTGTTCGTAATTGTAATTCCTGGGTATTTAGTTGATTTTACGGCCTTTAGATTAGACTGATTTATCGTGTAGCCGAAGTTTAACGGATTCGTTTTAGCACTCATGTGGATGACCTCACACTTTTCGTTATTTACGGTCAACTGCCAATTTTCGCACCATTCAGATTTCTTTTCAAAATAGTTTTGCAATTTGTTTTGATCTTCTGATGACTTTATCAGTCGATAAACGACAGTGACATCTGCAAACAACCTAAGACGACTGCTCAGATTGTCTCCCAAATCGTTTATATAGATAGGGAACAGAAAATGGCCTATTACACTACCTTGGGGAACGCCAGAAATCACTTCTGTTTTACTCGATGGCTTTCCGTCAGTTACTACAATTGTGACCTCTCTGACAGGAAATTACAAATCTAGTCACATAACTGAGACGATATTCCATAAGTACGCAATTTCACTAGGAGCCGCCTGTGTGGAACAGTGTCAAAAGCCTTCCGGAAATCCACAAATACTGACTCGATCTGAAATCCCTTGTTAATAGCACTCAACACTCCATGCGAATAAAGAGCTAGTTGTGTTTCACAAGAACGATGTTTTCTAAACCTATGTTCATTGTGTGTCAATAGATCGTTTTCTTCGAGGTAATTCATAATGTTAGAACACAATATATGTTCCAAAATCCTGCTGCAAATCGACGTTAACGATATGGGCCTATAATTAAGTGGATTACTCCTACTACCTGTCCTGAATATTGGTGTGACCTGTGCATCTTTCCAATCTTTGGGTACGTATCTGTCGTCGAGGGAACGGTTGTATATGATTGTTAAGTAATGGAGCTAAGCCATCAGCATACTCCGAAAGGAACCTAATTGGTATACAGTCTGGACCAGAAGACTTGCTTTTATTAACTGATTTAACTTGCTTCACTATTCTGAGGATATTTAATTCTACGTTACTCGGCAGCTGTTCTTGATTCGAATTCTGGAATATTTGGTTCGTCTTCTTTCGTGAAGGTATTTCGGAAGGGTGTGTTTAGTAACTCGCTTTGGCAGCACTGTCTTCGATAGCATATACATTGCTATCGTGCAGAGAAGGCATTGATTGTTTCTTGCCACTAACGTACCTCACATACGACCAGAATCTCTTTGGATTTTCTGCCAGGTTTCGAGACAAAGTGTCGTTGTGGAAACTGTTTTAAGCATCTCGCATTGAAGTCCGCGCTAAATGTCTAGCTTCTGTAAAAGATCGCCAATCTTGGGGATTTTCCCGTTTTGTGTACCAAGGAGGATCAGCTCCGCCGTTTGTTAATTTATGTATTTGGTGTAGCTTTCTTAGTCCGTAGGAAAGAAACACTTTCAAGACGTAAATTTCACCATGGACAGCTTTCTTACTGCGTTGGAGTACACATGAAGTACTTTTGTCACTATCTCGATTGGCAGCTTCCTTACATTTTATTATAGCTTATTAGTAATTTTCCGAGATTGTTGGCATGTATTCTTTGATTACTTATGAGCTACTAAAATCCTTAGTATTCTGGCCATCAAAGTCAAAATAGTCCTGTACTCAGGAAAACAGTATAGTGGACTAGGTGCAGATATCCTGCATCACCTTTGTAGGCAAAGTCCTAGTAAGGGTAGTTTTCCATTGTCTTCCTTCAACCCATTATGAAGTGTCAGGAATGTATCTGTATTATGTGGATGGCTGTGATGAGGGGGGCGGCCGGAGCGGCCGAGCGGTTCTAGGCGCTTCAGTCTGGAACCGCGCGACCGCTACGGTCGCAGGTTCGAATCCCGCCTCGGGCATGGATATGTGTGATGTCCTTAGGTTAGTTAGGTTTAAGTAGTTCTAAGTTCTAGGGGACTGATGACCTCAGATGTTAAGTCCTATAGTGCTCAGAGCCATTTTTTTGTGATGAGGGCTTGTACAGTGTAGTGTTGGGTCTGTGTTCTTATGGATGAAAGGAGGTGAGGGTGAAATCCAATGCCTGCACATAGCCTACTCCTCTCAAATAGCACCAAGGGGCTCACTGAGCTTAATATCCCCATCCGACGGACAGATCACTATCAGCTGTGCCACATGCATTCACCCTACCTTACAAGTCATTGCGAGGACATTTGGCATTTAATCCAGGACATTGACGCAAAGAATGGTGATCAGAAACTTAACTCCGTCACCTCTCTTCCCCACGCTGGCCAGACACTGGCAGTGAAACTTTTCCACCACCAGTATTCGTGCCAACTTATGGTTCAAATGGCTCTGAGCACTATGGGACTCAACTGCTGAGGTCATTAGTCCCCTAGAACTTAGAACTAGTTAAACCTAACTAACCTAATGACATCACAAACATCCATGCCCGAGGCAGGATTCGAACCTGCGACCGTAGCGGTCTTGCGGTTCCAGACTGGAGCGCCTTTAACCGCACGGCCACTTCGGCCGGCTGCCAACTTATCTCCGAGTAAAGCACCACTGCACAGGTGTGCATTAGGGACCTCGGCTGCGGAGGAGGTCATTCTGGCTATAGAAATGTTAATTTAACTTTGCATTTTTCATCATACAGGTGACGTACAGTGCTTAATTTTTCAGGGATGATGTCACCCTTGTTCGCCTCCGTAGCTGATCACTCACGTGTCTGACTCTGATCTGGAGGCTGTGTCAAGGATTTTCCCTTGGTGTGAGGACTGGTACAGGGCGCGCTCAACCTCATGTTGGCAACTGAAGAGCTACTTGTATGAGAAGTAGCGATTTCTAGGTCTGAAAAGACGTCAACGGCCGAAAGACCGGTGTGCTGACCTACGCCCCACCACACCACATCTGCGTAATACGGCCATGCCAGAGGATGACATGGCGGCCGATCGGCATAGCAAGGTTTCTGGAGTTTAGTTTTTAGACGTCATTTTCTATGTGTTACTTAATGTTCTACAAGTTTGTGTTTAACATCCCTTTATAACAGAATAATTGCTTTTTTTAATGTTGGCAAGAACGTACAGCGCTCAAACCTCTAAGGAAAACGTCACATTGTTTCTCAAGAATGTATTTCTACATCTTGAAAATAAATTGATGGTTTATCTGCTAACTCTCACTATCGCATCACTTAACGTTGTTAATTTGCATCAGGTAGGAGCATTGAAAGAAAAATATAGGTATTGTACCAAACTTAATGTCCATTTGTGAAATACAGATATTCATGTTTCGTTATTTAGATTCGTTTTTGGAACTATAGGAAAATATCAAAGTGCAAGCGCCAGTTGTTTCAGCAAATGCTGAAAATTACGTTGTAACTATAAGCACGCGTTTTCCGACAACAGACGATCCCTCACTTTCGAGATTTTCTGCATGCTGACTGTCATACACTGCAATAGCTCCAGGATCATTGTAAAACATTTTCGTACACTTCAAAGACTGAGATTTCTTGAAGAAAATCTTTGGGATTTTAAATTAACTAACCTTTCGTAATTTAAGCCACTAAAATCGTATAAAATTCTTCACTATTCTAGTTCATTTTATAAGACAATCTACGTAGTTTTTATATCATTTTTATGTCAAATTATTGATATCTTCAGACCATTTACTGATAATTTTCCTGATATTTTAAGATATAATAATGCCGACCCTGTGGTCAAAGGCCATTTTCATATTCATAAACTAAATTAATTCTCGCTAGGGGCAACCGCCCCTATTGGCACCCCTCTATGGGCGCCTCTGGAACCCACAGTCACTTCTTTGGCCGCATTTCGCACAGACCCAATTGAAAATGTTTTCAGATTCAATCCAAAAGTTCGAAAGCACCAAAACTTCGGCTGCTGATTCAGCTTAGAGACTAGAACTGCTTCAAGAAAAAATCAGTAACAGGGAACGTAAGCTTCACACTACAGTATTTTCTTCAGTGTTAATTAATTTAGAAAATGGTGTTCTCACCCAATCGAAATATGAAACTATTACAAAATTAGTTTTATGACCCCCTTCTGGGCTATGTTAAAAATTGGGTTTTTCGACGTCTCATCTTCAAATATATTAAAAGCCCTGTGACCTTAAATTACCATTGGCTCATTAAGCAAAATAGTGTAAGGCAGCTCACTCGCGACAGAGTTTCTGTTTGCCACAACTTCCGCCTCTACCGCAGACCAACTAAACCGGCTGTACCTCATTTTGTAGCGAAGTGTTTGATGTTTATAGTGCGTGTTCTGAACTACGGTGCAACCTGACCTCCTTCACTTGGCATTACCAGAAGTCAAGGAGATCCGTCCGTGTGTGTTTAAAATACACGCCGGACGTGGTAATTGAACCAATACCTCCAACTAAGAATCTAGATCCATCCACCAGATCGCTAAAGCCCACGCTTGTTACATTCATGATTATGTTGTAAAGTATGATGCGCTTAGCTTACAAATAGGAAAATAATCAGTTCTTCATTAACTGGTTAGTTGTAACCTGGCTTCTGACACGAAGATTATGCTAGTCTCATGTCAGCAGGATGTAAAGATGCTTATAGTCATCATAGCGTCGATTCATAGCATATTTCTTTATTTCAAGAAATTTATTAGATCGAGAAATACCAGTCAAGAATATGAAGACAGCTAATACTTCGACTATTACTGCCATTACCGTTAACTTCTTCATTCTGCTGCTGCTACACGCGTGCTTGAAAGAAACATTTAATGCTTCTTGGTCATTTTGAGATGCAGTGGCTCAAATATAGGGAAATATTTAAAACCTAGCATAGGGTTGCGGCGTTCTGTGACAACTGGACCATCCTTTTTCTAGTCTTTATTACTGCGAAATACCGGAGAACGTAATGCTTCCTTGTGTTCTTCAGTGATTTTTCAGAAGCCAGAATAATCTTCCATGATGACCATTCTCCTGTGCATAAAGCGAACTGTGCAAAACACTGGTTGCAAATGATCGGAGACGATGAGCTGCTGGACTGGCCTCCCCAAGCTGCTGGCCTTAGTAAGAGCACGTGTGGGCAGAGATGGAGAAAATTATTAGGTGTAGAAGACTAACACCGGCAACCAACCCAACGCTGTTCGAACCAGTTCATGACGCATGGGAGGAGTTGTCACAAAATAACAGATACATCCGGAAACTTGTTGCCTCTAATCCCCGGCGGTTAAAAGCAGTTGTAGAGGACGACGTAAACTGGACACAACACCGAAATGTTGTTTTGTTAGGGAGAAACTGTGTGTGACAAATGAACGTTTTTTTCTGCCTCGAAGAAGAGGAAAATTTGTTTCTCTTATCTTTATGAAAAAAAAGAAAGAAAAAGAAAAAAGGACGAGCAGATTATGCATAAAGACTAGGATGTCTATTTTATTCTTTCCAGTCGTCGCATAGACTCTTGATTTTAGATTATTTTACGACCTTTGAGCAAAAAGACTGAGACAAACAAGAAATTACTTTTTCTTGCCACATGTCACATAACGTCAGTGCCGATGAAGGCATCAAAGAGAAATTATTTAGTTTTTTGTGCGTCGAGAAAAAGCATCATATTAATTTGTGTTTTCATTATTTAGATGCAGGAAGAACGTCAGTACCGACAAAAGCACAAAAGACACATTTTATTTTAATGCCAAACATAAAGAGAAAAGTCGTGCGAGACCGATGGTGTAGACGCAATACATTAACATTATGAATACTTAATAATTCTCGTCGTCCTCCTAATAACAGCTGATACCACCAATTAAAATTCTTCGAAGTGACAGAATTCGAAACCACACCCTCCAGGTTAAAATCTGACCGCCCTAACCACTATGCCGTTCTACCAACCACACACGCTTTGCTCACGAAGTGGTGTGTTATGGTCTGTAATGCCACACTTTTTCCATGAAAGAGAAATGATATACGAATGAAAGCGGCACAGTGCGCCTTCGACGGAGTCCACCTGATTTTGAATTCCGTGATCGGAGTTATGAATCAAGAAGCAAGTTATGAAGCAAATAAGTGACAAGACAAGTATTCTGATAGGTTATATCAGACTGGAGCCGTCGTGTGTGGGGGAGTATGAGAAATTAATAACTGCTAACGCATGTGTCATAAAATTTTAAGACAGTGACGGCAAAGTTACTCATGTGGCATTTGATCGTGCAGAAGATGGCTTGAGAATCTTTGAAGTATATAGGCTATCACCATGATTTAAATGCGACAGAAAATGCAGTTGAACTATACAGTTATCGTATCTATCTTATGACGAAAATTCGATGTAAAAAAAAGAAAACTGTTGGTTTCAGATACCATTGTAAATTGGTTCAGGTTTATCACACAGTAATCAAAAAGTGCATTTACATTGGAACTGTACCTCTTCTGATGCAGATACATAAAGAAAGGTATTAAAAACCATGCAGTTCTGCTATCCAATACGTTTTACACCTCCAGATTCAGCTAAGTATGTTCATTGCTTTGTCTTGGGTGATGATACCCAAATTACTGTCATTAATGATCCCTTGGAGTCTTTTCTCAGCCATTCTTGTGAAGTGACTCAATATTTCCCAAACACACACTTCTACTCAGTCCTACAATGTATTGAATGGAAGTTGGGAGGTTGCTTGTGATGCAGAACTTTTCTTATGATTTACTCGCCGAATTTCGATCTGGCTGTTTGCAGATCGAATAAAGAAAACGAGAAAAAGTCTTATAAACCGCTGTGTTTCTCCAGCCAAAACTAAACCGACTTATATACAGGGACCGATGACCTCTGCAGTTTGGTCCCTTTACTCCTTAAACCAACCAACCAACGACTTATATACTAACCAGTGCAGTGAAAACTGACCGTGTTACCACTAAGCCAACATGAAACTGCGCAGGTATACCTATTTTCATTAATTCCATGTTTCCTAACGTAGGTTACTCAGATTGTGACATTAGAGAGCAATCTTAACCTAGGTGTCAAACGTCAAACCAGGAATCATACAGTGCATTTTACTTATTCAATATCACGTCTTAAATAGAAGC
Source organism: Schistocerca serialis cubense (assembly GCF_023864345.2). Classification (NCBI taxonomy): domain Eukaryota; kingdom Metazoa; phylum Arthropoda; class Insecta; order Orthoptera; family Acrididae; genus Schistocerca; species Schistocerca serialis. Next base: position 247,231,166 of record NC_064639.1, on the reverse strand, counting down.
GGTTTAGAATATTTCACTGAGATGACAAGAAAGTACAATATTAGACACAAAACCTGGTCACCGGCGGGCCACCTCAGTGATGAAGTCCAGGTCACTCACTTATGGTGGCCAACATCGATCCCTACCCCTCAGAAATCTAAGTCGAGCCAAATGTAGGGCCACGCCGGGTAGCCACGCGATCTAGGGGGGGGGGGGGGGGGGTCTTGTCACGGTTCACGCGGCTTCCCCCGTCAGAGGTTCGAGGTTCGAGTCCTCCCTCGGGCATGGGTGTATGTGTTGTCCTTAGCGTCAGTTAGTTTTTTAAGTTAGCTAAGTAGTGTGTAAGTCTACAGACCGATGACCTCAGCAGTTTGGTCCCATAGAAGCTTACCACCAATTTCCATATGCAGGATCCCGCAGGACTGTAGGATGTGGAAGTATATGGTGGAAAGCCTGTCAGCCTTCTCGAAGTATTATGGAAAGATACCTCCTCTTGGTGTTGTGGTAATCTTCGCGCACTGTTAACATAAAGTCGCACATTCAAGTCCACTTCACCCCCTAGTTTCTTTAAATCGAATGCCGGACATATGCCAAAGTAATCAGTCTGATGGAACCTCAAACATAATTCGTTTTGTTTTCTACCCCAGCTGCAATAGGGAAAAGTTCCAGAAACATTTTCGTCTAGCAGGTCGTGGCTGTGTATAGGTCAGAACAGATTGTGTTCGAGAGTTTCCTCGCCACCAACTTCAGAAGCCTCCGACTAAGTGAACATGGCGCGATGCTATAAGTGTATTTATCAATGATCATTTTTCTGGTTTGAAGTTCTAGTATTTATCTTGTAGTTACGATTTGGATTTTGCATACCTGAAACTTATATACGTTGTTCAAGCGGCATAAAATATAGTGTCAGGTGGAAAAAAAGGTCTAACATTTGCGACATATTATTTGCTGTGGGTTTGGTGGGTCGGAGGGGGTGGGGGGGGGGGGGGGGGAGGGAAACAGAGTCAGCTCTGAAACTTCGTTTTGTGTTTGGGGCGATTGGTTTCGGGAAAACATGTCAGAAAAAGTCGTTCTCACTTCAAGAAGCATCGTTCTTGAATTATTGCAGGTAGCCTCGATAATAGACGTATGTGATGGAGTGCGACCAACTAAGCGTCGTGCGACATTTTTCGTTAGGCGAGGTTCAGAAGTCGCAAGTAATAGTACTGTACGCTCTAATTTAAAACGACAAAAATCAATGGGCTGATTGTTAATGCATTTTTGTTTGATCATCATCAGTTGGCTTACTGAGAATTCCAATGCAATTTTTCTAATCTGACGAGTTGTGTTTTCATATTAAATTTATAAGAAGAATTAATGGCTGAGGACTGACAAAGGATATATATAATCGAGCAAAGGGTAGTGTAAACAAAATATTTTGGGTGTTGTGCCTCAGGGACGGTATTGTGCATTATGAAAACCTCCGCAGGTTACACTGTACTGCAGCTGGTATTTTTTGCCAAAAACTAAGACACCACTCGGTCACAGCATAAGAAAAACGACCTACAATACTTCATCACATGTACAGGGTGTTTCAAAAATGACCGGTATATTTGAAACGGCAATAAAAACTAAACGAGCAGCGATAGAAATACACCGTTTGTTGCAATATGCTTGAGACAACAGTACATTTTCAGGCAGACAAACTTTCGAAATTACAGTAGTTACAATTTTCAACAACAGATGGCGCTGCGGTCTGGGAAACTCTATAGTACGATATTTTCCACATATCCACCATGCGTAGCAATAATATGGCGTAGTCTCTGAATGAAATTACCCGAAACCTTTGACAACGTGTCTGGCGGAATGGCTTCACATGCAGATGAGATGTACTGCTTCAGCTGTTCAATTGTTTCTGGATTCTGGCGGTACAGCTGGTCTTTCAAGTGTCCCCACAGAAAGAAGTCACAGGGGTTCATGTCTGGCGAATAGGGAGGCCAATCCACGCCGCCTCCTGTATGTTTCGGATAGCCCAAAGCAATCACACTATCATCGAAATATTCATTCAGGAAATTAAAGACGTCGGCCGTGCGATGTGGCCGGGCACCATCTTGCATAAACCACGAGGTGTTCGCAGTGTCGTCTAAGGCAGTTTGTACCGCCACAAATTCACGAAGAATGTCCAGATAGCGTGATGCAGTAATCGTTTCGGATCTGAAAAATGGGCCAATGATTCCTTTGGAAGAAATGGCGGCCCAGAACAGTACTTTTTGAGGATGCAGGGACGATGGGACTGTAACATGGGGCTTTTCGGTTCTCCATATGCGCCAGTTCTGTTTATTGACGAAGCCGTCCAGGTAAAAATAAGCTTCGTCAGTAAACCAAATGCTGCCCACATGCATATCGCCGTCATCAATCCTGTGCACTATATCGTTAGCGAATGTCTCTCGTGCAGCAATGGTAGCGGCGCTGAGGGGTTGCCGCGTTTGATTTTTGTATGGATAGATGTGTAAACTCTGGCGCATGAGACGATACGTGAACGTTGGCGTCATTTGGACCGTAGCTGCAACACGGCGAACGGAAACCCGAGGCCGCTGTTGGATCACCTGCTGCACTAGCTGCGCGTTGCCCTCTGTGGTTGCCGTACGCGGTCGCCCTACCTTTCCAGCATGTTCATCCGTCACGTTCCCAGTCCGTTGAAATTTTTCAAACAGATCCTTTATTGTATCGCTTTTCGGTCCTTTGGTTACATTAAACCTCCGTTGAAAACTTCGTCTTGTTGCAACAACACTGTGTTCTAGGCGGTGGAATTCCAACACCAGAAAAATCCTCTGTTCTAAGGAATAAACCATGTTGTCTACAGCACACTTGCACGTTGTGAACAGCACACGCTTACAGCAAAAAGACGACGTACAGAATGGCGCACCCACAGACTGCATTGTCTTCTATATCTTTCACATCACTTGCAGCGCCATCTGTTGTTGAAAATTGTAACTACTGTAATTTCGAAAGTTTGTCCGCCTGAAAATGTACTGTTGTCCCAAGCATATTGCAACAAACGGTGTATTTCTATCGCTGCTTGTTTAGTTTTTATTGCCGTTTCAAATATACCGGTCATTTTTGAAACATCCTGTAGATACTACATGATAACGCACTCTGCCGATTTCGCTAACAAAACTGTGGAGGGTTTTGAAAACTCATTCATCAAACACTTATTTTTCTGAGGTTAAGCCCCCAATTTTTCAAGCTTCTTATCTAAGAACAGTCAAAAAATTCCTCTTTGGACGAAAATACACTTCAAGGCTGGTTGAAAACATCTTTATCTCAGATCCAGTGGGCTTCTACAGGCGTGGAATTGGTAAACTACCTGAGTGTTACGGTATATTAATAATTTTTTCTTATGGACCGTCTGACAGCAACTGAATAAAACACAATTTTAGTGCCATACAGAACATACAGGTACCACACACAGCATCACTGATTTCATTCGATATAGAAAATATGTATACCTCCATCCCTATCACAGAAACAATAGAAATCATAGAACAAAATCTCTCATCCCACAGCAACCTCACCACAGACGCAATAAAAGAAATAACAGATATGCTCAGACTGACAACGGAACAAAACTACTTTCAGTTTGAGAAAGAATATTATCTACAAACTGATGGACTGCCCATGGGATCCCCAATATCAGGAACACTAGCAAACATTTTCATCAGTCACCTAGAAAATCAGATATTTGATAAGATAACCACAAATGAAAGTTTCAAAATCATATGTTGGTACAATTGCGTGGATGACATTATTTGTCTGGTAGATGAGCCAAGTGAAAAAATAGATGAACTCCATTCAGAAATAAACAAAGCTCATCAGAACATAAAATTCACACTTGAAAAAGAAAATCAAATAAATTTTCTTGACATTACAATTAAAAAAGAAAATGGTAAACATACATTTAACATCTTTAGAAAACCAACAGCCACAGACATAATAATACATTCCACATCCAACCACCCCCACAGCCAGAAACTTGCAGCACTAAGACACATGTTACATAGATTAAACAGAATCCCACTCAGCAAGAGAAACTATGAACAAGAAATGAGTACAATCATACAAATAGCTAGGAACAACGGGTATGACACACATGTGGTACACAAGCTCATTCAAAAAATACAAACACAAATAAAAAACAAACACAACAGTTCCACAATACAAAAGAACTCATAAGCTGAAAACTTACAAACACACTCAACGAACACACACAATGACAACACCACACAGATAAGAACCAGATGGTACACCATGACCTACACACACAAACTAACACACAGAGTTGCAAACATCCTAAAGAGACAGGGCTTCAAAATAGCATATAAGCCTGGGCAAACCTTTCAATCACAGGTAAGCCAGCCAGCTACCAAGAGAGACAAATTCCAACAATCAGGAATATATAAACTTGAATGTCAAAGTTGTGATGCAGTATACATAGGCATGACATGCAGGAATTTTCAAACAAGATACAAAGAACATATCAGATGTTGGAAGTATGAAACAAACCATTCCACATTTGCAGAGCATTTAAAACACTACAACCATCATCCTACAAACATGGAACAAGAAATGAAAATAATGAGAATAAGCAACCATGACAAACATCTTATACAAATGCAAGAAAACTTCCACATCCAGAAAGCCATAGCAGAAAACAAACATGTGATAAATGAACAAACACACATCAGCACAGGCTCCCTACTACACTTTGTAAAGGAAATGATAACATAATTCAATAGTTACACTCATAAGTTTGGCAATAACATTCGATCTTTGGCAAAAACATTTGACAGTTGGTAACAGAAACCAAAACATTGCTTTAAAACAAGCGTTCAGTGCATAGTGTTGTGGAATGGGGAAAAAACCGCAAATTGGCGTTCATAAGAAGAAGAACAACACCAAATATGCAACAGGAGCGTAATATGTAGGAAATTGTCCACGCAACCTGTAAGTACAGTTCAAAACATTACTACTTAATAGGAAATACCAACCACCAGAACTGTTTATAACCTATAGGCACAATGACAAAAATGTAAATAAAATAGCTAACATATGTACATATTCCAGGCCACTGATGATGCCTTGCAGAAAATAAAGGCGAAACGCGTATGGCACTAAAATTGTGTTTTATTCAGTTGCTGTCAGACGGTCCATAAGTAAAAATGATTAATATACCATAATATTGCACGCAACTGAGGAAGACAGGACTATAAAAGTTGAAGATACCTGAGTGTTGCCAGACTGTTTCAGATAATGTGAGAAAATATTCTCTTGATGATTAATTTGTCTCTGATGTTAACTGTTGTATTCACTAAAATAATGTACAAAGCTAATGAAATATTCACTGTGCTAATTCAAATGAAATTCAGAATACCACGACATCTCACGATGACAGTCTGTTTTAATGAAACATAAAGTATCAGTAACATGAGCGTGCCTATATTAGCACCAATTTGTAAGATAGTGCTTCTGATTTGAAACGAGTTTCTTAAGCTTGCACGGGTTTTTGGTTTGCTTTACCGTGGTGCATTTCCTCATGCAACTATAATCCCAGGAACCACTGTAATAATAATTGTGGGGATACGTCTGCTCTGAATGGGGAGTCCTCGTAACTTCTGGCTGTGTCCAGAAATCACAGTATAACTAACATCTCTTTTCGCAACATGCAGCTTCTCTCATGATTACATTCTTTTTCCTCAAATGTGGTTTGAGGAAGTTCAGCAGATCCGAAAAGAATCTTTCACTCATTCTTAAATAGTTCCGAAAATCATCACCTGCCAGTTCCTTAGGTAACAGCGTGGGTGAATTTCTTCCTTTACGTTATAGATTTATCTACCCACAACTTCTCTCGGCTTTCTTTGACTTCCTTAGCTGCGAAACAGTCGAGGCAAATCCCAACTTTTGTGTCCGTGTAATAACAAGGGTCTCGTAGAACATGACCTCAGTGAACATATGATACGATATGGTATTGCAGAGACTGTGTTGTTCAGAAGTGCGATGCAATTTACCTTTGGACATACATGCAAGGATCAATGCGCTGTACTTCTGAACAACACAGGCTCTACAATATCGTATTTATCTGCTGACACTAGCATAGCAACCTTCAATTAAAATGTCTCCCCTGCACGGGAATGCACATTCTGGATGTACGGCACAAGGTTGTAGACACATGGTTGAGGGCATATGGAAGTTTGCGTCTGGCCGTGAAGCATGTTCGGATAGCCTGCGGTAAAGGCGACCGCTCGCGATGACCGGGAAGTCCGCGTTGACGTCATTCCATTGTCCACATGCGCAACTGTAAATACGTTTCATGTATCAATGAACGTAAGATAAGCAAATCACCACCAGCAATAGGAACAGGACGACGCAGTAATCGCTGATTGCAGTTGGTTGGGATGTGTCTAGTCTGCTGCGAAACTGGTCGATCGGTCGGCTAATAAATTGGTACATGTGTACGGCCCTTAACATGAGGCGCTTCATTTTATAAAATAAAATTGACGAAAGGAAGCATTTGACAGAATTTCTGTGTTACACCATGTCAAATATGTGACAAACCAACTTTGTCAAAGAAATTAGTAGTATAATACCAGCCGTTAAGTCCCCTGCACATACACCACTTGACCGGCCGACCGACCGACAGATCGACCGACCGACTGCACTCGCCGATTACAGCGCAGGCGTGTTATTGTGATTTGATTATCTTAATTTCATTGTGTTTATTTTCTACGACACCCGCTTCGTTTTAAACAGAAACAGAAATGGGGTTTTGCTTGGCTGTTTTAGAGGTAATAAGGGCAAAACAGGCCGAGCGAAAGCTGTAGGCAAAGATGTGGCTAATGTAAGGAAAGAAATTTACCCATGTTCTGTTACATCAACAGCTAGCAACCGAAGATCTTCGTAACTATCGAAGAATGGATAAATCATGTATTTCGGAGCTGCTGAACATATCAAACCATTGTTAACGTAAAAGAATGCAGTCGTAAGAGAGGCCTTAAGCTGCAGGGAGAGGCTGGCAGCTATTTTATGATAGCAACTGGCAAAAGTTAAGAGGACCACAGAGTCAGTGCAGTTGTATCCCCGCAGTTATTAACTAAAATGATTCTTGAAACCCGCGACATGATTTTTAGTTGACTGAGGAAATATATCAGGGTGAAACAAATTAAATAAAACAAAAGATGCTCATATATAGGTTATTATTTTTTTGTGTGAAATATAAAAGATGACCTGTAAGAAACTCATTTCAAATCCAAAGAAAAACTGGTGACGTACATCATTAAAAAAATATAACAGATACATAAGAAATGAAGCATATAGCAACTATTAGAACTGTAGAAAAAGTCTCACACTTTGCTCTTAGTAGCAGAGAGCCTGGATACTGACTGGACTTTTTTATCACTTGTAACAATGAAGCAAGTATATTTCATCAATTAACATATATTAAAATTCGATATTTCGATTTTTAAATTTTTTCCCGATAAGTATTGAAAATAAAACCTAAAAATAGAAACACTGAAGGTCAACAGACTTTTCTTCTGTCTATGTGCCACACAAAACCATTGTGGATTCGTTAAAAAAAATGAAAAATATGCTTCATTTCTTGCATCTATATTATTCCTTCATTAAACATAACACATCAACAAAGTCAGTAGACAGGGTACAGGATACTAAGTTTTTGGGTGTACATATAGATGAGAATCTTAAGTGGAAAATTCATATTTTGGATCTCCTAAAGCGACTAGGTTCAGCAACTTTTGCGATCAGAATAATTGCCAATTTTGAGGATATAGAAATTAGTAAGTTAACATACTTTGCATACTTTCACTCTCTGATCTCATACGGAATAATATTTTGGGGTAACTTAACATTTAGACAAAAAGTATTCACTGCTCAAAAGAAAGTGGCTAGAATAATGTGTGGGGTTCATAGTCGCACATCTTGTAGGCCTCTTTTTAAAAGATTGGGAATTCTTACAACAGCCTCACAATACATCTACTCACTAATGAAATTTGCTCTCAACAACAAACATGGCTCTGAGCACTATGGGACTTAACTGCTGAGGTCATCAGTTCCCTAGAACTTAAAACTACTTAAACCTAACTAACCTAAGGACATCACACACATCCATGTCCGGGGCAGGATTCGAACCTGCGACCGCAGCGGTCGCGCTGTTCCAGACTGTAGCGCCTAGAACCGCTCTCAACAACAAGGACCAGTTTAAAAACAACAGTGACATTCATGACTATAAAACCAGTAAAAAGAAGGACTTAGACTATCCTTTGCGCAACCTATCTTTGGCACAGGAAGGGGTAAAATATGCCGCTATATAAAAATTTTAGACAAGTTACCAGATGAAATAAGGTGTCTGACAGACAGCAGTAATACCAGCTTCAAAAATAAATTGAAATCATATCTCCTTGACAACTCCTTCTATACCATAGATGAATTCATGAATAGGAATAAATAAATCTATAAATATTGTATATGCATTTTGTGCCATTTAAGGGGATGGGGTAAATAATAGAAATATTAATCTTTAACTCTGTGTTGTATATATATATATATATATATATATATATATTAAAAAATTTTGATTCATATGTGCATTTCTTGTGCACATGACACGGTCCACTTCATAACGGCTACCGTACCGTGGGATTGATCAATGGAACATGCAACTAACTAACCAACTAATTAACTAGCTATACTCCTCGCACGAAATTTCCCCAGAAAGTGTCGTCGGCCTCTAATCTTGTTATGTATACTAGAATAGTATTTAATCCCGCGCGCAGTGACGAAAGATAAACTTTTGACAGGAGGTTGGGACAAAAAAGCTACTCACCTCGTATTTCGTTGAGTGGAGTGGCGGCGGCTGGGGGGAAGGCGGTTAGGCTATCGCCCGATAGTCCGACAAGGAGAATTAGTCGGTCGGTCAAAACGCCTACAGACGCCCAATTCGTCGGTTGGTCGGATGGTGCGTGTGTAGAGCCCTAAAGACAGCCGGCTGTTGACGAGATAAGCACGCGCGTAGGTGGCGCTCAGCGCGGCGCGGCGTGTAGGTGGCGCTTAGGGCAACACTCTGTGGCCGTAGCCACCGCCCGAAACCCTGCCAGTGTAGTTTGCTAGCAGCAGCCGTGAGTGTTCGGTGTTGAACTGTGTGTGCTGTAACATGCAGAGGTACGCAGATCGCGTTGCGCTGGTGACGGGGGCCAGCTGCGGCATAGGAGCCGCCATCACGCAGGAGCTGCTCAGGCAGGGACTCACCGTCGTCGGCTTGGCGCGGAGGGTCGACAGGGTCAAGGTCAGAGCTCATCTCGCGTCTTTATCAGTCACCGCCCTCGCTGAGGCAGCCTGCTTAAGCCTCCTTTACGCTTATACAAACATAAACGAACGTGTAAAAGGGACGAGAACAGTCTGGTGTAGACGCTAGGCGCTAGTGAGCAAACTGTGTTCGGTTCGCATTCTCTCCTCTGCCGTTACTTGGCGGTCTTTCGGCGAATTATCAAAGGGAGTTCGCGTGCACTCTGCTACGGCTGTAGCCCTGCAGAACGCTTTCGTCTATATTGTTTAGTTTAGTTTTGTTAACGAGTCGCGACAGTGATGGAATGGTCTGAAGAGAATGTTCATTATGGAATATAAACATACATACATCTGACTCGGAGACCCACAACACAAATTTCGAAGCAAAGGAAAGATAGGCAAAAAAATTGTCAAAGCACTCAAAGGTCCTGTTTCGATCGAGAGAGAGGATAAATTCATTAGCTCCTTGTAATCGAGAGGGGGATGGGGGGGGGGGGGGGAATAGTAAATAAGACGAAGACATAACGTATTTTTCTAGATTAAAAAGAAAAAGCACAATAAAATACCGAGAAAGTGTAGTCCGAATATGTACCTACTGTTCTGATTAAAATGTGCTGTTTACTTTCATTGCGTAAATTCATAGTAAATGTAATTACACGACTGATCTATTGTTAGAAATTTAATGGTACATAAAAATGGCTTACTCACGGTCACGCTATCCCCCTTCAAACTAAATAGCTGATTGTAAAAAGCAGCCTATGTGACAGTTCGTACACAAATTTCACATTTCATTAATCGCATTTTGACATTCTTCGTATGCATATTCATAATATGCTTGAAGTGCTCCGTATGCCACTACAGATATCAGAAAGTGATGTACTTTATAGCAGCTGCACAAATGCGAAACACTCGCTTAACTGTGTCAATTTGCTAATAACCAGTGCGAAAAAGCTATCCATTATTCAGGTTATGCTAGTCTTTGGTACTAGTGTTCTGCTTTTAAATTTCCCCCTCAATTTAACGAGAAGCCAGCGAAAAGTGCCAATCGGTATATATGTTAAGTTCTGCACTAACGAAAAGGAAAGCTGGGGCTGCAATGTAATGTTAAATGCGCTGTCTCCAGACAGTTCATGTTTATGAACAAACTGAGATACCTAAAAATTCCGTACTCCATTTTACTTCGTCCAAAATAATACTCTTACCATTCAAAATGAGTATTGAAGTTTCTTGTCGTGAGTCTTTGTATAGTATTGCTTACTGTGTGCCGATTATTAGCGCAAAAACGCAGCTTTTATATTGTTAGTTACTTCGTGTCGTCTTTCGTTTACGGAATTCCCTGCAAATGCGTGGTCGGTCGTAGATCTGACGCTACTGGAAATAGGTGCTACTCGTTTCCTTATTCTAGCATGGATGTTAGTGAGGCAGGCTGAAGCACTGAAAAGTCCTCAGTTTTGCCAATCACCATGTTAAATGTTCAACCGCTGTAGTCTTTCAGATTTCATTGGAGAATCTCTTTCCGTGTCCCGCCATTGGTGCTCGTGAGATTGCCTGAAGTTTTCATTTTATGTAGTGAAACATGAACGCGGGAAACCGTAAAAATTAGCGAGAAAATGGTTCTGTATGCTAAGCAGAGTTTTACCGTGTTACAAATTAAGTGAAATTTGAAATTGTAGTACTTTCCTTCTGTACATACTATTTAGAAATTTGACTTTACCTTATTCAGCTGTTGCGATAGGCTTAAGCTGTAGCCTAAGGGCGTTATTCCACTAGTAGAAGTATCTTCCGTAAGTAACTTCTGCAAACAGTTTGTAATATTATTGGGCTTTCCGTCGTATGAAAGCTGTGAGTACCCTTGGACAGGCATTCACCTAGCTGTGTATTAAATGAGCAACTTATGAGACCTAGTCGTTGAAAGACATTTGTTTTATACAATCTACGTCACCGACTGCGCGAACGCTAATACATATATTGCGCAGCCAAACAATTTAACAGAAGCTGAACTGAGCGTTCTGCTTCGATCTAAATAAAAATGACGTAAAAACCTTTGCAGATCTTCAGATTTTATTGTACTACTACTTGTAATGTGAAAGCGTAAAGGTCGTCTTTAAGCCATAAAAGTGAGCGGTCTTGCCAGCGTGCAGACAAGTTACTAATCAATAAAATTCAGTAACTTATGTTCGATACTGTAAATCGGCAACTTGTTATGAAGGTGTTGAACGGTGCAAGAATAGCCTCAAAGGAAGGGAAAAGTAATTAGTAATTTTTGATAAAGACGTGAACCAAGAAGCGAGCACAGGACAGGCTGAAATATGATCGCACTAACACAGTCAGAAAATTAGTTATGTAAGTTATACTGTTTATAAATAAGCCCTAATTGCTTGAGAATTATTTGAATATATTTAGTGTTTACCAGATTTCTTATTCTCTTCTCCTTTACTTTACCTCCATATCATTTTATAAATGTCACAGCCTTTACTACGGCAGAGAATACTGCGGAATCCTGGTCGTAGACAGAAGACTGCTCCTTGTTTTCTATACAACTCATAGCCGCCCCATTTATTGATTTCATTTGCAAATGCAATTTTGTTATTTTTCATTGTTAAAGGTCGCTTAGGTAATTATAAAATTCATACTGATTACGTAAAGGAATTCGGGCTTTTCTTTTCTAAATAATAGAAGCCATTGCGTAATCAAATACTAGCCGCCTCCTGACAACGATCAGGAGCCGACCAGAAGACGGACGTCTTCTACCTCTATCGTATTTCCTGTGGCAAAACTGTGCCAAACTGGGAACACGAAATTCTATTATGAAACACAATACATATATAATTATCAGATTAAAAATGAAAAATTTTTTAATTCTCGCCTACTGCGGAATGCGGTGGTGGGAACACTGCGTTGTGTAGTTGCAGCCTCTAATAAGGCGCTGTGGGAGCAGCTAGGCCGCGCCACAAACGTGCTGTGATCGTACGCCACTGTACACTACTTGGCGTCATCTACCTTCCCCGGGAATAAGTGTAGCGTTTATTTCCGTGTAAAATTTCCAATGAACAAAGTAGTCAGACCTCTTCAAACCAACTCTTACGAAAGTTATTAGATCACTACACTTCTTTTTGAGAAAACAGTAGGGATCAAATATGACGTAGGACCAGTTTCAAACAAGGTGGAATCTTACTACTCCAAAATCACATACGTCAGCTCTGAAGCCTAAGGCTGCGAGAGATAGGAAAGCTAGTGGTTTCGGTACGTTGAAATGAAATAAATAGTATGGCATTACTGGTCGGAAAACCAGTAGTTGCTGTTTAACCGCCTGATTCGGGGACATGAGTGTCGATGAAGATAAGACGAAATGCTTAGGACAACTTAAACAGTGTCTCTAGGAGAAGGGAAAAACTCCTACCTGGGCGGTACTTGAACCAGAGGTCAGGGGCAGAGACACTAACCACGACCTGCTCGGATTTCGATGTGTTGAAAATATACTTCTGGGGGAAACCTGTTACTGCTAATGGCGTTGGTCGAACGTTATATGTTCTGCGTTTTCATAAACTTCTACGTGCTTAGATTGGCATTGCAATTTTGCAATATGAGTGACAAATTAACGGGAATCTTTAATTTCGTGGGTTTTATGCACACTAGTTGCAAAAGTTTATTTTGTTGGTGCACATGTTCCCGATTTGTTTCCATTTTCAGCTGATCTGAATATTTTTGATAGTCGAAAGCAGGCCTATAGGCCTAATTACCGGCTGTCCGTCGGAGGTGTATATACATCAGATCAAGATCAGGTTTTTGAGAAAGTATCAGATTGCAGAACTGAGATGTAAAAAAATTTCCTAATGGCTACAACTGATCGAAAACGGATCCAGTCATGACCTAACAATCCGTTTCTTTTCGGGAGCGGAATTGTAGTGACGTAAACACTTCTGCAGGACTGACTTTGTTGCCCCCCTCCCCCTCTACTAGTAGTATGTCGAAGAGGGTCGAAATCTTGAGCGTCACGGTCGCATCTACGACCTAATTTTATTAATTAGGACTTTAAGGGTCTCACTTTGAATGCTAAAGGCTCCCTACAGAAACAATTTTTTAAACTCTCTCCCAGCTTTGCACACAGAAAAATTTAGTTGATTCAGTTAAGCGTTCAGTAATGCTTCTTTCTGCAAGAAGTTCATTAATTTTCATATTAGCTATGACGATAATATATATTTTGTGGAATATGCATTAGTAAAATGTATGGTAACCCTTAATGTTTCATAGTAAGGAAACGCGACAAATGTTGAGTTAAAATACATGCAACTTGATAATCAGAAACACGAACTGTTTCAACGGAAACAGTCTAAGGGCGCATTTGGTTGTTCATGTTGCTGTAAAACTGGTATTTGCAGAGTGTATTCCGTAACTGTTCAGGATTTTTTAAATTTAGTCCCTCTCCACGCAGCGAAAACTTAAAACATCTATGGGTAAACACCGAGAAACAGATTTGCTCAATCAAGAATCAACGAAGCGCGTCACTTTCTTGATCTACTTTATCGCACCCGTCGTACGCAATCTAAACTTCCCTTTTATTTTTATATGGCACTAAATCTACTGCAGTAGAAATTCAGGTTGGTATGTGTTAGGGCCCTGCCACCTGCGCAAGCAGACATATATGGTTGATGAAAGAGTAATATGTAACAAATCCCGAGGTCTGTTAGTCATTGGCCCATATTTAATAGCCGCTAACTCGTGAAGTTTTGTCCATCCACTTTATTTCCGAAGGAAACTTGTATTCATCGTCCTTATTTAGCACACCTTTTTGTATAAAATAAAAGGTGAATACAGAAGCTTTCTATTACATAATTGGAAAAACTGGATATTCTGGAGGAAATTATACAGGGTGGTCCATTGATCGTGACCGGGCCAAATTTCTCACGAAATAAGCGTCATACGAAACTACAAAGAATGAAACTAGTCTAGCTTGAAGGGGGAAACCAGATGGCGCTATGATTGGCCCGCTAGATAGCGCTGCCGTAGGTCAAACGGATATCAACTTCGTTTCTTAGAAAAGGAACCCCCATTTTTATTACATATTCGTGTAGTACGTAAAGAAATATGAACTTTAATTAGTTGGACCACTTTTTCGCTTTGTGGTAGAAGGCGCTGTAATAGTGACACATATGGCTCACAATTTTAGACGAACAGTTGGTAACAGGTAGGTTTTTAAATTAAAATACAGAGCGTAGGTACGTTCGATCATTTTATTTCGGTTGTTCCAATGTGATAGATGTACCTTTGTGAACTTATTAGTGAGAACGCATGCTGCTACAGCGTGATTACCTGTAAATACCACATTAATGCAATAAATGCTCAAAATGATGTCCGTCAACCTCAATGCCTTTGGCAATACGTGTAACGACATTCCTCTCAACAGCGAGTAATTCGCCTTCCGTAATGTTCACTCATGCATTGACAATGTGCTGTTGCATGTTGTCAAGCGTTTTCGGTTGATCACGATAGCAAATATCCTTCAACTTTCCCCACAGAAAGAAATCCGGGGACGTCAGATCCGGTGAACGTGCGGGCCATGGTAAGGGGCTTAGACGACCAATCCACCTCTCATGAAATATTCTATTCAATACCGCTTCAACCGCACGCGAGCTATGTGCCAGACATCCATCATGTTGGAAGTACATCGTCATTCTGTCATGCAGTGAAACATCTTGTAGTAACAGCGGTAGAACATTACGTAGGAAATCAGCATACATTGCACCATTTACATCCCCATCGATAAAAGGGGGGGGCCAATTATCCTTCCTCCCATAATGCCGCACCATACATTAACCCGCCAAGGTAGCTGATGTTAAACTTGTCGCAGCCATCTTGGATTTTCCGTTGCCCAACAGTGCATATTACGCCGGTTTACTTTACCGCTGTTAGTGAATAACACTTCGTCGCTAAATAGAACGCGTGCAAAATGTCATCGTCCCGTAATTTCTCTTGTGCCCAGTGGCAGAACTGTAAACGACGATCAAAGTCGTCGCCATGCTATTCCTGGTGCACAGAACTATGGTACGGGTACAATCGATGTTGATGTAGCATTCTCAGCACCGACGTTTTTGAGATTCCAGATTCTCGCGCACTTTTGTCTGCTACTGATGTGCGGATTAGCAGCGACAGCAGCTAAAACACCTACTTGGGCGTCATTTGTTGCAGGTCGTGGTTGACATTTCACATGTGGCTGAACACTTCCTGTTACCCTAAATAACGTAACTATCCGGCGAGCGGTCCGGACACTTGGATGATGTCCAGGATACCGAGCAGCATACGTAGCACATGCCCGTTGGGCATTCTGATCACAATAGCCATACATCAACACGATATCGACCTTTTCCGCAATTGGTAAACGGTCCCTTTTAACACGGGTAATGTATCACGAAGCAAATATCGTCCGCACTGGCAGAATGTTACGTGATATCACGTACTTATACGTTTGACTATTACAGAGCCATCTATCACAAAGCGAAGAAAGTGGTCCAACTACAACATTCATATTTCTTTACGTACTACACGAGTATGTAATAAAATATGGGGGTTCCTATTTTTAAAAAAAGCGCAGTTGATACCCGTTTGACCTATGGCAGTGCCAATCTAGCGTGCCAACCATAGCGCCATCTGGTCTCCCCCTTCAAACTAGACAAGTTTCGTTCTCTGTAGTTTTTTCGTTTGACGCATATTTCCTGAGATATTTGGCCCGGTCACGATCAACGGACCACCCTGTATATGTTCACTGTACAGCTACAAGGAAAATTAAGGCGGCACGGATAACGTAACTCTTACAGGAAATTTTTTGTAGCAACAAGGAAACAATTGAAATTGCGTGATTAACGACCCACATACTCTATAGACTATAGTCGTAACCTAAAGTAACTGGCATGAAAGTTATTAGTCTGTTATTCACAATGCTTTTAAACGATAAGTAAATTACGTAGTTGCAACTTTTCTTTACTATTAGTCTAAATCTTTCCTAACCAAGGTTTCCAGCAAGTCTGTCAGCAAGAGAAGGAATGTTACAGCACTATAATACGGCAGTTGGCCTCGAGCATAAACAGAAGACTTGGGGCAGCCCGAAGGTGAAGAGCGGTGTTGGGCAGTGATAGACCTCAAAACGAACTATCCATTTCGGATCTCAAATATGCGCTGCTCATTTAGTACATGATAAAACGCTAAAGAAAACTTTGGCAAACGATCAGCTATTAGTACCTCAACAATACGCAAATTATTTGTCTCGTGGTTCACGCAGTGGTCAGCTTCTGCTCATTCATTCCTTGGGCGCGACGGTTTGTGTAATTCTGCTTATCACCGTATAAACTAGAGCCGCTTCCAGCTCTCACTTCAGTAAACTATATTGCAGTCAGGAATTACAACAAAGAAAAGCAAATTTACATAAGGTTGACAGATTTCCAGAACTACCTGTGTGGTGAAAATAGTTTTAATTCAGAGTAATATATCCAAAGTCGTAAATACAATAAATTCATAAAAATCTTCCTGGCCATTAACGTTTATTCGATGTGTTTTTCCTGTACATAGGCGTTGGAATTGCCAGATGCTCCAGGGAAGTTGCATGCCATACAAGGGGACGTCACTGACGAAGACAGTATTCTCGCAGCCTTCAAGTGGATAAAGGATAACTTGTCGGGTGTTGACGTCTTGGTCAATAACGCTGGTATCATAGAAGAGAGCGAGCTGACATGTGAGTACGGCGCCTGCCAGAGAGCATAATTCTCTCGGAGCGGCATTGATATAGTAGTGCCATTGCTTACACTCAGTTTAGTGAGCGAATTTTTGATTGGCCAAAGATAACAGCCAGTGGCTAAGAGCCAATGTCATGATGCACAATTCACAGAATAACATTTATCTCGTCGTAGCTATTTCGTCTGTGACCTTTTCAGCATGGAACTGACATTGCCTGAAAATGGTCTTCAATTAGTAATGACTCACTTTTTCTGAAAGCAACTTGGTTTTATTACATTCCAATAGATCACATTATTCCTCACCCTAATTTTCAATATAATTTTGTTCCATGTGACGGCCTCAGTTTATCTTACTGTATACGCATGTTACTGCTCTACAGGTCGACATACGAGCCAACTTCCTGATGTATCAATAACCTCCCCATCGACGTACTATTCCCCGCGAGTGCATCCTTTCAACCAAACAGATGGAAGTCGGAAGGTGCGAGACCCGGGTTGAAGGGTGGACAAGGAACAGTCCACTGAAGTTATATCAGATTCTCTTGGGTACACAGACTTCAGGCCTTCAGTTGTCATGGAGTAGTTCTGCATTTTTGTGGCGATGAACACACTAAAGTCGCATCTTCTGTTTCCTGAGGGTAGCACAATAAATTTCAGAGCTCATCGTCGCACCATGAGGAACATCAAACAGAAAAACTTCTTCCCCCCAAGGGGTCCACAACTCCTTTGTGGATACGTGTGTAGCGAGCACGGGACCCCGAGCTAATGTGGCCTTCCTTCCATTTCTGCATCTTTCCCCATCCCCCATCTTCGCCCCCCCCCCTCACCTCCGCCTCTTTCCTTCCCTTTCTCCTCCTCTGGGAGTATGTTTTGTGCCTACATCCGGAGATGGACGCTGGAAACTGTAACAAATTCTTTGCTTTCTCCGCTTGCAAGTCTTCGTCCTTGCTTTGTTCTTCTCTTTTCCTTTCCTCTTGTCTTCGCCCTTTTCTCTGCTGCGGCGTTTGAGACCTCTTCTTTCCTTTCCCTTTCTCTTTTTTCCTCCCTGTGCGTGTCTGATGGCCGAAACACGCATTTACATGCATAGCCGGTGATGGGTTAACGCGTCATTCCCCGCCCTGGGTAGACAGGTAGGACATGTACGTACCCCCTGGTAACGGCCAGGCCCAGGGAGGGGTGATTACCAGAGCTGATAACTTCTGAAAGTGCCGATTGGTCCCTCCGTCCGTTTGTCGGGAGGTGTGACCTGAGGCGTGAACAATCACCAAAGGCGGGAGTGCCCTCAGAGGGCCCCCACAAGGAAGGAGCATGCCATCGGAGACGCCGGTAATCATGGGGATACTTTCGCAATGGTTTCCTCTTCTTCTACTATGTCAGCTCACAAGCGTAAACACAATGAGTTTCAGCCACACAGTCCTTCCATCGTTGCCACAGTCGCTTGTTGTTCCTTGATCTGACAAAGGTCACGACTTCTCCACGGTCAACCCTTTCATTATTCAGAAAGGTGTCGACGCAATTGCAGGTCCTGTAAAGTCTTGTTCCAGATTACGAAATGGCACCTTGTTAGAAACAGTCAGTGCCCTCCAGGCACAAAAATTGCTGCGTACTTCACTGCTACACACCTTCCCTGTCCAGGTGGAACCGCACCGTACTTTAAATTCATCACGTGGGGTCGTTTATACATGCTCCCTCGACTGATTGTCTAACGAGGAAATTCAACACTACCTGTCTGACCAGGGCGTAACGGCAGTTCATAGTCATGAAAAGGGTTGACTCGAACATCATTCCAACCCATACTGTCTTCCTGACATTTGACAATATTCAACTCCCATCGAAAATCAAAGCAGGCTATGAGAATTTCCGTTCGCCCTTACATCCCAAACCCTACGCGTTGCTATTGGTGTCAGCGGTTCAATCACACCGGCCAGTCCTGTTCCAACCCGGCCAAATGTGTTACATGTGCCAAGGATGCCCATGAGGGTGCTTGTCCACCTCCATCCCCTCGCTGCATCAACTGTATGGGTGACCACGCTGCTTCCTCTCGAGATTGCCCCATTTTTAAAGACGAAAAGCTCATCCAGGCAATCAGAGTGAAGGAAAAGGTGTCGACCTTTGCTGCTCGAAAACTATTCGCCAGTCGACAGCCCACCATGCCTCAGACAGGAAAATACAGCACTGTTCTTGCCTCTCCTCGGCCAACAAAGGAGGTGGCCACGCAGACTCATGACCTTACCTTTCGTGCCACGGTCGTCCGATCGGCCAGCGCAAAGATCGCCTGTTCAACCTCCCCACTTTCGCCTGCCCACTCTATGGCTCACCCTTCATTGGGTTCTGCTAAATCTCGAGCCCAAAAGCCAGACACCGAGACTTCGAAAAAAGAGCATACTCGTGAAGATTTTTTACGTACCCCATCTTCACAACCATCGGTTCCTCCTTCATCTAAACATATTTCCAAGAAGGCTAGTAAGAAACCCAGTTCATCTCCTTCTCCGCCAAGGCATGTCTCACCTACAGCACCACGTGGCGGTAATCGCCCTCGGCCATCTTCTGTGTCGCCGAGGCGCACTGCTGGCGGCCGATCAACCGGCCGATCGCTGGTGGCAGGAGCTGCTCCTGGACAACCTATGGATTAGGATCTTCTGCCTTTGGCTGAATGCCATTCCATGCTGTCGGTCGTAAGCTCTGAGCAGTCGCCGAGTTGACGGCAACCTTGGTCACATTCCTCCATTTTCTGTTCACCCTATGTCCATTATCCACTGGAATATCCACGGCCTTCGAGCCAATCGAGATGAATTGTCGATCGTCTTACGATCTTACTCGCCGGTCATCTTCTGTCTTCAGGAAACAAAGCTGCGTCCCCATGACGGCTTTGTTCTCCCCCATTTTCAGTCCATCCAATTTGATCTCGCCTCTGTTGAAGGCACTACAGCACATGGACTCATGATTCTTCTCCATGATACTCTCTTATCACCCACTCTACTTAAACACTTCCTTCCAAGCTGTCGCTGTCCGTCTTTCCCTTTCTGGATATACCTTTTCTCTTTGTAATGTACACATTCCATCGTCCACAACAATGGCACGTGCTGATCTCCTTCATCTTCTTGGTCAGCTTCCACCCCCCTATTTGCTGGTTGGGGACTTCAATGCGCACCACCCACTTTGGGGATCTCCACATCCTTGTCAGCGTGGCTCACAATTGCTAGACGTCTTCCACCAAGCGGATCTATTTTGCCTCAACACTGGGGACCCTACATTTTTGTCTGCCTCCACGACAAATTTCTCTCATTTGGACCTTTCGGTCAGTACTGTTCCGCTAGCTCGGCGCTACGAATGGTTCGCCCTTGATGATACACACTCGAGTGACCACTTTCCATGTGTCCTTAGACTGCAGCATCAAAAGCCATATATGCGCCCACGACGCTGGAAGTTTGGCCAAGCCGATTGGACATTTTTTCGTTTCTAGCGACATTCGATGACCGTCACTTTCCTAGCGTCGACGATAAGGTCACACATATTACAGACGTAATTTTTACAGCTGCGGAACGTTCAATACCACGCACCTCCGCATTGCCCCAGCGCCCTCCAGTTCCTTGGTGGAACGCGGCATGCCGTGACGCAATACGTGAGCGGCGACGTGCTCTTCGCGTTTTCCGCCACCATCCTACTTTGGGCAACTGTATCCGCTACAAGCAGTTCCGTGCGCGATGCCGTCGTGTCATCCGCGATAGCAAGAAGGAAAGCTGGAAATTCTTTACTAGCTCATTTAACACCTTCACTCCCTCCTCGGAAGTTTGGAGTCGGATTCGACGGTTCTCTGGCGCGCCTAGTTTCTTCCCGGTCTCTGGGCTCACTGTCGCGCATGATACATTAGTGGACCCGTCGCAATTTCTAACTCACTGGGTAAACACTTTGCTGAGATTTCGAGCTCTTCAAATTACCCGCCAGCGTTTCTCCCGAAGAAACGTGCAGCGGAAGTGCGACATCTTGCTTTCTCCTCTCAAAATCGCGAAAGCTACAATACTGTTTTCTCCATGCGGGAACTCCAACATGCACTCTCTTCTTCTCGCTCCTCCGCCCCAGGACCGGATGGTATCCACGTCCAAATGTTGCTGCATTTATCAACCCATAGTCCGCGTTACCTCCTTCGCCTTTATAATCAAATTTGGACCGACAGTACTTTTCCCAGACGATGGCGGGAAGCTATCGTCGTTCCTGTTCCGAAACCTGGAAAGGACAAACATCTCCCCTCTAGTTATCGCCCCATTTCTCTCACGAGTAACGTCTGTAAGGTTTTGGAGCATATGGTGAATTACCGTTTAGCGTGGTGGCTGGAGTCTCGCAGTCTAACACCTGCCCAATGCGGATTCCGAAAGCATCGTTCTGCAGTTGACCATCTTGTTGCTCTCTCCACTTATATCATGAACAATTTTCTCCGGAAACGCCAAACGGTAGCAATATTTTTTGATCTGGAGAGAGCATACGATACCTGTTGGAGGACAGGCATCCTCCGCACACTGTTCTCTTGGGGCTTTCGAGGTCGGCTGCCCCTTTTTCTTCGCGAATTTACGGCAGAGCGCACAATTAGGGTGCGGGTGAACGCTACTCTCTCCCCTACTTTCTCCCAAGAAAACGGGGTACCCCAGGGCTCCGTGCTGAGTGTTGTACTGTTTGCCATTGCCATCAATCCAATTATGGATTGTCTCCTTCCTGATGTCTCGGGCTCCCTCTTTGTGGACGATTTTGCGATCTACTACAGCTCTCAACGGACCTGCCTTCTTGAACGACGTCTTCAAGGATGTCTCGATCGCCTCCACTCTTGGAGCATCGAAACTGGCTTCCGTTTTTCTCCCAGTAAGACCGTTTGTGTTAATTTTTGGCGACGTAAGGAGTTTCTTCCGCCCTCCTTACATCTAGGTCCTGTCAACCTTCCGTTTTCAGACGTCGCTTAATTCTTGGGTATTATGTTTGACAGAAAACTGCTGGTCCTCTCACGTTTCCTATCTTTCGGCTCGCTGTCTGTGGTCCCTTAGGACCCTCCGTGTCCTGAATGGTTCCCTCCTGGAGAGCGGACCGAGTGGTCCTTCTCCGCCTCTATCGCGCCTTAGTGCGCTCGAAATTGGACTACAGAAGCATAGTCTACTCCTCTGCTCGGCCGTCTATTCTTCGTCGTCTCGACTCTATCCACCACCGTGAATTACGTTTAGTGTCTGGAGCTTTTTACACCAGCCCTGTGGAGAGCCTTTATGCTGAGACTGCTGAACCTCCGCTGTCCAGTCGGCGAGCAGTCCTGAGTCGTTATGCTAGCCATCTGTCTTCCATGCCTGCTAATCCAGCCCATGACCTTTTTTTCGACGCCTCCTTTGATATAGGGTATGCAGGCCGCCCCTCCTCCCTACTACCACCGGGAGTCCGCTTCAGTCATCTGCTCCATTCTCTTTCCTTCCGCTTTCCTAAAACCACCTTGACAACTTGGGGTACAGCACCGCCTTGGCTCCGTCCCCAGATCTGCCTGCTCCGTGACCTTTGTCGATTTCCCAAGGATGGTACCCCTTCACTTGTTTGTCGGGCATTTGCTGCTCGATGTGCACAAATGACTGACGCCACATTTGTTTACACCGACGGCTCGAAAACATCGTTAGGTGTAGGGAGTGCCTATATTGTTGGTGACACCCCAAATCACTTTCGGCTTCCCGACCAGTGTTCGGTTTATACCGCGGAGCTTTACGCTGTTCTCCAGGCTGTCCACTACATCCGCCGCCATCAGCGGATACAGTACGTTATCTGCTCAGATTCTCTCAGCTCTCTCCTCAGTCTCCAAGCTCTTTATCATTTGCACCCTCTGGTCCACCGGATTCAGGACTGTCTGCGCTTGCTCCACTTGGGGGGCGTCTCGGTGGCGTTCCTCTGGCTCCCAGGACACGTTGGTATCAGTGGCAATGAGGCGGCCGATATTGCAGCGAAGGCTGCAATCTCTCTTCCTCGGCCAGCTATTCAATCGATTCCCTTCGCCGATCTACGGAGCGTTTTATGTCGTCGTGTTCTTCAATTATGGCACGCACATTGGTCGACACTTCCCCATAATAAATTGTGGGACGTGAAAGCTCTTCCCTGTGCTTGGATCTCGTCCTCCCGAACGCGTCGTCGTGAGGAGGTAATTTTAACTAGACTCAGGATAGGGCACTGTCTTTTTAGCCATCGACATCTTTTAAGCGGCGATCCTCCCCCACTCGGTCCCCACTGCTCTCAGCTGTGGACGGTAAGACACCTTTTGAGTGCCCCTATTTTACTCAGTTACGCGCCGGTCTACAGCTGTCGCCTGATATATCGTCAATTTTAGCAGATGACACGCGCTCGGCCGATTGCGTTGTCGAGTTTATTAGTGCCAGTGAGATGTCAGTCATTTGAAGCTCTTTTTGGGGACAACCAACCCCCTTTCTGTAGTGGATTTTGAAGCTCTCCTTCTGCTTTGTTTCTCCAATTTTTTTTAGTTTTGTTCCCATTGCTGCTGCTTGCCATTTTCGTTTTTTACCGTTTCCTAAGTCACAGACCAGGCGCTAATGACCATAGCAGTTTTGCGCCCTAAAAAACCAAAACAAAAGAAAATTAAAGTGCTCAAACCCGGCAAATACTGGCTTGATGTGGACAGCTATCGGCCCATCAGCCTCACCAACGTTCTTTGTAAGCTGTTAGAACGTATAGTAAGTCGGTGGTTGTTGGGTCCAGGAGTCACGTGGCCTACTGGCGCCAAGGTCGCTCTACCACTGATAATGTAGTTTCCTTAGTCTGCCATCTAGGCTGCTGTCGTCTTTGATTTACGAAAAGCTTACAACGCGACCTGGCAACATATCCTTGCCACTTTATATGATTGGGATCTCTGGGGGCTCGCTCCCGATTTTTATCAAAAATTTCTTACAGCTCAGTACTTTCCACATCAAAGTTGGTGCCTCCCATAGTCCCCCCCCCCCCCCCTATCCAGGAGATGGGGGTCCTGCAGGGCTCTGTATTGAGTGTATCTGCTTTTAGTGGCCATGAAGTCTAGCATCAGCTGTCAGGTCATCTGTCTCACCTTATCTGTATGCAGACGACTTATACAGAAGTCGTCTGCTCCGCCACTACTGGTGTTGCTTAGCAGCCCTACAGGTTTATTACATCAGCATAAACAGCTATTGGTAAGAATTTTCAATAGTCAGCAGATATTTTAACTCTACCCAATTTTAACTCGGTCAATGTGAAATGTCAGCTATCTTTATTGCATCAAAATATTCGAGGAGTGAGAAATAAAATTAATGAATTAACTATCTGCATAGATGAATGTCTTCAAACCCAGCTGACATAATCTGCCTCTCTGAACATCATGTGACCACTGGTATAGAACTTTCTAATGTTACAGGGTTTAGGTTAGCATCTCACTTTTGTAGATCAGAAATGGAGAGAGCAGGAGTTGCCACATTCATCAGGAACTGTCATAAATTTAAGAACATACATTCATAAATTTTGCCTAGAACAGCATATGGAAGCATGTGCAACAGAAATAGAATTTCACAAGAAAAGCCTTCATAATATTGTGTATCGAGCACCTGCAGGTAACTTTAATCTGTTTGTAAACCACCTTGAAGCTGTACTGGCCCATTTAACAACCAAAAACAAAGAAATAGTGGTTGCTGGTGATTTCAACATAGATATCCTTAAAGACTCTACCAATAAGAACTTATTTGAGTTAGTAACACTAGCATTCAACTTAATTCTCACTGCAAAGTTCCCCACTAGGGTAGCCACTTGCTCACAAACAGCCATTGATAACATCTTTATAGAAAAGTCCAATGAACAAAATCATATTACAAAATCAATAGTCAATGGCCTCTCAGACCATGACATGCAGTTCCTTCGGTTAAATGTTAATACTGGACAGGATATAAAATTTGTTAAATCTGAGCTCAAGAGGGTACTCAATCAGCCAAAAATTGATTTTTTTTTGGGACACTCCTCAGACACATTCACTGGACTGATGTTTACAGTGCTAATGGCAGGAATGAAAAATATAACAATTTTGCTAATAGTGCTTACCTTATTCGAACACGGTTTCGCCCAAAATTTACCAAGGTTATAACAGTCTACAAAGAAGCCATGGATTACTCAAGGAATAGAGGTATCTTGTAAAACAAAAAGAAAACTGTATCTGTCAATCCAAAACAGTTCTGACGTTGTTGCTATTGCACATTGCAAGAAATACTACAAAATGTTAGAGACTGTAATACAGATTTCAAAGCAAATATATTACTAGTAAAAGATAGTCATATCAGATAGCAAAATAAAGACAATATGGGATATAGTGAAGGAGACCAGTAGAACCAGACATGAAGAGGAACAAATAGCATAAAGAGTAAATGATACATTGGTGACTGATGTGTATAGTGTTGCAGAACTTTTTAACAAACATTTTATAACTGTTACTGAAAAGATGGGGTTGTCAGGTTCGGTAGATGCTATGGAATACCTCAGACCAGACATTTCAAGTAACTTCCATAATATGAATTTGACCCTCACTACCCCAACAGAAATGTCTATCATAAAATCTTTAAAATCAAAAACATCTAGTGGGTGTGATGAAATATCAACAAAGTTAATTAAAGAATGTGATTCTGAGCTAAGTAACATATTAAGCTATCTGTGTAACCAGTCATTTATCAGTGGAATATTTCCTGAATGGCTGAAATATGCTGAAGTTAAGCCACTGTTTCCATCCAATTTTGCTGTTACCAGCATTCTCAAAAATTTTAGAAAAAGTAATGTACATTCGGCTTTATAACCATCT
Organism: Schistocerca serialis cubense; assembly: GCF_023864345.2. Classification (NCBI taxonomy): domain Eukaryota; kingdom Metazoa; phylum Arthropoda; class Insecta; order Orthoptera; family Acrididae; genus Schistocerca; species Schistocerca serialis. Next base: position 247,205,318 of record NC_064639.1, on the reverse strand, counting down.
TATCTCAAGTCAGTCACAGTTTGAATTTCTAAAAAGGCTCTGATATTGAGAAGGCTATCTACACTTAATGAAAATGTGCTTAATTCATTAGACAAAAAATTGCAGACAACTGGTATATTTTGTGACCTGTCAAAGGCATTTGACTGTAAATCACAATATCCTTTTAAGTAAATTAGATTATTAGTATAACAGGAAATGCTGCAAAATGGTTCATATCTTATGTCTGGCAGGAAACAAAGGGTGTTGTTAGGAAAGAGACATGGATCAATCTATCAGGCATCATCCAACTGGGAACTAATTACATGTGGGGTCCTACAAGGTTCCATTTTGGGGCCCCTTACTTTTTCTTGTGTATATCAATGAACTTTCATCAGTAACATTACCAGATGCCAAGTTCATATTCTGTGCCAATGATACAAACATTGCAATAAATAGCAAATAAAGTGCCGTCTTAGAAAGATCGGCTAATAAAATATTTGTGGACATTAATCGCTGGTTCCTCGCCAATTCTTTGTCACTAAACTTTGAAAAAAAACACACTACATGCAGTTCAGAACTTGTAAGGGGTGTCCCACGACTATATGTCTAACATATGACAAGTAGATAGAAGTGGACAGTGTTAAATTCCTGGGATTACAGCTTGATAATAAATTCAACTGGGTGTAGCACACCACAGAACTGCTGAAGTGTCTTAACAAATCTGTTTGCAATAAGAATTTTGTCAGATATACGAGATATAAAAATGAAAAAGCTGGCATACTATGGTTACTTTCATTCCATAATGTCATATGGGATTATTTTTTGGGGTAATCTATCAAGCCAAGCTAAAGTTTCCAGGCACAAAAACGTGCAATAAGAGTTATATGTGGTGTGAACTCGAGAACATCCTGCAGAAGCCTGTTTGGGGAACTAGGGATACTAACTACTGCTTCCCAATATATTTATTCCTTAATGAAATTTGTCATTAAAAATATCACTTTTTCAAACCAACAGCTCAATTCATGGAATCAATTCTAGAAACAATAATAATCTTCACAAGGATTTAAAGTCACTTAGTCCTGTACAAAAAGGTGTGCATTATTCAGGAACACACATTTTCAATAACTTGCCAGCAGCCATAAAAAGCTTAACAGGCAATGAAATTCAGTTTAAGAAAAGCCTAAAGGATTTATTGGTGGCCAACTCCTTCTACTCCATTGATGAATTTCTCAGTAAAACCAACTGATTTGTGTAAATATATCTAAGTACAATACAACTTCTGCACTGTATCAGTGCAGTAATATGTCCATTGTAAATAAGTATTATAGTAGTTGTATTGCATATTTATTAACTTACAAATAAACTTTATTTTAAATTCAGTATATTAGTATTTGTAAAATGACTCGTATAGTGGTCATTAAAAAATGACGATCAATCCACCTGGGACCTGTGGAATGGTACATTAGCTTATTTGTTTTAGTTGTAAATATTTGTCATGTATTGTTGTTTTTCTGACATGTTCCACATCCTGGAGGACCACCTCCTCACTATGTATCAATTGACATGAAAGTAAATCTAATCCACAAGGGCCCTAGCCCACGGTTTCCAGTTTTCAGCTGCGAAGTCGTGTCATACATTTGTCGGCGTCATAATGTTCATCAGGAACGAGAACTTTACCTTAATGGCGATCCACTCACTGTAGTGGAGACCTATAGATTCTTAGGACTGGTTTTCGACGCCTAATTGACTTGGCATTCTCACCTTCGTCAGCTTAAGTGGAAGTGCTGGCAGCACCTTAATGCCCTCAGGAGGCACAGATAGCTCTATGCTGCTGTAGCTTTACAGAGCCCCTGTTCAATCCCGCCTTGACTATGCGAGTCTGGTTTATGGTTCGGCGTCGCCCTCAGCGTTGCGTTTATTCGACCCAGTGCACTACTGTGGCGTTCAGTTAGCGACAGGAGCTTTTAGGATTAGTCTGGTGACCAGCGTCCTTGTGGAATCTGGGGTCCCTCCATTGAAGGTTAGGCGTGCACAACTGCTCGCCAGTTACGTTGCACACATACATAGTTCCCGTGAGCATCTGCATTACTGTCTCCTTTCCCAACCGACGGCAGTTCATCTCCCGCATCGGATGCCAGGTCAGGGCTTAAGATTGCAGTTTGCATCAGATATCGTCTGTCTGAAGAGGAGTCCATGCCTTTACCATCTATACTCGAAGCCCATTCATGTACACCTCTATGGTGTTCACCTAGGCCGAAGCTTTGCCTAAACTTTTCACATGGACCTAAGAACTCGGTGAACCCTGAAGTTCTCCACTCACTTCCTCTCGAGTCTTGACATGTACTGGGACCATAAAGTGGTTTACACTGATGGTTCAGTGGCTGATGGTCACGTTGATTTGGTGTATGTTCATGGCATGGAGAACATATTGAACAGCACTCCCTGCCAGGTGGCTGCAGTATTTTCACTGCAGAGCTGGTAGCAATTTCACGTGATCTTGAGTGCATCTACTCATGCCCTGTCAAGTCGTTTCTTCTCTGTACTGACTCCTTGAGCAGTCTACAAGCTATCGACCAGTTCTACCCCCACCATCGTTTGATAGCAAACATCCAGGAGTCCATCTATGCACTGGAATGGTCCAGTCGTTCCGTGGTGTATGTGTGCTCAGGCCATGTTGGAATCCCAGGAAATGAACTAGCAAGCAGTCTGGCCAAACAGGCTATACGGAAACCGTTTCTGGAGACCAGCATCCCTGTAAATGACCTGTGATCATTATTACGCCACAAGGTTTTTCAGCTTTGGGAAACGGATTGGCATAGTCTCAGTAAGCACAACAAACTGTGTCATTAAGGAGACTAAAAATGTGTGGAAGACCTCCATGCAGGCCTCTCGCATGGATTCTGTGGTTCTGCTGGCTCCGCATTGGCCATATGCAGCTCACACATGGCTACTTCCTCCGTCGCGAGGACCCATCTTATTACGGCTCACATGATTGTTGTCCACATCTTGCTGGACTGCCCAATTCTAGCCCCTCTGCGGCGGACTTTCAACCTTCCCAGCACCCTACCTTCGGTGTTGGGTGACAGTGCCTCAACAGCAGATTTAGTTGTACATTTTATTCGTGAGGGTTTTTTATAGTACCATCTAAGGGTGGGCATTTAGCCTTCTGAGGCCACCACCCTCCCTCCATTTTAACTCTGTCGCCCTTTCTTTGCATTTGTTTGTCTTGGTGGCCGTCTTTCTCCCTACATGTGTTCATCTCGCCTTGTTTTTTTGGGGTGGACATTTTGTGTTGCAGAGTGGCTGGCTCATCCTCTTTATTATTGATCAGCCAGCACAGACCATCTGCTCTATGGTTTTAATACCTTCTGCTTTTAGTTGTGTTTACCCGTTTTTTGTTCCATTCATTCCATTCGTTTTTAGGTGTGGTTCCCAATTCCTTTCCCTTTTACTTTCTCAAATGTACCTTGGGTGTTTTTTTACCTTGAGCCTTGCTTGCGTCAGGAGCAAGGGACTGATGACCCTGTACTTCGGCCCCTTTATACCTCAAACCAACAAACAGTGGCTAGACTGGACGGAAAAAATTGGACTTCGTAAACATTTTGGCTTTGTACAGGCACAGAGGACCGCGCAATTTATCGCCCAACAAACCAATCATTATAATCATATTGTTAGACAAATGTCAACGGACAGTGCAAACTGCAGGAGGAAGTGCTGCTGGGCAGTGTCAGGGCTTAACCCACACAGGCAAAGAAAAGATACGAAACCGCGGCAGATACGAAAACCACGACTAACTGTAACAAGCGTGTGGGATCTGTCATCTGCCCTGTAAGTTGATTTGCATAGTTTTGTACAGTTGTCTGTTCTGGGGCTTCTACGAATTTTGTCGCTATTGAGACTACTATAGTCAGCAGGTGCATTCCCTTTGACAATTACTTTTGGCGGTACGTAAACTAAAGAAACTTGATCAGTATCGACCGTGACAAATCCTACATGTTATAGGGATGTTCTTGACTGGTTTCATGTTTAGTTCAAATGATTAACGATTTCAATCTCAAAATAACATGCCAAGGTAGTGAATATGCACGAGATAGTCTTGATGGTCTCGCTAACGTCACATTTTTCATTTAGTCAACTGCCACTTTCACAATTGGTTTTGATCATCTGATGACTTTACTAGACTATAAACGACAGCACCATCTGCAGTCTAATAGGGCTGCTCAGATTGTCTCCTAAATCGGTAATGTAGATCAGGAACTACAAAGTGCCTATGAAACTTCCTTGGGAAACAACAGGTATTACTCGTACTTCTGTTTTACTCGATGACTTTCCGTTAGTTATTACTGTGAGCCATCTGACAGCAAATGACGAATCCCGTCACATAACTAAGACGATACTCCATAGGAACGCAATTTGACAAGAAGTCGCTTACGAGAAAAGGTGTCAAACACCAATTGAAAATCTAAAAATATAGAATAAATTTGGCATTCCCATTACTTCGTGAAGCTGAAGAGTTCCTTGTGTTTTACAAGGACAATGTTTCCTGACTGTTTTGGTTATTTGCCAATCGTTTTCTTAGGGTTGATTGATAATGTTAGAGTACAGTATATGTTCCAAAATCCTACGGGAGATAGTCAGTGATACGGGTCTAGAATTCAGCGGATTACTATTATTTCCTTTATTGAGTATTGGTGTGACATGGGCAGTTATCCAGCCTTCAGGTACAGATGTTTCGGTGAGCTATGGGTTGTATATGATTGCTAAGTGTGGCGCTACTCTAATAGGAACCTGACTGGTTCGCAATTTGCACCAGAGGTCTTGCCTTCATTAAGTGGTTTAAGCTGCTTCGCTAATCATATTGGCAGCTGTTCTTGATTCTAATTCTGGAATACTTACTTCGTAGTCTTTGCTGAAGGAATTTCGGAAAACCGCGTTTAGTAATTGATTTAGTGGCACTGTCATCAATTACATGGCCATTGTTATCGTACAGTAAAGCTAGTGATTGCATCTTGCCACTTTACATACGACCAGAATTTCTTTGGGTTTTCTGCTAGATTGTATCTTGTTGCGCCCACGAGCTAGGAATTAAATTTCCTTAACATCCTATCGTCAAAGGTTACATTCGACTCTTTACTGTGGCTACAATTTTGTATCGGCCATCGCGTGGATTTGTTGAGATGGGCAGCCCATCTGAAATGAGTTGCCCAACCTCGCAACTGCTGAGAATGAGAGCCGTTATAGATTATCATCTTTGTATGAATTTCCATTCGTGATAAATATTCGAAAACAGCGAATTTTGTGATAGTGGTCTTGTGCCGTTCGAATTTAAGAATAACATACTAAGTGCTGAGTACAAATTTGTTGTGTACATGAAGTTAATTTATTTTCGTCGGCTCGACTGCGCACAAATATCCACAGGACTTTCTGCTGCCATTTTATTCCAACGAGTCTGTTTCTTCGCAGCTGTTTGATTTTTCTCGTGTATGGCCTACAGATTTAAAGACCATATTCAGGGAGGACACTTTCTTAGGCATGCTTCATAAATCGAATGCCTTAAGTACAGTCGCTGCCCTTCCACCAATGGGTGGCGCCTGCAATGCGTATAGCTACTACAGTGATAATTCGTTCAAAAAATGTAATCGCTCCACACAAGGTTTCGTCTTTTACGTTAGCTTAAGAGGACTGTTACTCGTTTCTCCGGGCAAAATTTGTTTCCTCAGCTGGTCATAGGTTAGGGGTACCACTGTCACTAATCGTAACGTAAATATTTGATATTTGTTTTGTAGTTTTCATTTCTCCTAGGCTAAATGCTGTGGAACACAGCTGTTGGTATGGTACTGACTACAGATTTCTCAATTTTTCTTTCATGCACTCTGATTTCTATCGTAAGTGTGCTAATTTGATGTCTTTAAGTTTGTACTGTCAATAAATGTCTGCGTTAGTTTAGACGTAGCTTGCAGTGTGTGTTAGAACCGCCCGTATCTTGTAGAGTTCAGTAAAATAGCTTAAATTACCAGGCTAGTAAAAACGCGTCAGTGTTTGCGATCGCTTAAGGGGAAACGACAGAGTGACTGTCGCAAAAACTATTGATTTTATTACAGAAGTAGAATGTATATAAATTGAATTATTCCCCAAATTTTATGCGCGAACTCCAGAAAGTAACGATTCTGTGAGCGTTTGAAGCTGAAGCATACGATGAACTGGAAAGTTACAAACACAAGACGCCATTGTCACAAGTCGTTATCGCTGCTCTCACTCCCATTAATACCGATCTGAGAAAACCCGATTTGCTCGAGCGTTGTTTGCGCGATTTTATTCGAAATGTGAACAAAAGTTTTAATAGTCTCATTCGGAGATACGCTCCAAATATAACATCCAGCCGAAGCGAAATTGTAAACATTGCTTCAAATTTGGCCTTATGTCTACTCAGTGTATGCTATACTACAGTAATGTACATGCAAATGCCTTTCATAGCAAAATCGGCGATGAAATCCCTGATTCTATGGAGGTAGACGCCAGCGGCGAAAAGGGCTTAGAGGACGAAAAGGAGGGCTTACCAAGCCAAAGTAGCAGAAAGCGGTCATCCACTACCTGGGGGATAGTAATTATGGACCAGGCATTGATGACGCCCCGTAAGTTTCAAACTTTGTCCCTCTTTCTGTATGATAAATACCTTTTAAACTTTAAACGCGTTTTTCTCAAAACAGTTTTTCAGCATGGTTGTCGTCGCCCTCGCTAAAATTTTCATTCTGTTTAATGGTTGTCTCCCTTGAACCAAATTGAATTTTCTTAAATTCTTTTTCGGCAGGAAAAGATGGTCCAAAAAAATTGCTATTTTTTCAGATATTTATAATTGACCACAAAATTTTTGGAAATCCCTACGATGAACTAAACTCTGTAAGTATGAGGGTGATATGTTAATTTAATGTTTCGGATAATCACAACTGGAGTTACAGCGACAACCGTCGAGCTACCTCCTTTCAGAGCTGCCCCGATTACACAGTAAAGACACAAATATTTTCCAATAAAAATGCCAATAAAAACTTCAATGTATGCTTTGGCCATTGCAGCAAACCCCCATTTGTTTACTACATTCCAGTACAGAGGGAAAAAAATCCTGAATTAGAGCAATATTTTCGTCCGTCAACCTGTCGTTCCCCCTTAATTGCTTTCACTATACTGGAAATTGTCATTAGTCGATACATTTGTCACGGCTTCCTTCAGCGTAAAACCCTTCTATTTTTTGCAGCTGCACCTACGGATCTGTGGAGACGCGTCTTGGAAGTGAATGTGCTGGGTCTGAGCATCTGCACCAGAGAAGCAGTGCAGGACATGTTGGCCAGAGGTGTCAACGACGGCTTCATCATCCACATCAGCAGGTAGCCGCTTCATCACGCATTTTGTATTAGAAAATCGTGCGGCAAATCACAGCTCTTAAGTCGATACGTTACACGGAATACTCGCATTGGTGGTGTAATTAAAGAACAAACGGAAGTTCGTAGCATTTTCCATACGTTTAATAAAAATAAGATACACATCAGACTTGAGTACTCACAATACAGGGAGTATCAGAAAGAATCATCCGATTTGGCACGTCTGTATTTCTGAAACTAATAAACATACATTGAATTTTTTTATGAATGGGAAACTTTTCATACCTTTCCATTGGTGTCAAATATGTCCCCTTGAGATGCACGGCATATAGTCAGTGCTGTATTCAAATTGTTCCCACACTGCAGCGAGCATGTCTTGAGTTAGTTTCCACAGCTGCTGTTACCTATGTCCTTGTTAGTAACGGAGGCACTCTTTCATAAACCCCCACAAGAAATAATCACATAGTCAGGTCCGGTGACCTAGGAGGCCAGTAACGCAAGACTGAATCATTCGGTCCAGTGTGAACGATCTAACCTTCAGTAATCCTTCGATTTAAAAATTTCCGCACTTCCAGATGCCAGTGTGGTGTCCCATCCTGTTGGTAAATGAAGTCGTTCGAATCACTCCAAGAATGTGGGAAAGAAAGTTCTCAAGCATTTTGAGATACGTGCTTCCTGTGATAGTGTTCGTGGCAAACAGAAATGAACCGTACACCTTTTTCTGTGAAACTGCAGAAAACACATTAAATTTTGAAGAGTCACTCATGTTTTACAGCTTCAGTTGGTTGTTCTGTACCCCCATTCTCACACTGACGATTGTCTTTCCATTTAAATGGAATGTTGCCTTGTCACTGAACAATAAGCATGGAATAAAACTGTCACCCTCCATCTTGCCAAGAACGAAACTGCTGAACCCCACATGTTGCTACTTTCTTGAGGAGCTTGGGGTAGCTGAATTTTGTATGGTTTCATGTGTAAACGTCGACGCAACAAACGCCATACGGACATTGGGGGCATGTTGAGCTGTCTAGCTGGATGACTAACGGCGTTCTGCGAACTGCTTGTGAAATTGGCGGATGCGTTTGTCAGACATTCGGGGACAGCCCGGCGATTTGCCTTTAAACAACCAACCTGTTTCTCGGAATTCCTCGTGCCATCGTCTAATGCTCTGTGCTGTAAGAGGATCCGCACCATATCGAGTACGAAAGTAAGGCTGAACAGTTAATACTGACCCACACTGCGCGAAAAGAACACACAATGCTTTCTGTTGTTGAGACAATTTTTACTAGAACTGAAGTGGGCGCACAATGCTACCTACGGGGAAACCATGTAAAACTAGTTTGCTCTTGTCAACGGTACGTTGTTCATGCTCACGTCCAAAATAAGTTGATTTTTAAAATCGGATGATTTTTTGAAGACTCTGTATATTCTTCCATTATTTAAGTCTGCCAATGCTGGGATAACTTTAAGATTCCCCGAATGTAGAAATCACGTAGAACTTTTCGGGCCATATTAGGAGCGCATTTTCATCAGGAAAGAAAGCTCCTTGAAGGTTGTTGGACAGAACGGAAAAGACGAAAATCTGAGGGCGCAAGTTCAGGTGAAAGTGGAGTGGGTGGAGAATGACCTCCCAACTCCTGTACAGTGTTTTGTCAGGCAGGATGTGGGTGGACGTTATCGCGGAGTAGCGTCACTTCACGCAGGCTTCCTGGTCGTTATCCCTGGACTGAGTCTGCAAGACGTCTTAGTTGTTGAAAGTAAATATCAGCAGTGATGGTTACACCTCGGGGAAGTAATTCGTAGTACAAGAAACCGTCGCTGTTCCACCAGATGCACAACTTTTTTATGGATGCGCACAGGTGTTGCACACAGGCAAATTGATGACGAGCAATCGAAGATGCACAAATGACCACCCACTAATTTTTGTGATTTTGGCTTAGAGCGTGCGGTACCCACACACCCGTTTTCTGAATCAACCGCACTGCGTGAAAATTTACTTAGGTGGAATGATTGATAGTCGTTATAGTCGTAAGGCACAGAAATGTTCCTTCCGCCATGTTTTTATGCTGCCATCGTATCTAAAATTTTAGTTGATACTAAAGCTCTAGAATGAAGTCTTCCGGGGGCTGCGCGAGAAAAAGACTACATTTGTTGATAAGATAGAACTGTGTACCCACTTGTAACAATGCGACAATACGTGCAGCCTATTTTGGCCGACCTACTTACACATCTTCCGGCTTTTTCAGCTTGGCTGCTCACTCTCCGCCGTACAACAGCGACCTGGCGATGTATTACGCAAGCAAACACGCCGTCAATACGCTGCTGGAAGGCTTACGCAAAGATCTGGTCGCCAGAGGCAGCAAGATACGCGTTGGGGTAAGCTTGCTGCACCGGCTGCTACGGCTCCTTGCAGTTACTCTTGGTTGTTTACGTTCTGTGCGAAGTGCTTAGTCTTGTTTTCATATTCGGGTGGTAGCGCCAGTTGAGTGTACCGTTTTTTGATAAAAAGCTGACTTTGCTTACTGATAATAGTTGAGTAGGCTAGTTGCATGTGAAAGCTAAACACTTCCGCTTCCTAGCACATGCCTCTTTGGGTGCAATTCATGCTACTCTTCTCCATATTTACTGGGCCTTGATCTCATCCAGACTGCTCTAGAATTGCCAGGTTTATTGCCCAGTGGGGTCTTCAGCTTGGAAAGTGTTATACCCATGTCATCATTCTGGAGTTTGTCTAGCCATTGATGCCTTCCAGACGAGTCCTATAGACAATTCTCCTTGCTGAATTGGTGTCTAAAGTCTTCAGTTCTGAGATGTGGCAGTTCTGATGATACCAACTCTTCGTATTGTATGTATCCCATACTTTCTACAAATGCAGGGTGTCAACCTCCCGATATTCGTCCTCTGATGGGATTACCAGTTGGAATGCACCTCACTGCACTTTGCTAAGGTCATAGCCACTTTTCCCTGGAATGTGCTGATAATGTTTTCTCCTGCACATCCCCGTGATTGGTGCCCAATCCACACATTAGGACTGATCCATTTTGAGGTCCTAAGGTCTCACCCTCAGGATCTCTAGGTGTTGGTTATGTTCTGTTCTTAAATAGTAGTGTACTGCAATCTTTTATGCTGACAGCTCTAAAACCATGGATAAGCTGGGATACTCTTTCATGATTCCTGCTTGCCAGGAACACCCTTTGTTGCCAGGAACTTGGTGTTTTTACAGAGGAGCTAATAGTGGTTAAGAGCCTTCCACTTTATTAAACAGGCTTCCCTTTACTTTGGTTTAATTTTAATATGTAGTTACCCAGTAAGCGGTCTTCAGGCTGTAGATAGACATTACTTCAGGAAACCTGTGGTCTGTTATACATCACCCTCTTGGTGAACTTGGTCATAATGATTGCTTGGTTGTGTTTACCTGTGTTGCAAGTCATGTGGATATCCCATGGAATGAACTAGCAGAATATTTGGTTTTGCCAATTCCAGGTGCAGATTTGCAGGGCTATAAAGGAGGCTACTGCTATATGGTGCTCTTCCTTCTGTTCCTCCTAGAAGCCAAGATGGAATAAACTGTCCTATGTTACCTCTGCATCGGTCGTACCAGGCTAAGCTATAAAGTTACTTTATGTAATAAGCCACCCCTGTAGTGCAGTTGTGAAGCTTCTTGTTCTGTCCCTCCATGCTAAGCATGGCCATCTGAATTCTTTGCCTCAAATGTTGGCAGAAGATTGATGGACAGTTGATCTGTTTCTCAGTTTTCTCTGGGAAAGTGGTTTTTATTTCCAGATAAAAGGCTGTAAGCTACCTTCGGTGCTTGACAGGGGTGAGGTGGTTGGGGTTGGAGCAGCTCCCATTGCATACTGAGTCTGGGGGATGCCTGACCCTACCTCCTTGACCACTTTGTCATCTTTGTTAGTCTATTTTAATTGCTTTTAGATGTAGTTTCTTTCTGCTGAATCCTATTTTAGAGGTACCTCTCAGTTTAATGCCTTGACTACACTGGTGAAGGGGTGGGACAGCTGTGGGTGGGGAGATGGAAGATGTCTATTGTTTTTAGACTGTGTGCTGTCATAAGAGCTAACTGTTAGAGGAAAAATTGTTGAAATGCATGCGAGACCTCTGTGTACCTGTGGAGCCACGTGAATGGTTGCCAGCATTGATTAGCGATGCACTGCAGAGATGAGAACATGGATATGAAAAGTGAGCATTTTAGCAATCATGTAATCACTTCCTCAAGAAGTAAGTTGATGGGTTAGAGAAGATAGAAATGTCGCTGACAAGGGAATGTCCCCCAGACCTAGCAGCCAAAACCAGATAACAATTATCAGAGAATCGGTTCAAGCCACCCCATTATTCATATGAAAAATTGTTGCATACAATAAATGTTATAATGTTAATGAATCTAGAGTGCCAAAGCGTTGGCTGCCAACGAATTGATAGTATTTGACAGATATGGCCACCAGATTGACAGGTGTCATGAATTTGACTATTTTGCAAAAACTAAAAATTTACTTCAAACAATATGCAGTAAGAGTACCTAGTGTCACATTTCCAAAAATGGAAGTTCTTGTGTATCTTTCGATTTTCCCTCTTTGTCAATATGGTTCAAATTTGGAGCTTCAATTAATTAATCAAAACACAGTGGAAAGGCAAGCAGTGCCTACTTTACGAGAGTACGACCAAGTATATATTTGGTGTATCCATCTGCAGTAATAAGTCAAATGTCACAAGCTGTACATTCCACTGTGATTTAATAACTTCATTGAAATGCCACATCTGGGTTCCAGCAATGAATAATGGAAGAAAGTAACACACTGCAATTTTTGTTTTGAGAAATGACTCTGCAAGGACTGTATATCTCAATATTAACTATTTTACACAAATGATTAGCTTTGTGGCCAATAGCTCATTTGACTCTGGTGAGTCTGCTGGTTAGATTATCTGATATGCTATAGTTTTCTTAAGTGTGTTGCAGTTCTTAAATGGGTTACCTTCAAAAATAGGTTGTACACAGGTGCAGTTTTTCAAATAATTGACATTGATGGAACACAAATCCCTGCATATTGAAATTTTTATTCTGGTTTGGCTGTTCATACTGGTATAATCTTCTACAAAAGAAGTTGCACAAAATTTGCTGTAGAATATAGTTAACTGCTAGTTATCAAGAAGCTTCAGAGATTTTGAAGAAAATTTTTTGGAAATATTGTGAAGAGGTGTAAGCTAGTATATTATGATTTCAGATTAAAAGGCCAAAGTGTGGAATAGCACCATTTGGAGTCATCAAAACAGAGTAAGGACAGTGCAGTGTTCTGGAAAAGTTACGGGCAGTGTCTCCTGGGACGCAGTGTGTTGCATTCTGATAGGTTTCCTTTAATCGACTGGAAGTGCTCTCCACTCCATTCAGACACTTTCAAACCCTGTTGGGCTTTGTGATGAACTCTGTGGGAAGATACTTGTGCAGTGGAACAGTACTGTGGATAAAATTTGTATAGTTGGGTGTGTAAGCATTCTATTTTGTCCTTATAGTCTAAATCTGTCACTTTACGATCAAAATCTTTGTTTCTGTGGAGAAACAGCTGGAGGGTGTACAGGAAGTGAGGTCAGTCTCTTCCTGCAGCCAGAATGGATTTCTACCACAAGGAGTTCACAATTTACAAAATGGGAGGGGGAGGAGGAGAGGGAATGTGAGCAGCAAAGTGAAAGTTGTAATGAAAATTGACAGAATTCTGTAAAGTGTCTAAAAAAATAAAAATATGCATAACAATGGGTTACTCAATACTTTAAATGATCCTCGTACATTTGTTGGCACTTTCTCTTATAATGATTTGTGCAGATTTGAGACTTTTCAGCTGAATACATTATTTTCCTAATATTTAGAGTTTCCAAACAACTTTCACTGCATAGTGCATAGGTCAGTTGCCTGCTGTTGGTAATTTAAACTGTGAATTGATTGACTGGACTGTGTCTTGTTGCCTAAAGTAGTTAGTGTTGAGAACCCATTCGTGAAGCTTTGTCCATATTAGATTGTAATTCCTGACAAGAGGCAAACCAATTGGCATGGGATACCATACTTCATGTAAGGCCTCCATCTCTGTTCCTGAAATTGCCTCACAATCTAGTCTGCCCCTTTACTACACTGACCCAGAAGTATGTTGGGTACATAGTTATGCCGGTATCTTCAGTGTTAATTTCATGTACAGCTCTGATAAAAAAAATGAGGGCTCATTCTGTTCAGTTATATGTTTAGTCTGAATTATTACAAAAGGGGAGGGAGAGAACTTTCCTATTGTCCTGTATCAAGGGGTCTTCCCACCCCATTCACAAATGGAGTGCGGCAAGAATGGTTGTTGGTACATTTCTTGAAGAGCTGTTTTTGTCTAATTCTATTTGTAAGAGACCTACAGGATAGATAATGTTTCTTCATGATGTCCTGATCCAGAACTCCCCAATTCTTGATAGGCTGAAGTTGGTAGACTTTGACCCACTAATATTTTGTGCTTTGTCTCTGTCAACACTGGTGCCATAACAATACAGTACCTGTGTGTACTGAAGTGGTGTTGTTACATGCCAGACACATTAAGCACATGTGCATAGGTGTGCACAATGTGGCAAGAGAGGCACTTGCACTACCTTGGAACCTGGTCACAGTTCTTACATTAATAGCAAAATTCTCACGAATTTATAGCAGTGATTGTCTGCAATTGTACCAAACTGCAGATTTTACACAGCATAGCATGATAGGAACAGTAACTTTAGTAATGATGTCTTTGGTTTTTTGGTTGTCACAATGCCCATGGGAAACTTTGCAGATTACTTGGTACGATGACAATTTTAGCACTCTTCTGTTGTCAAAATAGTCACAAAACTTTACAGATTTGTACTGAAATAGTGTCCTCAGGGTCTTGATCATTTCCTTTGATCTGATTTGATGTGATTTTTTATTGGTCCAGTTTTATCATATAGCACAAATTGTACAATTGATATTGGACAGGTCAAAGATAAGTTACAATAATACATAGTATTAGCAATTAAAATTAGGTACCTACTACAATTAATTTTGTCACTTACTCAGAAATTCTCTGACAGAATAGAAACAGTGCTCTATTAGAAATGCCTTTAGTTTAGCTTTAAATATTGGATGAGTAGTATTTTTTATTTCCTCTGGTATCTTATTGTGTAGTATTACACCAATGTTAATAGGTGGTTGTCCTGTGATATTTTTGATGTATATTTGATTCCCTTCTGGTACTATAGTTGTGTACACTTTTGTTCTGTAGCAGTTTGCCTGTTTTCAGGAGGTAGTCCCAAGTGAACAAGATAGTTTCATAAATGAATAAACTTAGAACGTTTAGGACACCAAGCTCAGTAAAATGGGATTTACAGGCCTCCTTTTTAAGGCCACAAATTATTCTTAAAGCTCTTTTTTTGCATTCTAAAAACCTTTACACTGTGAGTATCCCCAGAAAATGATCCCACATCTGATTGAGTGGAACTGTGCATAATATGCCTGCAGTACTGTTTTTTTGTTTGTTGTAGCCTTTAAAATTCTTAGGCCATAGCACACAGACAATAGTTTCCTACACAAGTTATCTATATGTGTCTCCGACTTTGTCTTGCTGAACCCAAAGACCCAAGAATTTTGTGACATTTACATTTTCTAGGGGATCATTTTTTAATTGGGCTTGAATAGACATTTGATTAGCTGGAGGAATTAAATGAAAATCGACACACTTTTTTCAGTATTTATAATGAGTTTGTCTTTTGTGGACCACTCAGAAAGTCTTTTCATAGAACTTTCTGCTGTGGACCACAAAGTTTCTGGACTGGATCCAGTGAGCAATATGCTGGTGTCATTGGCAAACAGGACAGTTTTTGTGGGACTCGCATATTCAACTAAGTCGTCCACATAAATCAAGAAGAGTAGTGGACCTAAGATTGAGCTCTGTAGTACACCATATTTTATTGGTAATTCCCTAGAAAGAAACAAGTTGTTTCTTGTTTTATTCATTTTGTTCAATTCATACTGAGCTACAGAAAGGGACCAAACAAATGCCTTGACTTAGATTCCTAGCATAAAGGGGACACCTATCAATCATTTGAACATAGTTTTTGAAGAATGGAAAGTTTTCACAGTAAATGAATTAGTTATATTGAAAGTGGCAGTTTTAGAATCTTGCCCCCCTCTTACAAAAATTTCTGCAGATCCCCATGCATATTTGTAGCACCAGCAGCATGTTACAAAAGCATGACCCCTGCACCATCTCATCAATGCACAGATGCACATGTGCTGGGCGTCAGTTTCTTAAAGTGTTTAAGCAGTTTCTTTCATAAGTCTGGCAGGTTTCTACCAGTGGCTGACATTTAAAATTTGTCACCTCCTTTCCAGTCAGACCACATCTGCTACCCTTTCCTGTACATCCTTGCTGTCATCTGTTAGACATGACATACAGTAGCTTGTGCACACACTTCAGAAGTAACCTAGTACAGGCCATAGAAGCTGCAGTTTCTCAATGTCTTATTGCTGAGTTGTAGCCTGCCATTTGCTTTAACAGTAGTAAAGCCTATGTGGCTGTTCCACTCCATATGTCCACACACTGTTCCTCATAAACATTGACATGAATGGTTCCAGTAATTCTGTAGTAAAGATACCTCTGTCTACTCAGGAAAAGGTTATTTTGTTAAAAGTAGATTATGATGTTTGACTTAGGATATATTCTAAGGCTACCATAAACATAGTATCTAATGGTAGTTATGTAAGTCAGACTTCACTTTTTGCAGATGTTTCCCAGTTTCCTGTTATCTTAGATCATCTCTCTGGTCAAAGGTTCTGAGGTGGATTATGGTTAACAGTGGTGCTAATTCATAGTGTGAACAGAAATGGGTGGAATCTCCACTGGATCCTGGGATTTATTGAACTTTGCTTATGTTAATAATTTTCCTGTGTAAATAGTGCTGACTATGATCACTTGTCTAAGTAGTTTCATGGGCATTAAATGGTGGCAACATTCTTAGACTTCCATTTGTGAAAGAATATTTGAAGACCAAATTCAATGTCTGTCTTGTTTTTGCTCCTTTTTTGTGCTTCTCATTCCCACAAAACTGGACACTGGTTTTTCTGCTTCTGACATTAATATGAAAATAACAAACGTTTCTTGGGATTTTGTACAGGTAAAGATATTTTGCTCCAGCAGTTTTTAAGGCTTGACACATTGCTTGGCTAACAGCGGAATGTTTAAATTATGTGAATTCAAGCTTTGTTTTGTAACTATTGTGCAGTAGGTACTGTTCCTTGAAGCTTTCTGGTGTTTGTCCTCAAGGGGAACAGCTACCCATTACCAATTCTGCTAGGTACAAATTTTTCTAGTGACTGGTCAGCTATTTGTTTAAACTTATAGGTCCTCTACATGTTAACTATCTGAATCACATGGTTCTAGTACCTTTCTGAGAAATGATAACCTTGATGTTAGCAAAACTATTAAGTGTTTTTCCTGTTTGCTTTCCCAGCCCTGTGTAGCTTAGTGCCCATTGCTGCTTCAACTCGTTCAGTATCCCTGACTGGTCACTACTTGATTATCTTCAAAAAGTTCAGATGTGTTCATTGCCAACACTTCTCCCCATGATGGAAAAATATACCTAGAGTGCCAAACACTGATCCTTCTATGTAATTTTCAGAGAAAGCCTTTATAGTTTTTGAAGAATACAATGAGCAACCATCTTCACTTGAAGACTGAGGATAAATGCAGAAAAACATGGTAAAAATACCTCTACTAGACTGAAAACTTGAAAATGTAGAGATTGTTTTGCTGACAATGCTACAGATTAAAAATTTGTTTTGCTGACAATGCTACAGATTAAAAATTTGTTTTGCTGACAATGCTACAGATTAAAAATAATTAAATTTGTTGTCTTTTGTTAGTGGAGTAAAATAGACAAACGTATTTAATTTGCAGGCAGTTTCCCCTGGGTTGGTGAAGACAGAAATTTTCTCTCATTCCAAAAAAATAACACCAGGCATCTTCGACATAGCACCTTGCCTTGAAGCAGAGGATGTTGCAAATGCTGTAGTTTACATGTTGTCGCAACATCCACGTGTACAGGTAAATGCTAGCAATATGTTACTTGTAGCTTGCTATCACTGTACTAACCTATCTGCCACAAACTCTTAATTTTAATAAAGTCAATGTTCTTGGTACCTTAGCATATTGGGCATTAAATATGAGCACAAGAAATATTAACTATGATTAACATAAAGCTGTGGATTGTGAATGATATATGGTGATAAATTTTGTATGCAATAAACATTTGAAATGTTAATCTCCAATAGCAGTACTGTGTTATGTTTAGACATTAGTTATTCATTTTGTCAGTCTACTGCAATGCAGTCGCATCAGACATTTGACTTTGTGATATTGTACTCATCCACCTCTTAAACATATCACCTGTACTTGTTTTGATGTAATATGAAACACATGGGCCTGAAAGAGCATAATGGCCACCATAGTGTCATGGAGAGAGAATTGCGTATTTATATAGGTTGTATACATAGAAGAAGCCTGGAGATACTAGAAGGTATCAGATTATATAATGGTAAGACAGAGATTTTGGAACCAGGTTTTAAATTGTAAGACATTTCCAGGGGCAGATGTGGACTCTGACCACAATCTATTGGTTATGAACTGTAGATTAAAACTGAAGAAACTGCAAAAAGGTGGGAATTTAAGGAGATGGGACCTTGATAAACTGACTAAACCAGAGGTTGTACAGAGTTTCAGGGAGAGCATAAGGGAACAATTGACAGGAATGGGGGAAAGAAATACAGTAGAACAACAATGGGTAGCTTTGAGGGATGAAATAGTAAAGGCAGCAGAGGATCAAGTAGGTAAAAAAATGAGGGCTGGTAGAAATACTTCAGTGACAGAAAAAATACTGAATTTAATTCATGAAAGGAGAAAATATAAAAATGCAGTAAATGAAGCAGGCAAAAAGGAATACAAACGTCTAAAAAATGAGGTCGACAGGAAGTGCAAAACTGTTAAGCAGGGATGGCTAGAGGACCAATGGAAGAATGTAGAGGCTTATCTCACTAGGGGTAAGATATACTGCCTACAGGAAAATTGGAGACCTTTGGAGTAAAGAGAACCAGTTGTATGAATATTGAGAGCTCAGATGGAAACCCAGTTCTAAGCAAAGAAGGGAAAGCAGAAAGGTGGAAGGAGTATATAGTGTGTCTATACAAGGGCAATGTTATTGAGGACAATATTATGGAAATGGAAGAGGATGTAGATGAAGATGAAATGGGAGATAGAATACTGCGTGAAGAGTTTGACAGAGCACTGAAAGACTTCAGTCACAACAAAGCTCCGGGAGTAGACAACATTCCATTAGAACTACGGATGGCCTGACAAAACTCTACCATCTGGTGAGCAAGATATGAGACAGGCAAAATACCCTCAGACTTCAAGAAGTATATAATCCCAATCGCAAAGAAAGCAGGTGCTGACAGATGTGAAAATTACCAAACTATCAGTTTAATAAGTCACGGCTGCAAAATACTAACGTGGATTCTTTACAGACGAATGGAAAAACTAGAAGAAGCTGACCTCAGGGAAGATCAGTTTGGATTCCATAGAAATGTTGGGACACGTGTGGCAATACTGACCCTACGACTTATTTTAGAAGCTAGATTAAGAAAAGGCAAACCTACATTTATAGCATTTGTAGACTCAGAGAAAGCTTTTGACAATGTTGACTGGAGTACTCTCTCTCAAATTCTGAAGGTGGCAGGTGTAAAATACAGGGAGCGAAAGGCTATTTACAGTTTGTACAGAAACCAGATGGCAATTATAAGAGTCGAGGGGCATCAAAGGGAAGCAGTGGTTGGGAAGGGAGTGAGACAGGGTTGTAGCCTCTGCCCGATGTTATTCAATCTGTATATTCAGCAAACAGTAAAGGAAACAAAAGAAAAATTCGGAGTAAGTATTAAAATTCATGGAGGAAAAAATAAAAACTTTGAGGTTCACCAATGACATTGTAATTCTGTCAGAGACAGCAAAGGACTTGGAAGAGCAGTTGAACGGAATGAACATTGTCTTGAAAGGAGGATATAAGATGAACATCAACAAAAGCAAAACGAGGATAATGGAATGTAGTCGAATTAAGCAGAGTGTCGCTGAGGGAATTAGATTAGGAAGTGACACTTAAAAGTAGTAAAGGAGTTTCGCAATTTTGGGAGTAAAATGACTGATGAGGGGCGAAGTAGAGAGGGTATAAAATGTAGACTGCCAATGGCCAGGAAAGTGTTTCTGAAGAAGAGAAATTTAACATAGTGTAGATTTAAGTGTCGGGAAGTGTTTCTGAAAGTATTTATATGGAGTGTAGCCATGTATGGAAGTGAAACATTGACGATAAATAGTTTGGACAAGAAGAAAATAGAAGCATTTGAAATGTGGTGCTACAGAAGAATGCTGAAGATAAGATGGGTAGATCTCATCTCTTTCATTGAAGACGATTGGTGGAAGAAACAAAGAATAACTTCATAAAAATGAAACTCAAAACTGTGGATACACTGCTTATTAAGCACCACACAGTACTGCTACCACTCCAGAATGCATACCTACCATCTACAATGTAATCCATTGCAAATTTTACAGATTTATACCTAGTATTTTGCTGTTAGGCATGTAACTTACCATGTTCCGTAGTTTGACACTGGTTGGTAGCATTAGAATAAACATAAACTGAAGCTACAACCATATTGGAAATCTTTAAAAGCCAGATCTATCTAGCATTTTCAGTTGCAAGAATAGTGGTGAACAGCAAAACATCACCTGACTTTCTGCTACAAATGGCTCTTGTAAACTAGCTACCAGTCAATATCCGTGACACTGAATTGATAAGTGTCTGGGTTTTGGAGCAGGAGAAGCGTTCACTATTTGAAAGTAATATTTTCTCAAGAGGGGAGAGAGGAAGGGCAGCTGGCAGCTGTTGGGTATGCCTTGCTTTATTTCCTGATCAGTTGAGCAACTGTATTTGATGCACAATAGCAACGGTCATGTCAAGCAGTGCAGTCCTATAAAAGGCTTGCTTGAGGCAAGCAGCAAACACGACTGTGATGGCAGTATTGTACTGTGGAAAGCATCAGTCTAAGAATCTACAGACTTGGTTCTGATAGGGAAGACACCACAAGATGTTGTGTAAACTAGGTTAACGCTAGTTCTCACCATAAGTTTCCATCATTGCTGAAGCCTCTAACAACTGATATGGTGTGCACCACCAGAAAAATGCCCAAAAAAGAAATCTACCTCTATAGCTATACTCTACATGCCATCTTAGTGTATGGCAGAGGGTACTCCAGGTTCCACAGATTCCACATACTCACTTTCCTATTCCATTCACAAATGGAGTGTGAGAAGGATGACTATGAATACGGCTTCTCCTCCATTTGTTTCACTTCGTCATTCTCAGTCTAACAAGCCACCTTCCTCAATGCTAAGTTCTGTGTGGAGGATGAAAGCATCAGTACTTCTGCTCACATAGTCTACCATCCATCACCGAGCGAGGTGGCGCAGTGGTTAGCACACTGGACTCGCATTCGGGAGGACGACGGTTCAATCCCGTCTCCGGCCATCCTGATTTAGGTTTTCCGTGATTTCCCTAAATCGCTTCAAGCAAATGCCGGGATGGTTCCTTTGAAAGGGCATGGCCAATTTCCTTCCCCATCCTTCCCTCACCCGAGCTTGCGCTCCGTCACTAATGACCTCGTAGTCGACGGGACGTTAAACACTAATTTCCTCCTCCTCTACCATCCATCAAAGGTATCTCCACTTCTACAGTTTCCACCCATTCCATAGCAAGCCTAACCACATTTGGTCATTCTTTGTAGTGAAGAGCAGCCCCTCTCCAAATGTGATGGCTCTCTGAGGCCTTCACAGACAGAAATTACCCTTACAACTTTGTCCAGTTGTCCCTGTGCTCTCCTCAGACCACAAATTAGGATCACTGTATTCTAAGGACCTAATGTTAATCATTCACTCCCATGATGACCTTGCTGCAATCAGATCTGAACTATAGATAAAATTCACTACTTCTATATGAAATATAACACAAGAGACCAAGGACCAAAGTCTAATCACAAAAACTAGCAGTCTTGCATCCATGGACAGTGTGGCTCTAATTTGTCTTTTTGCTTAACCCTCTTTCCCCAGCAGTTTCATTCCACTGTGTATGGAAACAAGTTGTTTGCAGTTTCAGCTCAGTATAAAGAGAAAGGGTAACCTTTAACCACAAGTAGGGATTGAAAAATCAAAAATCATATTTCTGACCCTTGAAAATATTGTTGAATAGCTTCAATTCTGATCAATAACTTCAATGTAAATGAACATGATTATTGCTGTTGTACCAACTTTTAGTAAAATATGTAAGGGTACTATGTAAAAAGCTTGTCATACAAAAAATCTGTTCTTTTAAAAATTCTTATTTTTATTCTTTATATGGTTCATTTATTTCCTGCAAACAGTAATCAGATACAGCACAAAGAATGTACTGCTTATCTTTCTCCTTTCATCCTCCATGAGACTGACCCCTCTTTGATCATTTAAAACTTTAAATTTAATAACTCGGTGTTAGACAAAATCATGTGCATAATACTGCAAATGCTCTTACAGAACTAATCATCCAAATCTGGTAAAAACTTTGTTACAACTGTCAATTTCTGGAAGCAGATAAATTCCTATTTGAGTCCTTTAATACTTCATACTGATGGTTCCTCATGACTCATTGCTTAGACCAATTTTTCTGATTTGGAGACGAATTAAATGAGGCATGTACCATTAATTTTTTAAAATTCAATTTTTACAAAACTTCACAACAGATATCATGATTGATAATGTAATATTTATATCAGCCTGCTTAGCTGAGTGGTAATGTGTTTGCGGGCCTGGGTTAGATTGTTGGCTGGGTTAGATTTTCTCCACTCATGTACTGGGTGTTGTCCTAATCATTTCATCATCACTGATGGACAAGTTGCCCATTGTGGTGTCACCTGAAATAACACTTGCACCCAGTGGCTGAACTACCCTGGATGGGGTTTCCCAGCCAGCAATGTCACACGATCATTTCATTTTTTACCTAATACTTATAAAATTCTTAAAGAATACTGAAATCAAAATACTTTGGAAGAGGCACACATTATTTCAAAAGGGCTTTGATATACACTAAGGAAAATACCTATATAAGGAACTGCATTCCTTCTTGTGGTCATAATTCAAATTCAACATACATTTCGAATTAATAGCTTTAAGTATTCACTTTGCACAATCAATAGTGCCTAGAGCACATAAAGGTAACTCCTTCAGAAAGTGCTAGAATGAGAGCTCCAGTTAAATCTCAAATTTTAATATTAGCCTTCTAGGGCATTGCTTAAAGTATCTCGAACAATGTGGAGGATTAGACATACTAGCTTAGTAATTTATTCCTATCATATCCAGACCAAGCATATTGGAGTTTCTTTTAAAGACTAAACTAGGTGAATGCATGTTTCTGCAGCCTATAAATTCCTCACACTTCAGAGCATGACTCATGTTGTACACCTGCAAAGTAAAGACAAGTGTTTTGTAAAACAGTTTAAATTATAGCAATAAAATACTTTGCAACCTGACACAATAGAAAAGTGTCCAGTCAAGCTGCACCTGAACATGTTGAAATTTTTAAACCCAAAGAAGATGGCCAAATACAGTTTAAGTGTTGTGCTTTGCTCTGAATGTGTCCCATTAGACTAACTGTTGTCATGCTGCTGAGCTCAGAGCACCCCACAAAGGCCTTCCTGTTAAGAACAATCAATCTTGTTGGTGAGCTGCCATCTTCTCAATGGCCCAGGAACACTAAGAAACTATGGCAGGTTCTGCTGTGGGCAACTGTGAGAACAGCAGCCAGTTATTGTGCTCCATGCTAGCAACTGCTGAAGGACATCTCAAAGCAAGATTGTGATGTTTGGCACTCTAGACAAGGACTAGTAGGGGTGTGAACTAGCATTGATCACTGATAGGTGACTTACAAATTGAGATGACAAATATGGTACAATGGTAAATTCAGGTCCCTGAAGAACAGAGTACAGGGATAATGGAACAAAACTGCTAAACAGAGGCAGCCTCAGGAAGTTTGAGAATCATGGGATCAGTCAGATAATTGTGAACTCATAATGTTTTATCATCTGGAAGTCTCCATTGGGTCATTCAGTATTCACACTTTAGAACACAGATGTGGAGATGATTGAAAGAGCATGCTAAGAAATACATATGCTGTTTTGCAGAAAGTCTTCTGACTTTGCCTTCTAGCCCATTTTCTACTCCATTCAGTCTGTCTCCAGAATGAGATTTTCACTCTGCAGCAGTGTGTGCACCAATATGAAACTTCCTGACAGATTAAAACTGTGTGCTGGACCGAGACTCTAACTCGGGACTGGAGACAAGGTAATGGCAGAATTGAAGCTGTGAGGATGGATAATGAGTTGTGCTTGGGTAGCTCGGTTGGTAGAGCACTTGCCCATGAAAGGCAAAGGTCCAGAGTTAGTCTCAGTCCAGCATACAGTTTTAATCTGTCAGTTTCATATCTCTTGTCTCTTTGGCACACACATTTTCTGTTCCATGTCATGTCTTTTAGTCCAATGCTTGAATCTTTAAGCCTCTGGCTTTGACTGTCAAATATTACATTGACATCCCCTCTGCAGTCTAATTTCTGCAGACAGTAGACTCCATGAGTGCATTGAGGGCCAGCAAGTGTATGCCCCAGTGAAGATGCCACCACCTTGGTGACCACTGATGGCATTCTATCTGGAGGGTGATTACACAGGATGTGTGGAATGAGGATAAGCTGCTCTGGGCATAAACACCAGAGAGATGGATACTGAAGGTGAAAGCTTTTGGCTGTCCAAGAAAAACTATGAAATTTTTAAAACATACTATATGAGCCCCCTAGTGCAAATGTTGCTCATATGCTAATGTGGACCTAGTGAAAGTGTTCTTGCAGGTGAGGGCAGCATATATGACATGCAATAGCATTTCTCATTTGAAATTCCCCGAATTCTTAACCATCAAAGTTAATTTTAATCACGGTCTCTTTTAAAATGCTGCTGATTGCTTTATTACTTAAATTCAATTTATTACTGTCTCAGGATGCTTACTTTTTGTCATGGCTGAAATGAAAATTTTTTCTTCTTTACTGTAGAGGAGATACTTTGGTTGAAGTAAATAGTTTAAGTTCTGGGATCCAATGTGGAATTTATTACCTGTATTTCGTGGTAACTGCGTTGGTGTCTTAAGTAAACTTCTTTTTGTTCCAGGTTCATGATATTATCCTTAATGCTACTGGTACACAATAGTTGAGGCAGCATCTCTTTTTGGAAATTTCCTTGGTAACAAAAGAAGCATTAGTAAAGGAACTTTGGTCAACGAAATTGTTTCCTGTGCTTATTGTTTTGGTTATGTTAAAGACCTTAAGCTTTTTATCACTTCAGCCCTGTCTGGCATCCTCACGGAAACACAAGTTACACTCTACCATGGAAAGTCTCAGAATGTACATGATACTTGGTAATTAAAATGATATCCTAGTTGTTCCCACTGTACTATAGAATTTATCAGAGTACATTGGTCCTCAGCACAACTTGTAATTTAAGTAATTAGTATGGACCAATGTCAAAAATGACAGTGAAGTCAGGAGCTGCTAACTATTGTAAATATACCATAAATTCTGTTAATAAAATATTTTTGCTAGTTAAAAAGCATTTAAACCTTCATTTCTGTCATGGTTGACAGATGGTATAAACTGTGTGGCCATCTACTGGTACTGTCCTTCATGAAGACAGAACATACTTATATTTTTATAGATTACCATAACTAGATACAAAACAATGACAAGGAAGAAAGGAAGGTAGCAAGGAAAAGGTTAAAATGTTGTAGATAATAGGGACATAAAGGCTGGTATATTAGCTTGATTGCTTACAGCTGTACTTTTGAATTTAAAAATGTAACACTTTTTATTTTATCATTATTTCATAAAAACATTGAACTTTACTACCCTCTCTAGACAGTTACAAAAACAAACAGCCTATTTTGCAATCAGAGACTGGCATCAAAGTAAGTCACAACAGAGATGAAAGCTCAAGCTAACATACTGAGAACATTTAAATATACTCTGATGTGTAAACATCACACAATTACATGCAATCCCACCTATAACTACACCAGATAACTAAAACAGTAAGATAGAACCATCTGGATGAGTCACAATAGTGACTGCAACCTACTAGCCCCCAGACATAGCTCCAGAAAACAAAATAGATAACTCAGCCTCCAAGAAATGCAAATTAGCAATTGAATTCCATGACCCACCGTATTTTCAATTGAACATTGATTACAAAGTGAGGAGAGGATACCCCTAAAAAGAAAAATGTATGTGGACAGTGTTCCACCCACGTGGTCTGTCATTCTGATATAGACAGGTGCAGACGGAAATTAGTGATACGAATCTGGACAAGAGAATCATTTACAGCCACAAACTACTGAGCAATACATGTTGAAGGGACACATGGCAAAGAGCTTGAACTGTCACCCATCCAGTGATGTAATGCATCTGCTAGAACTTTGCACAAGCCAGGATTTGCGAAAATCAAATACTAACACGCAGTCCTACATTGCATCCTTATTTGTTAGAATACAAAGATACCTAGGCTAAGCTGATGTGCTATGTGTACTTACAATGACCACAAGAACCAATTACAGAAAAACTGCATGGAATTATGCCTTGAAGTGGAAAATTAAATTAGATATTTCATATTATTCAGGTAGTCAGGCACAGTTACTCAATGTGATCATACTGGGCTGTTGTACACATCTGTCGAAAATTTACGAAATTGGAGAATAAAAAAGACCTCTGAACACACAGAAGTTGGAAAATAGTATATGCATCAATGAATTCATTTCAAAATTGGTATAATATTCCTCACCTTCACCATTGCTTTTTTTATTCTAACAGGGGAAAGGCCTCACTGGGCTAACAAAGTTGGCTCACATTTGGCAGGGAGGTTCTGTTCAACCTAAAAATAAGCTTCTAAGGTATTTTGTCTTGTCCACCCATTTTTGAGAAAATTAAACCTAAAATTCATGATGTGCAATTGTCTCAAAATTGGCAAATCAACAGAAAATTGAAGACTGCATTTTTTCATCAATCGTGGGATCTGTAAATATGTATTTACCTAGAAACTGAAAACAGAAATTTAACTAAGGTATTATTTATGTACCTAGAAGGTAAATGCTGATAAAAAGCCACTGTGATAGTAACAAAGGCATGTGGCTGAGGTACAGAGAAACTGTTTTTGCTTTTCAAACACATTGTGCAGTTTTTTCTTTTCCCCGTAGTTGGTAGGCATAGGAGAGTTAGTAATCTAAGTGTGAAACATACGAAGGCCTAACCAGTAGCAAATACTTCTTTCCTCGGCGCTCTCCGATGCTGCAATAGCTGTGAAAGACTTTGAGTCATCTGTTCCACCAAAACTTGCTGCAAATGGCTGAGCTCTTGACTGTGTAGCTATAGATTCGGCAGTGGTAAGAGAAATTTCAAGAAATTCAGGCTGACAAGATATCTTCTTACAAGATCACACATTTACTGCACAGTGCACACTATTGTAACAAAACCGGCTCACAAAACCGTCGGAAAAACTGACACAAAGGATAATAAATAAGGTCGGGCAGTAAGCGCTGTCGACAATTTGTTGATTTATCACATCAGCGTAGAAGCAGGAGCTACGATGACACGGCTTACGCGTTTACGTAAAGTTTTTGGCGAAAAATTTTGTTTATACCAGGATCTAGATGTCTAAAGTTTTTAATGCTGCCAAAATGTTATTTAAAACTGAAGTTATCTTTTATCGTAGCTTATGCCTACGCATCGAAAAAGTAACTACACTGACACATTTGAAATGCGGAACGTTGACTGAAGTCAGAAGCTGTTAAATTAATAGCATTGCAGAATTGCTGTAAATTAAGATTATATAAGCAAAAAAATTATTCAATTTCTGCTCTGCAGTGAAGCAGCCGAGCAGTGTTGTAAATATGCCATAACATATGCAACATCAGTCTTGTAACGCCGCGACAAAATTAGATTTTTGGAACCATAACATACGCAACTACTCTCTGTATAAAATTGTTCTGCCAAAAATGTACGTACCTACATAACAATTCATTTACACAAGTTAGACTACGTACTGAACTGATTGTGATGACATATGCCATTTTCTCCTTTTTTTTTCGATGAGCTGTCTCAAAAGGTCTTGCTCTGTCTTTAATTAACGTCAGCGCAAACGAATAAACGTTATAGAGTAAATTCTAATTATCTCTGTGTGTATATCGGGAACCGCTCAGTGTTGCACGAAATTTATAAATGATGCCCATTTCTCTAGATAAATTGTCACTGTCTTGAAGCTGTGCAAAAGCCTGTCCGAATTGGTTTTTTGTCTCAAGCCATGGTTCTGAAGGCGCAATAAACCTCCCCTAGAAATCATGCACAACCAGCTGACAGGTTTTCTCATGGGATTGACATCAGATCTTCTGTAGCTGTAGCTAATGTTCTGTCTGCCTGCACCGATGAGCTATAGATCCGGCAGGGTACTGAAATCCAACGCTACATTCCGAACCCGCAGATGCTGAGGAAATCTCAATTTTCTGCAGTCAGTTCTATCCCGTTGATTTCTTTCTGCCCTCCAACACTGACCGTACTTTCGACATACCGGGAAGAATGTTGCTGATCACTGCTGCTATCATAAATGTTCCTTCTTCGGGTTCAACAAAAGAAGCATTAGATAGAGGAATATCGAAAGCGTTGGCACTTAACAATAATAGCCTACTCTGTTTCTTTACATTTACTGGAATTGGTTATAAAACTGTTCCAGGCCGCTTACAAGAGTCTGCTAGACGGTCCTGATTCAGCCTGGCAGTAAGCACATATTTGAAATCGTATTATCTTAGGTCACTGAACAGACCTAAAAGCGACGGAATACATTTCATGGAAAATCTTCTGAAAAGCAGGAATTTGGCGGACGTTGTTCTTCTGCTTCGAAATGAATTCCGAATCCATATGCCAGCGGTTTCTTGCTTTCGAAGCTCCTTGAAGACCTCTAAGTATCATCGACCAGCTGTATGAAGGCACTGTGTCCTTCTGGCATTAAATACCGACACTGTCGGTATCTGCTCTTGACAGTGACAGGTTGCGGAGTTAACTTTAGGCACAGTTTCATCTCGCAATTGTCTAGAGTCAAAAGTGTCTCGAACATGGATTTTGTCACAGCCTTATTTTCTGCAATAATGCCTTCATCCGACAGATGATTCCGTTAACAGCCTCAACAAATGTGGGATATCAGCGAATATCCACACAAGTTGCTGAGATGAGAGGAAACAACTGTTTATGGGCGTCACGCCAAGCTAGTTCCTAACGGAAATGTTTGTTCCCATGTCTCGTATACAAGTTACTTCATACGAATTAGCTACTAAGGCGACAATTTCATTATAGAGGATAGCTGTCATGCTAATGTCAAAATCAAACAGGTTGTTTCCAACCTCAATTTCCACGCACCAAACAATTAACATATTACTGTGGGGTCTTAACAGCGTGCCTTGTTGATCATAGCAAATCCTGCTTTTAATGTTCATTTCGTCAAAGGACAAAACGCAGACGCGTTCCCTGTCAGGAAGATTTTAGACAGCATTTTATTCATTAAAATCTTTCAAAGTGTGTGGACTGCAACTAAAAGAGCGGTTTATCTAGGCCCTCAACGTCGACACTGCCGATAGAGGGGATCAGTTTTTTCCTCGAAAAATTTAAATTTCCGCGATATAGCACGCAGTTATCACTTTACAAATAACCTGATTACTACATCGAACGCTTTTTGAGTTCATTTAATGAACTTCTTGATTAGGTGAAAATATTTTTCCAAACACACGAGTAATTTCATTACATACAAGAACCCCATCATTTGCTCGCAGAGAAAACTTTGCGTTCTTGCCAACTGACTCAGACCTCACGCCCTCGAAGTTGCACACACTTGCAAGAGGAGCAGTCCTTTGTGATGCCGCTATACCATTCATCTGTGCCAGAAGAAAGATTGTCATCCATAAACGTGCCCTTAAGATGTTTATTTGGTAACAGCTTTTCCGGAGTCCCGAAATATCTTTTTTTGTAGTTCTCGTTTCTTATACCGTTTGCTTCTGTCTTCTGTTGCAAGTGACACCTTGACAATCGCACTACCGTACAGCAAATTGCACGACGAAACCGTGATTGGCTTGAGCACTCGTTTTCGGGGCAAATTGACTAGACTGTATATCCCTTATGTAACCTGTTTCTGGGAAGTGGCGAGAACACATTCGTGCATGCGTAACATTTACATTGGATAGCCATAGTTTTTTAAATATTTCATTACGCGGGAAGCAGTGATACATTCAGTTCCCTTTGTGTTCTGATTGTGTGATAAACAGCCCGTAAGAGCACAGCCTAATTATTTTACAATCTACACTGATAATTTCACAGGGCAGACGCAATGCTGATACCGCTGTCCACTGTTCGCTAGCTGTTAAAGTTAAGAAACAAATCTCCCTGCAGTTTCAATAAAAATCGTAACACTCCTGAATTCGTTAAGTTCCCACTGCCGTGTACTTCTGAGAGAAGAACTCAAAGTACTCCACCAAATGCAGCAAAAACTATTACACAACGCGAACTAGTGTACTGTTTGGCGCGACTGCTTCCACTCTGTCATACGCACAACTGAGAAAACGCGTTGCCATGGAGGCTCGTGAGTAAACATTCTGACTGTTCACAAATTTTATGATTCAGATAAATCTGAGTGTGTGAAATTAATAGCATCTTCTGTATAACAGTTACGCTTATCAACACGTTTACGCAACTACAGGCATAACTTATCTGACAAAAGAAAGAATTGTTTCTGTAGGAATTTTGTTGTTTTGTACATAATACAGTTTATGGCAATTACTAAAGAATGTATAAGATCTTACAACTTTCCATTTCGCATTTTTGTATAAGTGGGAGTTAGTGCGCTGTCCCATTTTTTTCGGACAAATGTAAAAGACAACACATATATTAGTTCACGAATTTACTTCTGGGCTGAAAATCAGATATTCTTAAGCTGCATCCCAAAAACAACGTGTGCTAACTGTTCACTTTCTTGTTATATGTGTGCTTGTAGTCAGGCTTATTTGATTTCGATGCTCTCTCAAAGGATCTTTTTTCAGTGACTAGTTCGTTTGCGGCTATCTTCTCCTGGTAATTTACTTTTCTATTTCCAGAATGAGATTCCCACTCTGCAGCGGAGTGTGTGAAACTTGGGACCTTGGCCTTTCGCGGGCAAGTACTCTATCGACTGAGTTACCCAAGCACGACTCACGATCCGTCCTCACAGCTTTACTTTCCTGTTCGCATTTAAAATAGATTCAACAGGGTTCACGTTTACGCTACACACGAAATTGAATTCCCACATAGTAAATAACCAACTCAAAACACAAACTGCCCTGCCCCCCCACTGTGGATCTGGGGTTTAGAATAGGCTCAAGGTATTCCTGTCTATCGTGAGAGGCGACTAAAAGGAGTCTCTCACGTTTCGGCCTTTGTGATGGTCTCCTGTAGGTTTTGACTTCCATCTTTCAAAATTTTTCCAAAGAGCGAGCCAATTTGGGAAGGGCGCCTTACATGGTGCATCGTGTCCATCGTGCATTGAGATCTTTAGCCCACTTTCTCGTCGTCGCATTGCCATCCCGCCCATTCTCCATCTCTTGGGTGAGGACACCTTCCTGGGTGCGTTTTCAATCATGCACTATGCAGTGTCACTTTCTGTGCCGATGATGACCATGTACTTCTTAACACCTGCTAGCCAGCACGGTAGCCAGTCCATTGTGGTGGGGCCACCATGTACCCTGTTGGTTGTAGCCCCCTGAAAACACAGGGATTGCTCTGCTGATGCCTGCGCTATTAACTCACCACGTATGTCAAGCACTAGATGCCCATCACCCTGGGGCTTCGGGACTCTTGCCAATGGCCCTCCTACCAGGTGGTCTTTACTGCAGCTGGTGGTGCCCATGGGGAGGGCTGTGGTTGGAGTGGGTGGCATTAGGGCGGATGACATGCCATGAAGTGAAGTGTAGTATGTCATATCTTGCTGGTGATCAAACCCCAGATGTCTGTAAGTGGCCAAGGACTAAATTCAGTGCTAAGATGGCAGCGAAGCTTATTAACTCCGTTACCTCATATGTACAACAGTTAATGGGAATCTTTCTTGTCAATGAAACCTCACTTTTTTGTGGAGCATTTAGAGGACAAGTTTGAGGAGATGCAGGCTTGTCCAAAATGCAGTCAGGATCGGTCTTGGTCAAAACAGCATCCTCTGCCCAGTCATGGGCACTAGTAGCCTGTGACAAGCTGGGTGATGTTTGTTTCCATCACGCCCCATAAGAGCTTAAATATGGTCCAGTGTATCATATTTCACAGGGACATTCTTTTGCAGTCTGACGATGAGCTGAGCGCCAATTTAAAGCAGCGAGGTGTCCAGCGAATCCACTGGGGTCCAAGGGATAATAAAGTTGCTACCGGTGCCTTCATCTTAGCCTTCGATGCTGACACACTACCCGAGAAAGTAAGGTGATGGTCTTCTGCTGTGATGTTAAGCCATATATCCCTCCGCCAATGCAATGATTTAAGTGCTGGAATTTCGGCCATATGTCTTCTGGTTGTACTTCCAGAGTCACCTCTCAGGAATGTGGACATCCTTCACATCCCAATACTCCCTGTGCCCCACCTCCCATCTGTGTCAACTGCAGAGAGAACCTTTTGTCTTGCTCGCCAGACTGCAGGGTTCTCCAGAAAGAAAGAAAAATAATGGAATAAAAAATGCTGGACCGACTGACCTACACTGAGGCTAAGAGAAAATAAGAGGCTGCATATGATGTCAACCTACGCTGCCACTATGACAACAGTTCTACCATCTTCCGTTCCACCACATACAGTTGGCTCTGAGCTGTCGGACTCCACCTGTCCCCTTGATGATGGGTTCACTTCCCTCCCTGTTGCTCCTGCACAACCTACTTCAGGAGCGACCCCCCCCCCCCCCAACCAATCAGGGACGTCAGACCCCACATCTCAGCTGGAGAAGTGTAGATCTTCTTTGGCTTCTCTCGCCAGGAAGGGATCCCTTGGGTTACTCCCTTCCCTGGTTCCTACCAGTGGCAAAGCTGACACCTGCCACTGGCTGAAGCAACCACAGGTAGCTGGACGTAGGGCTTCACGGTCCTCCTCAGGCCCTGAGACTGAATCAGTGAAGGATAAACCTAAGGGGGCACCAAGAGAAACGTAAAAAGACCACCAACAACCAAGGACTGCAGTGGCAGCCACACCACCACTGCCTACAAGTTCGGCGTCTGAGGATGAGGTGGAGATTCTGGCGTCCGCTGAGGACCTAGATATCGCTGGGCACTTGGACAAAGTGGATGTCGATCACACAGGTACTCATCTGGTGGCAGCAGGTGACCCTGAGGCGTCGACTGCCTCATTGACTATTTCATGCCTTCCCAGTCTCATGATCACATCATCCTCCAGTGGAATTGCGGCAATTATTTTCACCACCTGGCTGAGCTACACCAACTGTTCAGCTTTACATCTACTTTCTGCATTGCCCTCCAGGAAACCTGATTCCTGGCAATGCGGACCTCTGCCTTCCATGGCTATAAGGGATATTACAAGGACCGTAGCGACTATAATAGTGTCAGGTGGAGTTTGCATCTGTCCTGAACTCGGTATGTAGTGAACCTGTCTCTCTTCAAACCCCTCTTGAAGCCATGGCTGTCAGAATAACGACGCAGGAAATAACTGTCCGCAATGTATATCTCCCTCCAGATGGTGCTGTACCCCTGAACGCATTGTCTGCACTGATTGCTCCATTCCCTGAACCTTTCCTACTTTCAGGAGATTTTAACACACACACACACACACACACACACACACACACACACACACACACACACACACACACACACACACACACACACACACACACATGTTCGGTGGCGCCATCGCCATGCTTACAGGCTGAGGTAGAGGGGTCGAAAATTTGTCACAACTCGACCTCTGCCTCTTAAATACAGTTTCGCCAATACATTTTAGTGTGGCACATGGCACATATTGGCCCATTGATCTGTCAGTTTGCAGTCCTGACTTTCCCCCATCCATCCACTGGAGAGCACATGACAACCTGTGTGGTAGTGACCACTTCCTCCCCCCTCCCCCCCCCCCCCCTGCAGGTCTGGGGGTTAGAATAGGCCAGGGTATTTCTGCCTCTCTTATGAGGTGGCTAAAAGGAGTTATGCACGTTTTGGCCTTTATGTGTTGGTCCCCTGTAGGGTTGTACCTCCATTCTCCAAAATTTTCCCAAAGAGCGAGCCAATTGGGGAAGTGCGCCTTACAAGGTGCATCGTGTCCATCATGCATTGAGATCTTTAGCCCACTTTCTCGTCATTGCATTGCAATCCTGACCATTCTCCATCTCTTGAGTGAGGACATCTTCCTGGGTGCGTTTTCCACCACGCACTATGCAGTGTCCCTTTCTGTGCCGACAATGACCATGGAATTCTTTGCACCTGATATCCAGAATGGCGGCCAGTCTGTTGTGGTGGGGCCACCATGTACCGTGTTGGTTGTAGCCATCTGACCACACAGGGATTGCTCTGCTGATGCCTGCACTGTTAACTCCCCACGTATGCCAAGGGGTAGATGTCCATCCCCCTGGGGCATTGGGACTCCCGGCAGTGGCAATCCTGCCAGGTGGCCCATGCTGTGGCTGGGTGGCGCCCGTGGGGAGGGCCCTTAGTTGGAGTAGGTGGCATCAGTGTGGATGACACACAATGAAGTGTGGCACATCTTCTCTTGCTGTTGGCCAACTGCCAGCAGTCTGTGTTCAAGGTATCTCTTTAATGGAAACATGTATGACCCCAAATCATTTCCCTCCCTGGCCACACCATGGGAGGAACGAAATGCTATTTATGACAGCGAGATATATTCGCCCCGGTATCTGGTCTGTACGAGAACTGATGGGGAATCCTTTGTGTCCATGAAGCCACAGTTCTTTGTAGAGCATTTAGACAAGTTCAGGGGGAGGTGGAGGGCTTGTCGAAAATGCAGGTCAGTCTTGATAAAACAGCATCCTCTGTCCAGTCATGGGTGAGCTGTGGATTTACCTACAAAACCTTTTGTTAAAGAATTTACTTTATTTACTAGCGATTAATCAAGAACATTAACACATTTAATCACAGTATGTGAGTGTGGAAGTAGTTACCAGTGGGTAACTGATGAAAACAATTTCTTTCAATGGAAATTTTATTCCTAAAAACCCTTCCCTGTTTTTAAAAAACAGATTTAAAGTTTATAATCAGAAAGCACGCTCTAAATATCAAGTTGCAATTTATTCAGAGGCAGAAATAACTTTTTTTAGACAGTTTGAGCTTTCAGGCTGAGAACCTTGCCGCTCCCTTTTAACACGGCTGTAGTCACGACTGCTCACAACCACCTCTGAAAGACCACACTGGTGCAAATCTGCAGCACACCAGATTACTTTAAACTAAAAATTTTAACAACTCACACACACAAACTATGCACCCCATAGGAGGGATGGAAATGGTACAAAACACTCGCATTAAAAAGAAGTACTTTCCACCGAAACTTGTTTTTAAAAGGAAACTCTTACGGTGGAAGGGTGGCATCTTTATATACTAAAATGACCATTTAAATAAAAACCCATGAAATGCAGTCTTACATAAAATGTATCACGAATCATTTAACTTTTAATAAATTGCGATGTCTGGCAAAGACCTGGCGCAGCACCCCCAAAATGCTCTCCCGAATCGTCCGCTGCCAGCCGCTTCAAAGGACGCAGGAAGGGGCGCCGATCTCCCGTCTCACAGCGTCGCAGCTCGCGCCGGCCAGACCGATCTTGTGGGTTGACTCCTGTTGCTCTCGTGTCGGC
This sequence comes from Schistocerca serialis cubense, assembly GCF_023864345.2. NCBI lineage: Eukaryota > Metazoa > Arthropoda > Insecta > Orthoptera > Acrididae > Schistocerca > Schistocerca serialis. Next base: position 247,169,909 of record NC_064639.1, on the reverse strand, counting down.
CGCGAAGCCACTACCCCTCGCTATACGGCGCGGCCCAACGGACTGACGTGGTGGCCTCACATGCGCCGACGCTCAAGACGGACAAGTCATCTTGTGTCCCAGTGCGCGGCCGAGCAACCGATCGATCTAACCGCCAATGCCCATTGCCTGAACAAACTCGAGCAGACTGACGGCCTAACACATACTAGCACTCCGGATGACTGACTAACAGACTGACAGACAGACTGACAGACACACAGACACACTGACTGCCCCACAATAACCCGGCTGACCAACTGACCCGTCTCGCCCCATTGACCAACTGCCACTGGCGAGCTTGTAGCGCCCCTTAAATGCACGTGAACAGGCAACCTTTCCCCTTTTCCACCAGAGGGAGACACCAAAGGTGCGATTGCCACAGCGGCGCCACCGCCAGGTATGGAGGGCGACTGCTTCACACAATGTGCTGTGGCATGCTGTTCAAAACAGCAATTTTTACCATGGCTTAATGGGTATTACTCGCTTGTAAGAAGCTGGGGGATGTTTGTTACTGTCATGCCCCATAAAAGCTTAAATATGGTCCAGGGCATTATCTTCGACAGGGATCTTCTTTTAAATTCCGATGATGAGATGCATGCCAACTTAGTGACGAGGAGTCAATTTCGTCCACCGGGGTCCGAGGGATAATAAGGTTGCCACCAGTGCCTTCTTCTTGGCCTTTGAGGGTGACACATCACCCCAGAAGGTGATGGTGATGGTCTACTGCTGTGATGTCAAGCCATATATCCGTCCCCCAATGCAGTGCTTCAAGTGTTGGAAGTTTGGCCTTTTGTCTTCCCACTGCTTCCAGCCTCATATGTCGTGATTGTGGTCGTCTACCCATCCCGATACTCCATGTGTCCCGCCTCCCACCTGTGTCAACTGTGGAGAGCACCATCCCCCTTGCCCGCCAGACTGTAAGATTCTACAGAAGGAAAGGAAAATAATGGAATACAAGACCCTGGACCGACTGACCTACACTGAGGCTAAACAGAAATTTGAGTGGCTTCATCCCATGCACATGATGTCATCTTATGCCGCCATTGTCACTCCAGTTACAGCTTCATCCATTGCACCCCATAAAGTCAGCTCTGAGTTGAAGGACCACACCTTCCCCTTGATGGTGGGGGTGCACTTCCCTCCTTGTTGCTCCCGCACCACCTTCCCTGGGAGCAGCGCCACCCCCCCCCCCACCCCCCCAACCATCAGGGACACCAGTCCCCACTTCTAAGCCAGAGTAGCGCAAGTCTTCTTTGGCTTCTCTCGCTAGGAAGGGATCACTTGGGTCACTCCCTTCCCAGATTTCTACCAGAGGCTCAGCAGCAGACACCCGCCAGTGGCTGAAGAAGCCCCAGGTCGCTGGTCGTAGTGCTTCATGGTCCTCTTCAGTCCTGGAGACTGAATCGAAGAAGCCCTCCCAGGAAGGGTAACCAAAGGAACAGCGTGAGAAATCTAAATCGAAGACCCCTAAGAGCAAGGAAATTGCGGTGGCACCCACTCCACCGCTACCTACAAGCTCTGTGTCTGAGGATGAGGTGGAGATTCTGGCGTCCGCTGAGGACCTAGATCTCGCAGGTACCTCAGTCATGCTGGATGTAGCTCCCATCAGTACTCAGTCGGTGGCAGCAGGTGACCCAGCGGCGTAATCTGCCTCCTTGGTCCCTTCACGCCTTTCTCGGCCATGGACAATGTCATCCTCCAGTGGAACTACGGCGGTTTTTTCCACCATCTTGCTGAGCTCCAACAACTTCTCAGCCTTCACTCTTTCCTCTGCATTGCTCTTCAGGAAACTTGTTTTCTGGCGAAGCAAACCTCGCGCCCTCGATGGCTATTGGGGTTGTTGTAAGAACTGGGCAGCTTATGAGAGGGCATCTGGTGGCATCTACACCTATGTCCTTCGCTCCCTTACAGCGAGTCTGTTCCTCTACAAACACCTTTAGAGGCTGTTGCTGTTCGAGTGTGGACGCCTCAGGCTGTTACTGTCTGCAGTCTCTATCTTCCACCAGATGGTGATGTCCCACAGCATGTCATGGCTGCGCTGATAGCCCAATTGCCGTACCCTTTTCTGTTACTGGGCGACTTCAATGCCCATAACCCTCTTTGGGTTGGGTCAGTGGCAACAGGCTGAGGCAGCATCATTGAGCAAGTATTGGTACAGCTCGGCCTTTCTCTTTTAATAATAGTGCCTTCACACATTTCAGTGTGGTGCATGGCACATACTCAGCTATCAACCTTTCGATCTGCAGCCCTAGCCTATTACCATCTGTCCAATGTAGTGTGCGTGACGACTTGTGCAGTAGTGACCACTTTACGATGTTTGTGTCACTGCCACAGCGTCACTCTCCTGGGTGCCTCTGCTGATGGGCTGTGAATAAGGCTGACTGGGACTTGTTCACCTCCATTGCTACTATTGAGCCTCTTTTGAATGATGCCATTGGTGCAGTGGTTCACTCGGTCACCACCAGCATCGTTATTGCCGCAGAATCTGCCATTCCCTGTTCTTCTGAGTCCTCTCGGCGAAAGAACAGTGCCTTGGTGGGCCCCCAAGATCACTGAGGCGATTAAAGATCGCAGGCGGGCACTCCAGCGTCACAAGCGGCATCCCTCATTGGAACACCTCATCGCCTTTAAATGGCTCCGTGCGCGAGCCCGCCGCATCATTTGCCAACGCAAGCAGGAGTGCTGGGCAAGGTATGTCTCCACCATTGACCTCCGTACCTCTCCATCGCAGGTTTGGGTCTGACAAAATTACAAACCGTTTAGTGGGGCATTTTGCTCAGATTTCCGATTCTGCGAATTATCCACTGGACTTCCACTCCCTGAAAGAGTGGTTGGAACGTCGGAGTGCCACCCTGAATCGTACAATGCTCCATTCAGTGAGTGGGTATTCCTAAGTGCGCTAGACGCTTGGCCTGATACGGCTCCTGGGCCAGATTGCATCCACTGTCAGATACTCAAACACCTCTCGGTGGACTGCCAGTGACGCCTCCCAGACCTTTTCAACCATATCTGGATTGAGGGTGAGTTCCCATTGCAATGGTGGGAAAGCATTGTAATCCCTGTGTTGAAACCTGGAGGTGGACAGCTACCGCCTCATTAGGCTCACCAATGTTCTTTGCAAGTTGCTCGAACACATGGTGAGCTGGAGGTTGAGCTGGCTACTTGAGTCTCTGGGCCTTCTGGCTCCGTCTCAGGGTGGGTTACGTAAGGGCTGCTCTGCCACCGATAATCTGGTGTGCCTGGAGTCTGCCATCCATATGGCCTTTGCCTGCCGTCAGCATCTGGTCACCATCTTTTTTGACATGAGGAAGGCATACGATATGACATGGCGACATCACATCCTCTCTATGCTTCATGGTTGGGGTCTTCGGGGTCTGCTCCATATTTTCATACAAAATTTTCTGTCGCTTTGTCCCTTCCACGTGCAAGTTGCAGCCTCCCGTAGTTCCTCCCGAGTTCAGGAGAATGGGGTACCATAGGGATCTGTCTTGTGTCTGCCTCTCTTTAATTGCAATTAATGGGCTCGCTGCAGCAGTGGATACATCTGTCTCAGCTTCCTTATGTGCCGACTTCTGCCTATACTATAGCTCCACTGGCATTGCAGCTGCTGAATGGCAGCTGCAGGGTGCTATCCAAAAGGCGCACTCTTGGGCTGTAGCACATGCCTTCCAGTTTTCGGCTGCCAAGACCTGCGTTATGCATTTCTGCCAGCGACGCATTGTTCACCCTGAGCCACAGCTTTATCTTGACGGCAAACATCTCACTGTGGTGGAGATGCATCCGTTTTTGAGATTGGTTTTCGATACCCATTTGATGTGGCTGCCTCATATTCTGCAGCTTAAACAAACGTGCTGGCGGCATCTTAACGCCCTTCGTTGCTTGAGTCACGCCAGCTGTGGTGCTAATCAGTCTACCATGCTACGACTGTAACAGGCTTTAATTCAGTCCTGTCTTGATTATGGGAGCCTGGCTTACAGTTCGGCAGCCCCTTCCACATTGCAGTTGCTGGACCCCCATCCTTCAGTTGGATCAGACTCCCCACTGGAGCTTTCTGGACAAGCCCTGTAAACAGCATTCTTGTGGAGGCCGGTATCCCTCCATTGCGGTTCCGGCGCCAACGATTACTGGCCGCTTACGTTACACACGTTTGTAGCTTGCCCGGGCATCCCAATTATCATCTCCTGTTCCCTCAGTCGTCCGTCCATCTTACGGGATGGAGGCCCCAGTCAGGGTGTATGATCGCAGTTCGCAGCAGAGCTCTTCTCTCTGGGCTTGAGGTTTTCCCCTCTTCCAGCTCTTTTCTGGGCCCCTCTGCATATACCCCTGTGGTGTGTGCCCCACCCATGCCTTCAGCTCGATTTGGCAGAGGGCCCAAAGGACTCAGTCCCTCCTGAGGCCTTCCGCCGCCGCTTTCTTCTAATCCTGCCAGCGTTTCAATCCTCTGATGTTGTCTATACTGACGGTTCGATGGTTGCTGGTCGTGTCGCTTATGCTCTTACTCCAGGGGATAATTATGAACAACACTCAATGCCGGCTGGTTGCAGTGTTTTGACTGCCGAGCTGGTCGCCATCTCTCGCACCCTAGCGTATATCTGCTCCTGCTCAGGGGAGTCCTTAGTTATCTGTAGTGGCTCCCTGAGCAGTTCACAAGCTATCGACCAGTGTTTCCCTCGTTCACATATGGTGATGGCTATCCAGGAGTCCCTCCATACTGTTGCCTGTTGCAACTCTGTAGTCTTTGTGTGGACCTTGGGTCATGTAGGCATCCAGGGAAATGAACATGTTGACACACTGGCCGAACAGGCTGTTGGTGTACCAGCCTTGGAGATTGGCCGTTTGGAGAGTGACCTCAGGTAAGTTTTGTGGCAGAAGGTACTTCGCACCTGGGGTGAAGAATGGCGCACCCTTCCTTCACCCAACAAACTTCGGGCCATCAAGGAGGCTGCCAGTGCATGGCGCTCCTCCGTTCGAGTGTCTCGCAAGGACTCTGTTGTCCTCTGCTGGCTGTGCATTGGCCACACCTGGATAACGCACAGCTATTTATTGCGCCGCGAGGACCCACCTTTATGTCGCTGCGGGTCAGCTTTGACTGTGGTCCACATCTTGTTGGACTGTCCACTTTTAACTCCGCTCAGGCAGACATTTGCGCTACGATACGCTTCCTGCACTTTTATCAGACAACGTTGTGATGGCAGACGTAGTTTTGAGTTTTATTTGTGCAGGGGTTTTTTATCACTTGATCTAAGTGTTTGTTCTTTTTTGTGTTGAGTCTTGCATTTGGCCTACGATTTTAGACTGGTGTTTATAGTGTGTTTCTTGGTGGTTGGCTTTTCCTTTCGCGTTTCTAGAGTCGGCTAGCCACTGTAACACTCTGTGTGATTTTAATTTATTTTGTCCGGTCTGTGTATTTCTTGTCCTGTGTCGTCTCTTGTCATCTGCACTGTTTGTTTTTACTCTTTGTGGGTGTTTAATGTTCGTGGAAAATGGGACAAATGGCCCTAGTAGTCTGGCCCCTTCAATCCCACAAACCAACCAACCATCACCGCTTAATCTCCCTCTCACAGTAACATCCATGTGATGGTTGATCAGGTGACTAGCACAATTGTTCCTGTGGAAGAAAACGCCATTCCTCGCTCTTAAGGATGTCAGAGGTGTAAGGCAGTCCCTTGGTGGTCGCCTGAAGTAGCTGAAGTAATTAAGGAGCGTCAGCGTGCTCTACAGTGGCATACGCGGCACCCTTCCCTGGAGCACCTCATAGCCTTCAAACGGCCCGTGTTTGCTACCTTATCAAACAATGGAAGGAGGAGTGTTGCGAGAGAGAAGTCTCCACCATTGGATGCCACACATCACCTTCCCAAGTCTGGACAAAGATCAAACGTCTTTTCGTGTACCACGCCCAAACAGCTGTCCCCAGTGTTTCTATAAATGGCGAGTTATGTACTGATGCAAAAGAGACTGCCGAGCACTTTTCTCGGCGCTTTGGGCCCCAGCGCTTTGGGGCCCAGCAGTTTGCTCGAGCCTCTGCGTCAGAGAATTACCCCTCATCCTTTACACGCTCAAACGGCGGCTGGAAGGGGACGTCGTCTCATTCACTACACGCTGCAGTGAATCCTATAACACTCCATTTACAGAGTGGGAACTCCTCAGTATCCTTGCACATTGCCCCAACACAGCTCCTGGGCCTGATCGCATCCACAGCCAGATGATTACACAACTCTCATCTGACTACAAGCGACTTCTTCTCGTCATCTTCAACCGGATCTGGTGCGATGTCGTCTTTCCTTCGCAAGAGATCACAATCATTCGAGTGCTCAAACCGGGTAAAAACCCGCTTGATGTGGATGGCCATCGGCCTATCAGCCTCACCAACGTTCTTTGTAAGCTGCTGGAATGTATGGTATGTCGGCAGTTGGGTTGGGTCCTGGAGTCACGTGGCTTGCTGGCTCCATGTCAGGGCAGCTTTGGCCAAGGTCACTCTACCACTGATAATCTTGTGTCCATCGAGTCTGCCATCTGAACAGCGTTTTCCAGACAGCAACACCTGATTGCCTCATTTTTGACCTACATAAATCATACGACACGACTTGGCGACATAATATCCTTGCCACATTGTATGAGTGGGATCTCCAGGGCCACTCCCGATTTTTATCCAAAACTTCCTGTCACTCCGTACTTTCCGTGTCTAAGTTGGTGACTCCCATAGTTCCATCCATATCCAGGAGAATGGAGTCCTACAGGGATCCGATTGTCTCTCTCTTTTTAGTGGCCATTAATGGGCTAGCAGCAGCTGTCAGCCCTCCGTCTCACCTCTGTATGCAGACGACGTCTGCATTTCGTACTGCTGCTCCAGTACTGTTGTTACTGAGCAGCGCCTCCAGGGAGCCATCCACAAGGCGCCCAGTTTTCAGCCGCAAAGTCGAGTGTCATGCACTTCTGTCGGCGTCGTACCATTCATCCAGAACCCGCACTTTACCTTAATGACGATCCACTCACTGTAGTAGAGACGTGTGAATTCCTAGGACCAATTTTCGACGCTCGATTGACTTGGTTCCCTCATCGTCAGCTTAAGCAGAAGTGCTGGCAGCACCTCAATGCCCTCCATTGCCTGGGCAACACCAATTTGGGTGCAGATCACTGCACGCTGCTGCAGCTCTACAGAGCCCTTGTCCAATTCCGAATTGACTATGGGAGTGTGGTTTATGGTTCGGCGGCGCCTTCAGCATTGCATTTACTCGACTCTGTGAACCACTGTGGAGTTCGATTAGCGGCAGGAGCTTTTAGGACGAGGCCCTAAGGACTCCGTTAACCCCGTCGCTTTCCGCTGTCACTTCCTCTCGATTCTTGAAGTATTCGGGGGCCCTGAAGTGGTTTTCACCATCGGCTCAATGGCTGATGGTCATGTAGGTTTCGCATATGTTCAGGAAGGACATGCTGAGCAGCACTCCTTGCCAGCTGGCTGCAGTGTTTTCGCTGCAGATCTGGCGGCCATATCTCGTGCTCTTGAGTACAGCCACTCATGCCGTGGAGAGTCATTTCTCCTGTCTACTGACTCATTGAGCAGCCTACAAGCTATCGACCAGTCCAACCCCCGCCAACCCCTGATTGCCTCCATTCAGGAGTCCATCTATGCCCTGGAACAGTCCCACCGTTCCGTGGTGTTTGTGTGGGCCCCAGAACACGTCGGAATCCCTGACAACGAACTTGCCGACAGGCTGGGAAAACAGGCGACGTGGAAACCACTTCTGGAGATGGGCATCTCTGAAGCTGACCTGCGTTCTGTCTTACACCACAGGGTTTTCTGGCTTTGGGAGATGGAATGGCATAACAGTACGCACAGAAAACTGTGTGTCATTAAGGAGACTATGAATGTGTGGAAGTCTTCCATGCAGGCCTCTCGCAGGGAATCAGATGTCCTCGGCTGGCTCTGCATTGGCCCTACGTGGCTAATGCATGGTTACCTACTCCACTGTAAGGACCCACCTCAGTGTTCCTGTGGCTCCCAAATGACAGTCGTCCACCTCTTTCTGGACTGCCCACTTTTAGCCGCTTTGTGGCAGACTTTTAACTTTCACAGCACCCTGCTTTCGGTGTTGGGCGACAATGCCTCCACAGCAGCTTTAGTTTTACGTTTTATCCTTGAAAGTGAGCTTTATACTTCTAAGTAGGTTTTAGCCCATGTCCTTTGTCCCTCTGTGTCCTCCACTCTAGTGCTTTTAGGGGGGAGGTTTTAATGTGTTGCAGAGTGGCTGGCTTTCCCTTTTTATTCTCGTGGTTGGCCAGCCACTGTAATCTTTCATGTTTCACTCTCTTCTGTTCCTAGCTTCTGTTGTTCTCTTATCCTCTTTTGTTCCATTTAGTGTTCATTGTCTTCCTTCGTTCTTGTGGCTATTCCTTTCTTTCCGTTTTGTGTTATATGTTTCGTCCGTTTTATTCTCACACTTGTGGCACTGTTTTATTAGGAACAAGGGACCGATGACCTCGTAGTTTGGTCCCTTCTCCCACCTTTAAATCAACAAACCACTTCCCCACCTTCCTGTCACTCCTCCAGCGTCATGCCCACGGACACCTACCCAAAGGGGCTCTAAACAAGGCATACTGGGAAGCCTTCACCTCTGCTATCACTGCTGAATCTCCCCCGCATGGTAACATCGATGTTGTCGTTGAGCAGGTCACTGCAACGATCGTTTCTGCGGCGGTAAACGTGATCCCTCGTTCTTCACGGTGCCCTCAGCGAACAACAGTCTCTTGGTGGTCGCCAAAAGTCTGAGGCAATTACGGAGCGTCGGCGAGCTCTACAGCAGCATAAGTGGCAGCCTTCCCTAGAGCACTTAATAGCCTTGAAGTGGCTCCGTGTCCGTGTTTGCCAGCTTATAAATCGACGGAAGCAGGAGTGTTGGGAGATATACGTCTCGACCATTGGGTATCATATGTCTTCTTTCCAAGTCTGGGTAAAGATCAAACGCGTCTTTGCGTATCAGACCCCAATAGGTGTACCTGGCATTGACATCAATGGCGTGTTATCTGCTGACACAAACAAGATTGCTTAGCATTTGGTTGAGCACTATGCTAGAGCCTCTGTATCTGAGAATTACCTCTCAGCCTTTTACACTCTCAAATGTCGGATGGAAGGGAAAGTCCTCTCGTTCACAACACGCCACAGTGAACCTTACAACGCCCCATTTACAGAGTGGGAGCTCCTCAACGCCCTTGCACACTGCCCCGACACAGCTCCTGGGCTGGATCAGATCCACAATCAGATAAACATCTCTCGTCTGAGTACGAGTAACTTCTACTTGTCATCTTCAACTGTATCTGGTGTGATGGCGTCTTTCCATCGCAATGGCGGAGAGCACAATCATTCCAGTGCTCAAACCCAGTAAAAACCCGCTTGATGTGTATAGCTACTGGCCCATCAGCCTCACCAACTTTCTTTGTAAACTGCTGGAATGTATGGAGTGTTGGCGGTTGGGTTGAGTCCTGGAGTCATGTGGCCTACTGGCTCCATATCAGGGCGACTTCCGCCGGGGTCGCTCTATCACCGATAGCCTCGTGTCCCTAGAGTTTGCCATCCGAACAGACTTTCCCAGACGCCAACATCTAGTTGCCATCTTTTTCGACTTGTGTAAAGCATACAGCATGACCTGGCGACATCATATTCTTGCTGCATTGTATGAGTGGGGTCTCCGGGCCCTGTTCCCGATTTTTATCGAAAACTTCCTATCGCTCTGTACTTTCCGTGTCAGTAGGTACTTCCCATAGTTCCCCCCCCTCTCCCCCGTAATCATGAGAATGGTGTTCCGCAGGTCTCTGTATTGAGTGTGTCTCTATTGTTAGAGGCCATTACCAGTCTAACAGTACCTGTAGGGCAGTCGGTCTCATTTTCTCTGTGTGCAGATAACTCCTGCATTTAGTACTACTCCTCCAGGACTGGTGTTGATGAACAGCGCCTAAAGGGAGCCATTCACAAGGTGCAGTCATGGGCTCTTGTCCACAGCTTCGTTTTCAGCCGCAAAGTAGTTTGTCATGCATTTGTCGGCGTCGCACCATTCTTCCAGAACCAGAACTTTACCTTAATGACGATCCACTCACTGTAGTCGAGACATATCGATTCTTAGGACTGGTTTTCGATGCCCGATTCACTTGGCTACCTCGCATCATCAGCTTAAGTGGACGTGCTGGCAGCAACTCAATGCCCTCCGCTGCCTGGGCAACACCAACTGGGATGTAGATAGCTCTACGCTGCTGCAGCTCTACAGAGCCCATGTTCAATCCTGCCTTGACTATGGGTGTTTCATTTAAGATTCGGTGGCGCCCACAGCATTGCATTTACTCGACCCAGTGCACCATTGTGGCCTTCGCCTAATGACGGGAGCTTTAAGAACGAGTCCAATGACCTGTGTCCTGATGGAGACTGGAGTCCCTTCATTGAAGATCAGGCATGTACAACTGTTCGCCGATTACATTGCACACCTTTATAGTTCTCATGTGCATTCGAATTACAGTCTCCTTTTCCCAGCAAGGGCAGTTCATCTCCCGCATGAGCAACTTAGGTCAGGGGTTAAAAGTGTGGTTCGCATCTGGTCCCTTCTGTCTGAACTAGAGTCCTTCTCTTTACCACCTCTCCTTGAGATCCATTCACGAACACGTCCATCGTGTACACCTAGGCCACAGATTCTTTTGGAGCTTTTGCATGGCCCTAAGGGCTCCATTAACCCTGCAGCTCTCAGTTATCACTTCTTCTCGATTCTCGACATGTACCTGTGCCATGAAGTGGTTTACACCGACGGTTCGGTGGCTGATGGTCACAAAGGCTTTGCATATGTTAGTGGAGGAACAACACTCCATGCCAGAAGGCTGTAGTGTTTTCACTGCAGAGGTGACGGCCATATCTCGTGCTCCTGAGCACATCTGCGTGTGCCCTGGCGAGTCACTTCTCCTGTGTACTGACTCCTTGAGTAGCCTACAAGCTATTGACCAGTGCTACCCTCGCCATCGTTTGGTAGCGTCCATCCAGGAGTCCATCTATGCCCAGGAATGGTCCCATCATTCAGTGGTGTTTATCTGGACCCCAGGACACGTCTGAATCCCCGGCAACGAACTTGCCGATGGGCTATGCGGAAACCACTTCAGGAGAAGGGCATCTCTGAAACTGAGCTGTGTTCCATCTTATGCAGCAGGGTTTTTCGGCTTTGGGAGACGTAATGGCATAACAGTACACACAACAGTCTGCATGACAGAGAGACTATGAATGTGTGGAAGTCTTCCATGTGGTCCTCTCACAGGGAATCAGTTGTCATATGCCAGCTCCGCATTGGCTGTACATGGCTGTACATGGTTACTTCCTCTGTTGCGAGGACCTACCCCGGTATCACTGTGGCTTACAAATGACGGTCGTCCACCTCTTGCTGGACTGCCCACTTTTAGCCGCTCTGCGGCGGACTTTTAACTTTCCCAGCACCCTGCTTTCGGTGTTGGGTGACAATGCCTCAACAGCAGGTTTAGTTTACGTTTTATTCATGAGGGTGGGTTTTATCATCGTCCTTCGTCCCTGTGTGTACTCCACCCTAGTGCTTTTAGAGTGGAGGTTTCAATATGTTGCAGAGTGGCTGGCTTCTCCTTTTTTTATTCTCATGGTCAGCCAGCCATCATAATCTGATATCTTGCTTTGATCTCTTCTACACATTTCTTGCCTCTCTGTGGTTTTCTTGCCCGATTTTGTCCGTTTTAGTGTTTGTTGCCCTTCTGTCGTTCTTGTGGTTTTCTCCTTTTTTCAAACATTGTTTTGTATGTGTCTATTATTTTACTGCCACCCTTGAAGAATTATTTTAATCGGAACGAGGGACTGATGATCTAGCAGTTTGGACCCCTCCCCCCCCATCTTTTAAACCAACCACAAACTGCCGTTTGTCGAAATTATTAAACTCAAGTAGTAATGTCTAATAATATGGTCACTTGACTAGAATATGAACGAGGCACTGAGATCCATAAGGGCCTTAAGCACACCACCGTTGATCCCTATCTGACCAGTTATACAGTTTCTTGTGAATTTTTATACGTACAATACTGGCATACAGCACAAATAAATCTGACTCGCCTGAAGATTGGAGTAGCCGAGCGGTTCTAAGTGCTACAGTCTGGAACTGTGCGACCGCTGCAGTCGCAGGTTCGAATCCTGCCTCGGGCATGGGTGTGTGCAATGTCCTTAGGTTAGTTAGGTTTAAGTAGTTCTAAGTTCTAGGGGACTGATGACCTCCCATAGTGCTCAGAGCCATTTGAACCATTTTGAGCCAGAAGATCAACAGATTTCAGAAGCATGAATAAATGCTACAATCTCACAATCGACAGTGATGTGCTTTAGGCTCTCATGATTATCAAAACTTAAAGTGGATTACTATATGATAAAATTCCTTTCTTACTATACTATGACTTATTCAGAAACCTGCAAAATACGTTTACTGTCGGTACGACTTTAACATAGACTGACGTCTGATCTAATTTTACTACAGTGTATAGTGAGTGAAATAACATAGCTCAGGAGTGTACTATCATCTAGCAGGAATTACGCCAAGCGATTGGGGACAAAAGTGTGCCACATTGTGCTACCACCTGGAGGCACTGACATAAAATTGTAGTTGAGTGGCAGTGGCTAGTTGTGCACATTAAGAATCGTGCATGTTGTTTGTCAAATCCATATGTATTTGGCCAATGAGGCAATTACATCATGCAAGTTGCGCATGCACAGAAGCTCCTTAAAATGTGCACAACTGAGGGTGTGCTCATGACACTTGACAAGTTTCACAAAGTCTAAAGGCGCAGTAGATTTAAGTGCCATGTCTTTCAGACAGCAACATTTATATTACATTCAACAGCATTCAAAAAAATAACCAATAAATCCGCAAGGTGTCGACAGTTTGTTTTCTTATGCCCTTACACACCAGCTGCCACTGCATGTTACTTTCTACACATTGGTTACTGAACACTCCAACGCCCTGCCCCCCCCCCCCCCCCCCGACTGCACCATGGCTGATTCGACACTCCTTATGTATATTTGTAACAATTACTACTTATGTCATCCATTATTAGAAACAAATTTATGATTTACAATCAATATCTTGCTCGTGTACACATTGTCGTCATTCAGTTATTCATTAATTCGTTCCTCTGACACAGCAACGTAAAATTTTACATGTCTTCAACTTTTACTATTGAAATTCGGATTATATGTTCGCTAACAATGTTCTTTTACAAAGTTACTTTACATGAAGATTATTTGGAACATGTTTCCAACATTTCTATGAGTTCATTACACAAATACAGACGGAATGCTAATACCAATCATTAAAAAAGTTATCCTGAAATTACAAAATGAGAACTATTAGTTTTATGTTAAAGTATCGATTAGTAACAGTGGAACAAGGTCAGACATATGCATACGAGCATGCTGAAGTTGGAGTGAAATTGACAGCGTATGAATCAGTATAATACATTAAATTCTAAATTGTAGAGGACAACGGGTTATTTTTAGGAAATATGGTGCGAAATTGTGATTTAGTGTGTTTCAGTGTGCGATGCGCCAGCCTCACGGCAGATGGCGGACGAAGGCTGGCCAGCGCGTTATGCAGGTGAAACAGTTTTGCAATGAGCGTCGGTATGTGTGTACGTGCGCGGCAGCCATCAACAGCCAGAACGCAGCATTAGCAGAATTACGCAGGTGCGGGCCGCGCGTGGCGCGGTTGTGTAACCCAACTCTTAGAGAACGTTCTAATAAACATGCCGCCGCGTAACCGGCGGATTCAGCAGCGGTCTGCACTATTTAATGGCATCAGAGGTGGGTGTCGGCATTCGGTTCGATCGATTGTGCGTTTGGTCGCTGTCACGTCGTCATCATCAGTGACGCTGTCCCCGAGGACTGGCCGGCGGAGGGCGCTGCCCACTGCCGCACCGGCGACTCCTGACGTCGTTACGAGCCGCCGTGTTTGCAGTAGAGATGGGGGATCCGGTCCTGAACTAATTCGTAGAGTTGAATCTTTCAAAGGAGTGAACAATCAGTGATTCAGAAAAAAAGAACGGTAGCTCCAAACGTTTCCCACAGCAGAGAGAGAGAGAGAGAGAGAGAGAGAGAGAGAGAGAGAGTCGGAGCAGACCAGTGGGGCCTCTGCTGGTCAGAGCACACTGCACGCCACACAACACAGCCAGCGCCGGCCTCTGCCCTGCTTCTGCCTTGGCTGCCTGCATTGTGCAGTGCCCCATTGGATTTTGTGTTTCACACATGCCGTGCCGTCTCTGTGCTTCCTCTGGGGCGTGCAGTGTCTGGCGCACCTGAACTCCGTCAGCGATCGTTTCAGTCGCACGTCCTGCCCTCTGGGCAGTTGATGCGAGCAACAGGACAGAGCCTCCTAGCGGAGAACATAAGAACTACTTGCAACAACCTGCTCGCAAGAGAGCGGACGATTTGTCTCCGAGCGGGTGAGTGGTGGCCGTTCACCGCTCCCCCACCCTCGGAACTCGCCCGCTCAACGCTCACCCCACCGTTCTCGACTCTAGCCAGAGCATTGAGCAAAGCAACTCAGGTGTCACTCTGGTCTCTGGGGTCTTAGCTCACGCAGTAATACAGCTCGCGGCTCGACCTGCTTGACTCAGCGCCTCTGCATCAGAGTTCGTCTCTACTGGATAGTGTTCTTCGTAGTAATACCGTTATGTATATTACATAATTATGTTATGTATACATCATTTGTTTTTATTTTATTTTTATTTGTTTAAACATATCAGATTAGGTTCCTGATGGCTCCTCTTACTATATGATTTTTTATTATGGTGACTCGAATTTACACTTTAATTACGAGCGAACCGATAAACGTATAGCAAAAGTGATACACCAAGTTTTCCTTGTTTTATTCTGCGGAAGGCTATATGCAGCACTTTGGTCTTACAGTCAAATTTATATATTTTTTTCTTATTGTAGTACGGATTTTGCGATTTTAGGCGTCTTTGGAAGGAAATGTTCACTTTAAAAATATATGGCTTGCGATGTATTTGTACGAGGTTAATGAAATTTTAATACATTATAGCCAAATATATTGTTAATGTAAATCTCAAGTTACAACATTTTCCGATCACCCAAAAAACCACGATAGTGCAAAATAAATCAATAATCCAAAACTTTGTCCTATCGTGGAAATTTCAATAAACAATACAAAATTCTTACTCATTATCTGTGTTACTTCAAAATAGGATCAAATAAGATCAAAATACAGGTATAGTCCTGGAATAAACCAAGTTTAAAGGGCAATGTGCCTTCCATTTATTTTCTGTTGTGAATGAGTGGTGAGTTATGAAAAAGAGCTAATTCATTTTAGGGAGTGAACAGTTCTTATCCGATCTCTGAAAAGAACAGTTTTGCCCATCTCTAGTTTGCAGGGGGCGAGCTGGGCCAGGCCTCATGCTGCTAACCTCCTACCGCCTGCGCAGCCGCTGCGTCGCGTTCCCTGGGCTGAGTGCATCAGCACGTCTTCACCACGGCATGAGTGGTGGGGCTGAGCTACCGGAAAATGTATTGGAAGAACAAACAATAAAGAGGAAGATTGCTAAAAACAGCCACCTTCTTCTACCCAGCCATGCCATACAACCCCGACCACGTCACCTGCTCCGGTCATCCTATTACAAGTGGTGTCAGTCGGGCAACCTGCGCATCACACATCCTGTTACAATTGGTGACAGTAGTGGTCTTCTCCCTGGATTTGGAGGAAATTGTGGCTGGTAATCGACGAGGATATGTGGCACCTAAGTAGGGCAACAATGGATCAGCAACTCCTGCAACATGACAAGTAAGTGCCAAGTTTTCGTTTGGTGGTTTGTCTGAACCTGTAGCATAGTCCGTTTTCCCTTCCTGTTCTTCTTTCTGAGCTTACTGCAGTCTTGATTCGATAGCTTGTAGTGATGGAGCGGTCTGTCAGCCGAGGTGGCTATTCAGCAGATACTTGAGCGAGTGTTGGAATTAGAGATAGAGCTTTCTCGGTCTAAAGAAGCGAGCAAGGAACGGTAATGCAGTACTTCTCGACACTAACGCAGCGGCTTTGGTCACCCCTTTCTCGGGTAAAGCTGGGGGAAATGTTACGACCTTTTAGGAGAACCTTAGCACTAAATTGGGAAATTGGGGTGCAGAAACACTTTTGCATGTGGCTAAGTTGACAGTAACAGGGGATGCCAGAGCGTACATTACATGCCACCAAGAATTAAGGGATGCTCGGACATTTGAAGTATTCAAAAAAGGGTTGCTGGAAAGGTATCGGAGGAAAAATACGTCTAGATATTATCGATAACAATTGAATAGAATGTGTCAAAGGAATGGGGAATGAATAGAAGCTTTTGTAGATCGAATTCGAAAAATTAATGTTAATACCTATGAGCTAACAGATTGCGATAGGGTTAATGAAGCCATTCTGCAGCAAGCTGAGCAGAGGGCACTAGACGCATTTTTGGGGAATACAACCCAAAACCTCCAGCAAGATTAGGATGGAATTCCCTAAGACTCTCAATGAGGCAGATGGAATTGCTGTGGCGTTAGAGGAAATTGAAGCAATAACAAAGACGCGGGACAGGAAAGCAGTATTTAATGCAGAAATAAAATGTTTCAGATGTGGTTGGATGGGACACATTAGACGCGATTGCAAGGAAGTGCAGTGCAGGAAATGCAGACGTTGGGGTCATATGGAGAGTAATTGCAATGGGTCTTGGCAGAAACATGATAGGAAACCGCATGGTGGGCCTCACCCCCTCAGTTAAACGGGGCAGGGGGTGGTATTTCCACCGTACAACACCTCCGGTAAGGATTAATGCTAGTGCAGAATCAGTGGCAGACTTTTTTCTGACCGGCTTGGTGAGGGGCAGACTGTGCAAATTTTTATTGGATACCGGATCTCAGGTATCCGTGGCGAGTAGAAATGTACTCGGTAAAGAAGAATTAAAACCACCATGCTGGGCGTTAAGTGGCGTGGGTGGGGGACAGGTGAAGTCACTCGGATCAGTGGCGTTAAACTTCCGAGTGGAAATGAGGAACTTCCAGGTGAAGGTAGAAGTTCTTCCAGTTGTTGGCAGCAGCTATGATGTCATACTCGGATTGGATTTCCTGGTTGCGCATCACGCGTAAGTTAACTTGGAACGGTGTACAGTAGAACTGGACGGAATACAATTTCGCCTAGGTTCTGCGGCCGAAAAACCATTACTGTCGCAAGGAAGCGCCCAGAGATCGGGTGGTCCACCTAAACTGCGTACAAGGTCCCTTAGGGTTAACTCGCGGGATACTATCCCGAAGGGTACAGGAAAAATAATGTGGGCAAATGTTGGAGTTAGTGTGCCGGTAAATTCGTTATGCGTCGTTGAACCTTAGTCTGAGAATGAGTCGCTGGATAAAATGAAGTGTTTTACACGCCGTAGTGTGTCCTACGTGCGGGAGATAGGAGGAAAAAAGGTTTTGCCTGTCAGCGTTGATAATTTTGGCCTTGAAGAAGTGCAGTTAGCATGGAGTACCGTAATATCGAATCTGGAGATAATAGGGGAAGATGAACTGGATAAGGATTTCGCAGCAGATTACACAATGCCAAGAGAGTCTGTCAGCTGGTCCGCATTGAGGGGTAAAGTAGCACATTTACACGTGCAAGACAGAAGTCATGGAGAACCCTTTGACAGAATATAAAGAGTTATTTAATTCTCATCATGTTCCACTGCCCGCCACACCGTTACTTCAGCATTACGTCCCCACTGGGAATGAAGCACTGTTGTATAAATGTCCATATCGTGTTCCGAAACGTTTACAGCCTGTCATGGAAGAATTTATTAATCAACAGCTTAGGGATGCGATAATAGAAACCAGTAGTAGTCCCTGGTTCGCTCCTGTCGTAATGGTGGGTAAAAAATCACCTGATGGGGGCAAGGCATATCGTTTTTGTTGTGATTATCGTTTCCTGAATCAAAACACTGTATTGGATGCATACCCAATGCCTAATATCACTGAAACTCTGGATAATTTAGGTCAGTGTCAGTACTTCACGACCTTGGATCTTCGAAGCGGGTACCACCAGTTGGAGGTCGCCCCGGAAGACCGACCGAAGACAGCTTTTTCAACACCTACAGGACATTTTCAGTATCGGTGAATGCCTTTCGGACTCAAAAATGCTCCGGCAACCTTCCAATGGTTACTAGATAGCGTGTTACGAGGGCTGAAACCTAATCAGTGTATGGTATATTTGGACAACATAATTGTTTTCTCAAAGGACGTGCAAGAACATGTGCGCTGTTTGCGCGAAGTTTTCGATCACCTGAAAGCACCGCGGTTAACCCTTCATATGGAAAAATGTCATTTTTTGTCGCAAGAAGCCCGTTATTTAGGTCATATTATAGGATAGGAGGGTGTCTGCACGGATCCAAAACTTGTAGAGGCGGTAATGAATTTTCCGACACCTACAAAAGTGAAAGAGTTGCAGTCTTATTTAGGTCTCGCCTGTTTTTACAGGAGGTATATTCCAAAATTTGCGGAAATTGCAAGGCCCCTCACGCAGTTGTTGAAGAAGGGAGCAAAATTTCACTGGTCAGCAGAATGCGAAGAGACTTTTCAAAAGTTAAAAAATTTGTTAACATCTAGTCTGGTTTTTGTTTTCCCAGATTTTAGTAAACAGTTCATATTATCTTCTTACTCTAGAAATTTTGCTCTGGGTATTGCATTATCTCAGGAAATAGATGGGCAGGAACACCTGATAGCATATGCTTCCAGACAGCTAAACAATGCAGAAAAAAAATTACTCAACAACCGAGAAGGAGTTATTGGCATTAATTTTCGGAATAACCTATTTCGGGTGTTATTTGTATGGACGACGTTTCAAGGTGATTACTGACCACGCAGCACTTAAGTGGTTGTTAGGGCTTAAAGACCCAACGAGTAGATTAACTAAGTGGGCTTTGCATCATAGTGACTATGATTATGAAGTGATTCATCGACCGGGTAAATCGCACGGAAACGCAGATGGTCTGAGTCGTAAAGCATGCACCATGGAATGCACAGGAATAAATGAGAACTAATGGGTGGAGGCACAAACCGCCGACACAGATTGTCAACGATTTACCTTGTAGAGACAGTTCGTCATGGAAGACGGGATATTGTACCGTAAAACTAGGGAAGGTCCATGCATAGGCGTACCAGAAAAATTGCAAAGCGAAATTTTAAGGCAAGCACATGATTCAATGTCTTCTGGTTATTCAGGCCGAAGAGCAACGGAAAGGAGGGTAGCACAGAGTTATTGGTGGTCAACGCATATGCAAGATGTCGATCAGTATGTAAAGAATTGCATTCCGTGTGCTCAACAGGCGGAATTGAGTCGTAAGAAAATTGTGTTGCAACGACTACAGGAAGTGGATAGACCTCTCCAATTACTGGGCGTAGACGTCTTGGGACCGTTTGTGCAAACACCAGCGGGCAATAGCCATGTTTTAACAATAATAGATCATTTTTCGCGCTGTGTGTCTGTGATAGCTATTCCGGACCAGCGAGCCGAAACAGTGGCTCACGCCATGATTAATCAATGGATATTGAAATTCGGAACACCTGAAACTATAATTACAGATCAAGGGTCAAACTTTATGCCCGATTTGATGAAACAGTTATGCAAGTTGTTGCATGTAAAGAAATTGAGAACGAGTGCGTTACACCCACAGGCTAATGATCGGACCGAGTGTGTTCATCATACAATAGCTAAGATGTTAAGTTATTATGTAAAGCCAGCTGGTGTGGCCAAGCGGTTCTAGGCGCTTCAGTCTGGAACTGCGCGACCGCTACGGTCGCAGGTTCAAATCCTGCCTCGGGCATGGATGTGTGTGATGTCCTTAGGTTAGTTAGGTGTAAGTAGTTCTAAGTTCTAAGGGACTGATGACCTCAGATGTTAAGTCCCATAGTGCTCAGAGTCATTTGAACCATTTTTTTATTATGTAAATTCGCAACACAATAATTGGGATACCCTATTGGCGTTTGTAACCGTGGCGTATAACTTAAAAGTGCATGAAAGTACAGGATTGTCTCCTTATTAAGTGCTGTTCGGTCGGGAGGTGCCATCTCCATTTGGTTTGCTCAAGACCCCACCAGGAACCGATATTTCGGCTGTTAAGGATTTATCCACAATTTGAAAACAATCCGGCGGCAGGTGAAAAAAACGAACACTAAAGCTGAAGAAACACAGGACAAAGTTCACGATAGAAAGGCGGCTTCACCCACATATCACGTAGGACAATGGGCGATGATGACTTATCCGTATGTGCCAAAAGGCAAAATGAAAAAATTTGTATCCCGTTATCAAGGTCCTTTCCAGGTGATCGAGATGACATCGCCAGTGAATGTCAAATTACAGCTTCCAACAAGCCCTACTATTTTGCATGTAAGCCGGATTAGGCCTTTCAAGGGAATTTTCAGGAAATTCCTTCTTTGTCTGCAGTAACTTCTAGTGGATAGAAAGATGAATCTAAGAAAAAGAATAAGAAAGGAGCAGATAAACAAGAGAACCAAGTTAATTGTGGAAGTGATCAGACATGCTATTATGCTCTTAGGCCACGCGTAAAAAGGAAGAGCTAATGTGAGTTGATTTTTCTTTTGTGTCTCAAGAGGTGTGACGTTCTGGTAAGACCAGCAGTTCCCGCGTCATAGGTTGCGCTGAAGAGGGAAGAGGGAAGGTGTGCACTCTCAGCATAGTTATTCTGTTTTGCTGTTGCAACTTAGCTGAAGCCTTGAAGATACGGCCTATATCAAGTGGTGTTTTGTTCTCGCAACAAGTGGACGTAATTACGTCCGGACATCAATGGACCTTAAGGGTGGACTGTAATATTTGGGCGGTTGAAGACGAAATCTGTAAATTAGAGGATACATTTAATGAACTCCATGGTAGCTAATCAGTCAAGGTTTAATGACACACAGGGGGAATATCAGCTACTATGATCAGCTTTCGCACACTTACAAGCTCAGTTGCAGCAAACTGCAGGGTTAATTCCGCACGTCTGTAGGAAAAGACGATGGTTAGACGCAGGTGGCCGTCCTAAAAACTGTTTTTGGGACTGCTGACGCGGAAGATATTAAAAGTATTAATGAAACGTTACGGCAGGTACAGGATAATGTGAATAGCAACAAGAGAATGCTAGATCTTCACACAACCCGATTATTGAGTTTGGAGAAAGATGTAGTTAATAATACGCTCCAATTGCGAGCTTTGGCCGCGACCTTGATGTCCCGCATTAAGGCCACAGCCGACACAATCAATCACGACTTGGGTATAATCAAGTATGGATTGAATAACATCGATTCACAGCTGATAATCGCTAAGCTGCTCCGTTTTCTTGCTGATAGTATTGTGGAAGCACACATAGAAGCCACGGTACTACAGGAGGCTTCGTTGCACGCAATGTGTGGGCACCTAACCCCAGTACTGTTACCTTCGGATCAACTTCGGGAAGGATTACGGAAAGTTCAATCAGAACTGCCCGTATCCCTGGAGCTACTGACGACATTAACAGACGAACACTTATCTCCTTACTACAAAATGGCCACCGTTACCAGTATGCGAACGGGTACCCTGCTGAGAATTAATATCATAATACCATTAATATGTAAGGAGTGAAAATTTGAATGTTACGCCTTGCATACGTATCCAGTGAAGTGGGAAATTTTGCAGAAATTCGTACAATTAACCGTATGGGAAATACTGTTAATGGCACGTAACAGACAAGCTCATGCGTTCCTCACTGCACAAGACATGCTGCGTTGTTGAACAGGTCCAGTTGCCATCTGCCCCACGAAATTGTTACACACTGTTCCCAAATCTTGTGAGTATTCTCTATTCTGCTTTCAAGAACAAGTCGCAAAGTGCCCTAAGGAAATTATAGCAGGCACGGTGCAGTTATTTCAGCAAGTGGGTCCACAATGGGTATTTTCAGTAATGGAAAACACAGTAGTTATTTGCGTTTGTTACGAGCAGGGTAAGCAAGGAATTAACGGCACACAGTGTGACATTTCAGGGCCAACTTTCCGTTACTGGAGCTACAATCATGAACGTAACATGCACATTGATCTATGTACCCGACCAACCAGTGCAATTCGTCACGAAAGAAAATCACTCTTTTGAATAGCACATTAGACCCGACTTTTCTCGCCTCTTTGGACCGGATGCAAGCAGCTCAGGATGGACACATAACTATGGAACATATTTTTCAGTGAGTGGATGAGTACCGTAATGAGCATAAGCAACGCTTACAAGTTATTTGATCAACTACCGCCACCTGTATTTTTCATTGTCATAGTACACTAATCCTATCAGCTCAAGAGGAAGGTAGCCCAAATCCTGCCCCCTTCCAAAGTTTAACCTAAGGGTCCAGACAGAATCACTGAACAGTTGTGAGGCACTGCAGCAGAACACTGAGTAATGTTTATGGACAAAGATTAGACTGAGGATAGAAGTGACTGAATGCAGTGTAAATAGTGTATCAATCGCATTTTGTGGTGTTTGTTAAGTGAACTGTACTTGTTTTGACTTTTTGGTTGAATTCAAGGACGCATTCTTTTCGTACGAGGGAGAAATTGTAGAGGACAAGAGGTTATTTTTAGGAAATATGGTGCGAAATTGTGATTTAGTGTGTTTCAGTGCGCGATGCGCCACCCTGACGGCAGACGAAGGCTTACCGGTGCGTTATGCAGGTGACACAGTTTTTCAATGAACGTGGGTATGTATGTACATGCACGGCACCCATCAACAGCCAGAACGCAACATTAGCAGAATTATGCAGTCTTGGGCACGTGTGGTGCAGTTGCGTTAGCCAACTCATTGAGAACCTTCTAATAAACATGCCGCCGCGTAACCGGTGGATACAGAAGCGGTCTGCAGTATTTAAGGACATCAGAGGTAGGCGTCGGTATTCGGTTCAACCGATTGGGCATTCGGTCGCTGTCATGTTGTCGTCATCAGTGACGCTGTCCTCGAGGACTGACCAGCGGAGGGCGCTGCCCGCTGCTGCACCGGTGACTCCTGGCATCGTCAAGAGCCGCCGCATCTGCAGGGGGCGAGCTGGGGCCAGGCCTCGTGCTGCTAACCTCCTACTGCCTGAGCAGCCACTGACCGAGCACGGAGTCGCGTTCCCTGGGCTGAGTGCATCAGCACGTCTCCACCATGACACAAGCGGTGAGGCTGAGCTACCGGAAAATGTATTGGAAGACCCAACAATAAAGAGGAAGATTGATAAAAACAGCCAGCTTCTTCTACCCAGCCACGCCCTACAACCCCGACCATGTCACCTGCTCTGGTCATCCTATTACAAAATGACCAGGTAACTGAAATAAGGTTGTTACAAAATTTATATAAACAAGTAAATGTTGCAGCTTGGAGTGTGATGTAAACACTTCATGTCATACTTAACGATCGTATACGGGAAGGCTTCAAGTGAATGAATAAGGAATAGTAAGGTAGGCAAATAAATTTCTCAAATAATTTGGATTAGCAAAGAAAAAATTCTTGATCATGGCCACTTTACGATGGCTCTGTTACACGCCCTCTTTCCTGGGAACAACTCATTTTATAGCCCTTGTTACATGCAGTGAGGAGAAAAGTTGTGGGACACCACCTGATATCAAACCTTCTTTTGCCCAGCGTAGTGCAGCAACTCGACATGGGACGAACTCAAGTCGTTGGAAGTCCCCTGTAAGAAACTGAGCCATGGTGTGTACAGCCATCCATAATTGCGAAAGTGTTGACAGTGCAGGAATTTGTGTACGAACTGACCCCGCCATTATGGGCCATAAACGTTCGATGGGATTCATGTTGGGTGATCAGTTTGGCCACATTATTTGCTCAAATTGTCCAGAATGTTCTTTAAACCAATGGGGCCTGGTGATATAGCGCATTCCCATCCATAAAAATTCCATGGTTGATTAGGAACATGAAGTATATGTATGGTTGCAAATGGCCTCAAAGTAGTCAAAGATAAGCTTCCAGTCAGTGATCAATTCAGTTGGACCAGAAAACTCAGTCCATACCATGTGCACACAGACCACATCATTGTAGAAGCAAGGCTAGTTCGCACAGTGCATTGTTGATAACTTGGGTCCATGGCTTCTTAGGGTCTGCACCGCGCTCGAACCTGACCGTCATCTCTTACCAACTGAAACTGAGACTCATCTGACCAGGCCACGGTTTTCCAGTCGTCTAGGGTCCAATGATATGGTCACGAGCACAGGAGAGGCGCTGCAGGCGATGTCGCGCTGTTCGCAAAGGCGCTCGCACAGGTAGTCTGCTGCCATAGATCACAGATACCAAATTTCGCCACACTGTCGTAGAAGGTACGTTACTTGTCCATCCTATATTGATTTCTGCAGTTATTTTACGCAGTTTTTCTTGTCCGCCTGCAGGTCCAGGGGTTAGAATAGGCCCGAGATATTCCTGGTCGTAAGAGGCGACTAAAAGGAGTCTCACTTTTCGGCCCTATGAGTTCAGGTCCCATTCTACGGTTTGACCTGCCACTTTCAAAATTCTACAGAAGTGCGGGCCATATGGGGAAGGACGCCTTATGTGGTGCATGAATTATCCATAGTGCCTTTAGATTCAGTCTCCTGAAGATCATGGTCTCGCAGTCGCGTTCTCGCTTACTGAGCATGGGGTCCTGGGTTCAATTCTCAGAGGGGTCAGGGATTGTCACCTGCCTCAAGATAACTGGGTGTTCGTGTTGTCCTCAGCATTTCATAATCATCATCATTCGTGAAAGTGGCGAGATTGGACTATGCAAAGGTTGGGAATTTCTACTGGCACTGATAACTGCACAGTTGAGTGCCCCAAAAACTCATAATCATCAATCTCTTGCCATGGCTTTGCATCTCCACCTATGATTCAACTATTTGGGCGGGGACACTTTCTGGGGTATGTCAACTTCTTCCATTGTCTCCTGTCCTCTTCTGTCCCCATGCGAATATTGGATTTCACTGCACACAATATCCAGTACAGTGGCCAGTCTGTTATGGTTGGGCTGTCATGTACCCATTTTCTGGGACCCACCTGACAACAAGGCATCGCACTGCTGATGCCTGAGGTGTACACTCCCCACGTATGCCAAGGAGTAGATGCCTGTCTTCCTGGGGCGTCAGGATTCTGGGCAACTGGCATTATCCCAATTGGCATTTGCTGTGGCTGGGTGGCGCCTATGGGGAGAGTACCTGATCATCAGAGTGGGTGGCCTCAGGACAGATGATCTGCAATGAAGCGGACTGTCATTTCTTGCTGCTGACCATACTGCACCAGCAGTATCTAAGAAGGGCAAGATGGAATACAATGCCAACAGGTATGACCCTAAATCGTTTCCCTCCCTCGCTACACCATGGGAGGTACGTAGGGCCACACAATGGAGAGAGCCATATTCGCCTCGGTTTTTAGTCTGTAGCAGAACTGATGGGGACTCCTTTCTACCTACGAAGCCTCAATTTTTCGTTCAGCACCTTGCGGATAAGTTTAGAGAAGTGACAGCGCTGCCCAAGATGCGAAACGGAGCAGTCTTGATTCAGACAGCTTCCCCAGCCCAATCCCGAGCGTTAGTCGCCTTTGACAAGCTGGGTGATATTCCTGTTTCCGTCATTCCCCATAAAGGCCTCAACATGGTTCAGGGGAACATTTTCCATCGCTATCTCATCTTGCACTCTGATGACGAGCTCTGCGCCAATTTAGAACAGCGGGGTGTTCCTGTCATCTGGCGCGTTTACAGGGGACCCAAAGACAACAGGGTTCCTACTGGTGCCTTCATCTTGGCCTTGGAGGGTGATTCAGTGCCTGAAAAGGTCAAGGTGATGGTTTACCACTGCGACGTTAAACCATACGTCCCTCCTGCTATGGAGTGCTTTTAAGTGCTAGAAGTTCGGGCACATGACTTCCCACTGCATTTCCAGTGCCACATCTCGAGACTGTGGACGTCCACTGCACCCAGATACTCCATGTGCGCCACCTGCCACTTGCATCAACTGTGGAGAGCACCACTCCCCATGCTCGCCAGACTGCCCAGTACTCCAAAAGGAGCAGAAAATCATGGAGTACAAGACCCTGGACTAATTGACTTACACAGAGACAAAACGTAAATTTGAAAGATTACACCCAATTCATTTGATATCGACGTATGCTACAGCTACCTCACCATTGCTGTCCCAACTGCCAGTGGTTCCTCACTCTGTGCCACTAACGGTGGGCCCTCTGGGCAATCATGAAACTTCGCCCCCTTTGTGGTAGGGGCAAATCTTCCTCTGTTGCTCCCAAAGCACCTACGTCAGGAGCAGGGCCCCCCAAATGTATGGGACATCAGACCCTCTCCCCTGCCAGAGAAGCAACATCCTCCTCTGGCACCTCTCATGTGGAAGGGGTCACTTGGGGCCCTCTTTCCCAAGGTCTCCAATAATGCGTCAGCGGACACATTCCACTGGCTAAAGGAGTCAAAAGCTGCTGGACAAAGAGCTTCATGGTCTTCCTCTGTGCCTAAAGCTGCTTCGGAGAAATCTTCCCAGCAATCCCCTAAAGAGAAGTGAGAGAGCAAGCAAACTAAGAAATCTGCTAAGAAACAGGACCCTCTGGTGGCCCAACACCACCATTTCCTATCAGTGCAGCATCTGAGGGTGGGGTGGAGATCTTAGCGTCCCCTGCGGACCTGGATCTCACTGATGCCTCATCCACCATAGAAGTGGCTACAAATACTCAATCAGTGGCAGCAGGTGACCCTGCCTTCCCAGCCTCACGATAACGTCATCCTCCAGTGGAATTGCGGCGGTTTTTTCCACCTCCTGGCTGAGCTACGGCAACAGTTCAGCTTTACACCTGCTTCCTGCATTGTCCTCCAGGAAACCTGGTTCCCGGAAATGTGGACCACTGCCCTCCACAACTATACGGGCTATTACAAGAACAATAGTGACTATAGTAGTGTCAGGTGGAGTAAGAGTCTGTCCTGAACTCAGTATGCAATGAACCTATGCCCCTTCAACCCCTCTTGAAGCTGTGGCTGCCAGGATAAGGATGACGCTGGAAACAAGTCTGCAACATTTATCTTCCTCCAGATGGTGCTGTACCCCTGAATGCATTGGCTGCACTGATTGATCAACTCCCTAAACCTTTCCTACTTTTGGGTGATTTTAAAGTGGGGGGCATTGTGCTTACTGGACGAGGCAGAGATGTCGAAAATTTACTGTTGCAACTCGACCTCTTAAATACAGGTTCCCTCACACATTTCACTGTGGCACGTGGCACATATTGGGCCATAGATATCTTGGATTGCAGTCCTGACCTCCCATCTATTCACTGGAGAGCACATGACGACCAGTGTGATAGTGACCACTTCCTCATCTTCCTGTAACTCCCTGAGCGTCATACCCATGGGTGCCTACCCAGATGGGCTTTAAACAAGGCGGACTGGGAACCCTTCACCTCTGCTGTCAACCGCTGAATCTCCCCCTCATGGTAACATCGATGTAGTGGTTTAGCAGGTAACTACGACGATCGTTTCTGTGGCAAGAGAATTCAAACTTTGTTTGGGACTGTTCAAAGTATATATTCACACAACAGAATGAAAATCAAGAGACAGATAACCGATTTTGGCTTTTTCTCCAACTTCGTGTGTAAATTAATGCCCACTCAAAACACACAATTACGTGGAAAATGATGCGTCTAATGGCCTATACGATCAGAGACTGTGCTGGGATAGGTAATGATTTTAGTGCAATGGGGAACAGCCACAGGACACATCAATCAAGAGCTAGCAGTACAAGAGTCATAACAAATCCAATATTGACAGAAAATTCTCAGAATTATTGTTAATAAAAACAAATTCAACGCTGAATGCAGATCAGTTTTCTGAGGTGATCAAAATACTGGTTCACCGAGAAATGGAAACTTCCTTGGTATTTTGGAACTGTTAGCCGAGCATGAATCCCTCCTCACAACCCATCTGAAAGTGGATGCAAACAAAGGAGGTGGTCATGTCGATTACCTTTTGTATATGATTAGTGAATACCTAATGAGTTCCAGGGATGATAAAGTTCTCAGAGATATAGTATCGCGCATTAAAAGATCTAATATAAGTATTAATTGGACTCCACGCTAAACAAGTCTCATGTCGATCAACTGACTCTAATTGTTCGATATATTGACGGATCTGGCGTGTTTCTAAGGTCTACAGCAACCCGCAACGTAGCACCACTGTGAAGGCATCGCTCCAGCTCTGCAGGCACACCAGCCAAAGTCAGCCAAACTTGGCCTGGCCTGCAGGAAGCAGGGTAGTTCCGAGGGCGTGTAAAAGAGCAGTAGAGGGCGCCACGTCTACAGGCCTTTTAATGCATCCACCGCGTTATTTTCCTCAACAAATCGCGAGCACACATCGCCAGACCAATAGCTATCTAGTAGTCATCCGCCCCAAGTCAGGACACTTCATTTGTTGACGAGGTGTTTCAAGAATTTCACGTAACTGTTACAGATAGGGCTCCTGGGTTCATGTCGCCATGGAATTGGCTGACATCCCCGTTTACCTTACTCATCCGATCACCTTTCTGCTACAACAGATGCAGTGGGCCAACGAGGCTCTTCTGGCGAAACTTGCAGATCTGGCACACTGCCCACCAGAGATTTCGAAGTAGATGACCCACTGTCCATCCCCAGCTGAGGCTTCCAACAGCCGCTACTCTCCTTCCATGCATCCGAACACAAATTAGAACTGTGGTCGATCTACATAGTGCAGATGTAACATCATTTCCTGATCCACAGGTTGACAGGTGACACCCAGCAAAACAGTTATCTACTGGCCAGTTCCAGCCGCTTTGTAAACCAGCTCATCCAACAGCTGCATCCCAAGACTGACCCAGACTCTGTATCCTACGAACTTCTGAAGTCGAGCCTCTCTCACTATTTAGATTTCAACATTCATGTGGATACAGGCCACTATCTTCTGTTTAGTTGTCCCAAACTTTCCCATGAATCTTATCGTGAGTGTATTACGCAACTTCAGGGACACTCTATGGGGGCTGTCGCTTCCAGTGTGCTAATGACCAGTGTAAACATTTGTATGCTTCCTCCCTGGTGTATTACGTGGTTCTAGTGCACTCCCCAGACGAGTCTCTCCATCACAATTTGCTCAAGCTTAGGGATTTCTCCCTTGAGTGTTGTCTCCCCAATTGAGCAATCTCAGCACCCTTGTCATCCCTGTAGGATCCAGTGTTGGTGTTTGCCTCTAAACAGCCTCAGAGGCCTTCACCCCTTACCAAAACTACCCACAACACAGGCCAGCAGGGTGGACATCACCCGTGCACCTTTACCTCCTGTAGTCAATGTTTTATTAGCCATCAGCGGTATCAATGTCTTTTCCACCATGCCAAATGTTAGCATCTACGCAATTTTATAGGCAACCTCATTCCTGTCAAAGGCGCCCTCCCTGCCTGTATACAGTACAGGGTCACAGCTGTTGTGGTATGCCTTCTGGTGGTTGGTTTCTCTGCTGTCTCTAACCTTAGCAGCTTAGGCCTTTTCACCACTCTTGGGCTGCAGATTCACGATGCCACTCCTCATGTCAGTTGGGTGGAGGCCGGTTCCTAAGCCTCTAATTGTTTGCCGACCCCAAAGCGTTTTCTGCGTCCTCTTCTGGCGCCAAGGACTTTGAGGTCCGTGTCACACGTATCCTGTTGGCTGTTCCTAAGTTTCACAAAGTTCAGTCCATTCCCTTTGGTCTCCGAGACGGTCTCCAACAGGAACTCTGTCGTTCACAGGATGCTGGTGTCCTCACTCCCATCTCCAACAGTTGCTGGGGTACCCCCATATTTCTCGGAGAAACGCCAATGGTGCCTTATGAGACTGCAGCAATTTCAGTATCAGTCGACACCTATCCCCAAATCTGAGGATATTTTATCTAAACTGGGCGATGACACAGTTTTTGTGAAAACTGATCTTAGTAATGCATACCTCCAACTTCCGTTGGATGCAGTGTCCAGGGACATTTTAGTTATCAATACTCATTTGGTCTTTTTCAGTACAATCGGCACTCTTTCGGTGATTCCAGTTCACTGGCGATTTTTCATTGATATTGTGAACAACTGTTGTGGGATGTTCCCCACACTGACAACTACTTGGATGATATCCTGATCGCCAGTGCCTCTGCCTAAGACCTCGCCAACAATCTGGACATTTGTTTGCAGTGTATGATCATGTGGGCCTCTGTTGTAACAAAGATGAGCATGGCCTATTTGTATGACAAGTGGAATATCTTAGCCATGTCCTTAGTGCGTCTGGTGTCCACCTGATCCCATAGTTCGTTGACACCATCCAGAATCTCCCTGTGCCTCACGACAAGATTCAACTCAGTCAGCTCAACTATTACTGCCATTTCATTCCTCATGCAACTGCCAGTGTGGACCCTCTCCATCGCCCCCTCCACAAGAATGTCAGGTGGCACTGGTTTGCTGAGTGTGACAGGGCGTTCTGCATATTAAAATAAGCGCTCAAGCCTACCTGCTTGATGAGCTGTGACCCCTCTCAGCCGCTCAAGCTCGCCGCCGACACCTCCGATTATAGTGTGGTAGCTATTCTATCCTATATGACTGATCAAGTGGAGTGGCCAGCTGCCTTTCTATCTAAAACTCTTAGTTCTTCTCAGTGTAGCTACAGCCAAATTGCAAAAGAAGCATTGCCATTGTTTTTGGGCTCAAAAAGTTCCATGATTATACCTATGGGCGTCCATTTACCATCTATACATACCACAGGTCCCTGCTGACCCTCCTCCAGGCTTTGGCAGCTGTCCCCACCAACACAGCCCACCGCCTCCAGTGTTGGGCCATGTTCCTCTCCACCTACTCCTATGAGATACTTTTTCACCATGCCAATGCCAATGCTGATCTCCTTTCCCAGCTTTCACCAGGACATTACCTAGTGTTCAATGCTGATTCAGAAGTCTGCTGCCACATCGACTCTGCTGCCGCCAATTCCATCACATGGCTACCCCTGGGTGTGGACCTCGTCCAGTGCTACACTACAGATGATCCTCCATGTCATCCTCCAGCACATCCGGCATGGCTGGCCACTCAGTTTGAAGGCTCTGGTGCACTCGGATCTTCAGGCATTCTGGGGATTTTGCTAGGAAATATCTTCCTGGGACAGCATCATGCAGATCTAGGGCAACAACACCCACACTCAGGTGGCCATTCTGGCGGCTCTCCACAACTGCATCCTGCTGTTGCTCCATGAAGGACACTGGGGGACCATTTTCATCAAGCAGCTGTCTCGCCATTATGTCTACTAGCAGGACATGGATTCTGATATCAAGAATTTGGTCACTGCCTGTCCCACCTACCAGAGTCCGTAGGTGATCCCACTGCAGCATTACTTCCCATGGCCTTCCACCTCCGTTCCTTGGTCCCAGCCCCATCTGGACTTTGCTGGCCCATTCCTTGGCTCTATACGACTTATCACAGTGGACGCTGGATCTAGTTTTCTATTTGTGATCCACATCTCTTCCACTTCCCACACCATTCAGGCTCTTGCCCAAATTTTCGCTCTTGAGGCCCTCCCTGAATGTATTGCCACCAATAGCGGGCCTTAGTTTACTTCTCATTTTCTGCCTTCTGTGCTACTTGCAGCATTGCGTTAATCCACATTGTGTCTTTTCACCCTGCTTTTAATGGTTTGCCGAGAATTTTGTGTGGACTGTTAAGTCTCAATGTCCAAACTAAGCCAGCACCACTCCCACATTGAAGTTTTTTATCTTTTTCTCACAGCATAATGAGCCACTCTAATGGAGGGCTCCTCTCCAGCAGAGTGGCTGCATAGTCGCCCTCTTCATTCCTCTCTGTCCATTCTCCACCCCACAGACCATCCCACCTCTCCTCCTTATTCCTGCCATCTACGGACAACGTTTTTCTCACAGAGACCCTGTCAGGGCTATGAATTTAGTCTGTGATCAACCACATTGGCTGCCAGCCACCATTACCTATGTCCTGGGCAGAGCTACGCTTCTCATTGCACTCCTCAATTGCTCCCAATGTCGAAACTCCATCCCCCTTATGGTTTGCTGCCTCTGACACTCTGCTCTCTGTTCCAAACACACAGGACTCAGAGTGGCTCGCTGCGCTCCAGGTAGATGTGTGCTTCCTCCACCCATATGGCCCAGTCTGTCAACACCTCCACCTTCTGACCTGATGGATGTTGACCAACCAGCATCCCGTCCCTGGCCCTGCAGCAATGCTTCTGGCAATGAAACCATCCTCAACTCTGTCTCCTGCCTCCACCTCTCCTCAGGGATTTTTTTTAAGGCCTGACCTACAGTAAGCAGGCTAGTTCTGAGTATGTGCACAAGAGCAGTAGAGGCAACCACATCTATGGATCTTTTAGTGCATCTGCCATGCCATTTTCCTCAGTCAGTCTCAGCCCACACCACTAGACCAATGGTTATCTAGCAGTCATCCACCACATGGGTATAACTGCCTTTGCCCAATAAGCAGCATGAGTTCTGTCTCCACAAGCAGAAGCAGATCACCACCAGCACCACTCTACAGCCCCGACTTGACGTCACCCTTGCCACCCAGGACCGCTGCACGTTGCGACCCTCTGCTCTAGTTGTGGACTCAGATGCTGGAACAACTTTTATTTATTTATTTATTTATTTATGTCCTGAATCTTTGAGGTACATATACTATACCCTAGATGTTGGACAAAATGACATTCCATTAATATACTGTTACATTGTTATATTGTTACAACAGAAATTAACTTATTTTTCAAGATACTGTCTTACTGAGTAAAAACAGTTTTCAAAGAGATATGAAGTTACAGATTTTTTTTAAATCTATGGATTTTGTCCCCCCATGAACCATGGACCTTGCCGTTGGTGGGGACGCTTGCGTGCCTCAGCGATACAGATGGCCGTACCGTAGGTGCAACCACAACGGAGGGGTATCTGTTGAGAGGCCAGACAAACATGTGGTTCCTGAAGAGGGGCAGCAGCCTTTTCAGTAGTTGCAGGGGCAACAGTCTGGATGATTGATTGATCTGGCCTTGTAACACTAACCAAAACGACCTTGCTGTGCTGGTACTGCGAACGGCTGAAAGCAAGGGGAAACTACAGCCGTAATTTTTCCCAAGGGCATGCAGCTTTACTGTATGGTTAAATGGTGATGGCGTCCTCTTGGGTAAAATATTCCGGAGGTAAAATAGTCCCCCATTCGGATCTCCGGGCGGGGACTACTCAAGGGGACATCATTATCAGGAGAAAGAAAACTGGCGTTCTACGGATCGGAGCGTGGAATGTCAGATCCCTTAATCGGGCAGGTAGGTTAGAAAATTTAAAAAGGGAAATGGATAGGTTAAAGTTAGATACAGTGGGAATTAGTGAAGTTAGGTGGCAGGAGGAACAAGACTTTTGGTCAGGTGATTACAGGGTTATAAATACAAAATCAAATAGGGGTAATGCAGGAGTAGGTTTAATAATGAATAAAAAAATTGGAGTGCGGGTAAGATACTTCAAACAGCATAGTGAACGCATTATTGTGGCCAAGATAGACACAAAGCTCATGCCTACTACAGTAGTACAAGTTTATATGCCAACTAGCTCTGCAGATGAAGAAGAAATTGATGAAATGTATGACGAAATAAAAGAAATTATTCAGGTAGTGAAGGGAGACGAAAATTTAATAGTCATGGGTGACTGGAATTCGTCAGTAGGAAAAGGGAGAGAAGGAAACATAGTAGGTGAATATGGATTGGGGGGAAGAAATGAAAGAGGAAGCCGCCTTGTAGAATTTTGCACAGAGCATAACTTAATCATAGCTAACACTTGGTTCAAGAATCATGAAAGAAGGTTGTATACCTGGAAGAATCCTGGAGATACTAAAAGGTATCAGATAGATTACATAATGGTAAGACAGAGATTTAGGAACCAGGTTTTAAATTGTAAGACATTTCCAGGGGCAGATGTGGATTCAGACCACAATCTATTGGTTATGAACTGCAGATTGAAACTGAAGAAACTGCAAAAAGGCGGGAATTTAAAGAGATGGGACCTGGATAAACTGAAAGAGCCAGAGGTTGTAGAGCGTTTCAGGGAGACCATAAGGGAACAATTGACAGGAATTGGGGAAAGAAATACAGTAGAAGAAGAATGGGTAGCTCTGAGGGATGAAGTAGTGAAGGCAGCAGAGGATCAAGTAGGTAAAAAGACGAGGGCTAATAGAAATCCTTGGGTAACAGAAGAAATATTGAATTTAATTGATGAAAGGAGAAAATATAAAAATGCAGTACATGAAGCAGGCAAAAAGGAATACAAACGTCTCAAAAATGAGATCAACAGGAAGTGCAAAATGGCTAAGCAGGGATGGCTAGAGGACAAATGTAAGGATGTAGAGGCTTGTCTCACTAGGGGTAAGATAGATACTGCCTACAGGAAAATTAAAGAGACCTTTGGAGAGAAGAGAACCACTTGTATGAATATCAAGAGCTCAGATGGCAATCCAGTTCTAAGCAAAGAAGGGAAAGCAGAAAAGTGGAAGGAGTATATAGAGGGTTTATACAAGGGCGATGTACTTGAGAACAATATTATGGAAATGGAAGAGGATGTAGATGAAGATGAAATGGGAGATAGAATACTGCGTGAAGAGTTTGACAGAGCACTGAAAGACCTGAGGCGAAACAAGGCCCCGGGAGTAGACAATATTCCATTAGAACTACTGATGGCCTTGGGAGAGCCAGTCATGACAAAACTCTACCATCTGGTGAGCAAGATGTATGAGACAGGCGAAATACCCACAGACTTCAAGAAGAATATAATAATTCCAATCTCAAAGAAAGCAGGTGTTGACAGATGTGAAAATTACCGAACTATCAGTTTAATAAGTCACAGCTGCAAAATACTAACGCGAATTCTTTACAGACGAATGGTAAAACTGGTAGAAGCGGACCTCGGGGAAGATCAGTTTGGATTCCGTAGAAATGTTGGAACACGTGAGGCAATACTAACCTTACGACTTATCTTAGAAGAAAGATTAAGAAAAGGCAAACCTACGTTTCTAGCATTTGTAGACTTAGAGAAAGCTTTTGACAACGTTAACTGGAATACTCTCTTTCAAATTCTGAAGGTGGCAGGGGTAAAATACAGGGAGCGAAAGGCTGTTTACAATTTGTACAGAAACCAGATGGCAGTTATAAGAATCGAGGGACATGAAAGGGAAGCAGTGGTTGGGAAAGGAGTGAGACAGGGTTGTAGCCTCTCCCCGATGTTATTCAATCTGTATATTGAGCAAGCAGTAAAGGAAACAAAAGAAAAATTCGGAGTAGGTATTAAAATTCATGGAGAAGAAGTAAAAACTTTGAGGTTCGCCAATGACATTGTAATTCTGTCAGAGACAGCAAAGGACTTGGAAGAGCAGTTGAACGGAATGGACAGTGTCTTGAAAGGAGGATATAAGATGAACATCAACAAAAGCAAAACGAGGATAATGGAATGTAGTCAAATTAAATCGGGTGATGCTGAGGGGATTAGATTGGGAAATGAGACACTTAAAGTAGTAAAGGAGTTTTGCTATTTAGGGAGTAAAATAACTGATGAAGGTCGAAGTAGAGAGGATATAAAATGTAGACTGGCAATGGCAAGGAAAGCATTTCTGAAGAAGAGAAATTTGTTAACATCGAGTATAGACTTAAGTGTCAGGAAGTCGTTTCTGAAAGTATTTGTATGGAGTGTAGCCATGTATGGAAGTGAAACATGGACGATAACCAGTTTGGACAAGAAGAGAATAGAAGCTTTCGAAATGTGGTGTTACAGAAGAATGTTGAAGATTAGGTGGGTAGATCACGTAACTAATGAGGAGGTATTGAATAGGATTGGGGAGAAGAGGAGTTTGTGGCACAACTTGACTAGAAGAAGGGATCGGTTGGTAGGACATGTTTTGAGGCATCAAGGGATCACAAATTTAGCATTGGAGGGCAGCGTGGAGGGTAAAAATCGTAGAGGGAGACCAAGAGATCAATACACCAAGCAGATTCAGAAGGATGTAGGTTGCAGTAGGTACTGGGAGATGAAGAAGCTTGCACAGGATAGAGTAGCATGGAGAGCTGCAGCAAACCAGTCTCAGGACTGAAGACCACAACAACAACAACATGGATTTTGTTTATGGCCTTTAAGTTACTTTGCAGCTTATTAAACAAATGTGAACCTGAGTGATATACCCCCTTTCTTGCACAGTATGGTATAACAATGATGTCAGTGTATGTCACTATTTGCCTTTGTATGGTGTTCATGTACATATTTATTTTGAATAAATACATTTCCATTTTTAGCATGCTTTTTTTAGGTACATGACAACTTCTAGTATATAGATACATGGTAGGGGTAGAATCCCGAGTTATTTAAAGAATAGTTTGCATTATTTTTGGCTGTTAGCATTTTTTCATTATCCTCACAATCTTTTTTTGTTTCTGGAATGTTGCTATGCTATGAGGAGAATTTCCCCACAATATGATCCCATATCTCAATAGGGAGTGTATGCAAGCATAATACGCCACTCTGTTTCAGGACTTGTGTGGTTCCATATAATCCTATTTGCATAAGTCATTTTCGATAGTTTAGAATTTAATGATGTGATGTGGGAATTCCATTTAAGATTGTCTTGTAAGTAGATGCTAAGAAATTTTGGTTCAGTGACACTGTTAATTCTTTGGTTTTCCATGGACATGTGTGGTTTTAATGGGTGTTTATTTTTTTATGTACGGAAGTGTAAGACGACTGTTTTTTTGAGGGTTTATCTGAAATGTATTCCTCATAAACCACTCTGTGACATTTTCATTTGTAACTTTAAACTTAGAGCCATTTCATTTTCACCTTCAATTAATATGCTCGTGTCATCTGCTAATGGCACTGGTTTGGAGTGTTGAACGTGTAGAGGGAATTCGTTTAAGAAAATTAAGAAGAGAAAGGGACCTAAAATTGAGCCTTGTGGAACACCATGGGTTAATGTGGAAGGTTTCGACTGATAAGCTTGGAGTTCGTTTTTTCCCGTGTGTTTTACCTCTGTTATCTGAGAGCGATTTTCTAGGTAGGATTTCAGCCACTCGTGTGGCATGCTTCTTACACCGTACCACTCTAACTTTCTTAGGAGAATTTCATGGTCTATTAAATCAAATGCTTTTGTTAAATCCAGGAAAACCCCCGAAACATTTTTGTGACTATCCACTGAATTTAAAATACGATTTATGAGGCTAAAAGTGGCTGCTTCAGCACTCCGTGGCCTGAAGCCATGCTGACATCCTGAGATCATATTTTTTGTTAAAGAAATCAGTTAATTGTGAGAGAACTAGTTTTTTAATGATTTTTGAAAAACCTGAGAGGAGTGACACAGGCCTATAGTTGACCATCTGCTGCCGATTGCCCTTTTTGCAAAGGGTACAACTTTTGCAGTTTTTAACTGTTGTGGGAAAAATACCACTTGATAGTGAAGAATTGCATATATCTAACAGTGGTGCAAGTATCTGTTCAGCTGATATTTTTATAATATAGTCCAGCACTTCATCAACTCTGGCTGAATATTTATTTTTTAATGACTTTATGGTCTTTAACAGTTCTTTCCTACTTATTGGTCAAAGGAACATGGATGTATTTGTTACACTATTTCCAGAAATTTCCTGTAACATTTTGTTTGATGTTTTTCCCATTTGTTCCTTCACTAGCAGACCAGCAATATTGGTGTAGTAAGTATTGAAGTGGTTAGCAATTAATTTTTGATCAGTGATCTTGTTGCCCACCTGTGACAATACAATATTTTTGTGTTTCCAGCTTTCCAGTAAGTCTCTGTACTGTGTTCCACATTATCTTAGTTTTGTTTGATGATTCCACAATACGTTTGTCATTTTCCCTTCATTTTGCTTCCCTTATTACACGACTCAAGAGTTAACTTGTATTTTTTGAAGTAGTGAGCAAATTCAGGGCTGCTATCTGTTTCTGATAGTGCAAAAAAGTTCTCTCTTTCTTCTACATGCTACTTTGATCCCTAATGTAATCCAAGTTTTGGGTTTTCTAGGGCCTTTAAAAATTTTCTTTTTTGGAAATACAATTTCAAAACAATGCCTGTAAATTTCCATGAAATTACCCAGCTTTTCATCTGTGTTGTAACTGTTGTAGATTTTATTCCACGAGTGGGTACTTAGCATATGTTTGAAGTGCTCAGTATTTTGCATGCTGAATTTTCTCTTGTAGATAACACTTCCATTCCTAGACAAGTCAATAGTTCCACATATGGCAAGTAGCTGTGCATTGTGGTCACTGTAGCCAGTATTAAAGTTTTCTGAGGTGTGCATGTCTGTGTTTACAAAGATCTGATCAATAAGTGTAGCACTAGTTTTTGTTATGTGTGTTGGGGAGTTTATTTTAGTGCACAGGTTATATTCTTGAATAATATTAAGGAATTTTTCTCTTTGGGAGCTGTGTGTTAAGAGGTCAATATTAAAATCACCACACAGAACTATAGTTTTGCAAGCATTTTAACCCATTAAGTACCAGTGTCCTATTTTGAGGACAGAGCACATATTTATTTATAAATACACAATAAATTATTAATTTGCAACTATTACTGTTACACAGTATTTGTTGATGCTTTTTATAACAAATGTATGCTTACAGGAAATTAAAAGCAATAAATCCTACCATTATTGATTATTGAATACTAAGGTTCGATGGCACGACAACAGATGCGTTACAATTGGTGCAAATTTTGACAAAGTTGAACCTTTGGGAGCAGCTACGCAGTACAGTAGACAAGCAAGTAAGAAGACACAAGTGCAACAACCTGCCGTTTTGAAATCGTATAACGCTTACATGGGAGGTGTTGATCACCATGACTGGTTAGTTTGAAAATATGCGATGGTAATTTAAGTGAAAAAATGGTACTGGGAGCTATTTACATGCATGCTGGAAATGGCCCTCATAAATGCCTGGCTCTTCTAAAGATTAGTACATGGGAACAATCACTGGATTTACTGGATTTCAGACGTGCTGTTACAGTTACATACCTGAAATTGGACACTGGAAGACTAAATATTGGACGTCCAATGGAATACCCATCAAGTCAGTTGTGAGTGATACTAGACATCAGGTTTGATGGAATTGGTCATATGATTGACAAAAGGAGCACGTAAAGATGATGTGTAAGAGCTAAATTCAACGGGAAACTAAAAACATATTGTGTTAAATGCCGTGTAACGCTGTGTGTGAAGTGTTTTGTACCATTTCACAAGAAACAAGTAGTTAAGACTTGAATACAGTTTAGTATGCTGTACAATACTGTTAGATCCCAGAGTCCTATTTTGAGGACGGCCATTATATCCACATGTATAAATATTCTTTGGCTATTTTTGTACTTATTGTGGTTCATACACTACGTATGTTATAATTAAGGAATACAAAATTCAGTTTAAAAAACATTAATTTGGGACTTAATGGGTTAAGTTTCTCTAGTGCAAGATCAAGTTTTTTAAAGAAAATGTTTACATTGCTGTTGGGTGATCTGTAAACACATTATTATAGGTTTTCCTGATGTTATTTCAACAGCTGAGGCTTCAAAGTGTTTTTCACTTCCTAACTGATTTACACAGTCTATTATCTTATAGTCTGTTTTCTTTTACATAAATGCAGCTTCCTCCAAGCTTCGATATTGATCTGCAAAAGTAGTTTGCTAGAGTGAAACCTTGTACTGCTTCTGAGATGGGCCTTTAATTTTATGCCTACTGTTGATGCCTAAGAAGATAGTCAGTTTTGTTTGTTAGAGAACTTTTCAGAAGATAGTCTCACACAAAAATTTACTTATGTTTCCCTAGAGCTTTAAGTTAT
Organism: Schistocerca serialis cubense; assembly: GCF_023864345.2. Taxonomy (NCBI): domain Eukaryota; kingdom Metazoa; phylum Arthropoda; class Insecta; order Orthoptera; family Acrididae; genus Schistocerca; species Schistocerca serialis. Next base: position 247,130,009 of record NC_064639.1, on the reverse strand, counting down.
CAAAGAAGTTGTTAATTTATTTTCTAGAAGGACTTTTCTTACTTGTTTTGAACTGTTAATGGATCACAGAAGTTACGTTTGCGAATATAAACTGGCTGTGTCAATGAATTGATTGTGAATGCATTCACTGATGTACTGTGAGAGTGCCCCAAATCAATTCCAAAGGAAAGGTTTCTGACCTTTCTATGAGGCCCACTAGAAAGACAGGCCATGGCACGAATGTCACAGCATGTGACACTGCAGGTCTTAAGAGTGCCAGCAGCAATCTCTGGTAGAGAGCACTTAACTATTTCAGATGAGTTTAATAACTGTTGACTATGTGTTTAAATGCATGCAAGTTCTCAAAAGCACACGACAAAATTAAGAGCTTTAGTGGGTACCTTTGCAGTTAAATATTGATTTCCCTTGGGCCCTGTACGGAGCCAAGCAATCTTGAACTGTGGCAGACAAGTCCACTAGTGTGATGTTATAAGTTTGTAGCAAGGCTGGGATATTTCGTTGGTCCCGCCTTTTTACCAAACTGAGGCCAACATTTTTAGGCAACCATCAAAGTGACATACTCAATTTCCATAGCCAATCATACGATCATGCTGCAAATATGAGTGGCAAATACAGAGGAACGCAAGCTTTGAGTTTGGAAAAAATCGTATGTCGATGTTTGTACAATATTGTGGTCATTCTCTTAATCAGTTGGAAAGGCAGCTACTAACTCTTTCTAATCAGCCGTTCAATTCTTAGATTTCATCTAGAATTTATATATAGTTTTCACAGCAAGCACAGAATGATACAGAAATCTAACTTAAAAACCACCACAGGAAAATAGACTGTTTCTCGCGTTGAAAAAGCTTGGTGATACTCACGCGTCTTGTCGATGGGAACCTTCTAAAGCCATTGCCTACAATTATTCTGAAATCAGAGAAGCCCTAACCAGCACATCATCTATTAGGAAGTAAAAAGTCCTCGTGATAAATGAAGCAACATATATTTTGGGAAAGATGAGTAGCCTCGAATCCGCTCTATTTGCAATTTTTTGGAACAACATTTTGGAGTGTTTCTACAACTGTTGGCAGCCTCTGTCAGTCAAGAGACGAGGTCGACCTGTACGCTTTTGTGCTGTACATGTCCCTTCACATTTCCACTTCACTATCACATCGGAAACAGTGGATCTACGGATGTTTAGGAGTGTGAAAATCTCTCGAATAGATGCATGACCCAAGTGCCACCCAATCACCTGACCACGTTCAAAGTGTTGTAGGACCCGAAAATTATTCTTGAATCAGCCATGCGTGCATTGGAAACATTGAAATCATTTGTTAAATCCAAAAGATATGAGTTTGATAAATATGAAGAAGCAGTTAAAGGATTATCAAATACTGATCAGTGAACAAGAAATATAAGAAACTTCCTGGCAGATTAAAACTGTGTGCCCGACCGAGATTCGAACTCGGGACTTTTGCCTTTCGCGGGCAAGTGCTCTACCAACTGAGCTACCGAAGCATGACTCAGGCCCGGTACTCACAGCTCTACTTCTGCCAGTACCTCGTCTCCTACCTTCCAAAATTTACAGAAGCTCTCCTGCGAACCTTGCAGAACTAGCACTCCTGAAGTTTCATATCAGCGCACACTCCGCTGCAGAGTGAAAATCTCATTCTGGAAACATCCCCCAGGCTGTGGCTAAGCAATGTCTCCGCAATATCCTTTCTTTCAGGAGTGTTAGTTCTGCAAGGTTCACAGGAGAGCTTCTGTAAAGTTTGGAAGGTAGGAGACGAGGTACTGGCAGAAGTAGAGCTGTGAGTACCGGGCATGAGTTGTGCTTCAGTAGCTCAGTTGGTAGAGCACTTGCCCGCGAAAGGCAAAGGTCCCGAGTTCGAATCTCGGTCGGGCACACAGTTTTAATCTGCCAGGAAGTTTCATATCAGCGCACACTCCGCTGCAGAGTGAAAATCTCATTCTGGAAAGAAATATAAGGTTGAATCTGCTCGATTACATGAAACCGCAAGTGGCTAAAGCTAATCTGTCTCCAAAATGGATACTTAGTCATGTTTTATCCCAGTGGTCGGTCAGCTACAGGTTTCTCTTACTGAAAGCGTGAATGCATATGATGCTGTCTGTTTGAGATTTGGATTTCTGAATCACTTAAATGAAATTCCTGTGCTGCTGCAGAAGAATTGGTAACAGGTTACAAAGACAATTTAGAACCTAGTCTTTGTAATGAGTTGTTTCAGTCTGTATCATTGATACATTTATACAAAAAGGACCAATCTAATGGCCAAAATTGTTCTATCAAATTCTTGACAGTCAAAATTGCAGAGCTCCATTCCCAAACACAGAAATTACACTGGGAATGTACTTGGTTTTAATGGTCTTGAATTCCACTGGAAGACCTTCATTTTTAAAAATGAAAAGTATTAAAAAATAGTTTGAGAACTGTGGTGAAGCAAAACTGCCTATCCCTATTCAGCACAGAGTGATTTGCTCTGTGAGCTGGATTCCAGCTAAATCAACGATTTTTTGTCACAAAAATACCCACAAGTTTCCATTCATTAATGTCATGTCTTAATTTGGTTTATTTCTGCTATTTTACTTTATTTTGTCATTTAATTATTTCTTATCACAATAAATTATTGAAACACTTGAAAGAAAAAAATTGTTTAACCTATTTAAAAAGATGATAGGTGCCTAAACTCCTTTGCAGTACCATCGCCTCCGTATCTCAAAATCCGGACCTGATTTGACAGGTCATGCGGTACAGTGTTTGACGAAGTTAGTTGTTGAAGTGATCATTGCCTCATTCCGTGTGGTATGGCAACATGTCTTCAAGACATCGTCTGAGAGATAACGATCGAGGACAAGCTGCTGGATGGCTCGAAGCCTGTTGAAGTGTCACTACTGCAGCCACAGTAACGAGTGCGTCCAGAAGTGTCATCTCGCGATTAAAAAAGGTCGCTGGAGGTGGAAATGCTATGCGAAAGCTTGCCGGTGGTCGTAGATGGACCATTAGACCACAAGAGAACCTATATGTAGCCCTCGTGGTGAAAAGGAACAGACACCTCACTCCCATGCTGATCTCTGCAGACCTTGTAACTGCTGCCACTACACTTATCTCTGCCAGAACCAGTTTACAGCGATTAAACCAGGTTGGTTTGTATACTCTAAAGCCTGTTAAATGGTTCCCACTGCAAATACACTATCGTCAGGAAACTGTTCATTGGTGTTTATGAACTGTTAGTTGGGTTCAGCAACAGTGGTTCAGAGTGACGCTCTTCGGCAAATCCTTTTTCGCTGTCGCAAGTGATTCTGGCCCTCGTTGGTTTGGGAAGAGGGGAAACGTGTTACTCGCCACAGAATGTTCATGAATTTCATTAGTTTGATGTTCATCTCAGAGTAGCACTTGATCTATGTAAATGATATTAAATATTGTACTATATATTCCAAAATTGTTCTGTATGCCGATGGCACGTCCATTGTATGTAAAAAGGAATCATGTAATGAACTAGAGGCTGAGTGTAATAATGTGACAAAAGAAATTGTTCAGTTTTTTAATGAAAGCCACTTAAATGTAAGCACCAGTAAAACACATTTGATGGAGTTTAACAAAAGTAGTTTGAATAATGAAATTAAATTATACATTGGCAATGAAGTGGTAAAGAAAGATTCTAGTGTAAAATTCTTTGGCGTAACAATCCAAAGCAACCTTACTCCCTAGCAACTAAGTTGTCAAAAAATATATTTGCAATCAGTACTATTAGCAAGTTTTGTAGAGACACTGTAGTCCTAAAGACTGCATACCATGCTCTTTTCTCCACTCACTTCAACTATGGTATTGAAATTTGGGGGGCAACAACCAAAGCTAAACTAGAGAAGCTACTCATTCTTCAAAAAAAGGGGTGTGAGAATAATCTGTGGAGCAAAATATAGGGAATCTTGTCGCGACTTGTTTCCGAAAACAGAGGTGTTAACTGTTATAAACACATACATTCTAAAAGCCATATTGCTTGTGAATAGACTGCTCCCAAACACTTATTCAGATTTCCACCAGTACAATACTAGAAATAAAGAAAGATTTTACATTGGCAGCCACAGAACAGAACATTATGAAAAGGGGCCTCAGTATGCCGGTATAAAATCAGCTAATGCACTGCCTAGTGGCCACGGCTCTTCCTACAATTAAACTGAAACATCAGCTTAAGAAATTTTTAGTAAAACACCCTTTCTACACATTAGAAGAGTACCATACTTATATGAAGAACAACAAATGCTTTGTGAAATTATGTGAATAGAAATCAGTAAACATCTTGTTGTAATTTTGTTGTAAATTAATGATGTATTCAGAAGAATGTGTCTTGTGTAATGTACAAATAACTTTAATCATTACTGTTTCTTTGTACATGTGCAGTGTACCATTCGATGTTGAATAAATTATTTGCTTGGTGTAGCCCAGTCTCTGTCTTCCTTATAGTTCTTACCCTCTACAGCTCTCTCCAGTACCACGGAAGTTATTCACTGATGCCTTAACTGACGACCTATACTATGTGATAAGAAGTATTCGGACATCTGGCTGAAAATGGCTTAAACATTTGTGGCACCCTCCATCGGTAATGCTGGAATTCAATCTGGTGCTGACCCACCCTTAGCCTTGATGCAGCTTCCACTCTCACAGGCATATGTTCAATCAGGTGCTGGAAGGTTTCTTGGGGAATGCTAGCCCATTCTTCATAGAGTGCTGCACTGAGGAGAGGTACTGATGTTGGTCGGTGAGGCCTGGCATGAAGTCGGTGTTCCAAAACATCCCAGAGGTGTTCTGTGGGATTCAGGTCAGGACTCTGTGCAGGCAAGTCCATTATAGCGATGTTATTGTCGCGGAACCACTTCTGCATTATGAACAGGTGCTCAATCGTGCTGAAAGATGCAATCGGCATTCCCAAATTGCAACAAGTGGGAAGCAAGAGGGTGCTTAAAACATCAATGTAGGCCTGTGCTGTTATAGTGTCATGCAAAACAACAAGGGGTACAAGCCCCCTCCATGAAAAACACTACCACACCAAAACACCACCGCCCCCAAATTATTCTGTTGGCACTACGCATCCTAGCAGATGACGTTCTCCGGGGATTAACCATACCCACACCCTGCCATCGAATCGCTACATTATGTACCATAATTCATTACTCCACACAACGTTTTTCCACTGTTCAATGGTCCAATGTTTACGCTCCTTACACCAAGCGATGTGTTGTTTGGCATTTATGGGCGTTATGTGTGGCTTATAAGTAGCTGCTCGACCATGAAGTCAGTTTTCTCACCTCCCACCTAACTGTCATAGTACACTACTGGCCATTAAAATTGCTACAACAAGAAGAAATGCAGATGATAAATGGGTATTCATTGGACAAATATATTACACTAGAACTGACATGTGATTACATTTTCATGCAATTTGAGTGCATAGATCCTGAGAAATCAGTACCCAGAACAACCACCTCTGGCAGTAATAGCGGCCTTGATATGCCTGGGCATTGAGTCAAACAGAGCTTGGATGGCATGTACAGGGACAGCTGCCCATGCAGCTTCAACACGATACCACAGTTCATCAAGAGTAGTGACTGGCGTATTGTGATGAGCCAGTTGCTCGGCCACCATTGACCAGACGTTTTCAATTGGTGAGAGGTCTGGAGATTGTGCTGGCCAGGGCAGCAGTCGAACATTTTCTGTATCCAGAAAGGTCCGTGCAGGACCTGAAACATGTGGTCGTGCATTATCCTGCTGAAATGTAGGGTTTCACAGGGATCTAATGAAGGGTAGAGCCACGGGTCATAACACATCTGAAATGTAACGTCCACTGTTCAAAGTGCCGTCAATGCGAACAAGAGGTGACCGAAACATGTAACCAATGGCACCCCATACTATCACGCTGGGTGATATGCCAGTATGGCAATGACGAATACATGCTTCCAATGTGCATTCACCGCGATGTCACCAAACACAGATGCGACCATCATGATGCTGTAAACAGAACCCGGATTCATCCGAAAAAATGACGTTTTGCCATTTGTGCACCCAGATTCATCATTGAGTACACCATCGCAGGCACACCTGTCTGTGATGCAGCATCAAGGGTAACTGCAGCCATGGTCTCCGAGCTGATAGTCCATGCTGCTGCTGCAAACTTCGTCAAAATGTTCATGCAGATGGTTATTGTCTTGCAAATGTCCCCATCTGTTGACTCAGGGATCGAGACGTGGCTGCACTACCCGTTACAGCCATGTGGATAAGATGCCTGTCACCTCAACTGCTAGTGATGACGAGGCCATTGGGATCCAGCACGGCGTTCCATATTACCCTCCTGAACCCACCGATTCCATATTCTGCTAACAGTCATTGGATCTCGACCAACGAGAGCAGCAATGTCGCGATACGATAAACCGCAATCACGATAGGCCACAATCCGACCTTTATCAAAGTCGGAAACGTGATGGTACGCATTTCCCCTCCTTACATGAGGCATTGCAACATCGTTTCACCAGGCAACACTGGTCAACTGCTGTTTGTGTATGAGAAATCAGTTGGAAACTTTCCTCATGTCAGCACGTTGTAGGTGTCGCCACTGGCGCCAACCTTGTGTGAATGCTCTGAAAAGCTAATCATTTGCATTTCACAGCATCTTCTTCCTGTAGGTTAAATTTTGCGTCTGTAGCATGTCACCTTTGTGATGTAGCAATTTTAATGGCCAGTAGTGTAGTTGCAGTGGATCCTGATGCAGTTTGCAGTTCCTGTGTGATGGTTTGGATAGATGTGTGCCTATTACACATTACAACCCTCTTAAACTGTCAGAGGTCTCTGTCAGTCAACAGACAAGGTCAACTTGTATGTGTCTCTTCACATTTTCATTTCACTATCACATCAGAAACAGTGGACCTATGGATGTTGAGGAGTGTGAAAATCTCGCGTACAGACGTATGATACAAGTGACACCCAATCACCTGACCACGTTCATAGTCCGTGAGTTTTGCGGAGCACACCATTCTGTTCTCTCACAATGTCTAATAACTGCTGAGGTTGCTGATGTGGAGTACCTGGCAGTAGGTGGCAGCACAATGCACTTAATATGAAAAACGTATGGTTCTGGGATGTTCAGATACTTTTGATCACATAGTGTATCATCCTCTTCCTTCCTCTTGTCATTGTTTTCCATATATTCCTTTCCTCGCCGATTCTCCACAGACCATCCTCATTTCTTACCAGTCCACCTAATTTTTACATTCTTCTGTAGTACCACATCTCAAATCCTTCTATTCTCTTCTGTTCTGGTTTTCCCACAGTCCATGTCTCATTGCCATACAATACTGTGTTCCTAATGTACATTCTGAGAAATTTCTTCCTCAAAGTAAGACCTACCCTGTTTTTTATGCTATTCTTGCTCCTTCTGTCATGGGTTATTTTGCTGCCTAGGTAGCAGAATTTCTTAACTTTGGCACTTTGAGATCACAAATTATGATGCTAAGTTTCTCGCTGTTCTCATTTCTGCTACTTCTCAATACTTTCATCTTACTTCGATTTACTCTCAATCCATATTCTGTACTTGTTAGATTGATCATTCTATTCAAGAGGTTTCACTCGTTTAAGTCATTGCTTCTTCAAGGTATAGATTGAACGGCCAAGGCCTTAGCCAAAGGTGGGGAGGGGGGCGAGGGTGATCTGGATCCCCCTCTGTCACCTAATTGAAATTACATATGACCTACTTGATGTGTCAACAAACTGCAAAAAAATTTTGCTTTTCAATCATTTGAAGAAAACGGGACCATCGGTAGATTTAAACGCTTGATATATCTATTTCGCTACCGGCAATCACTCTCCCCTACTGTAGTAAGGCGAGCTCTTATCCATTATTAGCCGTACTTGACCTAAGCTGTTTTGTTAATAACTTCATTTAATGTACTGCCGTTTGTTGTTTTGTGTTGCGTGCTGTTGGGATAGTTTCTATTTATGGATAATAAAAACAATGGAGAGGAACACCGATTTTGATTCATCCACTAGCTTTATCATAAGTTAAAAATATGTACACACTACTATAATTAACAATCTATAGTAGTTTAATGTTAGCATGGGAGTCGTTATTTGAAGACTCGTAGAACATTGAGATTGCAATATCTCAGCATTTCACAAGGCAGTGGAGTGGTAGACATATTTAAGAGTAAATGAAAATCTTTGCATAAAAATACATTTATTTATCTGTGTCACCCGAAAACCGTGTTGATCAACAAAACCATCACCCAAATAATGATGTTATATTTCTTAAAAAAATTACTAAAAATTCTATCATCAGTAGCCCAAATGGCAAAATCATATTGCTGAGTAAGAAATATTTAATTGTGGATTTGGGCATTTCTCAGAGATTATGTATAGATAATTCTTGCATTGGGGTGGGGTGGGGTGGGGTGGGGTGGGGTGGGGTGGGGTGGGGTGGGGTGGGGTGGGGTGGAGTAGGTTATTTTGTGTGTTCAAAGTGACCCCCATCAGCAGCCAAACAATGTCGATGCTGCTAAACTGTTGACCAGACTACGGCTCTCAGTGTTGCTGGTGTGATACTGGCAGAGGACAGCTCAATGGTTTCACTTAGCTCATTCAGTGCAGCAATATTCTACTGATAAATTTGATTTTTCAAGATCCCACTTGTGTAAAATTCAAGAGGTGTAAGGTCCAGAGACCGTGGTGGGTACAAAACAGCTGGTCTTCGACCTATCCATCATCCAAGTCTAGATTTTCTTCCAAGCTGACTCAGACATCACTGTGATAGTGAGGCGAAGCACCATCTTGTAGGTAAAATCTTTCATTTCCAAACACCACTTGGATGGCAGGTAAAATCGATGTTTGCAGGGTATGAAGATACCCCTCACCAGTTACTGTACCTTCAGAGAAGAATAGGCCAACCAAACTGTGCGATGATGGACCACACAACACATTAATACCTGGTAGGTTAACATGATTGTAAATGTGAACACGAGAATTTTCTGGAGCCTAGTTCATGCAATTGTGCCAGTTTACAGTACCATTCAGTTCAAATTGCACCTCGTCAGACCAGAAACCCATCCCTGCAAACTGTTCATCCTTCCAAAGCGTGCCTTCAAACCATTCACAGTACTCTATCCTTCAGTCTGGGTCATACTCATTCATAGCATGCATCGATCTTTGGATGTAGCCTTTCCACTTTGCAGCCTTCAGAATTTGTCGTATGCTTGATCGACCTACCCTGCTTTCATCTGCACCCTGCTTCACAGATTTTTTTAGGTGACCTAGGAAAATGTTGCAACACAGCAGCACTAGAAGCTGAACTTGTTGATGTTTCTGGCCAGCCAGATCTTACCTTATGCACACCCTGAACAGTACCATTGGCTTCTATATATCCTGGATATGGTAAATTGTTGTACATGTTGGTGGCTGTGTTCTGTACACATTACACTTGCTCTGTTGTACGTCCATCATGTTTTCATACTTCTAGTGCCACTTCAGTATGATGTTGTGTTGCTCAAACTACAACCTTAACTTCGTTCATTGCTTTATCACCAAACTGATTGTCATCCAACAGATCCTCAAATTTCTTTTTCATTTTTCAGTGTATTATTGTTGTCAGCAACTTGGATGCATGAGCTGTTAAGCAAATTGTATAATTTTCACACTTGTCCACTCTTGCTATCTTCTGAATTGTATGGGTGATATTTTTCCAAAAGTCTGATGGCATATTGCCAGTCTCATTCATTCTACACACTAACATGAATAATCATTTTGTTGCCACTTCCCACAAAGACTTATCTGTCCCTTCTACCTCATTTGATTTTAAGTCTTCCAAAGCTCTTCTAAATTCTGAATCTAATATTGGATCACCTATATCTTCTCTACCAAGTCCTGTTTCTTCTTCTATCCCATCATCAGATAATTCCTCCCCCTAATAGAAGCCCTCAGTGTACACTTGTTATCTGTCCGCTCTTTCCTCGGCATTTAACAGTGAAATTCCCTTCTCACTCTTAATGACATTGCGCTTGTTTTAATTTCACCAAAGGTTATTTTGGGTTTTATATATGCTGAATCAGTCCTTCCAATACTCTTTTTTTTTCAGTTTCTTCACATTTTTCATTTACCCATTTCATCTTAGGTTCCCTGCACTTCCTATGCATTTCATTCCTAATTGACCTGTATTTCTGCATTCCTGAATTTCCCTGTAATATTTTTGTGCTTCCTTCTCTCATCATTCAACTGAAATATTTCTTCTGTTACCCATGGTTTCTTTGCAGTTACCTTCTTCGAACAGGCTACGTTTTTCCCTCCAACTTCTGTGATTGCCCTTTTTAGAGATATCCATTCCTCTTCAACTAAACTGATTACTAAGTTATTCATTATTGCAGTACCTATATCCTCAGAGAACTCAAAGTGTATCTCTTCATTCCTTAGTACTTCCGTATCCAACCTCCTGGTGCACTGATTCATCCTGACTAATCTGTTAAACTTCAGCCTACTCTTTATTGTTATCAAATTGTGATGTGAGTCCATACCTACCCCTGGGTATGCCTTACAATCCAAAATCTGATTTTAAAATCTCTGTTGACCATGATGTAATCTAACTGAAAAATCTGGTCTCTTCCAAGTATACCACCTGCTCTTGTGATTCTTGAACAGAGTAGTCATTATTATCATCTGAAATTTATTGCAGAACTCAGTCATTCTCCTCTCTCATTCCTATTACCAAGCCCTATTCTCCCATAGCCATTTCTTCTACTCCTTCCCCTACAACCACGTAACAATCACCCCTGACTATTACATTTTCATGTACTTAATTACCCATTCACCATAATCATATACTTCCTCTCTCTCTTCATCACTTGCTTGCAATGTCGGCTTGTATAACTGAACTATTGTTGCCAGGATTGGCTTGCTGTCAATTCTGATGGGAACGACTCTATTACTGAACTATTCACAGTAACTCACTCTCTGCTGTACCTTCCTATTCATAACAAATCTTACTCCCATTATACCATTTTCTGCTGCTGTTGCTATTACCCTTTACTGCTGCTGTTGATATTACCCTATACTTGTATAACCAGAAATCGGTGTAGTCTTTAAATTTCACTTCACTGATGCCTATTATATATAGATTGAGCCTTAGCATTCATTTCCCTTTTCAGCAAACTACCTCCAAAAAGTCTCACTCATCATGTCTCCAAAGTACCTACATGGTAATGTGGTTCAAGAACAGTAGAACAGGTGTCATCAGGGACTTTAGTGCTACTAGTCATACAACCCCTGTTGTGTGTTATCTAGGTTACTCTAAATAATTTGGTCAGTATCGTGCCTAGACTACACATTGTGAACACACACCTCAAATGGAATGACTGTGAGAGAGGTACAACAGGTCACAATTTAATTTTGTTTTTAGATTTATCTTGACAATATTTAGTGGGCCTATCTTTAAGGTGTCGATTTCATTTCCATTAGAAAAGGAGACAAAGAGTTTACAAGAAACCTGAGACAATTAAGAAATTAACAAACATGCAGTGAGTGGACAAAAATATGGAAGCACCAAAACGGCAACACATTATCATGCATAATACAGCGTAGAAAACAGTTGGCATTCAAAATAGCTTCCAGCCATCTCAGAATGTATAAGGACAGGTCCTGTATGGATTTCAAGGGAATTTTATACCATTCTTCCTGCAAAATACTAGCGAGTTCAGGTAATGATGATGGAGGTGTATAGGTATTACACACCATTCTCTCCAAAGTAGAGCACAAAAGCTCAATAATATTGAGATCTGGTAATTTTGGTGACCAGGGAAGATTCAGTAATTCATCAGCTTGCTCACAGTCCTGGACAAGCAAGCTGTGTGGACAGAGGCCCTGTCATCTTGGAACACTCCATCACCATTGGGAAACAAACACTGTACCTTGGGAAGGAACCTGATCTGCCAACATGGTCACACACATATTCCTTGACAGTAACACAACTTTGTAGAGAACCCATAGAATACAACAATCTGGCTGCCCATATCAACACCAAACACAAGCCAATTTTCACTCCTAGGATGTAAACTCGGCCAGAAGTTGGAAATTGTGCAACATGACTCATCCGCCCAAATGACATTCTTCCATAGCTCCCTAATCCATGTTATATGGTTTCAGCACTACATTTTCCTGCTAAAGGCATTTGAATCGCTGATGTTTAGTTTTGGAATTTAAGCTCATTGTAAAATTCCCTGCTTAGGGAGCTTCCTTTGTGTTGTGTTGGTGCTGGCAGGGTTCATGAGTGCAACATTCAGTTCTTTAGCAACTTCTGCAGCTGTTGTCCCCTTTTCATCACAATCCTCTTGAATGTCTGTCCATCATGATCACACAACCCACACTTTTGTCCACATTGTGACTTAGTGGATGATGTTTCTCTGCCTTCCCGTATCCAGTACAAATATTTGGTACAGTGCCTCCTGAAATGCAAAATACTGCAGCTACCTTGGCTATGAGCACCAACAATTTGCCCACATTTGAATTCGCTTAGTTGTGATACAACCAACCGCATTTACACAGAATACTGTTCTGATCATGAGACACTTGCAATGTATTGATGTTGCACAGGTGCCCTTCATGGTCAGATAAAACAGCACAATCTGCATGCTTGGTTAGCATCTGCATTTAATGTCAGGCAAGTGGTTCTTGTTGTTTTTTATATTTTTGTCCAATACCTGTAATTTACCTTTGTACCACACACTCTGCTGATACCAAATGACTTTTTACAGCTGTTCCGCCATACTGTGGCCCTGTTTTTCACTTTTATGTATTTTATCAAATGGTTCAAATGGCTCTGAGCACTACGGGACTTAACATCTGAGGTCATCAGTCCCCTGGTACTTAGAACTACTTAAACCTAACTAATCTAAGGACATCACACACAGCCATGCCTGAGGCAGGATTCGAACCTGCGACCGTAGCGGTCACGCAATTCCAGACTGAAGAGCCTAGAATCAGTCAGCTATTTTATCAGGAAGTGCATTTTCTTTTGACATGTTGTCATATGTCACTGTGTTTTGACAATAGCAAGGCATGTACTGTTTCAGTTTTTATACTGTTTCTTTTATCTGACTACAGAATTCAGTATAACCGGATCAGAATAACAAATGATGGACAGTGAAGCACAGTTGAGTATGGAAGGGAGCGATGTTGCCAGCTTGCTGGTGTGTGCGCCTTTTATGACTATAGCAGCAACTACTGTGTGGTTTCTTACTGGATGACCTTCTCATGCCGGCTTTTAAAGTGGGATATTGATTTTGCTTTACAGGCTCGTTATACCCTTGTGGTTTAACAAACACGCTACCTGTATAAAATGATATCGTGTTCCTATTATTTGTATATCTCAACAAAAGCAACAGGAATAGCGCTGTTTTTACAATAATCAGAATTAATCCCATTCAGTTGTCGTATTCAATACATGAGAGGTGTTAGAATGGATCTGATTTGTTCATGTAAATACAGTAACTAACGACTTTAAAATAAAAACTGCTTGAGTACGTACTAATCACTGTGGTGTGTATGCAGAGTGTCATACTTTTAAGGAGTAGTATTCCTTAATAATGAGCAATGAGATGAGGTTTTTTTGTGCACCTGCAGTACACACCATTAAGCCAGTAATACGAAATACAAACAAGACGAATTAAGGCAAAGAGTAAATGCCACTTCGTTCAGAATCACTTTCATCTTCGACACTGTCGTTATCTGAGCTCTGGTCCGTGGACAAGCTACTGGAATCGCCCAAGGATATAATTATATTTTCTATATTACTCTCAGCACACATTTCACTTTCCTACACTTCTTTAACAACCATTTCTGTGTAGCCTACAACATTTCTCCACTTATGTGGGGTTATTTGTGCCATTGCTTCCTCTAAAAGTCTTTGAATTTCTGCTACAGTGAAGCTCTTGTTATTTGCTGCCATGTAATTTTTAATTTGTGCCCAAATAATTTCGATGGTGTTAAAGTGGCAGTGGTACGGTGGAATGCTAAGAACCCTGTGGCCATGTTCTTTATCTTCCTTGTCCGTAACATACTGTTGAAACTGTGACTTATTTTTCTTTACTATTTCCATGAGCTCCACCTTTCATAAATTGTCCTAAATTTTCATGTGTGGCATTTCAACCATTCACCAATATAAACTTTTTTTTTTGTTGCCATCCTTGGAACTTTATCTTTAATAACTGAACTGTTTGGGGCACTATCCACTACAATTACAGGTGACCAGTTTAAGTTTCCAGTAGTTGCCCCTTCAGAAAACTATCATGGTTCATCTCTCCATGGTTGTCATTTCTTTTCCTCGATTTGTAAATGAGGAGACAGTTAGGTACGAAACCATATGCAGTAACAGGATGCAAGACAATAATTCATGTGCCCTTTATCACCGGAACAGCAGAACTTCCACATATGTTACCATCTGACCAGTCTTTTCTGACAGAATGAGTGGTGTTTATCCAGGTTTCGTCGAGCCACACAATGTCTTCAAACGGCATTTTACCTATAGTTCTTAAAAATCGACACTGGCACTCTACATTCTACCTCTTTCCATTATAATTTTCTGCCCATTAATTTTTTTATAGCAAAAACCGAGGGCTCCAACAACTGTTAACAAGATGTTTTGCTGCCACTGAATAACTCTGCCATGCAAAAAGCAACGCAAAGTTTTTTAATAGTTAGATGTCCTTTTTTCTCATAATATCAATGTATGTGATCGCAAACAGAATTTTGTTAGTCTGAATTTGCCACATAAAGAAACAAAGCGCACAATGAAACGAACCACAACTGTTTACATTACCGGCTGCGAGCGTTGTTTACAATTGGCTACAATAGCAGCTATCTGCAGTAGCAGAGAGGTTTGACACTGGTGAATGGAACAGGAGGCGCCACCAACCAAATTCTGTGATTTGCTGCTACTGTGGTAGCAACACTGTGAGCAACTAGATGTCAATCACTTCATTATTTTATCTATGTGTTGAAAAATATGTTCCACAGCATCAGTTGATCCAGGAATTTCCGGACAAAACTCCATCAATGAATTATTTGTGTTAAAGTTTTTACTACTGATATGGTCAACTTTTTACAGCACATTTCATGAAAACTTTCATTGACTTCCTCTTCAATTTCTGTGAAGTTCTGCACACATGAAAACTCATCAGTTCGTCTTCATAAAGAGAAAAATTTTATACAATAGCCTTGAATATCCTTACACTGTAGCTGCTCCAGTTCAAAGATTGCCCAATCAAATGCTTTAAAAGATGTGAGAAATGATTAACACCATTCGTTAAAATACTCCGTGCAGGAGTCATAGAGGATGGCAGTATAATCAGAAATTCTTCTACAGTAATTTCCCTCTCTCCTTCCACCTTTTTTTAGTTGACAATAGATAACACATGTGACAAATCTTTCAGACTTTTTACATTGTAATTTGCTCAGCAATTTATTTCTTGATATTCTTCCACTATATTGTGACTTCTTGGTTCTCAATACTGTTACATTTAATTGTTGTGGAGAAAGGTTTCAGCAGGCTGACAAGACATAAAACAATAGACAGAGGGTTTTCAAAGATTTGTTTAATGATAGCAGGATGCTTGTCAAGGGAAATGAAATATGACTTCAATGCAGGAAATATCTCTATATTTCTGCTGTGTCTGAGTGTAGTCTTGCATTAAGTGTCAGTAAACTTACGGAAATCCTTCAGAGATTCAACACTTATTGTGTGTGAAAATACTGGTGGGTGTTGTTTACAATTAATTGACTGTTGATGGGTAAGCTATCTGAACCACTTTGTAAAGAACTGAGCACCAAATGTGCTGGACAACCAGCACCTATAAGATTATTAACTGTCTTATGCTGCAATTTATAGAACAAATTGTTCTTTCCTTTCTTCTGTATACTGTCTGCAGAAACTGCAATGACTTTTCCCTCAAGTTCATGTATTATAAAATCTTGAGCACATAATTTTGAAGTAAATGTGAAGTTTCTCCACAAAATTAACCAATTCAAGCACTTCCAGAATTGTGAAAATACCCGATAAGAAGAGAAACCTACTTCAAATCCAGATGATTCACTGTATCTATCATCACAAAAGTGAATCAAGAACTTTTCAGTTCATTTAAAACCTTGTGAACTGAATACAGTGCTATAACATTTAAAATGATTGCATTATGTTTTGTATGTCCACATGTAAATTTAGACTTGAAAAGTTTTTTGACTTTCATAGTACAATCCATGGACATAAAACTGTGGTTATTCATTGCACTGTAGTATGCAAACAGAGTTTCTTGTACTGCCAACTGTCTATTTAGTTAGTGTTTTTAAGTTTATGTAGTAGTCACTCATGCTTTTATTTGCACTTTTTGTTTGAACACTTGAGTGCCATTTCTTCATCTTAATGCGATTTACAATGTCAACCTTCCACGCTGTTAAAGAGCAAAGTTTGATTTGTACAATAGACATGTCACAGTTTCTCCTTCAACATTGAAAAAGAGAAACTCACTTATAATGCTGTTAAAAACGATGAACATGAATTGGTACTACGAACAGTGCAAAACATTAACAGTAAATAAACAAAGTTTGTAGAACAAGTTGAAAAAATGGCACTTCCTAGTGTACATACTTGCATACTTGTGCATTAAATTGCAAGTCACACATCTAGTAACACAAAATACTTTAGCCAAGTGGAATCAGGAAAAAGCAAAACTCTGAGTGCCGCAAAAAAATCTTTAGGGGCAACAGGACATTATGGAAAGAAAAAAATTAAAAAGAACAGACGTGTCCTGGGAGAAACAGGACGAATGGACACCATGCCTATGTTGCTTGCTGTTGTTTCACAATGAAGTGCCTGAATTTTGTTGGTTATACACCACCTCTTCACTGTTTAGTAAACACTCATTGTATGGTCTCCCTGAAGATTAACATCTTAGGGACTCCTAGCAACTTCTCCTTGCCTTGAAATATTATCATCATTCCCAGTCGATCAAAAGCCTTTAACACCTGTGACTGCTGGGAACAGTTTTCCATGCCAATGTAGCACCAATTATTTGCAGTCATTGAGATTCGACCTGTGCTTTATTTCTGAGTATCCTGGTTCTCTAAATTTTTTCTGAGATTGTGAAAAAGAAGTAGATTTACTACTAGGTATTCAGTATCATGCCTGAAAGCTTCTGCAGGCCTATTAATGTGTAAACCTCATTTATATCGCTGATGTTGTGTCTATCATCATCATCAGAGGCTTGAACTGCTGTTATTGCTGTTGCTTATATGTGTTGAACAATGATACACTACTTTTTATTGACATCACCAGCATCTACTTTCGCTGATTGATAATGAATCATCTGTTTTAGATGTACTAAGTGGATGAGTAGTAAGACATTTTGTTTCTTCTTAAGCCATTTTTCTCAGTGCCATTTCCATTGGATATCTTTCTTCAATGTGTTTAGTTTATTCCCTATACCAGTCATGAAGGATCAGCGTATTCTTTTTTGTTTTTCATCTGTTCCAAAGCACTTGAAACAGCTAGGTCAAATACATTGTCCACAACTTCCACAAATATCTCCCTCACCCTGTTATCTGTAGTTGTCAAATGTGTCTGTAAACCTGTCCACTCATCAGACACTTTGAATAACTTACTAACACCATGACATTCTTTTAGTAGGGGTTCCAGCTTTTAGCTAAAATTTGAAACTTTTTATACCAGTGATGATGCGCTGTAGAAGAAAACATGCGAAACTTGCTGGTTCAAGGGTAGTTATGATCTGATGATTGGGTTGTAATGTACTGACTAAGAGAGGTAAAAAATCTTTTCTTAGCTTGTTGGAGGGAAATCATAGTGGATCACATCAAACCAGTCAGAAGACTGGAGACTCACTCATTCACTCATTACCTTCCTACAAAGAAAAGAAAAACAAATCAAGTACTTGCAGTAAGTTGTCCCAGGATTATGAGGTAAGTAGCAGTGATCATTGTTATCTATATGGTTTTATCGTGAAATAAGTGGGCATAACAACAGCTGAAATGAGAGTACAGCAATGTTACAAAAGTGTAGAAATTCCATACTGAAATGGGAATCACTATAAGGAACCTGAAAACGAAAGACATTATCGTCTTGCAAAAAGTCTTTGTTTCTCAGTACTCTATTAAAAGCTTTCATCCTTTAATGGTAACAGACCAAACTCGTCCCACTGCCCGTACAATGGTGTCAGTATCATGCAGAATTTGTTTGCACTTTCTGTGCGCTATGTAGCCATAATGTTTACAGCAGACACGAAGTAATATGGAGACAGTGCTACGAACTTGACACTATCACATGTATGCGGTCTGACTGAAAAAGTGAAGTAGTCAGAGGGGTAGGAGGAAATGAGTGACACTTCATGGGATGTGAGGGGTCTATGATGTTATTCAATTATTGGAAAGAAACTCCCATTCACAAAGAATTTGGCAATATGACCCAATACGGATTTTGGAAAAATAGGTACACCACACATGCTCTGTACGCATTCCTAGAAAAGTGCTCAAGTTTCGTTGACCATAAACAATCTGCTGTTGGTATATTTCTTGATCAGGCCAAGGCCTTTGACATGGTCGACCACAAGCTGCTGCTTATGAAACTCCATAAGTATGGGTTTAGAGGTGTAGCCCACAATTGGTTCCATAGCTACCTTAGTCAAAGAAAGCAATACGTAGAAATAAGAAAATCACATTCAGGCACTGCAGGTCACATATACTACATACAACAAATGGCGTCCCTCAGGGATCTGTCCTTGGCCCTGTTCTTTTCATATTGTTCATAAATGATCTCCCAGAACACATACCGAATGCCAGCTCCTTTCTGTATGCGGACAATACAAATATCCTGATAACCAGTAGAGGTGACACATTGCAAGATGCAGTTAATGAAACTACTTGTCATTTACAATCATGGTTTGAAGGAAATAGACTACTCATAAATACTCAAAAAACTGTAAGTATGAACTTCCATACTAGACAAAATCTAACCCCCTTCGATGCAGTTATAGTTATCGGCAAAGATGACATTACAAACAGGCAGGACACCAAATTTCTTGGACTTACCATCAGTAACATACTAAATTGGAAACCACATATTGAGGCAATGTCACAAAAGCTTAGTAAATCCTGCTATCTATTACGATCATTAAAAGACACAGCCAGTGTAGATACCTTGAAGCTGGTGTACCATGCCCTGTTTGTGTCTGTCTTGAGCTATGGCCTAATCTTCTGGGGAAAGAGCTCTAATTCTCTCACAATTTTCAAGTTACAAAAACAAGTCGTAAGAATAATGAAATGTAAAAAGAGAACTGAACACTGTAAACCACTATTTCAACAGCTAAAAATCTTGCCACTGCCATGCCTGTATATATTGGAACTAGCTTGTTTTACAGTACAGCACTTGGACGCCCTCAACAGAAATGCAGACCGCCACACACAGGACACCAGAAACAAAACACAGTTACACATTATAGCCCACAACACAAAATTATATGTGAATGGGATTAAATGTATGGGCATTAAAATATACAACCACCTCCCAACAGACATAAAAACAAGCAAAAACCCAAAAATAATGAGAATTAAATTAAAGGAATTGCTACTAAATCACTGTTTCTATTCCGTACATGAATTTCTTGAAACAAAGTTTTAATTATTTGCAATAAGCTGTTTATTCAGTTGCAGATGTTTCTACTTAGTAAGATAATTTAATTATTGTATCTTATCTATATTCTGTCTGTATCTCATATATGTATTCTGCTATGTGAACTTTGTACCACAATAGTTTAATTACTTGTAATAAGCTGAATATTCACTTGTAGATATTTCTACTGAGTAAGATAATTAAATTATTGTTTGTTACTCATATTCCGTCTGTATCTCTTATATGTATACTGCTATGTGCAGTATGCACCACCGTCATCTCTCATCACACACCACCATTTTTATATTTTGTCTATATATCCTATATGTATTCTGCTATGTGAGTTATGTGCCACTACTGTCATCTCTCGCCATATACCATCTTAACATAATTTTTCAAATTGACTTGTCCTATATCATGATGTGCTTTGCTGTACAAATTGTATAATCTATGGGACCAATAATAAATCAAATCAAATTTATCAGTTTGATGCTGCACCCCCTCTGACCAGGATGTAAGCACTGATTCAGTTGGAAAGGGTGTCACAAAGCTGTTGTATCCTCTTCTGAGGCAAGATGGCCCTCAACTATTGTAACTCTTACTTTCTATCCTGGATACTGGCACTGGGGTGGAGTTGACATTTGAACTGATCCCACACAAGTTCAGTCACGGTCAGATGGTCTCAGGAGAGCCTCAACGTAATGCAGACAGTTCATAGACACGCGTTCAATGTGTGAATGAGCACTGTCGCATTGAAAAATGGCATCACAGTCCTTTCATATGAGAGGTAAGTCACAAAGATGCAGGATGTCTGTGATGTAACATTGTACTATAAGAGTCTGCTCAGTTCCTACTAGCCATCTCCTGAAGATGTACCCAATGGCTCCCTACATCATGAAGCCACTGATGTGTGTCTCCTGAACATTGGAAAAAATGGGACAACAGCCCTGGTCAATGCCACACTTGCTGACAGTTGTGATCCGATAGTGCAGAACCACGATTCATTGCCAATTACAATGTGACGCCATTCATTAGAAGTCCACGCTTAAGTAATAGACAAGACAAGGTATTGACAAGGTAACACACAAACCCAGCCATTTGTGTTGTGGTGATTTCCAGATTCACTTGGTTGTTTTCCACTAACGCCGCTACCGCACAAGCAGCTGTGCAGGGTTTACTTGTTGTGTTTGGGCGCAGTAAGGCAATCATTAGCAATGATGCAACTTCTTTTTACTCCTATTTTTTCAGAGATTTTTTGTTTTAGCTTGGTCATTAACCACATTATAACCACTCCCTGCTACCCAAACTGATTATATGACAAAAGACTTAATTGGAATCTTTGAGAAGCATTGATCGCTTATTATCGAGATGATCAAAGTGGAATCAGTCTTCGCACTGGCTCATATTTGCCAGGCACCAAGCTCATAAGATAACTCCCACTCAATTGTTTTTTTTCTTTACCCCTCAGTAATCATTGGGGTAGTGAGGGTTTGTTGTCTGGTCAGATTAGTGCTGAAAACATTGCACAGCAGTGGAAGGCAGCTAAGGCTAGCATCCATAGAGGGCATCAACAGCAAGCTAAGAAGTATAATGCAGGGCATCTGGTAAATCCAAATCATGTGGGAGATGTGATGTTCATTAACAGTTATCAGGCATTGAGTAGGGCTGTTGACAAGATCACAAAGAAGCTGCTACCAAGGCTCAAGGGATCATTTCGCATAACCAGGTTCCTGAAACATGTCACAGTTCAACTGGTTGGAGTAAAGCAAGGTGATGTAGTTAAGGCCCATAAATCACAGCTGGAAATGGATGCAACAGGTCAGGGTACCTAAATCAATCAAGTTGAGACCCCCTTAAGTATCACATGACTGGAGGCCACACAAATATTGACAAGGAGTTCACACAGTATGCCTCTTCCCACAAGTTTTATTTTCACCTTTGGCCATGGTGGGCTACAGTGTTAATTTAAAAGATCCAGTGCTTCAGACTGTTGTGTACTGGACAAGCAAGCAGTGAGTCGGACAGAGTCTATATGGTGGTGATTGTTGTCTTGAGAGATACTATAGTATTTTTCTTTTTTTTTATGTCCTTTGAAGAATTATAATTATGTAATTAGAGGCCATTGATTCCCTCGATTAGATTTTGGCCATCAGTGTTTGCATGTTCAATGCTGTTGTGCTGGTTTTAGTTGTTGTTAATGGAACACGAGCAGGAACTAAGAATTTATCAGTCTTGGTGATATGCTGTTGGCTTCCATGCTTTTCCTTGAGTGGAATTTGTTTGATGTTTATTAAGCTGTGGTTAGCGTTGCTCTAATTGTTCTGTAGATGTTTATGTGATCTTTATAGAGAAATAACAAGCAGCCAGTCAGTTGCAAAACGGAAGGTTTATTTAAAGTCCTTGACCATGGTGAAAATAGCGACAATTCGATTACATGTTGTAGCAGAGTAATGTTAAAAATATAGTTGAAAGGTGCCAGTAAAACATAAAATTTTGCCTCCATAATATTAAAAACACGTATAATATGGTAGTCATCATTTGAGTAGAATCTCACCAATGTACATTAAGTAAATGCATTGACTGTACATTGGTAAGGTACTACTCAATGATGACCACCATGTTATGCATGTTTTTAATATTATGGAGATGAAATATTATGTTTTACTGACACCTTTCAACTATATTTTAATGTACCTTTGCTACAACATGTAAACCAGTTGTCACTATTTTCCTTCTGAAGAAGACGTTTTTATAAACGTGGAAATCACAACTAAGCGGTTTAAGTAAACCTTCCATTTTGCAACTGATTGGCTGCTTATTATTTCTTCATGTAGATTTCATTCTACAGCTGCTGCTCAAGACAAGTACATGATTTTAAAATATATTTATGTGATTTTTAACTGCTGCATTGATTAGACTGGTACCTATTAAGTCTGATGTGCTAATGATATGTCATTCTCATTTAATGGTGCTCAAATCCGTCAATGTTAGTAATATTCATGAGGAGCGAGTCTCCTGTATAAGCATCTGCTGAGGGGCTTGCATGTAGTTCATTTGCTTGTTTTGCTTGGTAGTAAATTGTAGTAGGGTAACACTGTAGCATGTTTGGAATTGAGTGGGCATGGTTTTCCAAAATTTTCAAAAATGTTGCTAGGTGTTGCTGCTTATATTTTTTGTTTTATCACTAAGTTTGAGTAATTGTTTGGGGTTCAGTGGCTTTCCAGATTAGGTTTCCCTTTTTTTTGGGGGGGGGGGGGGGGGAGAGAAGGGGTGTCCACTGGTTTTATAATTTGTTAAATGGGGCAATCACTAGGATATCCAGTTGAAGAGAAGTCTGTTGTAGTATTAGTATTGTTGCGATTGTTTTTCTCTTTTTAATCCTTCGGTGGTTGATATTTGCAGTTTACGTTTAGGGGCTTTAATAAAATTCTGAATTTCTGTGGAGCTAATGCCCAAGATAACTTAGATCAGTTAAAGTAGCTCGCTTGCTGTATTTGGTTGTTCATCTCCATATAAGGTTATACTTCAGTGTGTATGAAGTGACAAGGATAGTATTTCTAAGTACATTGTGAAACTTGTATAACCTTAAGCCTTGCAAAGCTGTAAATGGTGTGTGGCTTAATTGCTCTAGTTTGTTGTGGCTCTACTCCCTGACTTACATGTTGTAATTAGAATTTGTTTAAGTATCATGAAACAGATAAATCCCAGCCATCCCCCAATGTATTGTTTGTGGTGCCGAGCAGGGGTTTCAGTGGCAAGACAATAAGGAATATACTTTTTGACATGGAGTGGATGGCAGCTGTCAAAGTATTACTGTTGTGGTTGGTGCACATTATATGAACAGACATATTTGTGGAGCCATCTGAGAGGCAGGGATCAGCATCTAAGAAGGTGGCTCATTACTCTGAGAAGAGACAAGTGAAGCAGATTTTGAAGTAGGTGTTGATGTTATGGAGGAAATGGCAAGTACTGTCTCTGCCATGAGCCCATGTCATGAAAATGTCATCAGTGAATGTGAACAAGTCAACGGTTTTTGGTGTAGGTAACATGTCCTCCAAACGCCATCAACATCATTAATTTCTAGATCACTATTATACATAAATTGCATCAAAATGATTGAATGCAGGAGGCATATCTTATTATTAAATGAACCATTAGGTTGCTGGGTGATGCACAAGGCCCAATTGGTGGCATACTCTCTTGTACCACTAAAAAGTGTCAAAGATTGTAGAAGCTGCTTCATATTGCATTTCTATGCAACTAACTTCAACAATTTACCCTTGGAAATAAAATGGCTGTCAAACAGAAATGTTTCAAATGTAGATTAAAACGTTAGTTGCCACAAGACTGCCCGGCACCATGACAGAGCTTTACACTCAACATGCTGCTGGCCACTGCAGAACCTAAAGCCTGACACCATGGCCTGGCCTAATGGTGAAACAGCCATCACTATGCATGCAACAATCTATGTATTAAAGACATTTCTCCTCCTATACCATACAGGAATTCTTGAATATAAATGATTACTCATAATAAACACAAACACTGAAGACAAAACAGCAGAAAATTTGTGCCATCCAGAAACAGCAGCAGAAAAATTGGTTCACAGCATCACAGCAGGCCATTGATTCAGTAAATGCGACACATCTGACACCCACTCTGTAATCTCCAAGGATTGTATATTTGACTGGCTGAAAGCAGCACTCATTAACTTTCGACGGCTACAAGACAGATTGTTGACTTTACTGAATGTTCAATTCTCAGTGCCAGCAACTGAATACTCCCAAATATAAGGCATGGAAGCTGCAAAACGTTTAAGAATGCATTTATATAAGGGCTCACATTTGCACGTGTTCATGCTTGCTCTAATACACTGTTTATACATTCAGTGATTCAGTGTAAATTGTGAATATATCTTCAACCCACAATGTAAAATGCTTAAAGATACACAGTAAGGTAGGGCTACGCTATCCTGATGATTGATGTTTACTAAGTGGAGGCTGTGGGTATTCATTGAAGCAATATGGAGGAGGTTTTCCGTGTTGAGTTAAGACATCTGTGATCCAAGTGAACACTAATAAAACTTAAAATATTGCAGTTATGGGTGAAGATATCTTCCTCTTTCAAGAAATTGTGTCAGATGCCATTATATGCAAATATGGATATTATTTTTTCCCATTTAAAATATAAGAAGCAAAAAAGGTTTGAACATGAAATACTTTGAATAACAGTGCAATTCATTACAAATTCCTCTTTTACAGCCCATGTAGCTTTTTTTAATTGTTCACTAGTAAAATCTAATATTTGAGGAAGTATTGATATATTACTTCCTTTCAATTATGAAACAGAGAAAAATGCATAGTGCAGGCACATCACTTATTTCAGTTCTAGATGGTTTCATGCAGCCACTTCCATTAGAATCACTACATTCAGCAGATAGTAAGAAAAGGCAACATGTGTGAAACTTACAAACCGTGCGATACAGAGGGGAGACAAAATGTACTTCAATCATTTTGCCAAAACTGTATTCATAAATTGGTAACACACAGATACGAAATTAAATAATATGGTATTGTTAATATTAAAAGCAAGGAACATGTTTTTCTTCAACTACAGCTCTTCCTTATTTCTCAAGTCCTTGTCATCTCCTTGACTTTGCTTAGCTGATAGTTGATCACACTGGCAATCTTCATGTGGTTTGTCTGGAACTGGCTGTGGAACATGTTCCATACCATCTAGTACTTTAACTTCACTAATCACACGGTGAGACCAGTTCTGTAAAATTGTTATTAAAAAATGATAAAAAAATGTAATTATACAGAACCATAAAATTGATAATGAAATGATTACATTAGTGATGAACAAAACAGATACTTATTAGTGCAGGTATTGAAGAAAGTACTGATTTTGAGACTTAAAGTTTAAGAAGCAGCCTGTTCAGTCTATCTATTATTTCTCAGCACTAGATTGCATTAGTGGTCTTTAGATTCCTCTGCTTACCAAATGTCTGTGAGCTATCAAGCACAACAGCACCTAGTTTTTACACTGCTGTTATAAGTAGTACCAACAGAATGAAGGATTCAGCCTGGATATTGAATACCGAGGACAAGCCAAATACAGTTAAAACATATCCTGAATATGACTAATCTTTGTGGATGGCAATACTTGCACTGTAAACAATTTCGGAACTAGATAATGATTTTTCATCCTGAGAAGACTGCATACTGCAAAGAAACACCCTGACAGATTAAAATTTTGTATTTGACAAGGACTTGAACCCAGATGTTAGTCTTTTAAGGGTATTACTCTTAAAAAACAAAGCATCTGAAAACATCTTGCAATCCAACTCTTCCAAACTCCATACCATATCTTCTTCTTGGACTAAAAGACAATAGTGAAAGGACATGGCAGAAAATGGCTTATTCGTAGCATACTATTTCTTGAATGAACTCTCACTCTACAGTGAAATGTGCATTGCAATGAACTTTTCTGACTGGTAAAAACTATATGTGATACTGGAAATCAAACCCAGATCTCTCTCTTTAGTGGGGAATGTAAAGGCAAGTTACTGTAAGTTCATACCCAATGCCAAATTTTAGAGGAAAGCAAGAGCAAATCACCTCCGAAAGGATAGAACCTAGTATGCATTGATGTTCAAAATAGTCTTTGTTTTGATAGGACTTTTACTTTCTGTGTCTGGATAAAAGGAAGTAAGGTAGATTAGAGTTTTAACATGAGATGGGAAAAAAAGTCTGGATTGGACAGGAATGGTGAAATAAATTGACCCTGTCTTTTTAAAAGAAATCATCTTGATTTTCACCTTGCTCAACTGAGGGAAACCATTCAAAACCTGAATCCGGGTGGCCAGACTGTGGTGTAACCTGTAACTTGTTGATTCTGTGGAATAACATGTTCCATTTCTCATCACTTAGGTTGAAGAAAGATGTTTGTGGAAACTGGAAACATTGTTTAGATAGCTATTAAGTGTGGAGCATCTCAATGTAAACGCTCTGGTGTGCAGATGGATGCGAAATAAGTCAGCTCAGAACATCAACAATGCACGACAGTGAGTGTAATTCTCCACCTGCTTTGGAGTTGTGGCTTTGTGGTGCCTTGGATGTCACAGGGCAAACTGTATGGGCAATAATGTAAATGCCAGAACAATTGAAGAATATGGGAGAATGATCATTCTGAAATCTCAGATCAGTATAGCAGCACATGTAATGATCAACATCTGGTGTGAGAACTGTATTAGTCGCAATTGTAATGGAAACATTACAAGTTATAATATAGAAGAGTTATCACAAAACTGATTACATCATTTAAATAGCTTGAAGCTCTCCTTCAGCACTTGCTCATTGCAAAAGGTGAAGAAGTCACACATCATGGTCTAGGGACACTGCAGAGCAGGATCACTGCAGCAAATAACTTCAGCTACACTGCAGTGTAGTTTCAGCTCTCTGAGACTGCAGCTGTGCGTGTGTGTGTGTTGAAAGCTATGATTGTGTGAATCTTTTTATTGTGCCTATTGCAGCTCAGCATCTCCGCTATATGGTGAGTAGCAACTTTCCTTCTCTCGTATTAAAACACAATCAAAAATTTTATGTTCCTCTGATGTACAAATTTTATTTGCACTATGTAGATGTTCTAGATGAATTCTACAGTTCCACCAATTAACATTTTAGTACAAGAAGGGAGACCTTTAGTGCCTGCATGTTGCTGGATACGAATTTGGATTTCTTTGGTGCCTTTTACCAAGAATTTAATGAAACTGTTAAGACACTCAATTCATACTCAGGAGGAGTGTGATTGAAATCTTTGTTCAGTTATCGACATTTAGATTTTGTATGGGTTCTCTAAATCACTTCAGGCAAATTCCCAGTTGTTCCTTTCAGTGGGATGACAGTTGATTTCCTCCTTCATTCTTATATTGTTGAATAAGCTCGATGTTTCGAATGAAATAGATGTCAAAGGGCTGTTAAACCTTTTGCTTTTACATTGTTTGCAATTACGTAATCATTTATTAGCAAGTAAGTGTTCATCTTTGAACACTTGCGACAGTTTCATCTGTGTTATTTTATAAATCTGATTTGATTGGATGTCATTCCTTATATTTTGTAAAGTGGATAAGGGACATTTTTCACACACACATATAACTCTTTTGCCACTCGGCAGAAAGTATAATTCTTTCAAATCCTTTGATTAAGCTCAAATTAAGCCTTAGAGTAAAATATATCTGACAACACAATACTATTTCTCACTTAGAAATCCTCTAATTTTCTTATTATTAAAATAGCTGTATTTTTCACTATGAAGAGAAAAATAGAATTAAATACCTTAAGCAAGGTAGCATGATAACAAAATATATCTTGTGGCATCAAATTGGATCTTGCAAACTGTTGACCTCTTTCTGCTATGGCTCTTGCAGCAGCATCATGTTTCTTCGCCCATATTATTTGTTCTACTATATTGCTAAGGTCAGCATCTAAAGGTATATAATGTTTCCAAGCCTCTAGTTGATTGTAAAAGTGTTCATAATACTTTGAATCTTGCTTGAAAACAAGGGAGTCACCTGCCAGCAAGTAGGGAAATCTGTAAGCTGCTACAGTCCCATCAATGTTTATTTGATACTTATACTGAAACAAATAAAAAATTCAAATTAACTGAGAGAAAGAGGGACCAGAATTATTAAAATACTGGAACATTTTAGAGATGTTGAAAAATTCATTAATGTTTCAAACATACAAACAACACACAAATTATACATGGGCAAGCATTCTAACACTGATAATAACAGTCTCATTAATATAACACTTTAAACTGTCACTCCATACTTAGAATATAAGAAAGCCATTTTGATACAGTTGAGAGTTGCAATATGCCAAACAAGTAACCATATTAATTAACATCTTCATTTTAGAGAATTCTAGTAGTTCTTCAATTTTGGTGTTGATGATTAATATCATGTAGAACCTCCAAATTATATGAGGATTGGAATTTTAATAGTGGCAAGTATTTATTTACAGCTCATACAAAAGACATATGTTTCAAAGTTTTACTGGCCTTCAAAGTAGTCACCAGCATTGTGTATAACCCACTGCCAGCAATGTGGAAGTTGTAGGATACTCTTAGCAGTGACACTTGTGTGTTGACAGTTCGAGCCGCACAGTCTATTGCCCAACGAATTTGTAGCAGTTCTGAAGTGAATGCCATGAAGTGTTTCTTTCAGTTTAGAAATTGTGTTGAACTCACGTGGGCTTAAGTCAGGGGGGTGCAGTAGGTGGTATAGCACTTCGCAGTCGCATCAGTCAAACAAATCAGTAACAGCTTGCACTGTACGTGCTTGAGCATTGTCCTGCAAAATGATGGTCAGGTTCCTGCGGATAGTGTCATCACTTCTGTCTCTATACTATTCATTTTTGGAACACAATGTATGACCAGCTTAGAGACATAAGTGATGATACTTTCTGCAGGATCTGACCATCATTTTGCAAGACATTGCTCAAGCACGTAAAGTGCAAGTTGTTTCTGATTTGTTTGACTGATGGGGCTGCTAAGTGCTATACCACCTATTGCACTCCCCTGACTTAAGCCCATGTGAGTTCAACTCAGTTTATAAACTGAAGGAAAAACTTCACAGCATTCGCTTCAGAATTGCTGCAAATTTGTCGGGCAGCAGACCACGCCGCTCGAACTGTCAACACAACTGTCACTGCTAAGAGTATCCTACGACTTCCACATCATTGGCAATGGGTTGTACACAATGCTGGTGACTGCTTTGAAGGTCAGTAAAACTTTAAAACACATATCTATTTTGTACGAGCTGTAAATAAATAGTTGCCACTATTAAAGTTCCAACCCTTGTATATGTGCGTTCACATCATATTTTTGGTAAAAGTGTAAAGAAAGTCAGAGTACTTTGTTCTCCTCATGTTCTCATAAGATACATCTTTTAAAAGATAAAGTAGGCTAACTGACTTACTGCAACTTTCTTTTATTCTGTAACGGGATGTAAGTGGTAGTGTTACTAATAAAGACTGTAGTCCACATCACCCAAAATGCCTTTTACACAAACACATTATAGTGTGCCACTAGAAATTGAGTGATCTGCCAGGAATATCTTTTGAATAGTTCAAAGATACTGTATGTTGTTGTATATCACATATACAACCAAAGAAATATGGCTTCACACACTTCTTATAAACTGCGATGGGACAGATTATTGTATGGCTTTCCAGTCTGTAGATGTAGTCAGTGGAATCTCCATCTTTCCTTCCACATGCCATACAATGATTTCCATAAATTAGGGAAAATACAAAGAAACAGAAATAACAGGAAGCAACCAAAAGTCATTTACTTGAAAGTCGAAGTTGTTCAGTTCCTGTCACAGCATTGCTGCTCAATATTTCAAGCACCTGCAGCATCTTTACCTCATCTATACACAGCTGACACCAACATATTTGATAGTACAATGGCAGTGTGTGTGAGAGAGAAGACAGTAGGAATTTCCAACTCCATTAAATCATCATTTGGCGGAGGAACTACAGTTTGATGCTGATTGGCTGCAAGCCAATAAGTGAGCAGAATGATAAATGTACATACTACATATTTCTTTTGTTTGTAGACTGTTGGTTAGAATTTCTGACCACAGGTTTGTTATTCAGTTGGCTCAATAACGCCTGCATTTGTGGAAATCACAGATATTTATTATTTTACACTCAACATTAGGAGCCAGAACCAATCCAATTACATGTGCAGCCAATGAAAGTATGTTATTGTTAAGTAATCTGCACAGGATGCTTTATGAAGATGGTTTGTATGCAAAGCAAACTATCATGCTACTGCTCAACACTAATCACAGGAGGGAGGGCGCATGGCAATATGTATGCCAGACTGTTGATTCAATGCAGGACTGTTCTCTGCATAAATGAATCCCAGTTTAGTTTGCAAAAATTACAGTAAACATTTTGATCTGCCAAGGAGCTGCTGGAGCCCTCTTTCATCCCAAAAAAGATACTACCGATTAGGGAGAGTCTGTGTATGGAACGGTACCCCTTTGAAGTATTGCAGCACAATTTCACATCTGAAGATATGAATATCTGTAGAGATGACATCTTTAATACTTAGGAAGATTGCTAAAGCAGTGAAATAGGTTGATATTTGTCTTGCAAAACAATAGCTCTTTTTTTATACATGGCTGGTCTCGTGGATGTGGGGAAGGTGAATAAAGGAATGTGTTCTGTTGGCAGGTCATTAAAAATATGTAAAAAATGTATCAAAGAGGCTGCCTTCATTACACTCACATGTCCTCTTCTGGAGTATTGCCATGTGGTATGGGATCCTTACCAAGTAGGATTGAAAGTACACCAAGGAAGTTAAAAAAAGGGGAGCTTATTTTGTATTAATTATCAAGAAATAGGGAAGACAATATCAAAGAAATGATAAACAAGTTGGGGTGGTAATCATTGAACCAAAGGCATTTTTCACAGCAGTGAGTTCTTTTCATTAAATTTTAAACATCAATGTTGTCCTCCAAACGTCCAAATATTTCATTAACTGCAACCTATACAAGGAGAAATGACATCAAAATAAAATAAGAGAAATCATAGCTTGCACAGAAAGATTTGGGTGTTCATTTTTCCCAGTTGCTACTCAAAAGTGGAACAACTGAAAATTAGTCTGAAAGTAGTTCTATGAACCCTTTACCAGACATATAAGTGGTAACTGCAGAGTAATCATGTAGATGTAGATGAATGTACTCGACAACAAACAGCTCTGCACTCAGAGTGCCCAGCTTGACCTTCTGACCTCAGTGTCAAAGGTTGCTCTTGTAATTCTCTCAGAAGGCATATTACTGTTTGAAGTTTCTCTCCAAAGACTATTATTGTATCAAAAATAGCTTTGCAAAAAGTGCCAATTAGCTTCCTATGGAAGTAACAGTGAACGTCATTAATAGTATTATACACCTCTGATCATACTGCATTAATGTTCAGGATGATCATACGGCATCTGACATTTTTCGTGCAATATTGAACTGATATATCCGTATTGCATACTATGATATTTCTGCTGTAACAAACAAAAATTTGTCTTATGGTAAGTGTTTACATTTTATTTTGAATTCATTACATTTGACACACAATTTCACAGTACTATTATTTTAGATTATTTTTCCTGATTTTTGGACACCAGTGTTCTTTCTTAGGCAAGATGATTGCTTTAAGCTCACTGGCAGCATAATTGTACCCATAACCTATCCACATAAGAGGTAGTCTTTGAATTATTCATGCATTATTTCCTTGGATATTAGTATTCGATTAGTATGCTTTCTCCGTCAGACTGAATGACTGAAAATCAGTCATAGAAGTTCAGTCTGATTCGCATAAAACAGTATCCCATAAAAAAAAAAAGTATTGGACCAGTGACAGATGACATCTGTTCCAGCTGCTTTACATACCTACATTACTGAAGAGTTCAGCAACAGCAGATTTTTTTCCTGGATGACCCAATCTGTACGATGTCTACATCCATCCCATCTGTCTTTTAACAGTGCGACATGTCTGGGCAATGTAAGATATCCCATAATGGCATGGTATTTACATATTCCTGGTGTCCTTTCTCTTCGGTCATCTTTTGCAGAACTCAGAATCATTAACACACACGTCAAAGGATGGAAGACATATTTTACTGAATGTTTCTTGAAAAGCCTGCTGATCTCGAGGGACACACTGCCAACGTGAGGTAGGAAAACTGTTATTGTGGAGATTACCATTTCTTCTGGCTGCTCTTGAGGTTTGGTGTGTGCTGTTCAAAATGCACAGTGAATCTGCTTATCAGAGTACCCAGGATATTTGAAAGGGTGCAGCAGAATTTGTTACACCGGTGTAATGTGTGCGTTGATGTTGCCATCATTTCAGGTAGCTTTTATGAGCAATACAACTGTTGTATGAACAACGTAACTAATTTCTATGTGATAGTTAAATCTGATTACTATTCTGCAGTAGTGTAAAGTACCTTTATAACACATTAAATAGTAAATGTAAATAACCTCAGGAAAACACATTTAAATGTTGTCAGTGTCATTATTATTATGAAGGTTGGCATAAATAATGAACCACAGTAGTTGATACAGAATCCTTAAGTGTAGGCAATATACTTCATATAGGATGAGAGAAGTCACAGATGGTGACACCAATGTTTCTGCATGCAGTAACTCTTGATTCTCAGGAGCTCACTTACACCTGAGATAAAGGAGGTGAATGTCCAAAGGTCTATGCCAATTCATGTCAGCACATTCCTCTATTCTTGATTTTTCCTAGCTTTCCAAGATAAAATGGCAACCTCTCAACATAGGCAGGTCCTATGCATTTGCCCCACTATATCCTAGTTTACCTACAAGTACTGTGAAACTGTGATAGTGTGCCAATGACAGAAACAAAACATCAGTTTTGATGTGTGGGGCTGAAATTTAAAGTGAATGAAGTCTGCCACAGTATACTTATTCACTGAGAATCAGTTATTGAAACATGACTACCAAGATATATCTTTGTCTGGTCCAGTATTTATTTGCTTTGTGATAGCTGTAATTTGAGTGGTATCTCTGCTCGGTTAGTTTTCTTCCAGTCTCTGCAATTAACATGTGTAACAAATCCATACTGAAGACAATGATCTCTTTAAGATTATCCCACTGGAGGAGCTTTTCTGATCACTTTTAGTAGATAGGAAGAGGTTATGTGTTTAAATCTTCTCTCCCTGTGTAGTACTAAGATATTAAGTTGGAGGCCCACCATATAAACGAGTGAGTATTGCATGGCAGTGAATCAATAACTGACCTACAATGCTAGAAAATATGTTCCCTCTAGCACTATATTTCCAACTGGTGATTTTGTGTTTCTCACCACACCGAAAAAATCACTGACATTCTCATATTCACCTGACATCATCCTAAAACTATTTCATCATTGACACATAAAACTAAAATGCAATAGAAGTGTCCTTTCACTTACATTGCCAATTAGCTAACAGCTACTCGTTTTTATTACTGTTACAGTATTGTATCATTTTGCCACACTTCCAGTATTTTCAATTCTGGTGGCCATCGCATTATCAATAACATTCATTCAACTCCTAAGCCTCCATCATTCCTCCTCGGCTGCACTCTCCTGTCAAAACACGTGTGCATGAGTGCTGCCCCCCCCCCCCCCCTCCACTCACACACACAGATACGCACAAAGACACAAAACAAATGGAAATTATGTATTGTATCTATGTTCATATTTAGTAATTTGATATAAAAACATCCAACTTACATCAAAGAACTTAAAGAATGATATATGCTTTTCTTTTGGACCATATTCTTTCTCTTCTTCTTTGAAGAAGAAAAAATTTGTAAGTGATGCATTAAATAAATCAGGATTTTTTCGAGCAATTTCTATTAACTTGAGTCTTTCTCGGCGAGAATCTCTTCCTCTCCAGAAAGCTTTTTCAATTTTGTCTTCCCATTTTTTATCAATATTTCCTTGGACGGACAGCATATCTAACATCACTCTGCAATAGGAAAACAAACAAAACATTAAAATGAAAATTAGTTGTCATTCATTGATTGGCTTATAATGTGCAACATTGAGAAGGTTTGAAAAATTAATGGGATAAGTCAGTTCTCTTTAAATATATTTTTTCATATTTTGTATCTTTATCTTGTACACAGCATAACCCACCTTTTTCATCTTCACCAGTGGTGCAGATCTTATATCTCATAGTTATGTGTGGACAGTGACTATGTAGACACACATTCAAGAATCTAATACAGAATCACAGCAACAGCGGTCTAAGCCAGACTATTTGCTGTGGCAAATTGCAATTAGAAATGATAACTCACAAGGTTTTTTTGTTATTTTGCTATCATTTTTCCTTAGCTGAATCTCTCAAATATGGAAATTCCAAATTTAATGTATTTTTGTCTAACAAATGGAGCAGGAAATTTTCATATCAGTGAGAGAACTCGGATACAACATCAAACAGTGGAAGACAAATATAGATGAACTGGTTTCAGATTCAGTACATATGCTCTGCATCTTCAAAATCATATGCGTTTCCTCCAAGGTCACATTTATTTCATCGGCTCTCATTTTGAGTGTTCAAAAATAAATAAATAAATAAATAAATATGTATCATATCTATACATCCACACTTAAACATTGAATAGCAGCTAGTTAACTCAAACTGAAACAAAAAATGAAGGTACACCTAAAGCAATTCTTAACTGAAACACATGATACATTAGATCTCTTAAAACTTATATCTACCATGGATATTTTACTTTGTTAGAGAGAGGCAACAGTGAGGATGTGAATCCAATCAAAACAACCATAGTGATTATTATTTTCATATCCATGACAGTACAGTTATTTACAAATTAAAAATATACCTACAATATATACATAAGACTTTGTGGATTTCAAACTGATTTTGAGGCTCAAAATTCAGCAGTCATAATTGATGGAACTTTATTGAAACCAAGTTCACCAGTGTGCAGGTTTCAGGCAACTCTGAGCAGATCGAGAGGTGTTCAGCACCTTGAAGTACTCCACATTCATAGGTTGCATCTCCAGTAACATAGCACCACCACTTCAAGTTTTGTTTGCACCGCAGCATTTCAGTTCACAGTCTATTCAAAGTCTCCCATATCTGGTAGGGCAGTTGCAAACCAGCAGTGGGCTCTTATTTTAGGTTTATGGTGCCTTGATTTGCCACAGCTCTGTTCGATAAGTGGAAGGCAATGATGTAATGGCTTCAGTTGTTTGAAGAAATCTTTTTCTCGACTTCACCCCAGGATAAGATATTTTGCTTCCAAGCAGGGGAAGCCCAAAATCACTTTTTTGTTTTCTCTTAATTTCTGCTGCTTTTCTTTGTCTAATATCTGCGGGTGCTATGCCTACAAAATGATAGATTTTGTGAACTGGAGTTAATAGTGGCAAAAATTAGTGCTGTCAGTTGCTTACGTACAGTTGCTTTGAATGTTTCATTCCTTAAGTTGGATTTTCAAGTAAAAATCACAAAATGAATATCTACATCTACATTTACATTTATACTCTGCAAGCCACCCAACGGTGTGTGGCGGAGGGCACTTTACATGCCACGGTCATTACCTCCCTTTCCTGTTCCAGTCGCGTATGGTTCGTGGGAAGAACGACTGCCGGAAAGCCTTCGTAGGCACTCGAATCTCTATAACTTTACATTCGTGATCTCCTCGGGAGGTATAAGTAGGGGGAAGCAATATATTCGATACTTCATCCAGAAACGCACCCTCTCGAAACCTGGACAGCAAGCTACAATGCGATGCAGAGCGCCTCTCTTGCAGAGTCTGCCATTTGAGTTTGCTAAACATCTCCGCAATGCTTACCAAATAACCCTGTGACAAAACGCGCCGCTCTTCTTTGGATCTTCTCTGTCAACCTGATCTGGTACGGATCCCACACTGATGAGTAATACTCAAGTATAGGTCGAACGAGTGTTTTGTAAGCCACCTCCTTTGTTGGTGGACTACATTTTCTAAGGACTCTCCCAATGAATCTCAACCTGGCACCCTGATCATTCCACTTCAAATCGTTCCATACGCATACTCCCAGATATTTTACAGAAGTAACTGCTACCAGTGTTTGTTCCGCTATCATATAATCATACAATAAACGATCCTTCTTTCTATGTATTCGCAATACATTACATTTTTCTATGTTAAGGGTCAGTTGCCACTCCCTGCATCAAGTGCCTATCCGCTGCAGATCTTCCTGCATTTCACTGCAATTTTCTAATGCTGCAACTTCTCTGTATACTACAGCATCATCCGCGAAAAGCTGCATGGAACTTCCGACACTATCTACTATAGAAAACATTACATAAATTTTTTCTGTGTATATACATCATATTAACTTGAAATGTATAAAAATATTCACACACTGTAAGGTACATATTGTATTTAGTGAAATATCATCGACACATACATCCATACTCTACACACCACTATGAAATGCAGGGCTAAGGGTACTCTCAGGTGCACCAGTTATTAGGATTTCTTCTTGTTTCAATCATATATGGAGCATGGTAAGAATGACTGTTTAAGAGCCTCTGTGCCCACTGTTATTAGACTAATCTTAATTTCCTACATTTCTGCAATTTTTTTCTGTTTTAATCCACTGTTCATAACCAGTACACATCTCTACTCCAGTAAAGCAGTTTAAAATCTACTTTATCTGTGTCGTACCATTATATAATCTACCTGAAACTTTCAAGTTTCTCCAGTTCTCCTCCGCATAGATAGCCTTCTTTCATGGTTCTTAGACTAAGTGTTGGCAAGATCAAATTATGTTGTGTCAAAAATTCTACCAGGCAGCTTCCCCTTCAATTCATTTCCCCTAGTCCATGTTTTCCTACTATTTTTCCTTCTCTTCCTTGTCCTACTATTGAATTCCAGTTCCCCAGCACAATTAAATTTTCATCTCTGTCTGAATATCTTTTTTTAACTCATCACACACTATTTCAGTCTCCTCCTCTTCTGCGGAGATAGTTGGTGCATAAGTTTGTACTACTGTCGTGGGATTTGGTTTTTCGCTTATCTCAGCTACTGCAATGCATTCACTGTTCTGTTCATAGTAGCTTACCTTCATTCTTATTTTCTTATTCATTATTGCACCAACTCCTCCATTACCTCTATTTGATTTTGTGTTGATAACCCTGCACTCACCTGCCAGAAATCCGTTCTTTCCGCCATTGCACTTCACTAATTTCCACTGTATCTAACTTCAACATGCCCATGTTTTGTTTAAATTCTCTGAACTACCTACCCAACTAAGGGATGTAATATTCGACACCAAACTCATAGGATCGGTTTTGTTTTCCCTTATGACAACATCCTCCTAAAATTTCTTGTTCAGAGGTCTGAATGGTGGACCACTTTACATCTGGAAAAAGTTTACCCAAGAGGATGCAATCATCATTAACCCACACAGTACACCTGCATGCTACCAGGAAAAATAACAGCTATAGTTTCTCCTTGTTTCATCTGTTCACAGTAACAACACAGCAAAGCCATGTTGGCTAATTTTACAAGGTAAGATCAGTCAATCATCCAGACTGTTGCAATTACTGAAAAGGCTGCCACCCTCTTCAAGAACCACAGATTCATCTGGCCTTCCTATAGATATCTGTCGATTACAGTTGCACCTACTGTAACACTTTGTCTCATTGAGACATACAAGCCATCTCACCTCTGCAAAGTGGGGTAATCCCATGGTCCAAACTGAGACTGAATGCACACCACACACAATTGCTTTTCAGTCCTTACACAGCCTTGTCACACACAGCTCAGATAATAACTGAACAGGCATACAGCTG
The DNA here is from genome assembly GCF_023864345.2 of Schistocerca serialis cubense. NCBI lineage: Eukaryota > Metazoa > Arthropoda > Insecta > Orthoptera > Acrididae > Schistocerca > Schistocerca serialis. The sequence goes on along the minus strand of NC_064639.1, from coordinate 247,091,928 downwards.
GGTCACAGCAAACAGTTTAAGCCAAAAAGACTCATATTATGTGATTTAAGATAAAGAAAAATAACATGATGGCACCAAAAGTAGATATTAATGATCACTAAGTAAATGAAACACTGTATGCAAAATTCCTTTGGGTGCTGCTGGATAACAAGTTAAAATAAATTCAACATATAAACAAACTAATCAATAAGCTTTGTTCATTACGTAATGCTCTTGGGATATTGTTCTCTGTCTTGATCTTAAGGAATAAATGAGGATGTACAGATGTTCTTTTTCTCAGTTTACTGTCATGTAGTGTGATTAATGATTGTATTAAATGTTGTATTAAACTGCTGTATCCTGGGATTTCAGTCCAACTGCAATAAAACCAGGTCCGGTGATATGCACAATTTGTCACAATATAAAAACCAATACTCTCACCAGATAAATACGTAGCATTTTCACAAGACATCTGGTGACAAAAAGTTTCTGAAATACATGTTGAAACGACCCTATCACATACTGGAAAATATGAATTGTTTGGCAGAATGATAAGGTGCACATTATCTAAGTTTTTGCATCAACCTCATTGTGTATAACTGCTCATGTCAGCCACATGTGAATTCTATCCCTACCATGATAAATACTCAAGCCACTGACCAAATAGTTGAGATGTAACCACCCACAAACAGCAAACCATCTCTGGCAGGACAGAGAGCGTTCCCGAAATTTTGCAAATTAAAGTAACTGAACAATCTGATCAAGTTGCAGACCTCCAAACAGGATGCTCCAAATGTGTGTTACAACAGCAATGCTCTTCCAGCATGAGCAACCTCTAAGAATATTGAGCTGCAGCCCATAAGTGTGACAGAAATCGGTGGTGGTGGTGGTGGTGGTGGTTGATTACAAACTGGACAGTCACGAGTGACAATTCCTTATTGTTCATGTTTCAGCATAACTTTTTTTCTCATTTATTTCCACTGTGAAATACAGATATTGGTCACCCATGTTCCACAAATGGATCTTATCATGATGGACACATCATGTTTCCTCCCACTGTCTATCTCTGACATAAATCCAGATGGAGATTGTCACCAATGTGTTACTTCACTGTTATCTAGTCATGGATACCTGTACTGCACCAACCATTTTGGTGTCAAACTGATCGACAGTGATGTAACAAATGACAATCCATTGACTACTCCAGCACCAGTAAGATACTCAATGATACTTAACAGTCAGAGCACCACGGCCACCAGTCCATGCATGGCCTCGTCGGCTGCCTCCAGACAAACTCAAGATCACAAAGCAAGAGTTCCCTTTCACAATGGATCAAGTGGCATGTCAGCTTTCATATTGTAGCTGGACCTTCCCATTCTGTACTGCCACTAAGAAGAGAATGGGATGTGACCTAATAGTGACTATCATCAGCTTAATGCCAGTGTGATACCTCAATGCTATCCTGTGCCACATATCCTGGATTTTTCTGTTTACAATCATAACAAGACAGTTTTCTCCACAACTGACCTCATCCATGCTTTTTATAATATACCCATTGTGCTAGGAGACAATTTAAAATTACTGTTTCACACTCAATTTGGACTTTAAAAAATTCTCCAAATACCATGTGAACTGTGCAATGCAGACTTTCTAACATTAACTAGATACAGTTACAAAATATTACCCAGAGGCCATTTATGCTATATAATTTGCATTCCAGCAAATAGGTTTTCATCTAACATGGTGCCACTAAAGAACCTTCACTGCTTCTGGGTGTTGTGTCTACTTCAGCCCCAAATATCAAAAACACTTGTGAGGGGAGTGATGCAAATAGTAAAGTGTCAGTTATATTTTATATACTGTGTAGATTCTTTGATTATTCATGTTGTCTCTGGACTTTGACAAATAAATGATATATAGATAGACTTTTTTCAGTTTACTGCAATGTTAAGTAATTAACAATTGTATATTGTGTTAAACACACAGTATTTTCACAAGACATATTCAAGAAGCTCCCCTTTTAACACAAAATCAGGAACTGGGAACACCAACCAGCTCAAAAGAAAATTACAAAACATACCTCATTAGCCATTCTTACAAATCAGCTGGGTACCTAGATTCTAGGATTCAAAATACTTTTTAGCTTCAAGGAAGTAGCATGACAAATAATAGTGTACTGTAAATAGATTTCTGTATTTCAAAAATACCAGTGTAACAAAGTAAATATCAAGCTGCTCCTATGAGATAAACAGAAGGTATGACTCCTTCTTGAGGGGATCTATGGAACACTGTGAATGAATGGACAAAAATCAATATTAGACTTCTATACGACAGGCTTAGTATTTGAATTTTGTGTTTCTGTATTGCTGGATATTCTACAGTATTTCTGAGACTACTGTTTGTTTGGACAGTTGCAGCACTTACAATGATCTTGCTTATACTAGTCATTTTATGTGTATTTCACGTCAGCAACACTTGGGTTTTGTGGACGACGAAGGAGTGTTGATTACTGTTTAGATCAGTCACCTACATAGTCTAAATTAACTTCATATTCGGTTGTCAAATACTTAAAATGTACAGAAGAGAACACAAGTGCCAAGAGTGAGTATGGTTCCTTGGATGTTGAGCTTTCTCATTTGAGAGCTTTGTCCTGGAGGATCAGGAGGAAAATTACACGCTTCCCTAATAAGACATCTGATCCCTATAGTCACTTGCAAAATATCTTGAATCTCTGTGTTTCCTGTGGTATTAATTTCTTTTTCCATGTAAGTTTCATCTGCCCCCTCCTCTGCAAATGAAAATTTTTTGTGAACCTTTTATATTGTCTCCACAACATTGGTGACCATTAACACTTTTATATTCCCCAATTAACCTACAAATGATGATAAGTGCATTCAAATAATAAATTATGAGGCAGAATTGCAGGCTCAACTGCAAATTTGGTATTCAAATCACCAAACAATATAATTATTTTACTGTTTCTCATGCAGTCTCTCATAATTTGCTACAGTTTTTCCTGAATACTGACATATTACCATCTGGTGCACTGTAGATGCAGATAATGATTGAGCCAGTATTGCAGTGTGCAGTATGACTTACTCTAAGTCCCTCACCTTAAATAGTTTGATACATGTAGCTGAAATTGTTTCCTCTCTCTTTCACAAATTATGAAAATTGTACTATTATGCACTTAAATTCTGCAACTGTAAATATGGTGAAAAGCTTCAGAGGCAAACAAACAGTGACAGAAAAGCACAAAAAATGTATTTGTGAACTGCTCACTAGGCTGGTAAATGGTAAACTAGTTCTTTTTTGGAACAAGAAGACCGAACACAGACCAACAGGAATACAACTGGATTCACACTGTGATATGCAAGTGGTGGTCTAGGTCTTGGATGGTGGGAATACAGGAAACATGGGGGATGGAAAGACAGCAGAAGAGGTTTGTCTTGTAATCCCACAATCTGTCTTTTCCCAAACATTCCCAGATGGTTTCTAAAATCCTATAATAACGGTTCCAAAACTCAGGCTCAAACAAGTTATTCATAAATAGAGAAGGAAGGGCTGGATATCATCTTTGGAGTGCACTAATTCTGCAGTTCCTTTCAGCATTTTATCACTGGGTAGTGAGGGGTGTGACTCTATAGCAACAGTTGCTTCACCTCCTCCATCAGTCTCATTGGGGGTCTCTCACATGTAACTGTTCATTGTTAGTTATGTGTACTAGCTGCAAATGGAAAATGACATAACATGGAAGGTGAATAGTTTGGCCTGTCACACGCACCAACCAGCACCTCCGTGATCATATTTCCCTTCGGCAAAATCAACTCAGCTGTGGGACTGCCCGCACATTGATTTTGTGGCACCTTTCTTGAGAGCCATGTGGCAAATCCTTGTTGAGTCTTTCTCCCTTTTTATAGATGTCACTAAACTGCAGCAGACAATAACAACTACTACTCAAGAAAACTTTTTCTATGAAATGTACACCTCGCATCTTAGTCACAGTTAAAGGGTTGCAATTTATGCTAACTGCCTTCTGGAAATTCTGCACCTGTGATGGCATCAAACATATCATGGCTTATCCATTTTGTTCTGCCTCCAATCACCTGGTGAATCATTTTGTTTGAACCATTAAGACCCAACTGTCAAATGCTTTGGGGACAGCTCAACCACACCAGCTCTCTTTTTGTAGCAGAATGACAGCCACCCATATTTGCAGTCCACCAGTCCCCATCAACACTTCTAGACTTTTTTACACCACTACCTGTTCAAGATGAAGAAATGACAACTTTTCATTTGTGGGCTCTCCAATATGGGTCTGTATCCTCAGGTGGGCCCCCACTTAGATCCCGGAACTGATTCTGATGCAACAAGGTCATCAAGATGTTTTGGTGGTGACTGCACAGGGAACATTCCACTAGGGACAATGGGTGTCCTTCCATCTTCTTCGTACCTGTCACTGCAGGTCTTCATGGACTTAGACCCCGTTCCCCTTAGCAGTGGAGTAACTTGTGCTTTTAGAGTCTCAATTGGGGCAAGCAGCTACTGCTTCTTCACTTCCTCTCCAGGACCAGCATGGACTCCCTAATGGTGTTGGCTCACTGACACAGCACCATCTTTCCCTGCATTGGCCAGATTGTTTTTGGCCCTTCCTGCCAATTCAAGAGGGGTGTGATCGTAAGTTGGCCATGGATAGTGATGGTTAACCTATTGAACAGAAGTGAGAATGGGTCAGTGACCTCTTGGTCTTAAATCAGCCAGCTGATGTGCTCAAAATGCTTTGCTGCTCACAGCAAATCAGCTGGATGTTGGTGTAAAGAGGCATATTGATAGTATGGCATCATTCATCAAAACATCCCATAGGATTGCAAGATCGTTTCTGCCTTGCATCAGCGGGTATGGCTGAAAACAGTCCAGCCAATGTGAGGTAGGATGATGACTTGTCAGTGGGCTGGCACCTCTTGGGTGTCAATGCGCTGGTGACGATTCTGCACTACTTCATTATATCTGGATATTTTTGGAGTGATTGTTTTATTGGTTCATGATGATGGGGTCTCTTTGGGTTCTGAGTATAGTGAAATCCATCCACTGCTGTGAATTCTACTTTGGTGTACTGTGATACTGTATGAGTGAAGAGGCGGATTTCAGCCAAGCCCCCTAGTGGTTCCCCGCAACATAATTCAAGTTGTGTGAATTTTAACTCTTTTCATTTTCAGTCTTGGAAAATTTACCAGATTAGTACCTTCCCTTATACACCATGTGTCATTTTTTTCTGTGTTTCAGTGTATTCAATAAACAGGTAATTAACGATCTTGGTAATATAAATTGGGGAGTACAAAAAGAGCTAAAATGCCAAGGAGAAATTAAAATGATAAACAACAAAGCAGAGACAGGAATAATAAGGGAAATGTAAAGCCAGTAAAAGAAAGGTGGAACAGAAGAGTAAAAAAGGAAAAGTATGGACAACAGAGGCAGCAAATTGGACAAAGTGGCACAGAGGATCACAAGCACTCACAAACTTTCAAACGAGAATGACTCTGGGGACAATAATATGAGTTGGATTATTAGTATCCTTCTGTACAGTTCAGAAGAACTGCTGTGTTTGGTTGGACAGGAGACCATATTAGCAGTGCAGTTTGTACTAATGAAATAGTAGTGCACTGCAAATGTCAATTTACACTGAAGAGCCAAAGAAACTGGTACACCTGCCTAATATTGTGTAGGGTCCCGCAAGTACACAGAAGTGCCGCAACATGACATGGCAAGGACTCAACTAATGTCTGAAGTAGTGCTGGAGGGAACTGACACCATGAATCCTGCAAGGCTGTCCACAAATCTGTAAGACTACAAGGGGATGGAGATCTCTTCTGAACAGCATATTGCAAGGCATCCCAGATATGCTCAGTAATGTTTATGTCTGGGGAGTCTGGTGGCCAGCAGAAGTGTTTGGACTCAGAAGTGTTCCTGGAGCCACTCTCTTGCAATTATGGATGTGCGGGGTGCTGTATTGTACTGCTGAAATTGCCCAAGTCCATTGGAATACACAATGGACATGAATGGATGAAGGTGATCAGACAGGATGCTTACGTACGTGTCACCTGTCAGAGTCGTATCTAGACGTATGAGGAGTCCCGTATCACTCCAACTGCACACACCCCACACCATTACAGAGTCTCCACAAGCTTGAACAGTCTCCTGCTGACACGCAGATTCCTTGGATTCATGAGGTTGTCTCCATACCTGTACACGTCCATCCCCTCAATACAATTTGAAACATGGCTCGTCCAACCATGCAACATGTTTCCAGTCATCGGCAGTCCAATGTCGGTGTTGATGGGACCAGGCAAGGCTTAATGCTTTATGCCGTGCAGTCATCAAGGATAAACGAGTGAGCCTTCAGCTCTGAAAGCCCATGTCAATGATGTTTCATTGAATGGTTCACACACTGACACTTATTGATGGCCAGCATTGAAATCTGCAGCAATTTGCAGAAGGGTTACATTTCTGTCATGTTGAACGATTCTCTTCAGTCATTGTTGGTCCCATTCTAACAGGATCTTTTTCCAGACACAGCAATGTCAGAGATTCGATGTTTTACCAGATTCCTGATATTCGTGGTACACTCTTGAAATGATCATAAGGGAAAATCCCAACTTCATTGCTACCTCGGAGATGCTGTTTCCCATCGCTCGGATGCCGACTATAATCTAGGTTCAAACTCACTTAACTCTTGATAACCTGCCATTGTAGCAGCAGTAACCGATCTACCAACTGCAACATACACTTATTGTCTTACATAGGCATTGCTGAGTGCAGAGCCATATTCTGCCTGTTTAAGTGTCTCTGTACTTGAAGACGTGTGGCTGTACCAGTTATCTTGGTGCTGCTGTGTAGTTTACTGTTGTTCAGTGTTTGGCAGTAGATCAAGCATATAAAGATACAGCTGTATTACAGTTGATGGATATTGTAGTTCATCTCACAGCTTCCTCTATTGCTGTCAAGATAACATATGCTTGTATGCTCCATACTGGGATTTGTGAGCACTTTCTGGTCAAAGGTAGCTAATGCGTAATATGTAGTACTCAAAGATGTGTGAAGTCCAAAGGAAATAGCAGTGCATGTTGGTGTTAGAAAATCAGTAACACTAGCCCCTCATTCTGGACATTCTTGCATGCTATATCCTGTACTAACTGTGAGAAGTCGCAGACTTGGCACTTTACTGTTGTACTCCCGTAGACTGCAGGTAAATGTTTTTGTTGTCTTTCTAAGAATTTCAATCTATTTTGTTTGTATAATCAGTTCTGCAAACAGGGCTCATGAAACAATTAGTTGCAAAAGGAAATAAAAGCAATGTAGGGTCCCCAAGAACCAAAATATGACAGCCAAATTTACAACTTCATGGAATAAGATGCAAAGAAATTAGAACTATAGGAATGACAGTTGTGAAACAGCAACTATGATTTATTTCCCAGTCTACAGAATTTAATTGTCTCTATCAAAGTAACAATTTTAACATTAACTTACATTACTAGACTATGCACCTCATTTGCACAACATGTTAACAAAGTTTTCATGAATACTTTCCATAATTTGACTTACATAAAGGTTGTATTAGGTATCAAGTTTCTGTTGGCATGAACAAAGTGAAAGAGTTGATTCCCACTAAAAATGAAAGTTGATTGAAAGATCTACAGGCAGATCTCTAAAACTGATCTTCAAGGGGCTAAATTTTGTTAATTTTTGGGTTTCTTTACTTTTACAGTGCATGCATTAAAAGTTATGACATCATTTGTGTTTACCTACTGGTACAAGAAAGTGTTTACTGCACTAGCTGTAGCAATAAACTCTGAAGTATCAAGCATAATATCAACATGATGAAGGGTAAGCTGAAAATTATGTAATGCCTCCAAATTTTTATGTGAAAACTCAATGCTTTTTGAATAAAACCAACATTATTACTGTTCTGTGTCTTTATTCTTCATGTCTACATATTACAGTCCTCTACAGCTAGAGCACTCTGAACTGTAGAGTGTAACATGGTAGTTTGTAATGTATCTGTGTTGGTGCACAAGACATATGGAGGACCCTCTCCTTCCACATGGCAATGTCAAACCACACACAAGCACTGTGAAATCCATGATAATCTAGTACCTTGGGGTCACAGTCACTGATATCCACTATACTGTCCTGACTTCACAGCATCCAGTTACCATCTGTTTCCAAAACTTAACGAACACTTTTGAGGACTTTATTTGATATTGATGAAGGGTGCAAGCAGATGTGAGGTTGTGGCTACATTAAAAAGTTAGCATTCTACAGTGACGGTATCAACAAACTGGTCTCTCGTTGGGAGAAATGTATACATTGACAGGGTGACTATGCTGGGAAATAAATATGTAGACATTAAGAATGAAGATGTAAAATGTTAATAACACTTGTTTTATTTAAAAAACTTTAAGAATTTTCCAATTAAAATTTGGAGGCATTACTTTTCAACAAGCCCTCATATTAATTTATTACTTCTTTACTACTAGCTATATTCATGGCATATTTTGCAAACAGTATTCACATATATCACTGAATGTACCAAATAAATTATATCATTGTACAACACACAGTTCAGATGATATGATGTCATGAACATTGAGCTGAGTGAAAATGAAACTGCAGGACGAAATTCGCTAAAGATACAGGTGAAATATGTGTACAGATACATGTAAAGTATATTAAATATATGTGACATGTGCTTATGCAGACAAATAGATTGGTAAAAAGCTCTTCCTACACTCCTCAATTGATTTCTACCTAATTTGGTGCACAAATTATTTACTATCTGCAAAGAAACACTGTGGGGGGTAAGAACCAGTGACCTCCTGTTGGAGTGAGAGTGATAACATGGAGAGAAAAGGAGAAGATAAACAAAGATAGGGAAGAGGAAGAGGATGGCGGAGAGAGGGGGAAGGAGAATATGGAGTAACAGAAGATCGAAAAATATATACCTGGGCAATGCCAGCTAATCAGCTAGTACTTTTTATAAAATGAATTTCAATTTGTTACTCATTGTTTCATTTATAATTTTTTTCAAAAAATTTAGACTAGTCTGGAAATTTTCTTCACTGCCCAGTACTCACCCTTCCGTACATTAACTTATCTGTAATGTAATATTACCAGGAAAAATTTACATATTCGGATATTAGATGTGCAACTAAAACTTTGTAAAGGTTTACTTTCTAAGGGTACTATTTCAAAAATCAGTTAAAAGTAATCCATCAATAAGATACATTAAAAAAAACTACTATTAAGTATCAATGGCCAAGGAACAGTTTAACTCAAGACAAATGTAAGAAACTACTAGTTATGACTATAATAGAGGGAAACATTCCACGTGGGAAAAATATATCTAAAAACAAAGATGATGTAACTTACCAAACGAAAGTGTTCGTATGTTGATAGACACACAAACATACACACAAAATTCGAGCTTTCGCAACAGGGAAGGAGAGGGAAAGACGAAAGGATGTGGGTTTTAAGGGAGAGGGTAAGGAGTCATTCCACTCCTGGGAGCGGAAAGACTAACCCTAAGGTAACATGCAAGGCCTTCCTGATCTTTGTCAGGTAAATAGCATTGTGACTCCAGAAAACACTTCAGTTATTGAAGAAACTGCAAAGTGACACTGGATGACATTACCACAATGTTAAACATCAGTTCAGGACATCTCACTGTGAATTATGTGCTCCAATTCCATAAAGCACCCATGTTGTAGCTAATTGCTAAATTAAAAGAGTGACATGTTGATGCATATGAGCAGCTTCTGTTGTATGTAGAACAAGAAGGTGATTCCTCCCTTGCAAAAATCGTCAGTGATTATGAAACAATTTCTCATACATCAAACCAAACAAATTTTTAACTCAAGCAACAGAAGAGAAAGGTTCTGCTCATCCTCTTTTGAGATGAGAAAATTGTCCTCAAGGAGCACAACATCTAGTGAGAAATGACTATTGCTAGTGTATAACACTCAGATTCGCAAGTTCTGGAGTTTAAGTGTATTCTGTATCTGCCATATCCACTAGACCTTTTGTATGCTTGGACCATTCAAACAAGCATTGTGCGTCAATAAGTTTTCTCATGACTAGGCACGTGCTGTTGCACAGTCACCCCAACAAATTTTTTTCTGTGGGAATTCAGGCTCTCTGCAAATGCTGGTCAACTTAAAGTGAGCAAGGGGGATATTACTGGAGGAAAAAGTGATACAAATATGTATCACATACGCATTTTGAACAACATTTAAAACAAATAAATATGGTTTTCATTTAACTGGTCATCATAGCAAGAGAAAAAGAAAACCTACCAGCTCTTTGAGCATGAGAAAGAGAACATAACTACGATCTTCAATGGTTCATAACTTTTAACACCAATTGCCGAAAGAGGAAGGTGTGTAATTGTTTTCATTTGTATTTCTTTTCCTCACTCAAGTTTGTTCTTGAAAAGGCTTACATTGTGTAGATTTCATTCATATACATCACATTAGGTGTTTCAAAATGACTATCAGTGTTTTAAGGATTTGTAGCATTAACCACATTCAACTTACATAATTATAAACAAAAGAGCAACTCAAACAGTTTTTCTTACAAGCATTCAATATGAGCACCATTTGTGACATGGCACTCACTGAGTTGATAGACGAGTTCTTCCCAAATCTTTATCAGTGTGTCTGGAGAAACTGTTGCAACTGTTTCAATCCTGTTCCTTAAGGTGGGTAGATCAGTTGGTAGCAGTGACATATAAAAATGATCCTTCTGTGAATCCCCAAAGGTGAAAATCGCATGGCATTAGATCCGATGAATGTGGAAGCCTTGCAAAACAAACTCTTATCATCCAGCCCCTTGTGGCCAATCCAGCAGTTGAGTACAATGTTGTTTAACCAGTCATGTACTGAGTTAAGCCAATGAGGCTGCCAAATAAAGTTCTGTGGTTAAGCTTCATCCAATTGAGGAAAGAGCCATAGTTCTAGCATTTCAAGGTAAAAAACACCAGTTACAGTTGCTTTGCTGGAAAAGAAGTGGCCCAAAAACCTTCTGCTGGGGTTCGATACAAAAACATTCAACTCAGGGGAGTCTCACTGCAACTTTACCAAGCTGTTGGGTTTTGCATACCCCCAGATTGTGTGTGTTTACATTTCCACTTAGGTGAAATGTTGATTCATCAATCCAGAAAATCTTCAGTGTTTTGCTGCAACATTTTTTTTTTTTTTTTTTTTTTTTTGAAAGCTGGCACATAAACTGTGGTTTGTAGATTTAAGAGTTTGTAACAACTGCAAATGGTATGGATGTAGTCATAAGTATCTCCTTAAAAATCTCCACATAGATGTCTCTGGTATCGCTAATTCACAACTAGCCTTCTGAACTGATTTCTTGGGGCTACATGTGAAACAGTCTCTCAATCGTTCAACACATTTTTAAGTCACTCTTGGTCATCTCATACACTTTCCCTTTGCAAAAACAGGTATACAAACAAAGCAGTTTCAGTTGCTGTTTCATGTGATGTATTATTTATAATTGTAAGTCGAATATAATAAATACCACAAAATTATTTAGTCTCACCTGTGTGCTTTGGCAGTTTAGTTTTTGGTTTCTGTTCATTAATCAAATTCATTAGACACAGTTCTTGCATTTTTGTCAGTGTCTACAGTAGAGTTTCATAGTGCTTGTTGATAGTTGTTTGTTTGTCTGTCTGTGTAGTGTAGTTAGTATGCATAGGGACTGTGAGTGCTGTATGCGGATGCGAGCTGAGTTGATGACACTTTGCTCCCAGCTCCAGGCTGTGTTGACTTCTGTTACACAGCTTGTGGCTGCAGTGGATGGGATCACTGTTGTGGAATGGCCTTGGGGATCGAACAGATGTCCAGCATGACCCATGTGACCACCAATCGGACTGCACTGGTGGCCAGCCCAGTTATTGCTCGCACTGAGGTTCACCCCTCACCCGTGGTTGAGTGGGAGGTTGCCTCGGAATGCAGTAGGCTAAGAAAGACATCCTGAGGGCCTGAACGTAAGGCCTCCCCAGTTAGTCTGACAAAAAGGTCCCAGGTGCTATCTGTGGCTGACAATGTCCCTCAGTCAGAAGCAGTCACCTGTCCTGTTTCAGAGGGCACCTCTCAGCCTGTAAGATCCAGGTAGTCACAATATTGGGAGCTCCAATGTTAGGTGAATTATGGGGGCCCTTAGGGACATTGCTGCCAAGGATGAGAAAAAAGCCAGTGTGCTCTCTGTGTGCATACCAGGTGGAGTCTTTCCAGACATGGAATGGGTCCTTATGGATACCATGAAGAGCACAGTGTGCAGCCAAGTGCAGGTGTTGGCTCATGTCGGTACCAATGGCGTGTGACACCTTGGATCAGAACAGTTGCTCTCTGGTTTTGAGCAGCTGACAAAAGCAGTAAAGGCTGACAGTCCAACATGAGAGAAGAGCTCACCATTTCAGCGTAGTCAGCAGAACCAATTATGGACCGCAGGAACAGAGCCAAGTCGAGGATCTGAATCAGAGGCTCATACAGCTCTGCAACTGTGGAGCTGCATATTCCTTGACTTACACCATTGGGTGGTGGGGTTTCGGGTTCCATTAAATAAGCCATGAGTCCATTACACAAAGGAGGCATCTACATGGGTAGTGGGGACTGTGTGGTGTGGACTGGGTGGTTTTTTAGGTTAGAGGGCCTTGGGGAAAAACAGAAAGGACTTCAGTTTCAAAGGGTGCAGGTTGAACACAGGGAGAATGTAGATCTAGAAACCATCATTATAACAGTTGTAAATTATTGTAGCAATGTTGGGAAAGTACCAGAGCTTCAAGCACTAATAGAAAGCACTTATGCTCAAGTCATTATAGGCACTGAAAGCTGGCTAAAGCCAGAAATAAGTGCAGCTTAAACTGTTGGCAGTGGTGTGTTTGTTGTTGTGAGAAGTAGTTTATCTTGCAGCAAAATTGAAGTAGGTAGTTACTGTGAGTTAGTGTGAGTAGAGGTCATTCTTGGCAACCAGAATAAAATAATATTTGGATCCTTTTACCGACCTTCCAGTGCTGAAAGGTTCAAAGAAGACTTGAGTCTAATTTTGAACACATACCTGACTCATACAATTATAGGTGGTGGTGACTTCAATTTACCCTCGATATGTTGGCAAAAATACATGTTTGAATCCAGACATACATAAAAAGCATCATCTGAAATTGTGCTAAGTGCATTCTCTGAAAATTATTTTGAGCAATTGGTTCATGAGCCCACTGGAATAGTAAATGCGCACTTGACCTCTTGGCAACAGATAATCTGTGCTATAACAAGCATCAAAATGGATAGAGTGATTAGTGAATACAGGGTTGTTGTAGTGAGGTCAAATACCGTAACTCCCAGATCCACTAAAAATAAACAAAAAATATATCTATTCACAAAAGCAGACAAAAATTCTGGAGAGACAATCCCCACTCCTTCCACATTAACAATGTAAGCGCAGATCACATGTGGCTTGAATTCAAAGTAATAGTGTCAACTGCAATTGAGACATTTATACCAAATAAATTAACAAATGATGGAGCTGATCTCCCATGGTATACGAAACATGTCAGAACACTGTTGCAGAAACCACAAAAAATGCATGTCAAATTTAAACAAACTCAAAACCCCAAAGTTGGAAAACTTTTATAGAAGCTCGTAATTTAGCATGGATTCCAATGCGAGATGCTTATAATAGTTTTCACAACGAGACTTTGTCTTGAAACCTGGCAGAAAATCCAAGGAGATTCTGGTCACACATAAAATATGCCAGCAGCAAGACACAGTCAATACCTTCTCTGTGTGATAGCAATGGAAACAGTATTGATTACAGTGCTGTACACGGCCTTCCGAAATTCCTTCATCAAAGAAGACAAAGTAAATATTCCAGAATTTGAATGAAGAACAGTTGTCAATATGACTTAGAAATAGATATTCTTGGAACAGTGAAGTAGCTTAAATCACTTAATAAAAGCAAGTCTTCCAATCCAGGTTGTATACCAATCAGGTTCGTTTCAGAGTATACTGATGCAATAGCTCCATACTTAACAATCATATATAACTGCTCACTTGACAAAAGATCCATACCCAAAGAGTGGAAAGTTGCAGACAAAACATCAATATTCATGAAAAGAAATAGGAGTAATCCACCTAATTACAGGCCCATATCATTAACATCAATATGGTGCAGGATTTTGGAACATACATTATGTTTGAACATTATGGATTATGTTGAGGAAAATGATCTATTAACACTTAGTCAACATGGATTTAGAAAACGTAGTTCTTGCGAAACACGACTAGCTCTTTACTCACATGAACAGTTGAGTGCTATCGATGAAGGATTTCAAATTGATTCCATATTTCTAGAATTCCAGAAGGCTTTTGACACCATACCTCACAAGCAGCTTGTAATCAAATTGTGTGCTTATGGAATATCATCCAAGTTATGCAATTGGATTCATGATTTCCTGTCAGAGAGGTCACAGTTTGTAGTGATTTACAGAAGTCAGCAAGTAAAACAGAAATGATTTCTGGCATTCCCCAAGGTAGTATTATAGACCCTCTACATACCTTATCTATATAAACTATTTAGGAGACAATCTGAGCAGCCATCTTCAGTTGTTTGTAGACAATGCTCTAGTTTATCATCTAATAAAGTCATTGTTTAATATTTTTTTTGTGGGATCTAAAATTTAAAAACCTCTCTCACACTGGCCTGATTTAGCTTCACTGATCAGGATAGTAAAAACATGCGTATGTTAAGGGAATTTTCATTCACAAAGCAGGCTTATCACATTCACACAGTTCAATACTGTTCTATCCTGATTAAATTGAGCTTAACTTAAATTCCATATGGCAGTGAAGCCATTTCGAAGTCTCGGTGCGATGAAAATTGTCAGTCGATCTCCTGAAAACATTTGTAATAATTATTAACTTTCGGTGATCACATGGGGAAGACCGGAGATCTGCTGGTATGACCGTGTTGGCCTAGTTATTTGAAGTAACTGGATATCTTGAGCATACAAAACGGCAGGTTCATCCAGTGTAAATCAGATGTTCCCCACTGATCCCGTGCAACACAGTGTAGTAAGCAGACACTGTCAATAATAATCAGTTAAATAATATGCGAACACACTTACTTTAGTTTAGTTCATGTATTAAATTCCTTCTCATACAGAATCTCATCAAGATGGCGACTAGCTCAACAATACATACATATACATCCTCCTTCTTTCACGACTAATCGGCAAGCATTCCTTCATTCTTTTCATAAGAGAAAACATAGATAGCAGAGAAGCTATTCCATGGAGTAAATGGATGCTCCAAGGAATAATTGGGCTTGAAACTATTTTGCATTGATAATCGGTAAGATAAGAAGAGATATTTCGAGATATGTACTGAGTTATATAATTTATAAAATTTCTGAAAATATCACGGAGAGACTGCTGCAAGAGACATTACAATTGGAAGATCAAGACCAATTGCAAAATGACTCAGGTACAATATCTGTATGGTGCAAAAATTGGCGCTTGAGGCTAAATAATGAAAAGTGTGAGGTCATCCACATGAGTGCTAAAACGAATCCATTAAACTACCATTACATGATAAATCAATCAAGTCTAAATGCCATAAATTCAACTAAATATCTAGGAATTACAATTACAAATAACTTAAATTGGAAATAACACACAGAAAATGTCATGGGGAAGGCGAGCCAAGGACTATGTTTTATTGGTGGAACATTTAGAAGATGCAACAGATCTACTAAAGAGACTGCCTACACTAACAATTGTACATCCTCTTTTGGAGTACTGCAGCGTGGTTTGGGATCCTTACAATATAGGATTAACAAAGGACATTGAGAAAATTCAAAGAAGAGCAGCATGTTGTGTATTATCAAGAAATAAGGAAGAGAGTGTCATGGACATGATACAGGATTTGGGGTGGACATAATTAAAACAAAGGCATTTCTCATTGTGGCAGGATCTTCTCATAAAATTTCAATTGCCAATTTTCTCCTCTGAATGTTAAATATTTTGTCGATGTTGACTTACATAGGGAGAGATGATCATCGTAATAAAAGAAGGGAAATCATAGCTCGCATGGAGAGATACAGGTGCTCGTATTTGTGGAGTAGCTATGTACATATAGACCTTAAGATACCAATACTTACCTTGAAACAACAGGTATTTTTTCTGCATAGGGGAGTATTTCAATACAAATAAACTTTGTTTAATGAACATTTGATGAACAGTGAGCTTATGAAAATAAATTTCAGATGTATGTAAAATTCTTAATATTTCTCACTTCACTCTAAAAATGATTTCCACAAAACATATTATAGATACATCATGTGCAAATTTGTCATGCCATAAGTGAGTTTGTTAAATTCTAAAGCAAAACAATAGAATATTAGCAAAAATTACATATTTAGTTGCTGTCAAAAATATTGCCTTGAACGAAACTGATGGAAATTTCTATCTTTTAATACTCATGCAAAATAAGTCATACCTGCCCATGCATTCCAGTGTTGCCTCAGTAATATCATAAGTAGGTAAAACAATATCCATTGTATCGTCAGAACCACACCAAGAAAATACTGGCACTTTTGGACCCTTTTCAGTGCTGACAAGTGGCCAGTCTCCTAGGTTCACGAAAAATTCCAGATCTGGAAGAACTACTTTACGTGCCAATGATAATAATATGGCATCCATGAACATCTTGAAACCAACATATTTGCCATAACATTTTCTGTATATCTAAAACAACAACAAAAATCTAAAAATACTAGGTTCCATTATTTCATGTACCTTGCTTAAAAAGGAAGAAATAGCAATACCTCATTATCTTTAATGACATAGTTACAGAGGCTAGTGCTGCCTGGACTGTCATACTTTTTAAGAATGCTTCTTCTGACTTCAGTGAGATTCACATTAGGAAATGGCTTAAGATCTTCTGTAATCTGTTCATATTCTCTTTGACAGCCAAACTTGGTTAACCACTCAGAAATAGATTCAACTGGACAGTAACAGTCCTCAGCAAAGATGGGTCCTGGGGAAAAGACATTCATGTTCTTATTTTCTTCCTTTTTATGACAGAAATACCATATACAAAAGCATAGCTGTTCTCCTCATACACTGCATTTAGCCTCTCATTGGCAATGACACAGTTCAAAATATTAATCACCACGGACACTACTTTCAGCAGTATTCGAAATGCTTCATGTCAGAGAGATAATGGAATGATATGAAAAGAATAATAATAGTCAAAACATAGAGAAGGCACTTAAAAGCCAGACGGGCACACTGAAAAAAGACTGCTAGATATTATTTAGCTTTTGGAGTAAGTACTTAATCAGACACACACATAACACACAAATATTCACATTTGCATAAGTCACTCATGGCCACTGTCCTCTCTGGACACCAATACACAATGAAGAGAGACACTTGGTAAAGTAAACACACAGTGATCCTTCATGAGAAAACTAAATGGAGGATTGTAATTGGAAACTGTATCAGTCTTTTTCTCTCATCAATCAATTAAATTTCATTCTGCCACTATCTCTTTGTTGTTCTTCTAACACCACACAGTCTCTCCTGACTCTCAAGCAAAAGTAATACCATTGGCAGGAAAGATATTGCAGAGAAAGGCATACCCAGAAAATGAGAATTGGTTGCAAGAGGAACTGCACCCTGTAACATCAGAGATACAGAATGTTTCCTATTCTTGGTGTTTTCTATATTAAACATACATCCATCGCACATAATGTAACCCTAAAGGATCAAATGTAAATAAAACCAAATTAAATTGTTGAAGAAGTCTCTCATTATATAGGAATATAAATAGAATGATATGGAATGAAACTCTTCCTGTCAAAAGGGCAACTTGTGTAGCCTCAGTGACTACTGCAGCAGAATTGTCTTGGAAGACCTGACACAAAACCCAAAGAAATTCTGGTCATATGTAATGTTGCAGATCTCTCAAACACAAAACTGTGACCTTTTAAATAGAAGAAAGCATAGGTTACACCTCTATGCAGAAGGGTAGCGAAAGTGATTTACAAAGCTGCCATCCAATATCTTTGAGACAAATCTGTTACAGAACCTTAGAACATTTTCTGAGTTCAAATAAAATGAGGCATTTTGAATAGAATGACCTCCTCCATGACAACTGACACTGTTTTGAAAACAATGATCACATGAAACCCAACTTGCACTTTTCTCACAAGGCATCCTGAAATCCATGGATCAAGGCATTCTGGTACATACAATATTTCTTGACTTCCAAAATGCACGCCACTCAGTACCATGCTGATCTTTGTTAACAGAAGTGAGATCAAATGGCAAAGGATTTCTTGGCAGTGAACATGCAGCATCTTATCTAGGACGGAGAGTCATCAACAGACATAGGAGGGGCTACAGGCATATCCAGGGAAAATGTGTTGGGATCCTTTCTATTCATGCTATATATTACTCCCATGGCACACAATATTAAAGTAATCTTAGACTTTTTTTTACAGGTGATACAGTTACTTATAATAAAGTATCACATGAAGAAAATTTCAAAAATATTCATTCACACCTTGATAATATTTCAAAGTAGTGAAAAGATTAGGAACTTACTTCAAAAGACCATAAATTTGAACCTGATTGGTTACTCTGTTATCATACATATAAAACACAGTATATATGTGTATGTCTGGGATCTCCTCCCAAACCCCTGGATCGATTTCAGCCATATTTCGTCTTACCAGTATCAGTAATGTGAGGTTTATAAATTCCTAGCCCCAATAGGAGCAGAGACATGGGCAAAAACGTGTTCTTCCCAGCCCTTGGCATGTAGGCTGCCCTGCACAACTGTCATGTGGTGTGGGAACAGTATCAGCCAGTCAAATCAAATTGCTTTGCAGGGTAGCCTACATCTCGGGGGGCAAGGAACGGTTTTCCAGGCACTGACATGTAAGCTGCCCTGCATGACAGACGTGTTGTGTTGTGTTGTAGTAGCACTGGCCTGCTTTATTGGTCTCCTTTGCATGGCAGCCTGTATTTCAGGGACAAATAGATCATTTTTAAGCCTCTGATGTGTAGCCTGCCCTACATGACAAGCTTGTTGTGGAAGTAGCTGCTTTATTGAACTGCATTGCAAGGTTTACATGTGCCAATGAGTATGACTGGGGACAGGCTGAGATGGATAGAGGAGGGGATGGATAGAGGAGGGGATGGACAGAGTGAAGGTGAGGAGGAAATGGACAGAGAGAGGGGAGGAGGGGGAGATGCATGAGGAAGGTGGAAGGTGTACAGGGGCAGTGGGCAGGTAGAAAGGAAAGAGATGAAGGCAGAGATGGAAAGAGAGAGGTGGATGAAGATGTGGTCAGAGGGGGGGGGGGGGGTGTGAAAGATATGGTCAGAGGGAGGAAGTGGAGGAAATGGACAAAGATAGGGGGAGGAAGAGAGAGAGAGAGAGAGAGAGAGAGAGAGAGAGAGAGAGAGAGAGAGAGGGTTGGAAGGTTGGGTGGACACACAGAGGGAGGAAAGGCAAACAGAGAGAGGGAGGAGGAGGTATGTTCAATATAACTGTTGAATACATGAAGGGGCAAGCCTCGGAAAAAAGTCTAGTTCTTAAAATAAAGTAAAAATAGCAACAAGCCGCTGTTAATAATACTCTTTAATAAGAACAAATAAGCACAATTACAGTTCTGAACCAAGAGGTTCTTCATCTGGTGACTGTTTACATTTAAAACTACATATAGCTTATGCTGTATGTATGATGTTTGCTATTTTCATTGTGGTAGTGCTGCCATTGCTCCATTATATTCAATTGATCCAATTGGAGAAACTAATTTCAATTTGCTCGGGACAGTTTAGATGTACCATTGTCCCAGAAATTATTACAAAAGTGCAAAAAATGGTCAAGGGGGAATGCTGACTGAAAGTGTGAGAAATTGCTGTAAGAACTTCATGTGAATGGGCATTCACATTTTAATAGTCAAACTGAATATAGCAAAATTATCTGCTAGATGGTTGCTGCAACTCTTAACGCGCAATCAGAAACACTTCAGAATGGGAATGTCTGAACAACATTTGACCTGTTTACAGAGCAAATAATACAACTTTTTGCACCAGTTTGTGACCACAAATGAAACTCCACCACTATACTCTGGCCACAAAATGACAGTAAAAACAGTGGAAATATGTTGATTCACCACCACAAAAAAAAAAGCAACACGGTTAGCCAGAAAGGTCATGGCATCAATTTTCTGGGATGCAAAATGGATTCTGCTGTTAGTTATCTTCCCACTGGCCAAACAATTACAGGACGATATCACACTAACCTCCTGGACCAACTACAGCAAAAGATATGCAAAAAAGGCCAGGTTTGGAAAGGTAGAAAGTCATCTTTCATCAAGACAATGTCTGCCCACACACAAGTGCTGTTGCCATGGCAAAAATACATGAAATAAGATACAAATTGTTGCCAAACCTGCCTTATTCACCTCATTTGGCTTCATCAGACTTTCATCTCTTCCCCAAAAACAAAATTTTCCTCAGTGACAGATTATCTTCAAACAAAGAAATGACAGCTGAAGTTGAAAGGTATTTTGTAGGCCTGGAGGAATCTAATTTTCGATATGACAACAAGGCAATGGAATATCGCTGGACCAAGTGCATTTGTGTACAGGAAGACTACATTGAAATATAAGAAAAGATCCACTGGGACAAGTCGTTCCTTTTTCCGATAACTTTTTCAACTTTTCAAACTACTGTTATACACACACAATTTTCCAATGATTTTAAGGGTGATTCACAAATAGTAATGTCTGCTGATGACACAAGCTTACCAATTAAGGTTCCAAACTCAACCTAAACAGGCAGAGCTCAGGGTTACAAGTGGTTCAGTGTTACAAGTTTAAATCTTAATCTCACAAATATTCATATTATGCAGATTCAAACAAGCAATAATGACCTGTCAGCTCCAGAAGCAGACACTAAATGTCACACGCCATATGAAACACAGTGCATAAAGTAATTCCTAGGGATCATGTGAGATAACAATTTAAAACAAAATCCTTACACAGATAAACTAATCAAGATATCTGCTTCAGAGGTTTTGCCCTAAGAAGCTTTTGTCATTAGGTTGACCAAATGCAAAAGTGTGTTGGCTTATTTTGGATATTTTCATTTGCTGATGTGTACTTAAAGTAAATGAAGTGTTTATTTAGCAGATAGATATGAGCATATCTTGCAGAAGCCTTTAAACAAATTTGGAATTTTCACGGTAAATGATAAAAGCCAATCAGTTGCAGAATAAAGATTTATTGAAATCCTTGACCACGGTTTCGGTATATCTAAATATACCTTCATCAGAAGCAAAAATACACCTGAACAGGAAGACACCTTCATTAGCAAAAAATTTAGCAACATAACAGAGATAGAACACTTATAGCTTTAAGTAACCATGAAAAATACCAAAGTATTACAAGCACAAAAACTTTTAGTCACTTACTAAAATCACATCCTGCAATGGAGATGCATAAAACAATTGTGCCAAAAGTGTTGTCAGTAGTTAAAATTAAAATATCACCTCCATCTGTACAGCATAAATATAAAGAGATGGTCAACGTGAACATGGCATCTGTCAGTACTCAGCCTGTGAACTAGCATGAAGAGGGTGTGGGAGCACTAGGGCAGACAATTTCACTGAGAGAGGGCACTTATCATATGCATGGGACACTCGTGCACATTAAAAGTGTCCTCTCTCAGTCAGATTGTCTGCCCTAGTGCTCCTGCACCCTCTTCACATTAGTCAACAGGCTAAGTACTGATATTTGCTGTGTTCACATTGACCATCTCTTAATAATTAAGCTGTACAGATGGAGGTGATATTTTAATTTTAACTACTGACAACACCTTTGGCACGATTGTTTTATGCATCTCCACTGCAGGATGTGATTTTAGTAAGTGACTAAAGCTTCCTGGCATATTAAAACTGTGTGCCGGACCAAGACTCAAACTTGGGAACTTTGTCTTTCGCGGGCAAGTGCTCTACCATCTGAGCTACACAAGCACAACTCAAGCCCCATCCTCACAGCTTTACTTCTGCCAATACCTCATCTCCTACCTTCCAAACTTTACAGAAGCTCTCCTGTGTACCTTGTAGGACTAGCACTCCTGAAAGAAAGGATATTGCAGAGACTGGGGGATGTTTCTAGAATGAGATTTTCACTCTGCAGTGGAGTGTGTGCTGATATGAAACTTCCTGGCAGATTAAAACTGTGTGCTGGACCGAGACTCTGTACTGGAAACATCCCCCAGGCTGTGGCTAAGCCATGTCTCCGCAGTATCCTTTCTTTCAGGAGTGCTAGTCCTGCAAGGTACACAGGAGAGCTTCTGCAAAGTTTGAAAGGTAGGAGACAAGGTACTGGCGGAAGTAAAGCTGTGAGGACGGGGTGTGAGTCACGTTTGGGTAGCTCAGATGGTAGAGCACTTGCCCGTGAAAGGCAAAGTTCCCGAGTTCAAGTCTTGGTCCGGCACACAGTTTTAATCTGCCAGGAAGTTTCATATCAGCGCACACTCCACTGCAGAGTGAAAATCTCATTCAAGTGACTAAAAGTTTTTGTGCTTGTAATTCTTTGGTATTTTTCATGATTACTTAAGTCTTATAAGTGTTCTATCTGAATTATGTTGCTAAGGTTTTTGCTAATGAAGGTGTCTTCCTGTTCAGGTGTATTTTTGCTTCTGATGAAGGTATATTTAGATATACTGAAACCATGGCCAAGGATTTTAATAAATATTTATTCTGCAACTGGTTGGCTGTTATCATTTACCGTGAAGATTTTCAACAGTTGCTGCTTCAGCTATGTTTAAAATTTTGAAATTTTGGAATTGTTACACTAACTTTCCAATATATCTATTTCTTGCTTCTTCTTTTTTACACAATCACAATACAAGACACAAAAATAAATTTCACATTGATTTTGCCACCTTGTCTAGGGTTCGGAATGGATTTATGTACTTCCTTGAAAATTTACTTAACATATTCTTGTCTCACATAAAGCATAAACTGGGGAATCCCTGCCAATTCAAAAGAAAATTAAAAATGTGCCTCTTTAGCTACTCTTTTTCTTTATTCAAGGATTGAAAAATCATGTTAGACGCATAGCAAGTAGCAATGTTTGTTGTAAAGTTGCATGACAAGTATTGAAGTACATTAAAAAGTACTCTGTATTTACAAATCCTGACAAATATTTTGTTTGAAATATACCACTGTAATCAAGTAAATATCAAGCTATCAATAGCAGATAAACAGCAGCTACCTAGCATAACAGAGACGACAGCAGCAGCTCCCCCCCCCCCCCCCCCCCCTCCCTCGCCACTACCCATACAAAGTAGCAGCTTTTGTTTTAATTCCGTTGATTATGTCATTGGCATAAGACAAGCATGAATAGCTTTTACCAGTATAGTGATAGCTTATTGTTGATACAGTATACAGATTAAGTTTCTTTGTCTTTTGTTAATATACATCTTGATGCATTCCACAACCCTGAAGGTTCTCCTTGTTGATGGAATCTATAGAACTTATAAATGAATGACTTCTTTAGTGCTTCTTTTTTAAATAACTGACATTATTATTCTTGCTTCCAGGAGAAGAATTAACACTTTTTACTGATATGGATTACCGCACTGAATACAAATATGGAGGCATTTAAACAGTTTCCTTGGTAAAGCTTTGTCATCGACAATGAAACTATATCATGTGGTATGTGTTTGCTGTTTTTAACTAAAGTTTCTGATATACTTACCATTCTGCCTCTTCTCGCTCCTCCCCCCCCTTCCCCTCCCCCCCCCCCCCCCCCTCTGCCCCCTAAACACTGGATATTCAGGAAATTCTGCCACCTTAGCCCTCTGCTTCATAAAATATCTCAAAAATTATGGATCCATGTGACACACTGCCTACACTATCCTAGATGAAAACAGAGCTTAGTGTCTGTTAGAATAAATTTCCATCTACACAATTTTTTGATTAAAACAATGTAAAATCTGGAATGAAATACGAAATTTTCTTTGTTTACTTCGTGATCAGCACACTCACATGTAACTAGTTCCTGTAGTTCGCTGTGGTTTATATTTAATAAATTATTGATGCCTTACACAAGAATGTGGCTTGGTGGACTAGTGAGTAAGTTAGAAAAGGTATGGCATTCAACTCCTCTTAAGATTTTTCCTGTCACAGAGTGCTTCTTTCACTGCTAACAGTGATTTGTTAATGATAAAAATGCCCAATTTCACTAAGGCTTGGAGACAGCACCAAACTGCATGTCTCCCTTTAACTGACAGAACAAGTCAGTTCTAAGGCTATAGAAAGACAAGGGTATTCCACTTCTATTACAACCATCCTGCCCCCGGTGGCTGAGTGGTCAGTGTGACACAATGTCAATCCTAAGGGCCTGCGTTTGATTCCCGGCTGGGTCAGAGATTTTCTCCACTCCCCATCGACGCACAAGTCACCGACGTGGAGTCAAATCGAAAGACTTGCACTCAGCGAACGGTCTACACGATGGGAGGCCCTAGTCACATGACATTTACATTTTAATACAACCATGTCTGATAAAGCATTGTGGTGTTCAAAACAACCTGCAGACAGCAGACAGCATTACTTATTTTTAGAATAACAAATATACAGCAAAAATTCTTCTTGGCCTTAGCAATTACACTACCAACTCAACTGACTCTACACTTGCCAATACTTCCTCTTATCGTCCTCTTCCTCCCTAGGCCAACATTAAGATTGTACCATGATTGCTACCACTACTGGATGTGGTTCTCACTGATGTGAATACATAGTCCTCTCTTGTTTGTCGTACTAATAAATAAGTGAACAAAGCAAAGACTCAGGGCTTAGAAGAGTGTAGTCAACTCAGTAGCAATATAGCTTGTCACTGACCCTACTTGATCCTTCAGCCTTCATACTGAAAGTTCAGATGGAAAATTTATTGTGGTTATGTGTATATGAGTTGCCAATACTACAGTGTTCAAATTGATGGAATGTTAATTTGATGGAAAAATTTTTGTCCTAATTAAAACAAAAACACAAGGAACAAAATGTTGAAGAATTCTGCACTTACACTAAGTATATGCAACAAAGATAATGAAAACTGGTACAATCACAAATGATAGTGAATTTATATAAGACTGTTTTGTAAATTAATGTGACAGTGATCTTTTCAAGTTTTCCATCTGTTCTATGATCCTGCTGAATGCTGTTGAAGATCCAAATCTGACTGATATAACAATGAAAATAATCAGTTATTGATAATAGAATGTAAATGGACAGATAAAAAACCTACTCACCAAGTGGTAGCAAGGGAACACATACACAACAGGATTAAACTTTCACAAGCTTTCGGAGCCAATGGCTCCTTCTGGCAGGAGAGTTGAAGGGGAAGGAAGAGGGGTGAAGGAAAACGACTGGAGATATTTAGGAAAAGGGGTACAGTTTAGAAAAGTCACCCAGGGAAGACTTACCAGACAGGATGAGAAGTAAAGACTGATTGTTGGGGACTGCAGCAGATGAGATTTGAAAACCTGAGAGCTTAAAGGTAGAAGGTAGGGTAATATGCAAGACAGAGATTAATACTAAAACATCATGCACAAGCTAGTGAGAGTGAAAAGTTTACTGCAGTGTATAACAATGAAAACAATCAATTATTTATAAAATTATTTTTTGGATAGATTAAAAATCTACTCAGAAAGTGGCGGCAGAACACACACATAAAAAACTGTAGTGGCTGGCAACCTTTCAGAGCCCGTCGCTCATTCTTCAGGCAGAACGGTTGGAGGGGAAGGAAGAAGGATGAAGGAAAAGGACTGGAGAGGTCTAGGAAAAGGGGCAGATTTTGGGAAAGTCACACAGAACTGCAGGTCAGGGGAGACTTACCATATAGGATGAGAAGGAAAAACTGATCGTTGGGGACTGGATCGGACGAGATTTGAAAATCTGAGAGGTTAAAAGTGGAAGACAGGGTATTATGCAAGACGAAGATTACTACTAAAACATTGTGCACAAATTAATAAGAGTGGGAAGCTAAATGCATTGTACGTAACACAGGTGTAAGGGGAGGGCAGTGAAAAATAAGACGGTAAAGACAATGAAAGATGTAGAAAACTAATACGGCGTGAAGCAAAGTGTAGTTACAATGCAGAAAAGCTGAGATGGAAGAAATCAATGTAAATTAAGGCCAGGTGGGTGGCAAGAACCAAGGACATGTTGTAGTGCTAGTTCCCACCTGCAGAGTTCTGAGAAACTGGTGTCTGGGGGAAGAATCCAGATGGCGCACGTGGTGAAACAGGGTGCTGAGGTCACAAATGTCACGTTGTACAGCATGCTCTGCAACAGGATATTGCGAGTTGCCAGTATACACCCTCTGCCTATGCCCATTCATCCTTATTGATAACTTGTTGGTAGTAATGCCGAAGGAAAAGGCTGAACAGTGTTTACATAACAGCTGATATATGATGTGTCGTTACACAGCTGGCTCTCCCTTTGGTAGTATATGTTTTGCCACTTACAGGGCTGCTTGGTGGTGGTAGGAGGGTGTATAGGGCAAGTCTTGCATGGGGGATGGTCACAGGGGTAGGAGCCATAGGGCAGGGAGATGGGTGCAGAAGGAGCATAATGTCTGACAAGGATATTGCAGAGATTGGGAGGGTGACAAAAAGCTATTCTAGGTGCAGTGGGCAAAATCTCAGACAGAATGGATCTCATTTCAGGGCAGGATTTTAGAAATTCATGGCCTTGTTGAAGTAGCTGATTGACACATTCAAGACCATTATAATACTGGATGACAAGTGGTGTGCTCCAAAGTTGTATTTTGGAGGGAACAACAGTACCAGGCTTGGAAGTGATGGCCCGGGAACTCTGCTTTTGGACTAGACTGTTGGGATAATTATGTCCAGTGAAGGCTGAAGTGAGAGTGGTGGTGTATTGCTGTAAAGAGCCTGCATCTGAACTAATATAGTTGCCTCAAATGTCAAGGCTGTATGAAAGGGGACATTTGACATGGAAACAATGGGAACTGTCAAAATGTAAGTACTGTTGTTTGTTAGTGGGTTTGATGTGGACAGAAATGTGTAGCTGGCCTTTGGTGAGGATGAGATCAACATCATGGAAAGTGGCATGGGATTTGGAATAGGACCATGTGAAACTTAACTGGTCCCAGGAATTTTAACAGATGATTCCATACAGAATACGGTGCTGTTCCCAACAATCAGGCTTTCCTTCTCATCCCCTCTGGTAAGTCTCACCTGACCTGGGGTTCTGGGTGACTTTTATAAACTGTACCCCTTTCCCTAAAGCTCTCCAATCCTTTTCTTTCACCCCTCTTCCATCCCCTTCAACTCTTCCACCAGAAGGAGGAGCCATTGGCTCTAAAAGCTTGTGAAAGTTAAACCCTTTTGTGTATGTGTTCCCCTGCTGCCACGTGGTGAATAGATTTTTTTTAATTTTCCAATTTACATTAAAAATACTGAAACATTTCAGATTATGGTACAAATGTAACTAGAGGGCCAATACTTGACTGGAAACTAAACAATTTACAACAGGAACAAGTTTCAGCAATAAAATTATCATTGTATGAAGCAGAAAATACATGTAAAATTGTTGACATATGGTCAAGATGCAAAATGAGTTTTTACAAACTGGCTTGAGGTTAACCTCAATCCAATACATTAGCATGTTTGAAATTTTTTGGAGTTAATAGCTATGATCATGTGGCCACAATGCTAGATGAAATTCATAGAGAATTCATTTTTGACCCAATTGATTGCAGCAGTGTCTAACAACAGTAACAATTTTGCAAAAGCTTTTACAGAATCTGATGTGTCCAATAGTAGTCCAATGAAGTCAGAGGAAGAGGAATACATGAATGCTGAAGACAATGCCAGTGACTTTGGTGAAGATGATCATCTAGAAGTATCACAGAAATTTCCAATCTGGTACAACATAGATATCACTGGATATTACATCCAATTACCATCACATTTTCCATACAATGTACATGCATGAAATTTGTTTGCTATGAATGAAGCTAATTGTGTCCTTCAGAATCTTGATTAATTTAAAAAACACATAGCATTAACAAAAAAATTTTTTAAAACTACAGAACTGTAATTTTTGTGGATTGCTACTGGTTATCCAAAGTCATTAAAGATAGAACGAAATTTTCACTCTGCAGTGGAGTATGCCCTGATATGAAACTTCCTGGCAGATTAAAACTGTGTGCCAGACCAAGACTCGAACTCGGGACCTTTGCCTTTCGCGGGCAAGTGCTCTACCATCTGAGCAACCCAAGCACGACTCACAAGCCGTCCTCACAGCTCTAATTCTGCCAGTACCTCGTCTCCTACCTTCCAAACTTCACAGAAGCTCTCCTGCGAACCTTGCAGAACCAGCACTCCTGGAAGAAAGGATACTGCAGAGACATGGCTTTGCCACAGCCTGGGGGATGTTTCCAGAATGAAATTTTCACTCTGCAGCAGAGTGTGTGCTGATATGAAACTTACTTTATTTTCATATTGGCCACTAAAGCAAATCTTGCGAAATCATTTAAATTTTCTGTACTGATGTCTGAAAAGGATTTATTCTGAAAACTATCCCAGAAGCAGTAGAAAGTACAATAAGAAAACTGATGAGCACAATATACGAAGTATGCCTTACTTTTTTGTGAGATATCCTTTGTTGCAGGGGCAACAGTCTGGATGATTGACTGACCTGGCCTTGTAATACTAACCAAAACGACCTTGCTGTGCTGGTACTGTGAACGGCTGAAAGCAAGGGGAAACTACAGCCGTAATTTTTCCCGAGGGCATGCAGCTTTACTGTATGGTTAAATGATGAAGGCATCCTCTTGGGTAAAATATTCCGGAGGTGAAATAGATCCCCATTCGGATCTCTGGGCGGAGACTACTCAAGAGGACGTCGTTATCAGGAGAAAGAAAACTGGCGTTCTGCGGATCGGAGCGTGGAATGTCAGATCCCTTAATCGGGCAGGTAGGTTAGAAAACTTAAAAAGGGAAATGGATAGGTTAAAGTTAGATATAGTTTGAATTAGTGAAGTTCGGTGGCGGGAGGAACAAGACTTTTGGTCAGGTGAATACAGGGCTATAAATACAAAATCAAATAGGGGTAATGCAGGAGTAGGTTTAATAATGAACAAAAAGATAGGACTGTGGGTAAGCTACTACAAACAGCATAGTGAACGCATTATTGTGGCCAAGATAGACACGAAGCCAACACCTACTACAGTAGTACAAGTTTATATGCCAACTAGCTCTGCAGATGATGAAGAAATTGATGAAATGTATGATGAAATAAGAGAAATTATTCAGATAGTGAAGGGAGACGAAAATTTAATAGTCATGGGTGACTGGAATTTGAGAGTAGGAAAAGGGAGAGAAGGAAACATAGTAGGTGAATATGGATTGGGGGAAAGAAATGAAAGAGGAAGCCGTCTGGTAGAATTTTGCACAGAGCATAACTTAATCATAGCTAACACTTGGTTCAAGAACCATAAAAGAAGGTTGTACACATGGAAGAATCCTGAAAATACTAGAAGGTATCAGATAGATTATATTATGGTAAGACAGAGATTTAGGAACCAGATATTAAATTGTAAGACATTTCCAGAGGCAGATGTGGACTCTGACCACAATCTATTGATTATGAACTGTAATTTAAAACTGAAGAAACTGCAAAAAGGTGGGAATTTAAGGAGATGGGATCTGGATATACTGAAAGAATCAGAGGTTCTACAGAGTTTCAGGGAGAGCATAAAGGAACAATTGACAGGAATGGAGGAAAGAAATACAGTAGAAGCAGAATGGGTAGCTTTGAGGAATGAAATAGTGAAGGCAGCAGAGGATCAAATAGGTAAAAAGACAAGGGCTAGTAGAAATCCTTGGGTAACAGAAGAGATACTGAATTTAATTGATGAAAGGAGAAAATACAAAAATGCAGTAAGTGAAGCAGGCAAAAAGGAATACAAACGTCTCAAAAATGAGAGCGACAGGAAGCGCAAAATGTCTAAGCAGGGATGGCTAGAGGACAAATGTAAGGATGTAGAGGCTTATCTCACTAGGGGTAAGATAGATACTGCCTACAGGAAAATTAAAGAGACCTTTGGAGAAAAGAGAACCACTTGTATGAATATCCAGAGCTCAGATGGAAACCCAGTTCTAAGCAAAGAAGGGAAAGCAGAAAGGTGGAAGGAGTATATAGAGGGTCTATACAAGGGCGATGTTATTGAGGACAATATAATGGAAATGGAAGAGGAGGTAGAAGAAGATGAAATGGGAGATACGATAATGTGTGAAGAATTTGACAGAGCACTGAAAGACCTGAGTCGAAACAAGGCCCCGGGAGTAGATAACATTCCATTAGAACTACTGGCGGCCTTGGGAGAGCCAGTCCTGACAAAACTCTACCATCTGGTGAGCAAGATGTATGAGAGAGGCGAAATACCCTCAGACTTCAAAAAGAATATAATAATTCCAATCCCAAAGAAAGCAGGTGCTGACAGATGTGAAAATTACCGAACAATCAGTTTAATAAGTCATGGATGCAAAATACTAACGCGAATTCTTTACAGACGAATGGAAAAACTGGTAGAAGCCGACCTCGGGGTAGATCAGTTTGGATTCTGTAGAAATATTGGAACACATGAGGCAATACTGACCCTACGACTTATCTTAGAAGCTAGATTAAGGAAAGGCAAAACTACGTTTCTAGCATTTGTAGACTTAGAGAAAGCTTTTGACAATGTTGACTGGAATACTCTCTTTCAAATTCTAAAGGTGGCAGGAGTAAAATACAGGGAACGAAAGGCTATTTACAATTTGTACAGAAACCAGATGGCAGTTATAAGAGTCGAGGGACATGAAAGGAAAGCAGTGGTTGGGAAGGGAGTGAGACAGGGTTGTAGCCTTTCCCCAATGTTATTCAATCTGTATATTGAGCAAGCAGTAAAGGAAACAAAAGAAAAATTCGGAGTAGGTATTAAGATCCATGGAGAAGAAATAAAAACTTTGAGGTTCACCGATGACATTGTAATTCTGTCAGAGACAGCAAAGGACTTGGAAGAGCAGTTGAGCGGAATGGACAGTGTCTTGAAAGGAGGGTATAAGATTAACATCAACAAAAGCAAAACAAGGATAATGGAATGTAGTCGAATTAAGTCGGGTGATGCTGAGGGAATTAGATTAGGAAATGAGACACTTAAAGTAGAAAATGAGTTTTGCTATTTGGGGAGCAAAATAACTGATGATGGTCGAAGTAGAGAGGATATAAAATGTAGACTGGCAATGGCAAGGAAAGCATTTCTGAAGAAGAGAAATTTGTTAACATCGAGTATAGATTTAAGTGTCAGGAAGTCGTTTCTGAAAGTATTTGTATGGAGTGTAGCCATGTATGGAAGTGAAACATGGACGATAAATAGTTTGGACATGAAGAGAATAGAAACTTTCAAAATGTGGTGCTACAGACAAATGCTGAAGATTAGATGGGTAGATCACATAACTAATGAGGAGGTATTGAATAGAATTGGGGAGAAGAGGAGTTTGTGGCACAACTTGACAAGAAGAAGGGACCGGTTGGTAGGACATGTTCTGAGGCATCAGGGAATCACAAATTTAGCATTGGAGGGCAGCGTGGAGGGTAAAAATTGTAGAGGGAGACTAAGAGATGAATACACTAAGCAGATTCAGAAGGATTTAGGTTGCAGTAAGTACTGGGAGATGAAGAGGCTTGCACAGGATAGAGTAGCATGGAGAGCAGCATCAAACCAGTCTCAGGACTGAAGACCACAACAACAACAATCATTCATGGCGTTATTCATAATATCCAAGTAACAGGTTTTATTTGTTACATTTCATACATATGCCAAAATTTCTATTTTGCTTTGACAGATCAGTCTGCCGCTGTGGTTGCCCCGGTTGCTGCCCGCAGTGGGGCTGAGCCCTCACCTGTGGTTGATTGGGAGGTCGTTCCAAGGCGTGGCAGGCAGCGAAAGATGTCCCTGGAGGCTGATCAGAAAGCCTCCCCGGTGTGTCTGACAAACAGGTTTCAGGTGCTGTCTCTCGCTGAGCCAGATGCAGCAGCCTGCACTGTTTCAGAGGATGATTCTCAGCCTTCAAGGTCCGGGCAATCGCAGAGGGTGGGCTTATTGGTAGTTGGGAGCTCCAATGTCGGGCGCGTAATGGGGCCCCTTAGGGATATGGCGGCTAAGGAGGGGAAGAAATCCAGTGTGCACTCCGTGTGCATTCCGGGTGGAGTCATTCCTGATGTGGAAAGGGTCCTTCCAGATGCCATGAAGAGCACAGGGTGCAACAAACTGCAGGTGGTGGCACATGTCGGCATTAATGATGTGTATCGCTTCGGATTTTTTTTTTTTATTTATTTATTTATTGTTCCGTGGGACCACATTTAGGAGAAGTCTCCATGGTCATGGAACGAGTCAATACATGAAATTATAACACGATTGTAGAAACAGATAAAATGAAATATAAGAAACATATTCAGGCGACAAGTCGTTAGTTTAAATAAAGAAAATCAAGAATGTAACACTGGAATTTGCTTAATTTTTTATCTCTTCCAGGAGCTCCTCGACAGAATAGAAGGAGTGAGCCATGAGGAAACTCTTCAGTTTAGACTTAAAAGTGTTTGGGCTACTGCTAAGATTTTTGAGTTCTTGTGGTAGCTTATTGAAAATGGATGCAGCAGAATACTGCACTCCTTTCTGCACAAGAGTCAAGGAAGTGCATTCCACATGCAGATTTGATTTCTGCCTAGTATTAACTGAGTGAAAGCTGCTAACTCTTGGGAATAAGCTAATATTGCTTACAACAAACGACATTAAAGAAAATACATACTGTGAGGGCAATGTCAAAATTCCCAGACTATTGAATAGGGGTCGACAAGAGGTTTTCGAACTTACACCATACATAGCTCGAACAGCCCGTTTTTGAGCCGAAAATACCCTTTTTGAATCAGAAGAATTACCCCAAAAAATAATACCATATGACATAAGCGTATGGAAATATGCGAAGTATACTGCTTTTCGTGTTGAAATGTCACTTATTTCAGATACTGTTCTAATGGTAAATAAAGCGGCACTTAGTTTCTGAACAAGATCCTGAACATGGGCTTTCCACAACAGCTTACTATCTATCCGTACGCCTAGGAACTTGAACTGTTCCGTCTCGCTTATAACATGCCCATTCTGTCTGATTAAAATGTCAGTTCTTGT
This sequence comes from Schistocerca serialis cubense, assembly GCF_023864345.2. Taxonomy (NCBI): domain Eukaryota; kingdom Metazoa; phylum Arthropoda; class Insecta; order Orthoptera; family Acrididae; genus Schistocerca; species Schistocerca serialis. The sequence goes on along the minus strand of NC_064639.1, from coordinate 247,058,604 downwards.
TGAATTGTGGGTTAAAAACTGTAAAAACTGAGTCTTGCTGTGATTTAGCATCAAATTATTTTCCACAAGCCATGAACTTATATCATGAACTACATTATTTGATAATGTTTCAATATTACACACAAGATCCTTCACTACCAAGGTGGTGTCATCAGCAAACAGAAATATTTTTGAATCACCTGCAATACTAGAAGGCATATCATTTACATAAATAAGGAACAGCAGTGGCCCCAGCACCGATCCTTGGGGAACGCCCCATTTAACAGTGCCCCATTGGGACTGAACATCATTACCACTCTCAATATTGCGGAGGATTACCTTCTGCTTTCTGTTCTTAAAGTAGGAGGCGAACCAATTGTAAGCTACTCCCCTTACTCCATAATGTTCCAACTTCTGCAGTAATATTTTGTGGTCAACACAGTCAAAAGCCTTCGTTAAATCAAAGAAAACACCTAACGTTCGCAACCTTTTATTTAATCCGTCCAAAACCTCACAGAGGAAAGAGACTATAGCATTTTCAGTTGTTAAGCCATTTCTAAAACCAAACTGTACATTTGACAGCAAATTATGTGAATTTAAATGCTGAAGTAACCTTGTATATACAACCCTCTCGATAACTTTAGCAAACACCGATGGCATAGAAATAGGTCTATAATTGTCAACATTATCCCTGTCTCCCTTTTTATAAAGTGGCTTCACTACCGAGTACTTTAATCGGTCAGGAAACCGACCACTCCTAAAGGAAAAGTTACAGATATAGCTAAGTACTGAGCTAACATACGTGGAACAATACTTCAGTATTCTGCTAGATACCCTGTCATATCCATGAGAGTTCTTGGTCTTTAGTGATATAATTATTAACTCAATCTCCCTCTTGTCAGTATCATGGAGGAGCATTTCAGGTAACAGTCTCGGAACACTTTTTTCTAAGAGCGCTATATGATTCCCTGTTGGGACTAGGTTTCTATTTAGTTCACCTGCTATATTCAGAAAGTGATTATTAAGTACTGTACATATATGCGACTTATCAGTAACACGGACATCCCCACTACGCACTGATTCTATATTCTCGACCTGTCTCTGCAGACCAGACACTTCCTTTACGACTGACCATATGGTTTTAATTTTATCCTGAGACTTAGCCATTCTATCCGCATACCACATACTTTTTGCCTTCCTAATAACTTTTTTAAGCACCTTACAATACTGTTTGTAATGGGCTGCTGCATTTAGATTTTGACTGTTTCTAACGTTTTGATATAATTGCCACTTTGTTCTACAAGATATTCTTATCCCTTTAGTCAGCCAGATCTGAGGAAACTCTCTCTGGATTCCAGCGGCTATCTGATTTGGTGAAGGCTGCCAATCTTGCTTACAAGATGAAGGCAGTGCTCACCATCTGCAGCATCGTTGACAGAACCGACTGTGGATCTTTGGTGCAGAGCCAGGTGGAGGGTCTGAATCAGAGGCTCAGACGGTTTTGCGACCATGTTGGCTGCAGATTCCTTGACTTGCGCCATAGGGTAGTGGGGTTTTGGGTTCCGCTGAATAGGTCAGGAGTTCACTACACTCAGCTGGCGGCTACACAGGTAGCGGAGGCTGTGTGGCGTAGACTGGGCGCTTTTTTTTGGTTAGAAGGCCTCGGGAAAGTACGGGGTGGGCTGCAATCTCAAAGGGTGAATGGCAAATACAGGACGTGCTTGGATCAAGGAACAGTCAGAATTGTAGTTGTAAATTGTTGTAGTTGTGCTGGGAAAGTCCCTGAGCTTCAAGCGCTAATAGAAAGCACAGAAGCTGAAATTGTTATAGGCTAAAGCCAGAAAGCTGGCTAAAGCCTGAATTAAGTTCTGCTGAAATTTTTACAAAGTCTCAGACAGTGTTCAGGAAAAATAGATTAGGCAGAATTGGTGGTGGAGTGTTTGTGTCTGTCAGTAGTGGTTTATCTTGTAGTGAAGTCGAAGTAGATACTCCATGCGAATTGGTATGGGTGGAGGTTATACTTAACAGCCGAACTAAGTTAATAATTGGCTCCTTCTACCGACCCCCAGACTCCGATGATATAGTTGCTGAACAGTTCAGAGAAAATTTGAGTCTCATAACAAATAAATACCCCACTCATACGGTTATAGTTGGTGGGGACTTCAACCTTCCTTCGATATGTTGGCAAAAATACTTGTTCAAAACCGGTGGTAGGCAGAAAACATCTTCCGAGAGGGTCCTAAATGCTTTCTCCGAAAATTATTTCAAGCAGTTAGTCCACGAACCAACGCGAATTGTAAATGGTTGTGAAAACACACTTGACCTCTTAGCCACAAACAATCCAGAGCTAATAGAGAGCATCACGACTGATACAGGGATTAGTGATCACAAGGTCATTATAGCTAGGCTCAATACCGTTTCTTCCAAATCCACCAGAAACAAATGCAAAATAATTTTATTTAAAAAAGTGGATAAAGTGTCACTAGAAGCCTTCCTAAGAGACAATCTCCATTCCTTCTGAACTGACTATGAAAATGTAGACGAGATGTGGCTCAAATTCAAAGATATAGTAGCAACAGCAATTGAGAGATTCATACCTCATAAATTGGTAAGAGATGGAACTGATCCCCCATGGTACACAAAACAGGTCAGAATGCTGTTGCAGAGGCAACGGAAAAAGCATGCGAAGTTCAGAAGAACGCGAAATCCCGAAGATTGGCTAAAATTTACAGACGCGCGAAATTTGGCACGGACTTCAATGTGAGATGCCTTTAATAGGTTCCACAACAAAACATTGTCTCGAAATTTGGTAGAAAATCTGAAGAAATTCTTGTCGTATGTAAAGTACACAAGCGGCAAGACGCAGTCAATACCTTCGCTGCGCAGTGCTGATGATACTGTTACCGACGACTGTGCCGCTAAAGCGGAGTTATTGAACGCAGTTTTCCGAAATTCCTTCACCAGGGAAGACGAATGGAATATTCCAGAATTTGAAACACAAACAGCTGCTAGCATGAGTTTCTTAGAAGTAGATACCTTAGGGGTTGCGAAGCAACTCAAATCGCTTGATACGGGCAAGTCTTCAGGTCCAGATTGTATACTGATTAGGTTCCTTTCAGAGTACGCTGATACAATAGCTCCCTACTTAGCAATCATATACAACCACTCACTCACCGATAGATTTGTACCTGCAGATTGGAAAATTGCGCAGGTCGCACCAGTGTTTAAGAAGGGTAGTAGGAATAATCCATCGAACTACAGACCTATATCATTGACGTCGGTTTGCAGTAGGGTTTTGGAGCATATACTGTATTCAAACATTATGAATCACCTCGAAGGGAAAGATCAATTGATACGTAATCAGCATGGTTTCAGAAAACATCGTTCTTGTGCAACACAGCTGGCTCTTTATTCGCACGAAGTAATGGCCGCTATCGATAGGGGCTCTCAAGTTGATTCCGTATTTCTAGATTTCCGGAAAGCTTTTGACACCGTTCCTCACAAGCAACTTCTAATCAAGCTGTGGGCCTATGGAGTATTGTCTCAGTTTTGCAACTGGATTTGTGATTTCCTGTCAGGAAGGTCGCAGTTCGTAGTAATAGATGGCAAATCATAAAACTGAAGTGATATCAGATGTTCCCCAGGGAAGCGTCCTGGGACCTCTGCTGATACTGATCTATACAAATGACCTGGGTGACAATCTGAGCAGTTCTCTTAGGTTGTTCGCAGATGATGCTGTAATTTACTGTCTAGCAAGGGCATCTGTAGACCAGTATCAGTTGCAAAGCGATTTAGAAAAAGATTGCTGTATGGTGCGGCAGGTGGCAGTTGACGCTAAATAACGAAAAGTGTGAGGTGATCCACATGAGTTCGAAAAGAAATCCGTTGGAATTTGATTACTCGATAAATAGTACAATTCTCAAGGCTGTCAATTCAACTAAGTACCTGGGTGTAAAAATTACGAACAAATTCAGCTGGAAAGACCACATAGATAATATTGTGGGGAAGGCGAGCCAAAGGTTGCATTTCATTGGCAGGACACTTAAAAGATGCAACAAGTCCACTAAAGAGACAGCTTACACTACACTCGTTCGTCCTCTGTTAGAATATTGCTGTGCGGTGTGGGATCCTTACCAGGTGGGATTGACGGGGGACATCGAAAGGGTGCAAAAAAGGGCAGCTCGTTTTGTATTATCACGTAATAGGGGAGAGAGTGTGGCAGATATGATACGCGAGTTGGGATGGAAGTCATTAAAGCAAAGACGTTTTTCGTCGTGGCGAGATCTATTTACGAAATTTCAGTCACCAACTTTCTCTTCCGAATGCGAAAATATTTTGTTGAGCCCAACCTACATAGGTAGGAATGGACATCAAAATAAAATAAGAGAAATCAGAGCTCGAACAGAAAGGTTTAGGTGTTCGTTTTTCCCGCGCGCTGTTTGGGAGTGGAATGGTAGGGAGATAGTATGCTTGTGGTTTGATGAACCCTCTGCCAAGCACTTAAATGTGCATTGCAGAGTAATCATGTAGATGTAGATGTAGATGTAGAAGTATATTGTCCCAATATATACCATAACTCTTACCTCATTGAGGACAAGTTATCATCCACATTCCAATTAACAAGATAATTATAATCTCAGTACCAGTAATCTCTACCTTGTGGATGATATAAAATACAAATGATTATGAAGCATCAACACATCAAACCCATAGAACTCTATCATTGGGTACGAATGTCTGAAATTACTGCATTCTTTTCTAATTACCATATAATGAAATCATGTAATGCAATGTTACTTATTTTCATCTGTTAGCCAAAATACCTGCTATTATGATATTGCAGCGCTGTGTTGTTAAGAATGATGCAATGTTCCTTCAGACATGCGTGGATGCATAAATACAGCCACTGGTCCAAACGTCGATACCAGCCAGTGACTAGCAATTAAAATGTCCTCCCCTTTACAGCAATTACATAATGTGTGTACAAGTACAGGTTGTGATGCAGGAACTATGATGTGTGGTAGTCTGGATATGGGCATGAGTTGTGCACAGATAGCTGAAGCAGTTAAAGTGGAAAATTCAGGTTCAAGTCCCAGTCCAGCATGAATTTGCATTGTCATCTTTCCCTTATACAGCTGACAGTTGTTTGTATGTACTGAAAGTCACTAATTTTCAAATTAATTAAGACAATTTGTGGAATTATGCAATGAAAAGCATGACAACAGATCATCAAAATCTGCTTTCTATATAAAAGACAGAACTACCATAAACACTAATAAAATTGTCTATTCAAGTATATATCAAAAACATGACTGGAAAGCTGTGCTTAATTTCATCTTCATATAATTAAGAAAACTATGAAATGCGTTGTTGATTCTGCTTATTTGATGTAAAGTTCTGTGATAACAGTGTTTTATGGCTGAACAGTATGTCTGAAACTGATCAGAATATTTGAAACAATTTTGTAATCACGTCAAATTAACTTGATGTCATACTTTTTAATTGTAATATCTAAAAATGGTGTTGCTAACAAGTGAGTAATTGTTGAAAAGCCTGTATAACAGAGATAGTTGGCTCACTAGAGAGCACTGTTGATCAGAGGTTTTTGACGGATCGCTTGTGCCACTTTGTGCAATAAAAATGCAATGAAAAGTGTAAGGTTGTATCTTTTACTTAATCCATATAACATGCTTCAGCATGGACTTTAGATCCGAATCCTGTTCTTGAGAAGAATTCTAGGACAATGAGCAGACGACAAGATAAATACCTGAATTACATCACCCTTATGAACTGGTCACATTTTATAATTTTTAAAACTACATGGTCAAAAACAAAAATACATTTTGTTCAGAAAAAGAAGATGTAGTGTCCCACCCTGCAGCTCTCAGTCCTGTGCTGCAAGTCCAGACAGTCACAATCTACATTGGCACAGAACTGCCAGTCTTCTATATAGGCTTTGCACTTGACTCAAAACCTGCAGAAATTTCTTGGAATAAGAGTGTATTAATCTGGTTTGTTTATTGGACAAAGTGTTTAACTCAGATGCTTTCTTTACTTAGTTATATTCAAATAATCTTCTCACAAACATCACATAACCAAACAATGTTTTCACGAAGTGTGGTAAGGCAAGTGATTCGCTGTTCAGTATCAGACACAATTGATCAACAGATGACAAAAAACTAAAAATAACAACATAAAGTGCAGACGCAAACATTAATAGGACTTATTTAATAATTTCTAAAATAATTATAGTTTGTACAAAATCAAATGGTTTTAGTGTTTCCCTTGTTAGGAGCTAAAGTCAGTGCATGAGGACAAAAAATTACAAACATGTCACAGAAGAGAAAAATGTTACCATAACTTTGAGTCCTGGTGGACAAATTTTTTTTACCAAACGATGGCTACATCACAAATTGTTCTTCCCTTATGCTACTCAGCTTCCTGCATTTTTCCCTGCACAACAGTTGTACTTTAGCTTCTGACAGAGGATGCTGTAATGAAAACTTCAGATATGTCTTTTGTAGGTATTTTATGATACTTATGGACCTTACCACTATTCTTGCTTTATAAAGTAGACTAGAAAACACTAAATCTCTCTCTCTCTCTCTCTCTCTCTGCCCATTATTTGTGAAGTTATATGAATGAGTTTTTGTCTCTAATATCAGAATAATAATGAAACAGGCGAGATATACTAATCATTACAGTGATGCTAAGACAGTGTAAGAAGAAATAAAAAAGTTGATCTAAATACCTTTGAATGTGTATGGTGATGATGCAACATTTCTGCCTTTGTATTTTACACTTATTTTCAAATTTAAGCAAGTATGATACAGTTTGTATCTCACAATGTAGCTCCCATCTTTCCTATCAAGTATATTAACCCAAACCCGACAATATTTGAATTCTGAATCTCCAGTTATATCAACTGAGAAAACATCTCCTTGGGAAGACTGAAACCTAATAACAAAGAAGGCTACCAATAATCATAATAGTAATGAGACACTCTGTAGCAAGAATGGTAACACTGACACCTAAAACTGTGGCAACAAAACACTATGGTAGTAGCACAAGAAATATCATGACATATTGTTTATTTTCACTTTATGTAACAGTTAATGATATATACAAATTAATTTCAGAAGTATCTAAAAGAAACCATACGACTGTCCTATGACATTATATAAACATCAAAAGTTTTCCAAAACACACTTACAAAAAGAAACACACACACACACACACACACACACACACACACAATAATACACGAGCATGTGCGCACACTTATGGTTTTCGGCATATGGCACGTGCAGTGTAACTAAACTAATTGCAGGATACCAATGACTTTCTTCCTGCAAAATGCTGATCATCATACTCTTATTATTTTTGTGTTGCAGTATTATTGAAGTATGCATTACACAAAAGTCATAGCTGTAGAAATTCCTCTGTAGACCACTTATATAGATCAGAAGATTTAAATGACCAACAAATTCTCAGTTCAGACACGGCACTTTAAGCTCCTACAACACTAATTGTATGAAAATACATATTTCCTTTTTTTAATTAATATTAATGCATTTAAAAATGTAAAATGTTTTCCTTACCTTTATGAGACAAAATTCCAATACTGCTGATGGGCACATTTACAAGTATACAAAATTATTCTGAACAGTTAGGGCCCTTTCTCATATAGGAAAGAGGACCTTCAGGACCTGAAACTTCAGTATTGCAGATAGACATATTTATAAGTAGAAAAAAAATGTTCATACCTTCCAGAGCTGCTAGTTCCTTTGCAGATAGACATATTTATAAGGAGAAAAAAAATGTTCATTCCAGAGCTGCTGGTTCCTTTGAACTGAGCGACTTGGCCGACTTCCACGAATTTATCCTTCTTCTCCTTTTGAGGAAGGAACTAACAATTCTAGGAAGTATGAACTAGAGATGGATCACTCGCGAACTAATGGATCCAAAGGAATGGTTCACTAAGATGAATGGAAGGAGCGAGGAAAGAATTCTAAGGAACAATCTTTCAATGTTCACTTCGGTCACAGCTTTCTACTTATAGTTTCCGGGAACGGGAAACGGTTGGTCTCATTCCCGCAACAGTATGTTGGCCGGTCTTGTTCCTGTCTGTCTTGGTCTCGGTCACGGCTTTCTACTTATAATTCCTGGGAATGGGAAATGGTTGGTCTCGTTCCCACAATGGCATGTCGGCCGGTCTCATTCCAGCCTTGGTCGCATCCCTGTCTGTCTCAGTCTCAGTCTCGCTTGGCCGGACTCGTCCTTCTCTGCATGGTCACTCATCGCAGTTTCACTGCCAACTGTTCATAGTTAGATCAGTATCGAGTTGTCGTTCATTTCGTTCGCTTCACATGCCCATTCCAGATCTGTTTCAAACCTTTTTTGGGACTTCTGGTTCTTTTCGTTTTCTATTCAGCATCCACAACTGGTAATTAAAATGTATTTTATAATTATATAAATTACATAAAAATTACATGATATGTAATACAGTCATCTTTTCAGGTAACAAAATGGTATATCAGCTTACTTCACTATTTCGATAAACAGCAGAAGAAATACTTGTAAAAAAGGCAACATATTATTGTTATTACACATTACACACAAGGGGCCATTTTCCGTCTTTTTTTTTAATCCAAGGTAAAAGGGCATGTTCATTGTTATGGAACCAAATGAAGCCCATGCTCCATAATTGAGTATCTGGTGTCATATTTTGTAAAGAGAATATGATAACTTCTACAATATTATTTCAGTGGTACAGTGTGGTGCACGATAAATCGGCCCAGAGTACCAGACTGCTCACTGTCGCCCACCTATCGTCCTCTATTGTTTCGAAGTTGTTGTTTGCATTAGCTTATTTGTTATTTCTTCACTGTCTAATTATTACATGTTTATCAATTTTGCTCATAGCGGTCAACAAGTCATGCGTAATTGTGAGCAGTCTGTACTTGTGGCCAATTTTTCGCGCGCCACCTTATATTATTTCACTGCGTTCGGCCACATAATGCTACAGTTGACTAAATGAGAGGTTTTGCAGAATCATGAAAATTACAAGTGTGTAAGAATTCTGTTATGAATAAAAGCTCTGTACTCCAGGCGGTGTGTGTGGGGGGGAGGGGGGGGGGGGTGGCAAGTACCCCCTCTTGGCACCTTTCATTTTCAGTCACCTATCCTACTAATTTTCAATTTCTCATAAGAACCATATACCAAGCACAAATTTGAACAGTGAATGAGGACAAATGAACAGTTCCCAAAAAAGAGTGATCACCAGTGAACTAGTTCCCAGGGATGAACGAGTTCGCCCATCTCTAAGTATGAACAGTTTTTTCTACCTATAAATATGTGTATTAGCAGTGGTGAGATTTTGGCTTGTGGAGGTAAGAAATGGCCAGCTTTAATTTTTACAGTTTTCTTGCTTGAATTTTCCTTTTCATATAAAGTAATATTGTTATACTTAGCACATCTTTAATGATTTACTACCAAGTTTCATATAACATAAAAAGTAAGAATTATAACCCATCACTTCTTTATCATTTTCATACTGCAACTGATGAAGTTCATATCTCTTCTGCTGAAACCTCATTAATTTCTGCATTACTTAATGCCAAGGAGTACATCAGTTCGTTTGTTGGTTAGTTTCATGTTCCAGGATCATTTGTACAATAAATTAAAATGATGTGGAACAAGTCATTTTACATTCTGATCACAAATTAATTTGTAAATATGGCTACATGCTGAACATTAATAAGCTCTTTTTTTAAATATATAGATGTGAGTTAGTAATTCCTACCCATCACCTTTAAAACATTACAATAATAGAAATTCTTCTACAGAATAAGAGGTGTTACCAAGGAGAAATTTATTCAGTTTGTTTTCAAATTTTATTTTGCTTTCAGACAAACATGACATTTCAATGGGTAAGGAATGAATGTCATTTTTTTCTGGTAATGTAACTATGTATCTTATTGGTCCTTTGGAACTAAGAGGATTATTTACAAGAAACTTCGTGAGGAAATAGATATACCATGAACCAGCAATCAAAGTGTCTGCAAGATAATCATAATCATGAGTGAGCACCACATACTACTTTGGCAGCACAGTTTTGAGCAATGAAGACTTTCTTTCTTAAAGATAAGTTACCCCAGAATATATTCCATATGATGTTGAATGAAAATATGACAAATTTTCAACTTTCTGATCGGTCTCTCTCCAATTTTTCTAAGTGCTCCCTGCAGTTGACTATCACCATTCAGTGGTTCCTACTCCATGCACAGCCACTGTCCATCGATGTGGTTGAAGGTCTGAAGATGATTATATGGTAATCGAAACCAGTCACCTTTTTATAAACATGCCTTGTGATCTAGACTGTTTTATAATTAATTTCAAATTATTATTTAATACTTGTAAAATTTGTTGAGTGAACATGGAAATGGCATTTTCAGTTGAGCAACTCTCCTAAAATCTGAGCTGTATTTACTGAGATGTTATTGTTACTCAGATGGGATACTATTCCATAACACATCACTTTCTCAAAAATTTTGGAAAATTACATTAGTAGCCTTATTATACAGGGGTTTAACAATGGCATATTTCAATCTCTCTGGAGAAATGTTTGAGCGAGTGATGCAGCAGTACATGCTTCAGATAAGACAAGGCTTATTATATGGGAATGAATATTTATCACTCTGTTGGAAACACCATAAAGCCTACTGAGCTTTTATTTTTGAGAGAATATATAACTTTCTTAATTTCAGAAGGAGAAGTTGGTGATACATTCATATGACTGAATTTCATGAGATTTGCTTTTTCAAAATACTACAGTGATTTTTCTCTTGAACTATTTGTTTCCATATTTTTTTCCATGTTTAAGAAATGATTATTGAACACATTTGCTACAGCTTGTCGGAAGGACTAAGTGTTAACTGTCTGAGCTAATTACATTTTCATGTTTGAACAAATCAGCCAAAATACAGGGTCTTTCCCAAAAGTTCCCTGAATGAATTTTTGTTAACCACTTATTCAATATCAGTTTACAATCTTTTCAGAACTTTTCAAAGTATTCTCCCCTTGCTTTGATGCACCACTGCCAACACTTCACCCATTCACTGAAGGCACCCTGGAAGTCGTCAACGGGAATCTCCTTCGGTGTGGTCATCAAAGCTGCTTTTTCTGCTTCCAGCTTCCCATGGCGAGTTCCCCTAAGTGTTCTTCTGATTCTTAGAAGCAAAAAGAAGTCCACTGGTGCCAGATCAGCATTTTACCATGGTTAGGGAAGCATTGCCACATCAATTTTGGCCAGCAACTCAGTGACAATGAGTGCAGTGTGGCTTGACATGTTGCCATGGTGTACAATCCAATTGTTGCAAATTTCTTTTCGAGTGCATTGAACCCTGTTGCGCAACCATTTGAGCACTTGACAATAAAAGTCCTTGTTGATTGTTTGTCCTTGTAGCATGAATTTACTGTGAACTACACCTTTTCTGCCAAACAACACTATGAGCATTGCTTTCATCTGCAATTTTCTGATCCTTGCTTTTTTTGGGTGAGAAGACACCTTGGTGTGCCACTCGCTGCTCTGATGTTTTGTTTTGAGATCATACTCACAAATCCATGTCTAGTCCTCTGTGATCATTCTGTCCCAAAATTACAGATCCATTTCATAGTTCTCATGCAATTTCTGGCACTTCAACAGAAGCTGATCCTTCATCTCACTCATCAGGGCTTTTGCCACCATTTTGATGCAGGCTTTCCTCACTTGAAGATCCCCAGTTAAAATGTGGTGAACGATTGTTTTGGGTGTTCCACACTCCTCTGCAATCATCTGAACACTTAATTGTCAGGCCTTGTCCACAACTTGATGCACTTTTGGCACCGAGTCATCCATTTGTGATGACAAAGGGCAGGCTTTCTGAAGCATTTCGAGTGTCTCCTGCCCCATTTTTACCCAATTCCATAGAGAACATGATTGCATAGTGCTGCTATAAAAACTGGTCCATTTTTTGCTCAACAGGGGTGCAGTAGACACCTCTGCATGGAGTGTGACCCTGCCACAACAACTGCCCACAGGAGACTGACACTGGTCTCGTTTTGGAGCTTACATTCCCCATCAACTTCTCCGCCCGAAGCTCCACCTTGCCAGCCAGCATTGCCAACTACCAAAAATCATTTCAGGAACTTTTGGGACAAACCTTGAAGCACACAAAATATGAACACTTATGTACCAGGAATAACAAACTTTTACTAACATAAAGAAAACACAGAAGAATATATTCAGTAAGAACTTGAGATATGTTTCCTGCATTAGGTTAGCATTAGTTAAGATCTGTCTCTATTAGCAAGGATGTTCCAACACACTGTTGTTTTCCCAGAATGTTTCAAGGAATACCAGGAACAAATCGACCTTAGATGTCGAAAAACAAAGCCTCTAGCAGCTGGCACACAAGCTCTTTGACAGCTGTGGTGAACACAGTAGTCAACAACCTTGACCACTAAATTAGCCCCCTCAGTGGAAGCAGAACATCCTCCAAAAATCTTGCAGAAAAGTGCTCTCAATGTCCAGAGCATGTTCTTCATGTGGGTAATGAGTCTGCTTTGAATGGTTGCGCTTGAGCTTGAGGACGAGGATAGTTTTGCAGCATAAGTATTGATCGCACTTCTGGGCACATGTATACAGGTTTCACTCTGTCGGTTGGTTATGTAGTAGCCTTACCATTTAACTGAATGTCCAGAATCTGTGCTCCTCTTTTGATGACTCAATATCGGTCCATGTATGGGATTGTAGAGATGGTTTGACACCGTCTGTAATGTGATGTGTGCATGTTTGCAAGTATGATGCACATAGGTAGGCACTGTTCTATGTCCTGATGCTTGATGAGAGTGAATGCATGCAATATTTTCGCTAATGGGAGAAATGAAGTCTGACTGGTCAGGTAGTTCTATGGAACTTGGGTCAATGAACTTGCCCAACAGCCAAAGTGATTCAAAGTGATTCACTGTAAACAAGCTCCACTGGCAATGGATCTACGGCCTGGTTTGTATTAGGTGCAAAGACAAAGTAAGACATTGGGTAAGGCAGTAGACCAATTAGTGCCATGACACATCAGTACAGCCTTTAAAAAATGGTGTTAATGTTTGATCATGCCATTGCTCACTGAAAGGTTGTTAGTTGTTATGTGATAAAGAGTGCCGCAGAATTTACTAAGCTGAGTAAATAACTCATACTCAGATTGCCGATCACATCCATAGTGATGTGCAGTGGACAATGAAAGTGTGAAACCCAATTTGACATAAAGGCAGAGGTTAGGATTTCAGCCAATATGCTGTTGACTAGCATAGCTTCTGGCCAGTGGGTGAAACAATCAATTGCAGTTAATAAATAGCGCTGACCATTGGATGGTGGAAATGGACCTACTATGTTGGTCTGTACACGTGTGAAGCGTGTAGACATATCTGGAAAATCTCTGACTGTTGCATGCACATGACAGGTTATATTACTGTGCTTACACTGAAGGACTGCGTGAGTCCACTCTTGATAATCCTTTTGCACATAAAGCCAGACAGAACTTTCTGAAACCAGGCGAGTTGATGATGTGACACCAGGGTGGCACAGACTGTAAAGGCTGTCAAAAGCACATCTGCAGAATGCAGGTGGCAGAGAAGAATGAATAGTTCCACTTGAAATGTCACAATAGAACTACACATCTGAACCAGGAACATTGACCAGCTATAACTGAAGGATGGATGATTCAGTAGTTTCTGGAGTTCATCATCAGATTCTTGTACCTTTGCAAGTTGGACAAAATCAATAACATTTATTACTCATCTATTTCCAGACAGACAGTTGGTGACCATGTTCTCAACGTCTGAAATATGGCAGGTGTTGGTACTGAATTGGGCAGTGGACTCAATATGTTTATACTGTCATGGTGGACACTTGTTGTTATTGGGTCTGAAGGGAAAGACAAGCAGTTTGTGATCGGTAAATATTGTAAACTCTCTGACTTCCAACTGAGGCTGAAAGAAAGTGAATGATTCACAGACAACAAGAAGCTTGTTATTGTAAGTGCTCTGTTTTTGTTGTGAAGAGGAGAGCTCATGTGAGAAGAAGGCGAGTGACTGCCAAGCACCATCAACTTGCTGTTGCAGTGCTGTGCCAATATCAGTGTGGCTAGGATCAACAATCAATGCAATAGGTGCACCCAAAGCAGGATGTTTCAGGAAGGCAGCATTTGCTAAGTTTTACTTTGTTGCCTCAAAAACAGCGTTCATTGTACCTGTCCATTGTATAGGTGAATTCCCCTTCATTTTAGGTCCAGTCAGCATTTCTTGTAACTCAGTGTAGCGGGGCACATGATGCTGGAAAAAAATTCAGTATTCACAAGAAACTGTGTAATTCTTTGGTGGTTTCCAGTCATGGGACCTTCACAGTGGCTTCTGCTTTCTTGGGCAGTGGCAATGACAAAGAGGTAATCAGTGGATTAACAAAAACACACTTGGCAGTATTTAAAATGATGTAGTGCTATTTTAAGTGTTTGAAAGCTTTTATGAAGTGTTGCTGGTGCTGTTCAGCACTGGCTGAAAAATGAGGATGTCATCTAGGCACAGAATGACAACTTTTGCACCACGGAGTCAATGGACCTTTGTCAAGACTGAGTTGTATTGTATAAACTAAATGTCACAACGAGACTCTCAAACATGCTGAATGGCATCATTATGGCTGTTTTCAGAATATCTTGACCTGCCACAAGAATCTGTGTAAAGGCGTTTGTGCAGTCCAATACACTAAACATAGTCACACCATGTAGAGCATAGTTGTGATCTCTTAACAGGGGTACTGGAATTGCCCTTGCATTAATTGCTTGATGATCACTATGTGGGCACCATGCGCCACACTTTTTGGCTATTAGATGGAGAGTTGATGACAGTGGACTGCTAGGAGGGTGACTAACCTTCCTTGAGCATCAAGCCAAATTCTGTCTTTGTGGTAGCAAGATAATCAGGAGCTAAACATCTAGGATGACATGAAACTGATGGGTCAACAGCCATTTTGATATAATGCACTGTACTGTAGCTTATCTCTTCCGGGGCAGCTGGTGATTGCTTTAAGGTTGGAATCTTTTCAAGCAACTCGGTGTATTTGCTTTCTGCTACCTACATGAGCTTTGCACTATGCGTCACTGTACTTGGTCATCAACCATCAGCTGAAAGTCCAGTGATAGTGTTGATGAGTCTCACTATGTTTGTCACAGAAAGACAGAATGAAGTTGGTGGCTGACAACTTTAGACTAAAGTCCATGGATAAATGAACTACTCTAAACCAGTGTCCACAAGAAATCTTTTTCCAGTCTTCTGGTCCCTAAGAAAGAGACGCTGAGGCTTTGACCATCATTCAGATATGCCTGTGACTGAACGTCACTGCTGTTCAGGTAGGTGCAAGACAAGGTGCAGCTGCAGTTACATCTACATCTACATCTACATCTACATCTACATTGATATTCCACAATCCACCTTACGGCATGTGGTGGAGGGTACCCCATACCACTACCATTCATTTCCTTTCCCACTTCACTTGCAAGTAGTTCAAGGGAAAAGCTACTGTCTACATGCCTCTGTACAAGCCCCAATTTCTCTTATCAAACAATGGAAAATCCAGGATGGAATGTAACAAAATTACGAGAAGGAAAGTTCCTACTCACCATATAGCAGAGATGCTGAGTTGCAGATACGCACAACAACAAGACTTACACAATTAAAGCTTTTGGCCATTAAGGCCTTCGTCAACAAAACACACACACACACACACACACACACACTGTGAGCCGCAGCACCAGTGCACGATGGGATTGACGACTGGATGGGCGTAAGGAGGAGGCTGGGGTGAGGACGGAGAGGGTTAGTATGTTAGAGGTGGTTGACAGTGAAGTGCTACATGTTAGGCAGAGGGCAGGGGAGAGATGGGGAAGGGGGGGGGGGGGGAGTAGTGGGAAAGGAAAGAAATAAAAAGACTGTGTGTGGTGGTGGAATGACTGCTTTGTAGTGCTGGAATGGGAACAAGGATGGGGCTGGATGGCTGAGGACAGTGATTAACAAAGGTTCAGGCCAGGAGGGTTACGGGAACGTAGGATGTATTGCATGGAAAGTTCCCACCTGTGCAATTCAGAAAAGCTGGTGTTGGTGTGAAGGATCCATATGGCACAGGCTGTGAAGTAGTCATTGAAATGAAGGATATCATGTTTTGCAGCATGTTCAGCAACAGGGTGGTCCACTTGTTTCTTGGCCACAGTTTGTCAGTGGCCATTCATGCAGACAAGACAGCTTCTTGGTTGTCATGCCTACATAGAATGCAGCACAGTGGTTGCAGCTTAGAGTGTACACCACATGACTGGTTTCGCAGCTAGCCCTGCCTTTGATGGGATAGGTGACGTTAGTGACCAGACTGGAGTGGGTAGTGGTGGGAGGATGTATGGAACAGGTCTTGCATCTAGGTCTATTACAGGGGTATGAGCCACAAGGTAAGGGATTGGGAGCAGGGGTTGTGTAAGGATGGACAAGTACATTGTGTAGGTCCAGTGAATGGCAGAATAGCATTGCAGGAGGGGTGGGGAGGATAGTGGGCAGGATATTTCTCATTACAGGGCACGACGAGAGGTAATTGAAACCCTGGCAGAGAATGTAATTCAGTTGCTCCAGTCCTGGGTGGTACTGAGTTACGAGGGGAATGCTCCTCTGCGGCCAGACAGTGGGACTTTGGGAGGTGGTGGGAGGCTTTCCAGTCCGGCTCCAGCCTCCTCCTTACACCCACCCACTCGCCACTCCCATCGTGCACTGGTGCTGCAGCTCGCAGTGTGGTTTCAGTTGCCTGAGACTGCAGTCGTGTCTGTGAGTTGTATTTGCACGTGTGTGTGTGTGTGTGTGTGTGTGTGTGTGTGTGTGGCCGAAAGCTTTAATAGTGAAAGTCTTTTTGTTGTGTGTATCTGCAACTCAGCATCTCTGCTATAACTTCTCTTATCTCATTTTCATGGTCCATGTACATTGGCAGCAGTAGAATCATTCTTCAGTCAGCTTTAAATGCCAGTTCTCTTAATTTTCTCACTTGTGTTCCTCGAAAAGAATGTTGCCTTCCTTCCACAGATTCCAATTTGAGTTCCTGAAGCATCTCTGTAACACTTGCATATTGTTCAAACCTACCAGTAACAAATCTAGGAGTCTGCCTCTGAATTGCTTCAAAGCCTTTCTTTAACTCAACTGGGTACGGATCCCAAACACTCAAACTGTGCTCAAGAATAGGTCGCTCTAGTGTCCTATAAGCTGTCTCCTTCACAGATGAACCACATTTTCCTAGAATTCTCTCCATAAACCGAAGTTGACCATTCACATTTCCTCACATGCTTGATACATTTGTATCACTTTAAACATTACACCCAGATATTTAAATGACACTCAGGACACTACTGCATCTGAACATTATGGGTTTGTTTTTCCTACTCAAGCACATTAACTTGCAATTGCACCACACAGAGCATAGTTGTGATTGCTTAACAAGGGTACTGTGTATCTGTCAGGAAGTGCCCTTGCATTAATTTTGTGACAATCACCACGTGGGCACCATGCACCACATTTCTTAGGTATTAGATGGAGAGGTGATGACTGTGGACTGCTTGAAGGGTGATAAATAATCTCTAAATTTCTGGTGATATCAGCATACATTTGATAATTCGATTGATCCTCCATGATAAAAAGTCACTGTAAAGAAACTTAGAAGGAAATAGAGATTACTGGATAATGGGAGTAAAACAAAGCATTTGTCTATCGAGAGATGCTGAATGAAACACACTTGACTGTCAAGAGAGCAATACATGATACCTTCAGTGACTCAGTGACCACTGTAGCAGAATGTTGTCAAATGATATTTCACAGACCCAAAGAAATTCTGGCTGTATGTAAAGGCCATTATTGGCACCAAAGTTAAGTGTACAGTCCCCAGTGAATGAGACAGGAACTGAAATTTAATGTAGCAAAGAAAAGCTGAAATGCTTAACTCCATTTTCAAATGTTCCTTTACAAACAAAAACTAAGGAGAATTGGCCTAATTTAATCCTTGTACCACTGAGTAAACGAATGAAATAATGTGTTGAGAAACATCTGAAATCATTAAAACGGAACAAAGCTCAGGGATCAATGGAATCCTTGTCAAATTTTATACTGAATTTACAGTTGAGTCAAGTCCCTCCTCTAACTGCAATCTATCACAGATCCCTCAAACAGAAAACTGTGCCCTATTCATTGAAACAGCACAGATCAAACTCATGTACAAGAGGGGTAGTGGAAGTGATCAATGAAACTACCATCTAATATCCCTGACATCGATTTGTTGTAGACTCTTAGAACATATTCTGAGCTCAAACATAATGAGGTATCTTGAACAGAATGATCTCGGTGCTAACCAGCATAGATTCCGAAAACATCAATCATGTGAAACCCAATACGCACTGTTCTCACATGACATACTGAAAATTTTGCATCAAAGCAGTTGGGTAAATGCAGTGTTTCTAGATTTTTGAAAAGCATTTGACTCAGTACTACACCTTTGCTTATTGTCAGAAGTACGATCATATGGGGTATCAAGTAAAATTTTTGACTGGATTGAGGAGTTTTTGGAAGGGAGAATGCAACATTATCTAGGATGGAGAGTCATCGTCAGATGTAGAAGTAGCTTCGGGTGTGACCCAGGGAAGTGTGTTGGGACCCTTACTGTTCATCTTGTACATTAATGACCTCACAGACAATATTAATCAGACTCTTTTCAGTAGTTATCTATAATGAACAGGGTTGTGACAGGTTCTGGAAATCAGGAAATAACAGGGAATTTCAAACATGTCAGGGAAATAGCAGGGAAATTTGAAAAAAAAGAAAAGAGAAGAAAAAAAACAACAACGCTGGAAAAATCTCATTTTTGTCTCAGTAGACGATGTGTCATGCATCGTCACATTGGTTGCAGCTGAGTACATTCACTGCTTCCCTACTTCCTCATTACTGTTGCTTCTCCCCTTCCTACCACTCCGTTCAGCTTGCATTCAATGCTGCCACCACTTCTTGCCACACAGCATTATTGATTCTCAGAGTATTTCAACAAGTTCTCTGTTGCATGGATTGATCACCATGGTCTCATTTCATCAACAAGCTGTCTGTGACTCATGAATAGCTGGCCACACGAGTGAATTTCCGTGACAGGCAAAAACTGCCGGCCATTTCTGCAGGTATCCATAGTGGATCAGGCCTGCCGGTATGAAGCCATTCGGTTCCCACTAATGTGCAGGCCCTGCCTGTCAGATCTAGTCTCACTGCTCTACCCACAGGCCAGGTATGTTTGTATGCGGCATAATGCAGCAGATTTTCATGGTTTATGCATGGATCCAGGGCTGTGGTGCTCCTCAGCAGGCCAGAGGCCATGAGGATAGATTTCAGGAACTGTAACTGTCTCACTTCGAGTACGTTGTACAGTGTGGCATTTTATAGACTTTTATTTGTTCTAGTACATTTTGGCACTTCAAAAGTAGTTCATATGTATGGACGATAAGAAGGAGAAAATTGTGCCAGTTGCTGGCAGTTTGTATGCTGCGTACTTACATATTTCTCGAAAGAAAAATCACACAGTACCTGTAAAATAATTGATATAACACAGTGGGTAATAACTGACGATAACGAACATAGCAGTACCAAACTTTTATTGGCGGTTGCCTACACAGTTGGTATACACAGTTCTTCCCCACCTTATACACTTCTTTCAAAAGGCCTACTTTTTTCTGAGGTTATTTCTGAAATTAGTGAAGCTACTTCAATTTGTCTTGTGACTCCAAGGAAATGTTAATTTTTGTCACCAAATTTGTTTTGTTTTATTGAAATAAAATAACATCAGGGATCTTAATGAAATACAAATACCATTTGACTTGCTTTCTCCGTCTAAAACAGTTCATTACAAAAGATGTTATGTTAGTATTTAAGACGTTTGATCACATCAGGAAACGCCATCTGCTTGCAAGTCTTTTTTTTAGATATTTTGTCATTTGCAATATTTTTTCTTTGCAATAGCTGCAAAGACAGATTGCAACTTACATCTTAGTTTACCTGTGAGATCTCAAAATTTGTCAGGAAAAAATGCTAAAACTTGTCTAGAAATCATGGGAAATACCAGGGAATTTCACTTGGGGAAACTTGTGGCAAACCTGATAAAGTACTTTATGGAAGAAGCTGCATCAATATTCAGTCAGATCTTGATAAGATTTCAAAGTGGTGTAAAGACTGGCAACTTGCTTTAAATATTCAGAAATATAAAATTGTGCATTTCACAAAAAAAGAAAAAAGTATCCTATGATTATGATATGAATGAGTCACTGTTCAAATCAGCTATCTGGGTGTAACACTTTGAAGGGATATGAAATGGAATGATCACAAAGGCTCAGCCATGGGTACAGCAGATAGTAGACTTTTTTTTTATTGGTAGAATGCTGGGGAAGTGCAATTAGTCTACAAAGGAGACTGCTTACAAATCATTCATGCAATAGGTTCTAGAATATTGCTCAAGTGTGTGGGACCCATACCAAATAGGACTAATGGGGGATACTGAACATATACAGAGAAGGGCAGCATGAATGGTCACTGGGTTGTTTGATCCATGGGAGAATGTCACACTGAAGCAGCTTAACTGGAAGACTCTTGAAGATAAATGTAAACATCCCAAGAAAGTCTATTAACAAAGTTTCATGAACCAGGTTTAAATGATGACTCTTGGAATATATTCATATAGCGATTGTGAGGGTGAGATCAGAATAATTACTGCACGCACACAAACAGTCACACAATCATTCTTCCTGTGTTCTGTATGTGAATGGGACAAGAAGAAACCCTGATAACTGGTAGGCCTACAGTGGGACATACTCTCTACCAAGCACTTCACAGTGGTTTGCAGAATATAGATGTAGATGTAGGAACAGCAGGTGGCTTCTATGCGGGACTCAGGGTCGATGAGATTGCCATGGAATGACCATGCAATCTCCTACAATAACACCCTCTGTCATTGCTGGAGTTGTGACAAGACAGCAGTTCACTTATCAGTTTAGCTAGAACGTGGACCTTATCTGAGAGGCAATCAGTCTGCACACATCACTGGTGATGACGAAGCACTGTTGCATGGTGCCACTGCTACACTGTATGATGGTAGTACTACTGCACCTTGAATTCTGTCAACCAGATATGCTATGGTGTCTAAAGGCATTCCCACCTCAGATGCTACTGTAGATTTAACCCAGGGTGGAAGATGGTTCCTCCACAGTGTATGTAGCAAGGTGTCTGATATAGTTCCAACATTGACCTTGCTATGCAGCTGTTTCAGATACTGTGATAGCTTCTTGCCTCTGATATCTTGCTACGTTAGAAACTGATGCACATGTTCTACTTGTGGCGTGGAAACTCTGTGAACTAATCCTGTCTTAAGTTTGTGATAGGAATCTTGTGCAGGAGGAGCAGTAGTTATGTCATTGACTACAGCTGTGTAATGGTGGTGATGCTCCTCCCCTCCCCCTCAAATCTTCCCACTCGACCTACCAGCCTTGCCCTGTCCCCACCACATCCCATCAGGTGCAATTGCTTGCACTGCGGCCTCAGGCTTGCACTGCGGCCTCAGTGGCCAGTGGCAGTGATTTTGTTTGTGTGTGTGTGTGTGTGTGTGTGTGTGTGTGTGTGTGTGTGTGTTTGTTTGTTTGTTTTCTACATTAGAAGAAGGACTTTTGGCTGAAAGCTCACATGTCTTTCTCTCATGCCTGTCTGCAACCCAACATCTGCACTATACAGTGAGTAGCAATATATCTTTATCATAATTTGTAATTTTGCCCAAGTAAATACTAAATGCTGGACTCCCACAGATTGTAATTTCTGTCCCTAACCATTTCAGAGTGATGCAGTCTAGTGCATAATACTAGCATAACATTTCAAATTAGGAGAGACGGAATGGCTGCACAGTGCTTACCTTTAAAGTGCAAAATTTCAGTACTTTACAAGGTAAAATTATAATACTGCTAATAGTATAAAAGTATTAAAAACTATCTTAGGTTTCATAAATATTAGTTTCTTCCTCAGGGAAGAAAGAGAGCTTGGTTTGGCAAAGAGAGACAGGTTGCTCAGACCCCAGGGTGAGAGGCAGCCACTTGTTGCAAGGGTGAGAAAAGACACTGATCAAACCTGTAATGTTCCTGCTACTTCCTCAAGCAAACCCAGTGAGAGGGTTTTCATGATGGCATTAATTCAAAAATGTAGGTGACCCAGAACAACATCACAGAGAGCCAACAAAACTGACTGAATGAGTGGTGAAAGGTAGCAGTATCTTGGATGAGAAGCATCATAAATCAGCAAAGGATGGTAAGGGACAGAAGTTGCTTGCTGCGTATTGTGATGGGTTGTGTTGCACATTGTGAAGGCACTATGGACTGTGATTTCTGCACTGCAAAGATAATAATCTGATCTCTATCCCTACTCTGTAAGCCATTGTGAAGTGCATGGCAGAGTGTTCTTCCCACTGTGTCAGTTAGTACATGTACATCTACATAAATTCTTTGCAAGTCACTGTACAGTGAATAGTGGAGGTACCTTATGTGAATATTAATCTTTTCCTTCCTGTTCCACTTACAAATTGAGCAAGGGGGAAGCGTGTCTATAAGCCTCCATATGAGCCCTAGTTTCTCTTATCTTGTCTTGACAGTCCTTATATGAAATGTACATTGGCAGCAGCACAATCACTCTGCAGTCAACTGTAAATAACAATTTTCTAAATTTTCTCAATAGCATGTCAAAAAAAGAATTCTGTCTTCCTTCCAGATTTTCCCATCTGAGTTCACAAAGTTTCTTCTAAGTACTCACATGTTGATTGAACATGTTGGTAATAAACCTAGCAGCAAACCTCTGAACTGTTTTCCATGTTGTCCTTTAATCTGACCTAGTGTGGATTCCAAACACTGAGGAGTGCTCCAGAATGGGTCACTTTACTCTTCTATATATGGTCTCTCTTATGGATGAGTTACACTTTCCTAAAATTCTCCCAACATACCGAAGACAACCATTCATCTTCCCGAGAACCATCCTTACATGCTCATTCCATTTCTTATCACTTTGCATTGTTACACAATGTAACTACGTCAGACACCATGCCACTAATACTGTATTCAAACATTACAGGATTATTTTTCCTGATCATCTCAGTTAATCTACATTTTTCTACATGTAGGGCACACAGCCATTCATTACACCATGAAGAAATTCTATATAAGTCACCTTGTATCTTTCTATACTCACTTAATGATGATAGTTTCACATATACTACAGCATCAAGCAAACAATAGCAGGTCACTACTCACCCCATCTGTCAAATCATTTTTGTATATAAAGAACAATTGCTCTTGTTTTTTATATACAAAAATGATTTGACAGATGGGGTGAGTCGTGATCTGCAACTGTTTGCTTGATGCTTGCTCACCTATCACACTACCCTGGGGCATGATACGATTGTCCACAATGAACATTTACCAGCGAGGACAATGTACTTGGTTCTATACTTAAGAAGTCTTCAAGCCACTCACGTATGTAGGAACCCATTCTATACACTAGGATCTTCATTAACAGTCTGCAGTGGGACACTGTGTCAAACCCTTTCCACAAATCTAAGAATATGAAATATGCCTCTTGCCTTTTACCCTTGGTTCATGTGAGGGAAGGACAAACTGAGTTTCACGTGAGACATGCTTTCTAAATCCAGACTGATTTGTGATTGGTTTGTTGGTTTAAAAGGCGAGAGGGAGGGGGGGGGGGGGAGACCAAAATGCGAGGTCATCGGTCCCTTGTTCCCAGTAGAACAATTACCCAAGGGGAAGAAGAAAACAAAGGAGACATACAGCACAGTAACAGGAGAAAGGAAGAACCAGAAGAATGACAGGACAACAAACACTACAATGGACAAAACAGGACAAGAAAACCATAGAGAGATGCAAGAAACAAGGAGAAGGGATTAAAAACAAGAAAGCAGATTACCATGGTTGGCTGACCAGAAGAATAAAAAAGGAGAAGCCAGCCACTTTGCAACACATTAAAACCTCCACCCTAAAAGTCCTAGGTTGGAGGACACAGAGGGACAAAGGACATGCGCTAAAACTCAGATCAAATGATAAAACCTACCCTCATGAATAAAATGTAAAACTAAAGCTGCTGTTGAGGCACTGTCGCCCAACACCGAAGGTAGGGTGCTGGGAAAGTTAAAAGTCCTCTGCAGAGTGGCTAAAAGTGGGCCGTCCAGCAAGGGGTGGACTACTGTTATTTGGGAGCCACAGCAACATGAGGTGGGTCTTCACGACGGAGGCGGTAACCATGGGTGAGCCACGTATGGCCAATGTGGAGCCGACAAAGGACAACTGATACCCTGCGAGAAGCCAGCAGGGAAGACTTCCACACATTCGCAGTCTCCTTAATGACACACAGTTTGATATGCATACTGTTATGCCACTCCATCTCCCAAAGCCAAAAAACCTTGTGGTGTAAGACAGAACATAGGTCAGTTTCAGAGATGCCCATCTCCAGGAGCAGTTTCTGCGTAGCCTGTTTGACCAGCCTGTCAGCAGGTTCGTTGCCTGGGATTCCAATGTGTCCTGGGGTCCACACAAACACCACTGAACGACTGGACCATTCCAGGGCAGAGATGGACTCCCGGATGTTCGCTACCAAAGGATGGCGAGGATAGCACTAGTCGATAGCTTGTAAGTTGCTTATGGAGTCATAACATAGAAGAAATGACTCACCAGAACAGGAACGGATGTACTGAAGTGCATGAGATATGGCCACAGGCTCTGCAGTGAATACACTGCAGCCAGCAGGCAAGGAATGCTGTTCAATATGGCCTCTGTGGACATAGGCAAAGCCAACATTACCATCAGCAATAGAGCCGTCGTTGTGAACAACTTCAGAGCCCTGGTACACATCAAGAATCGAGAGGAAGTGACAGCGGGGAGTGGCAGGGTTAACGATGTCCTTAGGACCATGTAAAAGATCCAGATGAGGCTTCTACCGAGGTGTATGCCATGGAAGTGTACGTGAATGGATCTCAAATAGAGGTGGTAAAGAGAAGGACTCCAGTTTGGAGAGAAGGGATCGCACGTGAACCGCAATCATGTGCCCTGACCTGCGGGAGATGAACTTCTGCGGGTGAGAAAAGGAGACAGTAATTCAGATGCTCAGGAGAACTATGAATATGTGCAGCATAACTGGCAAGCAGTTATTCACGTCAGATCCGCAATAGAGAGACTCGGGCCTCCACCAGGACACTGGTCACCGGACTTGTTCTAAAAGCTCCCGTCACTTGGCGAATGCCACTGTCGTGCACTGGTTCAAGTAAACGCAATATTGATGGTGCCGTCGAACCGTAAACCACACTCCCATAGTCAAGGTGGGATTGAACAAGGGCTGTGTAGAGCTGCAGCAGCGTAGAGTGATCTGCACCCCAGTTGGTGTTGTTCAGGCAGTGGAGGGTATTGAGGTACAGCCAGCACTTCCACTTAAGCTGACGAAGGTGAGATAGTCAAGTCAATCGAGGGTCGAAAACCAGTCCTAAGAACCGACATGTCTCCACTACAGTGAGTGGATCATCAGTAAGATAAAGTTCTGGTTCTGGATGAACGGTACGACACCGACAGAAGTGCATGACACATGACTTTGCAGCTGAAAACTGGAAGCCGCGGGCTAGAGCCCTCGACTGTGCCTTGTGAATGGCTCCCTGTAGGCACTGCTCAGCAACACCAGTACTGGAGGAGCAATACGAAATGCAGAAGTCATCCGTATACAGAGAAGGGGAAATCGACGGCCCTACAGCTGCTGTTAGGCTGTTAATGGCCACTAAAAATATAGATACACTAAATACGGAGCCCTGCAGAATGTCATTCTCCTGAATACGGGGGGAACTATGGGAGGCACCAACTTGGACATGGAAAGTACAGAGCAACAGGAAGTTTTGGATAAAAATCAGGAGCGGATCCCGGAGACCCCACTCATACAATGTGGTAAGGATACAATGTCGCCAGGTTGTATCGTATGCTTTACGTAAGTCAAACAAGACAGCAACCAGGTGTTGGCATCCGGAAAAGCTATTTGGATGGCAGACTCGAGGGACACAAGATTATCATTGGTAGAGCAACCCTGGTGGAAGCCGCGCTGACATGGAGCCGGTAGGCCAGTGACTCCAGGCCCCAACCCAGCTGCCGACACACCATACGTTCCAGTAGCTTACAGAGAACGTTGGTGAGGCTGATGGGCTGATAGCTATCCATATCAAACAGGTTTTTACCAAGTTTTAGCACTGGAATGATGGTGCTCTCCTGCCATTGTGGTGGAAAGACGAGATTGCACCAGATCCTGTTGAAGATGACGAGGAGATATCAGTTGTAGTCAGACAAGAGATGTTTAGTCATCTGACTGGGGATCCGATCTGGCCCAGGAGCTGTGTCGGGGCAACATACAAGGGCACTGAGGAGCTCCCACTCTGTAAATGGGACGTTATAGGGTTCACTAGAGCATGTAGTGAACGAAAGTACTTTATTTTCCATCTGCCATTTGAGGGTGCAAAAGGCTGGGGGGTAGTTCTCCGACACAGAGGCTTGAGCAAAGTGCTCGGCAATCGCATTTGCATTGTTAGAGTGCACGCCATTGATGTTAACACTGGGGACACTTGTTGGGGTCTGACACCCAAAAAGATGTCTGATCTTCATCCAGACTGGGGAAGGTGATGTATGGCACCCAATGGTTGACACGTACCTCTCCCAACACCCCTGTTTCCATCATTTTATAAGCAGGCAAACACAGGCACGGAGCCGTTTAAAGGCTATTAGGTGCTCTAGGGAAGGGTGCCGCTTATGTCACTGTAGAGCTTGCTGACAGTCTTTAATTGCCTCAGTGACTTCCGGTGACCACCAGGGTAGAGTTTTGCTGGGGGCACCCTAGAGAACGAGGGATCGCGTTTTCTGCTGCAGAAATGATCGTTGTAGTGACCTGCTCAATCACAACATCAATGGCACTGTGTGGGGGAGATTCAACAGTGACAGAGGTGAAGGCTATCCAGTCTGCCATGTTTAAAGCCCATCTGGGTAGACGTTCGTGGGCATGACGCCGGGGGAGTGACAGGAAGGTGGTGAAGTGGTCACTACCACACAGGTGGTCATGTGCTCTCCAGTGGATAGATGGGAGAAGTCCCAGCTGCAAATTGATAAATCAATGACCTAGTAACTACCATGAGCCACACTGACCGGCCCCAGTATTTAAGAGGCAGTGGTCGAGTTCGGAGAGTAAATTTTCAAAATCTCTGCAACGGTCAGTAAGCATGGTGCTACCCCACAGGGGGTTATGAACGTTCATATCTCCCAAAAGTAGGAAAGCTTTAGGGAGTTGATCAATCAGTGGACCCAAAACGTTCAGGGGTACCACAACATCTGGAGGGAGATACACGTTGCACACATTTATTTCCTATGTCGTCCTTATCCTGACAGCTACAGCTTGGAGAGGGGTTTTAAGGGGCACAGGTTCACCGCATACTGAGTTCAAGACATAGACACAGACTCCACCTCACACTATTATAGCCACTACTGTTCCTGTAATATCCCTTATAGCCATGGAAGGCATGGATCCGTATTGCTGAGAACCAGGTTTCCTGGAGGGCAATGCAGAGAGCAGGTGTAAAGCTTAACAGTTGCTGTAGCTCAGCCAGGTGGTGGAAAAAACTGCCACAATTCCACTGGAGGATGACATGATCGTGAGACTGGGATGGCATGAAACAATGAGGCAATCTACGCCTCAGGGTCACCTGTTGCCACTGACTTATTTCCTGAACAGGCCATATTCGTTGTGTCTGAGGGTCTGGCAAGATCTAGGTCCTCAGCAGGTGCCAGAATCTTCTCCTCACCTTCAGATGCAGAGCTTGTAGGCAGCAGTGGTGTGGGTGCCACCGCAATTTCCTTGGTCTTTGGGGTCTTCTTTCTGGATTTCTCTCGCTGATCCTTGGGTTTTCTGGCTGCGAGGGCTTCACTGATTCAGTCTCTGGGACTGAGGATGATCGTGAAGCCCTACGACCAGCTGCTTTTGGGCACTTCAGCCACTGGTGGGTGCCATCTTTCCCACTAGGGAAACCTGGGAAGGGAGTGACCCAAGAGACCCTTTCCTAGCGAGAGGAGCCAAAGAAGACAGTGCTCCCGAGGTAGGTGGTGCGAGAGCAACAGGGAGGGAAGTACCCCCAACCTCAAGGGGCATGTGTAGTCTTCCAGCTCTGAGAGCCGACTGGAACTTGCAGAACTGATGGGGCAGCGGCATAAGAGGTCATAGCCACAGGATGTAGGTGCTCAAATTTCCTCTTGGCGTCAGTGTAGGTCAGGGTCTTGTATTCCACGATTTTCCTTTCTCGCTGTACAATCCTACAGTCTGGTGAGCAAGGGGAATGATGCTCTCTGTAGTTGACACAGGTGGGAAGTGGGTCACATTGAGTATTGGGATGGGATGGACATCCTCAGTCTCGACATGTGATGCTGGAAGTAAACTGGGAAGACACATGGCCGAACTTCCAGCACTTAAAGTACCACATTGGGGGAGGGATATACGGCTTGGCATCACAGCGGTAGACCATCACCTTGACTTCCTCGAGTAGTGTGTCAACCTCAAAGGCCAAGATGAAGCCAGCAGTGGCAACTTGATTATCCCTCAGACCTCAATGGACATGCCGGACGAAATGAACTCTTCATCGTTGTAAGTTGGCACGCAACTAGTTGTCAGACTGCAAAAGAAGGTCTCTGTGGAATATAATACCCTGGACCATATTTAAGCTCTTATGAGGCATGATGGTAACAGAAACATCCCCCAGCTTGTCACTAGCAAGTAATGCCCACGACTGGGCAGAGGATGCCATTTTTGTGAAGACTGATGCTGACCGCATTTTGGACAAGCCCTCCACCTCCCCAAACTTGTCCTCTAATTTCTCTACAAGAAACTGAGGCTTCATTGAGGCAAAGGAGCCCCATCAGCTCTCGTACATATGAGGTACCGGGGCGAATAAGGTTCGCTGCCATCCTTAGCCTGGCATTCCTCCCATGGTGTGGCCAGGGAGGGGAACAATCTAGGATCATACTTCCTTGTAATGTACCGAGATTTGGGACACTTAGAGACTGCTGGTGTTTGATCACCAGCAAATGATGACGTGGTATGCTTCATTGTGCGTTATCCACCCTGATGCCACCCACTCCGACCAAGGGCCCTCCCCACTGGCGCCACCTAGCCACAGCAAAGGCCACCTGGCAAGATGGCCATTGCCGGGAGCCCCAATGCCCCAGGGTGAAGGGCATCTACTCCTTGGCATACATGGGGAGTTAACGGCACAGGTATCAGCAGAGTGATCCCTGTGTAGTCAGGAGGCTACAACCAACAGGGTACATGGTGGCCCCACTACAGCAGACTGGCCACTGTGCTGGATATGAGGTGCAAATAATTCCATGGTCATCATCGGCACAGAAAACGACACTGCATAGTGGGTGGAGGAAAATGCACACAGGAACGTGTCCTCGCCCAAGAGATGGAGGATGAGTGGGACTGCAATGCCACGACAAGAAAGTAGGCCAAAGATCTCAATGCACAATGGACACAATGCACCATATAAGGGGCCCTTCCCCAATTGGTTCGCTCTTTGGGAAAATTTTGAAAAATGGGTGTCAAACCCTACAGGAGACCATCACATTAAGGCCAAAAGGTGTGAGACTCCTTTTAGTCGCCTCTTATGACAGGCAGGAATACCTAAGGCCTATTCTAACCCCCAGGCCCACAGGGGGCTACTGATTTGTGAACAGAAGCTTTTCAGTCTCCAGTAAATTTATTGTATTCAAAGTCAGAATACGTTCAAGAATTCTGCAGCAAACCTGTGTTGAAGACATTGGTCTATAATTTTACGAATATGTTCTTTTGCCCTTCTTATATACAGAGTAACCTGTACTTTTCCAGCCACTTGGGACTCTTCACCGGGCAAGGAGATTATGGAAACTGCAAGCTAAGTAAGGGGCCAATGCCATAAAGTACTGTCTGTAAAACCATAATGGGATTCTATATGGACTGGTAACCTATTTGTTTTCCATTCTTTCAGTTGCTTCTCTACACCAGGGATCCCTATTATTATACCTACCATACAGGAGCCTGTGCAAAGATCAAACGAAAATAGGTCTTTATGATCCTCTTGCGTGAATGACTTCTCAAACATGAAATTTAAAACTTCAGCTTTCATTTTGCTGTCTTCTGTAGCCACATGAGACTGGTTGACATTTACTAGATAGAAGCTTACATTCAGCTTGGTGATTTAATGTAGGGCCAGAATTTACTCATTTTTTTCAGCAGGATCTTTTGCTAAGGTATGACCGGTGGAAGTTGTTGTATGCTTAACTTATTGATCTTTTTTTATAGCCACACAAATTTCTACTTAATTTTCTACTAACTTTTGCCTGTTGATATTCTCACTTTTTTTTCTTATGGTAGGCCTTTTCCCTCCACAATCCACTTTTTTGGCACCTAGTTCTCCAGAAAGTGATTTACAGTCAGCTTAAGCTTTGCCCATAATTCTTCTACATTCATCATATTGGAATTAAATGATGTCCATTCATTATCTACCTAGGATGCTAACAACTGCTTATCTGCTCTTTCCAGCAAACTCTCTTAGCCTTCTTGTTGGAATTACTAACTTTAGTAGCTATCATATAAAGTCTATGCTTAATACTGCAGAATACCCAATCATGCAATATTAGCACTAGGCATCTTTAACTTTTAAAGTATAGACTGCGACATCTTTGTATTCATTGCAAGTGGTGCTGATAGACAGTCTTGTGAAGTGGTTCTGAACGTGTTTTCCCAAATCTTTCTTGAGCAGCTAGTTCAGCAACCCACTATGGGGACGTCATGATTATGAATCCCTATGTCTTTACTGACACTGCCAATAAAGTGTGGTATATTTGTGGTTACAAGTTCTAAAATATTTCCATTGTGTGTGGGTTATCAAATTAGCTGCCTATGACAGTGTTTGGAAAATGTGCTCAGAACCACTTCACAAGACTATTTGTCCCTACCACCTACAATGAATCAATTGACGTTCCAGTCTGTACTTGGTAGGTTAAAGAAGCCTCCATCTAATACTGCATGATCCGGGTATTTCTGCACTACTGAGTGTAGAATTCCTTTGAATGACTCCACAACCATTAAGGCAGAACTGGCTGGCTTGTAAAACATCTGATGATTACCTTCAGTTCAATTAGACTGTTTACTTGCATCCAGATAACTTGACCACAGATGAGGTTGAAGATGCCATTAACAGCATCAAGTACTAAAAAAGCTGTAAGCCCTGAGAGACTGTAAAGCAAATACTTAAAAGACACTGCCCTAATACTAATGCAAATCTGGACAGAACTCTACAGTAAGTGCATAGAAACAGACTCCATTCCAGAATGGTGGAGACAATCAAGAAAAAAAGTACTATATAAAGGGAACGGAGATCCCAAGGGCCCTAGGAAATACAGAGGTATAGCACTAGAAAACTTACCTTTCAAAGTATTCACAAAAATAATAACAGAAAGAATAAAGCAAAAATCGACAAACACCTCTGCAAAAGCCAAATTGGATTCAGGAAAGGAAGATCAACTCTGACTGCAATAGAACTCCTGCTGAAGAGTGTATGGGAAGCTGTTGAAGACAGAGAGAAGCTTTACGTATTATTTATAGACTTCACAACAGGCATTGGCTGTATAAACAGAAAGCCAGTGACAAAAAAGCTAAAGGAAACCTTAAGCAAAAACAACATAGGGACATGAATCATAAGTGCAATACTGCGATGGAACGAAATAGGGATCCCAGACAACCTCTTGCTATCAGAATTAATACTCCAATCAAACGGAGTACTTCACAGAGACCCACTGAGTCCTCTGTTATTTATCCTTGGAGCATAAAGTCCACAGCTCGTGGCCTAGGGGCTAGTGTTGGTACCTTTGGATCACAGGTTCCAGGTTTGATTACTGGCCGGGTTGGGGATTTTCTCTGCTCGGGGACTGGGTGTTCGTGTTGTCCTCCTCATTTCATCATCATTCGTGACAGGGCTAGATTAGACTGTGAAAGAAATTGGACTGTGAAAGAAATTGGACTGTGTAAAAATTGTGATTTTATCTGGGTGCTGATGACCGCTCAGTTGAGTGCCCCACAAACCAAACATCATCATCATCATCATCATCATCATCATAAGATATTGTAAGATTACCCCAAAGGGAGGATGTAATCTCATGTGCATATGCAGATGATATTGTAATAGGCTCAAAGAACACTGCAAAGCTAGAGAAACCAATAAATGACATGGAAGATTGGTGCATCAAATATGGCTTCGAAATACTTGTGGCACAAACAGAAATGATGGTGCTCAGAAATGGATATATAGCACCTGCACCAGCTGAGATCTACAAACAGGAGAGAAAACTGAAAATCGTACCAGACTTCAAGTACCTAGGGGTCATGATACAAACAAGTGCAAAATGTCAGAAGTGTCAGAAGTAAAGCTGTGAGGATGGGTCTTGAGTCGTGCTTGGGTAGCTCCGCCAGTAGGGCACTTGCCCATGAAAGGCAAAGGTTCTGAGTTTGAGTCTCAGTCCGGCACACAGATTTAATCCGCCAGTGCAAAATGTTTCACAAAAAATGTAACTGAGAAAGCAATGCAAGCAGTAATAGCTATCCATGAAATAGAAAACATTAGCTCCCTCACCCTAGAGACAGAAATGGCTCTATTCAGAGCCAAAATCTCCACAATACTGACATACGGCACAGAAATCATTGGACTACATCTCACACTGAAAAACCTACCGATACTAGAAAGAATAAAGGCGACCTATATAAAGAAAGCAATTGGAATGTCCAAAACAATACGATCCAGACTTGTATATCTGCTGGTAAGGGAATCCTTCTCATTGAAGACCTACAGACAAACATGATGCTACCCAACACCAGCACTTTGAAAAGTCTACTAAAAACATGGAAGGAAATAATGGAAGACGTACCTCCAGAATTTCACAGCACTGACACCACGATTGACAGAACATGAACAAAGGAAAACTTTGAGATGAGACACATGATCACCAGAATGGCAGTCCACTGTTTCCGCCACCTCATTTGCAACAAAATGTCATATCATGAACCAATTGCAATGTGAAAGTGTAAACTGTGTCATTGAATATTCAAATGTTACCATATAGAAATCTGTACCAAAAGGATACGGTCAATAGGCGACTATGCAAACCACAATATGTAAGATTTCTAATTTTGTGTATTATTGTAATCGTACTTTGAACTGCAACAAACTTATTATTAGATAACTTCAAAGTCAGACTCAGTTTAAAGTTCAATGGACTTCAATGAGAACTCCCCCTACTATGGCATCTAATCTGTCTTCTCAATATAGTATAGGGCTTTTTTCTATACCATTCACATACAGAGTGCAGGAAGAAGAGTTGCTTAATTGCCTCTGGGTGTGCTGTAGTCAGTCAAGTCTTCTCTTCGCAATCACTATCAGAGCAATACGTAGGGGTTCACCATTTAAAGTTGATTCTTGACATTTTCTAAGTAAGTTTTCACAGGATAATTTACATCTATCTTCAAATGTCTGCCAGTTCAGTTCCTTCAGCACCTCTGTGACACTCCCCTACTGGTCGAACAAACCAGTATCATTCAGGCTGCCCTTCTTTGTATACATTCAATATCTGCTGTTAGTATCATCTGGTATGGTCTCAAACTCTTGAGCAATATTTTAGGGTGGACTGCACAAGTGTCTTGTAATCAAATTTTTTGTAAACTGATTGCAATTGTCTAGTACTTTACCTGTGACTGACCCCATGCGATCATTCAAGTTCATATCCCAATGAATTGTTATACCTAGGTATTTGTATGAGTTTACTGATTCCAAATATGGCTCATTCACATTGTAATCGTTGGATGCTAGGCAATTTTTTTTCATTTTTTGAAGTACACAGTTTTACACTTCTGAATAATTAAAGTACTACTTTGAAATTCTATCAAGATCTGGCTGAATATTTGTGCAGCTTTTTTCAGACAGTATTCCATTATAAATAATTCCACCACCTGCAAAAAGTCTGAAGTTGTCAGTAATGTTGTCTGCAAGGCCATTAATATATAATATGAACAGCAAGTGTCCCCACACATTTCCCTGGGGCACAGCTAAAGTTACTTCTACATCTGTCAATTATTCTCCACCCAACTGAAGCTTTGTGGATCACTTCTGCTACTGTATTTGTAAATGAATGTATCATATGCTTACTTGCAACTACTGGGCACCATTTTTTGTCTGCGTGATATGCAGCATATTATGATTAAAAGAGGGACTGACTCAACTGCAAATTGATATAGAATCTGACAAAGACGGCAACTAGTCCTGGAGCTTTGTTCAGTTTCAACAATTTCAGTTTTTCTCAATGCCACTGATACTAATGTCTTCACTAATCTTTTACAGTGGTGCGAGAATTAAGTTAGAGCAGTAGTCCTGTATTCTTCTTTTTAAAGGAATACTTAAAAACTGAGTACAGCATTTCTGATTTTGCTTTGCTACTCTCAGTTTCAGTTTCTGTGTGATCTTTGAGTGTCTGGATACCAATTTTGGTGCCCCTAGTAACCTTTATGTATGACCAGAATTTTCTGGGTTTTGTGGCACATTTTTAATAATATTCTGCTACAGTAGTCATTAAAGCTTCATGAATTGTTCTGTCAACAGCTAAATGACATTCAGCTATATGGGCATCTAAAAGTTTAACATCAGTCTTGGACCATTTGCATACAAATATTGTCAGAGGAAATTGTACAGTATTTGTAACTTGGCAGCTCTGATCATTACTGTCAAACAATAAAGCTAAAGATGCATATCAAACCCAGGTTAAAGTGCATATGGAAAACAATGTAGATGCTAATTTCTTGAAATTCTGTGCATTGTTGAAATTAAATTGTGTGGAGACATTTTCAAAATTAGCCACTCCAACTTCAGCAGCTAAGGAAACTAGTTGGTTAAGTGTGGGTATTAGGAAGCTCTCTTAGATACTTGAATATTTCAATTCTTTAGAAGGTTGAGAATGACTCAAAGGAATCCACTAATGCTGGGCCAACTGGCCTGAGCGCTGCCAATAGCGGAAATACATACATACATCCATGCATACATACATAAATACATTAAACCTTGTTCCACAGATCATGAATATGACATTTTGTAATGACGTGGAATGTGTCACCATAACATAAGTTTTCTTTACATTAAACAATTAATTAATTAATTATATTTTTACAGTTACTACTTCATATCTAAGAATTCATCTATTGAGTAGAAGTAGTTGTCATTCCGAAAGTCTTTTAATTTGCTGCCGAGTGCAGGCAGACAAAATGCATGATGAGGAAGTGAACAAGTAGAGACAGCACTACAGAAATAAAGAGGTCAAGCGAGTAATCCTAAGCGGATAGACTGAGACACAGTGAGATGGAAAACCAAAAACAACAGTGCAATTCAAATAGTACTATGAAAATGAGACAAACATACAATTAAAAGTAACAAGCTTTTTAGTGCTGCCATGAGCATTAATTGGCAGGTGAGATGGATGTGGCATTGTGGTCCATCAAGGTCAGTGAGGCAATTCTAGTGCTCGTAGCTTTAACAGTGCCACCTACCAGCCACGATCGAGTTCCAAGCTTCCTGGTGAGCTTTCAAAGTCAGGCCAGGAGACCAGATAACCCACAGTTCCTAAATTAGTGGCTCAAGTACAAAAGATACAAAGGAGGGTACTTCTAGCTGCACGAATGACAAAATAGTATATAATGCAGGAAATAAAAGCAAAGTGGTGTGTGACGTCATAAAACACAGAACTGGAAAAATGGACACACAAAATCAAAGACAGGAGTAGACTAATAAGAAAAACCTCAGAGATCAGCAAATTTTGTAAATGACTATTTTTCTGGCATTGCAGAAAAGTTGCAACAAAATCTTCCTAGCACACATGCAGCACTCACAATGAATTACATGGCTGAACAATTATGTTTCTCACAACAGAGCTTCGAATCTGAAAGACAACTTGGAAATTAAAAGTAAGAAGTCAGCTGGCACAGAAAGGTCTCTTTTCTGAAGTGTTCATAGACAGCATACAAACTCTACTAGCAATCATAATAAATAAGTCCTTCAGTTCAGGTATTTTTCCAGAGCATCTGAAGCACAACAGCTCTACCCTTACAAACAAAAGGTAATTCAGGGAACGTACAAAACTACTGGACAGTTTCACTCCACTGATAGCCTTCTGAAAAGTAACTGAATCCATCATGAAAGATGTTGTTGTTGTTGTGGTCTTCAGTCCTGAAACTGGTTTGATGCAGCTCTCCATGCTACTCTATCCTGTGCAAGCTTCTTCATCTCCCAGTACCGATTGCAGCCTACATCCTTCTTAATCTGCTTAGTGTATTCATCTCTTGGTCTCCCTCTATGATTTTTACCCTCCACGCTGCCCTCCAATACTAAATTGGTGATCCCTCAATGTCTCAGAACATGTCCTACCAACCGATCCCTTCTTCTAGTCAAGTTGTGCCACAAGCTCCTCTTCTCCCCAATTCTATTCAATACCTCCTCATTAATTATGTGATCAACCCATCTAATCTTCAGCATTCTTCTGTAGCACCACATTTCGAACGCTTCTATTCTCTTCTTGTCTAAGTTATTTATCATCCACGTTTCACTTCCATACGTGGCTACACTCCATACAAATACTTTCAGAAACGACTTCCTGACATTTAAATCTATACTCGATGTTAACAAATTTCTCTTCTTCAGAAACGCTTTCCTTGCCATTGCCAGTCTACATTTTATATCCTCTCTACTTCGACCATCATCAGTTATTTTGCTCCCCAAATAGCAAAACTCCTTTACTACTTTAAGTGTCTCATTTCCTAATCTAATTCCCTCAGCATCACCCGACTTAATTCGACTACATTCCATTATCCTCGTTTTGCTTTTGTTGACGTTCATCTTATACCCTCCTTTCAAGACACTGTCCATTCCATTCAACTGTTCTTCCAAGTCGTTTGCTGTCTCTGACAGAATTACAATGTCATCAGCGAACCTCAAAGTTTTTATTTCTTCTCCATGGATTTTAATACCTACTCCGAACTTTTCTTTTGTTTCCTTTATTGCTTGCTCAATATACAGATTGAATAACATCGGGGATAGGCTACAACCCTGTCTCACTCCCTTCCCAACCACTGCTTCCCTTTCATACCCCTCGACTCTTATAACTGCCATCTGCTTTCTGTACAAATTGAAAATAGCCTTTCGCTCTCTGTATTTTACCCCTGCCACCTTTAGAATTTGAAAGAGAGTATTTCAATCAACATTGTCAAAAGCTTTCTCTAAGTCTACAAATGCTAGAAACGTAGGTTTGCCTTTCCTTAAACTTTCTTCTAAGATAAGTTGTAGGGTCAGTATTGCCTCACGTGTTCCAACATTTCTACGGAATCCAAAATGATCTTCCCCGAGGTCAGTTTCTATCAGTTTTTCCATTCGTCTGTAAAGAATTCGCGTTAGTATTTTGCAGCTGTGACTTATTAAACTGATAGTTTGGTAATTTTCACATCTGTCAACACCTGCTTTCTTTGGGATTGGAATTATTATATTATTCTTGAAGTCTGAGGGTATTTCGCCTGTCTCATACATCTTGCTCACCAGATGGTAGAGTTTTGTCATGACTGGCTCTCCCAAGGCCGTCAGTAGTTCCAATGGAATGTTGTCTACTCCAGGGGCCTTGTTTCGACTCAGGTCTTTCAGTGCTCTGTCAAACTCTTCACGCAATATCGTATCTCCCATTTCATCTTCATCTACATTCTCTTCCATTTCCACAATATTGTCCTCAAGTACATCGCCCTTGTATAGGCCCTCTATATACTCCTTCCACCTTTCTGCTTTCCCTTCTTTGCTTAGAACTGGGTTTCCATCTAAGATCTTGATATTCATGCAAGTGGTTCTCCTTTCTCCAAAGGTCTCTTTAATTTTCCTGTAGGCAGTATCTATCTTACCCCTAGTGAGATAAGCCTCTACATCCTTACATTTGTCCTCTAGCCATCCCTGCTTAGCCATTTTGCACTTCCTGTCGTCCTCATTTTTGAGACGTTTGTATTCCTTTTTGCCTGCTCCACTTGCTGCATTTTTATATTTTCTCCTTTCATCAATTAAATTCAATATTTCTTCTGTTACCCAAGGGTTTCTACTAGCCCTCGTCTTTTTACCTATTTGACCCTCTGCTGCCTTCACTATTTCATCCCTCAAAGCTACCCATTCTTCTTCTACTGTATTTCTTTCCCCCATTCCTGTCTTTCCCTTATGCTCTCCCTGAAACTCTGTACAATCTCTGATTCTTTCAGTTTATCCAGGTCCCATCTCCTTAAATTCCCACCTTTTTGCAGTTTCTTCAGTTTTAATCTACAGTTCATAACCAATAGACTGTGGTCAGAGTCCACATCTGTCCCTGGAAATGTCTTACAATTTAAAACCTGGTTCCTGAATCTCTGTCTTACCATTATATAATCTATCTGATACCTTCTAGTATCTCCAGGGTTCTTCCATGTATACAACCTTCTTTCATGATTCTTAAACCAAGTATTAGCTATGATTAAGTTATGCTCTGTGCAAAATTCTACCAGGTGCCTTCCTCTTTCATTTCTTACCCCCAATCCATATTCACCTATTACATTTCCTTCTCTTCCTTTTCCTACTATCGAATTCCAGTCACCCATGACTATTAAATTTTCATCTTCCTTCACTACGTGAATAATTTCTTTTATCTCATCATACATTTCATCAATTTCTTCATCATCTGCAGAGCTAGTTGGTATATAAACTTGTACTACTGTAGTAGGCATGGGCTTCGTGTCTATCTTGGCCACAATAATATGTTCACTATGCTGTTTGTAGTAGCTTACCCGCATTCCTATTTTTTATTCATTATTAAACCTATTCCTGCATTACCCCTATTTAACTTTGTATTTATAACCCCGTATTCACCTGACCAGAAGTCTTGTTCCTCCTGCCACCGAACTTCACTAATCCCCACTATATCTAACTTTAACCTATCCATTTCCCTTTTTAAATTTTCTAACCTACCTACCCGATTAAGGGATCTGACATTCCACGCTCCGATCTGTAGAACACCAGTTTTCTTTCTCCTGATAACAACGTCCTCTTGAGTAGTCCCCGCCCGGAGATCCGAGTGGGGGACTATTTTACCTCCGGAATATTTTACCCAAGAGAATGCCATCATCATTGAATCATACAGTAAAGCTGCATGCCCTCGGGAAAAATTATGGCTGTAGTTTCCCCTTGCTTTCAGCCGTTTGCAGTACCAGAACAACAAGGCCATTTTGGTTAGTGTTACGAGGCCAGATCAGTCAATCATCCAGACTGTTGCCCCTGCAACTACTGAAAAGGCTGCTGTCCCTCTTCAGGAACCACACGTTTGTCTGGCCTCTCAACAGATACCCCTCCATTGTGGTTGGACCTACGGTACGGCTATCTGTATCGTTGAGGCACGCAAGATTCCCCACCAATGGCACGGTCCATGGTTCATGGAAGATATGAGGAACAAATTACCTGAATAAATAAAATCTTATTAATGAAGCACAGTTTTGGTTTCTGAAGTGGGTTTAGTGTTATATCAACCAGTACAGAGTTAACAAAAGAGGTACATGAAGCTCTCGCCAAGGGTGGCTGCGTTACAGGCGTGTTATCATATTAGTCCACGACTTTTTATTCAGTTAATCATGAAATACAACTACACAAACAAGGAACAGAAAATGAGTAGTTCCAGGCTTACCTGGAAAATTGGGTTCAAACGACAGAGATAGTTCACATTTCTGTTAATGACAGATTTTTAGTAAAACAATTGTCACACAAGAAATGTATAGGCATAAGTCAAACAATGCAAAATCCAGCATGGAATGTAACAATGTTATGAAAAGGATAACTGCTGCTCACCGTATAATGGAGATGCTGAATAGCAGGTAAGTACAACAAAAAGACTGTCAGAAAGTGAGCTCTCGGCCAACAAGGCCTTCATCAGAAATAGGCAAGACAACACACACGTACACTCATGAAAATGCAGCTCACTCATACATGAGCATAGTCTATGGGTGCTGAGGCCAGACTGCAAGCAGCAGCGCATCATGGGAGACGCAATCAAGTGGTGGGGGCAATGGGAAGGCTGAGGCTGGGAGGGGAAGGAATAGAAGGGTAGGGGTGAGGGATGGTGAAGTGTTGCTTATGGGAGTGTACAGGTACAAGGTGGAGTCGGGACTTGGGGGCAATGGGAAGGCTGGGGCTGAGAGGGGAAGGGATAGCAGGGTGGGGGTGAGAGATGGTAAAGTGTTGTTTATGGATGGAAGGTAGTGCGGGGGGGGGGGGGGGGGGAGGTAGCAGAAAAGGAGAGAAGTGGATGAGCTGGTAGAATAGAGGGCTGTGTAGTGCTGGAATGGGAAGAGGAAAGAGGCTAGATGGTTAAGGACAATGACTAATGAAGTTTGAGGCCAGGAGGGTTACAGGAACATAAGACATAGTGCAGGGCAGGGAGAGTTCCCACTTGCACAATTCAGGAAGGTTCTGGACGAATGTGGCTAGGATGTCATCACCCTTGATCCAGATCACAAAGCTGACATCTTACATAAACATGGCATTATTACAAATTTAACATAGAACTGACATTAATTCTCCTGTACTACAATTGCTAGTATGTTAGTTACATGTTCCATAGATCATTTGAATGATTCTTTTACCGAAATGAAGTGGAATGATGATGGTCAAGTTTAGGCTTGTTCTGTGCACCTACAGCATGCATTCTCTGACAGCCAGTCAATGTTCAGTAGCATTCTGAGCACTCTGCTGTGAATATCATAGCCAATGTGAGCATCAAATGTCATCTTCACAACTTATTTAGTGAATTTTCATTCCATTTGTTGCATGCTATCAATGCTGATGGTGGTGGTAAGCAACAAATTCTACATAAGCAAGCAAAAGACATAATTTGCAGGAGAAACACTTTCTTCAAGTGCAGAGCATGTGGACACATGTACCAAAATTGTTACTTGGAACTGGCAACAATGCAATCCCTAGATTTATCCTTCTGCAAATCAGGAAGAAACATGTTGCAAATTAAGAGGGGGTGCAATGCAAGATATGCACATTGTGCAGCCAAAACGTGAGGGACAACTTTCTGAGGTCAGTAGTACGACAGAATAGTATCCACAAAATGTTCTATTGATTTCCTAAGATATGTTAAAGAGAAGTGACTATTGATGCATGAGAGCAAAGCTGAAAGTTATCTACTACTGAATAACATCCAGTGCACAGAAAAATACAGGCAAGCTTTTGACTTGGTGCCAAGTGAATAATACATCATACATTATGTGGAAAATATTAAAGGGATCACTACAACACACATAGCATGTTGTTCTGGGCATTTTGACAAACTGGAAATTTAAATCCAGACAAACAGAAATTAAGACACAACAGGCACTGAAGCCAGTAAGATAGTACATTTCATGAAGATGATGACATGTGGAAGTGAACTGAGACTGGATGACATAACAGAGGAAAGAGAGGCTTTGGGAAGTGTGTGTGGGTGGAAAGATTGTGGAGATTGAGACCAGGATTATTACAGAAATAGAGGATGTGTTGCAAGAACAATTCCCATCTAAGTAGTTTTGAAAAGGTGGTGCTGGAAGGATGGATCCAGATGGTACATGTTGTGAAACAGCCATTAGAATCAAGCATGTTGTTCCAGAACGAGATTTTCACTCTGCAGAGGAGACGAGATACTGGCAGAAGTAGAGCTGTGAGGACGGGGCGTGAGTCGTGCTTGGGTACCTCAGTTGGTAGAGCACTTGCCCGCGAAAGGCAAAGGTCCCGAGTTCAAGTCTCGGTCCGGCACACAGTTTTAATCTGCCAGGAAGTTTCAAGCATGTTGTTGTCAGCAACGTGTTTCACCACTGAATTGTCCACTCTACTCTTGGCCATATTTTGGTGGTGGGCATTCATTCCATTACACAGTTTGTTGGTGGTCATGCACACACAAAATGCTAAGCAAAATTTGAAGCAGACTTGGTATTTGGCAAGTGGCTCTGTCTCTGGTGAGACAGGATTAGTCTGTGATGGGACTGGATGAACTGGAGATGTTTCACACCTGAGTCTTTCGCAGGGATATGACCCTTGTGACAAGGGGTTGGGAGTGGGTGTGGCATATGGATGCATCTGGGTGGGTGCCAAAATATTGCTTTAGAAGGGGTAGAAGGATTTATTATTATTATTATTATTATTATTGATGATGATGATGATCATAACATTCTGAAGATATGAGCAAAATGCCTCCAGATCCATACGTAAATGGTGAACAAAGGTGCACTGCAGAAGAATTAATAAAAATTGTATTATTTTTTGCACTAAGAATACTATGATGTAAGCTATGAATGGACTTCATTATAATGGAAGAATTTCGAGGAACTATGTAGAATGTAGTGACACAGTGC
Source organism: Schistocerca serialis cubense (assembly GCF_023864345.2). Classification (NCBI taxonomy): domain Eukaryota; kingdom Metazoa; phylum Arthropoda; class Insecta; order Orthoptera; family Acrididae; genus Schistocerca; species Schistocerca serialis. The sequence goes on along the minus strand of NC_064639.1, from coordinate 247,015,938 downwards.
TGTGTCTTTATATTGTTTTTTAATAATAGATATTTGTGAAAATACCATAAGCACCATTTGGTAATTTACTTGGATGGCGATCTCTCAGGATTTTTCTGTGTGAGTGATTAATAATGAGCTCACAATGTTCAGCAGAGCTATTGTTTCCATTTTCTGCACAATATTTTAACAACCAACACATCTGTCTTCTTCAGATGCTGTGAGTCTTGCTATTATATGTACTTGCAGCCTGAACTCCAACCAGGCTGTGGGCTATTGTTGGTCTCATGCCACTACTTATACCCAAATTCGATTCCTGATGTCCACTGCATCTTTCGGAGCTCTTTTGTTTTACAGACCAGGCATTGAAACTGTGGGAAACAGAAATTCCTCAGTGTTAACCATCTCTTATGGATGTGATGGTCAGGGACATATTAATAAATTGAGTGACAGACCCCAAGCATTATTTAAACTAAGACTTCCATTCCTGTTTATTAGGTTTCCTGACATCTTTATTTCAATAGGCTCCTTAATTATGTTTTCCCAGAAACTTAATGTTTGCACCACGATAATGGTCTCATTATATTTAATTTCATGATTATATTTGATGCAGTGTCTGGCAACAGATGATTTGCTTACTTGTTTTAGTCAAGTATGCTGCTGGTTCCTTGCATCTCTCCTCAACTGTTCTGATAGTCTGTCCAATGTAAGACAGTCTACGTTCGCATGGAATGTGGTACAAACCTGGCTTTGGATTGTCTTTAACAGTACAATAAAATATGACTAACTTAATTAAAGGGAGCAAAATACACTAGATGACATGTTTCATAGGAGTCTACCGATCTTTATGAATATTGGGCCAGCATAATGCAAATATGCAATTTTTGGTTTATCTTCCTCATCTCAGTCTCAACCTCTTTCTCAGGTGTTCTTGACTTTGATTGCATCACCCATTCAGTTTGATGCTCTGCATACCCATTCCTTCAGGACACTAAGTGTTTAAGCTATATAGACCAGAGTCTTTAGCACCAAATTTCTTTGTGATGGATGATGATGGCATAGAGATAGAGATCACTGTGTGTAGGTTTTCTATATACACTGAGCTCGAACAAATTCAACACTTTGATCAGGAAGCAGAAAAAAAGGTGGAATATAAATAAACTGAAGGAATATAAATTCACATTGCTCAGTAGAACTTTGAGGTGGAGTATAAACAAACTGTAGGAAAATAAATTCATACTGCTTGGTTGAACTTGTAACAAAAGAAATGACATGTAATGCAGATACCGTAATGGGAAACATAATGGCCATAAAAGACGTTTTAAAGGTGAGACGATGGAAACAATTCCAGGGAAAACTGTTTAGTTACAGAGAGGAAATTCACCTACTGAAATTGAGGGCAGGTTACAAACCTTTTCATCAAATTCCAAAAAAGCTTGCATGAACTCAGAAGAAACAAATGATCAAATATTGATGAAATATCCACAGCGAGAACTGTATAAGCCCATAAATGAAATTTATGTGACTGGGGAAGTTCCCATTGAAAACAAAAATAGATAAATGTGAAAACAGTCACATAATCAGTCAATTATAAAATGCGTCAAAAATATTCACAAAAGCACTTCACCAAAGAATGAAGAGTAAAACTAAAAGCAGGTTACAAGAGGATCAGTAGTTTGTTTTTGAAAGAAGCAGGGGCACTTCAGTAGTAATTTTAACATTACATTAATGTTATAGGATACAGGTAGGAAAAACAAGGAAACATATGTTACCATCATAGATTTGTCAAAGGTTTTTCATAATGTGAAATAATTAAAATGTCATCCATTCACTTTAGCAAAGCGGACCATAGCGATCAGCACTGAGGGGTTGATACAAGGAGCCAAAATCAGGAAGGTGTAAGCCAGGGTTGGCTGTTGTCATCATTGATACATAATTTATATGTAGAAGAGGCAATGTGAAAACTAAAGGAATATTTTGATGTGGGAGTTGATTGCCATCGACAGGAAAATCAGTATGATATGGTTTGCTACTGTTATAACAGTAGAGCTAGTCACAAAAACGAACGGGTGTTGAATCAGGTGCTTCATGAAATGAAATATGAGCTAGTTGATGGCTATAATGCAGACTTCTTTTAAAAAAGAAAGTAAAAGCATAATATAATAGAGGGAAACATTCCACGTGGGAAAAATTTATCAAAAAACAAAGATGATGTGACTTACCAAACAAAAGCGCTGGCAGGTCGAAAGACACACAAACAAACACAAACATACACACAAAATTCAAGCTTTCACAACAAACTGTTGCCTCATCAGGAAAGAGGGAAGGAGAGGTAAAGACGAAAGGATGTGGGTTTTAGGGAGAGGGTAAGGAGTCATTCCAATCCCGGGAGCGGAAAGACTTACCTTAGGGGGAAAAAAGGGACGGGTATACACTCGCACACACACACACACACATATCCATCCACACATATACAGACACAAGCAGACATATTTAATTATGTCTGCTTGTGTCTGTATATGTGTGGATGGATATGTGTGTGTGTGTGTGTGTGTGTGTGTGTGTGTGTGTGTGTGTGTGTGTGTGTGCGAGTGTATACCCGTCCCTTTTTTCCCCCTAAGGTAAGTCTTTCCGCTCCCGGGATTGGAATGACTCCTTACCCTCTCCCTAAAACCCACATCCTTTCGTCTTTACCTCTCCTTCCCTCTTTCCTGATGAGGCAACAGTTTGTTGCGAAAGCTTGAATTTTGTGTGTATGTTTGTGTTTGTTTGTGTGTCTTTCGACCTGCCAGCGCTTTTGTTTGGTAAGTCACATCATCTTTGTTTTTTGATAAAAGTAAAAGCATAGGATGATTAAGTGTTCAAAATGAACACAAGACTCTATAAGAGGTGGAAGTATGCTGCTTTGGAAGTACGGTAGATAAAGAAGGGAGATGTAAGAAAGGTATGGTGGTAAGGATTGCTCTCTAGTAAAAGAGACACACCTAACATTGAAACACACAAACTTTTGAGACTAGAAACAGATTAATGAATAGGTATGTTTGAAGCAAAGCTCTGTTAGGGAGTGAGATATGGACAATGAGGAAGACAATAAATGACATAAGAAACACTGAAATGTGATATTAGAGGAGACTGTTGAAGATCAGGACTGATCAGTAGGCCCCAAGAAGTGGAGATACATCAACAACAAAAAAATGCCTAGAGAAGAATGTTACAAATGAAAGAGGTTGAATGTTTGGAGGTATTTTACAACACAAGTAGCTGCAGAAAAATTTTGCTGAAGGAAAGCATTACAAGGGCTACCCTAGATACAATTATATAACGTGGATCACTGGTGATCTGAGCTGTAACAGTTCTATTGAAATGAAGAGGACAGCTGGCAAATGAAAATAATGAAGAACTGCATCAACCTTACGGTTGCTGAACAAAACCATGTTCCCTTTCTGACACAACTTGCATCATTTTTTGTAGGTTGCCAGGGACAGGTTAATTTGACTAACAACTATTTGACAAGAAAACTGGACTATTACTTTATTGAATAACAGATTCCTGCAGCTTTTTAAGCAATTTGCGGAAATGCCATGAAACCTCTAAGAGGGTATCCACAAAGGGAATGGAATTCAGGTTCTTCTAAGACTATTTTGCTTTTATAATCTCATTGGTTCTTTGTATACATGGTTGGTGTAAATAGAATTAACATGTGAAACTTAAAAGTTGTCTTCTGCACATCTTCATTGCAGCAACAGGATCTGTGTAATTAAGCATTGTGAACTGTTTTCTTTTTTGTGATATGTGGCTACTGTAGTCCATGAATTATAAAATTCAGTTCATTGTATATGCATTTTCATGTTTGTGAAAAGTTTGGTGTTAATTTCAATTGAAAATATGGTTAATATTCCTCATCATTGGAGATCATTTTACTTAGTATTTGTGGAAGGATTATCAGTATTTCTGTTCTTTTGCAAATATGTATTACCATATACATTTTTAGTTTTATCGCATATCAGCGCCTTTGAGAACCTCCTCACTACGGTTGTTTGAAGGACGGAAGGAGTTATTGTTTGTATATCGTACACTTAAATATATTACCCTGCATATACAAGGCTTTCGGCAACTGTCACTACGACGCGTGTAAACCACTGGTGGTGATTACATACTGTGCAATATATTATACTTCCTTTTCCTCTTTGTAATAATACGGTATGATAATTCTGTCGCAGTCAAAGAAATTTTTTTGTGCTTTCAGAACGACCGGTAAGTTAAAAATGTGCCTTAATTCACACGTACCTCGTTTTATTAGAATCCATAGCATGAATAAAGAAATAACGAGCTGGCATAACGATGAGATCGGGTGATAAACCGGGTCCCCAAACCACTGATGAGGCAGGGTCTATTTCACCACAGTTTATGCACGTAAAAATTAAGTAAACGACTACAAAAAACGCAGTGTAATGTGGCCGCCACATTTTTCTCCCTTGACTAGCAACAGAAGATACCGAGATGTGTATCGTCAAAGTACCACCGCCCCTACAAAGTGCAATTGAAAACGGTTCATCGTATTCATTTTCACTCACATACACAAAACATTTCCCCGCCCCAACGAAAACACTTGTTAGCGGGTGCAAAGTAAACACTTTTTAGTGCCAACATCTGCAGACATTCGAAGCATGTACTTCACAAGAAGTATCAGGTTTTATCGACTTATATACCTTAATGCAAAGTCATCCCACATTAAAAGATAAAGTGGTTCACGAATACAAAAATGGCATTAGCTCCGTCGTCTCAAATAACGAGAGCAACCAAGTAAATCTACTGTGCGTTTGGGGAGTTGTTGAGTCTGCATCTAAAACAGTTGACAATCTCAAACACTATGTGGCGTCTGCTAATGTTTTGAATACCACCTGCTGTTGCTGACATGGTGAACATGATGAGATAAAATAAGTGCTTGGGCCGAACGGATGAAAAGGGTCATTCATCTACTTTGTGGAAGAATGGAAATAGATCCCATAGATGTGAGGGGAAAGCATATTGTTTGACAGTATGGATGAAGTGTGGTCGAGGTAAGAATAAAATAGAATAGAATTCAGTAGTTGTTTGTCATCAGCAGTCCAAATGAACATCGCCAGTTTTTAACCACAATATTCTATTAAACTTCAAAATTGAATTTTAAATCCAAGTGAACACAAATATTTAATGTTTAATATTATAAAAATCCTCTGCCCTCTGAACACACTTGTTAATTATAAAATTCTAAAAGTTCGTTGTAAAATATTGCTGTTGTTTATAACAAGTTGTTTTTTTTTCGTAGGCAGTATACAGAGATTTCAACAATTGCCAGTGGTTTTCTCTTCACCTCATCTAGACTGAGCTAAATTAGTCGTATACATTAGGAAAAGTAAAGTTCATACAGCAGAAGAAACTGATAGGCATTTCATCTGTGATTAGCAACAGCCATAAGGTTACAGTTTGGTTGTTAGAAAAAAAAAATGTGAATGTATAATAAACATTATGTTGTTCGATTGATCTGTATCATAGTACAAAGTTTTTGTTCATCATTGCCAAAAACTGCTAATTTTAATACATGTCTGAATAAGGATATGTGAACCTTTCTTTTTGTGTAGTTCAGGTTTTCTGGCTTCAGTATGAAACCAATGTAGCCAACATTCACTCCATAATTGATCACTTATTCTTAATGAATATCTAAGGGTCAACTGAAGTTTACAGCACCACCTATTGGTTTTGACTCAGTATATTACTGTTGTATAGCGTGACGTATTTGTGCTGCTTCATCTTTCAAATGGATCATGTATGCAGCTTGCACACTAGAGAAAGTGATAGGGCACTCTGATGTGGAATATTTATGTTTCTAAATTGTTTGTGAGTAAATCTGGTTTTCATGTAATACATTACCTAATGCTTTGTGTATATTTAGCAGCCAGGTTCAAGGAAAGCAATGCTTTCTGAACCATTTTAAAGTATCTGAAAGCATATATTTTACAGTTTCAATGATGGACAGATCAGGTTTGAAACTGTAGAGCATGCAGAGGTACAAATTCTTCCACGTATATTTTATTATATCCCTTCTACATCAAAAAATCCCTCTCATTCAGCCTGGGCACGTGTGGATGAAGTATCTGCAGTGATGAGAATTCCCTTGCCCAGTATGCTGGAAGTCTCACAAGGGCCTTCACAGAGAGACACAGCCCCCTATCCTAGTCCACAAGCAGATTTCCCATGCCATATCCATATTCTCACACACCCTTAATCCTTCCACCACCCCAAGAATCACCTACAGAGGATAGTCCCCTTGTCGTCCAATATCACCTTGCACTCGAATAACTGAACCACATCCTTCACCAGGGCCTTGATTAACTCTCATCAAGCCCTGAAATGAGGGACATCCTACCCAAAAACATTCCCACCCAACCTATACAACATCCTAGTTTATCTGTATGCCACTCCCAGTGCCTGGCCACAGGGATTATATTCCTGTGGATGGCCCAGGTACAACACCTGCCTAATCCGCACACCCAGCATTTCCTACTCCAGTCCTGTCGCAGGCTTATCCTACCCCATTACTGGCAGAGCCACATGCAGAAGCAGCCATGTCATTACCAATTCTGTTGCAATCACTGCACAACTTTTTATAAGAACCAACCAGCTGTCCACGTGAATGAAACACCACTGCCAAACATGGCCAAGAACAAAGTTGACCACCTGTTACACAATATGCAGCTGAGTACAACTAGCTCAGTTACAATGGCTGCATTACAGCCCGAGCCATCTGTATCTTTCCACCCACAATCAGCATTTCTGAACTATACATATGTGAGTTATCCTTGCAACACATCCTTTACTCCTCTAACTCTCCTGGCCTCAATCTCCGTAAACTCACCATCCCCACACCTTCCATCTGACAGTTTCCATTTCATCTGCTCTATCATCCTCTCCCAATTCATATCTCCACATAACATTCACCTTGTGCCACTCCCCACTAGCTCCAACACCCATGATGCACATGCGTAGCCCGTGCACCTTCCACCCCTCCCTCGTGAATTCCTAGCCAGCAGACCACCTGCCTCCCTCCGAGCCACTAGCTACCCACCTCCAATCCCTCTGCCTGCCTCCTCTCTCTCTGTGTCTCTGTCTCTCTCTCTCTCTCTCTCTCTCTCTCTCTCTCAAACACACGTCAGCCCATCCTGATTTAGGTTTCCTGTGATTTCCCTAAATTGTTTCAAGCAAATGCTGGGATGGTTCTTTTGAAGAGACACAGCTGATTTTCTTCCATGTTCTTCCTTAATCTGCCCTTGTGCTCCATCTTTAATGACCTTGTTGTTGAAAGGGTGTTAAAACCAATCTCCTTCTCCTTGTGTGTATGTGTACACTAGATGGAGAAAGGATTTCTTCCAGAAGCTAGCGAGTTTTCTTTCTTTCTTATATATGCCTGTTGATGAGTCACTTCTTCTGCTTTCCGGAGTGGTCTCCTTTACTCCTAAAGTGTTTACATTCAACCAGAACTTCCATACTATAATTATTGTATCGACTTTTTGATAAACTGTGATATCCTTTGCCATCTACCATGAGTTCTACAGTTTGTTTGTTTACACTTTCTGATTAGATAAGATAAATATGTGCATCTTGGAATTTACAAAAGTTTAAGAGGCATACGTGATAAGAGAGATTCGCCACCGGAATGCAAATAATGGAAGGAGTAAAGATAACAACTCATCATATGCCAGTAGTTGAGGCATTGAAGAACATTAAAAAGGTACATAACTAAGACTGGCACACAAACAATATTGAAAATTATGCAGACCTTTCACACAGTGCTTTTTCCATTTTTTCAGAGTTAACTAATACAAAATATATATATACATGCTCAGCTGCATTGCCCTGACTATTTTGTCCCATCAGTGCTGCTCAATTGTGCTGAGGGATTATCTTGGATAGAGGGAATGCTAAATACTCAGCTGCCACATTTCTATCCGATTCCTTGCTGCCTTTCCCTCCCAGCTCTCCGACATCTTTCCTCCCCCTTGCTGCCTCATCACTCTTCTTGCTCACAATGTCCAATAAAAAGTCTCATTAAGCAGTAGTGCCTGAACAATGTAGCTCTGTGTGTGTGTCATCTTTGACTGATGGATAGTGCACGGACACACACTACAACATAAAACACAAAGACCCTACTTGCTCTTGTGTTACTTCTGTTTACTTTGTTTAAATACACACTACCATAGAATCATGGGCATCCATGTACATTCGCCCTTGGTGACAGTGTCCAGGAGTTGTTGCACAGAGTGACTGAAGTTTGAGAAGAGAAAATGAGTGTAGCAAGTGGAAAGTTGAGAGATGAGTAGGAAAATGAGAGGGTGTGAGGTGATATGAGTGGGGGGCATAGAGGCAGGTGGTTCTTAGCAGCAGTAGTGAAATGAAGTCCAAAAAATGTGACAGTCATGAAACAGAGAGATATATGGGAAGAGAGGCATAAAAGGCAAATAGAGAGTGTAAGTGGTCTGAAAAATGACAGATGATTATAGGTGAAATTATAGAAGTGGAAACAGGATCTGTGAAGGTCTAGGTCAGGGGGATTTTGGCAACAGAGGAGCAGTCCCAACCTCCACAGTTCAGTGGACTTTGACGACATGGAGTCGGGACCCAAATAGTGGTGATAGGTTTGTTGCTCTTTGGGGAAGATATTCTGCAAGAAGTCTGTTTCAGGTCTAACTGGGGAGTGTATTGATGTCTGTAAATGTTCTGGCAACATTTTTCTTACATTTGGATAACTTATGATTCCCATTGCTGATGCAGCAATGTCTGGTGGGAAGGGTATAGGTGATGGATATTTTAATTTGTAACAGATGACTGCTGTCATATTGGAGTTACTGTTAGTAGTTTGCTTTTATGGAGCCATCTGAGAGGAGGACGTCAACATCAAGGGAGGTAGCTCCTGAATAGAGAATAACCAAATGATGGGTATTTGGAAGCAGATAGGGTTATGAAGGGGGGGAAAAAGCAGGGGCTGTCCTTGCCATAGATTCATATCATGAAAATGTCATCAACAAATGTAAGCCAAACAGTTTCAAATGCTGAATGAATATGAAGTCTTCCTGTTGATGACCCATAAAAAAGTTAGCATATAATGAATCAATGAAGTTACAAATGGTAGTTCATGCAAATGTTTGTAGATTTGACCCTCAGAATAGCAGTAATAATTACGGCCCAGAATGTGGTTTACCAAAAGGATGAAGGTGTCATGGTGGATATTATATAATGAAAACATTAGGAAAGATAGTGTTCAGTGGCAGCAAGTCCACGAGGCATAGAGGTTGTTGATATAGAGGAATGTAGCCTCCTCGTTGACAAGTGAGTAGTCTGCAGGTTATCAGGCAGGTGATGGAGGAAGTGATTAGGGTGTTGAGGCTGTGTTTCACTATAAAATAGCTCTGTCAAAGATCTTGTATGAAATCAGTTCTATAAAATATTTGGCAGTGTACTGAGGTACTTTCCTGAAATCCTCTATAATAGTTAGTGTGAGGTCCTACCTTCTATAAAAGATTAGTCAAATATCTTTGACAGTGTAATACAGGCTTTGGATGTGAGAAGGTGGACTATATACAGTTGGCTGGAGATACTGGTCAATGAAGTTTGATAATCTTTCTGTGGGAGCATTGTAATCAGCAATGATGGAACGACCAGTACAGAGACAATTAGATTTAGGTTTAGGGAGTTTCTGAGAGCTGATAACAATGGGTGTATGAGGGGTAGTTAATATGAGGATGAAACAGATATAGGTGACAGATTTTTTGATTGTCATAATGTTTTGAGGACCTGCTGGAGGTATATACTACTGGAATGGGATCATAATGCTTTTGCCAGATTGATTTTGGGACTATACTGTAGCTTCCTCCTCTAACAACTTATTTGTAGTATCCCTGGCTTCTGTTTTGAATTTTTTGTTCATATCATTTCACGTATGACCCATAATTTCTTTGTTCTTTCATTTAATGTCATCATTAGATAGAGTTTATACATGCTTTATACCAGGGATGCACAGATCGTGGGATGCATACACCGCGCCATCTGATGACAGCTAGCCCCTCACCTTTCGTGCTTGTAATTTTTTTTTTCCCCCTAATTCATCATTCATTCCCTCCCACAAAGGAAAGGGCTCTTGTAGAACTGGGTTTATTTAACAACTCGTTTTTCATTTTGCCTGAAAATGCACCGCTGGAAGTAATCAACGTGCAAAATAATGAGACATTGCGAATTAAATTTGATGAAGCGAATCTGCTGAATTTCTATCACGTCTTGATAAAAAAAATTAAAAGTTATTGGTAGATAATGCATTAAAATCTGCTAGCAACTTTGGGTCACACACTTCTCCATTATGTCCAATAACAAATCAAAAAAATAGAAACCACTTGATAAATGACAATTTGGAGTCAATTTTGAGCTTGTCTATGACAAAAATTGAGGCAAACATCAAGGCAATTGTAAAATCAATGGAGTGTCATGTTACAAATTAAATTGTATAAAAGATATTTGTATAAAATACATTGCTGTAATTATATTCGTTAAATGAAATGAGTATTTGTGAAACAAATTGTGTGTGTGTGTGCGCGCCTGTGCATTTGTGCACACCCATCTGGCCCTTATGTAGTCACAGTGAGAGGTTTGCTGGGCCCTTATGTAGCCACAGTTAGAGATATGTAGCCCACGGAGGTAAGTACACACCTACCTTAAACCACTACCCAAACTTTTCTTCCTTCAGTGTTAATTATCCAGTTTCTAAAATTGTCTCCTGGAAATGCTAAAGTGTATAGTCTTCTTCTTCTCCTCCAGGGCTTTTAAACTATTCGTTTTTGACCATGAGATGTCTTTCTCTGTTAAAGTTGATTCTATTTGCCTATTATGATTCCGTTGGTCTGTTTGCTTATTGTAACTCCTGTGGCTTATTCTACAAGTACAACAATGACATTCTAGTCCTCAGTTACTATTTTGCAACATTTTATATGACTTTCTGTAAGTCACTCTATTATGTCACAAGATTCTTTGGTGTATTTGTCATTGTCATTCAGTTTTTATCATGACAAGTTGCAGCCATTTGACAGTCATTGCTGGATAACGTTCTCTGTACTTTTCCATGCATTTGATCTTCAGAAATGTCCATCCATGTTGCCCTTGCATGGATGGACTACACTTCCTGAACATTCTTCCAAGGAATCTCAGTTTGGCATCTGCCTTACCTGCAATTAGTTTTATGTGATTGTTCAATTTTAAATTATTCTGTATGCATACTCCCAGATATTTAATGGATGCGACAGTTTGCAGTGATTGTTATGCAAACATGCAATAATGGGTCTTTCTGCCTATTTATGTGCAAAACAATACATTTGTATGTACTGATGATCTACTACCAATCCATGCACCAAGTGTTTACCCTATGCAGGTCTTCCTGCAGTGCATTACAATATTTTGCAACTGTGTACCAAACATGTTCTTGCTCACATGCTTTCAAACTGACTCTCTGAGTCAGTATCTGACCAAGAGCACATGCAGTGTGCAACAGTATAGATTGTGTGCAAACAAGTGTTTAAATGTGACAAATAAATTTGAAGAAAACCTGTACTATGTGCATTTAGCACATGTAGATCAACAAATGGATGTATTAATAGGACATAAATGAATACTGCTGAAGATACCTAAGATGAATAGGTAAGACATGCTTAATACATGCACATAAATTCTGTTGCGAATCATAGAATTTTCCATATCCCTATAATAAAGCATAAATAAAGTTAGCAACTGAGGGGAAATGGCTGCAAATATTAACAGTATTGTTTATATAGTGAAATTTAATGGTTCTGTCACATTACCTTGGGTTACACCCAGAGTTATGTTTGCATCAGAAGTTCTCTCTTTGTTGAGAATGACATGCTGTGTTCAAGGGTGTCCATATCCAAGGGCATGGGGGGCCCGTGCTCCCTCCTGCCAACCCTGCTCTCAGGGAAAGAAAAACGTGTAAGTCTGCAGGCTTTCGTGGCCGTTGTCACTGAAGTTAAAATCTTCCGGGTTATTAGGCCGCATCATGTTTCTTCTAAAATGAAGAAACATAACGCGGCCTAATAATCCAGAAGATTTTAACTTCAAAGAAAAACATGTATTGTTGTCAGGCGCTTTTCTTTCAAAAAAATTATTTAGAAGTTGGTTTACGCAAGTGTTTAACAGGGTCGGAACTATAACATTTTTATGGCAACTCACAAGTCGCCATTCATATACCAAAATATTAAAACTATTCCATTCCGCTAGGTCTAGCCTCTCCCCCTCCCCCCCTCCGCCTGTACCCCCTTACACACACACACACACACACACACACACACACACACACACACACACAAACTATTGTATTGGAGCCCTTAGTGCTTAGTGTATTCTATTTACAAGGAACTCATCAATCTAATCACAAAGCTGATTTATATTTTATTCATTAGGTGGCAGTTTGGAACTGTATCAAATATATTCTGGAAGACAAGGAACACAGCATCAGCCTGGGAGCCAGTACCTACTGCCTTATGGGTCTCATAGATGAACAATCTAAGTTATTTCTTGTCATTTTTCAATTCAGAGTTTCCAGATCTCCACCCCTTAACAATGTCCTTACATTGTACGTACAAATTCATATTTTCATTTGCAGCCGATTACTATAGTCCGATTAAAATTACTTGATGTTGACATCTGTCACTTGCCACTGCAGTGTTGCCACATCACCTGCCAGCTACCATTCAGTTATAGGTGAAACACAAACACTGCATGTTACTTCACAGATGCTGTGAATGTGTAACGCAGAGCAATGTTGTAACTGGTCATTGCGAGGTATATCAGAAATGTGAGATGCTATATCGACTGTTGATTGTAAGTGACCAATGACTGAACTGCAGCAGATGACTCATTTTGTAGCCCTCAATTTAAACTCATGACACTAAGCACGACCTTGTGATGTGCAGCATATCCAAGAAAATAACAGTCAACAATCTGTGGTAGAACTAAAATCACAATCACTCTGTTCACGGTGATTTACAGGCAAACTCAAGACAGCAGAAATTCAGTTTCAGTGTTAAAGCAAACTGTAATTTCTCGCTATCATTGGTTACCTGAAACTATCTTCATACCAGCTGCACGAGTTGCTGCATTACCAACCAGTGATCAGTCCTCACTGGCACTTGGTTGCAGATTATAGCCAACACTGGCAGATTCCAAACAAAAAAAAGAACAATAAGTAGAAAAAAGAGCAAATAAAAAAAGTCAAAACAGTGATGAAAAATGTTGGCAAAGTGTTAGAAATAAAAAAAAATGCATTTAAACCAATTAATAAAATAAAAGTAATAATCAGACACATTTGTTTAGGTTTAGAAATTTAAAAAAAATCTCTACGTTTGATGAGATTCAATCTTACAATCTTCTACACATAATGTTATATGGTAACCATTGCACTATGTCACAACACTGCATGAATGAGTTTATTTTTGATTGTAGTGACCTGGTTGCAACAATGAATTACAGCCTTAAAAAAAAAATCAGCTTCATGCAATGTCATGTAGAGCTTATCCAATTTAAGTCGATCTCTATGATTGTGATGATCTGTGTGTAACACTGAATTGTGTCAGAAGTACGCGGTAGTGTTTGGTTAGTGCAGTGTATGAAACGTGTGTGTTTCATTAGCATTGTGTGTGTGTGTGTGTGTGTGTGTGTGTGAGAGAGAGAGAGAGAGAGAGAGAGAGAGAGAGAGAGAGAGAGAGAGAGAGAGGTGAAATACGAAATAAAAGTGAGAGACCCATAATCCAGGATCCAAACACATCAACAAAGAATGCTGAACAAGGATTTGGAAGTGAATTGACCAATAGTTGTGACAGTTTGGCAACAACAAATGGTTCAGGCATGACATTGAGCACTTTTATTGCAGAAAACCATCTCGAGCATATGAAATGCCAAATATCAATTAATTTTGATTTAACTCATGTTTTCTCCCCTGGAGATCTTATGGGGAGACCATTTTGATAATGATTTAACTTGTAAAGAATCCTTCATACATACAAAAAATTGAAGACTACACCATTCAGAGAACTTTGTATGGAGTGTTTTCCCATTGCTTACCACTTTATTGAGGCCATTCCTTAGTGAAGTACAGTGCTGCTCTGAATCAGATGCCAGAATGCTTGTTCATCCACAAGATGTATTTGATTTCCATCCTAACATGTATGTATAGGATGAATTTCCTGGAACGTCGCCTGGGGGATACAAATGTACTGCTTTCATCAGTAAACTAATGAGCAGCATACACACAATGTATTATACACTGAAAAGATCTACAGTTATGATTGTGACCAGGTGGCCAAGTGATTTATTTTAATTTACTCTAGTTTTATTTACCTCTCTCACCCTTCGATAAACCTGTGAACTTTGTACTACCATTTTTCATTTTTATGGCCGGTCACTGTTGTATGTTTGAGACAGTTGGGTAGGATGACTTTTCTCTGCATTGTAAGAAATTTTTGTTACCATTATTTGATCAACCAGGGTAGGAGAGAACTTGAATTAATATCCTGGATAAAATTCCAAACTTCCCCATAACCTTTCATGAAATAAGGGCTTATGACATGGCTCGTGATGACCTACTTAGTGGCCTTTTCTCCAAATGGAAAAATAGAATACATCAGCACTGATCACTCTTTGTTACATTACTTTCATTCTGTACGACCCATAGCACCTTAACAGATTGGCTGAAGGCAAGAGCAAACTTCCTCCATGAAGACTTTGTGCAGGACTCCATTTAAAAATTCTTGCATTGTTTCCAACACTCTTTGCCTTATCATGATGTTTAATTTAATATTGGAGTGCCCACATAACTCACTTTTGAATCCTTAGACCACAGCTTAGCTAAATGGTAGAAGTACTGACATCACTTCCCAGTACAATTTAAATATCTGTATTTGTTTTTTCTGATAAAGTTCAACAATAAGACTATATTATTCAATATTAAAAGCCTGAGAATCTCCATGTGCCCTCCCCCCCCCCCCCCCCCCCCTCCTGCGGGTTTGGGGATTAGAATAGGCCTGCGGTATTCTTGCCTGTCGTAAGAGGCGACTAAAAGGAGTCTCAAACATTTCGGCCTATATGTGATGGTCCCCTCACGGGTTTGACCCTCGTACTTCCAAAGAGCGAGCCAATTGGGGAAGGGCGCCTTACACGGTGCATTGTGTCCATCGTGCATTGAGACCTTTAGCCAGCTTTCTCGTCATTGCATTGCTGTCACGCTCGTTCTCCATCTCCTGGGCGAGGATACATTCCTGGGTGCGATTTTCACCGTGCACTGTGCAGTGTTGCTTTTTGCGAAGACGACGACCATGGACTTCCTTGCACCTAATATCCGGCATGGTAACCAGTCCGTTGTGGTGGGGCTGCCATGTACCCTGTTGGTTGTAGTCCCCTGACAACACAGGGGTGGGTCTGCTGATGCTTGCACTGTTAACTCCCCATGTTTACCAAGGAGTAGATGCCTCTCCCTAGATGCCTCTCCCCCAGGGACATCGGGACCCCCAGCAATGGCCATCCTGCTAGGTGGCCCTTGCTGAGTCTGTGTGGCGCCCGTGGGGAGGGCAATTGGTCGGAGTGGGTGGCATCAGGGAGGATGACAAGCAATGAAGTGTGGTACATCATCTCTTGCTGGTGGCCAGCCACCAGCAGTCTCTAAGCATTCTCGGGCTCACTTGAATGCTCAGAAATACGATCCCAAATCGTTCCCCTCCCTGGCCACACCGTGGGAGGGGCATAAGGCTCAGGATGGCAGTGACACTTATTCACCCCGGTTCTTAGTTTGTACGAGAGCTGATGGGGAGTCTTTCATGTCAACAAAGCCTCAATTCTTCATAGAGCATTTAGAGGACAAGTTTGGGGAGGTAGAGGGCTTGTCCAAAATGCGCCCTGGGCCAGTATTGATAAAAACGGCATCCTCTACCCAGTCACAAAGGTTACTTGCTTGTGACAAGTTGCGGGATGTTTCAGTTACCATCACACCCCATAAGAGTTTAAATATGGTCCAGGGTGTTATTTTCCATGGGGACCTTCTTTCGCAGTCTGATGACAAGCTGCGCACCAATTTAGAGCATCGAAGTGTTCATTTCATCTGGCGCGTTCATCAGGGTCTGAAGAATGATCAGATTGCTACTGGTGCCGTCATCTTGGCCTTCGAGGGTGATACTTTACTGGAGAAGGTCAAGGTGATGGTCTACCGCTGTGATGTCAGGCCCTATATCCCTCCCCTGATGCGGTGCTTTAAGTGCTGGAAGTTTGGCCATATGTCTTCCCACTGTACTTCCAGCCTCACATGTCAAGATTGCAGACACCCATCACATCCCAATACCCAATGTGCCCTGCCTCCCATCTGTGTCAACTGCGGAGAGCATCATTCACCTTGCTCGCCAGACTGCAGGATCTTACAGAAAGAGTGGAAAATCATGGAATGTAAGACCCTGGACCGACTGACCTATACTGAGGCTAAGATGAAATATGAATGCCTCCATGCTGTGTGAATGACTTCCTCATATGCCGCCACTACGACAACCGTGATAGCCCCATGAGTTCAGCAAATTCCAGTCAGCTCACTGAGCCGTACAACTCCACATGCCGCCTTGCCCATGGGGGGCACTACCTACCCTGTTGCTCCTGTGCCACCTACCTCGGGAGCAACCCCCCCCTCCCCCCCCCCCCAACCAACCAATGGGGATG
Source organism: Schistocerca serialis cubense (assembly GCF_023864345.2). Taxonomy (NCBI): domain Eukaryota; kingdom Metazoa; phylum Arthropoda; class Insecta; order Orthoptera; family Acrididae; genus Schistocerca; species Schistocerca serialis. Next base: position 246,999,177 of record NC_064639.1, on the reverse strand, counting down.
TCCATCCCCGCTTCTAAGCTGGAGCTGGAGAAGTGTCCAACTTCGTCAGCTCCTCTTGCTCGCAAGGGGTCCCTTGGATCCCTCCCTTCCCAGGTTTCCACAAGTGGGAAGGATGACACCCGGCAGTGGCAGAAGTGCCCACAAGCAGCTGGTCGTGGGATTTTGCGATTCTTCTCCATCCCAGAGACTGAATTGGTGAAGCCCTCCCAGGCAGTGAAACCCAAGGAGCAGCGAGAAAAGTCCAAGAAGAAGCTCTCTAAGATGAAGGAACTTGGGGTGGCATCCACCCCACCGCAACCTACAAGCTCTGCGTCCGGGGCAAGGTAGAGATTCTGGCATCCGCTGAGGACCTAGATCTCACCGAACTCTCAGACGCAATGGATGTCACTCGCACAGGTACTCAATCAGTGGCAGCAGGCCCTCCGTGGCTATCTGGGTTATTATAGGAATCGGGCAGCTTATGGGAGGGTATCTGGTGGTGTCTGCATCTATGTCCTTCAGTCCCTCTACAAACACCTTTAGAGGCTGTTGCTGTTCGGTTGTGGTCGCCTCACGCTGTCTGCAGTCTCTATCTTCCACTGGATGGTGATACCCCCCAGCATGTCCTGGCTGCGCTGATAGCCCAATTGTTGCCACCTTTTCTGTTACTTGGCTACTTCAATGTCCATAACCCTCTATGGGGTGGATCAGTGGCAACGGGCCGAGGCAGCATCATTGAGCAACTTTGGCACACCTCGAACTTTCTCTTTTAAATAATGGTTCCTTCTTACATTTCAGTGTGGTGCATGGCACGTACTCAACCATCGACCTTTCGATCTGCAGCCCTAGCCTATTACCATCTGTCCAGTGGAGTGTTCATTACGACTTGTGCGGTAGTGACCACTTTTTGATCTTTCTGCCACTGCCACAGCATCACTCTTCTGGGTGCCCCTGCAGACAGGCTATGAATAAGGCTGACTGGGACTTGTTCACCTCCATTGCCACTATTGAGCCTCTTTCCAATGACGCCATTGATGTGCTGGTTCACTCGGTCACCACTGGCATCATTACTGCCGCAGAATCTGTCATTCCCTTTTCTTCTGGGTCCCCTAGGCAGAGGACTGTGCCTTGGTGGTCGCCTGAGATCGCTGAGGCGATTAAAGATCACAGGTGGGCACTCCAGCATCACAAGCAGCATTCCTCATTGGAACACCTCATCGCCTTTAAATGGCTTCGTGCGCATTCTGCCACCTCATTCGCCAACGCAAGCAGGAGTGCTGGGAAAGGTATGTCTCCACCATTGGCCTCCGTACCTCTCTATTGCAGGTTTGGGCCAAGATTAGGCGACTCTATGGCTATCAGACCCCCTCCAGCGTACCTGCAATTTCACTGAATGGAGCAGTCTGTATGGGCTCTGACACAATTGCAAACCACTTAGCAGAGCATTTTGCTCAGAGTTCCGCTTCTGTGAATTACCCACTGGCCTTCCGCTCCCTGAAAGAACGGTTGGAATGTCTGATCCTTTCATTTCACACACACCACCCTGAATCGTACAATGCTCCGTTCAGTGAGTGGGAATTCCAAAGTGCCCTAGCCGCTTTCCCTGATACGGCTCCCGGGCCAGATCGCATCCACTGTCAGATGCTCAAACACCTCTTGGTTGACTGCCAGTGATGCCTCCTAGACCTTTTCAACTGTATCTGGGTTGAGGGTGAGTTCCTGTCGCAATGGCAGGAAAGCATCGTAATCCCTCTGTTGAAACCTGGCAAGAACCCACTGGAGGTGGACAGCTACCACCCCATTAGCCTCACCTACGTTCTTTGCAAGTTGGTCAAATGCATGGTGAGCCAGAGGTTGAGTTGGCTACTTGAGTCTTGGGGGCCTTCTGGCTCCATCTCAGGGTGGGTTCCGTTAGGGCCGCTCAGCCGCCGATAATCTGGTGTGCCTGGAGTCTGCCATCCGTACGACCTTTGCCCACCGTCAGCATCTGGTCGCCATCTTTTTTGACATGCGGAAGCCATGTGATACAACATGGCAACATCACATCCTCTCTACACTTCATGATTGGGGTCTTCGGGGTCTGCTCCCAATTTTCATACAAAATTTTCTGTCACTTCGTTCCTTCCGTGTGCAAGTTGCGGCCTCCCATTGTTCCTCCTGAGTTCAGGAGAATGGGGTACCGCAAGGATCTGTCTTAAGTGTCTGCCTCTTTTTGATTTCAATTAATGGGCTCGCTGCGGTGGTGGGAACTTCTGTCTCATCTTCCTTGTATGCTGACGACTTCTAGCTATACTATAGCTCCACTAGCATTGCAGCTGCTGAACGGCAGCTGCAGGGTGCTATCCAAAAGGCACAGTCTTGGGCTGTAACGCATGGCTTCCAGTTTTCAGCTGCCAAGACCTGCGTTATGCATTTCTGCCAGTGGCGCACCGTTCACCCTGAGCCACGGTTTTATCTTGATGGCTAACCTCTTGCTGTGGTGGAGACGCTTTGGTTTTTGGGATTGGTTTTTGATACCCAGTTGACTTGGCTGCCTCATATTCGGCAGCTTAAACAAACATGCTGGCAGCATCTTAATGCTCTTCGTAGCTTGAGTCACACCAGCTGGGGTGCCAACCGGTCTACCCTTCTATGGCTGTGCCAGGCATTAAGTCAGTCCCGTCTCGATTATGGGAGCCTAGCTTATGGTTTGGCATCCACTTTCACATTGCGGTTTCTGGACCCCATCCTTTACAGCGGGATCTGACTCGCCACTGGAGCTTTCCACACAAGCCCTGTCGACAGCATACTTGTTGAGGCAGGTGTCCCTCCATTGCAGTACCAGTGTCAACGATTACTGCCACTTATGCTACACACATTTGTAGCTTGCCCGGTCATCCCAATTATCATCTCCTGTTCCCTCATTCAGTCATCCATCTTCCGGAACGGCAGCCGCGGTCAGGGTGTATGATCACGGTTCGTGTCAGAGCTCTTCTCTCTGGGCTTGAAGTTTTCCGTCTTCCACTTCTTTTCCGGGCCCCTCTGCATATACTCCCATGGTGTGTGCCCCGCCCATGCCTTCAGCTCAATTTGGCACAGGGCCTGAAGAACACAGTCCCTCCTGCGGCCCTCCACTGCTACTTTCTTTCAATTCTTGCCATGTTTCAAGGCTCCGACGTTGTCTATACTGACGGTTCGATGGTTGCTGGTCGTGTCAGTTATGCTCTTACTCTAGGGTACCATTATGAACAACACTTGTTGCCGGCTGGCTGCAGTGTTTTCACTGCCGAGCTGGTCACCATCTCTCGCACCCTAGAGTGTATCCGCTCCTGCTCAGGTGAGTCCTTCATTATCTGTAGTGACTCCCTGAGCAGTTTATGAGCTATCTACCAGTGTTTCCCTCGCTCTCATCTGGTGATGGCTATCCAGGAGTCCCTCCATACTCTTGCCCATTGCGGCCACTCTGTGGTCTTTGTGTGGACCTGGGTTCATGTAGGCATCCTGGTAAATGAATGTGTTGACATGCTGGCCAAACAGGCTGTCAATGCACCAGCCTTGGAGATTGGCCTTTCAGAGAGTGACCTTAGGTCAGTTTTGCGGCAGAAGGTACTTCGCACCTCGGGTGACGAATGACGCACTCTTCCTTCACCCAACAAACTACGGGCCAACAAGGAGGCTACCGGTGGGTGGTGCTCCTCCTTGCGGGTCTCTCGCAAGGACTCTGTTGTTCTCTGCCAGCTGCGCATTGGCCACACCTGGATAACGTACAGCTATTTATTGCGCCGCAAGGACCCATGTTTATGTTGCTGCGGGTCAGCTTTGACTGTGGTCCACATCTTGTTGGACTGTCAACTTTTAACTCCGCTCAGGCAGACATTTGCGCTACCTGATACACTTCCTGCACTTTTATCAGATGACGTTGTGATGGCAGATTTAGTTTTGAGTTTTATTCGTGCAGGGGATTTTTATCTCTTGATCTAAGTGTTTGTCCTTTTTTTGTGTTGAGTCTGGCCTTTGGCCTACGATTTTAGACTGGGGTTTTTAGTGCGTTTCTTGGTGGTTGGCTTTTCCTTTTTTGTTTCTAGGGTCGGCCAACCACTGTCACACTTGGTGTGATTTTAATTCTTTTTGTTTGGCGTCTGTCTGTGTCTTTCTTGTCCTGTGTTGTCTCTTGTCATCTCCATTGTTTGTTTTTATTCCTTGTGGGGGTTCCAAGTTCATGGAAAAAGGGACCGATGGCCCTAGTAGCCTGGTCCCTTCAATCCCACAAACCAACCAGTCTCCATGTGCAGTAAAGGCCTTCTCCTATATTGCTTATTTCTAATCTCAAATGGCCCCAGAGTATTACTCAGGACATCTTAACATATAAGTCAACTAGTATCGTCTACTTCATTTTCTGTTTCTTGGGTGTCACCCAGTCATTGCTGTACTGTGGTCAGTCCTACCCACAAATGTTGCCAAACTGCTTTTCACTCATTCTTGTGTTCCAAACATCCCAATAACAAAGATAATGAGTCAATATATACATTAATAAAAGACAGACAAATCACAGAAACTTAATCTGTATACAGTATTACTTATAGATAAGTGTTATAATGCTTATTTATACAACATCCACGCTGGTCAGCACATCAAAACTCATTGTTACTCTGCTGGGTGGATCTGATCCCATGCCACACACCTCCCTGTCCCAGGACCGGCACTGTTAGATGCACAGGTATCTGGTCAGGTTAAGCTGGAAAGAAAGTAGCTATTCTGAACAATGATGATGCCTCCTCTATTACACTAAATAGGTGTTATTTATCTCCAATTGGTAGTATAATACTTACTTGATTACACCAACATTTTTCAAGGAGAATATTTACCTACATCTATAAATACCACCCAGACATGTTTACCGATGTTCTTTGCTTTGATCCTTTAAGGCATTCTTGCTTTTCTGACAGTGATGACATACAGAGAAACTTCTAGCAGGCTCCTCTGCATCTTTTTCTGACATGTTGTGAGTGTGTTTATTTGCTTATTGGTTGGTGAACATATTTGCTCCTCGTACATAAAACTTTGTAGCTGTCTGTAGTGATGGTAACAAGATTAATTCAACCAAAGATCCTGTGGATGTTTTATGTACCTTTTGTTCTCCCCTGCTATTTTGGAAGAAAACTGTCACTTAAGTGGAGGTAACCCTCAACATGTTCAATGGATTTTCTGTTACCTTTAACATCTTCTATAAGAATATTGTCCATGGTGTCCATCTTAATTTCTTGATGCAGAATCTTACTTGTTTCATTTGTCTAGATAAGCTCTTAGCGACATTCTGCTAACAGCACAGCATTATCAAAAAATAACAAACTAGAGCTTTTGATTGTTGATATTGATGCGGCATCCCTCACGCTAGACCGTCTCTTGGAACATACCAGTACCTTCAAACAAGTGCACTGGACAAAAAATCAGTGATCCGCAGGAGAATTCACGTGGTTACAGTGTAAAACTGCCTCAAGCCCTGATAAAGCCTCACTTTAGTGAGAAACAGAATATACTTGTATCTACATGTTCTTCCTGGTTATCAGCTGAAGTCATTCATTGATTATTAGTTCTCATAGAGCTATTGCATTGTAGGGATGATGATTGTTACCTTTCACCCACTGTTCCAAATAGTTCAGATATTTTTTGTGGGATTAAGATTTGGTGATTTAGCAGACCATTTAAGTTGTTACAGGGTACTTGAGTGTTCATTGAACTGGGAATATGTGTGTGCAGCCCTGTAAATACAACTGATAACATTTTGGAGAATGGGAGTGTCCACATCATATTCATTTTGGAGGTGTAGAAGAAATATTAACGTTTGGTTACTGAGAATGTTGAAATAAATACCCAAGTTTGTGCTCAAGGTAACCAGAATGAATGGTCCCAAGTCATGGTATGAAGTACATGCCCAAAACATCGCAGTACCATCTCTGTCCTGAACTATACACTCCACACACTGTGTATTATAAAACTACCTGAACTCACATTAAAAATTGCCAGAAGTAACTGAATGGTGGAAAAAAGAATCTACACTAAACGAACCAGAATATTTGAAAGGAAAATGTGTAGCAAATGAGACAGGGAGAAAGAAATTGGTGTAAAAAAAGCTACACTTTTAGCTGAGATCCAAGCTATTCACGAGCAATGTAAAAATCTTCAATTTTGATCTACCAGATATTAGAATTTTAATTTGTACCAGTTCATACTAAAAGTCATTAGCATATTTTTGTGTTACTCTTTACTTATAAAATACCAACAATGGTAATGATTTAAAAATGAATAAAATTAAAAATAATCTATTTAAATAAACATAATTCAATGTGTCGTCTTAATTTTTGTGAGTTTTATACCAGATTTAATTGTTGACAGATAAAAAATTGTTAAAACTTTCATTGTCTTTTTAATATGAATAAAATTTCAAAAGGAGGGAAAAGTATTACAAACTTCACTGGAAAACCTGGAAATATCAGGGAATTTTTTAATCATTTCTTTGTGGCTGCCCTCGGCTGCTGGTGTGCTTGATGCCTTGCATCATTTGAAAAGTGGCAAAATCATCATTTGTCACAACACGTGACATGCCTCCAGTCAGCTACTGTCCAGTTTCTGTGTCATCTGACCCTTGAAGGTATGCACTTTGTGTAACACTCTGAGCAATGTCCTTTTACATGGTACCCAACTTCAAATGCCAATTGTATGCAGTTTCCTATTTTCACTTGGAAATTTGTTGAGTTTGACCTCCGTTCACAGGCGCCAACAATTCCTGTTGGGTTTGAAACCGATTGTCATTTACTGTACATGACAATTGTCTCTGATCCCTGTTTATTAGGGTCTTTCATGACCACTGTTCTTATATAATGTTTCATGGCTGTTAGTGGTATGCCATTGTGGCAGACCGTTCGTTGGAACGTGTTGGACAGTTTACATTGATATATCAACAAATAGTGCAGCTTCATTCGTGGAGTGTTTACAATCATGTCCAAACACAGTAGCTCTTTTCTACCATCATGTCATATCTCCACATCAACTGACCATACTGTACTGATTCTATAAACCTACTGCGATATATGCATTGCTTCACTACTAGGACTTATGTCGGCAGTGGAGGATCACATGATTACCTGATATCATTTTTAATATTTTGTGTGGTGAGCTGAATGAGCTGTATTGTTGGCATATTATGTCTTTAGGTTTGTGTAGATAATGACATTTGATATTAATAAATTTCAAATGCTGTGGTAGATGTTATGTGTTAATATTTGTACTTCCCTGTTATGTATTTGAGGACTGAGGTGGCAAAGCTCATGGGATACCTCCTAATATTGTGCCAGACCTCCTTTTGCCCTGTGAAGTGCAGCGACTTGACATGGTGTGGACTCAACAAGTTGCGAGAAGTCCCCTGCAAAAATAGTGAGCCATGCTGCCTCTATAGCCATCAATAATTGCAAATGTCTTGCCAGTGCAGGATTTTGTGCATGAACTGACCTTTCAGTTATGTCCCATAATTGTTTGATGAAACTCTTGTTGGGTGATCTGGTTGGCCAAATCATTTGCTTGAAATATCCAGTTGTTGTTGTGGTCTTCAGTCCTGAGACTGGTTTGATGCAGCTCTCCATGCTACTCTATCTTGTGCAAGCTTCTTCATCTCCCAGTACTTATTGCAACCTACATCCTTCTGAATCTGCTTAGTGTACTCATCTCTTGGTCTCCCTCTATGATTTTTACCCTCCACACTGCCCTCCAATGCTAAATTTGTGATCCCTTGATGCCTCAGAACATGCCCTACCAACCGGTCCCTTCTTCTTGTCAAGTTGTGCCACAAACTCCTCTTCTCCCCTATTCTATTCAATACCTCATCATTAGTTATGTGATCTACCCATCTAATCTTCAGCATTCTTCTATAGCACCACATTTCGAAAGCTTCTATTCTCTTCTTGTCCAAACTATTTATCGTCCATGTTTCACTTCCATACATGGCTACACTAAATACAAAATACTTTCAGAAATGACTTCCTGACACTTAAATCTATACTCGATGTTAACAAATTCCTCTTCTTCAGAAACACTTTCCTTGCCATTGCCAGTCTACATTTTATACCCTCTAAATAGGAAAACTCCTTTACTACTTTAAGTGTCTCATTTCCTAATCTAATTCGCTCAGCATCACCCGACTTAATTCGACTACATTCCATGATCCTCGTTTTGCTTTTGTTGATGTTCATCTTATATCCTTCTTTCAGGCCATTGTCCATTCCGTTGAACTGCTCTTCCAAGTCCTTTGCTGTCTCTGACAGAATTACAATGTCATCGGCGAACCTCAAAGTTTTTATTTCTTCTCCGTGGAACTTAATACCTACTCCGAATTTTTCTTTTGTTTCCTTTACTGCTTGGTCAAGATACAGATTGAATAACATCGGGGAGAGGCTACAACCCTGTCTCACTCCTTTCCCAACCACTGCTTCCCTTTCATGCCCCTCGACTCTTATAACTGCCACCTGGTTTCTGTACAAATTGTAAAATAGCCTTTCGCTCCCGGTATTTTACCCCTGCCACCTTCAGAATTTGAAAGACAGTATTCCAGTCAACATTGTCAAAAGCTTTCTCTAAGTCTACAAATGCTAGAAACATAGGTTTGCCTTTCCTTAATCTTTCTTCTAAGATAAGGCATAAGGTCAGTATTGCCTCACGTGTTCCAACATTTCTACAGAATCCAAACTGATCTTCCCTGAGGTCAACTTGTACCAGTTTTTCCATTAGTCCATAAAGAATTCGCATTAGTATTTTGCAGCTGTGACTTATTAAACTGATAGTTCTGTAATTTCCACATCTGTCAATGCCTGCTTTCTTTGGGATTGGAATTATTATATTCTTCTTGAAGTCTGATGGTATTTCGCCTGTCTTATACATCTTGCTCACCAGATGGTAGAGTTTTGTCATGACTGCCTCTCCCAAGGCTGTCAGTAGTTCCTGTTGTCTACTCCCGGGGCCTTGTTTCTACTCAGGTCTTTCAGTGCTCTGTCAAACTCTTCACGCAGTATCATATCTCCCATTTCATCTTCATCTACATCCTCTTCCATTTCCATAATATTGTCCTCAAGTTCATCGCTCTTGTATAGACCTTCTATAATCTTTCAGCTTTCCCTTCTTTGCTTAGAACTGGGTTTCCATCTGAGCTCTTGATATTCATACAACTGGTTCTCTTTACTCCAAAGGTCTCTTTAATTTTCCTGTAGGCAGTATCTATCTTACCCCTAGTGAGATAAGCCTCTACATCCTTCCATTGGTCCTCTAGCCATCCCTGCTTAGCAGTTTTGCACTTCCTGTCGACCTCATTTTTGAGACGTTTGTATTCCTTTTTGCCTGCTTCATTTACTGCATTTTTATATTTTCTCCTTTTGTCAATTAAATTCAATATTTCTTCTGTCACCCAAGGATTTCTATTAGCCCTCGTCTTTTTACCAACTTGATCGTCTGCTGTCTTCACTACTTCATCCCTCAAAGCTACCCATTCTTCTTCTACTGTATTTCTTTCCCCCATTCCTGTCAATTGTTCCTTTATGCTCTCCCTGAAACTCTTTACAACCTCTGGTTTAGTCAGTTTATCAAGGTCCCATCTCCTTAAATTCCCACCTTTTTGCAGTTTCTTCAGTTTTAATCTACAGTTCATAACCAATAGATTTTAGTCAGAGTCCACATCTGCCCCTGGAAATGTCTTACAATTTAAAACCTGGTTCCTAAATCTCTGTCTTGCCATTATATAATCTATCTGATACCTTTTAGTATCTCCAGGGTTCTTCCATGTATGCAACCTTCTTTCATGATTCTTGAACCAAGTGTGAGCTATGATTAATTTATGCTCTGTGCAAAATTCTACCAGGCGGCTTCCTCTTTCATTTCTTACCCCTAATCCGTATTCACCTACTATGTTTCCTTCTCTCCCTTTTCCTACTCTCGAATTCCAGTCACCCATGACTATTAAATTTTCGTCTCCCTTCACTACGTGAATAATTTCTTTTATCTCATCATACATTTCATCAATTTCTTCATCATCTGCAGAGCTAGTTGGCATATAAACTTGTACTACTGTAGCAGGAATGGGCTTTGTGTCTATCTTGGCCACAATAATGTGTTCACTATGCTGTTTGTAGTAGCTTACCCGCAATCCTATTTTTTTATTCATTATTAAACCTACTCCTGCATTACCCCTATTTGATTTTGTATTTATAACCCTGTATTCACCTGACCAGAAGTCTTGTTCCTCCTGCCACCGAACTTCACTAATTCCCACTATATCTAACTTTAACGTATCCATTTCCCTTTTTAAATTGTCTAATCTACCTGCCCGATTAAGGGATCTGACATTCCACACTCCGATCTGTAGAATGCCAGTTTTCTTTCTCCTGATAGCAACGTCCTGGTGGGTAGTCCCCACCCGGAGATCCGAATGGAGGACTATTTTACCTCCAGAATATTTTACCCAAGAGGGTGCCGCCATCATTTAACCATACAGTAAAGCTGCATGCCCTCGGGAAAAATTACAGCTGTAGTTTCCCCTTGCTTTCAGCCGTTCACAGTACCAGCACAGCAAGGCTGTTTTGGTTAGTGTTACAAGGCCAGATCAATCAATCATCCAGACTGTTGCCCCTGCAACTACTGAAAAGGCTGCTGCCCCTCTTCAGGAACCACTCGTTTGTGTGGCCTCTCAACAGATACCCCTCCGTTGTGGTTGCACCTACGGTATGGCCATCTGTATATCTGTATCACTGAGGCATGCAAGCCTCCCCGCCAACGGCAAGGTCCATGGTTCATGGGGGGAGGGGGGATATCCAAAATGTTCTTCAAACCAGTCGTGGGCAACTGTGGCCCGGTGACATGCCACACTGTCATCCATACAATTTCCGTTGTTGTTTGGGATCATGAAGTAAATCAATGGCTGCAAATGGTCTCCAGGTAGTCAAACATAACCATTTCCAGTAAATGATTGGTTCAGTTAGACCCACACTATTTTAGAGCCACGACCACCTGGCACAGTGCCTTGTTGGCAAGTTGGGTCTGTGGCTTTGGGCAGTCCCACCACCACCTGGCACAGTGCCTTGTTGGCAAGTTGGGTCTGTGGCTTTGGGCAGTCTGCACCACATGAACACTACCATCAGCTCTTACCAACTGAAATTGGGACTCATCTCACCACGCCATGGTTTTCCAGTCCTCTAGTGTCCAACCAGTATGGTCACAAGATGAGAAGAGGTGCTGCAGGCAATGTTGTGCTGTTAGCAAAGGTACTCATTTTTGTTGTCTGCTACCATAGCCGATTGACACCGAATTTCACCGCACTATCCTAACAGATACATTCGTCATATGTCCCACATTGATTTCTGTGGTTATTTCATGCAGTGTTGCTTGTCTGTTAACATGGACAACCCTACACAGATGCAGCTGCATTAAGTGAAGGCCCTTGGTCACTGCATTGTCCTTGGTGAGATATAATGCAGAAATCTGCTATTCTCAGCACTCTCTTGGCACTGTGGATTTCAGATTATTGAATTCCCTAGCAATATCCAAAATGGAATGTCCCATACTTCTAGCTCCAACTTCCACTCCACATTCAAAGTCTGTTAATTCCTGTTGTGCAGCCACAAACATGCTGGAAACCTTTTTGCATGAATCACCTGAGTGTAAATGAGAGCTCTTGTCAAAGCACTGCCCTTTTATACCTCGTGTACATGTTACTACTACCATCTATATATGTGCATATCACTGTCCCATGACTTTTGTCACCTCAATGTATTTCATTCATGCTTCTGTTTCATCACCACAGAATATAATTCTTGAAATTAGTCTGAAATCTGAAAGCTGGATAGATCAAGTTAGGGACACCGATAAGGATGTCTCTTTTACCTACCTCAGCTCTCACCAAACTCCCATTCCAGTTACATCCAATAAGCATATCATGTCAGTCTCACATAGGCTCTTGCGCATGAATGGTGTATCTGACTCACAGGCTTATCTTGCAAAAAAAATCTCAAGTTCAAGTGTTCTGTCCAGTGTCACTGATCAGTGCCAAATATATAACGAGTCAGTCACTCATAAAAATTTTCTCTCCTGATTGTGACTTCAGTAACACATGTGAGTGTGTAGAAACTCAATTGTTAAAGGACTGATGACATATATCAGTATCCCCATCTCATCCTGCCGTCACCCTCCACCTCCATGTGTAACCAAGTGAGGTGGTCCAGTGACTGGCACACTGGACTCCCATTTGGGAGGGTGATCGTTCAAATCCAGATTTAGTTATCTGTCATTCCCCTAAATCACTTTAAGCAAACTCTGAAATGCTTCCTTTGAAAAGGATGTGGTCAATTTCCTTCCTCATTCTCATGTAATATGAGCTTGTGTTCTATCTCTAATGACCTTGCTACCAGTGGGACATTAAAATTCAGTCTTCCTTCCTCCCTTCCCAGTGTCAGATATTGCAGCCATCCAACCTCTGAATCAATCATGTTAATACAGTTGTTACAAATCATATTTTTTTTTTAAATATGTGGTTTCCTTAAATATCCCCGATGACAATTCCTTTAATTACTTCCTAACTAATTTTTAGTGTCATGGGATATTAAACTCTATAACCTTTCTTTCTTCCTCCTCTCTAATCTCTCTACTTGACCACTAACTCTTCTTGAGCAATTTAGGTGATTTGTCTAAGATACTGAATACTTTTCAAAAAAACAATGTATATTTATTACACAAACATTCACATCAGGTGTACAAAGTAAGCAGTTCCAGAAAAGTTTAGGCCTGTAGTCAAATGTGCATATAATGCAAGGCTGCACTTGACCTCACAAACACGTATTGTGCAGTTATATATATATGAAACTGAATAATCAGTTCCAGGAGTAGGTGTTGATATGTATACATTTAACAAAACTCCATGTCTGTCTAAATGAACAGACAAAAAATAAATCAGGGTTCAAGAAACTTTACCTTTTGTGGCATTCACCCCTAATGATAAGCACATTGGTGGATTAATGCCCAAAAACTGACACACTGAACAGCTGTAGTTTATGCAAGATAGTAATTTTACTGAGAGGCAAGCGCTTGTCACTGCTCAAAACACCCTGTATCTTTTACTTACTCAACCATGGTGTATTCACAGCTTGAAACTCATAGCCACAACTCAGCTAATGACAAGTCAACAACTACCTCCACTCCACCACGTGTTATGGTTTATACGTTGTTTACAGTGGACAACATTTATACCAATATTTCACAAATTAGACTTATTCCCTGTAATTATGTAATTCTTGTCAATAGCATAATATAATTAGCACTCATTTCCTTGCATTCATCAATAATTTCTAAGCATTAGTAAACAGAAATTAATTAGGTCCCACTTTTGAAGCAGAATTTAAGTTGTATCCATTATTATGTTTTTATACCAACAATGAAACCTTTAAATTAAAAAAAAAAACTTCAAAATTCCTACGTAATATTGAAGGTAAAATCAAACATTCCTGTGATCAGAAACCTTAGTACTTAGCAACCAAAAAAACATAAACTATTGTCTGAACAGTAGTATGAAGAACATACTGTGAAGTAGTTTTCATATTTACTAGGTAATTGTGGATTAAAAGTAAATTCTAAAAACAATGAAACAATTTGTTCATTTTAAGAATGACAGAGTAGGTGGAATTATTCAGTACTGCTACATTTAAAGATACTAGGGTGTTTATTCTACTGTCCCATAATTTTTCCATGTTAAAGACTTTTTTTGGAAAAAATTACAATCTATCTATAGAGATTAAGTGGGTGATTGATTGCTCAATTCTTTTATTTTTTTATGTTACACAATCACATCAGTACTCCACAATGCCTTTACATGATTTGAGCAACCAGAGAGCGTCTTCAGGCTAAAGACAAATGCGGAAAGCAATAATGTAACATTCCCATTGTGGTATCAACAGTGCTCATTGCCGACAGTGGGAATGTTACATCAGTGCTGCCATTAGCATGAAGATAACCACTGTCTGGTCAAACTAGTTTTGTCATTTTGAAATGCTCATGTGATTATGTCATATAAAATATAAAAGAACTTCATGTGCAACCAGGGAGTGAAAGTGGCTCTTAATCTTAAGTCAGAAAAACTGTGAAAAATAAAAATCAGTCAGGTAACAATGGTTTCTTCCACCACTTTCGTGCAAATAACACTCTTACACTACTCTCGCCCAACCTCACGTTCCATGAGTCACTTGCTTGTGAACAATTCGCATACAAGACCTGTCCCCACCTGTTATAACCTTTATGCAAATGGTTCAAATGGCTCTGAGCACTATGGGACTTTACTTCTGAGGTTATCAATCCCCTAGAACTACTTAAACCTACCTAACCTAAGGACATCAGACACATTCATGCCCGAGGCAGGATTCGAACCTGCGACCGTAGTGGTCGCGCGGTTCCAGACTGTAGCGCCTAGAACCACTCGGCCACTCCGGCTGGCCAACCTTTATGCAGCCATTGCCTATTCAGTCAGAGTTGGGGGCACCTTTACTACAACTACTGTCAATATGGCAGCTATGTATCACCACAAAGTACATGCCTTAATCCTACCATGGGTCCTTTCGTGGATAGTGAGTCTAATTTTTATCTTGGTGCACTGATATGCCACACTCATACTGTTGTTTAGTTCTTCATTTTATTAGACTCCTTTTTTCATTCAGTATTTGTAATATTTCTATTGTGTATGCTTCTGCCTAATTTTGTGTTGTTTACTTCTAATTAGTGTGTTCAACTGTAAACTGTTTATACTATATACATTCTTGCTTGCAATGATTCATGCTACATTTCATAAACTATCTGAAACAGTCTCATCTTATTTTGTTGTGCATCATGAAAGACTTTTCCTGTTGCACATGAAGTTCTTTTATATGACATAGTAATTTCACGAGCATTTCACAATGACAAAACAAGTTTTGGCAGCCAGCAGTCATCTTCATGCTAAAGGCAGCAGTGCTGTAACATTTCCATTGCACTGACAAGGTTTATAACACATATCACACCCACCTACATTGATTTTCCAGGAGGAAGGTCCACTTTAGTACATCATAATTTCTCACATGGTACTCCACTTCTTGTGGATACTGGACAAGAGAAATTTCAGATTTAAGCAGTTCAATTTTATAATTCTTCATGCTTTCCCGGCGATCTGTTGACATCTTGGATATTCGGGAATCCAGCCGGATGTTTGCGTCGTTCTCGCACGATATTTCAACAGCGTGCCTCGCTGTCTTCTTCAGGTGCTACCTGAGACTGGTCCTTGGGTCGATCAAGTCCAGTATTTATGCCTGGGAGGAGCCGGGCATTCCCTAATCGGTCCGCACCGAGTCGAGTGTTCCATCTGTGGTCTGCACCCGCCAAACTCAGCTTCAACGGACCCCTCCAATCGCGGATGTTCCGACTGCCGTCGGCACCCGTTTTGGCCATCCTCAACAGTTGTGGTAGTCATCTGAGGTGTGTCAGATCCGATCTGAGATGTTGGGTACTCTATCTCAACCACAACCACAGCCGTTGAGGACGGCCAAAATGGGCGCCGATGGCAGTCGGAACATCCGCGACTGGAGGGGTCCATTGAAGCCGAGTGTGGTGGGCGTGGACCACAGATGGAACACTCGACTTGGCGCGGACCAATTAGGAAACGCCCAGCTCCTCCCAGGCATAAATACTGGACTCGACCGACCCAAGGACCAGTCTCAGGTAGCACCTGAAGAAGACAGCGAGGCACGCTGTTGAAATATCATGTGAGAACGATGCGAACATCCGGCTGGATTCCCGAATATCCAAGATGTCAGTTCAATTTTGTTTTTGCACAACTTCGATTCAGGCACATAGTTTGAAATGTACAGAAAATTAAAAAAAGGTAACAGTTTTATGTGCTCAAAGCTTCATATATAAATAAATCATTAAAGTTGTGGAAATGCCAATTCAGTTTCGCAAATTTATTAGCTACTATTCCAGTGCATCTACTGGCTTCAAGACCAGTCTGGTTTTTTGACATCACAAATCTACCCAGGTACTTAGATTTATCTACAGATTTTACTCTCACTGCCGTTACAGATATGTTAAGGTTCTTGATTTTCAGGAAAAATTTCAAAAGCTATTATTTCAGTTTGTATCTCATTTATTTTGAGTGCAAACCTGTTATTTGATATGTGAATTCTGGTTGTGCTCTCCTGGAATCCCTATCTAGTACTGACTTCTCAGACAAGTAATTAACTGTCTTCTTGCATTAGGGTGACTTAGGTATCCTCACCAGATACCAACAAGAGTGCAGATGAGGAAACAGTTGATGCCTTCAGGACGGGCCACCAGTGAGTTTGTGATCAAAGCTCCACTCACAACCTGCACAGTCAGCAGGCAAGTGGGTTGATGTCTAATGGCTAGTCTCCGATGGAAGACCAACCATCACTTACTACTTCAGTACTGTGTTCATGGTTATACATCTTTGTATATTATCTATTTGCTTACAGCACTATTACATTGGGTGTGGACTCAGTGATCAACTTGCTTCTTGGATGCTTTTCTTTTTTATTATTGATGAAGCTTGGATTTGGTTACAGAATTAATTGGGCTTTTGTTGATACAGACAGTGAACTAGCTCATGACAAACTCAAGCTAATGTCTGTTACAATGCAAAAGAAATCATTAATGTTAGTTGAAACATGTGTCATATTTATCCAAAAAAGCACGTTCTTTGCTGATTTCTGTTATCAGCAATCATAACTTGTTTTATACATAAAAAATGCTCATAAATACATGTTAATCTTATCTCATCAAGAGGTGTAATCCTCAACAATATGAACTCGGTCAATAAAACTAATACATCAACATGCCCATGTGCACCTCCCCATCATAATGCATCTTCCATTCTGTTAAAGAACATAGATCAGTTGGTGTGACCATTATTGTGTTTTACTAGGTGTACCTCAGAGGAGTGTCAACATCTTTGTCTTCCGTGACTTATTATTTAAACATGGATGTTTGTCATTGCTTTTTCCTATGTAAGATTTATGTGCTTTTTCTTTATTTCCAGAAATGAGAAACGTAGATGGCTGCTCACATTATTTTTGGGGACCTCAGCTCTTTATGCAAGCAGGACTTCTGTCCCCCTTGCTATACCAGAAATTACCAAGGAACGTGGCTGGAGCAAAAAAGACTCAGGGATGATACTGTCGAGCTTTTTTTGGGGATACACTCTGACTCAGGTGTTTGGTGGTTATTTGAGTGATAGAATTGGAGGACAAAAAGTAATATTAATTGCTGGGATTGGATGGTGCATTGTTACTTTTTTCATGCCTCAAATGATATGGCTGTTTTCAGATACCAGTATTTCTGTCAATTTTATTGTATTCATAAGAGTTTTGCATGGAGCATTTCAAGGTGATTGTTTACACAATTTTAAGCATAATTTACAAATATAGATATTATGCAGAACATTAAATAATGATGATATATATTCCACAATTAAGTTTTTAAGAGGATTTATTGTAATAATTGTATTCTTCTGATAGGTGTCCATTTTCCCAGCATGAGCAGCTTAACTGCACAGAAAATTACAGAGAAGGAGAGAGCCTCATTTTTTAGTATCTTAACATCAGGGTCTGCTGTTGGCACTCTGTTCACTGGTGTTGTGGGATCAAATGTGTTGGAATATTATGGATGGCCATTTGTGTTCTACTGCATTGGTAAGTAACTTCCACTAAATTCCTTAATATAATTTTTTTATAAATGTCTCATTTTAGAGTGTTGTCATCAGCTCACATTTTCACAGACTAATTTTAAAATTTTGATGATTTTGATCTTTTAGTTACCAAAGTTAATAGCAGAGAGGCACAACTAAATGCTGAATAATCCCTTGGATATAACAACTGCAGTGTTAACAAGTGTTTTTGCCAATTTATTCAACAAAATCAGTTCTAACTGGTTTGAATGGGACCTCAGTACAAGTGTAAAAGTTTTAGCAAACATTAACATCAGCACACAGACTGAATGAAACAAATTGTTGTTTAGCTAAGTTGGAACATTGAATACAGCTTCCAACATAAAAACTGATTAAAAGTTACTTTTTACTATCAACAAATTATAAAATAATAAGCAAAACCAAAAATTTTAAATCCCTCATAATGAAGGTGTACAGGAAAGTTGCTTCAGAGTTTCTAATGCAGAATTTTATACAAAATTGGAGCTGTTGGTTTCTCTGTCAAAATAATCTGCATTATGCTTGACAATGAAATAAAAGCTTTCTTTGATTGTTTAAATTTTTATGCCCTTTGGTATCATTTTCAGACAACTGCAAAGATTGCCAAAGGATATTCTTACCTCAGAGAACGATTATTAGAATAATGTACAGCAATATTCATTATGTGTATGTGAAATGCTGTTCATTTACTGTTCACTTCTTATTGCATTGCAAGTTCTTTCCATTGAAGAAAACACTTGTCTGCCCCCATAAAACATTTTGAGTGTGTTATGTGAGCACCTACCATCACAGTAGTCACTTGCTGTTAAGACTGAACCATCAGGTGCATTCCTGTATAGTTGTTCCACCAGTCTCTTACCACTTATCACTCAACATCTGCTCCACTGCTTCACAACCTGGTTGTATAAACATATATAAAAGCAGATAAGTTTTATTGCAGTATGAGTAAACTTCCACGAAAATGCGTACACTGTCTTTAAATCGCTGTATTTATTCAGCTTTGCATCCTGTATGTATGTTTGTTGAACACTGAAAGTGCTCACAGTTTCATGCAAAATCAGATAAATTAATGTTCTGGTATCATCCTATAACATTGATTTTGCATGGTACAGGTCATCCATTATAAGTCTCTCATCACTGTCTACAAACATTCAAGACCCCAAAGATGTGGAAGAAATAGAAGATAGTAGTGATATTGAAACCTTGAAAGGCAGATCCCAACCGAATAACTACTGCCAAATAATGCTTGTATGCGTATAAATCTGTATACTTATGATAAACCAACACCAGACCATACTCTCATTTCTTGTATGCATATGATCTGGGTATTACTGTA
Source organism: Schistocerca serialis cubense (assembly GCF_023864345.2). Lineage (NCBI taxonomy): Eukaryota > Metazoa > Arthropoda > Insecta > Orthoptera > Acrididae > Schistocerca > Schistocerca serialis. The sequence continues at coordinate 246,980,116 of NC_064639.1, read as the reverse complement.
CAGTGACAGAACTTTGAGGAAGTAGGAGGGAAAATGGGAAACTTGTTCATTTATTATTCACATAGTTTACGCCCACTTTGAAGCACTAAAATCGAACATAATACAACAGAGTTTACAGTAATTAAGTTTAAGTCGTAGCAGCCAGCAATTTCTTCATTTCCCAAAATTTCTTCATTTGCTGTGATCTGGCTGCTCGTTCTTTTGCAGATATAATATACTTCTTCCATTCTGATGGTTTGAATGTTAGCCATGTGTATTTGTTCTTCAGAAGCAGTTTCTCTTCTCTGTGTTGAATTTGGTGTGTGGTGGTGTTCAATTCATCCAGATCACTTTGTACTTCTTTAAACCCGATGTTTTTGGTTTTACTGTTCCAGAAGTAGTCAAAAAGTTGCTTCAGGATTTATAAAGGCACATTTGCATGCCGAGCGTGAGTTTCCTCGGAAACGCGAGATATTAATTAAATAAATAATCAGTGACAAATAAATAAAGCCTATGGCACACAACTGCAGCGCTGTGTCGCTGATAAAACAAAAGCACATTTTCGTTAGTCGTATGTTTGATTAAGAAAAAAGAGCCCTGGTTGAAGTGGTGGGAGAAGCACGTATTTTAGTTTATTGTCTGGCACACCGCCATATTTCATGATATAGAAAATTACTGCGAGTTGCAACCATACTAGGCACTCGATTCTGTAAACAATTTATATTTATAAAAGTAAGTAGGATTATGAACTGTAGGCTTATTCATTGAATATATCTGATTTAACTAACTGTGTAATTTTTTGTTTAGTAGACAATCACCTCTGTACGTCGTTTTGGCATGGCTGGCAAATTATTGTAATATTGAGATTTAGTTTATGAGTCCGCACCTACCGCAGCAGTCTTTGGAAACGATTTAATTACGAAGTCCGATTATTTCAGTTTTATTTCACGGTCAACTACGAGTAACATTGCCTTTACGAAAAAGCCATTGTCAAGCGTCTGATACCGAATAATCAAAACCTGACGACTCATAGGAGAGCCAATCATACAGATAAAAATAATTAATATTTTATTTTATTTTATTTTATTTTATTTATTTTATAGATTCTAGTATTTGGTAGGCGAGATATGTGGCAAAAAAATGCAATCCTTCTTTTCCACATTGTATCATTAATGGATTCACTTTCTTTATAACTACTGAATTGGGCAAAAGTCTCCAGTGCCCATTAAATTGATGTTTTTTACTGATAATTGTTCAGAGTATTCTTCTATCAACTTTCTGCTATTTGTCAGTTGTTGCTTGAGTATTTGGTTTGAATAGTGTTTCACTTGCATATGTTGCTTCCAGTTTAACAACAGAGGAGTAATGTTAAAACTTAGTATTTATTGAGAGAGATCATTGTTTGTAGGTTGGCCATGTGGTTCTCTGCACTCGCTGTAGTTTTAATGTTCTAATAGCAATTGATGCTCTTTCATTAGCATTCCAGGTAATAATCTCACCAAGATATTTAAACTTTTTTACTACTTTTATTTTTTGATCATTATGGAGTATTATATGGGATGTGTCAACTGGGAAGCTGGACATCATTTCTGTTTTCTCAAACGAAATTTGCAATTCAACCTTTACCGCTAATTGTTCTAGTTGTTCTATCTGAACCTTTGCTTCATCAGTATTGTTTGCTAACAGTGCCAAATCATCTGCAAATGCAAGGCAGTTAAGACGAATCTTTCTTCCAATCTTAATAGATGGTGGGCATATCTTGTTCCATTTACGCATGATTTTCTCCAGCACACAACTGTACAATAATGGAGACAATCCGTCACCTTGTCGAAGGTCAGTATGGATCTCAAAAGTTTCAGAGAATTCATTTCTGAACCTTACTCTAGCTTTAGTATTTCGAAGGGTGACTGCAAAGAGGTTGACAAGTTTCTGATGTAAACTAAATTCTTTAAGAATTGACAGTAGGGATTCACGATGGATACTATCATAGGCTTTTTTAAAATCGACAAAGGTGGTCACTAGCTTCTAGTTCCTGAACCTCTGATGTTTCATTAGCCATTTGAGACTAATAATTTGATCAGGACAGCTTCATCCTGACCGAAAGCCTACTTGATATTCGCCTAGTTCACTATCAAGCTGTTCATGAATTCTGAAATACAGAACCTTGGAAAAAATTTTATAAGTAATGTTCGGCAGCGATATACCCCTATAATTATTTGGATCTGATGTATTTCCTTTTTTGTGTAGTGGATGGATTATTGCAACATTCCATTCCTCTGATAACTTCTCAGTAATCCAAATGTCAGTAAGATGTTTGTGTAAGTTCAGAACAGTTTGTACATTTGCATATTTACAAAGTCCTCCCACTAGTAGGTTCTCACCTGCTGCTTTATAATTCTGAAGTGAGTTAATCACTGCTTGTACTTAATCTGGATGTAGTGGTATAACTCTTTCTAAATGCATTTTGTTTCTTGGATAGGGGTCAAATTCCAAATGATGTTCAGGTTTCGCACTATTTAGTAACTGTTTGAAATATTTAACCAGTATCATTGAATTGTCATAATTGTTATGTGCTACCTTTCTGTTTGCATCCTTAATCATAAGAGTAGGTGGAGGGTAATTCAGCTGGTACTGTTTGAATGTCTGATAGTAATCTCTTGTCTTGTGACGATTGAAAGCATCCTTGATAGATTTTAGTGAGTCCTTATGAAACTGCCTTTTGACCCTTCTAATTTCTTTGGCAGTTGATCGTCTAGCATTTATTAATTCCTCTCTGGAGCTTTCAGTTCTCTTTTGTTGGTCATTTAACTAGGCCTTAGTCTATGTTGAATCGCTACATCGCATTCCTCATTCCACCAAGCATGTTTCTTGTGTTTCCGTACAAGAGCTACTTCTTCAGCCAAGGCTTTTAATCGATTGACAGTGGCTTCTAGATTGTCACTTAAAGGTATTCTTGCTCTCTCGTTATATATCTGATTATTAATAATATAACTAGGGTCATATGCTCTCTTTGTATCTAACTTTTGAGGTTAGCTTTTTCTTTTAGGTGTCAGTTTCATTTTAATTTTTGAAATGTAGTGGTCTGAATCAACATCGATGCCATGCAGCACTTTAACATTATAGATTTCCTGATGGAATTTCTGATCCATGGCCACATGATATCTGGTACTCTCCTAGCTTGATGTTAGGGCATTTCTATGTCATTAACTTATGTGGTCTTCTCTTAAAACTTGTTGTCTTCAAAACCAATCCATTTGTAGTACAAAATTCAATTAACTGTTCCCCGTTTTCTTGTTTGTAAGTTTATGCGCTGGCCATCACTCCACCACACATCAAAATTTCTTCTCTCATCCTATCTTCGCATTACAGTCGCCAAGCAGAATTTTAATGTTAGTCTCCAGTATGGTCCTTACTAGTTGATCAAGTTCATCCCAGAATTTTTCCTTTCCATCGTTGTGGGTTCTATTTTTAACATTAGTTGGAGCATGAATATTTATCAGTGTGTATCTTTTGTTTTCCACCTTAATTGTTAACAATGCCATTCTTGAGGAATTGGATGAAAAATACTCAGTGGAGTCCAATATTCTATTATGTTGCAAGAAACCCACACCGAATTGGGAAACATTTTCTATTACGTTTTCTCCTGGTGTTCCCTTATAAAGTCAATATCCTCCTGATTCGACTGGGTCTTGGTCAGTATTGCATAACTCTTGAAAGGCTGTGATAACTATGTTCTGTTGATCTAAGCACTCCGTCTTCAGGCCACAAGCGGCCCATCGGGACCATCTGAGTGCCATGTCATCCTCAACTGAGTATGCAGATAGGAGGGGCGTGTGGTCAGCACACTGCTCTCCCGGTCGGTATGATGATTTTCTTTGACCAGAGCTGCTACTATTCAGTTGAGTAGCTTCTCAGTTGGCATCACGAGGCTGAGTGCACCCCGTGTTGATCTAAGACATCTGTTAAATGTTTCAATTTACCAACTTTCCTTAAAAAATTAATATTTACTGTTGCAGAATATGAAAATCTTCCTTGTTTGTTAAATTTTAGCACCTTCTTATGTGGAATATGTTGCCTGTTTGTTTGTTCATTCAGTGAATCACTAGGCACTCCAACTCACGGTTGTCCTCTATGTGACACCCCTCCATATCCAAATGGTGTCTTCGCCTGGATAATCTCGTCATGACTGTCCAAACCATTGGATTCTTTCAATAGAAGACTCCTCATATTTGTTTGATTGTTTGATCAATGATCAAGTGTCCGAGCAAGGTCAGGGTTTACAATTCCAGATGTGATCTGGAAAGGTGTTGGGTGAATTATGGATGGTAAAAAATGAGATTGATGGGATATGCGTTTGGTCCACGAGAGCTATTTCATTTCGCTCAAGTCTGCCAGCAAGCTGTTGAGGACCCCCCTATCTGCCACCTGCGATGCCCCATGTAGGAGTACACCTCTCCTCCTATTACGACACAGTAACAGGTTTGTGGTGGAAAACTTGTTAAATGTAATGTGCGAATATTATAAAAAAAAAAAAAACTCTGTCAAAATCAAACACCATGAAAACACAAGTTAGCACTTTCCACCTTTGCTCAAAACAGGGAAACAGAAGACTGATGACCTCAGAAGTTAAGTCCCATAGTGCTCAGAGCCATTTGAACCATTTCAGGGAAACAGAAAGCTGAAATTCACCTGGAATGGGAGCAATGTGGAACATACAGACAAACCAATGTACCTGGGTGTCGTGTTGCATAGATCCCTTACATGCAAACGTCATTGTGACAAGACCCATCAACAGGCTGTCACAAAGACTAACATCTTTAAGGAAGCTTGTGAATAGTAAATGGGGAAACAGACCAATTTTATTGAGAACAAATGCCCAAGCACTTCACTTTTCCATGTGGAATATGCGTGGCCCTTATGGTCCGGATCCACACATGCCAAAAAAGACAATATAAGTCTAAATGACACAAACAGACTAAAAGCAGGATTCATGAAATCCACACCACTTGAGAAGCCATATAAAGTGGCTGGGTTCTCAGATCCTGAATCCAGAACAGGCGAGCATGCAGAAAAATTCAAAAAAGACTTTTGATGAGTGCTTCAAGCAGACCTCACAGACTTAAACTTAAAGAGATTCCTACTACTGAACTAAATGAGCCCCTGAGGGTCTGCTCTACCTGACAACAGATTTCTAGCAGCAATACATGAGGCTGGAAGGTTTCAAGTGCACAGAATAACATCAAAAAGGATGTAGCACCAGTCAAAACAAATCTAATTAAACGGAACCTCAAAGAAGAAGCAGACCACAAATAAGACCATGTTGAGTTCCAGGACATGGAACATTTTCTACAATGTCCCAACTGTCCCACAAGATGTGTGCTTGACAATCCATCATTTCACAAGAATAAAGCACTGGATGTGGCCCAATTTTGAGCTAAGAAACTGTAAAAGAAATTTTTCAGATGTGAAAAAACAAAAAAGTAAAGCAACATTTACAAAACATTATCACTAACTACCATCAAGTTAACAGAACTAACAACTTTTCATTGTTCACTCTTACTGTTATGGTTGACCTGTAGTGAAAATGACCTGATTCTCATAGTCTCTCCTCAGTCACTGCAAAACTGAAAGTCTAAATGAGTGTGGAATGGTGTTTATTCAAACAAGTATATAGCACCACCATTTAGATTGTATTGATGCATCTTTATTCTTCACTAAGATTGATTATTAGGAGCACTAACCAGTATCAACTATGAAAATTTACATTATTGCACTGAACGAGGGCAGCATCTACAGTTATGGTGACGGAGTTAATTGTTCTGTTGTGGCATAAAACGTAGTTCTTTTTTTACTGATAAGTAACTATTTTGTAATGTTTGAAGTAGTACAATTTAATGTAACGTATTCAGTTCCAATATGCTTGAACAAGAAACAACAGAAAACTGACTGAGCACTATTAAAAAAATACATGAAACATATATAAAAGCACCTTGCACAACATATGAAACAAGACATAGAAAAATTGTTAACTCTTAACACTCCTCCTTAATTATTTTCCTTCTTAATTCTTCAAATACTTTACGAGGCTGTGGTTTTGTCAGTATGTCACCAAGTTCACTCGAACTTTCCACAAGTTTCTATTTTATGGTCATTACAATATGTTCTTAAATGAATTTTCATGGAATGTCAATGTGCTACTTGTCTGTTTTTATTTTTCCTTCATAGGTATTATTCATCACATGTATGGGAGCATCATTGTCAATTCACAGTTCTGTTGATTCATTCAAACCTAAAATTCTGAGTTCTTGTCCAAGGCATTGTATCCAACACACATTGTCAATCAAAGAGATAGTGGCTTGATATTCTGCTTCAGCAGTTGAAGTTGGTACAAGATGTTGCTTTCAAGCTTAGCAGAAAATGAGTTCCCCCTCGCATGATAAGAACTCCACTGGTGGAGCATCTAGTTGAGATATCACCTCCACAATCAGTATCAGCAAATGTAAGTAGTGTTGAGTCTCCATCAAAGAATATACCAAACTACATGGTTCCTTTTAGGTACTGAAAAATACACTTCACCATTTTTCAGTGACCTATCATTGGTTTATTACCAAATTTGCTGAAGTAATTAGCAGCAAAACTGATATCTGGATGATACATTGTTGCAAGGGACAGTAGGCTCCAAATAGCATCTCTGTAGGCTTCAGTTCTTTCCAGTGGGATATCATTGACAAGATTTTCTTTCTCTGTCACCATTCCAGCCTCCTTGGGTGTAGCTACTGAATTCAAGGGAGTACTGAGGAATGGAATACAATCCACCGGGTTTGACCAAGTCACAAGTTGCCACAGACATACCAAGTTACAACAGATGATGATGCATTACAGAGATTTAAAAGCATAGATGAAGGTTGAGAAACAAACAAATGTAGTACAGAGAAAACAGATCATGAACATATGTCATGTACATCCATATTTCGAATGTAATGTCACATATATCACTTTTTTCACACTAGAAATGGCTAGTATCCTGTCTTCAGTTGACCTATATAGATCAACTGTAGGTTAGGATACCAGTGCTAGCAAAAGCGACATACTTAACATTGGCATGGAGTACCTCAGTTGACATATATACAAATTTTATGTATGTCGGGGTTTTCACCTTCCCTAGTACTAATATCAACTAAAGAATAGGATACTAGTACTAGCAAAGTTGAAAAAAGTGACAAACATAAAGTTTGTATCCTGTACTTCAGTTCACCTACATAGGATACCAATACTGGCGAAGGCAGAAAAAGCAAGATGCATAAAATTTGTATCCTGTACTTAAGTTTCTGGATTTCCGAAAAACATTTCACTCAGTATCGCAACTGTGCTTTTTGTCAAAAGTATGAGCGTATGGGGTGTCAAGTGAAATTTGTGACTGGATTGAGAACTTTTTGGTAGAGAGGACATTGCACGTTATGCTGGATGGAGAGTCATCATCAGATGTAGAAGTAACTTCAGTTGTGCTCCAGGGAAGTATGTTAGGACCCTTGCTGTTCTGTTGTATATGAATGACCTTCAGGCTTTTTGCAGATGATGCAGTTATCTGTAATGAAGCACTATGTGAGAGAAGCTGCATAAATATTCAGTAAGATCTTGATAAGACTTCAACATGGTGCAAAGATTTGCAACTTGCTCTAAATGTTCAAAAATCTAAAACTGTTCACTTTACAAAGCAAAATCTAATATCCTGTGACTATAATGTCAATGAGTGAGTCACTGTTGAAATCAGCCAACTCATAAAAATGCTTGAGTGTAACACTCTGTAGGGATATGAAATGGAATGATCACATACTTTTAGTCATGGGTAAAGCAGTTCAGTTTATTGGTAGAATACTGGAGAAATGAAATCAGTCAACAAAAGAGATTACTTACAAATCACTCTTGTGACCCATCCTAGAATATTATTCAAGTGTGTGAGACCCATACTAGATAGGACTAACAGCGGATATTGAACTTATACAGAGAAGGGCAGCATGGTCATAGGTTAGTTTAATCCATCGGAGAATGTCACAGTGACATTGAAGGAACTGAAATGGCAAACTCTTGAAGACAGACATAAACTATCCCTAGAAAGTCTATTAACAGAATTCCAAGAGCTGGCTTTAAATGATTAGTCTAGGGATAAATTGCAATCCCCTATGTATCACTCGCATAGGGATTGTGAGAATAAGATTAGAATAATTACAGCATGCACAGAGCCATTCAGACAATCAATCTTTCCACACTCCACACATGAATGGAACAGGAAGAAACTGTAATAACTGTTAGAAAGGAACATACCCTCTATCATGCATTTCACAGTAGTTTGCAGTGTATAGATGTAGATGTAAGTTGACCTATATAGGTCAGCTGAAGAATAAGGTACTAGTACTATCAAAGATAAAAAAAAGTGACAAATGTAAAATTTGTATCCTGTACTTAAACTGACCTATATAGGTCAACTGAAGAATAGGATACAACCTTCATAGTTCAGCTGAGGTATAGGATGTCAGTATTATGTAGGTTACTTTTTTTTTGCTTTTGCTAGTACTTGTATCCTATTTTTCAGTTGAACTACATAGTACAAGATATGAAAATCAATTGTAGAGGAAGCAGCAATTAGAATGATTCACCATCAAAGGTGTAACTCAAAACCTTGTACACAAATGATTTGAAATTACCACAAGTGACAATAAGTGTACACAATATCTGTCTCTTAATAACACATTCATTTATTTCTATTTATGATTAAGATGCTTTGCCACAGAAGATAACTAATTTATTATCTATGGCTTGAAAATAAACAAATTAATATCTATTACTAAAATATGATGACATTGGTCAAAGCCGATGAGTTGTATTCCATTCTTCAGTTGGCCTGGATTCAAATCATCAAACATAAACTGTCTTAAGATTTTCTGTGTATATATAGACTGATTTATAAAAATTCCCTCTGAACTTATTTTGATTTCCATCCCAAGATATGACAGTTGATTTTGAAATATTCTGCCAAATGTTATTTCAAACGTCTGATTCAGCTTGTTCAAAACATCAGTAATGCTGCCTGTTCTGCTTCCAATAACTAACCTATCATTGACAAACAATGCTGTAATGATGCTTCTGTCTTCATTATAGTAAATACAAGGATTGTCATCAGTGTTAACAAATCCTAATGACAACAGATAATTTGAAAAATCCTCATTCCAGTTATTTGGAGCTTCTGTAGGACATATAAAATCTTCTTCAGCTTGCCAACTCTATTTTCACCTTCGTTGAATCTGGTTTCTTGCCATATAGCATTTCTAATTTTTTTATTATTTACTAACAGACTTACAATTTGTTCTTTTCCTGTTGACATTCAAACATATAAAAATGTACGTATCGCGATCTTTCTCAATCCAGGGCTTTACATTTTGTTCAGTTTGTCCTCCTGCTGGTTTAACTTTGTTGATTTTGTCCTCCTGTTGGTTTAACTTTGTTGGAACTAGCACAGCAAAATAAATAATTCTGAATGTGAAAAATGCATTAATAAGCAAATTGTATTTTAACATCCCTTACATAGAACTGTGTGTTTACAGTACGTAGCTAAGGCAATGCCACAAAGTATATACAAAGTAGTCATAGAGGTCTATTACACTCCATGCACTACACTGTGCCACATACACATTCACATACAAAATTATTGTTCATATATCCCCAACACCCCCCTCTGAACAGACATTTCAGATGTCACTTTTACAGGTCAAACCATATTGTTTCACATCGTCTGAAATTTCTCCTTGTTCAAGGGTTTGGTTAGTAGATCAGCGAACATCTCTTCTGTGCCTAAATGGTATACTTCATTATTCCTCCTCATGAAATGGTACTTTATATAGATGTGTTTGGTTCTGGCACTACCAACATTATCTTTGGCTGTCACAAAATATATTTTTGGGTTCCATACTGATATTAGGTGCTGTGTCAGCCATTAGAGTCCTGATCCACAATGCTCCTTGAATTGTGTGTGACAGAGCCATATATTCAGCTTCTGCAGTACTCAAGGCATGATGATATAAGTCTCCCAAGTAATCTAAAACAACATCCTGTAACACAATGTCCACTCTCCAACTCACTTCCCCAATCTGCATCACTGTAACCATCAATTTTTATATTTCCCTTTTTACAGTGTCTTAATTTATAGTCTGTTGTCCCCTTTAGATATCTAAATATCCTTTTAACCAGCTGTTGGGCTTATGCAGAATCTGCTTACGATATTTGTGGCAAAAGCAATATCAGGCGTCAATGTTTGTGACAAATGCAAAAGGCTCCTTACTGCCTCTAAACATGGTATGTTTTAATTGCAGTCTACATCTTCTTCACTGGTTATTAACTTGGCTCCTGGTTCTATCAGTGTAGAAATGGGTTTACAGTCACTCATGTCAAACATTTTCAAAATTTTCTTCGTGTGTGATGATTGGGTTCCCGTTTAAGTAAGCTGTCTTTACACCCATTTTATGAATTTGTGAATCTTCTTTTATTACCAGGGCTAAAAGGTACCTAAGTGATTTATATTTTACTACTGGTGAAAAAGTTTCTCCACACTCTATCCCTTATTTTTGTGAATATCCATTGACTGCGAGTCGTGCTTTATATTTTGGTGTTGCACTCACAGTATTATTTTTTACTAAACACTGATTTTGATTATAATGGTTTTTTTCCTTTCAGACATTTTAGTCCATTCAAAAGTTTTGTTTTGATAAAGTTACTCTAATTCTCTTTCAACCAAGTTAATTGTTGGATGTTTTTACCGGCCAACTGATTCTGCTGTGACAGTCTTTCAAAGAAAGTCTACAGTCAATAGCGCATAAATACCAAGATCATGCATTACTAGTTGGAGGCGACTTTAACCTGCCAAGTGTAGACTGGGATGTCTAGGGATTCATTGTGTGTGTGTGTGTGTGTGTGTGTGTGTTGGAGGGGGGGGGGGGGGGGCGGACAGTCATGTAAAATACTTTTGAACACGTTTTCTGAAAACTGTCTTGAGCGGTTAGCTCTGGAGCCCATACACAATGGCAATATCTTAGACATTGTAGCTACAAATAGGCCAGACCTTATTGTCCATGTCAGTATAGAAACAGGACTTAGTGATCATAATGTCATAATAGCAACTGTGATTACAAAAGTTAATAAATCACTCAAGAAGGGTAGGAGAGTGCTTCTGCTAGTTAGAGCAGATAAACAGTTATTAACAACTCACTTAGACCGTGAATTTCAGCACTTAGGTCCAGTAAGATGGATGTAGAAGAATTACGGGCAAGGTTTAAACAGATTGTAAATCATGGTCTGGAGAATTATATGCCTGGTAAGTGGATAAAGGATAGAAAAGACTCACTGAGGTTTAATAATGAAATTCAGCATATGCTGAGGAAGCAGAGGCTGTAGCACTCTCGGTTCAAAATGGAATGCGCAAATGATGACAAATGAAAGTTAGTAGAAATTCGTGCATCTGTGAAAAGAGCTATGCGCGAAGCATACAACAACTACCACTGTCACACCTTAGCAAAAGATCTGGCAGAGAACTCGAAACAGTTGTGGTTGTGTGTAAAATTGCTAAGTGGGTCTAAGGCTTCCTTTCAGTCCCTTGTTAACCAGTCTGGTGTGGCAGTTGAAGATAGCGAAACAGAATCTGAAGTTTTAAATTTCAAGTTCGAGAAATCGTTCACACAGGAGAATCGTACAAACATACTGTCATTTGGCCATCGGACAGACTCCTGTATGAACGACATAGTAATTAGCATACCTGGTGTAGAGAAACCACTGAAAGATTTGAAAGCAAATAAATCACCAGGTTCGCATGGAATCCCAGTTTGATTTAACGAAGGCATTGGCCCCTTACCTAGTTTGCATTTATCATAAATCTCAAACCCAGCACAAAGATTCAAGCAACTGGAAAAAAGTGCTGGTGACTCCAGTATATAAGCAGGGTAAAAGAATGGACCCACAAAATTATAGACCAATATCCCTAAGTTCTGTTTGCTGCAGAATCATTGAATATATTCTCAGTTCGAAATATGTCCACAAATCAGGAGAAAATATCAGTCGTATAATATGGTATACTGCGAACAATGGATAAAGGGCTACAGGCAGATTCCATATTTCTAGATATTCCGGAAAGCGTTTGACATGGTGCCCCATTGCAGTATATTAACGAAGGCATGATCGTATGGAATAATTTCACAGATATGTGAGTGGCTTGAAGACTTCCTAAATAATAGTACTCAGTATGTTGTCCTTGACAATGAGTGCTCATCGGAGACAAGCGTATTGTCAGGAGTGCCCCAGGTAATTGTGATAAGACCACTGTTGTTCTCTATATACATAAATGATTTGGCAGACAAGGTGGGCAGCAATGTGCAGTTGTTTGTTGACGATGCCATGAGGTACGGTCAAAGTCGAGTGACTGTAGGAAGATACAAGATGACTTAGACAAAATTTCCAGTTGGTGTGATGAATGGCAGATATCTCTTCATGTGGAAAAATGTAAGTTAATGTGGATGAGTAGGAAGATCAAGCCTGTAACGTTCGGATACAGTATTACTAGTGTCCCGCTTGATACAGTCAAGTCGTGTAACTGCCTGGGCCTAATGTTGCAAAGTGATATGAGGTGGAACGAGCATGTGAGAACTGTGGTAGGGAAGGCAAATGGTCAACTTCAGTTTATTGGGAGAATTTGAGGAAAGATTCATTTGCCTGTAAAGGAGACCGCATATAGGATGATGGTGCAACATATTCTTCCAGCTCGAGATGCTGGAGTTGGCGGTCATGTGTGCATGAGGTGTGCTTCCTTGTGTGTGTGAAAGGTGTGTGTATCCTCCTTCACTGATGAAGGTTATGACCAAAAACTTTAGGTAAATGCCTTTTAATTGTGCCTGTCTGCGACTTGACGTGTCTTGTTTAAGGTAAGTAGCAAGCTATATTTTCTTACATTGTTAATTTAAGACTTACACTACTTTCAGGAAACATAAACTTAATAATGGAGGGATACATTCTACTGACACTGCTGGAAAGGAAAAAAGAACAATTAAATGGGATCCTTTAAGTTTACTGTTCCAAAATGTAAATAAAAATATAACTACAACCCTACTTCAGGAATGTTTTGCATTTTCTGGAATAATATGTTAAGAAAAGTGAAACCGTTAATAGTAAGCTAAAGAAACAAACTAATATACTAGTTTAATGATTAATTTGTTCTAAACTAACTGTTATTAGAATATAAATAACGTATCTTTACAGGAGCACAAACCCTCACATGTCACCTAGTGCAAGGCTCAAACTTTTCTTTCCACTTGTCCCATGTTCATGAATATTGGAATTTTATTAATGTATTCGTCACACAGGGTAACATGGCTAGCGCAAGGAAAAGAAAGCAAATGTATATTTCAAAAAGCTAACAGAAGTTTTATGCCTGTCCGTTTTTGTAGACGACCTGTGTGGTTTATGATTCAGATATAGCTAACAACTGCCACTGGAGAGTGCTTCAGTTGCAAATCATGATGAGGATCATGTCCCGTATGATACACCAGCTCATTATTGAGTGTGCACCAACCATGATGGAAACAACATCTGGCATGCTTCACAGTGAGAAACACGTCCCCTGTGAGGATGGCTTTAGCCAAGACTATGACTCAGTCCTCACAATACTGGAGTAAAGCCACATTTATGATAGTCATTGGGTTGACAGCTCATTATGTTCTTAAGTGAGCAAATTAAATCTAGACTTTCAATCTGTGTAATGAACTTAGTTGTAAAACATTCCATGACGGATAACAATTACACCATTTTAATGTGTTTGTCACCTTTATTTTTTAGGTTCCCTTGTTTTATTATGGATACTTCTACTAAATTTCTATGCCCTGTCCCTAAACAGAAGAAAAAATAACCTGTATTTGCCTTCAAAGCCACACCCACCTCTTTATATCAAAGAAAGCTTGCCAGTACCATGGATGAGACTTTTTACAAATCTTTCTTTCTGGTAAGTACAGAACGATAATGTACATCATTGAACATAAATGCTTTGAACACTTATGAATGTGTTATATAGAGAAATTATGTTGCAGGTCTTGTGTGCTTGGACATACATGCCAGAACAATTGTTTTTTTCTTTTATTATCATGGCTGCCAACATATTTTCATGATATGTACCCTGATGCTAAGGTAACTATATTTGCATAGTTATTAATTATGATAATCAGATTTGTTATTTGAAAGTAAATGTGTTTTCTTTGTTTTTTTGTAATTTTTGATAACTTTGTACTGAAAGATGTAATTGTTTATTCCTGTAGCCCTCCACTAATGAAGAGGTATTAATTATGTATGAACCACCATTTACACTTCCAAGTGAGACCACAATCGGGATGGTTGTCATAGTGAGGCAAACTGAATAAGCTGTAAGCAAGAGTTTGTAAGAAAAATATATATTGAAATTGTGTTGTAGCATTTTGGTAAAAGTCTGACATGGAGCAAACATTGCAGCAACTGGTAATGTCCATGGTAGAAAGATAGGGAGACTAGAAAGCTTCTCTTATTGACAGTAAGCAGATTGCAGGCAGTGGCTCATGCACAGTGTTCTATTGTAAAGGCATCTTATAGGTAGTTAAATTTCTAGTCCATTCCTGTAGGTTGCGTAGTTAAAAAGAATTGATGCCAGGTTGAATGTTGGTGTTGAAACTTCAGTTTTGTTTGCTTCAGTCCAATCTCTACCTGTCATCCACTAATACTATCGGAGCGCTCTCAGATTACAAAATCGAAAAGCATCATTTGTAGTGTCTCTTCTGCAGATGAAAACTAGAGAAACAAATCCAACAAAACTTTCTCCTATGGAAAAAATGAAATTTCATTTCTTTTATTCATCCAGATCTACTACAATTTCATGTGGGTGTCATCAGATAAACATATGATTTGATACAATAAAAAACAGAGTGCACAGTATAATAAAATAATATTAAGGTATTACAGTACATACAGAAAAAATTAAATATTATAAGGCCCAGTAGAAAACCAACAATTTGATCATCTTGCAGATGTTGCAGTTAGTATTTTCCTTTCTTGTTGAGAGTAAACTACAGAGGAATTCTGGCTTATGCAAGACTCTGTTTTCACCCGGTCATGTTTGAAGTACTTTTTGTGTTATCTTGCTAACATGAAGCTGGTAGTTGTCTATGCTGGTAGCTTTAAATCTGCCTCACAATCTACAGTTTGACATGGTTTTTGGCATTGTGATATTTTTTCCCCTTGTAGAGAAGGGGAAAGGACTGTGTGGGTGTACTGGTGGGATATAAATATTTAAATATGTGCAATGATGCTATGCTGCTTGTGTATATTTTGTGACAATGCCACTATGGCTTTATTATTTTAGGACAGCTTATAAAATAGGTATGTCTCATCATATTTTAAGTGTATGTTTTCATATCCATGAAACTAATAATTTTTTGTTATGGCGTATTTTATTATTCTAATGCATAATCTGTTCACTGGTTGTATTCCATTCCCCAACTTGCTGCAGATCTGAAGATGGTCATTGCTGACTGAAACCAATAGTCTAATGACCAAAAGTTTTGTGATCATTGGTGGAAATAAAATAAATTCGTTCTACACTTCCTGGATCACTGTTTTAAGCTGAGACCATGTTGCAGCTTGTGAAACAAAGGATATGTTGGAGGGAGAGATCCCTTGGCACAATTCAGAAAAGTTGGTGTTGATGGGAAGAATGCAGTTTACAAAGGCTGTGAAGCAGTGATTAAAATAGGCTGCATGCTTGGCAACTGCATCTTGGCCACAGTTTGATGGTTGCCATTAGTGCATATAGATAGCTTGTTTGTTACTGTTCATGCTCATGTAGAATGCCACACTGTGATTGCAGCTAAGTTAGTAGTCCAGATGGCTGCTGTCACACATGAACCTGTGTCTTTGAATGGGCAGGAGATGCTTGTGATAAAACTGAAGTAAGTAGTAGTGGGAAGATGTCTGGGGCTGGTTGTGGCTCTATATGTATTACCGGAATATGAGTCACATGGCAAAGACATTGCATAGGTTGGATGGACAGCGAACACCACTGTAGGAGGGATGTAGGAAGGAAGATATTTCTCATTTCAGGATCAAACAAAAGGTGGTAAGGTAGTGGAAATGCTGGCAGAGTGTGTATTCAGTTGCTCCAGTCTTGAGTGGATAGTACTGCTTATTCACTAAGCAACAAGGGTGGTGGTAGGAGGAGGCTCTTTTTGTGGCTAGTTAAGTTGGTATGTGGACAATGGCAGGTGACTGTGGAGACAGAGTGGGAGATCTGTTTCTGGAAAGGTGAAGAGGGTAGTTCCAGTCTGTGAAGCCATCAGTGAGACCCTCAGCTTATTTGGAGAGGAACTGCTTGTCTCTGCAGTTTTGATGATCATTAGGGGTTAGGCTGTATGGAAAAGACTTCTCTGTGTGGAATGGGTGGCAGCTGCCTGAATGGAGGTATTGTAGGTGGTTGGTAACTTTCATGTGGATTGATGTAGCCACCTTGAGGTGGAGATCAACATCAAGGGAGATGGCTCATTAGGCAGAGGTGGATCAGGTGAAGCAAATGGGGGAGAGGTGTTGAGGTCGTGGAGGAATGTGTATAGGGTGTCCTCACCCTCATTCAAGATCAAGATGATGTCAGCAATGAATCTGAACCAGGTGATGGGTTTGGGACTCTGTGTGGTCAGTAATAATTCCTTTATATGGCCCATGTAAAGGTCAGCATAGGATAGTGCCATTCCTTTGCCCATGGCTGTTCAATGTATATTTTGTAGGTGATGTCTTCAATGAAGAAATAAGTTGTTCAAGGTGACCTGCAACATACCCTTCTTTCATGTAATCCTCTTTGTGCTCCTGAAGGAGGCTGTGGTCCAACAGCTTAATAGTATCCAATTGCATACATTTGGTGTGCCTGTCTGCAACTCAATGCAGTAAGTAGTAATCTGTACATTTCATATTGTGTTAGGTAACCAAGTGTGGAAGATATGTGCTTGTTTTGGAGGACTTATTTTTGTAAGGGACAATTACATTTTTGGGAGTTTTTGTAACATATCACTTGGTTGTGTTGAACATTTGAAAGTAAACAATAAAAATCCAGGATGCAATAACTGCAATACGAATTAGAATAAATAACTGCTCACCACAAAGATGAGGTTTTGACCGCCAGATGGGCTCATTTAAAAATAGTCTTAGCCGTTGGACAAAGTGTGGTTTTCATATTTAGAAAAACAAAAACTCACTCAGCAAGCACAAATTGCTCACACATAGCCTTGAATGTAGGGGAGGGAGCAGAATTGTTGAATCAAAGTATGAGAACACACATGTGGTGAAGGCAGATCAAGGAAAACACATGAAAATACACTTGGTAGAAGGGAGTTGGTGGGATGATGCTTAAGGACCAGGAAAATCAAAGGAGACCATTGCTGCAGGGTAGTTCAGAAGTCAGTGCATCACACACTTGGTGAGTGAGTGACAAGCATGTGCTCTTCATGAGTGACAAGGGGGTTTTGGAAAGTAGAGAAAGAAAAGATGGACATTGAGTTATCTAATAAGATAGAGAGCAGTAACAAATGGAAACAGCAATGGGTTGATGGATGGAAGGAAAGCCACTAGCCAGAATCAAGCAATGGAAATTCAAGGATGGAATAATAATATTGTCGCAGAAGAAGTTGAGTAGCACTGTGGTGTAGTGGTTATGATACTAAACTGTTGCACAGAGGGTCGTGAGTTCAAAACTCACCTGAACTAAACAATTTTAATTTCTATATTCAGTTTGAGTACATTCTAGAAGTATCCACAAATATCAAGAATCATTGTACTGGAATTTTCTGTAGCTGTTTATATACTGTATGTGTTCTGGCTGGAGGCAGTTCGCTCCACACTCTTGTATCTGCAAGTGCTGAATAAACCTTCGTTAAGTGAAGTTAGTGTATGTCATTCATCTAATTACACCTTCTTCTACGTGACATTATTCTGGTGGAGACGTCGGGTATTGGAACTTGTGGCAGTGCACATTATCGACGACACAGTGGCTCCCATCAGGCCACGACAGAGCCACCTTTTACGTGGCGAGAAACCCGAGTTCGAGCCATATTCAACAGATCGCAATCTACCAGAGGCAGAAGAAGAAGACGACGTTATGATGACAGCAACTGTGTGCCACCACATGAGACATCCTTCTGGGTTCTCTGGTGACAATGACCAAGATCCAAACAAGTGGCTGAAGGTATATGAGCGTATAGCCAAATTTAAGAAATGAGATGACACCGTGTGTTTGACTAATGTATTTTTCTACTTGGAGGGCACTGCCAAGCAATGGTATGAGAACAACGAGGAGAAGTTCACAAGCTGGGAAGTATTCCAGGCGGAACTGCACAAGTATTTCGGCGACACACAAAGACAGAAGTGCAAGGCTGAAGATAAATTAAAGTGCAGGGCACAGCGTCCAGGAGAAACTACAGCATCCTACATTCAAGACGTCTTGGAGTTGTGTAAAATAGTGGATCCTAGAATGGAGGAGGAAGCACATCTCATGAAGGGTGTTGCTGAGGATGTGTATCAAGCCCTACTCCTGAAGGAGGTTTCGACAGCAGACGGCTTCATAAAATGGTGCCAGTACATTGAGACAATGCATCAAAAAAGAATTACATGCAAGAAGTTTGAACGGCTTCCAAATGTTGTATCGATGTCTGTGATGGAGGAAGCAACAGATTTCACAAGTGTTCTTCGTCAGATGGTGAGAGGAAGTTCAGAAGGCACTTGGATTGCAGGCGAGCAAAAACCTGAGATGATTCAAGAGGTCATAAGGGAGGAAGTGGAACAGTCATTGAACCCAATCTCTCGTCATTCATTTCCCTTTAAAATGGTGAAAAAGTCGAGACCCAGGCAGAGTTACGTTCCTACAATGCAGCGTGAGGAACCTGTTTGGGCACCAAGGAAAACTGACATCTGGAGGACCCAGGATAACCAACCAGTATGTTTCCACTGCAGACGGATGGGACATGTGGTGCGCTATTGTCGAGAAAGGTGGTGGATAGTTGATGATGCCCATGCCAGAAGACAGCAGACCGATCTTAGCAGATCAACTCCCGCACGACGAACAAGAAAATGTGGGTGCAGAACGACGTAGGTCACCTTCGCCAGAAGCTAGCTGCTGGAAAGGATGCTCCCCAACACGCCAATCAAGGTCTCCATTGCTGTTTAGAAGCTCCAGCTGATCACCTAGCCACCGCAGCCAGGAAAACTAAATGGTGCGACCTTCCTTGGAGGTGAGGCCACTGAAGAGAAAAATCCTCCGCCGTCAATCACTACAAAAATAATAGGAAACTATGTCAATATCCCCATGGTTGGCTGACCAGCCCAAGCTCTTGTGGACTCTGGAGCACCATATTTAGTCGTTTCGGAGAAGTACCACCGCCAGTTGCAGAAAACCATATTCGCCGACAACAAAACATCTCTGCTGAAGCTGGCTAATGGAAAATACGTAAAACCTACAGATAGATGTACCATTCATGTGAGTATAAGTGGCCATACATAGCCGTTAGAATTCATCATCTTACAAGAGTTTAGTCATGACATCATTCTCGGATGGGACTTTTTGAAAGCTTCTCAGGCAATTATAGATTGTGGTCGCTCGAAGATTATGCTAGACGAGATGAGATACTGTGGACAGGAAGATGCGCATCCAAGTGTGTGGAGACTATGTGTGCTGGATGAAGTGATCATTCCTGCAGTCAGCACTAGAAAGGTAACTGTTGCATGTCATGCCATGTACCAACCCATGGATCTTGTAGTGGAATGTAAGAGAAGCATACCACTGAAGAATAACTTGGTCATCCCAGCCTCTGTCGTCTCATTTAAGAACAGATTCGGTGAATTGTGGATAGTTAACTGTCACTGAGAACCACAGATCCTCCCAAGACGCATGTGTGTAGCAAACACTGAGCTGTTAATTGAAGAACAGCTGAGCGTCATAGAAACCTCCCATGCCGAGTCTGTGGGCAAAATTAGCACTACCACTACGAGACAAGATGCTCTAGCTCGACTATCACCAGATCTTACTAAGGAACAACAGAAGAAGCTACTTGCCATTTTCAAGAGTCCTCTGAATGCTTCAGTCCACAGGTGAAGAGCAAATTAGACAAATTGACAGTGAAGCACCTGATTAGCACTGGAGACTGTCAAACAATAAGCCAGAGAGCATACCATGTGTCAGCAATGGAACGTCGAATAATTTGTGACGAGGTAGAGAAAATTATGAAGAATGACATCATTCAGCCTTTTCAGAGCCCATGATTGTCACCAGTTGGCACTTTTGTGCTGATTACAGGAAGCTTAATAAGATAACTAAAAAGTACGGTTACCCTCTTCCACGAATTGACGATATGCTAGATTGTCTGAAGGGGGCTAAGTTCTTCTCAACCATGGACATGTACTCTGGATACTGGCAAATTGAAGTAGATGAGGCTGATCGTGTGAAAACTGCATTCATCACCCCTGAGGGCTTTTATGAGTTTAAGGTAATGCCATTTGATTTATGTAATGCACCAGCAACTTTTGAATAGATGATGGATAATCTTCTAAGGCACCTGAAGTGGACGACGTGTCTTTGTTATTTAGATGACATTGTAGTGTTCTCAGAGACATTTGATGAACATATAAAAAGAATGAGGGCCGTTCTTAAGTGTCTCCAACAAGGTGGACTGAAACTTAATCCAAGAAAGTGTCTCTTGGACACCTTGTGTCAAATGAATGTGTGCGGCCAGACCCAGGAAAGGTGAGATCTATAATGGAATTTCGTATTCCTAAAAGTATTAGAGATGTGAGAAGCTTCCTCGGATTATATTCTTATTACTGTTGTTTTATCAAAGACTTTTGTATCAAAGCCAGGTCACTCCAAGAGTTGTTAAAAGCAGATGCTAAATTTATCTGGGGTAGTGCTCAACAAGATTCTTTCGATGTGATGCAAAAAGCTCTGATGACTGACCCTGTACTTGGTATGTATGATGAAAGAACGCCTACAGAACTACACACAGATGCCAGTGGGTATGAGATTGTTGTGTTCTGGTGCAAATTTTGGATGGAAAAGAGAAGGTTATAGCCTATGCTTCTAGGACACTTACAAAAGCCGAGAGAAACTACTCAACTACAGAAAGAGAATGTCTTGCTGTGATCTGGGCCATGTGCAGATTTCGACAGTATCTCTATGGAAGGCCATTCACAGTTGTTATGGACCATCATTCACTTTGTTGGCTGACAGCTCTTAATGATCCAACAGGATGACTCGCCAGGTGGGCACTACGTCTTAAAGGGTATGACATTACCATTGTGTACAAAAGTGGAAGAAAACACCAAGATGCTGACTGTCTCTCAAGAAACCCTGTGCAAGACCATCAAGACTTTGATGAAGATAGTGACTGTCTCGCTGCACTCCAGGATCTCTCTGCTGAGCAGAATAAGGATGCCAAGATATCTCAAATTATGCTTGCCTTAAATCTGTCAGAGGATGTGAAAGGACAATTTAAGGTAGTTAATGGATTACTTGGCAAGAAAAACTTTGATCCATTTGGAAAGTTCCTAAACACATGCACTTAGATGTTCTACAGAAATTCCATGACACACCTGAGGCCAGACATTTAGGATTTATTAAGACCTACAGTGGAATCCGCAAGAGATTTTTCTGGCCAGGTTTGTTTAGGAGTGTCCATCACTATGTGTCGCACTGTAGAGAGTGCTAGAGGAGAAAGGCAGTTCCTCAGAAACCACCTGGCCAATTCATACCAATTCCACCAGCCGAAATGTCTTTCCAAGGTGTTGGGATTGACCTCCTCGGATAATTTCCAACATCTGCTAGTGTCAATAGCTGGATTATTGTTTGCACTGATTATATGACATGCTATGCCATTACAAAAGCTGTGAAAACATCCAAAGCATCCGAGGTAGCCAAATTCATTGTATTTTATTAAAACACGGTGCCCCAAGGTCATTAATTACAGATTGAGGGAAAGTTTTTCAATCAAATCTTGTGACAGAGAGAAACTGTCAGTGCAACATTACTCATCACATGACGACTGCCTACCATATGCAAACTAACGAGCTTACTGAACGCCTTAATAAGACCTTGGCCGACATGCTATCAATGTTCGCCAATGTCGAGCAGAGCAACTGGGGTGAGGTGCCACCTTTCGTGATTATTTGCCTACAACATCGCCAAACAAGACACCACAGGATTTACGGCCATTTTTCCTGGTGCATGGGCGTGAGGCAACTATGATGATGGACACTGTGTTTCCGTTACATCCTGATGATGTGGATGATGACTACATCGGCCAGGTGTTAACCAGAGCTGAGAAAGCTTGGCAGTTAGCCCGATTCCACAGGTTGCAGGCTCAAGAAAACGATCGCCGAAGGTAAGACGCGAGCCACCGCTCCGTTGTCTACCAGCCGGGTGACCTCGTATGGATCTTGACTCCTGTTCGGAAGGTGTGTCTCTCTGAGAAGCTCCTCAGGCGCTACTTTGGACCTTATAAGGTTGTAAGAAAGTTGTCTGATGTTACTTATGAAGTTGAAGATTTCGACCCCGATGCAAGACGAAGAAAGATCAGAGATACGGTCCACATCATTCGAATGAAGCCCTACAAGGACCCTGCCACCCAGGGTAAATACGAAGCTCCAGTGACAGGCAACAAGTGGAAAGGTGATTAAGAGCATAGCGGCAAAAGAAGTTCTGAGAAGATCACCGCCAGCGCGAGCATCAGTCATCGGGTTTCTTAGTATGCAGGACCGATGACTCGTTCCCGGACTAGGAGGACGTAATGCCGAGATGCTGTTCTCTTAAGGAGGGAACAATGTCGCAGAAGAAGTTGAGTAGCACTTTGGTGTAGTGGTTATGATACTAAACTGTTGCATGGAGGGTCGTCGAGTTCAAAACTCACCTGGACTATACAATTTTAATGTCTATATTCGGTTTGAGTACATTCTAGAATTATCCACAAATATCAAGAATCATTGTACTGGAATGTTTTGTAGCTATATATATACTGTATGTATTCTGGCCGGAGGCAGTTCGCTCCGCGCTCTTGTATGTGCAAGTGCTGAATAAACCTTCGTTATGTGAAGTTGGTGTTTGTCATTCATCTAATTACACCTTCTTCCATGTGACAATATGAATCAGGATAGACTGCTACTCACTACATAAAGGAGGAATTCAGTGGCAGACAGATACATTCAAAGAGTAAACTAAACTGTGTGTGTGTGTGTGTGTGTGTGTGTGTGTGTGAGAGAGAGAGAGAGAGAGTAAGTGAATGAATCTGAAGGAGGACTTTGTGTGATAGCTTTTCGGTGTTTGGTCCTTTCTACATTTCTCAGCATGCTTTGCTGTTTTGATGGTTCTTTCAATCTGGCAAGGTAGATTGTTTCTTCACACCCCTCATAGGCTTGTTGTATATTTACATTTTGACGTGATATGATTTCCACCCGCTGCTTAGTTATTTAACCTGCTCTTTCAGTGCCCACTTTCTTCTCATTTAAAGGTGTAAAGTGCTTTCTATCTGTTTCAGTATTTGTGTTGCGAACTCTTGATGATGCTTACTCAAGAACGTAAAGTGTGTCAACATCTGTTCTGTTGAACTGGATATTTGATTTTGCAGGTGGTTCTCTTCTTTTACCTCTACTTGAATCCACAGAGCTTGTGGTTTGTGGTTTTTTCCATCTTCACCAGTTGTGATTGATACGCCATTATACTGAGTTTTAGTCCCTTGCTTTGTTGAAATCGTTCTTTACCTTTTTTTGGTATTCATTGCATGTTTACAAGTTTGGTAAATATGATACAGATTTAAGTTGTCTTTTTGAGTCGGTTGTGAATGATTCTCCTCCATTTGAGTAGCTGCATTTCTAGTGTACCGTTTGTCTGAGAAATTTTGTGTTTTCTCATCTCTCTTTCTCCTGGATAGGGGTTTCTTATTCCTACATATTCAACAAGTTATCTTCTTCTCTTGCTTTGCTCTCTTATCAGGAACTGGCTATTCATTGTACAAATTATTTGTTTAAAATTATGAGACATGTGAAATTTCAGTACTACTGGTAGATACATGTAAAAGAAGATACACTTTTGTAAGTAGTAGTTCTTTTCTCCTTTAACTGTTTAATTGTAAATTCAGAGATTAAGTATTCCTGCTAGCTGTGTGACAAGTAGCAATATTCATTGTAAAACTGCATGACAAGTAGTGGTGTGATGTAAACAGGCCTCGGATGTTACAGATGTAGTTAGCTTTTTCCTCTTTTTCCTTTGAAAAATCTCAATGCATTGGTGTAAATATTAAACTACCATTAGAAGGTAATCAGCAGCTACTTTAACTAAGGAAGCAGCAGATCTTTTTTCAAATTAACCACTGTCATTCTAGCTTACTAGAAGACATTTAGTTTGTGTGTGAGCAGTGTAGTAATAGATTATTTTACTACCGTATACAGATGAAGTTTCTAAGAGTTATTTCTCCTTTTTTAATATGTATCTTGAATTGTTGCACATCTCCGATGGTTCTCCTTCTTGGAGGGATATATAGAACTTGATGAATGACTGAAAATAGTGGTAATTGTTCGTCACATTCATAGCATTCAATAATCTGCATCCATAAAATTTTGCAGTGGGTCATTGGGACACATAACTCCATGAAAATCTTGGTAAATAGTACATTACTTGTAGAAAAAATTCTTCTCTGCTATTTAAGCAGATACAAAGTTCAAAACTGCTCAGAAATAACTCCATTGTAATGGTACTATATCCAGAATTTCAAGAAGGGTGCTATAGCCTACAGAGGATTTATGATGTTGGACATCTAATAACTGAAGAAGGCACTAAGCGACCAGTATTCGTAACATCTTTTGCTTCAATGACCAAAAAGATAGTGAGTAAAACAACTCTTCATTGCTGACTCTAACAATAGGAGTTGAAACAAGCACGTGCATGTAGCTGCCCTTGGAAGTGACACTTGTTCAAAAGTCAGTTGTTTCTCTCACAATACTGTAAGAGGCAAAAACAACAGTGCAACCAATTGTAACATTACACCTTGACAGATGAGCACAGAATTAATTTGATAATGTATCTCAGACCATTAATCTACATTGCACAACACAATTAAAGTGTCACTTTTTGAAACCCTGTAATTCTCTCATATTATGAAGCAGAAGTTTGAAATTGGATCAGAGGTGCATACAACCTTCCTCTCTAATAGTGTAAAACCATGGCACCCTGTGATGTCAACCTAAGGGTCAGTGATACTTCAGACAGAAGGTGTCGACAAGTCCAAAAAAAGGCTATAGGCTGTGAGGTGGGTTAATGATGTCACACTGGCATCAAATTTCACCGCAATGGAGTACCAGTAGTGTGATGGCAGAATAGTGACACAGTATAGAGGTATGATTTCCATATTATTTATTGGTAAGCACAATATACATAACTGATGTAATCATTATGAGCATACATAGCATACTAACTCTCTCTGCCTTCTGGACCAGTGATTCTCCTTATCTCCAGTCAGAGATGTTACACCACACAGGGCCCCCCACCTGTAGTGTGGAGCTTGTAAGGAGAGACTGCGGCAGTGCATCGTCTGGCAGAAGTTATGTGGACGGTTATGTGATGATGGTGGATGCAATGGAAGACACGTCATAGTCAGCAAGGTGCACAGGAGGGACAGGTGGTGCAGAGCACGCTCATAGCGTGACCTCAGTAGTGCAACCAAATGGGTTGCTGCCGGCACTGTTGTCAGATAAGGATGTAGTCTTGGCAACATCTTTAATTGTTGCTGGCTCAGCAGCAATATTAGAAGAAGGGGGAATGTTGGCAGCTCTGCATGGTATTGTTGTATCCACAGGATGTGCTGTGCCGCTGTGACTTTGAGTGTACCGTCTGCTGAAAAATGGGAGGTGAGTCCTGCCATGTCAGCTTCTGGTGGGCCGGAAGGGTGTGCACGAAACTGTGTGTGACAGAACTTGCAGCTGACTGCCTGTCCATGTAGGTGGTGGTAATCATGAGGTTGGTATCATATGACAGATATGTTATCAGGCAGAAAATCTCAGAGATCCACATGCACTTGGAAATTGACTAATGGGTACATAGGAGGTGGCAGGGAAGGTGTGTGCATTTTGACAAGTTCACTGAAGTCCACACCAGTTTAAGCCAGTTAACTTACACTGTTGTGTGTTTTCCAACAATTTTGATATCAAAAGTGTTTGTATTGCATTTCAACACATGGTATGATCCTGTAAATGGCAATTGTAGGGCAGGTTTCACTGTGTCTGTACATAATAGCACATGAGAGTATGTGGCCAGGTCTTGATGAATAAAAATTTGTAGTGTCATGTGATGGGAGGGGGGCTGGCACACAGATGTTTCGTATGTGTGTCTACACGCGCGTGACTAAGTCTGGTAAGTCCCGGTCTGTGAGGACCATTTCATGTGCTGTGAATCCAGCAGGTAGAGTGAGGGGCACACCATATAGTAATTTGGCAATTGACACATCAAGGTCATCTTTATGTGCTGTGAAAATGCCCAGGAGAACCAATTGCCTCCACCCATCATATCATGTGATCCATCATTGAAGGATGTAACAGTAACCATGAAATTTGGGGAGTGGCACTATGATGTCAGTGTGGACATGCTAGAATGCTCCTCCGGAGTTGGACATCTACCAAAGGGGGTCTTTGCATGGCAGCCAGTTTTTGCCTGCTGGCATGGAATCCAAGTCCTGGCCCTTGTGGCTCAATCCTTTTTAATGTTAGATCTGACAAACCGTTCCATAATAAGACGTACAGTTGTGTGATCCCTAGCATCAGGTGTGGTAGTTAGATGCACATTGGGTGATGGGTGGGCAAGGGTGTGGCATGTAACAGGTGTGCATTTACTTTGTTGAAGGCTGCCTGTGTTTGCAGTGTCCAGTCGAGACCTTGTTTACCAGATGTATTCTTGCTGCACGATGCTTCGGTGAATGGTAGCAAAGTCTCAGCAGTATGTGACAATTGGTTCCTATAGAAATTTATGATACCCAAAAACCTACATAGCTCTTGGTAGTTGTTAGTAGATGGGAGGAGACGTTATCTTGTCAGTTTTCTCAGGGGTAAGGCACACCTCTGAGGCATTGACATGGTGTCTGACAAAGTTCACATGGGGTTGCCAAAGTTGGCACTTATCATTGTTTATCATGACCCCATGAGAGGTCAGCTTATCAAAGATGATACACAGGTTGTTGTCATAGTCCTGCTGATTTTGCAAAAAGATTATGACATCATCTAGACAGGCGTAACAAAAAGGAAAATTGAACAGTACACTATTGATATATCTTTGCCATGTCTGTGCCCTGTTTTTAGTCCATAAGGCATGTAGAAGAACTCAGAGTCTGAATGGCATGATTATCACAGTTTTTGATACATCTTCAGCTGCTATCAGAATTTTCAGTTGTTCCATCAATGATACAGAAAATTTTTGCCCTGGCTAAAACGTGCAAAAAATTGTGCAAGTTCTGAACAGGGTAGCTCTCAATGGTTGTACAGGTATTGAGGTAGCAGTAGTCGCCACATAGGCACCAAGTACCATTCTTTTTAGGAACTAGTGTAATTGGAAAGGCACAAGCACTGTCTGATGGCCTGACTGTGCCAGCTCGCAAAAGGTCGTCCACCACAGCTTTAGCTGCTTTAAGTTTGTGGGAAGCTAGACTGTGGGGGCAGCAACAGACAGGAGGACCTAGTGTGGTTGTAATGCAGTGATCTATACCTTCACGCATGGCATAGATTATATGTGGTCTAATGGGGAAGAGCATGGAGCAAATCCAGAATGTGAGGCATGACTTGATTCATCACTGCTGTTAATGCCACATGGCATTGTCTTAGGAGCACACTCAAGTGGAGGTTGCGACACTTCACTAACTTTAGAAGAGTCTGTAGTAGCAGCACCATGGTAGTGTTCATTGTCGAGATGATGCAGGTCGTCGAGGTGCTGTTGAGCTGCATGTAGTGATGTGGTGGTGTCCATGATTTGTCTCTGTAGTTGTTTGTTGTTGAGATACATGACCTTGTTTTCATGATGTAATGATGAGTACTCAGCTCTTTTTAAGTGTAGCTGGTTGAAAAGTGTCTTGCTTTGTAGCTTCAGGTCGAATGGTGCGTTGAGCAGTGGCAGCGTGACCGAGGGCGTTAACAGTGTTGGTAGGTAGTGTATCGCTGACCACACCATGGACCAGCTTCTGGCCATCCCCTCATAACAGGAGAGTGCAATTTAATCTGGCTGTAATTGGTAATACTGGAAGAAATCAGCTTGCAGTACTGGTTCAGTTGCCTCTGCCATTAGGATTGTCTAGGTATTTGCATTTATTTGCTGAGGTTGAGTGTGAGAGCAAGATGTATGCAGTTCCAGCAATTACAGTATCATTGGCCATGCACAGTTGCAGCAGTGATGGCAACACTGGAGCAGTGGAGTGCTCACATCGGCCATGAATCAATGAGGAAATATGTGTTCAGGTGCCTGTCATTGATGAATAGTTGAGAACCATCTGCCCACTGAAACACTGCATCAGTGCTGTTTTGTTGTGGTGTGCAGAGGCATCTTGTTAATGAAGAGTGGTGTAGTATGCCTGCATCAGGTCGCTGTTTTAGTTTGGGTTGGCACAGTGTTGTCTGCAGCACTGTGCATCCTGCCCAAATCTCGTGTGAAACCAGCAGTAGCATTGTTGTGTGTTGAGTATGGAAGCAGATAATGCACTTGGCTGGTGTGGCTTTTTATTTACACAGAGCCGGGACAGTGGCCAGTTGGGGGGGGGGGGGGGGGAGGGGGGAGGGGGGAGTAGAGAGGAGGGAGGGCACGACAAATTCGGCTGTATTGTTAGGCAACTGTTGTCCACCGCAGAACTGTGAAAGGCGCTCAGGGTGGGAGAGGTGGGGGATACATCCCAGTTGGGTTGGACTGGTCATCATTGTGCAGTCTGTGGCTGCATGGAATATTGGAGCAGCTCAGCCAGGATCACACGAAATCAGCTTTGGTGCAGGTGTAATGGGCATTGACCAAACACAGTGCTGTCGATTGTTGATTAGAATGCAGTGTTATGATAATGCCTGTATTCTGTCAGTGAGTTGAAGTTTGAACTCCCATGGTTCCTCCTCAAGTGCTAGCATCATTGTCTGGATGTTCTCTGGCAGTTTGTGGAGCCAAAGTGTACATAGCACATGATCAGGCAGGAGCATTGTGTCAATTAGAACTCGCAGGTGGTGCCAGAGAGAAGACGGCATGCTGTTGCCAAAAGTAGTCTCGTTGATGACGAGATATAGCTGCTGTTCTGGTATGCATGTTAGTCAGTGTAGCAGTAGTATCTCGTCAGTTTTGCTAATAAGACCTGCACTGTCTCTGAGGTGATTAAGAAGAGCAGTGAACTTCTCACCGACCCCAGTGATGCCAGTGCCTGAGATCAAACATTCATTGAGGGCAGACTACATCTTGGGAGAATCCACACAGAACAATGGTATTTTTGGACAGTGATTGATGGTATGATGTCCGTCAGTGGTTTGATTGTAAGGCAGCATTGCAATGTGGGTGTGGCGCAATGGGGGGGGAAGAAGGGCAGTGCATGTGAGTAAACTTCTGGGACTGGTGCAGTAGGTATGACTTTCCAGATGTCAGGTGCCTGAAATGGCAGAAAATGTATGTGAGATTGGATATGAGGTCCTGGCACCATGAAGAAGGAAGGCATGTTCCATTTATTGTCCAGCAGCACAGTCTGTGTCTCGTGGAGGTTGTATGGTCGTGCAGCCATTTGTGATGCAGTTACCGTGAGTGTGATGTCATTTGAACTGGGAGGCAGCACTATCTGACCTCGCCAAGGCGAAATCATGAAAAACACGTTCTTGGAGTCCACAGTTGGTTTTCGTGCTGTGTGTGGGTGATGCAAATGCAAAGCACGGTGCTGGACCGGCAGCAAGTCAGTTGTGGTGCTCAGTGCAGCTGGGATATGGGTGACATTATAGTCTGTCTCACAGAACCTGTATTTAGTCACAACAGCTGGAGCATGGACAGTGAATGGAATGGACAGTGTCTTGAAAGAAGGATATAAGATGAACATCAACAAAAGCAAAACAAGGATAATGGAATGTAGCCTAATTAAGTCGGGTGATGCTGAGGGAATTAGATTAGGAAATGAGGCACTTAAAGTAGTAAAGGAGTTTTGCTATTTGGGGAGCAAAATAACTGATGATGGTCGAAGTAGAGAGGATATAAAATGTAGGCTGGCAATGGCAAGGAAAGCGTTTCTGAAGAAGAGAAATTTGTTAACATCCAATATTGATTTAAGTGTCAGGAAGTCATTTCTGAAAGTATTCGTATGGAGTGTAGCCATGTATGGAAGTGAAACATGGACGATAAATAGTTTGGACAAGAAGAGAATAGAAGCTTTCGAAATGTGGTGCTACAGAAGAATGCTGAAGTTTAGATGGGTAGATCACATAACCAATGAGGAAGTATTGAATATGATTGGGGAGAAGAGAAGTTTGTGGCACAACTTGACCAGAAGAAGGGATCGGTTGGTAGGACATGTTCTGAGGCATCAAGGGATCACCAATTTAGTATTGGAGGGCAGCGTGGAGGGTAAAAATCGTAGAGGGAGACCAAGAGATGAATACACTAAGCAGATTCAGAAGGATGTAGGTTGCAGTAGGTACTGGGAGATGAAAAAGCTTGCACAGGATAGAGTAGCATGGAGAGCTGCATCAAACCAGTCTCAGGACTGAAGACCACAACAACAACAACAGCTGGAGCAAGATTTGGAAAATCGGAATGTACAGGTACTGAAAGGTGATGTAAACCCTGATTCCATGGTCCGTTGGCAGACGGATGAGGAAGCAGAACGACAGGGTGGTATGGCTCGGTGCATTGTTGCTGAACCTTAACAGCACCGTGGGAAGCATCCGTATGTTTCAGGTTATTAATGCAGATGTCATAATGCTCATAATCGCTAACACTGGAACACGCAATGTTTTGTCCTGTGCAAAAGTCGAAGTCACTTAAGTTAATCTTTGTTAGAGAAGCCAGCAGCCATTGTTTCTTGTGATTATGTTCTGCACTTTTGTCTGAAGACCAGGAATAGATTCACTCAATGTCAAATCTGGAATGTTTATCATGAAGTCTCTAGGTAAATTCAGTACTCATTGTGGCACAGTTCTCTGCTTGGCCTCGCTGGGGATGCGAGATTGGTCCAAAGATGTGGCGGACAATGAAGGCATTGTCGCTATGTTGTTCGGCATTGCAGTATCATCGAAACCTTGACAGATATTTAGCAATTTTGCTCGCAGGTTGTTCATGGAATTCACGAACACTTGTTAAGAGATGTTGACACTGTTGAATAAACAGTAAGATCGTACCATTTCTAACGGCAGCATTCTTGATCGCATAACCACTGTGGCAGATTTTCGACCTAACAGCAACATGGCAGTGTGATGCGGAAATTTGGAGTCACCACTGCATGAATTGGGGTACCAGCAGTGTGATAGCAGAATAGAGACACAGTTGAGAGGGATGATTTCCACACTATTTATTGGTAAGCAGAATATACATAACTCACATAATTGTTATGAGTGTACAGAGCATACTAACTCTATCTGCCTCAAGGGCAGCAGTCCTCCTTTTCTCCAGTAAGAGATGTTACACTGCCACAGCTTATTAAAGAACACAGAATTGTTTAAACTTGATGTGTTCTTGAAAATAATGTAAACCTAATGTAATTTTTAAATCTTTGCTGTAGGATTTTTTTAGGTGAACAGTGCAGTTTTAATATGCATATACAGATGATGCAAAACAGTATAATTCCCTTGGCTGCTCAGTGAATTTTTCCTGATAGTGCCTTCAGTCTCTATAAACCAGATATGTTCACAGTGCTCAGCACTGAGTTGTATGCAATCCTGAAGGCACTGAAGCAGATAGAGGGAAGAAGTTCCTCATCAGTTCCAGTTCCCCAAGCACTTTTCAGTTCAAACGCATTCAGCTGAGAAAATGGTCCAAAAGATACAGAATATAACTCTCCTGCTGTAATAACTGGGACTGGAAGATATTTTCTGCAGTGTATGTATCCATGTGGCAATACGGGGAAAAGCGACCAGGAGTGACAGACTTGAAAAATGTGCCATTTCCTTTAAGGATACTGTCTTCTTGTTCAGCCACAGGATCATGTGCCAGTGGGAGGTGGAAGAAAGAGTGGTTGCAGGTGAGAGGTGCCAAGCTGTGGACAATAAAAACAGTGATTCCTCCTGTCACTCAAGAAACAGAATGAAGTCCATCTATCTCCTATAGGACATCATCCCTTCATATATGATTATCTGTAATGGATGGAAGGACGCAACAATTTATCATGCCTGTGGGATATGTATTTCTGTATAACCCATTTTAATGGAGCATAGATTGTATTTTGACAAGGAAGAAAGGAACACTGAATTCCAGTGGACACTTGCCCTCCATTTAGCTGCTAGTGAAGCTAGTAGGATAAACATTTTACATTTAGTAAGTGATCAGCTGGCCATACATTTCTACTGTAACATTTTAGTTTGTTGGTATTGATTATTGATCTTATAACCCAGATAATGTGGATTTTAAGTGGGCTATGAAACTGTGGTATCAGACAGCCATGCAAATACGTTGGCTAGGTTAGGGGAATATTTTTTTCTTTTGAAAATAATCTCCACTTTCTCATATATGGGACAGCCTTTCATGTAAATGGGAAACAAACAATTTTTGCAGTTGATGAAACAAATGTCAGTGCTTGATTGTGTATTCCAGTTGATTCTCGTTTGCCTTGAAAGTTCTATATTCTTCAGTACAATGTTTCTTCCACACCAAAAGTCATTATGTCTGTTCTTGAAAATGTGCCATGAATCAAAGGAATAATTCCAGCATCAAGTGCCAGCATTTCATAAACACTTTGTTTAACTTTGGGAAATATGATATACCATATTTTTCCGTTAATATACAAGCTATATAGGAAATATGGAGGCAGATATTTACCTGCACTGAGAGTAAGTTTTCTTAGTAACTTGTATACAGTACTGGATTTTCATACTTTGGTTTTTAAAGTTTGGAAAAATGAAAGTGGTTTACTCATTTCACCAGAATGCAATTTTCCAAGATATCTTAATCTGGAAAGCTAAATAGCTTTGTTTGAAAATGTATTTTCACAAATGAGGCACAATAGTAATTGCTCAGATGTAGGTAAGGGATGAATCCATATTTCAAACAGTAACTCAAATATAGGTGGCTCTTCTTTTTTCTCATCTGCTGAATATAGGCACAGCATACACATAGCTTCAGCAGTTTAAGTACTGGCACTTCACTGGTCCATAAGCTTGGAGAATTCCCTTGATGGAGTTTCACCTGTGTCTGAGCTCATTCGCTTCATTTACACATACTGACACCAAGTCAGAACACTTACTGCCACTACAGCAACTTATGGAAGTTAAAGTATTAATTCTTGCAAAATTGTATGTAAAAAGGTTTTTTACATTTTTCTTTTTTTTTTTAAGTTGCTCTGGTCTCAGTTTGAAACTGACTGTTAATCAAAACATCATTTTAATCAATGATATTTGAGTCAACTGTCAATTGTTATCACACCACTCTTTACGAAATTAAATGCACATGAATCTGCGTATGTTAGTAACTAAAAGAATATTTGTCAAAGGAAACACTGAATGTTCATGCTCACCTTCCCCCCTGCCTCCCATGTGTGCCCAGCCAGTACCACTTACCCATCTGTTGCCTATTTTGTTACTACCCCCCCCCCCCCCTCCTCTGCCACCACCTCCACCATCACCATGCCCTGACACTTTTTTTCCATCTACCTTCCTCCTCCCCCCCCCCCCTCCCCTCCCCTCCCCCCCCCCCCCCCCCGGAAGTGAAAATGGCCTCCAGAGGTTGGTAACCATAAGTTGAGAACTGCTGCTGCAGAGCATGCTCTGCAACTGGTAATGGATGCCCTCAAAGTGGAGACTACTTCTGCGCCACTTCATGCACGCAACCAGTTCAGTGGTGACCATTCTTTTATAAAAAGAGACATGCTGTGGACAGATCAGTTGACAAGTAACATGTGTAGGTTCAGATGTTGGCCTACCCTTGATGCTTAATGTCATAGAATTTATCAGTGAATGGGCTGGAAAAATCAATACTGGGTGTGTGTGTGTGTGAAGGAAGTCTGAGTGTCTTACCCTTCTTCCCAACTTTCTTCAGGCCATCCCTGTTTCCTCCATGCAGAAGGACCTAACAGTTTGTAAAGCTAGGATAGTGTTTTCCATAATGACTGAATGCATTGCTGATGGTCAAACTATTAATCAGAAATACTACAGAGAAGTCCTAGTCGTGATGGAGCTAAAGAGTAAAGAAGAAAAGAATGGATTTGTGGAAGAATGATGCATGGATTCTTCAGCAGGACAATGTGCCAGCTCACAATGCCTTGTCTGTGAAACAGTTTTAGTGGCCAAATATATTTATTCTTGTGCTTGAACATCCTCTGTATTAACCATATCTGTCTCCCTGTGACTTTTATCTGTTCCAAAAAATGAAAAGTGCACTAAAGGGAACACATTTTGAGTTTGTTGAAGAGGTAAAAGTAAAAACAGCAGATTTCTTGCAGAGGATGAAAATGGAAGACCTACAGCATTGGTTTGAACAGTGGAAGACTCATATGCAGCAGTGTATAGATAGGAGGATATCAAAGGGGATAAAAGTTAGTATCATTATTTAA
This sequence comes from Schistocerca serialis cubense, assembly GCF_023864345.2. NCBI lineage: Eukaryota > Metazoa > Arthropoda > Insecta > Orthoptera > Acrididae > Schistocerca > Schistocerca serialis. The sequence goes on along the minus strand of NC_064639.1, from coordinate 246,945,326 downwards.
TGGCCACATTTCATAGATACCTTTTTTTTATTCTCAATGATTTCTATGATCCAGTTATTGAAACTGCTAGGAATGGGAACACTGTAGATCAGGGCTTCCCAACGTGTGGTCCGCAGACCCCTTAGGGGTCCGCTGGCTCTTTCTAAGGGGTCCGTGGCCACCCTTCACGAAATAGTGTAAAATCATGAGTAAAATTATTGAATAAAAATGTGAAAATCAAATTCATCATTTTTTTTTTGGTGTGTGAAAAAAATGTGTACTTTTACTTCAGGTCGTATTTCCGAGCAGCCTTTGTGGTTCCTAAGTGAGAACGCATACACAGTTCAGTGCCGGAGAATACGGCTTCTCTGATCGACTGTTTCGCAACAATACAAGGGTCGTTTGTACGCCGGATCACGGGGGCAGATGCGCTGAAACTTTTTACGCATGCGTGGAGCGAGCTTTGTCGACCAATCACAGCACTCGCTGGCACATATGCGGCCCCAGGCATCATTAAATGTTAAACTTGCTTTGCCAGTGCACTACCTATTTCATAAGTCGATTGACCAAGTTGTTTTCATTCATCTCTAAACCAAAAACTATTGATACTTCGGGGGGTGGGGGATGGGGGGTCATTGGGAACAGACTAGGGGACTGACATGGATTTTCGACTGGAGAAGGGGTCCACCAGCTGAAAAGGTTGGGAAGCACTGCTGTAGATGATAGTAAATGACAGACTGTTACTTGTTTTGTTTTCTTAGCAATTCTTCTTCCATCACCTTCTGAAATATCCTGAATGTTGAGAAGTATTACATATGTGATATTATGTATACAATATTTATATCAACAACTCTGCATTAACATGCATGCAAAATTTAAACCTGCAACAAAAATTCAGCAACTGAATTTATGAATGTTTGTACATGTGATACTCTCTTACAGGGCTGGATTGTAAATATGGTACCATGGCTGTTCTGTATACCTTGTACATTTTTTGGTAGCTGGATGTCTGAGAAACTTATAAGCAATGGCTATGGTATTACAGCTACAAGAAAAATTACTGAAGTATTTTGCTTGGGTTTGCAAGCCATTGGATTGGTGCTAATACGTAAGACTTCATGTAGTACACAAAGAAAAATTTCTGAATTTATTTATAGTATAATAATTTATTTTGCTCTTAATAAATATATCAATCTGTTTTCTGCATGAAGTATAAGACAACCTTTCAGAATGTCAGAGCTTAATTCTTAATTTTGTTCATTTGTTCCCAAATGCAGCTCTAGCAGCAAATTACAAATGGGCACTTGTTTGGGTGTCTCTTGCAATAGGTTCAACTGGTTTCCACAACAATGCGATACTGGTAAATCCTCAAGATCTTGCTCCAAAACATTCTGGTAGTGTTTTTGGATTGATGAACACTGTTGGAGCTATACCAGGTAAGGAATTCTTCTGGTGACATATACTGAATTCAGTTTTAATTTTTGAGATAAATATGCTGAACAGCCAAAATATTATGACCACTGCTCACTGTAATGTTGGATGTCACATGGTGGTGTTGGGCGCAGGTGACGTGGTGAGGGAACTATGTTAGTGGAGCAGAAACAAATGGGGGCTCACCCTAGCGAAGATATGGGCTGCAAGTGGGGAAATCCACTGAGATAAGTGACTTTTACAAAGGGCAGATTATTATTACACAGAACTTGTGAAATAGTATTTCAGAAACAGTGAAGCTGGTCAAATGTTCACATGCTACTGTCATAAGCATCTATAGAAAGAGGTAGAAGGGCAGTGAAACTACCACTAGGTGCTAAATGGTCAGACATTCAGGACTCTTCACAGGAAGCAGGGTTTGAAGGCTTGTCTGCTCTTTAAAGTAGGGCAGGTGGTGATCTGTGGTATCTCTACCAAAAGAGCACAATGCTGGGACACCCAGAAGTGTTTCGGACCACACCATTCATCGTGCATTGTTGAACGTGGAGCTCCACAGCAGACCACCCCATTGTGTCTACATGTTAGCCAAACGAGATCATCAGTTACAATCACAGTGGACATGAGACCATCAGGATTCAAACATGGATCATTGGAAACATGTTGACTCTTCTGATGAATCAGTTTCTTGTTAGACCTGATCAATGGTCATCTCCACAAATGCCGTCATCAAGGTGAACAGCAGTTCGGAATGTGCAGCATGCCATGGTCACAAGCTGGTGGGAGCAGTATTACGCTATGGGAGACATTCTCCTGCACATGTGTGGGACCTGTGGTAGTAATTGGCAATTCTATGATAGCTGTGGACCACCTGCATCCCTTCATGCTTTGTATCTTCCCTGACACAATGTCATCTTTCAGCAGTATAATTGTACATGTCTCGAAGCCAGAATCATGCTACAGTGGTGGTACAGACAACCTAGACATCACAAAATAACAATGGCCGTTATATGAGAAACCCTAAGTAAAAGCATTTTTCTGTATATCATAACAAGCTAAGGCACAATAATGATACATATGAAGACAGTAAATATGCTGGAAGTAAATGGAACAAACACAAGCAATTGGCTCAGTATAAATGTGATGATGAGTCTATAAAGATAATTACAGCATGAACAGTGTAGTGCATAATAAACTTTATAAAGTATGTTTCAGTCATGTAGAGGCATGTGATGACTGTATTTGTTAAAGCAATATTTGTGTTCTGGCATATTCAGATTTAGCTTTTTTATATTACCAGTTTACAGCCATATCAGTGTGACATTTCATAATCCTCAATTAATTTAAAACTGAAATCTTAAGCATGGCTGTAACTTCAGCAACTGTATGACAGTAAATTTGATAAGGTTTAAAAAATTATCCAACCATTTTCTGTAGTAACCCACTGGTTACCACAAGTGCCGTGGGCATAAGTTGGGGCACTACACCTCACAACAACTAAGGTGGCCACGATGAGCGATCTGATCACCGACAACAGTCAGCTGGTCCAATGTGTGTGCACAGTGGGATGCCAGCAACACTTGCTGAGAATTGTATCATTATGTGTGCGTATTTGAGCCTCCGAGCTCTCAGTTGTCATGTATTCCAGTCATGTTATTACCCTCTGTGTACTCATTTTCTCTTTGTCGCTCCATGACCCAGTAAAACGTAGTTATTCAAGACTGTGTGTTTCCTTGTGTTCCTAGTTGGAACACAAATAGTGACGACCAAGGGTAGGATTTTCATGTGTTGTGGATTCTGAAGATTTATTGCCTTTCAGCTCTACTATAGAGGCTCTACTCCATTCTGTCACCCAACAATAGCAGTGTATGGTAGCTGTGTTGGAACAGTTGTTAGCTATGTTGAATCAGACTCTGCTGCTGGTGGTTGCTCACCTGCTGCTGTTCCCAGCTCTGATCAATTCATGGAAGACTGGAATGCTTATGAGAAGCAGCTTCGCCAATATTTCGTAGTGTGACAAATGGTCAACAAGGAGGTCTATAAGGCATTTTTTGTATCCTGGATACCCCTTTGTTTACCTGTGCCAGGTAGCTCCTCTGCAGGAATCAGCATTGCTTTCCTTTGACAATATGTGTCATTTGCGGTCCTCTCCTCACCAAAGCATATGTATGTTGTTGCTGCACATGTTGAATTCTACCAATGTCCCAATCAACCAAAGCAATTGTATTGAGTTTGGTTGACAGAGCTCCACGGCCTCAGTTGTAAATGTTGTTTTGTCATAGGTAAGTCTCAACTGTGATGTGCAGACACTATAGTGCCAGAGGGAATCACTCATCCGGCACCTGATAGGGAAGTATGTCAACATGCCCCTAAGTTTGAGAATTCTACATTGGATGATGTTTTGAATATTGCACAGTCGTTCAAGGTTTCCCACACTGTGGGCTACCAGTTAGAGGCCTGGAGTGATGTCGCCATTGCTGACAGCATACATTCCCGACACATGGAGCCTAGCATGCTAGAGGAGGAGTAGGCAGGCATGGTACAAACGTGCTCGCCAGGCCACTGCAGGCAAACACCTCATCGGCAGCAGGAACAGTGGACACATTTTCCTTTATATTCCTATTGTTTTGCAGAGCATGAGTGGGCAGCCTGCCCCATGCAATGGGTCACTTGTCATAAATGTAAGAAGAATGGTGACATAACAGCAGTATGTCACTCTTTAATCTCTCAGGAGTCCTTGCAGAAATCAGTGGATGTGGATATTCATGCCATTCCACCATAGTTCACCATTGTCTAAAGGCCAGAACAAACTTTTTATTTGCTGATGGGATGTTAAACTCAATCCTCCTTCCTTTCTTTAAAATTTTCATTGAAGTGCGTTGTGATGAACCAACAACTGTGCATACAGGTCAACACAGGAGCCACCATGTCACACTAACTCCCAGATGCATGCTATACTCTCAAACCCTCTGCCTGCCCTCATGTTTTTGGGTGTGGCCAGTGTCAGTTACTTTCAAGACCAGGCTGAGGCAGAGAGGAAGCACTTAACATCATTGGGAGTGATTTGATCAATTTCCCAAGTGAATGGGTTATGCCCTTAATGATCGTAAAGAAACTGTCTGGTTGGCTTCAGCTCTGTGGCAACTCTACGGTCACTTCAGTCACGTAGGCAACCATACACACTTACCCCCTACCTCACTCCATGGATTTGCTCAAGCTGGCTGGGGATCATTTCTTTTCAAAAATAGACTTGGACAAAGCCTACCTACAGTTTCCGTTGGATGAGGCATGAAAAAAGTTGTTTGGGTCAACAAACCTTTCGTCTATCAGTTTTGGTGGCTAATGTTTCCATCTTTCAACATTTTCTAGAGCAGATCATGATATGTGTTCCCTCTGCATTAACTATCTTGATGATATTGTCATGACAGGTACTACCGTGGAGGATCACATACGTAACCTTCATTCTTTGCTTAATGTTCTGCAGGCAGTAACCTCAAATATATCCTCACCAAGCCTCAGTTTTTCCAGCCTTTCATTGTTTATGTGGGTCATGAAATTTCACAGCGGGGCGTGCAGCCCGTGGAACAATACGCCGCCACCATTATGGCTTTGCCCTGTACGTGTAATCTATGAGAACTTCAAACATTCCTCAGTAAAGTGATATATTACCACAAGTTCATTTCCAGAGCAGGTACTCTCTACCACCCCTGGTATCTACTGCTTCAGAAAAATACTCCTTTCATTTCATATCCAGCCTGTAGGCATACTTATATGCAGCTCAGAGATATTCTTCACTCTGTGTCATATTTCGCAACTTTTAAATCTGGCAGTTATCTGGTCCTGGCCATGGACGCTTCTGAGTATGGGGTGGGGGTGGTCCTGGCGCATTGCCATTCCAATGGCTCCAAACAGCCTGTTGCCTTTGCATTGAAAACACTCAGCTTGGCTCAACAACATTGTTCTCAGGTGGAAAATGAAGTCCTTGCTACAATATGTGCTGTAAAAATAATTCATGCTTTCTTGTGTGGTGCACAATTTCATTTCATTATCAACCATCAGCCCTTGGTTTCCCCTTTTAGCCTGTTGGCATCCTTACCAGACAAAGCCGCCCATTGTCTTCAGTGTTGGGCTCTCGTTCTTGCCCTGGTACAGTTACGAGATTCATTTTCATCCCACATCACAATATGCAAAAACAGACGCTCTGACCCCATGGGACCTGAGCCGTCATTCAAACATGAGGTGCTGTTTTGATTTCAACTAGATGCAGAGACAAGGTCCATGGTGGATTGTTTCCGGATCACCAGTTCCCATATTGCCTCTACTGTGACAGTGGATCTGGTGCTCCAGCATGTCACGTGCACTGTACAAAAGTTATGGCCCAACCGTCCAACAGGCCAGGCATCAACCCACTTCAGAATTATTGGGTGTTGCACCATCATCTCTCCCTCTCAGATGATGATCTTCTCTTGTTGACTGATGAACTTATGGTCTGCGTCATGATTCCAGCAGCTCTGCTGCAGGAGGTCCCCCATTTATTACATCGGGATCACTGCAAGAGCTGTTACACAAAACTGTTGGCACACTGCCACGTGATTTGGCTGGGCATCGATTGCAAAGTGGAACACTTTGTCATGGCCTGCTGCAAGTGTTTTTGTCAGCAGATTGCACAACACACTGCTATTTCCCTGTGACTGGCTCCTGCACACCTTTAGGAAAGAGTCCACATTGATTTTGCTAGTCCTTTTTCAGACACTTTCTGGTTATTGGCAACTCAAGCTTTTTCTCATTTTTCCTATGTTGTTCATTGCCCGTCTGCAAAGGCAGATGTGATGTTAAGGCCCAGTCAAAGATATTCTCCATTGAAGGCTTGCCTTGCACCTAAGTTTCAGATAACGGTCCTCAATTCATGGCTCATTGTTCCATGGATTTTTGTACTCACAATATCATTTGCCACACAAGATGCCACCTTTCCCTCCACAATTGAATGGAAAGGCATAATACCTTGCTGGAACATTTTAGAAACAGATGTGCAAATACATGGCAGATTTTCCCACTGAAGAGGCTCTTACATATTTTTTGAAGCTTGTAAAGAATGACAAGAGGCCTACTGAGCTCCTGCATGCCTTTCAACCATGAACAATGGTCAACTGCTTGCTGCCGAGTGGATGTCCCCCAGCAGCACTAATTTCGTCAAACATCATGCCCCGCACATCTGTCTGGGCCAGCGGTTATGGATGGTGCCTCTCACAGGATTCCAGCTGTTATCTACAGCTGGCACGGCTGGTTCACACTGACGATCGGCTTGTAGCCCACCACCAGGATCAGTTGCATCCCAGGATGGGCACTGGGCCTCCTCCACTGGCTAGGGACCCAACACCGATAATTTGGCTGGTGCCGTCATTCATCCTCCACAGCCAGTTTTCTGTTCGCCACCACTGCTTTCTGCAGCCAGAGCAAGTCCCTCCATCTGCACTGAGCCTGCACAGCTGGCAGCAGTGATTGCAGCTGGGTCACCATCTCCAGCACGTCTCTTTGCCAGTTCAGCGTAGTTGCACCCCAAGCTGGCGCCCTTTGTTGTAGACTCTGATGTGGATATAGCCTCCCTTCCCTTGCTTCTTCAGTCTGCTGGGTGCCCAGGATGGCTGGGGTGCCCTTGTCCCAATCACTTTTGTCTGTATGCACCAATTCCAGTGGACTGGTATCTCTTCGTACCTTTGGCTGCCACTATGGATGCTACCACAGACACTATGGATGTCTCAGCAGTCACAGCGTGGCAGGCGATGAAGTCTGGCCCTCCCCCCATAGTGTAGGAGGAGTGAACTAACTCACTGGTTACTGTCCTACTGTGCACATAAGTTGGGCCACTACAGCAAGCATAGTGCACAGCAGCAATTGAATGGTGCACCATGCAACAACCAATGTGGTTGCCGAGGGCACCCTGCTTGCCAGCAGCAGTCACCTGGTCTGATGTGGATGTACTGCATGACACTAGCGGCAACTGCCAGGAACTGTATCTTTATACAAGGACATTTGCATACTTGAGACTTCAAGTTCTCAGTTGTCAAACCTATTCTAGCCATGTGTTTAGTGTGATTACTCTCTGGGTTCTCATCTTTTCATTGTCATTCCTTCTCTTCCTCATTATAAGAGATGTAAATAAAAAATTTGTTGGAACACTTGACCTAGGTTTTGACAATTTTAAAATTGTCATCTTCAGAAGGTGTAAGGGACCTAAAAATTACATTAGTGTTTACAAAGTAACAACTGTGACCAAAATATTGCATGATAAGGGTACCTACTTATTACATCACATGCTGATTAAGCACACTGAATAAAGCCAAACAGCTCTTGTCATATGAGACATTTGTGCACAAATTGTAATAACCTTCATAGAAATGTCCCCAAAGATAAAGCTGCAAAAAGAAAATGATCTTAGAAATAAAACAGAAAATCATTAAAAAATATGAAATTAGTACACACATACAATCAGTCTGCATCAACTATTTGCACTATCCTCAAGAAAAAGGACAATTTTAAGGAGATAGATACTTCACCGGAAATGACAAGAGTATCTATACAACAATTTCATATTCTGGACAATGTTGAAAGGTTGCTCCTTATGCAGATAAATGAAAAGCAATTGCAAGGCAGTACTATTAAAGAGAACATCGTTTGTGAGAAGGCGAGAATGATTTTCACCAACCTCGTTAAGAAGACCCCAGGACCGTCAGTGGCTGAAGAAGTGTTTAAGAAAAGCCATGGATGGTTTGAGAAGTTTAAGAGAAGAACCGGTGACCACAGCATTGTGAGGCACAACAAAGCAGCCAGCTCTGACACAAAGGCAGCAGAGAACTTCATCAGCAACTTCCAGATGCTCATAGATTCTGAGAGCTATCTGCCACAACAGGTTTTTAATTGTAACTAGATGGGTCTATTACAGAAAAAGACGCCAAAGAAAACCTTTATAACAGCAAAAGAAAATGCTTTGCCTAGTCACAAACCAATGAAAGATCATCTCACACTGATTTTCTGTGCCAATGCAAGTGGTGATTTGAAAATTAAACCACTGCTTATTTTCTATTCAGAAACTCCATGGCTTCAAGGTGTGTAAATTCCAAAAGCACAGGTTAAATGTGATGTAGCAGTTCAACAAAAAGGCTTGGGTGCCACTTGATCTTTTTTGTAATTGGAACAATGAAGTGTTTGGTCCTTCAATGAAAAAAATATTTGCTTGAGGTGAATTTGCCACTCCTTGTCTAGCTTGTTATGGTCAGTGCTCCTGCCCATTCTCCGGGCCTACAAGACCACCTTCTTGAAGACTTTCAGTTCCTCAAGATCCAATTTTGGCCTCCCAAAACCAACCACTCTGTTACTCCAGCATATGGACCAGCAGATTATTTCTAACTTTAAGAAGCTATACATTAAAGCACTCTTTGAGTATTGCTTTCAGTTGGCAGAAGCTACCAGTCTCATTCTTAGAGAGTCTTGGAAATATCACTTCAACAATGTTGGCAGTTTCGGTATGATCAACAAGGTGTCGGAAGGGGTTACCTAGAGAAATCTCACTTCTGCTTGGAAGAAATTTTGGCTGGAGTGCATTGTCTAATGTGACTCTGAGGCATTTGAGTCAGTTCCTGTGGAGCCTGTAGTCAAAGAAATTGTGTCTTTGGGCAAGGGCATTGGACTAGAAGTGGATAGCACTGATATCAATGAGCTTGTGGAAAATCAAAGCCAAAAAATGACCACCAAAGAGCTTATGGAGTTGAAGTGTGTTTCACACCAGGAAGTTGTGGAGAGGAGTTCTTCAGAGCAGAAGAGGAGGCAGTAACAGCAAAGCAACAATCTTCTGGTGCAATAAGAGATATGCTGAAACCAGGGGAATCGCTTGCATCATACATTGAAAATCATCGCCTTAAGAAAGCTGTGGCTACACGTGCTACAAATTTATTTGATGATAATGCTGTGTCGCATTTTTGCCAAGTGTTGAAGCATCGGCGAAAACAAATGACTGTGGATAGTTTCCTAGTAAAAAAGAATTAGTTATGGATTGTGAATAATAAAGTACATAATATTGTGTGCATAATTTTATTTGAATAAATGCAATGAATAAGTTAAAACTTTTGGTTCTTTTTCTGCATGGAATGCATTATCATATTTTACATTAATTTATATGGGATAAATTGTTTCATTAAACGAGTGTTTCATTCTGCAAGCAAGATTCTGGAATGAATTATGCTCGTTATGCGAGGTTCCACTGTAGATATCTGACATCTCATATACACTCATGTATATCTCATGTTCAGAAAAAAACGCAACACCTTGAATGACTAGATGTGTCCTGTTGCCTAGTTGGCACAGGGTCTGCCATGGGCCCTGATACTTGTTCCAGGCTTGATGCATTGACACATATAAGGTGTGAATGGCATCCTATGCTACAGCCATCCATGTTGCATTAACTTGATTCCAAAGTTCATCTGGTATTGTGTCACAGTGCGGAACCCATCGTTTCACCATATCCCACGCCATTTTGATTGGTAACAGGTCTGCCAGTCTGGCAGGCCAGGGCAAAAGATTGACATCCTGTGATACCAAGATGGTATGTGTTTATGCAGCAACATGTTGTCATGCATTGTCTTGATGAAAAATGGCATCTGCGATGTTGTGCATAAGGAGTATCACAAGAAGTCTCACAGGATGTCATTCAGGTAGGTCACACTGGTCACAGTACCCTGGACACACACCAACTGTGTTTTATGGTTGCACCAGACACCATAAGGCCTTGAGCTGGTGCAGTATATCTTGTGTGAATGCAGTCACTGCGATGCCGCTCCCCCTGTCTGTGGTGAACCAAAACGTGGCCATCATTTTCAGACAGACAGGACCCAGATTTGTCCAAAAACACCATATTTTGCCATTCCGGTCCGCAGTGTTGTCATTCCATACACCATTGCCATCTAGAATGTTTCCGCACTTTTGTCAAAGGTAGGCAAGGAAGTGGATGATGCTCTTGTAACCCCTGCTGTAATAAATGGTGATGGACTGTCACCCCTGATAGTGTACGATGTTTTACACTGTTACACTGTTCCACTGTTGCACCAGAGCTGAAGAGGATGCAGGTCTGTCCTGTAATGCCATTTGGATGAGGTGCTTTCTCTAAGAATTACTTTTAACAATTAGTTCATGAGCCCACACAAATTGTAAATGGTTGTGAAAACACACCTGACCTCTTAGCCACAAATAATCCTGATCTGATAGAGCGCGTCATGATGGATACAGGGATTAGTGAACACAAGGTCACTGTAGTGAGGCTCAAAACCATATTGACCAAAATCACTATAAATAAATGCCAAATATATCTATTTAAAACAACAGATAAAAATTCGCTTGATGCCTTCCTAAGACAGAGTCTCCATTCCTTCCAAGCTAATTATGTAAGTGTAGACCAGATATGGCTCAAATTCAAAGATACAGTATTGCAGCTATAGATAGATTCATACCGCATAAGTTAATAAGAGACAGGACTGAGTCACCATGGTACACAAAACACGTCAGAACACTGTTGCAGAAACAACGAAAAAAGCATGCAAAATTCAGAAGAATGCAAAAGTTTCACTGAAACTCAAAATATAGTGCGGACATCAATGTGAGATGCTTTTAATAGTTTCCACAATGAAACATTGTCTCAAAATATAGTAAAAAACCCAAAGAGATTCTGGTCGTATGTAAAGTACACCAGTTGCAGAAAACAGTCAATACCGTCACTGCACAATAGTGATGGAAGTGCTACCGATGATGGTGCCACTAAAGCGGAGCCACTAAATACAGTTTCCCATAATTCCTTCATGAAAGAAGACAAAGTAAAAATTCCAGAATTCGAAACCAGATCAGCTGTTAGCATGAGTGACATAAAAGTAGATATCTTAGGTGTTGAGAAAAAACTCAAATCACTTAAGAAAGGCAAGTCTTCTGGTCCAGATGGTATACCAATCAGGTTCCTTTCAGAGTATGCAGACACAATAGCATCTTTCTTAGCAATCATATACAATCGCCCACTTGATGAAAGCTCTGTTCCTAAAGACTGGAAAGTAGCACAGGTCACACCAGTATTCAAGAAAGGAAATAGGAGTAACCCACTGAATTACAGACCCATATCACTGACCTCAATTTGCAGTAGGATTTTGGAGCATATACTGTACTCGAACATTATGAATCACCTTGAAGAAAATTACTTATTGATACATAACCAATACGGATTCAGAAAATATTGTTCTTGTGCAACACAGCTAGCTCTTTATTCCCATGAAGTAATGAGTGTTGTCGACAAGGGATCTCAGATTGATTCCATATTCCTAGATTTCCAGAAGGCTTTTGATACCGTTCCTCACAAGTGACTATTAATCAAATTGCATGCATGTGGAGTATCGTCTCAGTTGTGTGACTGGATTCGTGATTTCCTCTCAAAGAGGTCACAGTTTGTAGTGATAGCCGGTAAATCATTGAGTAGTATAGAAGTGATATCTGGCATTCCACAAGGTAGTGTCATAGGCCCTCTGCTGTTCCTGATTTACATAAAAGATCTAGGTGATAATCTGAGCAGCTCTCTTAGATTGTTTGCAGATGATGCTGTAATTTACCATGCAGTAAAATCATCAAACGATCTATTCCAATTACAAAATGATCTAGAGAGAATTTCTGTATGGTGTGAAAAGTGGCAATTGGCACTAAACAAAGAAAAGTGAGGTCATCCACATGGGTACTAAAAGAAATCTGATAAATTTTGGGTATACGATAAATCACACAAATCTAAGGACTGTTAATTCGACTAAATACCTAGTAATTACAATTACGAGCAACTTAAGTTGAAAAGACCACATAGATAATATTGTGGGGAAGGTGAAACAAAGACTGCGCTTTGTTGGCAGAACACTTAGAAGATGCGACAAACCCACTAAAGAGTGGGTTTGCCTACATTACACTTGTCCATCCTCTGCTGGAATATTGCTGTGCGGTATGGGATCCATACCAGTTAGGATTGACGGAGGATATCGAAAAAGTGCAAAGAAGGGCAGCTCGTTTCATGTTATCGTGCAATAGGGGTGAGAGTGTCATTGATATGATACACAAGTTGGGGTGGCAGTCACAAGGCAGTCTTATTTGCAGTGAGGTCTATTTATGAAATTTCAATCGCTAACTTTCTCTTCCAAATGCCAAAATATTTTGTTGACACCCACCTATTTAGGGAGAAATTATCATCATAATAAAATAAGAGAAATCAGATCTCGAACAGAAGGATTTAGGTGTTCCTTTTTCCCCACGCGCCATTGGAGAGTGGAATGGTAGAGAAGTAGTGTGAAAATGGTTTGATGAACCCTCTGCCAGGCACTTAAGTGTGAATTGCAGAGTAACCATGTAGATGTAGATGTTGATGTAGAATGCTAATCATTTCTGCAGAACATACAAATGTACATGTCCTGTGAATATGAATGTCCTGTCTCTAATTGCTCATGGTGTTCCGTTTTTTTCGAACATGAGTGTATGATACAGATACTAGAAAAACACGCTACTGGGAAAATAAAATGAGATTAAGAAGTGAACTATGAATACATAGATAAGGTATCAAAAAATCTTTCAGAGGAAAGATAAAGTACTGCTCTTGTTTCTTACATTTTCCTTGCACTCTTTGAAGGAACCTTCTCCTCACCTCGACTCCATCCACTGAACAAAAGATAGCCAACATGTGATAATGCTATGAGGTTTTCAAAGCTATGTTTTATAGGACATATTGTGTTCTTTCTTTTTCTTATAATCCAATATCCTTTGTTAGTATGAAACATCGAGGTAAAAACAAACGTGCTAATTTGGAGAATGGAGTGCCCAGTTTGGAATGTAAACAATGATGAAAAGGATAGATTGCTACTCGCCATGTAGATGACACATTGAGATGCATACAAGCACAGTGAGAAGGCTGTTACACACTAACTTTAGGCCAAAGCCTACTTCTGAATAAAAAGGAAAACACACAAGCAGGCACACCCCATGTACACGTGACTGTTATTTCTGGTTGTCCTAACTGAACTGCAACTGTTGCATTGAACAAAAAGTAGTAACCAAGAGTGGGGCAGGGAATGGGGAGGGGTGGCAAGGTACTGATGTGGGAAGAGAGGAATGTTGTCTGGCAGAGTGTGCGGTAACCAGAAGGCGGCAGGGCAAGGCTGCAAAGAACAGTGTCGGGAGGCTGTGTGGGGGGGGAGGGGGATGGGCAGCAGAAAAGGAGGGGAACAGAGAGAGGGTAAAAGACTGGTGTGTGTGTGTGTGTGTGTGTGTGTGTGTGTGTGTGTGTGTGTGTTTTGGCAGAGCACAATGAATGTGAGGTGACATGAATTAGGAGAAGGTTATAGGACCGGGGGGGGGGGGGGGGCAGGTGGAAACTGTTGGGTGGAGGTGGAGGATGGGAGGATGTGGGGACTGTAGATTATAGGTTGAGACCAGGAGAATTTCAGGAATGGAGAATGTGTCATAAGGATTGCACAGTTCAGAAAATCTGATGATTGTGGGGAGGACCCAGAGGGCCCTAGTCATGAAGCAGCCATTACAGTCAAGCATGTTTTGTTCTGCTGCAGGTTGTGCCACAGGGTGATCCACTTTTCTCTTGGCCATCGTGGGTGGTCTGCGTTCTTCTTGGCCACCATTTGGCGGTGACCATTCATCCTGGTGGACAGCTGCTTGATAGTCACCAAACTGTGTTGAAGAGGAAAGTGGACCTCCCTGTGGCACAATGTGCAGTTAACATAACATGCTCAATTTTAATGGCTACTTCACAAACCAGGCCATCTGCATCTTCACTTCCACCACCAGTTTTTCTGAACTGCGCTGATGGGAGTTACCTTAACATCTCATTCTCTCCTCATGAAATTATCATGGCTTCAACCCTCCTGGCCCACACTCTCCACCCAACAGTTTCTGCACCCTCTGTCCTACAACCTACTCCCAGTTCATGCCACTTGATTGTCATAGTGCTCACTGTGTGCTTCCCTCCTTTTCCACTCCCCCTCCCCCTCCCCCTCTCCCCACAACATCATGACTCTATTCCTTGCAGCCTTGTCCTGATGTCTTCTAGCCCTGCACGCGCTCCGCCAGACAGCACTCTTCTCTCTCCCCCCGCCTGTACTCTGCCATCCCCATCCTTCCCTGTCCCACTCCAAATTACTACTGTTGTTCAATGTAACAGCTGTGGTCTGACTAGAGAGGTCAGAAACAGCATGTGTGTGTGTGTGAGGTGTGCCTGCTTGTGTGAACATGTGTGTGTGTGTGTGTGTGTGTGTGTGTGTGTGTGTGTTTTCCTTTCTTTTTTGAAGAAGGTTTTGGCCTAAAGCTTAGTGGGTAATGGTCTGTTTATTGTGCCTGTCTACAACTCAGTGTGTCATCTTTATGGTGTGTAGCAATCTGTTGTTGTTGTTGTTGTTGTGGTCTTCAGTCCTGAAACTGGTTTGATGCAGCTCTCCATGCTACTCTATCCTGTGCAAGCTTCTTCATCTCCCAGTACCTACTGCAACCTACATCCTTCTGAATCTGCTTAGTGTCTTCATCTCTTGGTCTCCCTCTACGATTATTACCCTCCATGCTGCCCTCCAATACTAAATTTGTGATCCCTTGATGCCTCGGAACATGTCCTACCAACCGATCCCTTCTTCTGGTCAAGTTGTGCCACAAACTTCTCTTCTCCCCAATCCTGTTCAATACTTCCTCATTAGTTATGTGACCTACCCATCTAATCTTCAGCATTCTTCTGTAGCACCACATTTCGAAAGCTTCTATTCTCTTCTTGTCCAAACTATTTATCGTCCATGTTTCACTTCCATACATGGCTACACTCCATACAAATACTTTCAGATATGACTTCCTGACACTTAAATCTATACTCGATGTTAACAAATTTTTCTTCTTCAGAAACGCTTTCCTTGCCATTGCCAGTCTACATTTTATATCCTCTCTACTTCGACCATCATCAGTTATTTTGCTCCCCAAATAGCAAAACTCCTTTACTACTTTAAGTGTGTCATTTCCTAATCTAATTCCCTCAGCATCACCCGACTTAATTCGACTACATTCCACTATCCTTGTTTTGCTTTTGTTGATGTTCATCTTATACCCTCCTTTCATGACACGGTCCATTCCATTCAACTGCCCTTCCAAGTCCTTTGCTGTCTCTGACAGAATTACAATGTCATTGGTGAACCTCAAAGTTTTTATTTCTTCTCCATGGATTTTAATACCTACTCCTAATTTTTCTTTTGTTTCCTTTACTGCTTGCTCAATATACAGATTGAATAACATCGGGGAGAGGCTACAACCCTGTCTTACTCCCTTCCCAACCACTGCTTCCCTTTCATGTCCCTCGATTCTTATAACTGCCATCTGGTTTCTGTACAAATTGTAAATAGCCTTTCGCTCCCTGCATTTTACCCCTGCCACCTTTAGAATTTGAAAGAGAGTATTCCAGTCAACATTGGCAATAGCTTTCTCTAAGTCTACAAATGCTAGAAACGTAGGTTTGCCTTTCATTAATCTTTCTTCTAAGATAAGTCGTAAGGTCAGTATTGCCTCACGTGTTCCAGTGTTTCTACGGAATCCAAACTGATCTTCCCCGAGGTCGGCTTCTACTAGTTTTTCCATTCGTTTGTAAAGAATTCGTGTTAGTATTTTGCAGCTGTGGCTTATTAAACTGATTGTTCGGTAATTTTCACATGTCAACACCTGCTTTCTTTGAAATTGGAATTATTATATTCTTCTTGAAGTCTGAGGGTATTTCGCCTGTTTCATACATCTTGCTCACCAGATGGTAGAGTTTTGACAGGACTGGCTCTCCCAAGGCCGTCAGTAGTTCCAATGGAATGTTGTCTACTCCGGGGGCCTTGTTCCGACTCAGGTCTTTCAGTGCTCTGTCAAACTCTTCACGCAATATCGTATCTCCCATTTCATCTTCATCTACATCCTCTTCCATTTCCATAATATTGTCCTCAAGTACATCGCCCTTGTATAGACCCTCTATATACTCCTTCCACCTTTCTGCTTTCCCTTTTTGCTTAGAACTGGGTTTCCATATGAGCTCTTGATGTTCATACAAGTGGTTCTCTTACCTCCAAAGGTCTCTTTAATTTTCCTGTAGGCAGTATCTATCTTACCCCTAGTGAGATAAGCCTCTATAGTAGCAATCTATACTTTTCATAATAGAACAATGGAAAATCCAGGATGGAATAATAATAATAATATTATGGAAAGGATAGTTGCTACTTACCATACAGCGGAGATGCTGAGTCGCATATAGACATAACAAAAAACTGTCGGACAAAGCGCACGCACGCGCGCGCACACACACACACACACACACACACACACACACACACACACACACATGACCATAATCTCCAGCTGCCAGGGCCCGATTACAAGCAGCAGTGCGTGATGGGAGAAACAACTAGGTGGTGGGGGGTAAGGAGGAGGCTGGGGTGGGGAGTGGGAGGGAGGGAGGGATAGCAAGATAGGGGTGGGGGGGGGCGGCAAAGTGCTGCTTGTAGGAGCATACAGGAAGGAGGTAGAGAGATGGTAGAGTGGATAGGTGGAGTCAGGTAGTTAGATTGAGGGCGGGGAGGGGGGGAGAGCAGAAAAGGAGAGAAGGAAACAAATCGTGGGCATGTGCGTTGGTGGAACAGTGTAGTGTAGTGTAGTGCTGGAATGGGAATAGGCGGGTAAGGACAATGACAAACAAACATTGAGGCAAGGAGGGTTATGGGATTGTAAGGGGAGTTCCTATCTGCGCAGTCCAGAAAAGCTGGTGTTGGTGGGAAGAATCCAAATGGCACAAACTATGAAGCAGTCATTAAAATGAAGAATGTTGTGTTGGGCAGGGTGTTCAGCAACAGGGTGGTCCAGTTGTGTCTTGGGCACAGTTTGTCCATGGCCATTCATGTGGACAGTCAGCTTGTTGGTTGTCATGCCCACATAGAATGCAGAAACATGGTTGCAGCTTAGCTTGTAGAGCACACGACTGATTTCACATGTAGCCCAGCCAGTGCACAAGGACATAGTGTAGGTTTGGTGGGTGGTGGAATTCTGCTATGGGAGGGGTGAGAAGGATAATGCATAGCACATTTGTCATTTCAGGCCAAGACTAGAGGTAGTCGAAAGCTTTGTGGAGAATGTGATTCAGTTGCTCCAGTCCTGGATGGTACTGAGTCACGTGGGAATGCTCCTCTGTGGCCGGATGGGAGGAGGGGTGTGTGTGGGGGGGGGGGGGTGGGGGTGGCACAGGGTGTTTGGGAAGTCATGGGTGACTGGAGAGATAAGGCATGGGAGATCTGTTTTCTGTTTTTGTAAAAGGTTGGGAGGGTAATTACAGTCTGTGAAGGCATCAGTAAGACCCTTGATGTATTTCGAGAGGGGTTGCTCATCGGTATAGATGTGATCGCTGCAGTTGGCTTGGCTATATGGGTGGGACTTGTTGGTATGGAATGGGTGGTAGCTGGTGAATTGGAGGTATTGCTGGTGGTTGGTTGGTTCGACATGGACGGAGATACTGATGTAGGCATCTTTGACGTGGAGATCAGCATTGAGGAAGGTGACTTGTTGGATTGTAGAGGACCAGGCGAAGCAAATGAGGTTCAAATGGTTCAAATGGCTCTGAGCACTATGGGACTTAACATCTATGGTCATCAGTCCCCTAGAACTTAGAACTACTTAAACCTAACTAACCTAAGGACAGCACACGACACCCAGCCATCACGAGGCAGAGAAAATCCCTGACTCCGCCGGGAATCGAACCCGGGAACCCGGGCGTGGGAAGCGAGAACGCTACCACACGACCACGAGATGCGGGCAGCAAATGAGGAAGAAGGTGTTGAGGTTCTGGAGGAATGTGGATAGAGTGCCCTCACCCTGGATCCAGATCATGAAGATGTCATCAGTGAATCTGAACCAGGTGAGGGGTTTGGGATTCTGGGTAGTTAGAAAGGATTCCTCTTGATGCCCCTTGGTAGGTTGGCATGGGATAGTGCCTTGGGGATGCCCATAACCCTACCTCAGATTTATTTATAGGTGATGGCTTCAAAGTAGAAGTAATTGTGGGTGACGATATAGTTGGTCATGGCAACTAGGAATAAAGTTGTAGGTTTGGAATCCATCGGGTGTTCGGAAAGGTAGTGTTCAATAGCAGCAAGACCATGAGCATTAGGGATGTTAGTGTAAAGGGAGGTTGCATCAATAGTGAGGAGCAGGGCACCATGCAGTGAAGGTACAGGAACTGTGGAGAGTCAGGTTGTGGGTAACAGGCTGAAAGTGTTGATCTATGAGAGAAGATGTTCTCTCAGTGGGAGCACAGTAACCAGCCACAATGGGGCATCCTAGGTGGTTGGGTTTATGGACTTTAAGAAGTATGTAGAAGGTAGGAGTGTAGGAAGTGGTAGGGGTCAGGAGAGAGACTGAATCTGGGGAGAGATTCTGGAATGGGACTAAGGACTTGAGGAAAGACAGAGATACTGCTGGATTTCTGGACTAGGATCACTGTGGCAGGGTTTGTAGGTGGATGAATCTGACAGCTGGCGGAGTCCTTCTACCAGGTAATCCTTGTGGTTAAAAACAACAGTGGTGGAGCCTTTGTTAGCAGGTAGGATTATAAGGTCAGGATCAATTTTTAAGTGGTGGATTGCAGTTTTTTTTTGCAGATGTAAGGTTAATTTGCATGTTGAGGAATTTGGGGAATGATGGTATGAAATGTCTGAGGTTAAATTCTAGAAAGTTAATGGGGTGATTTGGGGGCATTGGGGGTGGATTGTGATTGGTTGGAAGAGTGAACTGAGTCAGGCAGGATTCAACATTGGTCACTAGTTGAGTCTGATTGGTAAAGTTGATGCCAAAAAGCGTTTCCACTGTAGAGACTGGTAGAAGGAGAGAAGGTCTTTAACAAGTCCTGCAATGTTGGGGCAAAAGGTGAGGCCTTTGGAAAGGGGTGTTATTTTTGTGAGGCTAAGAATTTTGGACAAAAGGTTCATAACTGTGTTTTGGGTCTATTTGGTTGGTGGGAAGTAGTTTTTGAAGGTGGGGTAAATGTAGTAGGTCTGTTATCCAGGGTTTGTCAGCTGTGAGGGGATGTGGGGGAGGTTTGGAGGTTGTTGTTGATGTGGTGGATAGTGGTAGTCCAAGGTGGGAATGGGAAATGAACAGGGTGGAGATTTTTTTGAGGTGGCATTGTGCATGTTGCCCTAGGTCCTGGAGGGCAAGAGTTTCAGTGTGCGATATGGGATCCAGGAATTTCAGATTACGTAGCAGGAGAATTTTACAGATGGAGAGGAGATTTGGGCCTGACTGATATGGTTTTGCAGAACTCTGCTGGTGAGGGTTATGGATTGATGGAATTTGAACAGAAACAGGTCATTGTGGAAGTGGTAGCTGTAGATGGGTGATTTGGTAGTAACGCCATTTGGAGGGAATCCTTGAGCCAAGCAGCAATGCAGGAACAGAATGCGGAACTGGGTTCGGACTAGGTATAAGGAAACTTTTCTGTATTGACACATACGTAAGAAGCAAGGATCCATGGTGGAGGATAAAAATGCGTAACAGTACATCCGACAAAATTCGCAAAAATGCACCCAAACACGTGGGGAAAAAACCATGAAAAAGATAAAGTAAGGGGACACAAGGTGAAATCTGAGTGAGTAGGCTGATAATGAAAGGTGAAAACCAACTGAAATTGGCGTGAAAACACAGTGAGACCATAGAAAAAATAAATAAAAAGATAGTAATGTGGGTTGCAGTTCCGTGGGTGTATAAGTGTGAAGAAGGGGGTGGCAGATGTGACTAGATTTCGTGAAGTTAGAATGTGCCAGCTGGAATGTAGAGGAGAGAAGTTGGGGGTGGGGAGGGGAGGGTGGGATACAAGTTCATGTGGCACAGGAAGGTACAGAAAATGGCATGCAAGAATCTGCGGGAGTCACAAAGATAGAGTGATCAATTTGGAGGTCAGCAACAGTTGGTGGGGTCCTGTGTGCAGCCAAGATGGTTGATACAGTGTGGCTTGTATGTAGAATGTGCACTGCAATTTGGAAGGAAACAAATGAAACACAGGGAAGAAGAGAAAGGAGGACAGACGTTGGATACAGTAATGCATTAGAAAATAGCAACAAAGGAAAACAGCACTGGGTTACAGGATGGAAGAAAAGCCATCAGACAAAAATCTAACAATGGAAAATCCAGGATGGAATAATAACAATATTATGAAAAGGATAATTGCTACTAATCATGTGGCACAGGTGCTGAGTCGCAGATAGGCACAACAAAAAGATTGTCCAACAAAGCTTTCAGTCAAACGAGCCTTCATCAGAATAGACAAAACACACATGCATGTGTGAACACAACTCACACACACACACACACACACACACACACACACACACACACACACAAAAACCACAGTCTCTGGCTGCAAGGGCCAGATTACGAGCAGCAGCACACTGATGGGAGAAGCAACTGGGTAGTGGGGTAAGGAGAAGGCTGGGGCAGGGTAGGGGTAGGGGACAGTAAAATGCTGCTTTTGGGAGCATACAGGGATGAGGTGGGGAGAGGGTAGAGCAGCTAGGTGAACCCGGGAGGTTAGACAGAGGGCAGGGGAGGGGGGGGTGGGTGGGTTGCGGGCAGCAGAAAAAAGAGAAGTAATCAGTGGGTTGTTTAGTGGTGGAATGGAAACAGGGAAGGGGATAGGTTGGTAAGGACAGAGACTAACAAATGTGCGTGCATGTGTGCTGCATGCTTTGCATGTGTGTGTTGTCTATTCTGATGAAGATATAGTGAGTAGTAACTACCCTTTTCATAACATTGTTATCTTTCCATAATTGTTTGTATGCTAATTTGATTCATTCTTAACTGAAATGTTCAGTGCACATCACTCAGCAACCGCCTTCAGAGGTAATATGGCAATAGCATTACATACTTTAAGTAGTTGTTATACATACAAATCTCCAGACTTTACTTCTCAACATTTCTCTCTTGTGAGACTCAATAGTGTTTCATGTTTGTAGTGTTCATGGCCATGAAATGGTTACCCAAATATTTATTTTGTTTCAGCTCTTCATTTCTGTTTTTGATAGTTTAAATAAGGATCACAGAATTCATTATTGGAGAGAACAGAGTGTATTTCATTATCTCTGTAATATTATTTTACCAAAATTTTAGTTAAAATAGTGAAAATTATGGTAGCTTATATACACACATTATGATTGTAGCAATCCATTGATTAAACAATGGAAAATTTGGGATGGAGTACAACAGTGCGTGCTATTCATCCCTTTACCTCCCCCTTGTTTCTCATGTACCTTTACTACTCATCCCATCTGAGATCGATGATCGCTTCAGTCAGGCAACCTGGAGATGGCAACAGCTGTGTGTGTGTGGTGTGTGTGTGTGTGTGTGTGTGTGTGTGTGTGTGTGTGTGTTGCCTGTATGCCACTCAGTGCCTCCTCCATGTGGTGAGTAGCATCACATCATCCATGACTACTGTATTTGTTTTTTCCACATACATTGGCTTTTCATCAGAGTGACTGAAAACTTTGCATACAGAGGATGAAGGGAAAAAAAGATTTTCCAAAAATTGTTCCCTGTCTTCAAAATTTCATTAGTGATAACAGTATCACTATATGATCCAAGAGCAATGTTGAAAGCATTGAAACTATATAGTTTTAACGTTACTACAACATTTTCCGTACTGAAATGGCTTTTCTGTGGGCTCTGATTCCAAATAGCCATGGCAATAAAATGGATATGTGCTCAATTTGTACATGTCACTGCAGAAGATGTTCAGTCAGTTGACACAGCATTGAGGTCTATAAGTTGATTTTCACTTTTCCCATGGTATTATCATTATTATAAAATTATTATTATTATATGTAGCAATGTCAACCCAATGTCATAAGGAAACCAGAATACAAACAAACTGAAACCATTAAATAATTGTAATGTTTTAGTTCTAATTGGTAGTTCAAATGATGGCTACAAAAGTGATGGAAAAGGCATCTGTTGAACTGAAATTATGTGCATATATGAACATAATGTTTATCAACATACCACTTAGTTATGACCTGATTAAGGTATCTCGTGTACATCAAGAATAGGAGAGCTCAAATATTTGTTTCTGAAAAATCTGCTACAGGTCAAAAATATTAGTGTTATAGACAAATAAAAATGTAAGAAGATTCCATACACGCTGTGGACTTCACTTAATGGCCTTGGCAAGAAATATTTGTGTAACATAATTATAGCTCATAGGGAGGAAAAAATAACCAAGTTGAGGTCAAATAAGTTACTGCTAAGTTGGCCATCAGACTGTACAGATGTTTTTTTCTTATAAGCAATGTGGGAAAGTCCAGGAAAATGCAGAATATTAATGATCAGAACTGCTTTGTGACTGTCAAATAAACAATTAAGCTAGCAGTTACCACAAAGATTCAAGTGTCTTCAAAGCAGTGCTGGTTGAAAAAATATTGGTCACACTTTTTAAAAAAAAGTGACTACAGTGTAACTTTATCGCATTCTGAAGGTCACAACATCACACGACAACACACTACATGATGTTATATGCCACGGTGGAAGAGCTTGTGTCCAAACTGTTATGGTGTGGTAACTGTCTACTACACATATGTGACACCTTCAGTTATGGAAGCAAGTAAATAGTCTTACCATCAAAGTAGCTGGCTACAACATCCCTCTTCTGGGATGGCACATAGGATTAAAATTGACTCAGCTTGTGCTGGCTCCAGTGAGGATGAAGGGGTGTCACCTCCTGGGGCTTTACATCTCAGTGTCCTGTATGGGCAGTTGGGTGAGGAGAGTAGAATGAGATGTGTCTGTGTGATTGCACTGCATCAGTTCACATTTGACACTGGGATCTGTGGGGGTGCAGTTGGGAGATATCAGGACTAGCTGAGTTAGAGGAGAAGTGGGAAACCACTTTATGGTCACTGTAGAGTGATGTTGGTGGGAGCAGTTGCCCCTCCAAAGAAGCAGCAGCAGCTGCTGATGATTATGCTGTGGCTACTGCTGCTGCTATAATGGCAGCAGGGGAGAAAGGATGAGGCAGTGGCTGTCACATACGTAGTCTTGACTATTAGTCATAAGGGATGGTCGGCATGGATAAAAGTTGGCTCCGCAACTGGTTTTGATGGTACCACCAGTGGAGTCTTTCAGTGTCTAAGTTGTAATGCCTCTGGACACTTATGGTGGTAGTGGGGAGACATCCTGGATGTCACCTGTAAGCTTGCCTCTAAGGAGCAGTGAAGATATGCTGTATGCCATCTCAAGTGAAAAACTCCACAAAGGGTTTGGAGGTGAGCTTGAGGCTGTTAGCAGTTACCAGAGCTCATGGGAGGCCTTTGATTGTGAACACCTGCATGAGTGCTTTAATCATCACCTATGTCATCATGGAATACAAGCTGGTGACATGTGGGAACTCTGTGAAAGGGTCCTTGACAATTAGCCACATTGAGTTGAGAAAAGGCCTGCAAAGTCTATTTGAAACTGGTCATAAGGAGCAGCAGGCTGGGACCAGGATGAAAAATGTGTTGGAGGTGATGCATGCAGGAGAGTGCTGTCAGGATGTGAGCAGGCAAGTGCCTTGATGTGTTTGTCAATAGTTGGTCAGTCAGCACAGTGGCAGGCTAAGGGCTTCATCTTTATGACACTCAAATGATCATGTGAAGCAGCATCTGTATGTGGTTCTGGTGCAATGATTGATGCCATGACTAGAAAGTCATTTAAAGTGAATAGAACCTCTGAATCGATATGGAAGCACACAAACTCCTGTTGGTCAAATTCTGCATTGACACCAGCCAGGAGTTGGGAAAAAATGTCTGCATTCACATGCTGGTTGCTTACTTTGTATGTGATGGAATACTAATGTGTAGATAAAAAGAAGGCCCAACACTGTAAGGAATGTACAGTTTCACTGAGCAACAATAAGCAAGAGCCTAATAAAGTGAGCAAAGATTTGTGATTGGTCATTCAATGGAGTTTAACATCATAGAGATATGTGTGAAATTTGTATACTGAGAACATAATTGTGAGAGCCTAATTTTAAATTTTAGCAAATTTTTGTTGGGTCTTATTTATTGTTTTGCAAATGAAAGCTATCAGCTGTTCTGGCCCTTCTGCTTCCTGGTGTTAAAGGATGATACAGGTACCATGCTGGAAAGCATCTGCGGCAAGAATTGAGGGTTTCATGTGTCAACACAGCACCAAACGAGGTGTCCTTTGTGGTGGTCCATTGACGAGCGAAAAAACATATTGTCACATGTGATTGGCAGACAGGTTTGGACCCCCTTGTTTTGGAGGACACTGAAGGGTTGTGCAATCCGTGCTAATTTTCCATATTGGTCCACCTTGCTCATGATAAATTGTAGTTATTGTTATGTTCTGGGATGGGGATGTACCGTCAGTGATTTGTACATTGTGTTTGGTAAGAGCTATCACATTTTTGTTTGTAATGAATCCCAGGTACTTGACCGAATATTGAAAAAAATTACACTTTAGGACAGCACTTCGTTAGGCAGAAAAAAGTGAGTGCAAGTCTCCAAGATGCTCACAGATCTCAGACCCCATGATGATTATATTGTTGAGGAAGTGGTGACATGACAAAATATCTCAGATCAGTTGTTCCCGAAAAGAAAGGAAGGAAGATTAGGGTTTAATGTCCCATCAACATCTAGGTTATTAGAGATGATCCAAGTATCTTTGCAAAAAGGCAAGTGCACTAGAAAATTCAAAATGTAGGCATTGGTATTAGTAGACACCAAATGGGGTGTTCAGAAATATCATCTGTTTGGGGTATGGATGTAAAGGTAGTTCCAAGTATGCCTCTGACATATTGATTGGGCAGGATGGGATAGCCAATAAAATGATTAAAACATTATATCACATAGTCGCACCTCCATTAACTCAAATAATCAGGTCATCTTTTGAACAGGGATGTGTTCCTGATATGTTGAGGTATGCAGAATTTAGATCTCTGTTCACGAAAGGGTTGAGGGAAAATGTCATCGTATTTCTATCCTAACAGTCCTGCCAGAATGGAGAAAGTACCTTCAATGCAAATTCAAAATTTTATTGTGAAAAATGATGATATTCTAAGTAATCAATCTGGATTCCAGCAGGGGAAAAACACTCTGGATACTGTGAACAACTTTATTGAAAAGATAAGCAAAGCATTAGATCAGAGGTGTAAAGTTGCAGGTGTCTTCTGTGATCTTCTAAAAGCCTTTGATTCAGTAAACCATGACTCGCTGATCTACAAATTAGATAAATATGGAAGATTAAGGGCTGTGTTCAGCAGTGTTTTACATCATTCCTGCAGAACAAAAAAACCAAGAGCAACTGTCATTCCAAATGCAGTGAATTATTATTCTAAATGGAGTACAGTATCACAATGAGAGACTCAAGGCTCCATTCTAAGGCCAATGCCTTTCCTATTCAATGTAAATATTTCACCCATAAATGTAAATTTCGTATCAGTTCCATTTGCAGATGATAATTCTGTTTTAATAGAAGCTGATAGTGCAGAAAAAATCCTGACCGTGTTGTGAGCACACTCAATACCCTATAGAAAACTAATTCCAGTTAAATGGGTTGAACATGAACACTGCAAAATCCTGTATGGCACACTTCAAAACCAAACATTCAAAATGTGAAGAGCTTAAAGTATAGTATACTAATCAACTTACAGAAGAACTTGATACAGTTAAATTTCTTGTGTTAAAAGTGTAAAAGAACTTAGGATGGAATAAACATGTTAAATTCTTATCAAATAAATAAAATAGTTTTGCATCTGCAATGCAAATACTGGCAAATGCTACTGACAGGAATACATAAAAAATAGTGTATCTTACTTATTTTGAAACTGTCATTAGGTGTGGTACAGGTGTGTAAATAAAGTTTAAAGGCTGCTCTCAAAACACAAAATTCATTGAACACTTTCATATATCAGACTAAAATTCTTCAAAATAGATGCCTTGAGAAGCCACACACCACTGCCAATGAGATTTCCAGTGCTGGTAAGCTCCCTGGAACTCCTTAAACAGAATGCTGTTCAAAACCCTTGTCAAAGCCTTTTGGACCACTGTGACACTATCATACCACTTCCCTTTCAGGTCTCTCTTCATCCAGGGGAGCAAAAAGAAGTCACTGGGGTGAGGTCAGGGCTATAGGGAGGCTGCAGCAGCATTGCCATGTTGAACTGGGTTGAAACTTCAGTGATGGTGGGGCAGGTGTGAACGGTCACATTGCCATGGTGGAGAATCCAGTCGTCTTTCTTCTCTGAGCGGACTCGGCAGACTCGATCCCTCAAACAGCGGACCACTCCAGTATAATACTGACCATTGACAGTGTGCCCAGCAGGCACAAACTCTTTGTGGATCATTCCTTTTATGTCAAAGAAAGCAATGTTCATGCTTTTCACATGTGACTTGCTCATGCAGGCTTTCTTTGGCTTTGATGATGTGGAGGTGTGCCACTCCGAGCTTTGCCTCTTCAGCTCTGGATCATGTTTGAAGACCCAGGTCTCATCACCAGGTTTGGTTTGTAAACATTCAAGCATTTCCCGCGAAACAGCCAGGTGCTGCTCCTTCTTTTCATTGGAGAGCACTTTAGGGACAAGTTTCACGCACACTTTTCACATCATTAGATCTTCCATGAAACACAGTTTGGTGATTCAAACCCACTTCATCTGCAATCATTCTGATGCAGAGACGTTGGTCTCTGTTTAAAACTTGACACGCTTTGGCCAGATTTTCTTCAGTTCTGCTCGTTGAAGGTCTTCCTCCAAATATTCGCGGCCATCTTTGAACCTCTTGTGCCACATGAAAACCATGGTACATGACATGGCGTATTGTTTATAGGCCTCTTGAATCATTTCGAACATTTCCATACTGGTCTTGTTCAGTTTTACACAATATTTGATCAGATACCACTGCTCCAAGAGACACTGCATTTTGTATGCTCCAATTTCTCAGTGACATTTTGAAACAGTCACTCCCTCCACCTGCGACGTTTTCACTCGAGCATTTCACTGGCAAATGCCAATACTTAGCTCACTTAGCCAGCACATCCCCATCCCCCACGTGACGCAGGTGGTGAGACCGGTCTGTGCGCGCAGCACTATTCAGGAAAAAATCAGTCTTGAACTTTATTTACACACCCTGTATGGTTTTCTGGGACAGTTCAAGTAACATATCACAGATATTGAAGCTGCAGTAGAAAATTGTTGAATACATGTGTACTGCACGGCAAAAAGAACCTTTCATCCATTATTTCAAAAACTACAAATTCTGTTTCTTCCCTATAAATTTACAAAAATATAATTTTCTTAGACAGCAGACAAAAATTATTTGAGGAGAATCATTTTAGCCATGCCCCCAATGTGACAAAACCAGAGAATTTTATGATTCCCTTGCACCAGCTGAAATTATATGCACAGACTCCATTGTGTATGGTGAAGAAAATATATGATAAATTAATTGGCAAAAACATATGTAATATGAAACCAGATCATCTAAAAAATAAAGCTGCAGAAGCTTTTGTGCGAGAAATGTTACTATTTGGTAGAGGAACTCATGAAGGATAAACTGATT
The DNA here is from genome assembly GCF_023864345.2 of Schistocerca serialis cubense. NCBI lineage: Eukaryota > Metazoa > Arthropoda > Insecta > Orthoptera > Acrididae > Schistocerca > Schistocerca serialis. Next base: position 246,917,259 of record NC_064639.1, on the reverse strand, counting down.
ATGTGAACTAGATTTCACTTAGTATTAGATTTTTTTTCTATGTCAAAACTGTAGGATGAAGTGGTTATTGGCGTTGGTTATCTGTTTGTAGTGAAGTTTTACTACAATGTTTGACATGTCTCGTGTACTGGATTGATTTTGGTGATGTATGTTACGAGACTAATACATCATAGTTCCATAGAGACTCGCCTTCGTTACTGGATTTACAGAACACAATTTGTGAATGAATTTGTGGCCAGTTACTGTACCCCCACTGAGAGAATCTCTGCTCTCATAGACCAACACCTTCAACCTATTACCCGGAACCTACCCTCCTATATAAAAGATACCAACCGTTTCCTCCACCGACTCTCCACAGTTCCTGTCCCTTTACCACATGGCACTCTGCTCGTCACTGTTGATGCCGCCTCCCTGTACACTAACATTCCTAATGCCCATGGCCTTACTGTTATTGAACACTACCTTTCCCAGTGCCCTATGGATTCCAAATCAACAACCTCCTTCCTAGTCATCATGACCAACGATATCCTCACCCACCATTACTTTGCCTTTGAAGGTGTTACCTACAAACAAATCCGGGGTATGGCCATAGGCACCCACATGGCACCATCGTATGCCAACCAATTCATTGGCTATCTAGAGGAGTCTCTCCTAAAAACCCAGAATCCTAAACCCCTCACCTGGTTGAGACTCATTGATGACATCTTTGCTATCTGGATCGAAGGTGAGGAAACCCTGTCCACATTCCTCCAGAACCTCAACAACTTCTCCCCCATTTGCTTCACTTGGTCCTACTCAACCCAACAAGACACCTTCCTAGATGTTGACTGTGGTGTCACCGCCAGACACCACACTTGCTAGGTGGTAGCTTTAAATCGGCCGCAGTCCATTAGTACATGTCGGACCCGCGTGTCGCCACTTTCAGTGATAGCAGACCGAGCGCCACCACACGGCAGGTCTAGAGAGACGTACTAGCACTCGCCCCAGTTGTACGGACGACGTAGCTAGCGATGCACACTGACGAAGCCTCGCTCATTTGCAGAGCAGATAGTTAGAATAGCCTTCAGCTAAGTCAATGGCTACGACCTAGCAAGGCGCCATTAGTAACATTGCATGTATCTATGGAGTCTCACTTATATCGTCAGTAGCGATGTACCACAAGGATGGATTAAAGTTAAGTATTCCAGCAGCTACGTACTTTTCTTTATAGCATTCATTACGTATCCTGTTTCAGACCTCACGCCATCCTGCTTAAGCTTAGCGCGTGCCTTTCGGCTTCCTCGCATTGTGTCTAGGCTGTCTTGCCTAGACACAACATTGACCTCCACCTCAAAGATGGCTACATCAGTACCTTCGTCCATATAAAACCTACTAACCACCAGCAGTACCTCCACTTTGACAGCTGCCACCCATTCCATACCAAGAAGACCCTTCCATTCAGCCTAGCCACCCATGGTCATCACATCTGCAGTGACGAGCAGTCCATCTCAGAATATACCGAGGGTCTCACTCAAGCCTTCACTGACCGTAATTATCCTCCCAACCTTGTACAAAAACAAATTTCCGGTGCCTTATCTTTCCAGTCTCCAACCACCTCCCAAAGTCCCATTGTCTGGCTAGAGGGGAGCATTCCCCTAATAACTCAGTACCACCCAGGACTGTAGCAACTGAATTACATTCTCCAACAGGGTTTTGATTGCCTCTCGTCGTGCCCTGAAATAAGAAATGTCCAACCCACTATCCTTCCTACCCCTCCTACAGTGGTATCCCGCTGTCCACTGAACCTACACTATATACTCGTCCATCCTCACACAACCTCTGCTCCCAATCCCTTACCTCATGGCTCATACCCCTGTAATAGACCTAGATGTAAGACCTGTCCCATACATCCTGATACCAACACCTACTCCAGTCAGGTCACTAACATCACTTATCCCATCAAAGGCAGGGCTACTTGTGAAACCAGTCATGTGATTTACAAGCTAAGCTGCAACCACTGTGCTGCATTCTATGTAGGCATGACAACCAACAAGCCATCTGTCCACATGAATGGCCACCGACAAATTGTGGCCAAGAAACAAGTGGAACACCCTGTTGCTGAACACGCTGCCAAACACGATATCCTTCATTTCAACGGCTGCTTCACAGCCTGTGCCATATGGATCCTTCCCACTAACACCAGCTTTCCTAAATTGCGCAGGTGGGAGCTTTTGGCGCAATACATCCTATGTTCCTGTAACCCCCCTAGCCTCAACCTTCATTAGTCACTGTCCTCACCCATCCAGCCCCCTCCCTGTTTCCATTCCAGCACTACATAGTCATCATTTCACTACCACACCCAGTCTTTTTATTTCTCTCCTTTTCCACTGCTCCCCTCCCCCCCCCCCCCCCCCCCCACCTCTCCCCAGCCCTATGTCTAAATTTCAGCACATCACTGTCCGCCACCCCCAACCATACTATCCCTCCCCCTCCTCACCCCAGCCTCCTCCTATCCCCACCCAGTCGCCACTCCCATCATGCACTGGTGCTACTGCTTGCAGTGTGGTTTCAGTTGCCTGAGATTGCAGTCTCTCTCTCTCTCTCTCTCTCTTTCTCTCTCGCTCTCTCTCTCTCTGTGTGTGTGTGTGTGTGTGTGTGTGTGTATTATTGACAATGATCTTAATGGCCAAAAGCTATAATTGTGAGAATCTTTTTGTTGTGCCTATCTGCGGCTCGGCATCTCCGCTATATGGTAAGCAGCAACTTTCCGTCTCTAATATTGTTAAGTTTGTGAATGAATATAGTTAAGACGTTGGACTCATGATCAGGAAGAGTAGGGTTTTAGATCCCTGTATGGCCATCCAGATTTAGGTTGTCCATGCTTGCCATAAATCATCTCAGAGAAATGTGTGAATTACTTGTTTCAAAATCTATGATTATTTCCTTCCTCCTTTTCATGTCATATTTGAGCATGCTATCCATCTCTAAATACTTTGTTGTCAGTCCAACCAAACTGACTGGAATCATGTGCAACAATCAGATCTTAGAGGGTCTCTTGCAGCACATGATGAAGAGGACTAGATCAGTTGCCAAAATACATAGTGAGCATAGAGTCTTTCCCAGACAATAAAAAATTATTTCTGAGGAACTGTACTAGATATACCTGTATGGTTTGTTGTAAATGGTGGATTAATTCTTGAAGATTTTATGGATACACTTGTAAATGTGCTCTTGCAGCATGAGTTACAGGAATTTCATCCATGAGTAGTGTTTCAGAAAGGTGGTGCAGTGCCACACTTTGGAGTTACTTTTTCACTAGTTCTAGGATGAAACTTTTGTGGACAGATGGGTCAATGGATGATCCAGTATCATGGCCATCACACTCACCATACATAACCCATCTTGTATCTTTTGTATGGGGTTATGTTAAGGATAAAGTGTTCATGTTGCCACTTCTTGATATGCAGTCTCTTATCAATACAAAATTCTATACAGGTTGCAACGGAAGAGATATTGGCAAAGACATGGTCAGAAATTAAGTATCATCTAGGTGCTTTTCGGGCAACAAAGAGAGCATGTATGGAAGTGTATCCATAAAAAACTGAGTTAAGTTACCATTTGCAACAAACCATATAGCTGTATCTTGCGCCATTTCCTAGAAATAAATTTTCGTAACCAGGGAAAGACTTTAGGTTCACCCTGTATGCATCTATCATCTTCAACCTGGCAGTATACTGGAGAGTGTACCTCCTGTGTATCACCCTGGAAAATTTTAGGCCTCACATATTTCTTGTGTTTGCCAAATGATAGCATTGTTGTTCAATTTTTTAGGGTAGCATGATGACAATTATGCTGCCAGTAAACATTTGTGAAAGCAGCCAAAGGAATCTATTGTAGATATAGTAATATGCAGTGTTCTGTTTCAGAATGTACTCTGTGACGTGCATGATTTTTATTCCTCCATGACAACACAAGTAATTCTCCTCCGTGTTTTTTTCATTAGTGTTAATTTATTTGTTTCTAGTTTTTATTTATTCTTCCTACACCTCTCTTTCTAGTTTGTCTTCATTTTTCCTATTCTGTTGCATGTTGCTTGTACTGATTATTAATGTCTTACTCATATGTGTGTTTTTATTCAAGTTTCTCTCCTTTTAATCTTCAAATTGTAAACTTTACTTGATATCAGTTATAATTTTAGATTTGGTTGCCATCTGAGAATGTCATACTACCTCTCCCTCAGCCCAGAAGTAGGCTTTTTTTTGTGTCTAGCTATTTTAAAGATACATTTCCTTCTACCCATTTTGGCATATTTACCACCTGAAACGAACTCAATTTCTGAAAAGTAGTTAATTTTATTATCTCTTATTTGTAAGTGCTTGGCAAAACGTGATGACATTATTAAATAGGAAACACTCCCTTAACATTCTAGAAACTCCCTTAACATTTCGGAACTATTTCCTATTTAATATGAATTATAGTTTAATTTATTCTGTACTTGAGATTTATCCCTCTAGTTATACCTCACTGTAGGAAAGAATACAAGGATTTCTGTTGTCAAAATCTATTTATATTGTGATGTTAGTTTTTACTGATTTATTCTATGTCTACAGTCTTCTAACTGTAGATTATGTGGGTCTAAATGTATTTAAGCACTGTGTTTGATACAATACGAGAATTTTGCAGCATTCCACTTTGATGTCTAATGAATTAGTTCAACTGCTCCACATGCTTACAAACTCCCTTAAAGAAAAGTTCTTAAAATAGAGGAAAAAGTCCCTCAGCTTTATACGCAGTGTTTTCAACACATACCATCCATGGCGTTCTGTCACTAAAACGAAATAAGGAGTAATGAATGTCCTAATGTGAACTGTTGTTGTTTCCTTCTTCAGTCTTAAGCTTGATTTGATGCAGCTACCCACACTAATTTACCATGCGTAAACCTCTTAATCTCTACATAACTACTGCAACATAGACCCATTTGAACCTGCTTACTGCAGTTAAGCCTTTTGTTCCCCACAGACAACTCTGTAGTTAGGACAACCACAGCTATGAGTAGTCATCTTGGGTGTTAATAACCACTTCAACTGTATTTAATCCTTTATTATTGGATTGCTACTGGTTTTTTGGCACTAAAAAATGAAGCGGTGGCTTTTAGTGCCACAAAACTGATCGTGATCGAATAATAAAAGACTGATTACAGCTGAAGTGGTTATTAAGACCCAAGTTGTCTTTTGCCTCCTCCTACAGTTTTTACCACCCGCCCCCTCCCACCACCTTCACATCCCAACACACATGCTCGTTCCTCCATGAACAAAGCCAATAATAGCTAAATATATTTAAACATGAAAATACTGAAAGTTTCTCCCTAAGAATTAGGCAGAAAGCTATCTTGTAGCAGCAACAAAGGATAAGATTTTGCTAAGAAACCTGCATGTCTAAGGATCTAAAGTAGCTGGTTTATCCTAAATACTCCAGCACTTTCTATTTCCACGCAGAGCAGTGAGTAGCGGCAAAAAAAAAAAAAAAAAATCCAGTATTGTGAGATGATGATGTAATATTCTAATAGCAATATAGAGAAAACTTATATGTTGTACTTGATAAAGGAATACTTGAAGAGGTCCACACTTGTTATTAGGAAAGTTGTCCAAGAAGTTCTGCTTATTATTAAACAAAGAAATAAAAAAGCTAACAGAGGCTATGAGACATACCATATAAGAACTTCTTGGGTTAGCAATTTAAATTATCTTGCATAGTACTTACATGCATGTCTGAGTGAATAGATGCTGTTGACAGTCCACAGCTGTACAGAATACTTTGAAATTAATTTGTTTACTGCAGATTCCTTGACATCAGCACAGTACTAGAGGATAAAATCTTATTAGAGCAAGAAATGAAAAGCTTGAGGCAACATTTTTCCCAGAGTTGTATATACACACAATCAATGTTGTAGTCACAACTGTGAAGTTCTCTTTTCCTTGTATAACCTATAGATCACTACTTACTCAGGGTGAGATCTGAAATTGTGAACATCTTTGTGCCAAGATGTTTGCATTGAATTCCTGGGTGCTGAAAAGTATTCTTGCATGGTAACCGTGCATATTAATGTTTTCATCTGTCTTCTCTCTTCCCAGATGCATACACATGGTGTAGCAATTCAGAAGATCATCATATGTGTCTGAATCTTGTACACTTGCTTATGTCTTCATGTTCATTTAAAATTCACTCTATGTTTAATCCAGCCACAAGTAACATTCACCAGCTATAAGATGAACATCTTGTCCTCAAATTGTTCACAGTATTAAATAACTATAGTCACAATGTATGTATACAGGGTGTTACAAAAAGGTACGGCCAAACTTTCAGGACACATTCCTCACACACAAATAAAGAAAAGATGGACATGTGTCCGGAAACGCTTAATTTCCATGTTAGAGCTCATTTTAGTTTCGTCAGTATGTACTGTACTTCCTCGATTCACCGCCAGTTGGCCCAGTTGAGGAAGGTAATGTTGACTTCGGTGCTTGTGTTGACATGCGACTCATTGCTCTACAGTACTAGCATCAAGCACATCAGTACGTAGCATCAACAGGTTAGTGTTCATCACGAACGTGGTTTTGCAGTCAGTGCAATGTTTACAAATGCGGAGTTGGCAGATGCCCATTTGATGTATGGATTAGCAAGGGGCAATAGCCATGGCACGGTATGTTTGTATCGAGACAGATTTCCAGAATGAAAGTGTCCCGACAGGAAGACGTTCGAAGCAATTGATCAGCGTCTTAGGGAGCACGGAACATTCCAGCCTATGACTCGCGACTTGGGAAGACCTAGAACGACGAGGACACCTGCAATGGACGAAGCAATTCTTCGTGCAGTTGACGATAGCCCTAATGTCAGCGTCAGAGAAATTGCTGCTGTACAGGTAACGTTGACCATGTCACTGTATGGAGAGTGCTACGGGAGAACCAGTTGTTTCCGTACCATATACAGTGTGTGCAGGCACTATCAGCAGCTGATTGGCCTCCACGGGTACACTTCTGCGAATGGTTCATCCAACAATGTGTCAATCCTCATTTCAGTGCAAATGTTCTCTTTACGGATGAGGCTTCATGCCAGTGTGATCAAATTGTAAATTTTCACAATAAACATATGTGAGCTGACGAGAATCCGCACGCAATTGTGCAATCACATCATCAACACAGATTTTCTGTGAATGTTTGGCCAGGCATTGTTGGTGATGTCTTGATTGGGCCCCATGTTCTTCCACCTACCCTCAATGGAGCACGTTATCATGATTTCATACGGGATACTCTACCTGTGCTGCTAGATCATGTGTCTTTACAAGTACGACACAACATGTGGTTCATGCACGATGGAGCTCCTGCACATTTCAGTCGAAGTGTTCATACGCTTCTCAACAACAGATTCGGTGACCAATTCCATGGCCTCCACGCTCTCCTGACCTCAACCCTCTTGTCTTTCATTTATGGGGGCATTTGAAAGCTCTTGTGTATGCAGCCCCGGTACCAAATGTAGAGATTCTTTGTGCTCATATTGTGCACGGCTGTGATACAATACGCCATTCTCCAGGGCTGCATCAGAGCATCAGGGATTCCATGCGACGGAGGGTGGATGCATGTATCCTCGCTAACGGAGGATATTTTGAACATTTCCTGTAACAAAGTGTTTGAAGTCACGCTGGTACGTTCTGTTGCTGTGTGTTTCCATTCCATGATTAATGTGATTTGAAGAGAAGTAATAAAATGAGCTCTAACATGGAAAGTAAGCATTTCCGGACACATGTCCACATAACATATTTTCTTTCTTTGTGTGTGAGGAATGTTTCCTGAAAGTTTGGCCGTACCTTTTTGTAACACCCTGTATATGTGTGTATGTAAGTATGTGTCTCACATAATGGGCACCTCTTACTGCTCCATGCTACTGCTTCATGCAATCACAAAAATGAATTACATGCACTAGTTAAAAAAGTTAAATAACTATAGTTTGAGAGATGTAAATGATGGATCAAATGTAAATGTCTGTAGAGAAGCTAACATTAGGCACAAACAGCACAACATTAATCAGGACCTCATAAAGCAACATATGAGGGATATGTTGGGTTTGTGATAGAAGAAGAGAATTTATGTACAAGATGTCAAAAACTGGTGCAGAAGAGACATAGAAAGAAATTAAAAATACAATTGAATCTTTAACTTTTGGATTTTCTAAAATACTTCCATCAGGAGAAAACAAAATTTGAAGAACGAGGACAGGAAATAACTCACACACAGATGAAATGTCTACAAGCACATACACTCCTGGAAATGGAAAAAAGAACACATTGACACCGGTGTGTCAGACCCACCATACTTGCTCCGGACACTGCGAGAGGGCTGTACAAGCAATGATCACACGCACGGCACAGCGGACACACCAGGAACCGCGGTGTTGGCCGTCGAATGGCGCTAGCTGCGCAGCGTTTGTGCACCGCCGCCGTCAGTGTCAGCCAGTTTGCCGTGGCATACGGAGCTCCATCGCAGTCTTTAACACTGGTAGCATGCCGCGACAGCGTGGACGTGAACCGTATGTGCAGTTGACGGACTTTGAGCGAGGGCGTATAGTGGGCATGCGGGAGGCCGGGTGGACGTACCGCCGAATTGCTCAACACGTGGGGCGTGAGGTCTCCACAGTACATCGATGTTGTCGCCAGTGGTCGGCGGAAGGTGCACGTGCCCGTCGACCTGGGACCGGACCGCAGCGACGCACGGATGCACGCCAAGACCGTAGAATCCTACGCAGTGCCGTAGGGGACCGCACCGCCACTTCCCAGCAAATTAGGGACACTGTTGCTCCTGGGGTATCGGCGAGGACCATTCGCAACCGTCTCCATGAAGCTGGGCTACGGTCCCGCACACCGTTAGGCCGTCTTCCGCTCACGCCCCAACATCGTGCAGCCCGCCTCCAGTGGTGTCGCGACAGGCGTGAATGGAGGGACGAATGGAGACGTGTCGTCTTCAGCGATGAGAGTCGCTTCTGCCTTGGTGCCAATGATGGTCGTATGCGTGTTTGGCGCCGTGCAGGTGAGCGCCACAATCAGGACTGCATACGACCGAGGCACACAGGGCCAACACCCGGCATCATGGTGTGGGGAGCGATCTCCTACACTGGCCGTACACCACTGGTGATCGTCGAGGGGACACTGAATAGTGCACGGTACATCCAAACCGTCATCGAACCCATCGTTCTACCATTCCTAGACCGGCATGGGAACTTGCTGTTCCAACAGTAAAATGCACGTCCGCATGTATCCCGTGCCACCCAACGTGCTCTAGAAGGTGTAAGTCAACTACCCTGGCCAGCAAGATCTCCGGATCTGTCCCCCATTGAGCATGTTTGGGACTGGATGAAGCGTCGTCTCACGCGGTCTGCACGTCCAGCACGAACGCTGGTCCAACTGAGGCGCCAGGTGGAAATGGCATGGCAAGCCGTTCCACAGGACTACATCCAGCATCTCTACGATCGTCTCCATGGGACAATAGCAGCCTGCATTGCTGCGAAAGGTGGATATACACTGTACTAGTGCCGACATTGTGCATGCTCTGTTGCCTGTGTCTATGTGCCTGTGGTTCTGTCAGTGTGATCATGTGATGTATCTGACCCCAGGAATGTGTCAATAAAGTTTCCCCTTCCTGGGACAATGAATTCACGGTGTTCTTATTTCAATTTCCAGGAGTGTATAAAACTATGATGGTCACTATCTTTCAAAACTAATTACATCTTTGTGCACTAAAGTAAAGGAAAGAATGAAAGTTCAAAAGAAGCCATTCATTATATTTATACTTTTTAAGTAAAACATAGTTACAAGTATTTTTGTTTCATTATCACAATAACAGAAATTTCATAAAGAAGACAATAAAGAAAATAAAAATGATAATTGCTTACATGCTTGCTTGATGTTTGGCACACATAGAAACATGTAACAGAACAGATATGTTACCAGCCTCCAAGCCACCATCTTTTTTTATTTTTTATTTTTTTTTTCTTGTTTACATACGTAATACAACACAAGCAGATATCCATACTTTGTGTGACTGTGTGTTTGACAGTGTATACTTAAACCAGAAAAAGAGCAGTAGGTTGAAAGCCGGTGATCTCTCTGTGCTGTTGCATGTTTCTATGCATAATATTAATTAGCTATGGGTGAGGGGTGCCTTTCCTCACTTTTGGTTGTTTTGTTAGCTTTACACTATGTTTAACTAACAGAAGTACAACAGTTATAATATTACAGATCATTTTTGTCCCTGTTTAGGTTTCTTAGGAGTATACCTAGCTGGGTATGTGCTGGAGACAACAAAGAGTTGGGAAGCGGTGTTCCAGACAACTGCTGCAATAAATTTAATTGGTTGTGTTATGTACGTAATATTTGGAAGTGGAGATTCCATTGTGTGATGTTGCCAGAAGCTTTTAATGAACAAAGTATTCAATATTGTAACACTAATACAAACCAGAAGAAATAGAACTCATGGTCCAGTCTCTGTGCCATTCATTCAAATTTTATGTCAGTTGAATGGGTTTCACAGACTTCTCCACTTCAGGAAGTGTATGACTGGCATGCAGATTATAAATGGAAAGTTAATTGGACAAGCAAATCAGACTATAAGTATTCACTAAGACTTAAATGGTACTATAATTGTTAGGTAGGCTCAGAGACTGAACTCTTAAAGTTTGGGTGTCAACAGATGAGAGAAGGACCTAAGGAAGTCAATGCCTACTTGTCTACATTTTCTGGTGCTCCCAAGTACTGTATGTAGATTTATGATTGTGTGCTTGGCTTCAGACTGCCAGAAAGTAATCATGGTACTCAATCTCTCAAACTTCAGTTGCTGACAGACAAAAATTTCAAATGGGCCTACTGTCTAGACCAGAGCTGAGGACGTGAGCTGCCCGCGGGCTTTTGTATCACCTTTTGTCTTGTGGGCATGATGCATGTGCAAAGATCTCTTACTCATGAACAGGACTGCCAATAATACACAATTGACAGCTCGAGTTTGTATTGACATTACTATTCTTTGCATTGTCATAATTATCACAGTATGACAATGTAATGAATACTTACAAGCCAATATAACATGTACATAGTACTTTCAGAAGTGTTGCCTTAAAAACCAATCTTCTGTTATAGAAAAGTGCCATGGAATGAAAAAGTAATAATAGTTACTTTGTAACAATTCTGTCACAGAGAAAAGCAAATGAATTTATGCAAGTGTGCAGGCATTTTTGTCTCTTAAGACTTTGGATGTTTTCATGCTAGTTGGGAGGGGAAAAAAGGAAGAAAATGTTCAAAAACAACATTGACACCACTAGCCTACTTTACAAAAATATGGCACATCGCCATAATCAGACCCCAGCTCTGCCAGGAAGGATTTAAAACTGCTGATGCCCTAAACCATGCTATTTCAATTTATCAACTGTTTGTACAACAATGTCCATGACATGACTTATTTCGGCACATTTTGCCAGCAGATCAGCGTGAGTTGGGATGCTTTGTATTGTTGCTGGTATTTTCTGCTAGATACCAACTTCTTTCACCAGTTTGTTATTAAAGCAACTACACCAGACTTTTGACCACTCGTTGCAGGAGCTCCACCTGTTGCAATCAACAAAGATTTCCTCTACAGGAGTCCTATTTGTCATCAAGGTTTCCTAAGTAAAAAAGTATGTCATCACCCTTGGTTGTATCATGCATTGGCACTAAATCAAGGAGTTCCCTCATCAAGTTGAACTCAGTGTCAACACCTCGTACAAGTACTGCAAGCTGAGTGTCATGTGTTACATCTGTGATTTCATACAAAACCACAGAGAGAGAGAGAGAGAGAGAGAGAGAGAGAGAGAGAGAGAGAGGGGGGGGGGGGATCTGTAGTCTTATCTTTGTCACATTTCCACTTAATTTGGTATTTCTTTTATGCATCTGCACACTGTTTCCATGAAAGGGGAACTCTTCCGAAAACTGGAAGAGACTCTGGACACAAGATTGTTGTGGCAGTAACAAAACACTGTTCAACAAGTTCTCCATTGCTGAAGCGACATGCTGTTTTGGTTATTTTAAGAGATATGTGATAGCTCACTCTCAATACGCCATCATGTTGGGTGATACGGTTCTCTTCATGTAAACACGTTAAAAGGGAGAAGTAAAATCGAGGGTAAAATTATGTAATGCTTTATAAATAATTGTAACATTTTCAAGATATGACATATATCCATATGAACTTTCTCTCTTTCCTGTTTTGGGTCAAGAAGTTTGGCCTTCCTTTCCACAATACCCAAAGCGATTACAAATTTATCATGTGGGTTGAAGTATAAGGATTCAATTGATTTTCATTTTGAGGGTCTTAATGTCTCATCAGCCATTTTATTCTCATTAATTTTGTCCTACCACGAACACCAAAGAAACTTCGATACTGATAACACTAATAACACCAAATTAACAGGCTCACCTTGCAACGTGAGCACCAATAACAAACGAGGGATGTTTGCCGAGAGGTGGAGGAGGAACTGCTGGCTGACAGCACTCATGGGCAAACAGTTTGGGCCCTCATGGACACCCATGCTCACCATAGCACTTTGGCTGCCCTTGGTCAAGACTGTTGTCATTTCTTTGACAATTCAGTATTAAATTCAAAACAATGTGGTCATCGTTATATGTATGTATTTGTGTTATATCTACTGTGAGCATTGCATCAATTACCTCTCTAACGGAAGAGTCATTTTTTCCCCTCAGTTATAGTACCCTTATTTAAATGTATTAGCTGTCAATTTCTGTTTCTCAAATATATTTAAAAAATCACTTTCTATTTACGCATGTTTCTCTCAGCAACTTCCATTCACAAGAAATTATAATCTAATCTGTAGTTTTGTTCTCTACACGCTATGATTTTTATTGTTAGAGATATGGTGGTGTTTTTTTTTTTTTAGGGGGGGGGAGGGGGGGGGAGCACTCCATGATTGAATTCAATTTATACGGTTAAAGGAGTAACTTTTATAGCACCTTTTTGTTGTATTCAAATTATTATTTGTTCCTACATGAGAGTATTTTACATTTTTTAATATTCTTACCAATATGGAACATCAGAAGATATACTCTTCAATAACCGCATGATATGCAGAAGGAAAGCATGAATGCTGTGATATTTCCACAACAGAGCTTACATGTCTGTGATAAAATGTAACATTCCAAATGAATTACATATAACAAAAATAATACCTATTAAAACGTTATTTTATTTTATTTTATGTAAGTATTATTGTTCATCTTGAGGATGAACTGAAATTGTCTATAATAGTTATAATGTGAACAAAAAAACTTTATCTGATTCATTTTCATAACGATTGTTGTTGGTCAGTTTGTTTACCATGTGAAGAATGTGGGTCATGCTTATTGTTCACTTATAAAGTGTTATTAGTTAGTAATTATTATGTTAAAAATATAAAATATTTAAGGCTTTGTCAGAAAATAAGTCTCTTTTAATCTAACTCTTGAAATGTTATGAGGTAAACAGATTCCACTGAAACTCCTTATTAACGCTCTATAACAAATGACGTGTGCTGCTTCAGCTAAAGATGTCCATCATTTAGGGCCCTATTAACCAAAGCAATTGGGAGAAGAATGTTTAGTGTCATTAATGTAGATTGCGTAGAAAATACAGTTGTCTGCTTCTCTGTCTCATAATCAGTTTCATGAGTTCTGTTGTTTTGAAAGACTTATGCCAGGCCATTGAAACACATGTAATAATAAGAATGATTTATTGATATCTTTGGGTTCTGTTTTCTCTTTATTTCACCTGACGCATATAATAATGACCACTTGAAGACTGTTCTCTGCCATACTGTACATCTCTCTTAATCTGTCTCCCCCATCACCACCACTCTTGCTCTCCTTCATAGCTCACTGTCATTGCTTTGCTATTTCTGCCTTGCACTGTTCTATTTTTCCCCCCACGATTTTATACCTACCAAAAATAACTTCTGTAGTTTGCCAATGGCTTGCTGGCTGTAGCGAACATAGTTTTATTTGTTTATTATTTAATTCACTACGATAAAGATTACCAGAGTAATTGAGTTGAAATATATGTTCTACTCAGTGCAATCTGTTAACCAGTCACTTGAACGACATCTAGACTGATTTTTTTCCCAAAGTGTATTTGAGATTCAATTTTTGTTTCCAGCTTGTCTTTTAAAAGATGTGTTTGTTGACATGAAATATACTCTTGGTTAAAAATTTTGTACTGTGTTGCACACATTTTGTTATGTTTCTTTGTAAAGCAGTTTAATGACAAATATTATTCATCTTTCTGCAAGAAAAGTTGATTGATTCAGTGATATGATACTAGACTGGCACATTTTTTTGACAAAATGAATGCTTTTAAGAAGACAAGGTAAACCTATCGCATGACAATTTCTTCTCTGTTTCAATGTCATCCACATTTGCTTTTATTCTGTTGTATCTTGGACACATTCTAACTTTTCTGTATGTTAATAAGGTAAATTAGAAATATGCTGTTTGTTCTTTTAGCAGTATTTGCCATCCTGTCATGCCCTTTTTATTGTCATTGTCTGAATGTACATGAAAAGTATTATTATTAAACAGGTTATTACAATATAAAATCAAGGGAGCTTCCTTACTTATGATGTTAATATTGCCCACTTTCAGCTTAAATAGAAATGTGTTAATGTACTTTCCCTAGGTGGAAAGTTACACCTTCAATATTTTTATTTGTAACTAATTATCAGTAAAATGGAATTCACAGTAGCCAGTTTAATGAAGTTGACTGCTAAGAATAATTTGCTTATCAGAGCAAACAGAATTTCTTGGCCTTGAAGCAAAAAAACTTTTTTTTTTTTTCTTTTTTTTTTTTTTTTTTTTTTTTTTTTCAAAGGAAAAGTTAATTTATTTTTGACATTTATCTTTTTAGGTCAATACAATTTGTCCAAATTTTTCCATCCACATTTTAATTCAGTCTCAATTTAGTAAATAATCAGTGTTAGATCAGGGAAATGATGCTGTCAGTATATTCTCAATTTAACTTAACATACTAAGGATGGCTTCAAAAATAAATCCAACAGGAAGGGTCATACACCAGCTTATAACACTGTAAATCACAAAGTTGTTAAGGAATCTATACATGACTGTAAGGGTTGATAAGGTAATGCAGTTCATCAAATGTCATTAAAAGGACAGTATGATTTTTCGTTATTTTATAAGACAAAATGATAGATGGAGAGCATGAAAAGGTAGACTAACAAAAGGCGGCATTCCAACTCCTCTGTCATAAAACATTGATACTAATTTGACAATTACCTATGAAACCAGAGCATTGATTTATGTGGATGCTACTGCAATTTCCACTAAAGAGGAAACTTCCTACGAGATAGAAAATAAGCCTTGCCTGTATCCTGGATGAGCTATCCATTTGCAGGACCAATTGCAGACTTCTGGTACAGAGCCGAGTGGGAGGTCTGAATCAGAGGCTCATAGGGCTGTACTACAAGCAGGGAGGCAGCTACATGGGTAGACAGGGTTTTGTGGCATGGACTGTGTTGTGGGTCGGCAGGAGAGCCAACACCATGTTATTAGAGGAAGCCGAAAGGCACGCGTTTTAGCTCACACAGGCTGGCGTGAGGTCTGGAACAGGACACGGAAATTAGAATTTAGAAAAACGGACGTAGCTGGTGGAATACTTAACTTAAATCCATTAATGATGAGCGTCGCTCTTGACTGTACATTATTCACAATATCAATAGTAACTGAACATGGCGCCTTGCTAGGTCGTAGCAAATAACGTAGCTGAAGGGTATGCTAACTATCGTCTCGGCAAATGAGAGCATATTTTGTCAGTGAACCATCGCTACCAAAGTCGGTTGTACAACTGGGGCGAGTGCTAGGAAGTCTCTCTAGACCTGCCGTGTGGCGGCACTTGGTCTGCAATCACCGATAGTGGCGACACGCGGGTCCGACGTATACTAACGGACCGCGGCCGATTTAAAGGCTACCACCTAGCAAGTGTGGTGTCTGGCGGTGACACCACAGACTGGACAGTTTTTTAGGTTAGAGGGTCTCTGGGAAACGCAAAAAGGGCTTCAGGCCCAAAGGGTGCAGGTCGAACACAGGAAGGATATAGATCCAGGAACCATTGGTTTAACAGTTGTAAATTGCCATAGCTTTGTTGGGAAAGTACCAGCGCTCCAAGTGCTAATAGAAAGCACTGATGGTGGAAATCATTACAGGTACTGACAGCTGGCTAAAACCAGGAATTAGTTCAGTCGAAATTTTTGTGAAGAACTTCACTGGTTCAAATGGGACCACACAAATTGCGACTCGATGCGACATGCGCCTGCACCAGGTCATGCGGCATTGTGGTTGTGGCACAGTTTCTTGCACCACGTGCCATGCGAGCACTGTGGGAGGGGTGAGGCGGGAAGGCGGTCCCAACCAAATGATACAACTGCTGAAAGGTCCTGCCGCATGTTCACTTCAGCATGGCACATATGGGCAGTGGAAGTATTGCCTATCCAAAAAATACGGCCTTACTCTATACTGAATTTTATTATTACTGAGTAGTGTTTTGCTTTTCGCCTTTTAAGCACTCAATCTCTTTTCGTTAGTACATAATAGTTTTCAGTTACATATATCTGTACAGTTGTTTTGTTTACTCTTTTGTTAATAACAATGCACAGTTCAATAACTGGTGAGCCATTAGCCACTGGGCTTATATCTTCTGCCTCCACAATGTTTTCAGATCGTAAGAAGGGACAGACGATTCATTGTGAAGGTAGTGATTAAGTAAGTAAGTAAGTAAGTAAGTAAGTAAGTAAAGTAAGGAATATTATAAAATCAGCATAAAGCACATAGTTGACATAAAAAACATGAACTAGTTAACAAAACAAGATTTAAACATTCAACTATTTAAAACTCTTTTATTTTAAATACTTTACATAAATAAAGATCATTGTAATCTGATCACAGTATTCACTCTTGTCTGACATTTAATTCACAGTAATAACTTTGACATGTATGGCCCATCAAGTTCATATCCAATTTTCCTGTAGTAATTCCTGGTGCCAACACCTGAAAAAGGAGGAAAGAAATTTCATGACTGCTCTGCCACACATAATTACCACTGAAAAAGAAGAGGGAGAAAAGAAAAAGAAGGAAAATAAAATCAGCTCCATTAGTCCCAACATTTTCTTTTAAGAGACATGTCCACCACTTTTATTAACTACAGAACAGATAATCCTCCTGCAAGGCGTGAATGTTGTAACTATTGACTATAGAAGAGATGGAGGGGGGGGGAGGGGGGGGGTTACACAGCTACGACAATTCTAGAAGACAGAATGCACCAAACCATAAATACACTAAGAGATCAAAAGTATCCGGACACCCCCAAAAACATACGTTTTTCATATCAGCTACAGTGCGCTGCGACCTGCTGTCAGGTACTCCATATCAGCAACCTCAGTAGCCATTAGACATCATGAGAGAGCAGAATGGGGCGCTCTGCACAACTCATGGACTTCGAACGTGGTCAAGTGATTGGGTGTCACTTGTGTCATATGCCTGGACGTGATATTTCCACACTCCTAAACATCCCTAGGTCCATAGTGAAGTGGAAACTTGAAGGGACACGTACAGCACAAAAGCGTACAGGTCGACCTCGTCTGTTGACTGACAGAAACCGCTGAGAGTTAAAGAGGGTTGTAATGTGTAATAGGCAGACATCTATCCAGACCATCACACAGAAATTCCAAACTGCATCAGGATCCACTGCAAGTACTATGTATGACAGTTAGGCGGGTGGTGAGAAAACT
Source organism: Schistocerca serialis cubense (assembly GCF_023864345.2). Lineage (NCBI taxonomy): Eukaryota > Metazoa > Arthropoda > Insecta > Orthoptera > Acrididae > Schistocerca > Schistocerca serialis. The sequence continues at coordinate 246,899,421 of NC_064639.1, read as the reverse complement.
CAGATTTCATAGTCGAGTGGCTGCTCATCAGCCACACATCACGCTGGCAAACGCCAGACGACGCCTCGCTTGGTGTAAGGTGCTAAACGTTGGATGACTGAACAGTGGAAAAATGTTGTGTGGAGTGATGAATCACGTACGCAATGTAATCTGATGGCAGGGTGTGGCTGTGGTGAATGCCCAGTGAACATCATCTGCCAGCGTGTGTAGTGCCAACAGTAAAATTCGGCAGCAGTGGCGTTATGGTGTTGTGTTTTTCATGGAGGGGGCTTGCACCCCTTGTTTTGTGTGGCACTATCACAGCACAGGCCTACATTGATGTTTTAAACACCTTCTTGCTTTCCACTGTTGAAGAGCAATTCGGGGATGGCGACTGCATCTTTCAACACGATCAAGCACCTGTTATAAGCACAGCCAATGGCGGAGTGGTTACACAACAATAACATCCCTGTAATAGACTGGCCTGCACAGAGTCCTGACCTGAATCTATAGAACATCTCTGGGATGTTTTGGAACGCCAACTTCGTGTCAGGCCTCACCGACCGACATGGATACCTCTCCTCAGTGCAGCACTTTGTGAAGAATGGGCTGCCATTCCCCAAGAAACCTTCCAGCACCTGACTGAACGTATGCCTGTGAGCGTGGATGCGTTATCAAGGCTAAGGGTGGGCCAACATCATACTGAATTCCAGCATTATCGATGGAGGGCGCAAACTTGTAAGTCATTTTCAGCCAGGTGTCCGGATACTTTTGATCAGATAGTGTATTTACATTTACAAACTCTTTACAAGTCTGCCCAAACTCTTTGTCTTTAAATATGTCTGCTTGTGTCTGTATATGTGTGGATGGATATGTGTGTGTGTGCGCGAGTGTATACCCGTCCTTTCTTCCCCCTAAGGTAAGTCTTTCCGCTCCCGGAATTGGAATGACTCCTTACCCGCCAGGCCTCAACCTCCGCTGATTTCAAGTTGCTGCCGCTCATACTCATACCTCACCAGTCATTCAACAACATCTTTGCCTTTGTACTTCCGCCTCGACTGACATCTCTGCCCAGACTCTTTGCCTTTACAAATGTCTGCTTGTGTCTGTGTATGTGCAGGTGGATATGTGTGCGTATGCGAGTGTATACCTGTCCTTTTTTCCCCTTAAGGTAAGTCTTTCCACTCCCGGAATTGGAATGACTCCTTACCCTCTCCCTTAAAACCCACATCCTTTCGTCTTTCGTCTTTCCCTCTCCTTCCCTCTTTCCTGATGAAGCAACCGTTTGTTGCGAAAGCTTGAATTTTGTGTGTATGTTTGTGTGTCTATTGACCTGCCAGCACTTTCGTTTGGTAAGTCACATCATCTTTGTTTTATATATATATAAACACATCCCGCGTGGAATGTTTCCCTGGGTGCGGGGTGTCAGTGGGGTCAGGAGGTTGATGGAGTCAGGTGAAAGGTTTTGTAGGGGGCCTAAGGTTCTGAGGATTCCTTGAAGCTCCACCTAGACATCAGGAATGGGATTACCTTGGCAAACTTTGTATGTAGTGTTGTCTGAAAGCTGACGCAGTCCCTCAGCCACATACTCTCAATGATCAAGTACCGTGGTCATGGAACCCTTGTCTGCCGGAAGAATGACGATGGATCAGTCAGTCTTCAGATCACGGATGGCCTGGGCTTCAGCAGTGGTGATGTTGGGAGTAGGATTAAGGTTTTTTAAGAAGGATTGAGAGGCAAGGCTGGAAGTGAGAAATTCCTGGAAGGTTTGGAGAGGGTGATTTTGAAGAAGGGGAGGTGGGTCCCGCTGTGACGGAGGACGGAACTGTTCCAGGCAGGGTTCAATTTGGATAGTGTCTTGGGGAGTTGGATCATTAGGAGTAGGATTAGGATCATTTTTCTTCGTGGCAAAGTGATATTTCCAGCAGAGAGTACGAGTGTATATCATGCGCGCGCTCGCCCACACACACACACACACACACACACACACACACACCCACACCCACACACACACACACACACACACACACACACACACACACACACACACATATCCATCTGCACATATACAGACACAAGCAGACATTTGTAAAGGCACAAAACCCACATCCTTTCATCTTTCCCTCTCCTTCCTGATGAAGCAACCATATTTTATAATACACCATAAAATGTAGTTTTGCCCTGCGTGCTGCAAACATTGATGACACCCAGTGGTGACCTATGGACCACTGCACTCCTTTCAGTCTGTTCAGAAAACTGACTCTGGGCTCACAAAAATTTTATTTTGCCCCATGCACACCTCGATGTCCTCCATTCAGTCCATCTGTAAAACTGAGTCAACGTCATCCCATGATGAGTAACAAGTTGAGCACGAAGAATGACAAGACATTACTATCTTGCACTATAGGTCTTAGCACATGATTTTCTTGTAAAGGCATTACATTGTGATGCTGTATTGTAGCTGTTTCCTTTCATTATTAACCACTATTCTGAGTCTGATAAGTAATCTATAATTGTGTAGCATGCATTACTTATGGAGTATGTTTTAGCTGCCTTTTTAGACATGTAGTGTATTGATGAAAAGCCCTCGGGTTTTCATCCATGTGGGTAGTGTTAAAATATTGCAATGTTTTGAAGATTGTCATACTCATAACCTTCATGACAATTTCATACTCTGCTGGAACATACCAGTGGCTGTATTTCTTCAGTTTTTTCATTATTGTACCACAATCTGAGTCTCGTGAGCTGCAACTTAGTCACAGGGAAATTTTCCTGTTGGTCCAGAATGATATTTATAAATATTTTTGTCCAGTTACGTAACACAATATCTTTTTTATATGTCAGGTTATTAATTATGGTCTGTAATGACCATTTTTCAGACCTGAGTACACACAATTTTCTTATCATATCAAGTCGGCATATTTAAAAATGGTACAGTCACATTAATGAACCAAACAAGCTTCGTTGTATAAATATAAAATTTATGTACCACTTTCGTAGTTGGCTCCACCACTATGGTTATGCGCATAGTGCTCAGAGCCATTTGAGCCACTATGGTTATGAACTGCAGAGATTATCTGGCAGAAGTACATGCTTCCTAAAATTCATAAACCCAACCACCCAAGACATCCCACTGTGGATGGTTGCTGTGCCCCCACAGAGAAACACTCTGCTCTTGTGGACCAACACCTTCAGCCTGTTACCCGTAACTTACCCTCCTACATAAAAGACACCAACCGTTACCTCCAGCGACTCTCTACAGTTCGTAGTCATTTACCACCCAGCACTCAACTCGTCAGTGTCATTGCCATTTTGCTCTGCACTAACATCCCCAATGCTCATGGCATTGCTGCTATTGAACTCTACCTTCCCCACACCCGACTGATTGCACCCGATTGCTATGACCTACTGCATCCTTTCCCATAATTACACCTCCTTTGAAGGCATCACCTACAAATATATTGTACAGCCATGAGCACAGGCTTGGCACCATCCTATGTCAATCAGTTCATGGACCTTCTAGTGGAACCTGTACTGGCCACCCAGAATCGCAAACCCCTCACTTGGTTCAGATTCAGTGATGATATCTTCATGATTGACCTGAGGGTGCGGGCACCCTATCCACATTTATCCAGAACCTCAACACCTTTTGCCTCATTTGCTTCATCAGGTCCTCTCATCAATCACTTATCAATCTCCACACATCCTCAGTCAAGTCATATAGAGCACTCCTCTTGTGACCATGCAGGACTGGAGCAACTGAATCAATTTCTCCACGAGGGTTTCAGCTATTTCTCATCCTGCCCTGAAATAAGAAACATCCTCCCCACCCCTCCCACAGTGGTATTCCACTGTTCACCCAACATACACAATATCCTAATCCATAACTAGTTCATCACTGTTCCCTACCTCCTCGCCTAATGGCTCATATCAAAGTGGTAACCCACGTGCAAGACCTGTCCCATATGTCCTCGCACTACACCTGCACCAGTCATGTCACTGAAGGCAGAGCCACATGCGAAAGCAGCCGTGTGATCTTCAAACTCAGCTGCAACCACTGTGCTGTATTCTACATGGGCATGACATCTAACAACCTTTCCATCCATGTGAATGGGCACCGCCAAACTGTCAACAGCTAGACCACCCAGTTGCTGAACATGCCACCCAACATGATATGCTTAATTTTAATGACTGTTCCACAGCCTGTTCCATCTGGATTCTTCACACAGAGACCAACTTTCCTGAATTGTGCATGCGGAAACTCTCCCTACAACATATTCTCCATTCCTGTAACCCCCTTTCACTAGTCCCTCTCCTCCATCTGCCTATCCCCTTTGCTAATCCCACTTCAGTCTGCACGTACTTTCTACCCTGCCAGTGCATCTGCAAACTCTTTCCTCTCTATTTCTCTCCTCACCCCTTCACTTCTCCACCCACACCCCTGTACAGCCCCTGCAGTTGCACCTAGTAGCCCTATTCTGTCCCCACTGCATCTCTGCATTCTCCCATGCACTAGTATCTTCCTCCCTCCCAACACTATCTCTCTCCCTCCCTGCTACAAGCCATCTCCTTCCTCCCACCACCATTCCTGGCAAAATGCTGCTCACGTCAGATGCAGCCACAGTTGGGCCTTAGTGGCCAGAGACAATAGCCATGTGCATGTGAGTTGTTGTGTGAATGTGTGAGTTCTGCTTCTGAGGAAGAACTTTGTCAAAAAGCTTAAAGATTGTAGTATTCCTTGTCTTACTGCCTATCAGTGACTCAACATGTTGCTATTCTTGCAATCTTCACAAACTCCACCCGAACAGGCCTTGGATGGCCCAATGATATAGACCAGCCGCCATGCCAACAGTGCTCAGCAGACCGGATGGTCACCCATCCAAGTGCTAACCCAGCCCGACAGCACTTAACTTCAGTTATATGACAGGAACTTTTGCTACCACTGTGGCAAGGCCATTTGCTAAAATCCTTATACTATAGAGTATATTATCATATAATTTCATGTAGTTTTAATGATGAAAAATGGCAACTGATTTTCAAAGTGCTACCAAGCATCTTTTATTCCACCACAGTGTTAAAAAGGGCAAAACTTCCAAACTTTTAAGTGCCATAAAATGGAAACAGAGAGAGTAAAATATCAAAATTTGGTATGGTTACTTATCTCACAAGGGAGAACAATACGTTGTTTCACCCAAATCTGTACTGCCTTGGAATGACCCAGGAGGAGTTGCTGCCATTCATCAGTTTTTTTTTATCATTTCAAAGAGGCCTTCAAGAACTTCATCAGAATTGGAGCATGTTGGTGCTCCATAAACTTGAATGTTTTCTGTGGAATCTTTTCTTAACTTTTACAAGAAATGTTGCTATTCTCCCCAAGAGTCTTTCAGTATATGTACTACTGTTTTGATTTTTCTGGGTTACAATAGAACCTCTTTCCCACATGCATTTGATAATTCAGTTATATCTCATTTCATCTTGGAAGAGAAGTTAAACATTTCCACTAGCTTATATTTATTTCCTAGATAACTGCAAGTTATTGCCCATAAATACAAAATTATAGAAGCAGCTGGCTTTATAGAGCCCTTACTGGAGTCTATATAGGTAAACTTGGTGAGCTAGGTGTGCATGCACTAATAGTTGTGCATGCCCATCACTTGCAGCCATTACCTGAGTTCCTTCAGTTCACAACTCCCAATATTCGTTCAGTGTGTTTGTAATGATGCCGTAGCTCTACCGATATTCTTACCCATAATACACCAGCCATCCAGGGTCTGAAGAATTTGGCAAGACAAGCGAACAATGCAAAACATAGGCAAAACTTTACTGATAGCAGTCTCAGCTGAGGACTAGAGCTTCTGAGTTTCAGATCCTGGTATCAACATAACCAGGGTCTAATCACATGCCGGCAGTGATCTCATATTAACATTGTTCTTCTGTATGTGATGTATAATACATTTAGTCCAGCAGGTAGCAGACTTTAACACATCACATTGTCAGTAGGGTGATGTGATGCCATGTCTATTCATATTTGTTCCCCAGAGGTGGCCCATCGATATATTAAACTTATTATTATTGATAGCTCTATGGTGTAGACATTTGGATCCAACCTGTTTGGTTTTCTTAATTCTCACACTGATGTAACTAATGGCTTGTCTCGTAGATCTTAGTAAAGTCATCTTTTGCAGACTTGTAAATACAGTATCTGGACACCTGGCTGAAAATGACTTACAAGTTTGCGCCCTCCATCGATAATGCTGGAATTCAGTATGATGTTGGCCCACCCTTAGACTTGATAACGCATCCACGCTCACAGGCATACGTTCAGTCAGGTGCTGGAAGGTTTCTTGGGGAATGGCAGCCCATTCTTCACAAAGTGCTGCACTGAGGAGAGGTACCCATGTCAGTCGGTGAGGCCTGACACGAAGTTGGCGTTCCAAAACATCCCAGAGATGTTCTATAGATTCAGGTCAGGACTCTGTGCAGGCCAGTCCATTACAGGGATGTTATTGTTGTGTAACCACTCCGGCATTGGCCGTGCTTATAACAGGTGCTTGATCGTGTTGAAAGATGCAGTCGCCATCCCCGCATTGCTCTTCAACAATGGAAAGCAAGAAGGTGTTTAAAACATCAAACTCTTTGTCTTTAAATATGCCTGCTTGTGTCTGTATATGTGTGGATGGATATGTGTGTGTGTGCGCGAGTGTATACCCGTCCTTTTTTCCCCCCTAAGGTAAGTCTTTCCGCTCCCGGGATTGGAATGACTCCTTACCCTCTCCCTTAAAACCCACATCCTTTCGTCTTTCCCTCTCCTTCCCTCTTTCCTGATGAGGCAACAGTTTGTTGCGAAAGCTTGAATTTTGTGTGTATGTATGTGTCTGTTTGTGTTTCTATCGACCTGCCAGTGCTTTCATATGGTAAGTCACATCATCTTTGTTTATATATATATCTGTGTGTGTGTGTGTGTGTGTGTGTGTGTGTGTGTGTGTGTGTGTTCAACCACCATGAAAACATCCTTATATATTCTATGTGTATATTTTTAGCTATTTATTTTCATTGTGTGTAGCGGTTATAAAGCTGTTCGAAACTTCAGCAAATGCTTCTTATGGAATTGCACGAAGCACTATGGTCACATGTTGTGACTCCCATTCATAAACCACTGTGCTTACACTGTCTTTGCTTGTCTTCAACTCTTCTGCTCTATGTCTCAAAAACTGCCAATTACCTGCAAGCATCCATTGCATTTGTGTCAGTGCAAAATGGGAAAACACAGAACCATACTGATTCAAGTGAATTTTTTCCTTTGTTAGAGCTTTTTCCATGGATGTATGGGAGAAAATATAAATTTCCATGCCACATTGATACAAGAGCAAAAACCACAGTCTTCTGTAAGAACGTCTCAATCTCCCACTTAAGAATCAATCTTACTTTGAAAAATACACCCTTTCCATACTGATCCAAGTGAAAAACCACACTTGGATCATTATTGCTTCCAGTTATGGATCTAATTTCATGTGAAGGCTTAAGTGACCCAAGTTCAAAATATTATTATGATTGTGACTTACAGTTTGAGGTTCATGTAATGTGTTATATAAAAGTCCAAATAGGTGCTTATTTTTTAAAAGTATGATTGTATACATATTTCTCACAACTAACTACAGAGTAATTTTTCAACTCTGAACAAAAGAAGTTGTTGTTTATGTCTAAGTCAGCTGTGTGATGTCTGTTATTTTTTCAGTTTTGACAATGTTTATATTTTCTTTGGTTTCGTCAATTCTTTCTATGCTCTAATTCTCTCTGGTGTGCACTCCATAATCTTTACTGCGCCCAAGTGTAACGTTGTTGTCTGCGTGTATATTTCCCTTCTAACATCAGGATGTCAGTGAAATGAACAGAAACAGACACTGTAGAGCAGAAAATACGTTAGTGTTACAAAGTGCATCGAGATATTCCGAAAGTAATGCGGATTTTTAGAGCGATTGTTCATTCTACCAGCCACCAGACCTGGCGAATAATATCTCAACGAATTAGATGTTGGAGGTAAGCACATATAAGAAGTATTGTTATCATGTAATGGAATTCTGAATGACTTGCTTTTACCTAGAACAACTTTGCTGGAGATCTGACACAGATTTTTCTTTCATAAGTCAAGAGTAAAATAAGAGGACATACATCTTCATGCCTCGGGCATGGATGGCTGTCAGAAGCATAAACCTTTCACAGTACAAGACATAACTGGCAAGTTTCTGGATTTTGAAAACCTATCAGATAACTACAAAAACTACCAAACTGTTTTTGGAGGGGGCACAAAGAGATCACAAATGCGAAAAATTAAATTCTTCAAGAGCTCAAGCCTTGTGCATTACAATGATGACTACACAGGAAAGTAAGCAGTAATTGACCTCAAACCTAATGAAACAGATTTGCATGCGTTTCTACTAAGTATCCGAAACTACATATCTGTTCAGGCTAGGGCAACCAAGCCAATACAAAAAAAAAAAAAAAAAAAAAAAAAACAAAAAAAAAAAAAAAAAAAAAAAAAAAACGCACGACATTAAAAAAAAATCTTAAATTTGTTCCTCCTGTTCATCTGTTTTACTTGTCAATTCCCCATGTACCCAGAATAGGAAAGGGCAAAGAGGCCCATGATGATGAAAATATGCATGTTACCCTCCCTATTTGGGGATGGACCTTCTTCAGTGTCTCAATGTGATGCAACTGTAATTCATTATTTGTTTACCAAAGTCATGAAGGTGATTTGCTTGGTGCAGAAACAAAACTTTGAATAGCTTTTTATATTTATTCTAACATATTAGTCAACACTTCGCTGAAGATTAAACCATAAAAAATGACCAGGTTCCTTAAAACAAATATAAACACATTTCCCTACTCAAAATAATGAGAATGCCACTTGGATAAGAGTGAGTGTGCGCGCGCGCACACGTGCACTAGCCCACATGTGTAGCGCACACGTTTTCCGTTCTTCCACAACATTTTTGTATCATTGTCTTTATTCTTGCTTTTCTCCTTTCCTTTGGCATCCAAATCATTTAGTGTATGATTCTTCTCATTCATGATTAGCACGAGACTACACAAGAAACACATTTCTTACAGATGACACAATAAGAAAGTCTAGAATTCAAATGATCAAATTTCACATAACCCACTCAATATTATTCAATAGTTTATTTTCAACTCCATCACAGTTTCCTGCATCACATTTCTTGCTCTATGCACTTAATTATACCATTTCAATTTAAGAGATACCTGATATTACTGCTATTTTAACAGATCCATGCTCCTCCTTAGCAATCCTTTCAGCTTCTTCCATAAGTAACATTCCAAATCCTTGATGCTGGAACTTTGTAGGATCACGTGCATTCACTGGTACTACACTACCATAAACATGAAGTTCACGAACTATTGAAACTCCACCCTTAAGTTCAGACCTGTAATTGAAAATTACTTCATTAAGTAACAATCGTAATATTAAAAAAACACATAGCTCAGTGTTAACCAGTGGTTTTGTATGTTGTATGTGAGTATGGTTTTTCATGTTCATATTACTAGAAGTAACTCAAAGCTCTCGTTCTGCACATACCATCCTCAATTTACATTTTGTCCTTGTTTCCCTCCGCTACTCTCAACTGGAAGTTATTGCAATTTAAGAGTGGTGATGAGAGAGAGAGAGAGGGGGGGGGGGGGGAGGGAGAGAGAGAGGGGGGGAGGGAGAAGTGGGATATTTATTCTCAGATTTGCTCTAGCTTCTGGATTCTTTATTCCAGTTCAATCATTACTCCACCTACTTACTGGACACAAAAAACAAGCAAATTACTTATTATAACCCTCACTCTAAGATCAACAAACTTTTACTGAAGACATATTAGCATTCTGTAACAAAACATTAAATTATCATTGGTCCACAAAACCAAACAATAATAATTCCTAATTGAAATTAACACAAATCCACGCAGGACTATTTTGTTGTGCATTTATTACAATCTTAAGCACAATTTCAAATACATCTCACAGTGCTGAAAATCACATGCTCATCAAATGGAGGCACTATGCACAAAAGTTATACCGCCCAGTGTTACATTACATTACATTTATTATTTTCCATGGATCCCTTGAAGAGGGTGTAGATAACAAGCCAATCCCTACGGTGACACAGTAAACTGAAAACAACAGCATTCACTATCCAAATCCAGTGTAATGCAGTCCAGGTAAACAACAGCCAAAGTCATAGTTCTCTTCGTAGAGGCACAGTTGGATAATAGTAGCTAGCAAAGAAAAACTTGAGAGTGAGGCAGCTGCTACTGGGAAGCCTCATTTGGCCTGTTGTGGAATTTCATGTGACCGGCCTGTGATACCAGCACCTTTCCTGCTGGAGGCACCCCTGACATACGCATATCAATGTGTTTGTATCTTCCATTTACACATTTGGAAGGGGTAACTAAACTACTGTTCAAAGCTAATACCCCAGTGTATGGTGCAGAAACATACCATTTCACTGCAAAATGGGCATTAAAACCTTACACTTATAGTGTTTATTTTATCTGACTGCCACCTATAACTCCTTTCAGACACACGTTAAACACTTTCTCAATCCAGTGTGATTGGCAACTCTGTTTCTGAACTCTTTCATCCTCTGTTTTGTCATTTTTCTGTGCCATTGGTCCTCCCCATTTTCTATTTTCGTGTATTCTTTATCTGGTAAAGATTTAACACACTGAAGTCAGATTTCCCGCCACTGTAGCACAACACGCCATAGCAAAAATGAAGCATTTTGAGAGCTCTTTATTGTGGTGTATCACTAGAACTGCATAGTTTCTTAATACACAAGTTTAATACGACACCCATAAAATACGGCACATTAGGTTCAGAAGCACTGAAGTCAAGAAGGCAGCTGCGTAATTTGCTTGTGTCAGCCAGTCACAGAAAACACACAACATGTGATCTGGTCAGTCAATCACAACACAACTTTTTGTCGTGCAAACACACAAATTAATAAACACACAATACAGAAATGGTCAATGCTATGTCTTCCCATGCAATTTTGGTGGTATCAAAATAAATATATACATATATCTAAAAACAAAGATGATATGACTTACCAAACGAAAGTGCTGGCATGTCGATACAAACACAAAAACAAACCCACATCCTTTCGTCTTTCGTCTTTCCCTCTCCTTCCCTCTACCCTGACGAAGCAACCGTTGGTTGCAAAAGCTTGAATTTTGTGTGTATGTTTGTGTGTCTATCGACATGCCAGTGCTTTCGTTTGGTGAGTCACATCATCTTTGTTTTTAGATATATTTTTCACACGTGGAATGTTTCCCTCTGTCACATCATCTTTGTTTTATATAAAACAAAGATCATGTGACTTACCAAACGAAAGTGCTGGCAGGTCGATAGACACACAAACAAACACAAACATACACACAAAATTCAAGCTTTCGCAACAAACGGTTGCTTCATCAGGAAAGAGGGAAGGAGAGGGAAAGACGAAAGGATGTGGGTTTTAAGGGAGAGGGTAAGGAGTCATTCCACTCCCGGGAGCGGAAAGACTTACCTTAGGGGGAAAAAAAGGACAGGTATACACTCGCACACACACACACATATCCATCCGTACATACACAGACACAAGCAGACATTTGTAAAGGCTAAAACCCACATCCTTTCATCTTTCCCTCTACTTCCCTCTTTCCTGATGAAGCAACCGTTTGTTGCGAAAGCTTGAATTTTGTGTGTATGTTTGTGTGTCTATTGACCTGCCAGCACTTTCATTTGGAAAGTCACATCATCTTTGTTTATATATATATATATATATATATATTATACAGGGTGTTTCAAAAATGACCGGTATATTTGAAACGGCAATAAAAACTAAACGAGCAGCGATAGAAATACACCGTTTGTTGCAATATGTTTGGGACAACAGTACATTTTCAGGCGGACAAACTTTCGAAATTACAGTAGTTACAATTTTCAACAACAGATGGCGCTGCAAGTGATGTGAAAGATATAGAAGACAACGCAGTCTGTGGGTGCGCCATTCTGTACGTCGTCTTTCTGCTGTAAGCGTGTGCTGTTCACAATGTGCAAGTGTGCTGTAGACAACATGGTTTATTCCTTAGAACAAAGGATTTTTCTGGTGTTGGAATTCCACCGCCTAGAACACAGTGTTGTTGCAACAAGACGAAGTTTTCAACGGAGGTTTAATGTAACCAAAGGACCGAAAAGCGATACAATAAAGGATTTGTTTGAAAAATTTCAACGGACTGGGAACATGACGGATGAACGTGCTGGAAAGGTAGGGCGACCGCGTACAGCAACCACAGAGGCAACGCGCAGCTAGTGCAGCAGGTGATCCAACAACGGCCTCGGGTTTCCGTTCGCCGTGTTGCAGCTGCGGTCCAAATGACGCCAACGTCCACGTATCGTCTCATGCGCCAGAGTTTACACCTCTATCCATACAAAATTCAAACGCAGCAACCCCTCAGCGCCGCTACCATTGCTGCACGAGAGAGATTCGCTAACGATATAGTGCACAGGATTGATGACGGCGATATGCATGTGGGCAGCATTTGGTTTACTGACGAAGCTTATTTTTACCTGGACGGCTTCGTCAATAAGCAAAACTGGCGCATATGGGGAACCGAAAAGCCCCATGTTGCAGTCCCATCGTCCTTGCATCCTCAAAAAGTACTGGTCTGGGCCGCCAATTCTTCCAAAGGAATCATTGGCCCATTTTTCAGATCCGAAACGATTACTGCATCACGCTATCTGGACATTCTTCGTGAATTTGTGGCGGTACAAACTGCCTTAGACGACACTGCGAACACCTCGTGGTTTATGCAAGATGGTGCCCGGCCACATCGCACGGCCGACATCTTTAATTTCCTGAATGAATATTTCGATGATCGTGTGACTGCTTTGGGCTATCCGAAACATACAGGAGGCGGCGTGGATTGGCCTCCCTATTCGCCAGACATGAACCCCTGTGACTTCTTTCTGTGGGGACACTTGAAAGACCAGGTGTACCGCCAGAATCCAGAAACAATTCAACAGCTGAAGCAGTACATCTCATCTGCATGTGAAGCCATTCCGCCAGACACGTTGTCAAAGGTTTCGGGTAATTTCATTCAGAGACTACGCCATATTATTGCTACGCATGGTGGATATGTGGCAAATGTCGTACTATAGAGTTTCCCAGACCGTAGCGCCATCTGTTGTTGAAAATTGTAACTACTGTAATTTCGAAAGTTTGTCTGCCTGAAAATGTACTGTTGTCCCAAGCATATATATATAAACAAAGATGATATATTTTTCCCATGTGGAATGTTTCCCCCCCCCCCCTCTCTCTCTCTCTCTCTCTCTCTCTCTCTCTCTCTCTCTCTCTCTCTCTAGGATGATGTGACTTACCAAATGAAAGTGCTGGCAGGTCGACAGACACACAAACATACACACAAAATTTGCTTGTTGGTGGGTTCACACGTCCGTCCACATCAAACCCACCAACAAGCAACAGTACCTCCATTACGACAGCTGCCAGCCATTCCACATCAAACGGTCCCTTCCCTACAGCCTAGGTCTTCGTGGCAAACGAATCTGCTCCAGTCCGGAATCCCTGAAGCATTACACCAACAACCTGACAACAGCTTTCGCATCCCGCAACTACCCTCCCGGCCTTGTACAGAAGCAAATAACCAGAGCCACTTCCTCATCCTCTCAAACCCAGAACCTCCCACAGAAGAACCACAAAAATGCCCCACTTGTGACAGGATACTTTCCGGGACTGGATCAGATTCTGAATGTGGCTCTCCAGCAGGGATACGACTTCCTCAAATCCTGCCCTGAAATGAGATCCATCCTTCATGAAATCCTCCCCACTCCACCAAGAGTGTCTTTCCGCCGTCCACCTAACCTTCGTAACCTCTTAGTTCATCCCTATGTAATCCCCAAACCACCTTCCCTACCCTCTGGCTCCTACCCTTGTAACCGCCCCCGGTGTAAAACCTGTCCCATGCACCCTCCCACCACCACCTACTCCAGTCCTGTAACCCGGAAGGTGTACATGATCAAAGGCAGAGCCACGTGTGAAAGCACCCACGTGATCTACCAACTGACCTGCTTACACTGTGACGCATTCTATGTGGGAATGGCCAGCAACAAACTGTCCATTCGCATGAATGGACACAGGCAGACAGTGTTTGTTGGTAATGAGGATCACCCTGTGGCTAAACATGCCTTAGTGCACGGGTGTGTGTGTGTGCGCGCGCGAGTGTATACCCGTCCTTTTTTCCCCCTAAGGTAAGTCTTTCCGCTCCCGGGATTGGAATGACTCCTTACCCTCTCCCTTAAAACCCACATCCTTTCATCTTTCCCTCTCCTTCCCTCTTTCCTGATGAGGCAACAGTTTGTTGCGAAAGCTTGAATTTTGTGTGTATGTTTGTGTGCCTGTCGACCTGCCAGCACTTTCATTTGGTAAGTCACTACATCTTTGTTTTTATATATATATATATATATATATATATATATATATATATATATATATAAAAATCAAAGATGAGGTGACTTACCGAACGAAAGCGCTGGCAGGTCGATAGACACACAAACAAACACAAATATGTCTGCTTGTGTCTGTATGCGTGATTGGATATGTGCGTGTGTGCGAGTGTATACCTGTCCTTTTTTCCCCCTAAGGTAAGTCTTTCCGCTCCCGGGATTGGAATGACTCCTTACCCTCTCCCTTAAAACCCACTTCCTTTCGTCTTCCCCTCTCCTTCCCTCTTTCCTGATGAGGCAACAGTTTGTTGCGAAAGCTTGAATTTTGTGTGTATGTTTGTGTGTCTATCGACCTGCCAGCGCTTTCGTTCGGTAAGTCACCTCATCTTTGATTTTATATATAATTTTTCCCACGTGGAATGTTTCCTTCTATTTTATATATATATACATATATATATATATATATATATATATATATATATATAAAAAATAGAGGGAAACATTCCACGTAGGAAAAATATCCTTTCGTCTTTCCCTCTCCTTCCCCCTTTCCTGATGAGGCAACAGTTTGTTGCGAAAGCTTGAATTTTGTGTGTATGTTTGTGTGTCTGTCGACCTGCCAGCACTTTCATTTGGTAAGTCACATCATCTTTGTTTTTAAAGATGAGGTGACTTATATATAATTTTTCCCACGTGGAATGTTTCCTTCTATTATATATATATATATATATTGTTTTGGGTAGTTAGGGTGGGCAGTAAGAGTACAGCTTAAATTGCTTTGAGTGAAACAATGACCTTTATATTCTTGAATGTCCAAATATTTACCTGTTCTTCTACACCCCCCTCTCCCACAAAAGAAACATGATGCAGTTTCGCACAGTGCAGATAGGCTGGGACCCAAGAGCACAGCTTAAATTGCAGCAGCCTAATATTTGTGACAATTCATACTATAAATTTTCCTGCTGCATGTGTGAATCAAGAAGAAATAAAAATTTCATTACCTAAATGTTTCCTCTGAGCACTTTCGCAAGCGAAGAAGACCAACAAGGATATCTTGCTCAGGATCTTCATAGGACAGAAATGTTTCCCAGCCACCATTTGCAACATAATCTCTTCTAATCAGTTCTACCTGAAAATAAGATCAGGAAGTGATAAACACTAATGCAGAAAAACATGAGAATAAGTACACAAATCCAGATTAAAAATTTACCTCATAGGGTCGAACTTTGTGATGAATTTCTTGTATCCCAACCTCTCTTGTTCTAACGTCTCGACAACTAGTACCTAGATCCTTCATTCTCGCTAAGGCCAGTTCTCTCAAATTCCCATGTTCAACTCCAGAGCTGCAATTAGATAAATGCCGTTTGGGGAAACACATATTTGTCATACAAAAAAGATACTGCACACCAAGTGGCAGTGGGAGATAACACATATAAAAGTTAAGAAAATGTGCAAGCTTTCGGAGCCAGTGGCTCATTCTTCTGGAAGAAGGATTGAAGGGGACTGAAGAGGAATGAAGGAAAAGGACTGGTGAGGTATAGGAAACAGGTAGAGTTGTGTAAAAGTTTCCTGGAACCTTGGGTCATGGGAGGCTTACCAGATGGGATAAAGGTAACGAAATTTTTATTTATTTTTGCTTGCTTCATCATTCAAATCTGCTGAACATTGACATTTCCTTCTCATCCTTTCTAGTAAGTCTCCCCTGACCTGGTGTTGTGGGCAACTTTTATGTACTCTCACCATTTCTTAAATCTCACCAAGCCTTTCCCATCATTCCTTTTCTTCCCCTTCAACCCTTCTACCAGAAAAGGAAGCCACTGGATTCGAAAGCTTGCACATTTAATTAACCTTTATACATGTTTTCTTGTACTGCTGCTGCTTGGTGAGTAGATTTTTTTCTCTATACTATTATATTTTAAAGAGTTGATTATTTTTGTTGATATAAAGATACTATTGTCAATTAGATCATTCAGGTTTCTTCAAGTATTTGGAACTTCAGAAATCTAGACTATTTATATTTCATATCATCATATATCATTACACAAAATATTTAGCTTAACAGATATGGTACATTTAAATTACACAACACAACTGTCACTAAACAATGCTCATTTTTAAACACCTAACCAGAAAATCTGTTTTCAAAATAACCAAATATCTTGACTGAACAATGGACAAGTCGGCAAATTGCCACAGAAATGGCAATCAGTGAGGAACGTCAGTGTTTTCATGTGGGATGTTGTAATATCA
This sequence comes from Schistocerca serialis cubense, assembly GCF_023864345.2. Classification (NCBI taxonomy): domain Eukaryota; kingdom Metazoa; phylum Arthropoda; class Insecta; order Orthoptera; family Acrididae; genus Schistocerca; species Schistocerca serialis. The sequence continues at coordinate 246,882,684 of NC_064639.1, read as the reverse complement.
CTTATACAAGCAATGATTCTGGCCACTTCTGCAGATAGTGATTGCCACTACTGCTCCACAGTGCTAGAAAAAGAGCAGTTTATCTCAGAATTTCCAGCTGATTTGATAGTGAAGCCAGAGGATTTAGACTTTTTCATGCTGCAGTCTGCTGTGCTAATGCTGGGTCTAGACTAGTAGGCTGGACAACAGTCATCCCTTCCAAATCGGTAAAAGTCCAGAGAACTGAAAGTTCTGCTTTAGTCTAGCTGTCTGCAATAGCCTCGAAGCTAAGAATATTTAGGACAAAAACATTCTGACATTTCAAAGACTTCTGAAGCAATCAGAAAGTATGAAATCTATGTGTGAGAAGGCAAATTTTAAAAAGACCAAAAATGTCTTCTAGCTGAGTGGTAGCCATGAGAGAGGGGAAACTGGTTCAGCCAAGTGCAGATCTCCACGATGTCACCTGTGATTTAGGCTCTTTGGGGATGGATACTGGAAACGAAGACCATATAGCAATAGAGGGAAGTGCAAGTAACAGCTTGGACCACAGCCTTAATTATATAAGCGACAATGACTGATCAAAACAGTATCCTTCATATACAAGCGATTTCCAATGTGTTCACTTCGCCTTTGTAAAAGCATTTGAAAGACAGAGCTGCATAATAAATATAGTGACAGCAGATTGTACAAAGCCAAAGATATTACGGAAAATGGATTCAGAGTCTTTCATCAGAATATCAGAGAGCCTTTAAAAAAAAAAAAACTGTCATATCCAGTCAGCAAAATGAAAACAGAAATTGGCAACACTGTTGTTGAGAAGCAACTAAAAGAGCTGAAACAAATAAGCGGCCAAGTCAGCAAGTCAGGTTGGAATCCCAATTCGGTTTTACAGAGAGTATTCTTCAGCATTGGCCCCTTACTTAGCTTGCATTTATCATGAATCTCGCACCCAGCCCAAGTCCCAAGTGATTAGAAAAAGAGAACAGGTGACTCCTGTATATAGGAAGTACAGACCTGCAAAGTACAAACCTTTATCAGTTTGGTGCAGAATTATTGAGCATATGCCAAGTTGAAATACAATAAATTTCCCTGAGACAGAAAAGTTTCTGCCCACAATTCAGTAGGGATTTAGAGAGAATTGCACATTCAAAGCTCAGCTTACCCTTTTCTCACACAAAATCCCAAGAACAATATTGTGAAAAGGGCAGTTGCTACTCGCCATATGGCGGAGATGCTGAGTTGCAAATAAGCACAACAAAAAGACTGTCGCAAATATAGCTTTCGGCCAGTAACGCCTTCGTCAAAATTAGATGACAAACACAAACACACACACACACACACACACACACACACACACACACACACAAACGCAACTCAAAGCACATGACTGCCAAGAGAACCACGGTTAAAGCACAATTGGCAGGTTCGACATTCCTAGGTTTCCAGAAAGTGACTGACACAGTGCCCCACTGCTGACTGTTCACTAAGCCCCACTGCTGACTGTTCACTAAGCCCCACTGCTGACTGTTCACTAAGGTCCCAAGCACATAGAATGGGTTCTTTGATATGTGAGCCGATCAAAGGCTCTTTAAGTCATAAAACCCAGTATGCTGTCTTGGATGGCAAGTCCTCATCAGAGACAAGGGCATGTTCAAGAGTTCACCAATGAGGCGTGATAGAATGCTCTTTTTCTCCAAGAACACACACAATCTGATAGATAGGTCGAACAGCAATCTGCGACTGTTTGCTGATGACACTAAAGTGTATGGGAAAGTATCATTGTTGACTGACCGCTGGAGGAGACAGGACGACTTGGGACAGAATTTCTCTTTGGTGTCATGAATGACAGCTTGCCTAAATGTCGAAAAATGTAAAGGCAGACGCGTAGGGAAAACAATCCTGTAATGTTTGAATATAGTATCAATGGTGTGCTGCTTGACACAGTCACGTAGATTAAATATCTATGTGGAACACTGTAAAGCCATATGAAATGGAATGAGCATGTAAGGTCGATAGCAGAGAAGGCGAATGGATGTCACTGGTTTATTGGGAGAATTCTAGGACAGTGTAGCTCATCTAAGGAGGAAACCACATATAGAGCACTAATGCAACCAGTTCTGGAGTACACTAGTGTTTGGGATCCCCATTCCATCTGATTAAAGAAACACTTCGAACCGAATCAAGGGTGTACTGCTAGTAGTTTCACTTAACAAGCAAGCAAGTATTATGGAACTGCTCTGTGATCTCAAATTGGAATCCTTGGCAGAAGAAGGTGTTCTTTTTGTGAAGCACTATTGAGGAAGATTAGATAACTGACACTTGTGGCTAACTGCAGAAGGATTCTAATGCCAGCAACTTGCATCTCACATAAGGACAGTGAAGATAAGGGAAATCAGGACTCATTCATAAGATATGTAGACAATCATCTTTCCTTCGCCTCATATATGAGTGGAATAGGAAACGGAATGACTGGTAGTGGTACGAGGTACCCTTCACTGTGTGCCTTATGGTGGCTTGCAGAGTATGTACGTAGATGTAGAAATGAAAAAGTACATGGGATTTGAGAACACTTGTGCATAATACAAAGTCACATGGAAATCACTGAAAACTGTGCAGACTCATCCTGTTGGATACAAGCTAGTATCGTATATCACAGAACCAATAAGAAGAAAGGGGGCATGACTAAATACATATAAAAAAGGTGTTAAGTACCAGGCCATTCTGGTTAACGAATACTGTACTGAACACTTACTTTCAATGCTATGCCACAATAATGGAACAGAAAACACACAGTTTACAGGCCACTGGCAGAAAGTATCTTAGGCTTCATAAAGCAGAATAGTTTTAAGCAGGTTCTGCAGGTGTAGCAGGAAAATCATTGTTTGTGGAAACCTGTAAATTTGATTTACTACCAGATAATACTGTTCGAGGATGGGTTATTTTCAACAGAAAAATTCCTTATTGGATTGAAAGAATAGTGCAACAGCTGCTAACAATTTGCTTGTAGATCCAGTACCTTGCAGTCATTTAGGCGTAAAACAGAAGAATTAATGGTTTATCTGACCATGGCAGTCAATGATAACATCAAAATTTAATGGTACAATTGTAGAAGAAATGTATTGTATTGCAGAATCACAAACAATGACTCACACATAATATATAGAGAGAAATTGTGGAACGATAGTACAGGTGTAATTTACAACGCAGACGGTATTAATGAAAAATTTAACTTTCTTAAACATAATCCCATAGCACTTTGTCTTGTTTTCCCCTAAAATAAATAAGAGCAAAATTGAACAACAGCGAAGATAAATGGTAGATAACTCCTGGGATTTAAGTGTCATGTGGTGGGGGGAGAGAGTTCTACATAATTCACAGAATAAACTGTGGTCAAGATTAGAAATTACAGCACCCTCAGTGATGAAAAATCATTGACTCTGTCATTAAAAAACCAAAACCCAAGTAATAAGCACAAAAAATAAAACACTCCAAGAACAAGACCAAAAGTATTTAGAAAATTATTAAACCAGGGAGCATGTCCCTAGATGAGAAAATGGGGAATGCTCATCAGCAGCTCCTGGCTGTTACATTACATTAACAGTGTCTCAATAGATCATGAATACGACATAATGATGTGGAATGTGTCAATTTAACATAAATTTTCTTAACATGATTGTTTTTTTAATTTTTATTTATTTTTTTCAATTACTACTTCATATCTAAAAATTCATTTATTGAGTAGGAGTTGTCATTCAGAAATTCTTTTAATTTGTTTTTAAATAATAGTTGGCTCTTTGTCAGTCTTTTAATGCTATTTGGTAAATGACCAAAGATTATGTGGCAGCATAATTCAACCTTTCCTGTGACAAAGTCAGATTTAACCAAGAATAGCGAAGATCATACTTTCTTCTAGAGTTGAAGTTATGCACTTTGCTGTTATTTTTGAATTAGAATGGCTTATTAATAATAAATTTAGTAAGTGAATATATGTATTGTAAACCATGAACCATGGACCTTGCTGTTGGTGGGGAGGCTTGCGTGTCTAAGCAATACAGATAGCCGTACCATAGGTGCAACCACAATAGAGAGGTATCTGTTGAGAGGCCAGACAAATGTGTGGTTCCTGAAGAGGGGCAGCAGCCTATTCAGTAGTTGCAGGGGCAACAGTTTGAATGATTGACTGATTTGGCCTTGTAACACTAACCAAACCTGCCTTGCTGTGCTGGTACTGCGAGTAGCTGAAAGCATCGGGAAACTACAGCCATAGTTTTTCCCGAGGGCATGCAGCTTTACTGTACGGTTAAATGATGATGGCGTCCTCCTGGGTAAAATATTCCGGAGGTAAAATAGTCCCCCATTCGGATCTCCGGGCGGGGACTACTCAGGATGACGTCGTTATCAGGATAAAGAAAATTGGCGTTCTACGGATCGTAGAATGGAATGTCAGATCCCTTAATCGGACAGGTAGGTTAGAAAATTTAAAAAGGGAAATGGATACGTTAAAGTTAGATATAGTGGGAACTAGTGAAGTTCAGTGGCAGGAGGAACAAGACTACTGGTCAGGTGAATACAGGGTTATAAATACCAAATCAAACAGGGGTAATGCTGGAGTAGGTTTAATAATGAATAAAAAAATAGGAGTGCAGGTAAGCTAATACAAACAGCACAGGGAACACATTATTGTGGCCAAGATAGACACAAAGCCCACACCTACCACAGTAGTACAAGTTTATTTGCCAACTAGCTCTGCAGATGACGAAAAGATTGACGAAACGTATGATGAGATAAAAGAAATTATTCTTTAAGGAAGAGAAGGAAACATAATAGGTGAATATGTAACAGGGGTAAGAAATGAAAGAGAAAGCCGCCTGGTAGAATTCTGCACAGAGCATAATTTAATCATAGCTAACACTTGGTTCAAGAATCATGAAAGAGGCCTGGAGATACTGGAAGGTTTCAGATAGATTATACAATGGTAAGACAGAGATTTAGGAACCAGGTTTTAAACTGTAAGACATTTCCAGGGGCAGATGGGGACTCTGACCACACACTATTGATTATGAACTGTTGATTAAAACTGAAGAAACTGCAAAAAGGTGGGAATTTAAGGAGATGGGAACTGGATAAACTGACAGAACCAGAGAGTTTCAGGGAGAACATAAGCGAATGATTGACAGGAATGGGGGAAAGAAATACAGTAGAAGAAGAATGGGTAGAGATAGCTTTTCACAATGTTGACAGGAATACTCTCTTTCAAATTCTGAAGGTGGCAGGTGTAAAATACAGGGAGCAAATTTACAATTTGTACAGAAACCAGATGGCAATTATAAGAGTCTAGGGGCATGAAAGGGAAGCAGTGGTTGGGAAGGGAGTGAGACAGGGTTGTAGCCTATCCTCGATATTATTCAATCTGTACATTGAGCAAGCAGTAAAGGAAACAAAAGAAAAATTCAGAATAGAAATTAAGATCCATGGAGAAGAAATTAAAACTTTGAGGTTCGCCAATGACATTGTAATTCTATCAGAAACAGCAAAGGACTTGGAAAAGCAGCTGAATGGAATGGACAGTGTCTTGAAAGGAGGATATAAGATGAACATCAACAAAAGCAAAATGAGGATAATGGAATGTAGTCGAGTTAAGTCAGGTGATGCTGAGGGAATTAGATTAGAAAATGAGACACTTAAAGTAGTAAATGAGTTTTGTTATTTGGAGAGCAAAATAACTGATGATGGTTGAAGTAGAGAGGATATAAAATGTAGACTGGCAATGGCAAGGAAAGCATTTCTGAAGAAGAGAAATTTGTTAACATCGAGTATAGAGTTAAGTGTCAGGAAGACGTTTCTGAAAGTATTTGTATGGAGTGTAGCCATGTATGGAAGTGAAACATGGACGATAAATAGTTTGGACAAGAAGAGAACAGAAGCTTTCGAAATGTGGTGCTACAGAAGAATGCTGAAGATTAGATGGGTAGATCACATAACTAATGAGGAGGTACTGAACAGAATTGGGGAGAGGAGAAATTTGTGGCACAACTTGACTAGGAGAAGGGATCGGTTGGTAGGACATGTTCTGAGACATCAAGGGATTACCAATTTAGTATTGGAGGGCAGCATGGAGGGTAAAAATTGTAGAGGGAGACCAAGAGATGAATAAACTAAGCAGATTCAGAAGGATGTAGGTTGCAGTAGATACTGGGAGATGAAGAAGCTTGCACAGGATAGAAAAGCATGGAGAGGTGCATCAAACCAGTCTCTGGACTGAAGACAACAACAACAACAACAACAACAACAACAGGTACTGTGAATATCCTGAGTTTCTTTAATAAATGTCTGCAAGGTGATCTTGGGTGGCTCCATCTGTTACTCTGACTACATGAATGTGTGTAATGAATACTTTTCTCTTAATGATGAATTACCCAAAATTTGATGCCATATGAAAGCAGTGCATGAAAACAGGCATCACAGGCTAATTTACTGCTATGCTTATCATCTAAACGTTTCAGCACATAGTCAGTGTGTTCCTCCTAATTCAATTTCTCCAATGTACAGACACAGAAATTTTGAATAGTCTGCCTTAGCAACAGACTTCTGTTCAAAGTCTATGTTTATCAATGTGTTACGCCATTTACTGAAAAGAACTGTATATAATGTGTTTGCTTAAAATTTAGTGAGGATCAATTTGCAGAGAAACACTTAGTAATTTTCTGAAAGACACTATTTACAATTTCCTCAGCTAATGCTTGCTTGTTGGGTGTGATTATTACACCTATATCATCAGCACAAAGAACTAACTTTGCATTTTCATGAATATACAGTGGTGAGGCATTAATATATATTAAGAACAGTAGTGGACCTATGACTGAACCTGTGGGACACCATTCTTGATAACTCCCCAGTTAAATGACTGCTGATTTTTGCAGACTATCTGTAGTGTTGATTTAAACCTTCTGCTTTCTTCCAGTTAAATATGAATTACGCAATTTGTACAGTGTCCCATCCATACCACAATTTTCAAGTTTATCTAGAAGAATTTTATGATTAACACAGCCACAAAAAATAACAATAAGTGATGTTCAGTTATTCAGAGCATTTAATGTTTGATCAGTGAAAGCCTGTATAGCATTTTCTGTTGGAAAGCCTTTCTGAAAACCAAACTGGCATTTTGTTAGTACTTCATTTTTACAAATATGTGAAGTTAATCTTGAATACATTACTTTTTCAAGAATTTTGGATAAAGCTGTCAGAAGTGGGATTGGGCAGTAGTTGTTAGCATCAGACCTGTCCCCTTTTTTACACAATGGTTTAACAACAGCATATTTCAATCTATTCAGAAAAATGCCCTGTTTCAGTGAGCTACTACATATGTTGCTGAGAATCCTACTTATCTGTTGGCATTAAGCTTTTAGTACTCTGTTCAAATAACATCGATTCCATGAGCTTTTATTTTGAGCGAATTTAGTATTTTCCTAATTTCAGTAGGGGAGGTATGTTAAATTTCAATGTTATCAAATTGCATAGGTATTGCCTCTTCCATATACAGCCTTGTTTTTTCTAATGAACACTGGATCCCATTTTCTCTACAACACTTAAAAGTGATTATTAAAAATATTTTCTACTTCTGACTTTTTGCTAACGAACTTTTCATTGAGACTGATAGAAATACAGTCTTCTGCACTCTAGGTTGCCCTGTTTCCCTTTTAAGAATATTTCAAATTGCTTCAATTTTATTATCAAAGGCGCTAATCTCAGGCAGAATGCACAGACTCCAGCACATTTTAATAACTTTTCTTAATACAGTGCAGCAGTTCTTATAAAATTTGACTGTTTCTGAGCCATTACTCCTCCTAGCTGTAAGATACATTTCCCATTTCCATTTACAGGTCATTTTTATCCTTTTTGTCAGCCATGGCTTTTTGGATGGTTTCTTACAATTATATTTTACTGTTTTCTTAGGGAAACTGTTTCCAAATATACTCACAAAGGTATCATGAAATAAGTTAAATTTTATATTAGCATCAAGTTCCCTGTACACCTCATCCCATTCTAACTGTTGCAAGCTTTTCCCAAAATTTGCAACTGTTAAATCATTAACTGAATGCACTATTGTGGAGGACTGTTTTGCATTACTGTGTGGAGCTATGTCATGCATTACTGTGTGGAGCTATGTCATATACTGCAAGTAGCTGTGCACCATGATCAGACAGACCTTTCTTAACAAGAAAAGTTTTGGTTTGATTAAATCTACTTTGGTCTATAAAAACATTATCTATCTGTGTGCTGCTTTCCTTTAGTACCCAAGTAGGAAAGTCAATAAAAGATATCAAACTGAAAGAACCAAGTAATACTTCAAGTTGTGCTTTCTATCAGATTCTTTCAGAAAATCTACAGTGAAATCCACACAAACAATAATTTGCTTCCCTCTATCTGACAGATAGCACAACAAGGAATCCAAGTTTTTCAGAAATAGCCAAAAATTTCCCAATGGGGACCTATACACAGCTACAATTAGAAAAGTACCATTATTTAGTTTAAGCACCCACCTCCTCTCTCCATAGCATTTCTACTTATGTGTGCTGAAAGCTTATATCCCACTTCATTTCAGACAGGCGTAGTACATCTATTCCACACTCAGTTTCGAAACCTTCTAAACAAACAAGAACCTCATATACTCTGGTACCTGCCTGTATGAGCTTCTCATTAAGCTTAATTTATTCAATGTTGAATCATTGGACACTGATCTTAGCCTAAAAATACATACTCCCTTGAGTTTCAGTGCCCCCTTGCCCCCTTAAAGATTTTGCTATCATCCCAGCCAATTTACCCTTCCCTTTGCAACTGAGATGCAGGTCATGCCTTGTAGAGTTCCACCTACCAATAGCATCAACAGGAACCACACCTACGTCTGAAAACTAGCCATCTGAAGCAGCTGATCTAACCTCCTGACAGAGCTGATCTGATCTAACCCTCCTGACAGAGCTGTTCAATTGGGGTCAATCACACCACATGAAAGCAGGAACCAAGCCAATGTTTATATTGTTTGTTGCAAATGCTATTTTTAACAGGTCACATTCAATATTGTAGCCCTGATCCCTATCAATACTGTTTCCTGCTCCACCCACTATCATAACATGCTCCTGCTTTGTAAAACCCTTGCAGAATGATTCTACTTTGTAGAATTAAATATCTTCTGTGGACCAAACACACAGGTAAAACTCAGATAGCAAATACAGCTACAATAGGCCCAGCAAGCCAGCAGTGGATGAAATACATGCTTTCAAATATGGAACAAGGCTCAGAAAGAAAGGAATGGAAGATGACCTAGAAATTTACAAGCACTGAGATTGGGTACACTGAATATGTAGACGCTAACAGGGAAGGTGGAGAAGGTGGTGGTCTCAATGAATAAGAGGAGATGATGTACTAGGATTGTCTGAAATCAAGTGGAAGTGTGAGGGAAGTAGGAAATTGAGGTAGGGATATAGGCTGTGCCCGAGGGGAAATGAGGAAGGAAGACATGGACTGGGAATAGTTATAAAAAGAGGGTTGAAAGTGGAATTAAAGGGAATACGTGACTGGATAATGATGGAAAGAGTAAGAGTGAAAGTGAAAGGGAAGGATATGAAAATTCAACACATATGTACCACAAGTTGGATGTTCAGCTAAGGAAGAGGAGGACTTTGAAGAGGAAATGGAGAGAGGACCAACCAGACAGAAGATCGTCAACATGGGAGATCTAAATGCACATGTGAGCAAGGAAAGAGAAGTGTATGAAAAAGTATTGGGAGTAGAAGGCTGCAGAAGGATAAATGAGAAAGGACAAAAATTAACAATGTAAGGAAAAAGATAGACTGCTACTTATAATAAAGATGACACATTAAGCTGCAGACAGTCACAACTAAAAGACACTTATACATTAGTTTTTGGTCACAACCTTCATCAGGAAAGGCAACACATGTACATTCATTCATAAAAGCAAATACACGTCACACACACGACCGCCATCTCCAGCAGTCCGGACAGAATTGTGACCCCCCAAGGCACCCCCTACCACACACCACACAAAGATGTTTGTGTGGTATCGTCCAGAGACCATTGTGCCATGACAAGGGTGGCAAAATGAACTGATACCGCAGACATTAGCAAGGGCTCATTATAATCCGCAACAATGTATGGGAGGCGCTCCATAAGACACGCATCCTTCTCAGCAACAAAAAGCCCTTGTACCGAGGTCAATACAATCTCAAGCATGCAAGAGTTCTCCTCAATCTGAGACTTGTACAGCAATCAACATCACAGAATAGCACCAATAAGTTGTTAAAGTTTCAGATGAACTTTTACTGTTGTAAAGGTTGAACTTTGTACCCCAAGAGAATAGTTTGTTAATCTGTGCATCAAGTGATGCCTTTATAGTCAATGACAACTGTAAATTATCAAGCAATCCTGTGGCAAAGAACAGTTAAGTAAATTTTTTATTCATTTATGTAATAAATTGAACTAATATTGTATGTGTTCTAGCTTGATGAGCCTTCTCCAAATATAATCAAAGAACCCACAGTTACACCCGGATGAAAGTAGTTTTGTCTGACCCCAATAATTTGGAGCATAGATGGGGATGCAAAAAATTTAAATAAGAAGGAAGGCATATGACACGGGCTCCTAACTTCTACCACAGACTAAAATGGTTTGTAAACTATCAGTAATAGATGTGGAAGTACAATAAACTAGCAACCAATCATGGCTGCCTACGCGTAGCACTAAGTAACTGAAGCCGGATGACTTGTATGGTGTAGCGGTAATAAATTATATACACAAATCTTCGTCTTGAATCAGTCTATCTATTTTAAAAAAAAAACTGTACTGAAATGATTACAGTAGTTTCTGAGATTAGCCTACGCATACAGACAGAAAAATGTGGCAGGCGATTTTAACGTACAATATGTCTCGATGTTGGGAATACTGCTGCACTTTAACTTAATGTCTGATTTTCGCTCCACTTCAGATGTTTCTCAAGCAACTCTCATTTTTTCTTCTTTAAATACAAATATGTTAGGTTACATTTTTTGTAAGCAAGCAAGTGATTTTAAATATATTATATCCACACCAACTGGAAGAATAATTCAAACAGTTATAATTAAATAAAACACACTGAGCTTCACACATGAAGCACAAAACTATTATTATTCCACACTTTCAATGCCTCCAACAATTCAAGCAATTCAGCTTATGGTATCAATCAAGTACAGCTTCTTTCTTTCCCTACGAGGGTGAAATCCCATGCAACATATTTCAAATATCATCATCATCATCATCATCATCATCATCATCATCATCATTTAAGACTGATTATGCCTTTCAGCGTTCAGTCTGGAGCATAGCCCTCTTATAAAATTCCTCCATGATCCCCTATTCAGTGCTAACATTAGTGCCTCTTCTGATGTTAAACCTATTACTTCAAAATCATTCTTAACCGAATCCAGGTACCTTCTCCTTGGTCTGCCCCGATTCCTCCTACCCTCTACTGCTGAACCCATGAATCTCTTGGGTAACCTTGCTTCTCCCATGCTTGTAACATGACCCCACCATCTAAGCCTGTTCATCCTGACTGCTACATCTATAGAGTTCATTCCCAGTTTTTCTTTGATTTCCTCATTGTGGACACCCTCCTGCCATTGTTCCCATCTACTAGTACCTGCAATCATTCTAGCTACTTTCATATCCGTAACCTCAACCTTGTTGATAAGGTAACCTGAATCCACCCAGCTTTCGCTCCCATACAACAAAGTTGGTCGAAAGATTGAACGGTTCACAGGTAACTTAGTCTTGGTACTGACTTCCTTCTTGCAGAAGAGAGTAGATCGTAGCTGAGCGCTCACTGCATTAGCTTTGCTACACCTCGCTTCCAGTTCTTTCACTATGTTGCCATCCTGTGAGAATATGCATCCTAAGTACTTGAAACCGTCCACCTGTTCTAACTTTGTTCCTCCTATTTGGCACTCAATCCGTTTATATTTCTTTCCCACTGACGTTACTTTCATTTTGGAGATGCTAATCTTCATACCATAGTCCTTACATTTCTGATTTAGCTCTGAAATATTACTTTGCAAACTTTCAATCAAATCTGCCATCACAACTAAGTCATCCGCATATGCAAGACTGCTTATTTTGTGTTCACATATCTTGATCTCACCCAGCCAGTCTATTGTTTTCAACATATGATCCATAAATAATATGAACAACAGCGGAGACAGGTTGCAGCCTTGTCTTACCCCTGAAACTAAGAGTACTCTGAACCATGAACTCAATTTACCGTCAACTCTAACTGCTGCCTAACTATCCATGTAAAGACCTTTAATTGCTTGCAAAAGTTTGCCTCCTATTCCATAATCTCGTAGAACAGACAATAACTTCCTCCTAGGAACCCGGTCATATGCCTTTTCTAGATCTACAAAGCATAGATACAATTCCCTGTTCCACTCATAACACTTCTCCATTATTTGCCGTAAGCTAAAGTTCTGGTCCTGACAACCTCTAAGAGGCCTAAACCCACACTGATTTTCATCTAATTTGTCCTCAACTAATACTCGCACTTTCCTTTCAACAATGCCTGAGAATATTTTACCCACAACGCTGATTAAAGAGATACCTCTGTAGTTGTTACAATCTTTTCTGTTTCCATGTTTAAAGATTGGTGTGATTACTGCTTTTGTCCAGTCTGATGGAACCTGTCCCGACTCCCAGGCAATTTCGATTACCCTGTGTAGCCATTTAAGACCTGACATTCCACTGTATTTGATGAGTTTCGACTTAATTTCATCCACCCCCGCTGCTTTATTGCACTGCAATCTATTGACCATTTTCTCCACTTCCTCGTGTGATCCTATTTCCATCATCATTCCTATCCCATTCTACTTCGAAATCTGAAACATTGCTGATCTTATTTTCACCTACATTGAGCAACTCTTCAAAGTATTCCCTCCATCTGCCGAAGGCATCCACAGGATTCACCAGCAGTTTTCCTGACCTGTCCAAAATACTTGTCATTTACTTCTTACCTCCCTTTCGAAGACTGCTAATTACACTCCAGAATGGTTTTCCAGCAGCTTGACCCATAGTCTCCAACCTGTTTCCAAAGTCTTCCCAAGATTTCTTCTTGGATGCTGCAATTATCGGTTTGGCTTTGTTTCTTTCTTCAACATATCTTTCTCTGTCTACCTGAGTTCTAGTATGTAGCCATTTTTGATACGCCTTCTTTTTTCTTTTACAGGCTGCCTTGACTGTGTCATTCCACCAAGCTGTTTGCTTCATCCTACTTTTACACACTACCGTTCCAAGACATTCTTTAGCCACTTCTAGTACTGTGTCCCTGTACCTTGTCCATTCCTTTTCCAATGACTGTAATTGACTACATTCAACTAACTGGTACCTTTCTGAGATCGCTGTTATGTACATGTGCCTGATTTCCTTACCCTGAAGTTTCTCCACTCTTATCCTCCTACATACAGACCTGACCTCCTGCACTTTCGGCCTCACAATCCCAATTTCACTGCAGATTCCCCTGAATACACGTGTTTAAAAGCAAATTTAAAATGTAGGACATTTCCAGTTGCAGACATTGACTCTGATAATTTATTGGTAATGATCTGTAAGTTAAAACTTACGAAACTGCAACAGGGTTGGAAACTAAGGAGATGAATCCTGGATAAATACAAACCTGAGGCTGGGAGTTTCAGAGAGTGCATTTAGCAATGTTTGAATGAAACAGTGGAAGGGAATACAGTAGATGATGAATGGGTGACTTTGAGAGTTGAAATTGAGAACACAGCACGGCAGCAAATAGATGAAAAGATCTAGTATAAATTCTTGGATAAAACAGTAGATACTCAATTTAAGTGGTGAAAGGAGAAAATAGAAAAATGCAACAAATGAAACAGGAAAAGGTAATACAGACATCTAAAAAATGAGATAGGGAGAAAGTGTTAAATGGCTAAGCAGGAATGTTTAGAGGACAAGTATAAGGCCGTACAAGATGTATAATTAGCTAAAGACAAATAGCCTCTATAGGAAGATTAAAGAGACTGCTTGAGAAAAAAGAAGCAACTGTATAAAAATCAGGAACTCATATGGCAAGCCAGTACTAAGTAAAGAAGGGAAAAGGGAAAGGTGAAAGGTGGAAGGAAATGTATAGAGGAGCTCTACAAGAGACATGAACTTTAAGAGAATCCTTGGGAGTACCAGTCATGACAAAACTATTCCACATGGTGTGCAAGATACATGAGGTGGGCAAAATATCTTCACACTTCAAGAAAACTGTAACAATTCCAATGAAAGCAAGTGGTGACATGTGAGAATATTACTGAACTTAAATAAGACACAGTTGCAAAATACTGACTCAAATTATTTACAGAAGAATGGAAAAACTGGTAGAAGCTGATCTTGGGGAAGATCAGTTTGGGTTATGGAGAAATGAAAGGACACATGAGCACTACTGACTACGAACACTCTTAGAAGATAGGTTAAAGAAAGGCAAATCTACGAGGGCCGTTCAGAAAGTAACCTCTGGTTGATTTAAAAAAATACAACAAGTTAAATAAAAATATTTTAATATATACATCTTACAACTACATCTTTGCACTATTTTTCTACATAGTCTCCATAGCGATTGAGGCACTTATCGTATCTCTTCACAAGCTTTGAAATTCCTTCTGCATAAAAATCACCCGCTTGTGCCTGGAGCCAGCCTGTGACCGCATCTTTGAGCTCTTCGTCGTCATCAAACCGCTGTGACCCGAGCCATTTCTTCAAATGCATGAAGAGGTGATAATCACTTGGCGCCAGGTCTGGGCTGTAAGGTGGATGGTTGATAACGTCCCACTTGAAGGACTCAAGAAGGGCCGTTGTTCTGCGAGCAGAGTGAAGACGGGCGTTATCGTGCAGAAAAAACGATACTGGAAGTCAGCATACCACGGCGTTTGTTCTGTATAGCCCGTCGTAACTTTTTTATTGTTTCACAGTACACGTCTTGATTAATGGTCGTACCACGTTCCATGAATTCAACCAACAACACCCCTTTGGCATCCCAAAACACCGTTGCCATCAGTTTTCTGGCAGAAAAATCTTGCGAGGCTTTTCTTGGTTTGGTAGGCGAATTTGAATGTGCCCACATCTTTGATTGTTCTTTTGTCTCAGGGTTCACGTACTTAATCCAGGTTTCGTCACCGGTCACGATTCTGTTTAACAATGGTTCTCCTTCGTCCTCATAACGTGACAGAAAGTCTAATGCAGAGGCCATTCTTTGAGTTTTGTGGTGGTCGGTAAGAATTTTGGGCACCCATCGTGCACAGAACTTACGGTAACCCAATCTTGCTGTCACTATCTCGTACAAGAGAGTCTTAGAAATCTGTGGAAAACCAGTAGACAACTCCGACATTGAGAAACGTCGATTTTCACAAACTTTTGCATCAACTGTCTGAACGAGTTCGTCAGTCACCAATGATGGTCTACCACTCCTCTCTTCATCATGAACGTTTTCTCGTCCACTTTTAAATAAACGTACCCATTCACGGACAACTCCTTCTCTCATAACTCTTGGTCCGTACACGGCACAAAGCTCACGATGAATAGCTGCTGCAGAATATCCTTTGGCTGTAAAAAACCTTATGACAGCACGCACTTCACATTTGGTGAGGTTTTCTATTGCAGCACACATTTCAAACTGCCACAAAAGCTAAACTAGCGCAGGTACGACGTTCACTCGACCACGGCTTGATGCCGACTGACCTGTTGAGTGCGTGAATGCACAGATGGCATCGCTACTCCCCCCACAACCCGCACTGTGACCAATCGGAGGTTACTTTCTGAACCGCCCTCGTATTATTATAGCAATTGCAGATTAAGAGTACACTTTTGACAATGTTGACTAGAATGCACACTTCGAATTTGTGATGGCAACAGGATAAAACACAGGGAGTGAGGGGTTACATAGTTTTAGATACAGCTTTATGGAAAACACACTGTTGTTGTAAGAGTAGAAGGACATGAAAGAGAATTTTGTAATGTTAATAGCTACCTTGCAAAAAATGTCACAATGAAACCTAAAAAAAAGAGAAATTTAGTACAATAATGAAATCACATATTAGCTCTGGCACTTGTTGTTGATTTTGATGGTGGTGGTGGTGGTGTGCTGGGGCTTATGGGCGCTCAACATCGAGGTCATCAGCGCCCTGACACACATTAAAAGGAACGAATGTGGACAGACCTAAGAAAACTAAAGCACACACTCAAACAAAGCAGGAAAAGAAGGAAAATGCTACCTAAGGAAAGGGGAAACATAGCAACAAGAATGTCACAGGAAATTGTTATTGGCTGGCCACTTACATAAAATATGGGCGAGCTTGTCACACAGTGAGCAAATTAAAATCCTCTCCCTAAAATCTTTGTAAAAACATTTGACAGGGCACAGAACTTTAAAACTTTAACCACATTCGTCCGAGTGTTGCCTAAAAGAGACGGCAGGTCCGCTGGCAAGTCAGCCGCGACCCGCTGTCAGAAAATAAAATGCAATCCAATAAAACGTGGCACACAGTGACCTGGACGCCGCAAGCACCACACATTGGAGGGTCCTCTCGCCGGAGCAGGAAGCCATGCGTCATAGGGCTGTGGCCTATTCGAAGCCGAGTTAGGAGAACCTCGTCCTGTCGATGGGGCTGAAAGGAAGTACACCACACACGCGTTGTGGGCTTGACTATACGGAGCTTATTGTCAGTCACTTCCAGCCACTCATCCTCCCACCGACACATGACCCGTGAGCTCAACAGCGAGGTGAGTGCGTGCAAGGGGATAGCACACTGAGATACTTGTGGGGCGAGACACGCCTCCTTGGCTGCGAGATCTGCCCTTTCATTCCCAGCAATGCCAACATGCCCTGGAACGCAGCAGAAAGCTACAACCTTCCCCAGTCGCTGTAGTCGGAGGAGGGCATCCTGCATGGTCTGGACAATTTTGTCTGCCGGATACAAAAATTGCAATGAGTGAAGGGCATTGAGTGAATCGGAACAGACAAGAAATTTAGGAGAGGAAGAATGTCTCATGTTCTCCAGTGCCCGCAAGATCGCAAACAATTCTGCATCAAAGACAGTAAAAGTCTGAGGCAGTCGGACCTTCAGGACACGATATAGAAAAACAACTGAGCAACCAACAGAATCCCCTTGTTTCGACCCATCCGTAAAAACAGCTACATAGTCGTGGTGCTCAGATAAAATGGCAGAAAATGCTGCATTAAAAACGGTGGCAGGAGTGCAATCTCTCTTGTACTGCAATAAATCTAAAATCACTCCAGGCCTCTTCAGTAACCAGGGTGGCAGGCGGTTAAAACCTTGGATTTGGGGTTGTACAGACTCCACACCGAGGGACTCTAGTACACGTTGCACACGGATCCCAAACGGCAACGTAGCCCGGGGACGGCGGGAAAAAAGGCGGTCCCGAGGTGGATGGGCAACAAGATGGTGAGCAGGCGATCTGGGAGCTGCAAGAAACTTACAAGCCTGGCGCACCAGCAGGAGCTGCCGCCGGATGGTAAGTGGCGGTTCGCCAGACTCAGCACAGAGGCTGGGTACAGGCACCCGTGGCCAGTCGGATCCCAGCATGGTGAACAGCGTCAAGGATCCGCAAATAAGATGGCCTCGCTGACACATATACTGTGCACCCATAGTCCAGCCGTGAACGCACAAAAGCTCCATAAAACTGTAGGAGACGCGCCCTGTCTGCGCCCCAAGACCTGTGACTGAGGCACTTGAGGATGTTCAGTGCCTTCAGCGTTCTGGCTTTTAAGTCACGTAGGTGTGGCAGCCATGACAACCTGGAGTCAAAAATTAGGCCCAGAAACCGCACTGGGTCTCTAAAATGTAGGACAGTATCCCCCATATGCAAGGCAGGCAAAGTAAAAAGATGACGAGAACGATTAAAATGAACACAAACACACTTATCGGCAGAAAACCGAAAATCCGTCTTTGCACCCCACTCCTCTAACCGCCGCACTGTTAGCTGCAACTGACGGCTCATGGTTGCAACACTGGAGGAGGAACAGAAAACAGCAAAGTCGTCCACAAATAAGGAGCACTGTACTGGACTCCTCACTGTAGACGTTATACTGTTGATGGCTATGGCAAAGAGGGTAACACTTAAAACACTGCCCTGGGGGACACCATTCTCTTGCTCAAAGCGATCAGACAGTGTGTTACCAACGCGGGTCCGAAAAAACCGCTGAGACAGGAAAGACCGAATGAAAATCGGGAGGCGGCCACAAAAGCCCCATTGATGCATTTGTGCAAGAATACAGTGTCTCCAAGTAGTATCATATGCCTTACTGATATCAAAGAAGATACAGATACAGTGATGCTGACGGAGAAAAGCCTGCTAAATAGCCGCCTCTAGGAGGGTCAGGCTGTCGACCGTGGACCGAAATTTTCAGAATCCACACTGAAAGCGGCTAAAGAGCTGTCTGGTCTCTAACAGCCAGACCAGACGCCGGTTAACCATCTGTTCCAGGGTCTTTCCGACACAGCTTGTCAAGGCGATACTACGATAACTACCGGGACATGTGCGGTCCTTTCCTGGTTTGAGGAGAGGGATGAGAATTGCCTCCCTCCACGAGGTGGGGAACACTCCAGTTTGCCATATGAGATTAAAACATTCAAGGAGGATTTCCTTTGACGCCGCTGGCAGATGTCGAAGCATGGAGTACCGGATGCGGTCGTAACCTGGTGCAGTGTCAGAAGTCTCAGTAAGTGCCGATTCAAGTTCCCACATGGAGAAAGGGGAATTGTAGGCCTCAGAACTGTTCGACCGAAAGTCCAAGGTCGCTCTTTCGACAGCCGCATGGTAGCGACGAAACGCTGGATCCTGATTTGCAGTGGCAGTACTTTGTGCAAAATGCTCTGCCAGCATCTGAGCAATGGCCCTGGGTGTTGTTTGGAGGCATCCCTGGTTCAGGACAGCAGCTATTGGTAAACGGCTATGTTTACCGGAAATCCTCCGGATGGCTTCCCATACTCTTGTGGAACAAGTGGAACGGTTGATGGAGTCCAGGAACTCCTGCCATGACCTTTTCTTGCTCTCTTTAATGACACGGCGTGCCCTGGCTCTCGCGATTCGAAAGGTGGTAAGATTGACCGCTGTTGGGCGGCATTTAAATCGGCGAAGAGCCGCACGCCTGTCCCAGATGGCTGAACGGCACTCTTCTGTCCCCCAAGGCACAAGGCACCGCTTAAGAGTGCCAGAAGACTGTGGTATGGACAGGTCAGCAGCATGATGGACCACAAGCGTGATGTGATCCACCCATTCCTGTACGTTATTGTGGCGGTCCAAGACAGCCAACCGAGTGAACAGTGGCCAGTTAGCCCTGCCAATCATCCACGATGGTGGCCGCTGCTCCAGCAATACACCATCCAGGAGATGAATGCGGATAGGGAAGTGATCGCTGGAATGAAGGTCGTCAATTACCTCCCAGTGAATAGAGTCGGTGAGGGTTGGAGAGCAGAAAGATAGGTCAATGGCTGAGAATGACCCTGTAGCAGTAGAGAAATGAGTCGGAGTACCTGTGTTGAGGATGCACAACACTTGAGATGTTAGGAGGCTCTCCAAAATTTGACCTCGAGCGCAAAGAGAAGTGGAGCCCCACAGGACATGATGGGCATTGAAGTCTCCCAGGAGGAGAAATGGGCGGGGGAGTTGGTCGATAAGATCTGTGAGAGCGTCTAAGGTCATTGCATCCAGAGGGGGTAAATAAAGGGAGCAAGCGGTAAGCCTCCGAGGTGAATGAATTTCAACTGCAACTGCTTGCAGGTCAGTATCCAGGGGCAGAGCAGAGGAGTGGAGATCATTATTGACAAACACAGCGACTCTGCCTTTGGCCCTTTCTCCAGTCAGGTCATCTTTGTGATATGATGTATAGCCCCTTCGTACAGGAGCATCAGATGGTTTTAAATGTGTTTCCTGTAAACACAAGTACAGGGGGCGTTGCCGTGCTAGGAGGTTCAGTTCCTCCACATGTGCCAGGAATCCATTCACGTTCCACTGTATAATGGGAGCCATCTATCAGGGTGGGAGTACCTTCATTCTCACTTTCTGTCGGGGAGGAGAGCCCACAACAGGTGGAGGCTCAGTTTTGGGGCGAGATGATTGCCCCAGTCTGACATCAACCTCCATCGCCTCAGAAGAGGAGTCGAGAGAGACGTCAGAGAGAATGACATCCACATCAGGAGACTGTATAACTGCAGTCTCCTTTAGTGGGTGAGTCTTCACCTTTGTCTTTGGCTTCGATGTTCTGGCCTGAGGTGGCATTGGAGCCAAAACCTCAGAAGCAGTAGGGGGTGTAGCAGCGCTGGGCAGTGCACAAGCCTGGACCCGGGAAGGGGCAGGAAGTTCCATGATGTCAGCTACCACGGCCTGGTCAGAAGGCCGGGGGGGAGCAGCAGGATTCACAGGAACGGCAGCAACACACGTACATTGACAAGCGCAGGTGCTAGTGCTGACAGTAGCAACCTCCGCTTGTGTAGCAGCATCGATTTTCAAGCCTGGTTGTTTGAGAACGGAAGAAAAGGAAGCAGCGAATGTGGGCGGCTGCATGGACTTGTAGATTTTCTTCGCCTCACCATACGGGATGCGTTTTGTAGTTTTTAGTTCCTGGAACTTCCGTTCCTCAAGGAAAACTCTCCATTCCCTACTCCACACAGGGTGATCCCCAGAGCAGTTGACACACTTGGGAGGAGAGGAGCAACCAACTCCCTCATGGGTGGCTTTACCACAATTCCCGCAAGTAGCTTCCCCTCTACAGCCGAGAGTAGCGTGTCCAAAGTGTTGGCATTTAAAACACCGCGTGGGGTTGGGGTAATAAGGCCGTACACTGAGACGTAGGAAACCTGGCTTCACATGCTCTGGCAATTTGGTGCTGTTAAATGTAAGGATAAATGAGTCAGTCTTTATGAGAGCACCATCCACCCATTTCATAATGTGTTGCACATCGACAATTCCTTCCCGGGACCATTCAGCCGTCAGTTCGTCTTGGGGAATGTCAACGAAATCTCTGCAAGTCACAACACCCTTGCTGTTGATTTTGAAGGACATATAATCTGATAGGAAGCCAAGTAAGCTAAAGTGATAATTAAAATCCTTACCTATTGTTACTTCTCTTTACGGCATCACTCAGTAACACAATTATCATATACATTTCTCTGATATTAAACATAGGAGCAAAGATTAGATAAGAAATTTAGTAAAGAGTTTGACTGAATGAAAACATCCAAGACTAATTAACAGTTTAGAAACCAAAAACACAGTAGCAGAGTATGTCTTGTTTCGAACTTCCTAACAGATAAAAACTGTGTGACCCAAAGGAGCTCAAACCTTGGACCTTGCCTGCTGCAGATAATGCACTTCAACTGAGCTATTCAGAAATGATTCACAATTCACTTCTGCAAGTACCTCTCCCTTACTTTCAAACTTCACAGAAGCTCTTCGGCATGCCTCGTTGAATTTGCAATCCTGGTTTGGCACACAGCTTTAACATGCCACGAAGTTTCAAAACTGCACAGACTCTACATCTACATGACTGCTCTGCAATTCACTCTTACGTGCTTGGCAGAGCGTTCATCGAACAACTTTCCGCCTATGCGATTCCACTCTTGAATAACATGTGGAAAAAAATGAATTCTTAAATCTTTCTGTGTGAGCTCTAATTTCTCCTATTTTATTACAATGATCATTTTTTTTCCTATGTAGCTGAGACTCATCAAAATATTTTTGTACTCTGAGGAGAAAGTTGGTGACCGAAATTACATGTAAAAAATTCACTGCAAATGCCTTTGTTTTAAAAACTGCCATCCCAAACTGCTTACCACATCCATGACACTCTCCTCCATTTCTCGCTATAATACAAAACAAGCTGCCATTCTTTGAACTTTTTTGATGTTGAGTTGCTGAAGCTGTATGGTTACTTTATTTAAAAAGCACAACTGGTTTCATAATGTTAGTTACGGCTTCCGTTCCCGGCTGTATAAACTATCTGGATGACATTGTTGTCACGGGGGCCTCCACTGAGGAGCACCTTCGCAATTTGCGTTCACTGTTTCGGGTTCTGCATTCGGCTGGGTTGAAGTGCAATCTGGACAAGTCACAGTTCTTCCAACCCTCCATCGTGTATCTTGGTTTCCACTTGTCCCGTGAGGGTATACGTCCTCTACGTCCGCATGTTGCGGCCATTACCGCTCTACCCCGGCCGTCTACGGTCAAAGAACTTCAGGCGTTTCTAGGCAAGATTGCTTATTATCACAAATTCATTCCATCCGCGGCGGTGGTAGCTCATCCTCTGCATCAGCTGTTATGCAAAAACGTTCCTTTCTGTTGGTCCAACGAGTGTGAGCAGGCTTTTGTCCACCAGAAGGCTCATTTCCAGTCGGCGCCTTGTCTTGCCACATTCCGTCCAGGTCAGCACTTGGTTCTGGCGACTGACGCGTCCCAGTATGGCCTAGGGGCTGTTCTCGCCCATCGGTATGAGGATGGGTCGGAACGACCCATCGCCTATGCTTCCAAGACCCTCAACGATGCACAACGGCGTTATTCTCAAATCGAAAAGGAGGCGCTCGCTATCATTTATGCTCTAAAAAAGTTCAGCGTTTTTTTGTATGGTTCTAAGTTTCACCTCATCACCGACCACAAGCCGCTGGTCTCTCTGTTCAGCCCATCGGCGTCGGTTCCGGATAAGGCAGCTCGCCGCCTGCAACGTTGGGCCTTATACTTGTCTCGTTTTCACTATGAGATTCACTATCGCCCCACGGCCCAGCACGCCAATGCTGACGCGTTGTCGCATTTGCCGATGGGGCCCCGACCCGGTTTTCGATCGAGATGAACTACTCTGTTTCCACATTGATGAGGCAGAACGTCGTGTGGTCGAGGGTTTTCCACTTACAGGTTCGCAGGTCGTGTCAGCTACTGCACGGGACCCGGTCCTGCGTCAGGTGATCGGTTTTATTCAACGGGGTTGGCCGGACAGGACCAAGGGCCGGGCATCGGATCCCCTTCGCAACTACCATGCCTTGCGCGTTCGTCTGTCTGCTTGTGATGGTGTTGTTCTTCTGGCCACGGATGGCGCATCTCCACGGGTCGTGGTGCCAGCCTCTCTTCACAAAGATGTTCTCAAACTGTTGCATGAAGGCCATTGGAGGATTTCTCGAACTAAGTTCCTGGCCCACAGGCACGTTTATTGGCCCGGTATTGATTCGGACATCGCCCACATGGTTGCTGCGTGTGGTCAGTGTGCTCAACAACTGGCTGCACCCCGTACAATGCCCTCTCCGTGGCCTGACCCGGCGCAGCCATGGGAACGGGTGCACGCTGACTTTGTCGGCCCCTTCCTCGGCACCTATTGGCTGCTGTCGATTGACGCTTTCTTGAAGTTTCCGTTTGTTGTTCGATGTCCGTCGCCCACCACTGTGGCGACGACGCTGGCTTTGTCCAAAATCTTTGCGCTAGAAGGTCTTCCATCCACGATCATCACGGACAATGGCCCTCAGTTCTCTTTGCAGGCCTTCCGTGATTTTTGTACTGGACACGGGATTCATCATGTTACAGCACCGCCCTTCCATCCACAATCGAATGGGGAGGTCGAGCGCCTTCTCCGCACTTTCAAAAGCCAGATGAAAAAATTCCTTAGTGATTTTTCCACAGATGACGCTCTGTTGCACTTTCTGAGTTCTTATCGCTTCACGCCTCTGGGTGATCGCAGCCCTGCTGAACTCTTGCATGGTCGCCAACCGCGCACTCTACTGCACCTGCTTCACCCTGTCAGGCCTTGTACTGTGTCCCCTCATGCGGGAAAATACTCGGTGGACGCCAACATGTGGGCACGAGGGTATGGATCTCGTCCTAAATGGATTCCAGGGGTGGTCAAGGCTCTTCGTGGCCGCCGGCTTTGTGAAATACATACGGACGACGGCATGGTTGTTCGCCATTACGACCAGATGCGCCCACGAGTGGTGGCCACGCCGGTGCCACCGCCCCTTCCTTCGCTTCCACCACCCCGAGAAGTCAGTCCTGTCGCTGCTGCCGATCTCCCGTGCGTGTTGCTCCAGCCGACGTCGCTACCGCTTCCGAGTCCGCCGGAACCGGCTCCAGTCGCGACGCCGCCTTCTCCGGGACCCATTTCGCTGGAGCACACCCCCAGGTTCACGACACCTATGGATGCTGCTCCGGAGTTTTCACCCATCATCTCGTCCAGGAGGCACGTTCCACACACGGGTTTCCGTCCTGGACATTTTCGACCGTACTCTCGTGTTTCTCCGCGGGATCTTCTCGGGGCCTCCCAAGAGGCGATGGATGTCTGCGCGCTGTCTGTGTCTCCCAGGAAGTGAGTGTTTTTTTTCAAGGGGGGAAAAGTGTTGTGACAGTGCCACGACATTTAAGAGTGCTGCCACGTCAGTACGCGCAAATGGCGATAGAGGCGCTCCGCAACTCGGCTGAGCGAGGGAGTGCCACCTAGCTACGCACGGCGCCGGCCGCATGTCATGGCACGGCAGTCGAATGACCGATACAGAATTGGTAGCATGTAACCAGCTACCTACTATAATGAAAGTTAATAATCTCCGACACAATATAGTTTAAAAAAGTATTTTAAGATTTGAAATTTTAGGAGATGGTAATCTTAGAGGAGTTTTGTAGAAATAAGTGGCAACCTCTTTAACTGAATATATATATTTTTTAAATTTAATAGTGTTATTCATTCTGTGATGTTTCTTTCCTCTGGATCAAAATACAAGAAAATTAATGGGAAAAAATAAAGCACAAAAGAAATCAAACAGTGCTGTAGTTTCTTTCAGCTCATACCATAGAAGTCAGTAATCCACATGGTCACAGAAAACAGTAGTAATTCAATATATTGTAAAGGAGTGATGAATTGTATGTGAATCAGTGTGAACACACAACTATGTCGTCCGGTCAGCTGCAGTGCAAAAACAATGAGCCTTTAATTTATTTATTTTTTTTGTTCCAGTCTTTGATCACAATATAAATTCCTTTGATGATGACCTGTTTCAGTCAGTAATGATCATCTTCAGATCTACAATATAAAAAGTAAGATACACCTAGTGGCAGTGACAATACCATTACTTCTTTATCACATTAGGACTTGGTGTAGAACAGGTATGCTTTACCTTATTTTATCTATCGATTTCCCACTTTTTATGAGAGTATACTGTGATATGAAATGCTGTATTGTTTTGAAAGATAGACTGCCCACTAGGTGTATATTATTTTTTATATTGTAGTTCTGAAGATGGTCATTACCGACTGAAACCAGTCATCATCGAAGGAATTTGTATTGTGATCAAAGACCGGAATAAAAAAAACATTTCACACTACCTGGATCACTGTTTATATTCGCAACTATGTTGCAGCTGGTGAAACTAAGAATGAGCCTTTACTCCTCCTATTATTGGTATGACATGTAAAGTTATTTAAACTGAATGAGAAGAGAGTCACATAGATAACAACACAAATAATAAAAAGAAAACTCACCTCACTAATGGCATGGGGATGTCCCTCTGCACCCTGTACACTCTTGTCCACGGAGGTACAAGTGCAAGAATGCGTGCAACAAGGTCAACGAGTGTGCTTGGTGGGTAACTTTTGTACCTTCCAGTTTTCCAGAGTTCATAAAGTCCTGTGCCACGAATCACTAGCGTTGGATAAATCTTTAAACCATCTGCTCGAAATGCTGGATTCTCAAAGAATTCCTGTGGGGACAATTTTAATTGCACTTCTGTGAGACTGACACAAATTTATCTACCTGCATTTTAACCAAATTATTTCTTTTACCAAAACAGCATGAGGGAGAAACACCACTTGCTGTGTAGGAAAAGTACTGATCAGGAAAAGTTAAGTTAGATAGAGAAGGGGAGGGGGAAAGGAGGGGGGAGAGGAGGGAGGGAAGGAGGGAGGGAGGGAGGGAGGGAGAAAGAGGTGGGGGAGCAGGGGGGAAGAGAGAGAGTACTCTGGCTTGTCAAAGGATTCGTCTGAAAGCTAGCAAAGTTTTCTTTCTCTTGTGTTTGTGGGTGTGTCTCTCAATGACTTACAGCTTCTATTATTTGGAGAGTGCTCTTCCTTTCTCCTAAACCATTTAATTTTACAGTAGTTTTCAGATACCATTACAATAATAACTTAGCTCCAGCAGTTCTGTATTGATACTTACTATAAACTGTTCAATGTCTCTTTCAAAATCAACATTTGGAAGATCTGGCATCATATGAACAACCACCTTAAAGCCAGCATCTTTTGCCAAATGGAAGCTCTCACAGACTGCTTTCACTGTGTGTCCCCTATTTGTGTCTCTTGCAACATCTTCATATACAGATTGGACTCCAATCTCTAGACGAGTGCATCCATATCTCAACATATCTGACAAATGCCTTTTGAGACAATAATCTGGCCTAGTTTCAATAGTAATTCCAATGCATTTAGTCTTACTTTTCTCTGAATATCTGAAACATACATTCAGCATGATAGTGGGTAGAATAACAAACAGTTATTGCTAGTGCAATTATTATTCACAGAGAACTAAGAGCAATCCATCCTGATGTTTCATGGTGAAATGGCATTTGAGGATACTCACTTCACAGCTTCATCCACATTGTTGCTTGTGTGTCCAGATAGAGCATCATGCAAATTTCTAATAAAATAATCTCTGTAATCCTCTGGCAAGCACATAAAGGTTCCACCCATGACTATAAATTCAACTTTATCTACGCTGTGGCCAAGCTGCTTCAACTGAAAAATGTAATGCACATGAATAATGATAACTCTGTGATGAAAAATCTGCAAATGAGAGGAGATTGTAAATGTGCTAGCACATTAAAGCAATCAGAAATGAAGAATCATCTGACATGGCGTAACACACATTTCTTAACAATGCACAGATAAAGGCTGAATTTTCCTAAGAAGCATTTCATAACATTAGTAGAGTTGGCAGGGAATGACATGTACAGAAAATCCTATTGTTCTGTTGAAGTAGAGAATTATATGTCAGTGGATAATGTGTGACTGGAAATGACTGACAAGCTACGGCTAGTGATGCACTCTGATCACATTGGTGTACTTATTTTTTACCAGTCAGATGATATGGAATTTCCCCTTCATTACTCTCTCCTCTGCATTTTTCTGCCATGTATAATCTCTTTGGTCTTGCTTTTACATTTTGTGAGTTCTTACACAGTCTTTCCTTTCCTCTGCTGCTTCTTTACACTTGCGAACCCATCTATCCCCTTCTTATTTCTGAGTTTTCAACTGCTTTCACCCCTCTGTCAGTCTTCACTTCACATTTTCCCCAAATAAAATCCTTGCTGATATTTCATTATCAATTTCCCTTCTGTGTCTTCCTTTGATGCAGAACTCTGCCTGTCCTGTAATCTTTTGTCTTTATTATTTAAAAAATCTCAATTACGTTTGTTTATTTTGTAAGGTTGCCTGATGACGGTACTGACTGAAAAAGTTAACACCATTAACATTAAATAGACGAGACTGAAACCAGTTTTTATAATGAAGACATAGCTAGAGGTCTGTGTGGATAAGAAAACAGCTATTTGCATCTGCACCACATCTGCAAGACCCTTATCCACATGTGCAAGTTCCTTATCTGCATTTATGTACACTAAAAGTTTTGTAAAGCAATTTAAGCCACCACCACTCTTCTAAAAGGCTTCTGCCTCTTCTGAATTTTCGTGTGTAAAGTCCACACTCTGCTTTGTTGTGTATTAAGGGTAGACATATTTCCATGACAGCCATATCAAATTTAAACTCTTCTTTTTCATAAAAGAATAAGTACAAAACTTATTTGCTATTTATTTATGCAAATAGCCATTTGATGAGAAGAAATTTCATACTCGTTTTCTAACATTTTACGTGTGGGACTCTTAACTTAGGTGACCATATTTCTATATAACAGGGCCTGCCATATTCTCGATGGTCAGCAAATAATAACATGACTGAAGAGATTTTTCAAATTTTCCTGTGGGCCATTTTCACTGCAAATGGGAAATCAAATGAAGTCATGGCACAAGTTGTCTTATATTGCAAACTGTTAAATGTTAGTCACATAGTTGGTTTATCATAGGTACAACAATTACCTCTGAGTTAAAATTATGTCAATGTGTTACTCTTCTCATCATAACAAGTATGTGCTAAAATTGTCAACATGTTACTCTTCTCACCATAACAAGTATAACTTTTAAATATGCTTAATGCAAACATTGATAGCTTCATACATTTTATACCAAACATTATTTAAGACATATTTGATTATCAAACAGGATCGAGAATATGAAAAGGAAAATTCCAAAGAAAAGGTTGTCCTAAAAAAATCTAGTTACCTCGCTGTAGTCACATTTTTAAATTGTATAACTAACCTCTCTTACAGCAAAAGAAACAGGAATTAGATGTAAGGAAGCTGCTTATAGGATTTAAAAGTATGCAAAACCAGGAAGAAAAACATGTCATCACCTTTAGTCCAGAAGATGTTAACAGTGTGTATTTCCTTCTCCAGCGCATTGCACAATCAAACATATGTAGTGGTACCGCATCCTCTAAAATATAAAACCTGTAATTGTAAAGTTCAACAAACTGTCTTACAGCAATTCCCACTCCATTGGAAAAGCAGACATCCGGTGGTGAATAATCAAATGGGCAGGCACACCATAGAGAATTCTCACTCACTGTGAGCAACGAAATGTACTGGCACAGTATATTCTCATGATTTGTTGGACGCACCTTACATTATAGCCGACCTCATAGGCATAGCATCAGTCAGAAAGTGCTTCACAGACTGCATAGTTGGTAGGGGCAGCTATAGTGACAATAGCCAGAAGCTAAGGACAGAAAGAGACTTGCACTTTACCTAGACCTTGCAAGCATTCCAAAAATCCCCACAGCTTTCAAGTTTTCAGCTAACATTACAATAGACGTGTGGTGCTGATTCATGCAATATTTTTCACTGATGGCAGGCAACGTAATTTTAAGAAAAGCTTATAATAAGATTGACACTGTCCTTTAATTTTTAACTACAGAGCAATTACTGTGGATATCCACGGATAACCCATGGATATCTAGAACTGCACACACTTTTATCCACAAGATCAATTATTGCACTAACATCTAGACATAGCAGTGGCTGTAGTTCCACAGACATTATGTCTAAAATTATTACTCTTGCCTTTCTCTTTTAGACAGAATTCTGAGTATTTCTCATTTAATTATTGAACTGGGCTCATTATTTGAATGCTGCCTTGCCAAAAAGTCATTGAAACAAAAATCGATTGGTTATTACTAAATCAACTTCTAAATATGTGTGGGTGACAGATATATTTGTGTGCATGTGCAGATAAAATTTGGATATTAAATGGCAATATGTGATTTACATGTATGTATTCATCACTTCAAATTAACTGCTGTGGCCAAAATCAGCTGACTGTACAAGATATAGACTTCTGTCTAATTATTACAGCCAAATAAAGGAACAATAACTACACTTAATAAATTAATGTCAGAAATGAAAATGAGGAACATCATGTTAAATTACGAAAAAGTCTGTGAGGTTTCTCAACTTATTAAGCCATGTGGGAGAACTAGCCAGCATGGCCTCTCATAGCAAATAATGAGCAAACACACATCTACTGCAGTACTTTGTTTGATGCCAGCTTGATTCTGGTTTCCACATTATATCTGCTTATTTGAAGATATTTCATGAGAGTGTTCAGTTGGCCACAGAGAACTAGCCCTATTCCCTGGTTCTGAACACAGGGTGACTGCCAATTTCCATTAGACAGAAAAACTGCAGCGTATGGCAGGCCTATAAAATTTACAGTACCTCTAATCAATGGCATGATCAACCATTGCTTACTCACCACCACCACCACCACCACCACCACCACCACCACCTCAAATAACTTATGCCAAAGTCGGAGCTTGGTTACTCCAGACATACAGCATAATTTTAGACCTGAAATCTGTTTGAAAAGCAAGCACTGTCTGTAATTTTTAAATTTCCCTTGTTCAACATTTCAGCCAAGCTACACAGTTTTACTAAAGTATGTGCATGTGGTTCAAAGCAAGCAGACACACTTGGCTACTCTGCAGATTTTCCTGGCCATATCCTCAGGATTCATCTACCTGAAACACTCTCACTATACAACAATAAGCTATATGTAATTCTAAGAGCACTATAACAAATGAGTCAAGATCAATGGAGGAGTTTTCCAATTTGCTCTGGTTGCACAAGTGATCCCAAGCAATTTAACTGATTTACCAAAAAGAGAAAATTGACCTGTCCTTCCTTTTTTCCCCATAAGAGCAGTTTAGGGCATTGTGCTATGTATTAGGCTACATTGGGATCCAAGGTTAATGAAGAAGCAGACAACACAGCAGCCAAGGAAGCTTACGTACCACACCCTACAAGATATTTTCTCACTGTTCAGTAAGAAAGACAAGAGCTGCTGCAATGAGGAATCACTGGAAGCGACAGACAATAAGCTGCAGGTGGCAAAACTTATTTATTGTCTATGGCATTCTTACGTCCGATTACAGGAACACGACAAAGTCGCATTGACCAGTCACATTTCATTTAATCCCGATCAAAGGCCAGAAGAAAATTTAAGTGGCAGCCAACCCTTTATTTCAGATGACAATATAAATTTGGACATTTTAGGATGTTGCGTAATGACTAGCTCACCCATCTTCAGTTTAGTGGAGACCCAGCCACAAGGATTTACTTTAGTATCTCAATGTATCTATTTTAGTAGAAACTTTTTAGCATTTTACCATTGCAACCACACTCAACTCTCACTATTTTACAATGGATATTACAGACCCAACTATTGAGGACACAATAACACTATTATTATTATCATCATCATCATCATCATCATATCAGAACACCACCACCACCACCACCACCACCACCACCTCCTCCTCCTCCTCCTCCTCCTCCTATTATAAAGTCTCCCACCTCTGGGCCTTTCACTGAGAAACAAAGATTAATAGAGATGCATCCATCTGTGAAAAGATCTATGCACAAAACATAGAACTACTACCATCATCATACCTTAGCAAAAGATCTGGTAGAAAACCAAGAAAATTCTGGCCCTGTGTAAAATCATGAAGTGAGTCTAAGGCTTCCATCCAGTCAATTGTTGACCAATATGGTGTGGCAGTTGAAGGTACCGAATGAAAGCTGAAGTTTTAAATTTCACATCCAAGAAATTGTTCACACAGGAGAATCATACAAACATACCATAGTTTGACCAGTGAACAGACTCCAGTATGGAAGACATAGTAATGAGCATCCCTGGCATAGAGAAACAACTGAAGGAGTTGAAAACAAATAAGTCACAAGGTCCGGATGGAATCTCAATTCAATTTTTCAAAGAGTACTCTATGGCATTTGCCTCTTACCTAGCTTGCATTTATTGAGAATCTCTTGTCCAGCATGCAAACACTGCAACTGGACATCCACCGAGCAGCAAAAGGTGGCCTTTTCAAATGAATCACATTTTAAACTCCATCGGGCAGATGGTTGTTGGTGTGTAAAGCTCTGCAACAATCATCAAGAGAGTCTATGCCAGAGGAGAGAGTATTATGGTTTGGGAGAATGTGCTCATGGTATTCTCTGGGTGATCTCATTCTGGAAGGAATAACGGATCAACACAAGTGTGCATCCATCCTACATGTAGTTTGTTTTCTCATTGGTATGATGGCATCTACCAGCAGGACAACGCAGCATGTCATACAGCTCTCAGTGTATGTGCAAGTTCAAAGGAAACCAGAATGAGTTTAGCATAACCCCCTGCCCACCAAACTCACTGGATTTAAAAGAATCAATAATCTGTGGGACCAAATCAATTGGGCTGTTTACACCATGAGTACTTAACTGAGAAACTTGGGGCAGCTGACCACAGCACTGGAGTCAGCATGTCTCCACATCCCTGTTGGTACCTTCCAGAACCTCACTGACACTTTTCCTCCACATCCACACATTAATGTGAATGGATCATGTATGTAATTCATGTATATATAGTAGTAGATGTAGTCCTGTGACACGAAACATTTACAACTGTCTGCATGCTGGTAGCTGAAGTATTCATGCACTGAGCTTACTGCTATAAAGAACTGGCAGTGTCACCTGTCCATAGCTCAGGAACCCCAGGTGAGCAATACCCATCTCCTCCCTCAACCCTCATGGGCTCTTTAGTAACACTGCCTTATATGCAGATGGACGATAGACATATCAATGTGAGTAACCTCATATACACATATACCCAGTGAAGGAGCCTGTGTGGGAACAAGGCCGATATTGCAGGCTGACAGCACTCATCTGTAGTGAGCAGCAGTCTTTGCCTCAGTTGCCATTATTCAATTTGCCTCTATAAGTGGCCTCAGCAGTGAGGACTGTCTGTCTGTTTAGTGCCATGGATCATGAACTTGTGGTTTCTACCACTTCTTGTTTATAAAAATTTTGATTATGAAATACATGTTGTCCAGTGAAGGTGTGCTTGGAATTGAAGAATTAGAGTCCAAGCATGACTTAGATGGACGACGTATATTTCATAATCAAAGTTCCATATAAGTAAAAGATGGTAGAAACCATATATTCATGAACTGTTGCACTAAACATACAGTAAGAGGTCAGCACTCGAACGACCTCTGAATAATTTCTATTGTGGCCCAAGCATGACTTAGATGAACTACATATATTTCATAATCGAAGTTCCATATAAGTAAGAGGTGGTGGAAACCATATATCCATGAACTGTTGCACTAAACACACAGCAAGCAGTCAGCACTTGAATGATCTCTGAATAATTTCTATTGTGGCTCAGTTAAACACTTGGCCAAGAACTGCTTTAGCTTTGTTCCTGGACTAAATGAATATTTACATTATTTTTACGTTAAGTTATTACATTCCATAAATTTGCATCTGCATCATTCTCCACGAGACACTTAATGGAGTGTGGAGGAAGGTACTCCCCCGTACCCTGTTCCTGTTGTGAATGGTTGGTGGGAAGAATGATTGTTGGTAAGCCCATGCATTGGCTCTAATTTCTCAAATTTCCTCATTGTGGTCATCACATAAGATGTAGGTGGGAGGAAGTGGTGGTGGTGGTTAGTGTTTAACGTCCCGTCGACAACGAGGTCATTAGAGACGGAGCGCAAGCTCGGGTTAGGGAGGGATTGGGAAGGAAATCGGCCGTGCCCTTTCAAAGGAACCATCCCGGCATTTGCCTGAAACGATTTAGGGAAATCACGGAAAACCTAAATCAGGATGGCTGGAGACGGGATTGAACCGTCGTCCTCCCGAATGCAAGTCCAGTGTGCTAACCACTGCGCCACCTCGCTCGGTATGGGAGGAAGTAATATGTTATGTCCTTAAGTGATGGTGGAATGTTATGACAGTGTGCGCAATGTTACTATGCAGCAGCTTTAATTTATAGCAGCATTATATAATTAGTGAGTCATGAAACTGGAGTATCCTCCTCTTTATGATATTTATGAATGGTGAATACCAATCAGTCATTTGATACAAGTTTCTACAAATTCACCATGCACCAAAATCGTCAAAGTCATTGGTAGAATCTGACTGCACAGATGGCTCACCACAGACAGCTAATCATGTGTAACCATCACACTCTCAATGTAAATGTTTCTGAAAGCATGCCCAAACAGTCAGCCCACACCACTGGAACTTAGGTGCGTTATGTCACAAATACGTACTTATGATGACACCACATCCTGGCCTGGGAGTAGTTTACATAGGTTTCTGGAAAACAAGTATACAAACTTAGTGTAGGTGACAGTACAGACACAGGCACAACTGCCAGGAGTGATGTGAAACAGTCCTATGGCCCAATAAAAGGTGAAATAGTACAGCCACCACCATCACTATCCATGCCACATTATATTTGGTGCTGCTGTTTCCATCTACATTTTACATAAGAATCCTGCACTGGTTTATACATTATGGCTTTTCAATCAGGGAATGAATGGACTATATGGTGGTTCAATTCTACTCTCTGCTTGCTTCTTCTACGACCCTCCTCAAATCTGTGGAAAACCACAACCCACTCAATGTGTGATCTGAATGACCTGTGGGACCCCCCCACTCACCGCCCCCCCCCCCTCCTCCCTTCCCCCACGTTACCACAGACAGAATATATCGTTCCAAAAGCAAGGAGTATTTTTTATTCTTTCAGAGTTTCTATCAGTAGTACTAGGAGTTGCATCAAATGATGGTGAGTACTGCCCAGCTTTCTGTCACTCTACAATTTTAAGGCTTAACCATCAGGTCAAGAAAATTACCAAGATCACATATTTTTCTTTATTTCTTTCTCACTGTGCAATTAAACATATTATTACTTAAAAAGGAAAATTATAGTGCAGATGTGGATTAGCTGGAGGCCAAGTTTTTGTAACCTACTTACTTGTTCAACCCTATGTCTTGTTTGTAAATATGGATTGTATCGTGCTCTGATGGCTCGCATGGATGTTGGTTCATATCCTGTGTAAGATTGTGTTGAATACTCAAAATCAGAGTCTGGACCTCCAGGACAATACACACATATGTTACCAGTCATATTGATGTGTGGACAGCGATGTGGCTTGCACATCACAGCAACCACTGCAATCTGCAACAGATTTTAGAGACAGTAAAGATAAAGCTGCATGTATTTCTCGTCAAAATATAGAGAAAATATCATCATCATCATCATCATCATCATCATCATCATCATCATCATCAACAACAACAACAACATCATCAACAAAGAAAAAAGGAAAGGTAACACACACCCGTAACCAATTTGTGCACTGCTTTTCATGCCATATTCTCTTATTTCATCGTGTACTTGATAAAATAATCAGGCACAAAAATGTTTAAATTATGATTTAGTGCCATCTATATTAAATTTAAGTAATATATACAAGCACCTCATTATTTCATATTTTAATCTCATCAATTAGCAATTATAAATTGGCATGGTATAATACAGTAGTTTGTTTATTGGTTATGAAAATACACTATCTGGAGCCAGAAGAACAAACTCATCTATATGATACCCGCTGATGCCAGAGACTATCACAACATTCAAGGTGTCTGTTTAAATAGTGTGTGCCTTTAGCTGTTTGACCCTCCACACATGAATTGTACACTGATAACTCTGTAGTACAACTCGAGTGTGAGAATGAAAATTTTCTCAAAATCTTTTACTACAGACCAAAAGACTGTTGTACAGTTACTTTCTCCATGATCCTCTCTAACCTTTTTTAAGTTGCCTCAGAGCTCAAATTGTTTAAAATTTCTGGCACATCTGGACTGGTCAGCCTTCAGATCACGGATAGCCTGGGCTTCAGCAGTGGTGATGTTGGGAGTAGGATTAAGGTTTTTTAAGAAGGATTGAGAGGCAAGGCTGGAAGTCAGACCGATCCATCGTCATTCTTCTGGCGGACAAGGGTTCCACGACCGTGGTACTTGATCGTCGGGAGTATGTAGCTGAGGGACTGCGTCAGCTTTCAGACAACACTACATACAAAGTTTGCCAAGGTAATCCCATTCCTGATGTCCAGGCGGAGCTCCAAGGACTCCTCAGAACCTTAGGCCCCCTACAAAACCTTTCACCTGACTCCATCAACCTCCTGACCCCACTGACACCCCGCACCCCTACCTTTTACCTTCTTCCTAAAATTCACAAACCCAATCATCCCGGCCGCCCCATTGTAGCTGGTTACCAAGCCCCCACAGAACGTATCTCTGCCTACGTAGATCAACACCTTCAACCCATTACATGCAGTCTTCCATCCTTCATCAAAGACACCAACCACTTTCTCGAACGCCTGGAATCCTTACCCAATCTGTTACCCCCGGAAACCATCCTTGTAACCATTGATGCCACTTCCTTATACACAAATATTCCGCACGTCCAGGGCCTCGCTGCGATGGAGCACTTCCTTTCACGCCGATCACCTGCCACCCTACCTAAAACCTCTTTCCTCATTACCTTAGCCAGCTTCATCCTGACACACAACTTCTTCACTTTCGAAGGCCAGACATACCAACAATTGGAGGGAATAGCCATGGGTACCAGGATGGCCCCCTCGTACGCCAACCTATTCATGGGTCGCTTAGAGGAAGCCTTCTTGGTTACCCAGGCCTACCAACCCAAAGTTTGGTACAGATTTATTGATGACATCTTCATGATCTGGACTCACAGTGAAGAAGAACTCCAGAATTTCCTCTCCAACCTCAACTCCTTTGGTTCCATCAGATTCACCTGGTCCTACTCCAAATCCCATGTCACTTTCCTTGACGTTGACCTCCATCTGTCCAATGGCCAGCTTCACACGTCCGCCCACATCAAACCCACCGACAAACAACAGTACCTCCATTATGACAGCTGCCACCCATTCCACATCAAACGGTCCCTTCCCTACAGCCTAGGTCTTCATGGCAAACAAATCTGCTCCAGTCCGGAATCCCTGAACCATTACACCAACAACCTGAAAACAGCTTTCGCATCCCGCAACTACCCTCCTGACCTGGTACAGAAGCAAATAATCAGAGCCACTTCCTCATTCCCTCAAACCCAGAACCTCCCACAGAAGAACCCCAAAAGTGCCCCACTAGTGACAGGATACTTTCCGGGACTGGATCAGACTCTGAATGTAGCTCTCCAGCAGGGATACGACTTCCTCAAATCCGTCCTGAAATGAGATCCATCCTTCATGAAATCCTCCCCACTCCACCAAGATTGTCTTTCTGCCGTCCACCTAACCTTCGTAACCTCTTAGTTCATCCCTATGAAATCCCCAAACTACCTTCCCTACCCTCTGGCTCCTACCCTTGTAACCGCCCCTGGTGTAAAACCTGTCCCATGCACCCTCCCACCACCACCTACTCCAGTCCTGTAACCTGGATGGTGTACATGATCAAAGGCAGAGCCACGTGTGAAAGCACCCACGTGATTTACCAACTGACCTGCCTACACTGTGAAGCTTTCTATGTGGGAATGACCAGCAACAAACTGTCCATTCGCATTAATGGACACAGGCAGACAGTGTTTGTTGGTAATGAGGATCACCCTGTGGCTAAACATGCCTTCGTGCACAGCCAGCACATCTTGGCACAGTGTCACACCGTCCGGGTTATCTGGATACTTCCCACTAACACCAACCTGTCAGAACTCCGGAGATGGGAACTTGCCCTTCAGTATATCCTCTCTTCTCGTTATCCGCCAGGCCTCAACCTCCGCTAATTTCAAGTTGCCGCCGCTCATACCTCACCTGTCATTCAATAACATCTTTGCCTCTGTACTTCCACCTCGACTGACATCTCTGCCCAAACTCTTTGCCTTACATATGTCTGCTTGTGTCTGTATATGTGCAGATGTGTGTGTGTGTGTGTGTGTGTGTGTGTGTGTGTGTGCGCGCGAGCGCCAGTGTATATCTGTCCCTTTTCCCCACCAAGGTAAGTCTTTCTGCTCCCGGGATTGGAATGACTCCTTACCCTCTCCTTTAAAACCCACATCCTTTCGTCTTTCCCTATGAAGCAACCATGGGTTGCGAAAGCTTGAGATTTGTGTGTGTGTTTGCTATTGTCTCTATCAACATACCAACGCTTACATTTGGTAAGTTACAGAATATATATATACACACACCAATATATATATATATATATATATATATATATATATATATATATATATATATCACAAATTTCAAGCTTTCGCAGCCCACGGTTGCTTCATCAGGAAAGAGGGAAGGAGACGGAAAGACGAAAGGATGTGGGTTTTAAGGGAGAGGGTAAGGAGTCATTCCAATCCCGGGAGCGGAAAGACTTACCTTAGGGGGGAAAAGCAGCAGGTATACAATCGCGCGCGTACACACACACACACACACACACACACACACACACACACACATCCATCCACACATATACAGACAGACATATGTCTGCTTGTGTCTGGATATGTGTGTGTGTGCGCGCGCGCGCGCGCGCGAGTGTATACCTGTCCCTTTTTCCCTCTAAGGTAAGTCTTTCCACTCCCGGGATTGGAATGACTCCTTACCCTCTCCCTTAAAACCCACATCCTTTCATCTTTCCTTCTCCTTCCCTCTTTCCTGATGAAGCAACCGTTTGTTGCGAAAGTTTGAATTTTGTGTGTATGTTTGTGTGTCTGTCGACCTACCAGCACTTTCATTTGGTAAGTCACATCATCTTTGTTTTTAGATATATTTTTCCTACGTGGAATGTTTCACACACAATTTTTGTTCTGGTCAGATGTCAGTGCTTGTTATTGCTCTATTGCTCAGCTGTCATACAGAGATACTAATAAATTGTTTTACTGTTGAACAATGTCCTGCCATTGTCAAAATTTATTACTTATACAGGGAAAGTTCTCTGAAAACCTTTCACAAATTGTCTACAACTTTTGGTGGGCAAAATGTACCCTATTCATCAACAATTCTATGAGTAACAAAAAAGTTTGAGGAAATTGGTTCAGTTGCAGATGTGGATATACCAAAATTATATCATAACAGCCAGTCTACGGAAAAGACTCCCCTCAGTAAATGAGGTGTAGCCCAATACCCTGAACCTCGATGTGCCATCAATCAAAAGAACACCCTGAACCTTGATTTGCCATAGATCAAAACACTGAACGTTTTGCAGAGCACAATGCAGCAAATTCTGACAAAGAATCTTTGTCTACATCATTACAACATTCAACTGACATCATAACTACTGTCAACTAGTCATTTGCAACAGCGTGCATTCTACAATTATGTTGGAAAACCAGTATGACAATTTTAAAGCAATACTGTCTTTACAATGAGGTGCATTTTTAAATAGACGGCTACATCAGCAAGCATAACTGTTAGATTTTGTATGATGAGAATCATCACACAACAACTAAACAGCTGATGCCTGCGGAATGAGCCACCGTTTGGTGCAGGTTCTGGGTGGGCAGAATGATTGGTCTTATTTTTTCCAAGCATGTCACAGGTATTGCAGTGATGGTGGATGGCATACATTACTGCAACATGATAAGAGTTTCTCTGGCCCAAACTAGAGGTGATGAATCAAAACCAAGTGGTTCCAGCAAGATGGCACCATCTGTCTTCCTACACCTGCATCATTTGCACTGTTGTGAGAGAAATTTCAGATTCACGTCATCTAATGCCATGGACAGTTGAATTGGTCACCAACATGTTGCGACTTGAAACCATGTGACTATTTACTGAAGAGTTATGTGAAATAACATGTTCATGTAAACAAACTGAGACTGATTCCTGAGCTAACAGACCAAACTGAGCATGTCATTGTGGAAATCAAGCCACAGAAATGTGCAAAAATGTGATTAAAACTTTGTAGAAGAGTAATGTTAACAAAGTTGTGGTAGACATTTGTCCAACATTGTTTTTCATACATAACTGAATTGTGTACCGATAAATTTAAAATAAGAGTATTTAAACTTCTGAGTAACTTCAGAAGTAACTTCAGAAGTTCAAGTAACTTCTGAAAAAATGAAACTCTGCATCTTTATTGGGATATACATTATAAATGTGGTTGTGATGGTGGTGGTATTTGTACTAAAATAACAGTTCTGAATAGTGCAGTTGGCTGATCACTCACAGTCACACCACATCCATCTTATCACCTGGGGCACGGGGTGGGGTGGGGTGGGGTGGGGTGGGGTGGGGTGGGGTGGGGTGGGGTGGGGTGGGGTGGGGTGGGGTGGGGTGGGGCGGGGCGGGGCGTGGCGTTTGTCAGGTAGTAAACAAACCTATGCATTTTTATTATATTTGTAACTCATGTTGATGAATTCCAAAGAGTTCAATTATCCAAAAGAATGACAACTCCTTCCATAGCATTTGTAGGTACAGAAGGAAGTCACCAATGTTCTAGACTTGTTTAGCTATAGGGTACAAGCACTGCATAGTTTCAAAAGCACTTGGGGGCTGGAAAAGACAAGGACTTTCACAGCACAAAAACAGTTCATCAGCTCCTACACTCACAAAATGGCCAGTAATTCAGCATCAAACACTATAATTCTATTTGGTGAACAAATCTTAAGGATGCACTCAAGGCAAATCAAGGGGCTATCTAGAAGGTCCTCCACTTTATCCACATATGAATATTACCATACAGTTGCAGTGTTTATTTAAAATCTCACAAAATGTCATGTTAAAAACATATTTAAGCGTAGCACTCACCAATATATCACGGGGAAGGGAAAGGGGTGTAGGGGGTGGGGGTGGGGGTGCGGGGTGGGGGGTGGGGGGTGGGGAATCTAGGCCTCTGCAGTTGGCTTCAACCCTGTATTATGTTTTTATTTTGCTCAGATCCCGAATGACCGAACTGCTCACAGGAAATTATCATTCTCATGGCAGGGCAACCAATGATTTGGAACACCAATATTCCGGAACAGCAAACAACTTGTTTTGCTGACTGCCTGATTAACATTGTGGAGTTGCTGCTGAATGGCACGTAATGGTTCTATAGTATCAGCATAAATGCTCGATATGGACCTGGTCCTGTACGAATCTGTGGTTGGCCTAAACATCTCATGGCAGAACTGTCTAGAGATATACAACTCTCAGTGATTTGTACATCATGCAACCATAATCTGGGATCGCAATGAAAATTTAAGAGCTCCTCACTTATCATATAAATCTAAACAACAAATAAAAATTTGTGTCAGGACCAGGACTTCAACCTGGAAGTTGTAATTCTTTCCTATCTTGGCAAATTCTTACATTTCTGCTTACTTATTTAACACTTCCCTTTGATGGCAATGTCAGTAATATTGGGCACTGTGGCAGCCTGCTTGTTGAAGTTTTTGTTATTTTGTCCTATGATTCTGCAATCTATTTGTTGTCTTGGTCTTTCTGCAACTGACACATAGGCTGCAGGCATAGATAAGAGTAGTTCCATTACTCGTGCACTTGCAGGAAGATGCATTTATGCTTATGCTATGTTTTGCACCTGTATGGACATATCAGTTACAGTGACAGGCTTTTAATTATACTAAGGCGAGTGATATAGTGAATGTGAGTAGCTGTACAGTTTGTGCAACATCTTCACCTCAACAAAAGGAATTTGCTTCATGACTTATCTCCCTAGCCTTGGTCTTCCTCCGTAACTTTTATCCCCCTCCCACTTCCCTATATTACTAAGCTGATGATTCCTCAACGCCTCTCAGTGTGTTCTATCAAATCAAACACTTCTTTTACACACATTATGTCAGAGAGCTCTTTTCTCCCTAGTGTGATACAGTACATTTAGCTTTTTCCGCATTTCTTAGTAATATAATTCTTACAATCTGTACACGTTTTTCTATTTAGGAGGCACAATCACATGTTTTTTAACCTTAACATGTTAAACCAGGCAGTCTATAGTGCAACTGCTATTCATTTATTTGTTCTGAAGATCCAGTAACTGTTTCTTTCAGCCCAGTCAGTCAGGCTCCAGCTATCTGCTATATACCAGCAGATCATCAAGTTAGGTATTTAACTTTTTCGGTGTTTTCTTGGTAGTGCTGGGACAGATA
The DNA here is from genome assembly GCF_023864345.2 of Schistocerca serialis cubense. Lineage (NCBI taxonomy): Eukaryota > Metazoa > Arthropoda > Insecta > Orthoptera > Acrididae > Schistocerca > Schistocerca serialis. The sequence continues at coordinate 246,841,072 of NC_064639.1, read as the reverse complement.
GGATGTGGGCATGCTGTATGTGGATAGAGGAGGAGCTGAATGCAGTTTGTGAACAGCTGAAATCACTTTTGACTATGGTCTGCCATCTTCAGGCTGCTGCAGCCTGTTCCGGGATGTAGTAGTGGCGGAGCTTGAGGCTTTTTCGGGCTAGGCAGCAGAACACTCACAAGGTGATACGCAGATAGCGAAATAATCCTGCGTTCAGATTAAAGACACTTTGACCATCAAAATTTTATCAATAAACTGACTAATTATTTTGTAATAACTTCCTGAATTTATGCCCTCCAAGGTATTTGTAATTCTCAAATTATTCTTGATGAAATTATTTTATTGGATAGATAAAAAAATCTATTCACCAAGTGGTGGCAGAACATACACATAAAAGACTGATGATGTGATTGGCAAGCTTTCGGAGCCAGTGGCTCCTCCTTCAGGCAGAAGGGTTGAAGGGGAAGGAAGAAGGGCAAAGGAAAAGGACTGGAGAGGTCTAGGAGAAGGGGTAGATTTTGGGAAGGTCACCCAGAACTGTCTGACGAGACTTACCGTATGGGATTATTACCGTATTGGATTATTACTGCATGGTAAGTCTCCCCTGACCCACAGTTCTGGGTGACTTTCCCAAAATCTATCCCATTTCCTAGACCTCTCCAGTCCTTTTCCTTCACCCTTCTTCCTTCCTCTTCAACCCTTCTGACTGAAGAAGGAGCCACTGGCTCCAAAAGCTTGCCAATCACAACAGTCTTTTGTGTGTTTGTTCTGCTGCTGCTGCTTGGTAAGTACATTTTTCATCTATCCAATTAAATAATTTTATCAAATTATTCTTGGGGTCAAGAGCTGGCTGAAACCCAAAGTAGGGAGCTCTGAAATATTTAGCGACTAATGGAACGTATTTCACAAAGACACCACAGCAGGGAGTGTGTTCATTCCAGTTGACATAAATGTTGGCGATAATAAGGTCAATTTTGAGTGTGACTGACGTTATCAGCCTGTGTGTAACAGGTTGAGGTAAAATGAAGTTAATTATTGGATTTTTTTTTTACCTGCCACCTCATCCCACCAAGACAGTTTCAGAATCATTCAAAGAAAGTCTATGCTTATCAGCACGGAAATACCCAGATCATACAACATTAGTTGGAGGTGACTTTAACCTTCCGAATATAGACGGATATGCCTGTGGATTCACTGCAGTGGGTACAGACAAGCAGTTTCGCAAAGTACTTTTGGGCACTTTTTTTTTTTAACTTGTCTTCAGCAGCTAGATCAACAGTACACGTAATGGAAATATGGCTCAAAGACTTCTAAAAGAGCAGGACACAGTATGTTCTCCTCGACAGTGAGTGCTCATCAGAGACAAGGGTATCATCAGGAGTACCCACAGGAAATGCAATAAACCCCTATTATTCTCCATAAAAATAAATGAACTGACAAACAGGATGAGCAGCAATCTGTGGCCGTTTGATGATGATGCCATGGTGTACAGAAAGGTGTCTGTTGAGTGACTGTAGGAGGATACAAGGTAACTTGGACAAAATTTTCAGTTGTGGTGATGAATGGCAGCTAGCTCTAAATGTAGTAAAATAGAAGTTAATGCAGGTGAGTGGGAAAAACAGTCACATAATGTATGAATACAGCACTGGTACTGTGCTACTTGACACAGCCAGGTTGCTTAAATTTCTAGGCTAGACACTGTAGAAAGATATGAAACAGAATGATCATATAAGAATTCTAATGGGAAAGGCTGGTTGACTTCATTTATTGGGAGAGTTTTAGGAACATGGTTCATGTGTAAAGGAGACCACATACAAAACAAGAGTGCAACTCATTCTTGAGTACTGCTTGAGAGTTTGGAAAGCAATTCAGAGGCAGGCTGCTGCATTTGTTACTGGTAGGTTCAATCAACATGCAAATATTTGGTGATGCTTCAGGAACTCAAATGAGGATACCTGGAAGTAAGGCAACATTCTTTTCATGAAACCCTGTTGAGAAAATTTACAGAACATGCATCTGAAGCTGACTTGTGGGCCACAAACACAAGATAAGAGAAATTAGAACTTGTACAGAGGCATAAAGAGTTGTTTTTATCTTGCTTTATTTGTGAGTGGAACAGGAAAAGAAATGATTAAAAGTGGTACCACATACCCTTCGCCACACACCAGACTGTGGCTTACATGGTATTTAAGTAGGTGTAGATGTAACTCTTCATTAATTATTTGATCCAACCACCTAATCTTCAGCATTATTTTGTAACACCATGTGACAAAAGTCTCTACTTGTTTCTTGTATGAATTGTTTATTGTGCACATTTCACTTCCATACAAGTCTACACAACAGATAAATGTCTTTAGAAAATACTTCCTAACAGTTCAATTGCCAGTGTATCCAATGCTTACAAATTTCTCTCTTTCAGAAATGCATTATTTCCTATTTCCAATCCGCATTTACACCGTTTTTACTTCAGTCAGTGTAGCTACCTCCCCACGCAAATATTAAAAAAATCTACAACTTAAGTGTCTCATTTTCTAACCTAATTCTCGCAGAAGCACCCAATTTAATTTGACTACATGTCTTTAACCTTGTTTTTATGTTCATCTTATGGCCTCTTTTCAAGACACTATCCATTCCATTCAGTTGATCTTCCATAGCCTTTGCCACCTCTGACAGAATTACGATGTCATCTGCAAACTTTATAGTTTTTATCTCTCCTCTGCGAACTTTAATTCCATTTTGAAATTTCTCCTTGGTTTCCTTTACTGCTTGCTGCAAGTACAGAATGAATAATAGGGAGGATAGGATGCAACCCTGGCCTCACTCCCTTCTCAATTACTGCCATGTTCCTTAAGTCTTGTAAGTGCACACTGGTTTCTGTGCAAGTTGCGACAGCTCTGCCAATGCTATAAATGTGGGTTTGTGTTTCTTCTAACTCTGTCGTAAGATAACTCATAGAGACAGTATTGCTTTGTATGTTCTTACATTTCTCCAGAACATAAACATATCTTCCTCTAGGCTTACTTCTGTAAGCCCTTCCACCCACTTGTACATAATTCGTGTCTGGATTTTGCAATCATGACTTATTAATCTCAACAAAATTAAAAAACCATCAAAGTCGCACAAAAATTTGTTTTTATTTAAATGGCAAGCTGTTTAAGACCTTGGTCCATTATCATGCTAGCCCCGTAAATCCTAGTATAACACCGTTAATGTTTGTGCACTGGCCACATTGTTTGTATGAGTAGCTAAGTGCAAGGTACTATTTGCATACAACAGTCCAGTGCTGTATGTGTACAAACATTATGGTGTTATTGTAGGACTTATGTGGATAGCTTGATAATGGACTAAGGCCCGAAATTAGTCACAATTTACATAAAAACAACCTTCTGTGCAAATTCCAAAGTTTTGTAATTTCATTGAACCATAGTAAGCTGCCACCTATTGTGATTCACCATACTGGACGTGAGTAAATTTATTAATCTGATGGTTCAGTAATACTCACCCATGTCACCACCTGCCTATTTACTTCAGTACATCTGTATACTTTGTTATAGGGATTATTAAAATCTTCATGAAATCTGAAGGTATTTTGCCTGTCTGATATAGCCTAAATACCAATGGACCAATTTTGTTATGGTTTGCTCTTCCAAGGAATTGCCATCACCTCCAGGTGATTGTTCAGACCGAGGTCTTTCAGTGCTCTGACAGATTCTTTCCACAATATCACATCCCGTATTTCAATCACCCACTTCCACTTTTTAACTTTTATTTGTGAGGTAAAACGAAACATGAGAGCTACAAGGAAACACCGACAACTCCCAAAGATGCAAAATAACATATAACACACAACTGTGCTACAGTATATCCAGATGAAATTCACTGTGGCATATTGTCCATCTCAAATTGCTTCATAGTATGTATCAGTGCAGAAAGTCAACAATTTGAGCACTTGATATAAACAGCCTTAATAATGAACACACAAACCACACCTGAGTTACTTATCTGCTTACACTTGGTGCAATAGGGCAGTCATTTTTGGACTCTCTTTTAACAGAGGGAGAGTGGCTGTGGTTCTACTATCTTATTGCTATTTCATCAAGTTTCACACATTTTGACATTGTAGCCTTCTTTGAAACCTCTTTTCAATGCCACAGAAAAAGACATATAGCTCCATTAAAAAGAAAAAGGCAGCATTATACTTCAACTGCTATAAATGTTAAAAATTACCTGTGTATGTCAGAAAATTTACTGTACCATCTGCTACAGCTCAGCGAATGCCATGCCTGTTGTAGTTAGTTGTTCTTGATAGATTTTGAATGTCTGTGGAAGCTGCCTCTCTCTGTAAGAGGATAGGTCACTACTAACTTTGTTGAAGACTCTACCCAAGCATTCAACTGAAATAATTCATTGAAACCATATACAATAAGGTGACCAAAAAATAATGGAAAACACACACACACACACACACACACACACACACACCAACCTTCCACTACATTGTGCTATGTGCACTACATTGGGCCCAACCTCTTTGCCTTTACATATGTCTGCCTGTGCCTGTATATGTGCAGATGCATATGCGCGTGTGTGTGTGTGTGTGTGTGTGTGTGTGTGTACCTGTCCTTTTTTTCCCCCTAAGGTAAGTCTTTCCGCTCCCGGGATTGGAATGACTCCTTACCCTCTCCCTTAAAACCCACATCCTTTCGTCTTTCCTCTCCTTCCCTCTTTCCTGATGAAGCAACCTTGGGTTGCAAAAGCTATATATATGCCATGAGCAATGTTTAATATGTACAGATGGTGACCAGAATTAATAATAAAATTAAAATATAACTAGGGAAATAGGTGGATACTCAATAACACTAATACCAAGTATACTTCGGCATGTGACAGATAAACTGTATTCATTAATTTTGAATTCACATATAGTAATAAAATACAAAAAATTGTACACTGTAAATTACGCATAGAAATTAATAAGCAGAGTGGAAAATACATTAAAAAGTAAGCACTTTACATTTGTAACTGATAGAATAAGAACTAAAGCCTAAGAAGTAAGGAGATCTTAACAAAATGAGGGAGCAAGGTGGGTGGATGGTGGCAAGGGAGGGGAGGAGCCAGCAGGTTTGACTATGAAAGTACGGACATTTTTTCTGGTCTTAAGCTGATCCAGTTCAGAAAATCAGGACTGAGAAATTAACAAAATACAAATGCACTGTGGATACACCATGACAATAAGAGAGATGTAAATTATGAACTGAAAAGGAAGGACAGGTATTAACGTTACAGCATTTATTAAGACTTCAATTCTCTTGTATTAATGATACAGCAAAACTACACATGTGATTTCAAAAGAAAGAAAAATCCATGTGATTTTTTTTTTAAATTATATTTTTTGGCCTCAGACCACACAAACAGTATTAATCATTTTCAACTTATCAGCAAATCATCAGGTTATTTCAAAACATTAAATAGTAACTTATCACAGTATAACAACTTTCACAAGTACTAGTTCAAATCATCTGATGAGACTTACCAAGTGTCAAAACTAATGGTAGGCATATGTTTCATCTAATGCTGAAATATATCATAAACAAATTCATTTACAAGACAGTAAAAGAGTTCCCCTAATGCAGTATAGCTGATCAATGCAAAAATATATATATATATTTTACCTTCTTAATTTTTTTTTACCTTGTCCCCCAAAACCAAGAGCTAAACTCAGGATGTGCTTCTTACAAGATGATGGGGAACATACTCCTAAATGCAGGCAGCTTGATACATTTCAAGCACTGACAATATTTAATAATAATGGTGACACTACAGTTCTGCTTCCAATTTGGAATGTGTCAAATGGTTTTTGACAGTTCGTCAATATATCAAGAGCATACAAAATCACAAAATAAAATTAAAAAATGATATGTGATGCCATAGTGCACAATCTGAGTAATGCAATTTTGGCAAAAATAAAACTAAAGACTTGGAAAGATCTCTGGAACCATAAAGTTTCATTTTATTAAAACACCTATGCCTGGGTTTCAGGCAGGATCCCCCATTTCATTTGATGGTGAGGTGGTATTCCAATATAGCTGGAGCAATGCAGTACAAGTTTGGGGGGAATACCAGTATATTGAAGCATGCATGGGAATTTGGATTGAGGGGGAAGGTGTGCTACGAGTAGTCCATGGATTTGTGCACATTCACTGTGCCTGTATGGTACAGTTGTTGGCGCATCTGCCTAGTGAGCAGGTGGCCCAGGTTGGAATACCGGAATTGGTACAAATTTTCAAATGCCGGTTGGTTATGGAGTATGTCTGAATGTGGCAAACATATTTCTTATTTTTTACACAAACTTACTTCTAAAGAATATTTTCTGAACATTATTAAATATTACATTACTCACCCCACTTGCAGTCCTGATTGGTTTTGCTTTCAATTTTGGCAACAAAGTCTTCTTGTGGTCAAGAGGTACAGCAGCGATAATATCCACCAATCGTGGCGACGATTCTAAACCATATTTTGATGCTATTCGTGTTTTCAGTTTATTCAGATCTACGTCTTTACCATTTTCATGAGCCTTGATAAGTTCTTGAATTACCTCACCAATCGTAATCACCATTCGTTCTTCCCTGCTCAGGCTGTATACTGAAATGTAATGTCTGATTTAGATATTTAGTGTATTCCAAACACCAAACAGCAGAGTAGTAGGGTCTCACCTAACATGATCATAAAATTACATATTGTATCTGTATCACATAGATCATAAATTATGATCCAATCTGCTGTGCAATATATGAATAAAAACACTGCTTATAAATTAAAAAACCTGCACTACAACATGATCAAGTAGATAATCATCAGTTGTAACCACAGTTGTCTTCAGATGTCATAACTACTGACTGTCAGGAATGCAAAAGTGTTCTACTTGCACATATGAATGATGTAAGAGGACATTTTCCAACTCCCTGCAGGCAGTAGTTTGTTGGGATCTGTACATAACATCATCAACATAAGATTATAGTTCAAATGTTCCAGTTCTCTTTGGAGGAATACCACTTGTGTTACCGTTCATGCACTGGATCTTCTGTATAATTGAACAGGAGTGTCAAGTGTTGAAGAGTCAAATCAAGTTTGTGCAGAATGTGGTGTTCTTAACTTGCAACAAGTTGTTAAAATTGCTTGATGTTATGTAGAAGTTCAGATTCCTTAGGCAACGGAAGAAATTCCATAGTTTACCGCTCTTCCATAAAGCTTGACAGTATACATCCCTCATGTATGTATGAAACCAACAAGCTGTACTGTGGTAAGAATTATGTATATGTACATCTACATACATACTCTGAAAGCCACTGTATGGTGCATGGCAGAGGGTGACTTGTACCACTACTAGTCACTCCCTTTCATGTTGCACCCTCAAACAGAGTGAGGGAAAAACAACTGTCTGTGTGTCTCCTTATGAGTCCTAGTTTCTCTTATCTTATGTTCATGGTCCTTACTGAAATGTAGATTGGCGACAGTACAGTCATTCTGTAGTCAGCTTCAATTGTCGGTTCTCTAAATTTTCTCAATAGTGTTCTGTGAAAAGAACATCGTCTTCTCTATAGGGATTCACATTTGAGTTCATAAAGCCTCTCGATAGTACTTGTGTGTTGATCAAACTACCGGTAAGAAATCTCTGCAGTGCTTCACTGTCTTTCTTTAATCTACATCTACATTGCAAACAACCATGAGATCCCATTGTATCACTCATTATGGTTTCTTCCTGTTCCATTCACATATGGAGTGCAGGAAGAAGGGTTGTTTGAATGCACCTGTACATGCAGTAATTATTCTAATCTTATTCTCATGATCCCTACGTAAGCGATACATAGGGAGTGGTAGTATATCCCTAGAGTAATCACTTAACGCCAGTTCTTGAAACTTTGTTAACAGATTTTCTCGGGATAGTTTACACCTGTCCTCAAGAGTCTGCCAGTTTACTTCCTTCAGCATCTCTGTGACACTTTACCATGGATTAAACAAACCTGTGACCATTCGTGCTGCCCTTCTCTGTATACATTCAATGTCCTCCGTTATACCACATGGGACTAGGTCCCATCACTTGGGCCATGTTCTAGAAGCGGTCGCATGATGGATTTGTAAGCAATCTCCTTTGTAGACTGATTGTGCTGGCCCAATATTTTACCAATAAACTGAGGGCTACAACCTGCTTTACCCACGACTAAACATATGTGAGCATTCCATTTCATATCCCGACAAAATGTTACATCCAGATATTTGTATGAGTTGTCTGACTCCAACAGTGACTCACTGATGTAGTCAAAGGATACTAAGTTTTTATGTTTTGTGAAGTGCAAAATTTTACATTTCGAACATTTAGAGCAAGTTGCCAGTCTCTACACCACATTAAAATCTTATCAAGATCTGACAGAATATTTATGCAGCTTCTTCCATACAGTACTTCATTATAGATAAATGTATCATCTGCAAAAAGCCTGATTGTACTATTAATCACTCCCTACCAAGAAGTCCTCAATCTAGTCACAAATTTCACTTCATACCCTACATGATCATACTTTTGACAATAAGCACAGGTGCAGTACTGAGTCAAATGCTTTTTGGGAATCAAGAAACACTGAATCTACCTGATTGCCTTGATCCAAAACTTTCAGTATGTCATGTGACAAAAGTGCAAGTTGGATTTCATATGATTGATAGTTTCGAAATCCATGCTGGTTGGCACTGAGGAGGTCATTCTGTTCGAGATACCTCTATGTTTGAACTCAGAATATGTTCCAAGATTCTGCAACAAATCGATGTCAAGGATATTGGACAGTAGTTTTGCAGATCACTTCCATTACCCTTCTTGTCGAGAGGTGTGACCTGTGCCTTTTTCCAAGAACTGGGCACGGTTTTTTGTTTGAGGGACCTATGACCTAGTGAAAATCCGAAATACTCAAGCAGTGCTCAAAAATTGTTTGCATTAGTTTTCTACATGTAGCTACTTTACAGATGAACCACATTTTCCTAAAATTCTGCCTACAAACCAGAATTAACCACTTCTCTACTATCAACCTTATGTGCTCGTACCATTTCATACTGCTTTGCAATGTTATGCCTAGATATTTAATCAGTATGAGTGTGTCAAGCAGTACACTATTAGTGCTGTACATTAACATTATGGGATGCTTTCTCTTACTCATCTGCATTAACTTACAGTTTTCTACATTTCGAGCATGCTGTCATTTATCACGCTAAATAGAAATTTTGTCCAAGTCATCTTGTATCCTCCCAAAGTCACTCAACAAAGACACCTTTCTGTAAAGCACAGCATCATCAGCAAACAGCTGCACACTGCTGCTCACCTGTTTGTCGAATCATTTACATATACAGAGAACAAGGGCTCTCCTATCACACTTGCCTGGTGCACTCTTAATGACAGACATCACCCTGATGAGCACGCACCATCCAGGACAATGTACTGGGTTCTATTACATGGGGGCAGCACCACACAGTAAGAGTGAACTCTGCAGTTAATAGACCAGCCCAATCCACTATCCATTTCTACAGAGAAACATCATGCCTCTTCCATCTCAAAGAAAATAAGCATTTACCTGACAAGAGAAATAAATATCAGCTAATCCTGCAGACCAATTATTTTATTTTCAATTTTTAAACACACTTGCTTTAACCATACATGAAGGGATTTCATCAAGTAAGTTACACAAACAGTTTGCGGTTGTAATGGCATGGCAGGTGTAAACATACTCCAAAGTTCAAGCATGCATGGACAGTAGGTTTCTTGTGGGCAAAATAGGTTCACCATGAAACTCTAAGGTATATGAACTGAATGCAATGTCACATCCACCTACACTGAAATAGTGTCAGCAATTTGACCAGGGCTGCACTGAAGTGGATGATGCTGATCAAGAAGTCCAGGTCTTCAACCATGCAATTTCTATCTTTTCGAAAAGCTGAAAGAACATCTGGGTGGAAAGTGATTTTTCAGTGATGAGGGTCTTCATGTAGCAGTTCTCGAATGGCTCCGTGCCCATGGAGCAGATTTCTACCATTGAGGAATCGAACGATCAGTAGAATGTTCTGAGCGCCATTTACATATGCTTGGTGACTATGTTGAAAAATAGTGTCATATATCTGTCACTTTGAAGGGTATTGCAGCGAGCAATAGAAGTTACTTGGCCTGCCATAATAATGGTGTAACTTCCTTCTTGAAGCCTCTCGTATCTTCCAATTCTGGGTTTGTGACAGTGGGAGCAAGTTTTATTCTCATATAGGCAATTACTTGGTCTGCTACAGGTGTACATAGTATAAATTCTAAATTATTTCATTAATGCAACTGTTCAACATATTCAGGCAGTTGCTACTGTGGCTGCTGTCAACTAGCAACTGTCTACACCCAAACTGGCCCAGTCTTCTGGTGAACACATAATAAAGAACTGGTAATCATGTCAGAAAGTTGCACATCTGTGATAGTGGCACTGCAAGACAGAAATGTAGAGAGCACAGGAAGCCAACTAACAGGGACCACAATGCGGACTTCACCTGTAGGCTGTGGGCGGAAGCTGAACTAAAGCAGGTTGCTATGTGTGTTCTCTATCACGCTGTTTTGCAGGAACTGCATACTTGGCAGATCCACCAGAAAACCTGATGTGACATATTTTTCATTTTTGGGGTCTTAAAAGAATTTATTAAATGGGTAGAATATATTCTCAAGTCAGGTCTCCATTGGCTCAAAGAACAATGAACACAAAATTTAGAATACTTTAATTGGCACGGTCCAACTACAGTGATACACATTTGTTTATCACTGACCTTTGAACAGACTCACCCAGCCAGTTATAGGATGGATGGAATGGGAGAGGTTTAACGTAGACTCCATATTATGGAATGACTTGGTATATTTCACATATGCAGATCACTGCCAGAGGTGACAGAAGATAGAACATTGATATAAAAAAAGGCGAGATGACAAGCTTAGGACTTATGAGTTTGTTCCTCAGTCAGGAAAGAGGAATAGTTTGAGGAAGGAAGGGGTGAGGTCACTCATATCCCAGATTGACGAGCAGCTGTTGTGAGTATCTGCAGCTGCCTGGTTCTCACATCCTGGGCAGTGAGCCACCTGACCCTCCTCTCTAACCTTCCTCAACCTATATCTCTTTATTCCTATGGAAGGAACTAACTGTTCAAAAAGCTGGCTAAGTACTGCCCAGCCATTCAATTTCCTTGTAATTTTATAATATTCTAAAATGAATTTCCCCTTCAGCAGGAAAAAAAGTGACTGAGGATTGAGCTTCACACATCTGGAACTGTAGTCCGACACTCAGCCACCGAGCCCACCCTTACAGAATATAAGTGGTTCTTCCATTTAATCAATGAAATACAGTCTTCATGTGTAACTTTGTGCTCCACAACAAATAGTTCATTATATTGTGAGCAAGCATATCACAGTGATACATTAACATGCAGGCATCCATCAACTTTTCTTGTGACTTCATCAATTTTCCAGAACTTTGTTGAGATGAGTGAGACCTATCTCTGACATCACCATTTTCAGATGGAAAACATAGCAATTAAGTTTGCACCTCACATACAGATACCACACCATGCTCCAAATCTTAACAAGTTGTTTTTGCAGCACTTTGGACTGCATTCGTCCTTAGTTATAAGCAAATTTCAAAATATACTGAATTTCCTCTCTTTCATTCAGATTAAAGATATTCATACATAACATTATCTTGGCTTTAAAGTGTTTGCGTACTGCCAGATCGGAATACTACTTCGAGAATTGTGCGATCACAAAGCCATATACTGCAGGATACAAACAAACTCTCTCTCTCTCTCTCTCTCTCTCTCTCTCTCTCTCTCTCTCTCTCTCTCACACTCACTCACTCACTCACTCACTCACTCACTCACACACACACACACACACACACACACACACACACACACACACACACAAAATTTTCCACATCCATGTAGGTACATACCAGACTGGTTCCCACATTCTGCCTGAGATACATGACGTACAAACACTTCGTGACATGGTGGCACATTTGACCATGCAATTATGTACATACAAAAGGAGTACACACATTCCTACCTGGGAAGGAGGAACAGGAGAGAGGCTGAGTTGGTGGTAGCTTTAAAATGCCTTTGGAGACAGTGATCCAACAGAACTAATAGCTAGGGACGCAAAAATACGGTTTTATTTTATGGCCAAATTTAGTGTAATTTTTTGGCCAAATTCCCTGCCTCGCCAAATTCAGTGTTTTCTTGCCAAATTTGACCTTTTTTTTTTTGTCAAATCTGTCCCATTTTCAAAGTTACATCAAATTTCATTACACAGGAAGTCGGCTGTCCTTTTAAGCTTAGGAGATTTCACACGAATCCAAGCCTTGAGGAGATTAGACTCCAATTTAGCTTTCAATAACTATTACTTACAAATATTATTAAATTGCTGTCCTCAGATTTATAAATATTTTTACACAAAAAAGTCACAAATTTTACAATATCATGTAAAAATCACAGACTTTGCTAAAAATCATTAATTTTGCATTATTGTTATCTCCAAATTTTCCGGTACCTATTAATGGCCTATTTACAGGTGCAGCTGGCCCTCTGCGAAATAGAAGAACCATCCCAGTCCCAACCCTGAAATAGCTGGATAAAGATCATGTATCATATGTATTATATATCTCTTGCATAGCTATAAGGCCGTGTACATTGATTTTCATTTCTTTCTTCTTAAATAGAACTATTTTATACTTTAAAAACTTTCAGTATATTTCTTTCACAAAATACTTATTTCATGTTTCATTTTAAGTTATTTTCTAACATTATTACAGAAGACATTATTCCCCCCCTTTCGCAATGACATCGGAAGGATACCTGTGGAAAAGTCGGACAAATATGTGGTTCCTTAAGAGTGGCAAAAGCCTTTTCAGTCTCTGGGTGGGGGTAGTCCGGAAGATACGGTCATCAGGAGAAATACAACAGGTATTCTACAGGTTGGAGCATGGAATTTTAGATCCCTTAATTGGATAGGTAAGTTAGAGGATTAAAAACACAGATAGATTGAAGTTAGATATAGTAAGAATTAGCATAGAATATTAGCAGGACTTCTCGTCACCTCACCAAAGGGTCATCGACATAAACTCAAACACGGGCAATGCAGAAGTAGGTCTAATAAGAGAATAAGTATGTGGGTAAGTTACTGTAAGCAGCATTGTGAATGTATTACAGTAGCTATTATAGACAAAGGCAGTGCCCACCACAGTATTACTATTTTATATGTCCACTAGTTGTGCAGAAAATGAAGAGGCTGAAAGAAAGAATGATGATATAAAGGAAGGTATTCAGATAAAATGGAAGAAAATGGAAGAGAAGGAAAAATAAGAGGGTGCATAGACTGGGAAAGAGGAATGAAATGAGAAATTGCCTAGCAGAATTCCGAACCAACCACAATTTCATCATTGCTAACACTAGGACACCAGAAGGTTTCAGGTAGATTACATGCGGACAAGAAAGAGATTTCAAAACTAAATTTTAAACTGTAAAACATATCCTGGAGGAGATGTGAACACTGAAATTAATTTATTGGTAATGAACTGCCCCCTGTTTGAAATGGAAGAAACTGCAGGAAGGTACGAAATTAAGGAGATGAGACCCAAATAAATTCAAATAACCAGAGGTTGTTCGGAGGTTCAAAAGTAGTTTCACTCATCAACTGGCTGAAATGGGGGGGAAGGAATACAACTGGAGGCAAAGAAGTAGCTTTGAGATATGAAATAATGAAGGCAGCAGAGAATCAAATAGACAAGAAGACAAGGCCCACTACAAAATCCTTGGATAATGCGCAAGATATTGAATTTAATAGGGGAAAGGATAAAAATTCAGTGAATGAAACAGGCTAAACGGACCTCATACGTCTAATAAAAATGTTACTGATCTACACCTATAGACATCTTCCACAAGCCGCCATGTGGTGCAGGCGAAGGGTACCTTGTACCACTACTAGTCATTTCCTTTTCTGTTCCACTCACAAATTAAAAAAGGGGGGAAAAAAAAACAACAAACCCTAATTTATGTTGGCTCATCTCCATGGTCCTTATGTGAAATGTACTTTGGTGGCAGAGGAATCATTCTGCAATGAGCTACAAATACTGGTTCTAAATTTTTCTCAATAGTTCGAAACATATTCACAATTGTAAAATCTTTTTCATGCTAGCTGGACTGGGTATGAAGATACTACCTATTGGTGACATGTGAAAATTTGTGCCAGACCGATAATCAAACCCAAATTTCCCACTTGTCGCGAGCAGCCACTTTAACAACTTGGGCTATCAAAGCATGCTTCCAGGACTAACTCAAACTTACATGTCGTACTGTTTATGACCCCATTGCTCACAACTTTATGTACATTCCCACCACAGGGTTTGAAGGAGACAAATGTATTCAACATTAGTATTACTATTGTCATTTTGACTGTTAAGGCTTTCCCATAGAGGGTCCCCTTTATAGATGAGTTAGACTTTTCTAAAATTCTGCCAACAAATCAAAGTTGGCCACACGGAAATACGGAAGCGTCCGATCCCGCCCGTCTGCTTTGACCCATGACGTCACAAATATGGCGGAAACAAAAACAAACACACACACTTTCCACAAGAAGCCTAATGACACTAATGGGACAAGCGCGGGAAATGGGGTGTTTTGGGTGGGGGGCAAACAAAATATAAACAAATTTAGACGCCTTGCATAGCTACAATGTGTAAGTGAAGACGGCCATGCATGAATACCCACCCACCTCCCCAGGGGTCGTAACCCCTGCAACCCATAGAAGATAAAGATGCTTCAGTAGCTGATTAGTGTTTTTTGTCTTTAAAAAAAAATCTCACGGGATAGAACGAACAGATCAGAAAGATAAATATAATAAACTAAAACAGAAATTGGAGGAAACAGATAATTAAAATAAGTAATAAGTGTTTTTAAATTAAAAAAAAAAAAAAAATCTCACGAGATAGAACGAACAGATCAGAAAAGTAAATAAAATAAGATAAATAAGAACTGGAGACAGCCACACTCAAACCAAACTCCGCGCCGTCATGACGTCACACACGACAACACCCTTACGTCACGGGTCAAAGCCGACGCGTGGGATCGGACGCTTCTGTCGACCCGGCCACACCCATGCAAAACAGCTGGTAGTCAGAGCACTGGAAAAGAACATGGTCAGCTTTCCCTACCCATGCAATACTGGGTACTGACACTGGGATGAAATGCTCCCTTACAGTTGGTTTCTCAGGATGTTAGAGGATTACGGGCATGTGTGGAAATGGCATGGGAAATATGATTGCACACTATGATTGGAGGGTAGGGTAGGCCTTCAGCAAAATGGGAAAGGGTGGCCAGATTTGTTCTGGGTTTGATACATGTAGAAGTGTATAAGGAGCCTTCAACGAGATAGAAGGCAATGCCCAGGGAAGAGACGTGCTGGTCTGAGAAAGACCACATGATATGGAAGAAAAAGAAGATGCTGAGGCTGTGCAGAAAATAGAACTGTTTGACTTGGCCCTGGGTGTCCAGTTCATGATGATATTGCCAATGAACTGAGGTTAGGATCTTGACTGGCTACAAGGGTTTCCTCAATGTGCACCTTGAAGAAGTTGTCATTGCCATAAGGGTGCCCTTGGTTGTGCCAAAGACTTGTTTGTACATCATCCCCTTGAAGTAGCAAAATTCATGGGTCAGGATAAAGTTTGTCAACTGTATAACAATGAAGTGGTGGGTTTGGGGTAGGTACAATGCTGGGACTTTGACAGTCACAGGCATAGGGGACACTGGTGTATGTAGAGATTGTATCAGCCATGACAAGATGGGGTGCAAGTGATAAGAGGGTGGGGATGATTGAGAGGCCAAGCCACGTTTTCCCCCAGCTCTCACTCACCCATTCCACTTCCATTTCCCTCTTATCCACTCCATATGACACAGATCCTCACACCAGTGGAGCAGAAGCGCCAGTACAATGAACTCAGCCAAGGCAATTTATCTGTGTATGTATGTTTCTCCTGTTCGTTTTCAGTGAAAACAACTTCTCAAAGATTACCACTTTCAATCTTGGTTATGTGTCTACTGACTGTTCAACATTCACTTCACTCCACAATCAGGCCCAGCAAAGTGAGTGATGCCAACGTACCACTGTTAGCTTCTACCATAAGGCACCATTCCGATGCAGCATGGAGTGGCACGAGATCTGCACACAGGATACCACTCTTCTGGCTGTTGTTAGATTTTGACACCTTGGAGCCACTCCTTGCTATTCAAGTGGCTCCTCAGCTAAGTGGACTAAATTCCAGTCCCCCCACCCAGGAAAATCCCCATATAACTGTGCCAGGAATTGAGTCCATGTCCACCCCCATGGCAATCACATGTGCTGATCGCTCGACTACATAGATGGGATCAACTTATTGAGAAGCTAACAGAAATATTCAGTCTTTGAAACTGGATAATCAGATAATTTGTAGGAGTAGCTAACGAGGTACATTTTTAATAGTCTTTTGATAAGTAGGAATTCCCCATTTCTTGCTATACGACAAATCAGAGTTTATTGACTATCTTCACATCAGAGCACATAACTTCATTCTGAACTGAACCCTAGATTAGAGGGCAAACACCAAATGAAAATTATTTTATGCAACTTTCCTACCTCTCATTTTTCCCGAATAAACAAATTATTTACTCTAGGAGCATGTTCCATAAATATTTCCATAAGAGAACAGGAGTGTAAATATACAAAATAAGCCAACACTCATCTCTTCGGAGGGGAAGTAGCTGAATGAAACTTTCTGGTGGATTAAAAATGTGTGTCAGACCAGAACTGATATCTGGACCTTTGTTTTTCTCAGCAAATGTGCTCGGTAACAGAGTTTCCACGCCTACGCAGCTTTAATCATTTGTAAATCAATTTATTGTCCGACACAGCCACATTAAATTTCAAATGAGAATTACTGTGTGAGGTAGCTTTGTGAGTGCTTAACACCAGCACTAGCTGCAATGGAAATTATCATTCTGCCATCACTGCTTGTCTTTAGATCATAAGAGGAGGCAGTGCTTCACTCACAAGCACATAAAATCACATTACCAATATGGTTTTCTCAATGTTCATGTGAGTATGCTTCTGGTTCCTATGATCTAAAGATGTTTGAAACTAGTAATCTCATTTACAATTTTATGTGCCTGTGTTCGAGAATAAAGTATTTTAAAAATAATTTTGTCAATGACAAACGCTTCTATTATGATTGAGATGTAATTCTTTCCAAAAAATATCAGTTCTTCTAGTACTTTTCACAGAGGAAACGAATGAATGGACCATATGAAATACATTACAATTGGAACCACAAAACAGTAGATCACCTGCAACACGGAAACAGAGAGTTTATTCTTGTTACTGCCACATGTTTTCGAAATATAAAAAATGGAATAATCTGGAAACAAAATGCTGAGGGATCAGATGTTAACAGTAACTGCACCCTGATTCTTTAGAGAATCATACTCCAATGTCCATGACAGTTCTGTGTTTTTTTTTAACATTTATGACATCATATCTCCTGAACTGTGCATCGTACAATGCTATAATTTTGCAGGTAAATTCAGTGGTATATTTAAGCATTTTAAAATTTTAAATCAGATTTTTGTTGCCCATGGAAGCCGCTGGATGGGGAATGTGAATGGGACAGTGCACAGCGCACTCTTTTAGCCATTTAGTAATCAAGATACCTAAAGAAAACAGAAAATACCTGTCAAAAGCTCAAACATATTTTTATAAATCTTGCACAGGAGGAACAAATATTCTCCAGTTGCTTCGAAAAGAGTAAAGTAATTCTCATAAATGGAAGTAGTGTCAAAGGAGCCCAAGAATTACAAGCCTACAACAATAGCAGCTCCATTATACCATTGAAATAACTACAAAGACAGAATAATGTCAAGTGGACCAGGGCTCTCAAAACTTACCACCTCCAATTTCAATGAAATTTTGCATATATATTCTGTATAGAATTAAACTAATCTGTATAGAATTTGAGTTCAATACATAAAAAATTCAAAGTTTTGTAAGATTTTAGGCGAGCAGAGGCTGTCTGCATATCATGACGCAAGCAATGGGACAGTCTGGACCAAATTAAGATCGTTTAGAACACAAACTATTAGTAATGTAAGAGGGATGTCTGGATGAAATCCACAAATTTTTGTGCACGCCACTGTGTTAAAATTTCTAGGTGGTGCCAGGAAGAAACTCTAATTTTTCCTGAACCAAATTTTTGTTTTATGCAAGAGGTAGTTCTGTTTGCCTAGATGTACAGCCACAAGTGAATTTTTTCCACATCAGTTATTAGTAATTACTCCAAGTTGCGTTTGGATTATATGTGACTTATTCTTTTCCAAGACATACTGTCCAACTGTAACACTCTTTGACACAGTCATTGTCAAGAAATTAAAAAATTATCACGAATTTAATTTACAGTGAGGAAACTCATTCGCATTATTTCATCTTTCAGGCCTGTTTAACTTAGTCTGAAGCCAATATGGATGAATATGATAATGTCGTCATGCCTATCACTTCAAGATAGTCAAGAAATTACACTGTTATGGGACAAATTCTCACACTCGCATACACTTTTGTGTATTCACAATCATATAGTAGGAGATGGCAATAACAAAGATTCATGAGGTTGCCAAGAAAGTTAAGGGAACCATGATCAAGCAACAAACACTGTAATAATTCAATGCACTTCTTCACTTTGTGCTAGAAAATGTTTTCTTTGTTTCAGAGACCTTCTGTATGAAGTAAAAAAATTGAGTCTGAAAATATTATTTTCAAACATTCAAAAACCATCATTTCAACAATGGCATTATGTATATGGAAAATAGAAACATTTCTGTGGTAGTTCTACTCATTAATCTAACTATTAATAACTATACAATGGAAAATCCAGGTTAGAACGTAACAGTATTATCAAAAGGATAGTTGTACTCATCATATAGCAGAGATGCTGAGTCACAGATAGGCACAACAAAAAAACTGTCAGAAAGTATGCTTTCAGCTAACAAGGCTCTCATAAAAAATAAACAACATTCACGCACAGAAGCATGCAAATGCAACTCACACACACATGACCACAGTCTCTGACAGCTGAAGCCGCCAGAGACTGTGGTCATGTGCGTGCAAGTCATATTTGTGTGTGTGTGTGTGTGTGTGTGTGTGTGTGTGTGTGTGTGTGTGTGTGTGTTTGTTTGAAGAAGGCCTTGTTGATCAAAAGCTCACTTTCCAACAGTCTTCTTATTGTGCCTATCTGCAACTCCGCAATAATTTTATTGAGTTTACACATATCAGATCAGTAAAAGAATTTCATTTCCATCCAAATAAACTGGAGGACTTTTTTTCTCCTTGCAGGCAGATATTGCTGAAACATTCACAGGATATTTATGCTTCATAGATTTTCTTGAGCATTCTGGCTGAAAATGAAAACTCAGAAGACACTTTTTCTATCAACCATGTGTTAATATTTTTCAATTCGTAACACATGAACAAACTGTTATTTTTTGTTTCAGCTAACTGAGTAGGTCTCCAAACTCCACAGTACTTGCACTGCTGCACACTATAATTCTGTTGCATCGCAGAAATGAATCTGACTTAAACCCACTAGTAACAGCAATACTACTTCAATACTCTATCTGTACTTGACAAATCTTGTAGTTTACGTAGCCTTGGGTCTTATATATTGAAACTTTCTGTTGTTCTGGAGGGTAAATGACAAGGCTTGACTCTTTCTTCCATCAGTATATGCTCATCAGCATCTGATGCATTTCAGAAGGATAACAAAACAACAAGTTTCTTGTGAACCTCAATCCAACACATTGGACAAAATTTTTGACCTCGTAGAAATCCAAATTTTCTGAGATTTTTTAAAAACACTATTATCCTTGCTTCATCAAGAGCTTGTAAGACTTTTTAATGGCCTTTTCCTAAAAAAAAAAAAAAACTCAAATCAACTGAGGAGCAAAGGCTCCAATGAGAATCTGAATTGTCCAGGCAACCAATTACTCAAGGTGGTAAGTCAGGGCTTCCTTCCGAACCTTTTTGTCCTGCACAAAATAAATTCTAAATATACACCCTGTGTTACAACAGCTAGAAACTGCCTCATAAATAAAATAGTGCTGTATTTACTGGCAGCTAGACATTAAGTTAGTAACATATGGATGCATGCATACACACACACACAAACACAACAAAAGTTACCCTGCAAATGAATTCTACTGCCATTATTAAACATACGAATTTCCAAATACAGGGGCTAACATGTGCTGTGTTCTAACTGTTCATGGCAGTCAAATATAGTTATCACACTTCTGATTGTGCTGATACCAACAATCAAAACAACAGTATGCATCAGCCAGCATGTATCTAGAACTTGAAACACTCAATTTGTAAAATCATCTATACCAGTACGTTTTATTTATTTATTGTCCCTGGCATCTCGTGGTGTGCGATGTATAAAGGTACAGGACAAAAGTTAAATGTCTCCAAATGCATAAGCTTACATATATGATGGAATATAAAATTGTGAAAAACCTACACACACAAGGGGACAGTTTACATACAAGACTGAATGAAAATGTTTGTACGAATCGTATTAAAGTTAAATATTTTCAAATGCATAAGCTTACATGTAGGAGAGCATTAAAAATTGTCAAAAAGCTTAACACACACACGGGGCAGTTTACATCAATGACTGAATTAAAAACTGACATAAAACTAAATACACATAGGGGACAGTTTACATTTATAATGAGAGGAACTGAACATGAAGAAACAGTAATATATATGGGCTTTCAATGTATTATGGGAATTAAGCAACTACAATAAGTACAAACATAAAGGTTTATTTCTCTACTGTCCTAACATAACTGACTTACAGTGTAATTTATTTCAGTACATAAACCAAGATTATGAGTAGTAGTGAGTCCTCCTCCTTTTATTTCCATTTTGAATTTCCATTTCCATAATAATTCCTTTGTTATAATTAGGTACTATAAAAAGCAAGATATTAACAGGTAGGTAAAGAAAATTTAAAAATAAGTAAGATATATCAAACACTGCATATAAAAACAGTTTGCAAAAGAACAACAATAGTATTTTCAAATTCGTTTTTTAAATATTATCCAGGTGGTCTCAAAAACAAACAAAACATCCTCCACCACACATAAACTTGCTCCTTCTAACGAAACAAAAATGAAGAACATTTGAGGTGATAATACTTAGCAATACAACATAAAATATGCACAAATTTGATGTGAAAATTTTAGATAACACGTTCATATATTCCAATATCTAGCACATTCACAAGTAACTGCTATAGACCGTTACAACTGAAACACCTGTTCACAACTTTTAAAGTACACTCAATATCTTTTATTTGCCAAAAAATTATTGCTTTCATAAAGTGGTTGAAAATCTGCCATGACTGATCTTTGGTAGCACAGAAATGGTGAATGATATCCTCTTAAAATGTTAACCATGTGTAGAGCATATAACTCAAACACTCTCCTTACATTACTCCTCAGCTTATTTTCAATATAAAATCCAGTCTATAATTTGGCCCAAACTCTCAGAGTTCATCTGATATTTTTCACACACCACTGAAAGCCCCCTGAAATCTTGAATGTTTTGTATCTTAAGCTCACATTTAATACTATTTAGTTCCATTCTATAAGGAACGTATGTGCATAATCTCTCCCCTAAAATTTGTCCACTGGATGTAGAACGACTATCTCTCACACAAAAGCAAACCAAATGGAGTGCGGCATAGTTTCAGAAGAGACAGATCCACAATGAGCCACTATATTTACACTAGTTCTCTATGGTTGCATATAAAGTTCATTAACAATGTTCTCACAGCACTAGTAGAATAGGGAAAAGTCAATAGCTTTCAAATTTTCTTTTTTAGGGAAAAACTGTACCAGCAAGGTAAGATGTACAGACAAAAAGTAAATCAACAACAGAATGCGAAGTGTGTATTAAGATACCATAACTTTTTTTTATTATAAGCAAATGATATTTCAGAATCTGTATATGAGAATCTTATTATATTGCTGACGTCCCTATTTCAACCAAAACACTCGGATGTGAGATAAAAGTACATTAATGAAAGAGGAGCAACTCTTAGGAATTTAATCTGTACACAAATTTAATAATACACTACCAGTATAATATTCTTACACCAGCTACTTTAAATGTTACTAAGCAGAAATGCCACTAGTTTGAAACATGTTTACAGATTGCTAAATATTTTCAGAAAAAATTGTTATATTCCAAGAAAATAGTTACCTACAACTGTAACAACAACGATTTGAGTATAATTCATAATATGCACTAACACTGCTGCTTGGTAAGCAGATGACAGTAATTTTCAATTCCCAGTTGCTTACTTTTATGTTACATGGGTTGATGGCCAACATCAGATGACTGAGGCAGGTTGCTAATACTTGTAGTTTAGCTATTTTAATGAATGTTGCTCACTGTGGGTGATTCAAGACACTGACATATGATAATGAGAAAATGGGAAACCCGTTAGGAGTGAATGCCAGAAACTGGGATACAAGGAAGACAGGAGGAAGGCACTACGTTGTAGACCCGCATACATAATTATTTGGGGATACTGTCGTGGTACTACAGTGAAAGATAAGGAACAGAGAAAACAAATTTGTAACTACACCTAGGGCCAATACTGCGTCACACCATACACGAAACAATTTGAAAATTTCTTGATATGAAGTGTTATGCATGCAATTCGCAAGTGAAGTGACAACAGTTTTATAAATTTGAAAATGGTTTCATCTCAAATAGCGTCTGCTACTAGGATGGGAGATTTAACTGTACACGATCATACTGCTCGTTACATACGTTATACATAAAAACAACTACGCTAGTTCGTTAGTTTCTTACCTTTCTTGTTTCTCCCCATTTTCGTTTCTCGCACTTATCAAATAGGTAGTTGTCGTTTTTAAACCTTCACTGTTCACATGTTGTCAACACACAACAAACAATACTCACTACGTCACTACTCAGTACTCACGCTTTCTGGCTGGGCAGAAGGTGTTTACTGTTTATTTAGATTAAATAATACTCCTAATGCTCCGATGTTGGCTATACTGTAATCCAGACTCGGAAGTAGAAGGCACCGGCGTAGCGGTGTATTTAAATTTGCCGATTGGTAAAAGGAAATTACGCATTCAGTTTCAGTTTACAGAAAATATCTTAACTTCTAAGTAGATATTAAGTGAATTTGAAAAGATGTAAATTTTTTTCATGAAAAAAATTATTTCATTGTGCTGCTAAAACTTTCAAGAACAAAGAGCATGTTAACTATTAACGAATGTGCAAGTGAAACGATGCGTTCCTAATCGCAATTTAATGTTGGATTCCGTGATCAGATAACTGCTCCTGCTGACTGAAAGAAAGCATCGATGTATAAGGTGGCCAATGGGAAATGCTAGGGGCCTACATTTTCAGTTGGACACCCTGCTAAGTTGTAGATGTACTCGCACCCCATTAGGCACGGTCCCGTTTGCAGGGTCGCTGCCGTTCCATTGCTGCTGACATCAGTGGATTGCACCAACGACCAACGCCGGCCGATCTCCCAAACCAGTACGTGTGCGATCTCAATGCAGCCGGTCTCATCGCCTGAATGTGGAGACTTCAGAGAACAATCAGTGAAATTCAGATAAGTTTGCTTTCTTCGGTGGAATCGGCCGACGCTCTCACACATGAAATATAGACTGTGAGAAACTGATAAGTTTAGCCAAAGAAGAAGGAGTTTGTGACATTTCCAAAAGTAGTCATTTCCACAGCAGCAGCTAAGAAAATAAATGGATAACTGTGGGTATCAGAAAATCTTCACACACACTTAAATTTCTCAGTTCTTTGCAAAACCATGCCCTAATCCAAAGTTTCTCGAGTACCATCACTGGTATAAAAACTATACAAGAGGGCAAGAAAATCATTTAATGACAAACTAATATATAAAGCAGAAAATAAAAGCAGTGTTTTGTGGGATATTATAAAACAAGAAACTGGAAAAGGCAGATCCAAGTATAACACGTAAGTCAAAGATATGAATAGAATAATAGAAAGTCCTCAGGAATTAGCATGGAGGTAAAAATAAGAGGAGTTGTCATGACGTCATAAACTTGGAGCCGACCCAACTGAAGATCCGCCATGTTAGCTACCCCAAAACATTCGCTTCCGGTGGTTTGATACCGTGTAGTGTTGAAGTGTTTTGATAAAAATACCGACTGGCGTCACTTACGGGTGTACTAACCGATCTGATTGTAGTCTAAAGTTTAAACAAATAGCATTTCATTCGTAAGTGGACGTATTTAAGCGTTATTTTCTTATATATACTTGAAATTCTGATGCATTGTAAAGTTTTACAGTATGATTTTATTTCTGTGATTTGACTTTAGATTTCCTATCAATCCAACCGCGAAGAGCTCTCTGGAGGTAAGCAATACACTTGGTTTTCATTGTTTGGTTATTCCCAAGTAACTGAAAAGTCCTCACAAGAAATATCCTGCAAATGGGGACTAATGTTTTAAAATGCAATAATTTAATATAAAAGTAATGTAACTACATGTAGTTAATTAAATCTTAAGTAAAATATGTGGAACACCTGTTACAGTGGTTAAATTATATTTGTTAAAGCAAAATTCCCTATTTAAGTCCAGGCTTAGATTACATTAGTCATTGTGTTGTTGTGTTACCCTGTAAATTGCTGTTATTTGCCACACTGAATGTCATTTGGTAGGTACAATTTAAAAACAAAGAAGATGTGTAAACTACAATGGGCCTGACAATCTTAAATTCAGTTCTTTTCCTTCGTAATTTAACGAATCTTTCACTTTGTTGACATGACAGCTGGCTTGTTTATATCATCTCTGCATACATCTACGGGACACCAAAGGAAATAAGGTAAGTTTCTTGCAACCTTGAACATTTAAAATTTGCATTTGACTTGAAAATGCAACGAATACAAATTGGTGTCTCTATACTATCAACGATTGCTTTCGGAGTTCTGGCTTTATCAGTTATCGACACAAACACAAGGAAAGTGAATAGAAATAGATTACGTAAGCACGCTTTTCATAGCACATACTTCTCTTCTCAGTTATTCGAAGTGTATAAACAAAAAGGAATTACAGTACTGAGGCCAGAAGCGTCATATTTTCGTGTCGTATTACTGTTTCGAATACGCATTTAAGACCAGAAAAACGTTTGAAGTTGCGTTCCTAATGCAGCGTTGTTTACTAAAATGGTGTAACATTTACTACATAAAACAAATATCACGTGCACACGACAGAGTTAACGAACAAGACGCAATTGTAAACACTCGTCTGCTAATGTTTTGGGGGATCCAAGATGGCGGCAGGACCAGCCTACTGGCTTCAAAACAACGTACAGCAGAAGTCCGCAGCGCCATCTCCCCTTATTCTACCTCCATTATTCTACCTCCATGGGAATTAGCAAGTTTTGTGCATGATTATTTCTCTGGTTCTGCGAAGAAGCTGCAGCAAGACACATATAACCATCCACAATGACTTACATAGCAAGCACAATGCTGATGTTTCCCACAACACAACTTGAAGTTAGGAAGATAGTACAACATTTTAAAAAATATGTCAGCAGGCATAGATGAGGTTCCTGTCTCTGTTCTGAAAGCTTGCTTTGGTAGCAGTATAATCTCTGTTAACAAATGTAATAAATAAATCCAGTAATTCATGTGTTTTCCCTGAGTAGGTACCTATAGTATGCACGGGTGATGCCTTACTAAAGAAAGGTAATGCGTGAAACATTGAAAACTAAAGGCCAGTTACACAGCTGTCTTTTTTCTCAAAAGTAATTGAAGCAATCATGAGAGACTGTTGAGTTACATGAGTAAATACAACCTCTTTAACGAAGCATAGTTTGGTTTGAGAAGTTGAAGAAGTAGAATATCGCCCATTGAAGAGTTCACTGAACCGGTACTTGAAGCTCTTGATAGAGATAATTCTGCTACAGGCATTTTCTTAGACTTCTAGTGAAACGTCATTGCCATCTGTTGTCGTCTGCTGCGTTTTGTCCCTGCGTTTGTCAAGTGAAATTGCGACCGTCGCCAAAGATGATGCAGCAGCTACGGTGTTTTCATTCTTTGCATTTCGCTGACACACTAGTGATTATACACAGTTTTGTATTAGCTTGCCTAAGGATTGGTTGTTAGCTGTTTCAGAGTGCTAAGGGACGATTCTGATTTAATGCAGGAGTTGGATGTGACGAGCCATCAATATGTTGCGGAAGTACGGGATATTATAAAAGTACCATCGGTCTAAGAACCTTACAGGAAATTAGAAACTGAGCTCATGCGAAGAGTAGCCGTTTCACAGGAAGACAGCATCCGACAAGCGTTCGCTCAAGAGAATCATAAGCCGTCGTAGTACCCCCAGCACTTGTGAAGTAAGGTGGACGTTGGCACTATTCCTCACAATCTGTTATGTGCGATATGGAGCAACTGTATACCGCCACAAGTTAAGGCAATCATGGCGTCTCAAATGGAAACGTCACTGTACGTCGTAGCGGAATATGCAGACTGAATACAAGAGGCTATCA
Source organism: Schistocerca serialis cubense (assembly GCF_023864345.2). NCBI lineage: Eukaryota > Metazoa > Arthropoda > Insecta > Orthoptera > Acrididae > Schistocerca > Schistocerca serialis. Next base: position 246,814,374 of record NC_064639.1, on the reverse strand, counting down.
CTCCCGCACGAGTTAAGGGCCCTGCAGACGTTCAATATTTATTGAAAATACTTGTCAAAGGTTCAATACGTTGAACCGACCTCAAACCATCAATAATACCGACAAAAACCGTCAGATGACTCCTCAGGTTTACAAAGTTAAGATGTCGAACACCCAAGAGAAGGTGTGTGCTGTCATTACATTAGCTATACCTTGCAAGCAGCAAAAGACGGCGAAAGACAGGAAATGGGTCCGAGAATGGTTGACAAAAACGAAAGACTGGCCACTTGTTAACTTTCTGACAACGAGAAACAAGCACCCGAAAGATCTCATATTTTTTCCGGTGCGTCCTACACCATACCGGTACAACACGTTATTAATGTTTAAATGAGATAAAATAATGAAACAAGATACATTAATAAGAAAGGCAGTCGAGGTCAACGACAGATCAAGAGTAACTTCGAGATTTCTGGCGACATGTAGGTCATTCGAATGCTCGAAGTCTACTTCTGTAATATCATCCAACAAAATTACTAAAATTCTATGGAAACATCTGAAGCAATTTATCCGCCTGGCGAGGATATGTCCAGGCAATTAATGTAACACTTTTTTTTACGTTTTGAAATAATTTGGTAAAACTGACACGCATTTTGCAGACCTCTTACTAGTCATTGCAGACATATGACGTGTTTTTCGTAGTGGAAGCGGTTTTCCAAACTGCTTTGTAATTCACCATCCTATATTATACTAAAGTAATCAGAGAATCTCCGTTGACCATTCTAAAGTGGTACATACAATGATTACTCTCAAATAGATCTATTAAAATTGTTTTACGTTAAAAGAGCACTTGGCAGACTGAATGTGATGTATGATATGAACGAAGGCGAATCGAAAACAAACAGTGTACACTAACGCCGTGTGGCTGACACGCGAAACTTCTGTTAACATTTGAATGGAGAATATTGTCAGTCAGTACTTCAGTATGTATTGACAATACCGAAAATATTTCGAAGGTAATCAGTACTGCTTGTCAATTTTTCTAGTACTTACAACATATCAATACGCGCCCGCAGACGGCCAATAAATGGTTCAAATGGCTCTGAGCACTATGGGACTTAACATCTGAGGTCATCAGTCCCCTAGAACTTAGAACTACTTAAACCTAACTAACCTAAGGACATCACACACATCCATGCCCGAGGCAGGATTCGAACCTGCGGTCGCGCGGTTCCAGACTGGAGCGCCTAGAACCGCTCGGCCACTACGGCCGGCAGAGGGCCAATATATTGACGGTCTGACAATATTATTGAACGTATGAGGGCCACTTTAGCGCCGTCACAGAGCCATGAAGCAGTACAGCAGCAGCGGTTGTGTGCACTGATTATGATTCACTAACGGCAAAGACGGACACCCTATGCAAATAGCTCGGTTTACTAGCTGGGAAAGGAACCAGCAGACAAAAGACAGCATCTTCGCAGATCCAGGAGCCGATAGAGCCTCGTCCTCTAGTTCAGGACAGTCAGTATGCCGGTATCTCGCAAATGCACAAGTCCGTGGTCATTCCCAAATGCCAGTGGCAGTCGGTCTTAAACACAGCCAACTGCCAGGCAGGATCTTAGCGTCTGTTTATCAGACAGGCGCCGATTTGAGAGTATTGCCACAGACCTCGGAGCATCGTTGTCGACCACAGAACATGTTCTGCTTGTCGGCTGCTAATAATGCCACAGTACTGATGTAAGCTACTCAGTGTGTGGGACTGGACTTCGGACTACTCTGTGCATTGATCTAGGACTTCACCGCCGCCGACGTCTCTGGCAGATTTTCTGGTGTGCAGCCAGGTGATGCTGGATGTGGCGAATCCCCGACTCGTGGGCTGTGTGACTGGCCCAACTACAACTGGGTTCCACTACAGCACGACCGTACACAGAGCAAAACTGATGCAGTGAAGAATTCTAAGTATGCATCTATATTATGCCGATTTCCTGTTCAGACAAGGCCCCCTGTAGCTCTGAAACAGATGCCACACAAAACTGTGCATCTTATTAAGACCACGGACAGCACTCTGATATCATGCAGGCCTAGATGTTTGGCATCGGATCACCTGGCAGTAGCTAAGGTCGAGTTTGCCGTTACAAGATGGCATTATCCAACCATCAAGTGATACATGGTTGTCTCCAATGCACCTGGTTCCTAAGAACAGTGAATCACGACATATAGGTAGCGATTATATAGCGCTTAAAGCAAGAACCAAACTAGACCGTTTTCTAGGTCCACTGTTGCGAGATTTTACTCATGCTTTACATGGAGCAACGATCTTTAGTGTGCTGAATTGTGCCAAGGCTTGTACTCAATTACCAGTGGCACAAGAAGACGTACCGAAAACTGCAAATATTACACAATTCAGTTTGCTCGAGAGCATGTTAATGTCCTTTGATTTACGCAATACAGCCCAAACCTGGCAAATATTTATTGATTCTGGCACCTAACACGGGCAGCAGAGCTACAAGAAACATTAACTGCGGCACTGCCAGGCCCTAAGATTAAAATAAACTGTCCGATACAGTGGACTGAGGCAATGGTTCTGCCTTCGACGCCACTAAACAAAGCATGATGGACGCTGCACTTCTGGCACAATCTAAGCTTGATGCACCCTTATTAATGGTAGCCGACGCAAGCCTAACAACTATATGTGCCATATTACAACACTGTACATATGACCTGTGGTAATCGCTAACTTTTTTTTCTCATTAACCATCGTCATTGCAACAGAAATGGAGTAACTACGATTGGGTCATCAAATACTTCCACCCACAGATAGGAGTGAGAGATGTCACTATCTATGTAGGCCATAAACCATTAACGTTTGCGTTCAGGCAGAATAGCAACAATTGTTCATGAAGACAATACAGGGTTATTACAAATGATTGAAGCGATTTCACAGCTCTACAATAACTTTATTATTTGAGATATTTTTCACAATGCTTTGCACACACATACAAAAACTCAAAAAGTTTTTTTAGGCATTCACAAATGTTCGATATGTGCTCCTTTAGTGATTCGGCAGACATCAAGCCGATAATCAAGTTCCTCCCACACTCGGCGCAGCATGTCCCCATCAATGAGTTCGAAAGCATCGTTGATGCGAGCTCGCAGTTCTGGCACGTTTCTTGGTAGAGGAGGTTTAAACACTGAATCTTTCACATAACCCCACAGAAAGAAATCGCATGGGGTTAAGTCGGGAGAGCGTGGAGGCCATGACATGAATTGCTGATCATTATCTCCACCACGACCAATCCATCAGTTTTCCAATCTCCTGTTTAAGAAATGCCGAACATCATGATGGAAGTGCGGCGGAGCACCATCCTGTTGAAAGATGAAGTCGGCGCTGTCGGTCTCCAGTTGTGGCATGAGCCAATTTTCCAGCATGTCCAGATACACGTGTCCTGTAACGTTTTTTCGCAGAAGAAAAAGGGGCCGTAAACTTTAAACCGTGAGATTGCACAAAACACGTTAACTTTTGGCGAATTGCGAATTTGCTGCACGAATGCGTGAGGATTCTCTACCGCCCAGATTGGCACATTGTGTCTGTTCACTTCACCATTAAGAAAAAATGTTGCTTCACCACTGAAAACAAGTTTCGCATTGAACACATCCTCTTCCATGAGCTGTTGCAACCGCGCCGAAAATTCAAAGCGTTTGACTTTGTCATCGGGTGTCAGGGCTTGTAGCAATTGTAAACGGTAAGGCTTCTGCTTTAGCCTTTTCCGTAAGATTTTCCAAACCGTCGGCTGTGGTACGTTTAGCTCCCTGCTTGCTTTATTCGTCGACTTCCGCGGGCTACGCGTGAAACTTGCCCGCACGCGTTCAACCGTTTCTTCGCTCACTGCAGGCCGACCCGTTGATTTCCCCTTACAGAGGCATCCAGAAGCTTTAAACTGCGCATACCATCGCCGAATGGAGTTAGCAGTTGGTGGATCTTTGTTGAACTTCGTCCTGAAGTGTCGTTGCACTGTTATGACTGACTGATGTGAGTGCATTTCAAGCACGACATACGCTTTCTCGGTTCCTGTCGCCATTTTGTCTCACTGCGCTCTCGAGCGCTCTGGCGGCAGAAACCTGAAGTGCGGCTTCAGCCGAACAAAATTTATGAGTTTTCTACGTATCTGTAGTGTGTCGTGACCATATGTCAATGAATGGAGCTACAGTGAATTTATGAAATCGCTTCAATCATTTGTAATAGCCCTGTACAATGGCCTGTATTTTACTGCACAGTTTACCACTATCATCAAGCACATCTCTCGACAGCCTTTCAAGAGTCAACAGCGTTTCGGACCCTATTGATTTCAACTCATTTGCTCAGGCACAACAGACTGATCGAGAACTTCACAGTTTTCTGAACTATGCCAACCCGGCACTGGAGATGCAGCTCGTTAGTGTCCCTGTCAAAGATGCTAAAATATATTGTGACGTCTTCCAAGGAAGATCCCAACTATTGCTGCCTATTCAGTTTTGTAAGAAACCCTTCAACTTACACAACTTATCCCTGATTCCTCTGATGTTGAAGCACATTGTCTGGCTGGGAATGGAAAACGACTGCCGCGAATTGAAGCAAATATGAATGCCATGCTAAACCAGCGAAGTGTATCTCCATGTACTTTCATCAATGCATATAATCCCCTAGTTACCTCACGTTTTGCGCACGTACATCTTGAAGTCATAGGCCCATTACCTCCTTCATATGGCCAACAATACCTATTGGCTAACACAGATCGTTTTACTCGATGACAGCCAGAGGCAGTACCGTTGGACAACGTTAGCCTCCGCCTTCATTTCCGCGCCATTATCAAGATTTGGTAGCTCATGCACGTAATAACAGGTCATGTCATGCAATTCTAATCATAATTATTCGTCGAGCTTGCAGTTTTCTGTACGTATGTCTATCATGAAACCACAAGTTACCATCCAGTAATAAACAGTCTGATAGAGCAGTGGCACTGTTCGCTGAAAGCTGCTCTCATGTATACAACTTGGACGACTTGTCTACCGATCGTGTTACTTGGTTTTGCGTAATGCATTCAAGCTGGATATAGATGCTTTATCGGCAGAGCTGGTGTCGAAACGATACATCTTCCGAGAGAATTCTTTGACACCAATTCTCTGCAGTTTGCCACACGATCAGCCAGACTTTCTACATCACCTGCGCGAGCGCAATGGTTCTTTTAATACCCCGTCAATGTTCTAGATGTGGCACACCCCCCTATTACATGTATCACGACTTGGCCAGCTGCTCACACGTGATGCGACCCACAGATGGTATGAAGCCTTCGCTACAAGTTCTGTACATGGCCCCACACCATCTGATACAAAGAGGTGCACGGACATTGGATATTTCAGTCAATAGCGAGAACATGATTGTCTCCACTGACCACTTCGAACTGGCACAGTCCTTTCACAATGTATTGTTGGCCAACGTTTCAAGAAGACAACTTTATCTTTCTTCAACCACGACCTCAAAGTCAATCGCAATTCCAAACTCAACAACCATCAGACACAGTTTCCCAAATAGTAAACACGACCCGTTCTGGACGGCACATGCGTTTCACTGAACGTTTCAAAGACGACCCTCTGCTTTCACGATGGGGGCTAGGGTAGCTACATGTTCCGGCGTGAAAGTCATGCGCCGACTGACCCCTCTCTAGGACGACACCGAAACAGCAGCAGCCTCTAGGCGAAGAGAATGTAAGCACCGCGCCACCTCGCTGTGGCCCAGTTGAACACTAGCCATTCTACGAGCTCTACAGCAGCGGTTTGGGAACTGTATTGTTTCACTTTTATTGGAAGTTGTGTATACTGAAGAGATTTTCATATTTTGTCTGTCGCCCATTGCTTCTGACACACCATTGTAAATTCTCACAGTTAGGTATTGTCATTTATCTTACTGTAATAAAAACTCATTAATACGATTTGCTTCAACTGTCGTCTAGCAATCCGAGAAAGGGGGTTTCCTAGGCACCCACTTTCGACGAGTAGGCATTACACAAAATTGGCGACGAGGAGGTCAATGGATCTCATTGTGGCAACCCAGTGCCTGGCCACCACACAGTCTCTGTTTTCTTTTCGTGGATTTTGGTGTTTTGCTGGTGCCTTGCTTCTACTTTGTCTTTTCCTTACAGAGGCGTATTTACCTACTTTAACAGTCTCTTATAGTGTTTTTGCTAATCAGTGTTTTCAGGTGGACGTTGTGTAAATTTTATTTGTGTTTGTACTTTTTTTTTTTTTTTGCTTGACTTGTCTGTTTCTCACATTTGTCTTTTCCAACAGGCCCACCCCACCTACTCCATCAAGCGCCTCAGCTGCAAGCGTTAGATGCAATGCAGCTAATGCAGATGTTTTAGTTTCAAAGTCAACAAATTTCAACCCTGCTAAACACGGTGCAGCTGCCACTGGCCAACACTGCGCGCCCTCCAGAACAACAAACTACATGTACCATGGCTCCAAGCAAAAAAATGTTCAAATGTGTGTGAAATCTTATGGGACTTAACTGCTAAGGTCCTCAGTCCCTAAGCTCACACACTACTTAACCTAAATCATCCTAAGGAGAAACACACACCCCATGCCTGAGGGAGGACTCGAACCTCCGCCGGGACCAGCTGCACAGTCCATGACTGCAGCGCCTTAGACCGGGCTCCAAGCACTATAGCGACTTTTCGCCAGTTTCATGAACAAGAAGAGGAATAGCTCGAGTGGTTACAACAGTTTTAAGTCCACATAATTGCTCAAAATGTACCAGGTGCTATGAAACTCCCCTATTTGTTGTCCATGGTAGGATGTGCAGTGTTCAGACTCATTCACAAGTTACTTCCTAACGCCACTCCGAGTGAACTCTCGTATGATCAGGTTGTAGATTCGATAACTAACTATTATAACCAACAAGTGAATGTGGTAGCAACTGGGTACGATTTCTTTAATTGCAAAAAAAAACTGTCAGAGCAAACTTATAGTGAGTGGGTAACAGATTTGCAGGGTACGACGAGGAAATGCAAATTCAAAGGGTGGCGCAGTGGCTAGCACACCGGACTCGCATTCGGGAGGACGACGGTTCAATCCCGCGTCCGGCCATCCTGATTTAGGTTTTCCGTGATTTCCCTAAATCGCTCCAGGCAAATGCCGGGATGGTTCCTTTGAAAGGGCAAGGCCGACTTCCTTCCCCGTCCTTCCCTAATCCGATGAGACCGATGACCTCGCTGTCTGGTCTTCCCCAACAACCCAACCCAAATTCAAATGTGCTTATGGTGCTTGATATTCCGATGTAATGTTGTGTGATGCGATCGTGTACAGTGTAACTGATGTCAGACTTAAGGAACAGATTTTGAAACAGTTCGATCCCTCATTTCAGCACATAGTGCAAGTACAGGGTGTTTCAAAAATGATCGGTATATTTGAAACGGCAATAAAAACTAAACGAGCAGCGATAGAAATACACCGTTTGTTGCAATATGCTTGGGACAACAGTACATTTTCAGGCAGACAAACTTTCGAAATTACAGTAGTTACAATTTTCAACAACAGATGGCGCTGCGGTCTGGGAAACTCTATAGTACGATATTTTCCACATATCCACCATGCATAGCAATAATATGGCGTAGTCTCTGAATGAAATTACCCGAAACCTTTGACAACGTGTCTGGCGGAATGGCTTCACATGCAGATGAGATGTACTGCTTCAGCTGTTCAATTGTTTCTGGATTCTGGCGGTACACCTGGTCTTTCAAGTGTCCCCACAGAAAGAAGTCACAGGGGTTCATGTCTGGCGAATAGGGAGGCCAATCCACGCCGCCTCCTGTATGTTTCGGATAGCCCAAAGCAATCACACGATCATCGAAATATTCATTCAGGAAATTAAAGACGTCAGCCGTGCGATGTGGCCGGGCACCATCTTGCATGAACCACGAGGTGTTCGCAGTGTCGTCTAAGGCAGTTTGTACCGCCACAAATTCACGAAGAATGTCCAGATAGCGTGATGCAGTAATCGTTTCGGATCTGAAAAATGGGCCAATGATTCCTTTGGAAGAAATGGCGGCCCAGACCAGTACTTTTTGAGGATGCAGGGACGATGGGACTGCAACATGGGGCTTTTCGGTTCCCCATATGCGCCAGTTCTGTTTATTGACGAAGCCGTCCAGGTAAAAATAAGCTTCGTCAGTAAACCAAATGCTGCCCACATGCATATCGCCGTCATCAATCCTGTGCACTATATCGTTAGCGAATGTCTCTCGTGCAGCAATGGTAGCGGCGCTGAGGGGTTGCCGCGTTTGAATTTTGTATGGATAGAGGTGTAAACTCTGGCACATGAGACGATACGTGGACGTTGGCGTCATTTGGACCGCAGCTGCAACACGGCGAACGGAAACCCGAGGCCGTTGTTGGATCACCTGCTGCACTAGCTGCGCGTTGCCCTCTGTGGTTGCCGTACGCGGTCGCCCTACCTTTCCAGCACATTCATCCGTCACGTTCCCAGTCTGTTGAAATTTTTCAAACAGATCCTTTATTGTATCGCTTTTCGGTCCTTTGGTTACATTAAACCTCCGTTGAAAACTTCGTCTTGTTGCAACAACACTGTGTTCTAGGCGGTAGAATTCCAACACCAGAAAAATCCTCTGTTCTAAGGAATAAACCATGTTGTCTACAGCACACTTGCACGTTGTGAACAGCACACGCTTACAGCAGAAAGACGACGTACAGAATGGCGCACCCACAGACTGTGTCGTCTTCTATATCCTTCACATCACTTGCAGCGCCATCTGTTGTTGAAAATTGTAACTACTGTAATTTCGAAAGTTTGTCCGCCTGAAAATGTACTGTTGTCCCAAGTATATTGCAACAAATGGTGTATTTCTATCGCTGCTCGTTTAGTTTTTATTGCCGTTTCAAATATACCGGTCATTTTTGAAACACCCTGTACTAGATCAGTATGACTCAGGTGCCGTGTCGGCCGATAAATTTGAGCAACCAGCAATTTGTTGGGTCGATTCGCCCCTTGCTTGCGACCAGCGCATTAGGCAGACAGCTTTCGCGCGTCATACTGCGTAAACAGCTCGCTGAACAGTTCTCTACGCAGGCGACAGCAGAGGCGAATACAGTTAGGTCATGCCTGTGGTGCTATTCACAGCACAAACGCCAAGACTGCCTGTCCCGGCAAGCACAGAGTTATGCTTGTGGCAAGAAAGGACGCGTACAATTCATATGTTTTCAGTTCAACAAACATAAGAATTCTGCCCACTCACAAAAATCGAGTCACAATGCCGATGTCATAAATGCAGTGTATTCAATGCCTGCAACAGGCATTAGCAAAACTACAGACGAATAGTTTCTTCAGTGCTATTCCAGTCCAACAAGCTTTTTGTACATTCGCATATTGGTGGAAAAGTGTGAAATTTCACTTGGACGCGGGTGCCTCTGCTACATTGCTAAATCGTCACACATATGAATTGTTAGGTCCCCACGCCTGTCTAGAACTAGAATGCACCTGATGGGTTATAATGGACAGGACATTCCCATTCTCGGAAAACGTACTTTGCTTGCCATGCATCCCTCGCGTACGTGAACTGCAACTTTAACTGTGCTACATTCGTGCGATTGTGAGAACATATTTGACCTTGATTCTTTTGATTTGTTTAACTTTACCATTCAGGACAATGCGTTGTCGGTGTCTCCACTCAATGCAAAGGACAGTTGTCTAGCTTGCTGAAAGAGATCTCTGAACTCTTTTCTGAAGGTTTAGGTGAGACTAACAATTTTGTTGCGCATATTACTATGAAAGACATTGCTCAGCCGAAATTTCGCCAGGCCAGAACTGTTCCCATTGCATTACAGGACAAAGCCACTGCTGAGCTTATAGTATTGCAAGATAGCGGAGCTATTGCGCCCATACAAGCTAGTCAATGGGCAAGTCCACTGGTTTTGCTCCCCAAACCTTCAGGTCACATTCGCTTCTGTCTTGGCTGTAAGTCTGCAGTCAGTCCACAAATAGTGATTGATACTTACCCATTGCCACGCCCAGAGGATCTCATGGACAGATTAGGTGCTGGTCGCTACTTTTCAAAAATTGATTTACGCTATGCATATCTTCAAATATCACTAGATGAAGAATCTTAAAAAGTGTGTGTTGTGAATACTCATTTGGGCTTGTTTCAATATTTGCGTTCGACTTTAGGCAGTACTTCCGCACACGACATTTTCCAACGGTATTTGGAACAGCTCTCTGCTCAAGAACCAAACTGTTCAAACTATTTGGAAGATATTGTCGTAGCAGGTCGTACACCTGACGAACACATTGCAAATTTGTGTGCTTTGTTTCGTGCATTATGTGATCCAGGACTTGAAGTGTAGACCGGACAAGTGTGATTTTTTGAAGCCTTATTTACAGCATCTTGGTCATGTCGTAAACAGTTAAGGGGTACATCCTCTTCAGTCGCATTTGTTAACCAAACAAGATTTGTCAGTTCCTCGCAATGTCACAGAAATGCAATCCGTTTTAGGGAAAATGAACTATTATAATCGGTTCATATTACTTGCTTGCTTTTAAAGTGTCATACAGTGTTTTTGCTAATCAGTGTTTTCAGGTGGGCATTGTAAAAATTTTCTTTGCTTTTGTATTTATTTTTCTTTCTTGACTTGTCTGTTTCTCTCATTTGTCTCTTCCAATAAGCCAACCCACCTATCCCACCCCCTCCTCAGATGCCTCAGCTGCAAGCGTTAGATGCAGTAGCAGCACAAGTTGCAGATCCATTGCATCGCTTTCTTTGGAAGAAATCCCCTTTGTTTGAACGGATGATTGCCAGTAAGGTTATCAAAAACTTAAAAATGCTTTGCCCAGTGATCGATGCTTGGTTCTCTTTGATACTGACAAACTAGTTGTATTGCAAGCTGACGCTCCTTCTTATGGAATTGGTGCAGTGCTTTCACACAGATTTGGGGATAAAGACTGGCCTATTGCTTTCGCATCAAAAGTGTTGTCCAAAGCTCAGTGTAACTATTCACAAATAGAGAAAGAGGTATTTGCTACTGTGTATGGTGTCACAAAATTCTACCACTAATTGTATGGCAGAAAATTCTAGTTAGTAACGGATCACAAGACGCTGCAATCCTTGTTTCATCCGACGAAGCCGGTTCCTGTACGAACTGCCCAAAAATGGCAAAGATGGGCTTTGTTGTTGTCTCAATATCAGTACGAGATTGTGTGTTTTCCGATAGCTCAACATGATAATGCTGATGCAATTTCATGTCTTCCGATTGGTCCTGATACAGACTTTGACGCTTCTGCTGCATCTTGTCACATCGATGCTTAGGATTCTGAATTGCTTCAATCCTTTCCTCTGAACTATTGGAAAATTGCACGGACCACGGAAGCTGTTTCAGATTTGAACATTGTGCTAAAATACATTCGCACATGATGACCTCGCTTTTTGCACAGCAAAAAGAACTCTGTTGTGCGCCGATACTGTGCACGTTGGCATAGCCTCGCTATATAGTAAGGTGTGATTCTTGTTCAGAATGACAGAGGACAGTCGTATGTGTTGATCCATAAAGCTTTGCAAAAAGAAGTGTTGCAGTTACTTCACCAAGGACACTGGGGGATTGTTAGTACAAAACAGTTAGTGCGTCGACCCTGTACTTGGCAGTTTATGGACACCCAAATAGAACAGATGGCGTCACAGTGTAACGCACATGCGGAAAATGAGTCCACTCCACCACGAAAATTCTCTGCTTGGCCTAAGTCGTAATCACCATGGCAACGTGTGCACATAGACTTTGTGGGACCTTTTTGGAACACTCGTTGGTTGATTGTGGTAGACTCATCTAGCAAGTTTCCTTTCGCTGTGCCAATGAACTAGACAATGTCACCTATTACAATTCAGGTGTGAGGTTTTTGCCTCGAAGGTTTACCTCAAGTAATAGTGTCGGATAACGGACCTCAGTTCACGTCAAATGAATCTGAAACATTCTGTGAACGCAGTGGCATACAGCATCTAACTAGTGCACCGTTCCATCCACAGTCAAACGCGAAGAGGAACGTTTTGTCAGAACCTCCAAGCAGCAAATGGCCAAACTTCGCACTGCACACAGCAGGGATAGAGTATTGCAACTGTTTCTCGCCTCTTATCGTTCGCATCCACGAGATCGACCATCGCCACCGGAATTGCTTCACGACAGTCGCCATCGGACACTGCTCCACTTGCTCCACCCTCCTCAGCATCCGGAGCCGAAGGAAGGCCGCGAGTATCGCTTCGCGCCTCATGATATTGTGTTTTTCGAGGCGAGGCGAGATCCCTCGTCGACTTGACACATGCATGTATCTCATTTCAGATCCAGACAGATTGCAGCGCCGACATCACAATCAAATTCGCCACTGTCACGAGCACAGTGATCCTTTAGTGTCTCTGCCCCTGGATTCACGGATCCCGAGGGGAGCGTAGCCACAGCAGCCACCAGAGGGTGTCATCACAACACCACAGGACGACCTCATGGAAACGGAGCCTTCGCCACCTCCGCATCCTCTCGTCTTACCGATGGAGCTGTACCGGCCCACACCACAGCACCCAATGCCTTCCACATCTGGTTATGGGCCTCAGGAGGTGGACATGTACCCTTCTGTTCGTTTTCTGGAGGACGTTTTCGCCAGAGCGAAGGTCGGATGGCAGGGTACGATGTCCCTTCTAGCCACAGCTTCCCGTCCAGGACAGCATCCACACACCTGCCTCTCCTGCCTCCTTCTAAGACGATGGTCCGTCGCTTTGGGCGGGGGTGGGGGTGGTGGTGGGGGGGTGGGGGGACGTTCCGACGTAAAAGTCAAGCGCCGGCACGATGGTCAGGAACGGTAGAGCAGAGAAGGCTGTGAAGAAGACGTCAGCCAATAGTACGCTGACTGATCCCTCTCTAGGACGACACTGAGACAGCAGCGGCCTCAAGGCGAAGGGAACGTAAGCGCCGCATCGCCTAGCTGCAGCCCAGTTACAAACTAGCCATTCTATGAGCTCTACAGCAGCGGCTAGGGAACTGTATTGTTTCACTTTTATTTGGAGCTGTATATACTGAAGAGATTTTCTTATTTTGTCTGTCGCCCATTGCTTGCGGCACGCCGCTGTAAATTCTTACAGTTAAGTATTGTCACTTATCTTACTGTAATAAAAATTCATTAATACGATTTGCTTGAATTGTCGTCTAGCGATCCGAGAAAGTAGGTTTCCTAGGCACCCCATATTCGACGTGTAGGCAGGACGCAACACACGTCACCGTCATCCACCGCCGTCTGCTGTGTGTTGTCGGCGCGTTTGTCAAGCGAAATCGCGCGGGCCGCTATGGATGATGCTGCAGCGACAGCGTTTTTATTCTTTGTTTTTCGCTGACTCTTTTAGTGACTGTACGTAGTTACAGGATGCCAATTATTGAACTATATGAAAAAACGTAAATTATTTACAAACTACGCCGTACGCACACTGTATTAAACAAGCAAAGGTCACTAGAGATATCCGGATTTAGGTTACGGCATGTTCGATATGCTTGCTATCATTGGCAATGATGCAGCGCAGGTGAATAGCGAAATTCTGCATGACCCGCTGAATTGTCGGAACATCGATTCTGTCGATGACCTCCTGAATGGCAGCAGTTTTCAGCTCAGCAACGGTTTTGGAGTTATTGCTGTACACCTTGTCTTTAATATAAACCCACAAAAAGTGTTCGGAAGTGTTCAGATCCAGAGAATATGGTGGCCAATCTAGGCCCATGCCAGAAGCCTTTGGGTAGGCCAGAGTCAAAATGCGGTCCCAGAAGTGCTCCTCCTGGACATCAAACACTCTCCTACTTCGATGGGGTCGAGCTCCGTCTTGCATGAACCACATCTTGTCGAAATCAGGGTCACTTTGGATAATGGGGATGAAATCATCTTCCAAAACCTTCATGTACCGTTCGGTAGTCACTATGCCATCAAGGAATATCGCACCACACAGTCATCCGTTGAGGGTGAAGAGACTTCTCGATCGCGAAATGCGGATTATGAGTCCCCTAAATGCGCCAATTTTGCTTATTAACGAACCCATCCAAATGACAGTGGGCTCCGTCACTAAACCAAACCACAAGGCGTGTACTAATTCCCATCATGCCCAGCGGCCAACCGTGCAGTTTGAAAGTCTTAACGCACACCGTTCAGAAGTTACGACGATTTTATTTCATATGGTTCAATAATTGTCACTCTGTACATATTAGTGGGCCTAATTATTCGTCGTTAGCTGTTTTCAGTGCGCTACAGGGCGATTCCGCGTTAATTAAAGAAGTCTATTCATTATAAACGATGGTTTGTTCATGAGAGAAATGGACCAGTTAAAGCCCCCACATACACACAAAAATATAAGTCCAGAATCTAGTGTACTGTACTTTGATTACTGTCAAACTGTAGAAACTGTGGGAAGCACCTTTTGTAACAAATTTTCGTGACTTTTAATATGTATTTCATTTTGTGAGAAATAAAATTTACTGTAAGAGATTATTATTTTTTCATTACAAAGAAATTCATTTCTGTTATAGAATTTTTTACTTTTGATAAGATGTCTACCACAATTTAAAATTCATTTTCATGCAGTGCTCTTACTTCATGTGCTATAATCAAATGGGATATCTCTGTACCTCTTCTTTTCATTTTTGAAAAATGCTGGACACAAAATTACACATCACAATGGACATAACATTTTACATCTATAGCTACAACGTCCTTTGGAAAGTAAAATTTCATGCTAATTGCACCCTTTTACACTAAAATCTGAATTTTAAAAGCTGTTATAAAATTACACTGTCGTTCATTCTATCTTTTGACCAGTGTTAGAAAACACAGTATTTCCCTTTATCTGATGCTTTGGATAACTTTCGGCCATGTAAAATCTGCAGAATTATGTTGTTTGGATATGTGCACAGTTTTTGAACAATAAAAGCCCTGATCTTTTGCAGTATGTTTGCTGTTTCTGTGTCAGATCATGATCTACCTGTTGCAGGTGAGAAGCATAACTTGTTACCTAATGGCAGAGAATAAACGTCTCATAGTCAAAACCTGCAGAATTATAGTATTTGGGTATGAGCGCAGTTTTTGAACAATACAGGGAATCAGGTGCTAATAAAAAGTAAGAGCAAACTGTTTTAATTCAGTATTTCCGGTCTACTTAGAAATACCATGGCATTTGCATCGACTTGCCATTGTTCAGTTGAAATCACTATCATCACAAGCCCTCTTCACAACCAATGCAATCAAAACATAATCAAAAGCCCTGTAACTTTTTGTAAAAAAAAAATGTATATATATATACAGTTAGGTGGAACACCACTCATTTCAAATACAAGTAGTAAGTGGTACAAAGATATCTCTGAATGGTAAAAAATTACCCTGATTGTATAGATAGATAGATATTCAACGATCACAGGCCCTGTAGACCACGCGGTGCTTCCACAAACTGCCTCGATTCCTTCCTGTTTTGTGCCCAGTTCCTCCAGGTGTCTTCAATTCCCAGGCCTGCTGGGTCCTCCGGCAGGTCGTCCATCCAGCACTGCCTTGGTCTTCCAGTGGGGTGTTTGGTGTTTGGTTTCCCCGCTAGTGCCATCTTCGCCTGTCTTCTATCTGGCATACGGACTGCATGGCCCACTTACTGTATTCTTTTGCTCTTTATCTTCTGTAGGATAGTTGGTTGTCGTTTTTCCCCCTCCTCCATTCTCCGTTATCTAAAACTGGTCCCCATATCTTCCTCATTACTCTTCTTTCAAATATTAATAGTTTTTCCCTTTCTCGCTTAGTCATGCTCCATGTTTCTGAACCGTACATTACTGCTGGGCATATCACTGTGTTGTAGATTTTCACCTTAGTGTTCACTGAGATCGATTTAGAGTCGAGCGTCTCTCTGAGGGAATGCATGAATTTCATTCCCCCTGCTATTCTTTCCTTGATGTCCATTTTTATGTTGTTGTGCGTGGTAAACCAAGACCCCAAGTATCTGAATTGGTCTACTCTCCTGAACCTCTTGCCATCTATCTCAAGAAATCTACCTGCTCTTGTCTTCTTCCTAATTGCATGAACTCTGTTTTGTCTTGATTCACTTTGAGCCCTACCTTCTGTGCATAATTGTCCATTTTCTGGTACATTTCTTTCAACTCGTGCTTTGATTCACTTAATAGTACTATGTCATCTGCATATGCGAGACAATTGAAGTTACCTCCATCTCTACTCCAGCCCACTCCTGCTGCAAACACTCTTTTATTACTTTCTCTAAGATGACATTGAACAGAACATGTGAGAGAGCATTCCCTTATCTGAGGCCTGTCTCAATCTCGAATGTTTCTGATGTGGCTCCTTGGAAACGTAGTGCTGCCTTTGGCCCTTCCATACAAGCTTGCACCATTCTCACTAGCTTCTCAGGGATTCTTTACAAGTAATTTTTACAATTTACTTGCCATACAAGCTTGCACCATTCTCACTAGATTCTCAGGGATTCTTTACAAGTAATTTTTACAATTTACTTGTTACAGTACAATTTTGTCACATGAAAATCTATGCCATATTCCGAGAAGATAACAGACATCACATTGTATTTTCACTTCTTAGGTGGGTTGTAAATTCTTTTTACAATACAGTGAAATGCATAGGAGAATGGTGGCAGTAAAATAGGAATAAATACAGACCAGCGCATTACATACTTTCAGAAACTGTTATGAAAATATCGCAGAATAACACAGGGTGCATTCCTCCTAGCGATCCTAATGAGATAGCCTGTCCATTGCATATCAACCCTTCCCAGAAATCGTAAAGTGTCACAGAAGTAGTTAATGGTCGCATTTGTTGTTGTGGGAGCTTTCGTGATGTCTCAGCTTGTCTGCATGGAAATTATTGTCCTTACAAGACCTTTTTACGAAAATAACCCAGAATACCACCGAATGCATTCTTCCTGATGGTCCTAATGAGCCATCCCATCCATCACATGTTACCCTTCCCAGAAATCGTAAGGTACTGCTTTCAACATACATCTCAGAAACGGTAAATGTTCTCTCATATTCTCACCACTGAAAGCCCTCATCATGTCTGTGTATGCTTGTGAAAACACCGTTGACCATAAAAGCATTCTTGTTGTTTGAAAAAAGAGCACTGTCTACGCACAGATGGGAAAGTCAGAACCTTCTGATGACTGTGGTTCTGGAAATAGAAATATCTGTACCTTTCCTATGACTGGACATAATTTTCCAAGTAAAAAAAATTCTTTCATTCCCTCTGCGGCTATTGTAGTATTCCACATCAAATCTGTACCTTCCCTTACGAAAGGACATATCCACTTTCTTTGCACATGTCGGGACACATACTCATGCTTTTAAGCCTGATGGTCAAGGCGAATCTACCATTCAACCCCCACTACTAAGTATAAAACTTCGCCAATAACTGAATGCGGATACGAAACAATACTGAAGGAAAATCAGCGATGGGTGGACATGTCTCATAAGTTTTTCTTGTGAATGGTACCACTGTGTCTTAGAAAGAGAGGGATAATAGTCTTACAAGTCGCCAGATGTTAAAAACACGATCGCAGCGACCATGTTATTGTCACAATCGGTATGGTGCTACCGGTGCATACAGGTATCCATGTTAAAAATTATACAAATACCATGACGCTGAATATAGGCTGTGATCGCTGAAGTCTATATTACAGACCAACAGTGCAGTTGCACAAATGGTGTAAGCTCGTAATAAAATAACCGAATGTAGAAAATTATTTTGCTAAGGAACATGATATGAAGCCGGTATTTGCAACTCCCTCATACCGCCATGGGATATTTCTCCAGTATTTGTGTTTTGACCAGTTGGTGGAAATGGGAATATGTTGTCGTAGCTCTGCCAACTGTTTACGTAAGGTCAGTGCCAAACGAAACCCACTCCTGCAACACGAGGTAGTATATAAGCCAATTAAGGGGACTGGGAGAAGGACAAGAATTTTGCTACTGCATTGCGGTGCGCCTCCAATCTACGTACAAGTACTGCAATCCGAAGCAGATCTGCGTCTCTCAGGGTCCATTCACATCTGTCTCCCCAACATTTTCTCTACCATGTACTACCCAACGGAGAATAAAACCCTACGGCCTATAAAAAGACTCCACTAACTTCACCTGATAGAGAACTCGATATATTTATCGAAAACAAATACTGTCTATGTGCCAGTACTGAGCACATGCGGCGATCCTATTAAATATACAGCTGTTGATCCATTGGAGGAGGTGGCCAATGACTGAAGTCACTTGCACAGACCAGCGTAAAGTTTCATCACTCGTACTATAGGAGGGCCATATCCCACAGACTATCAGTCACAAGAGAGGGACCCTGGTTTGTTGCTTGATACATTATCTTTTTTCTGCTGTAACACGCTTTGTACAGTGCCATACACTTTGTTTTTTCTGCGACTTCGAGGTCTGTGTCAGGGTCTAAACTGACATTAACACGTACTGATCCATTGCCTCTCACAGAAAGACAGTCACAACATATGGAAACTGGAAGGGTTTTGTGGCGTTGTGGAGCGCTTCCAATATGCTGTCCAATGGTGATTGATGGTTTCTACATTTAAACTCATCTTTGACAGTGACAGAATAGCTGGTAGAGCTTTGCGGCTTTGTGGGGCGTTTCCAAACAGCTGTCTGAGGGTGATTGATGAAAGTCATCTTCCACAGTGACATGGTAGCAGATATCTAGGTGTCCCGTTTCGATTGATCCGTCATATTACAGTGATGTACGCGATCACTGTTCCGGCGCAGGCCATCCTCGGAGGGTGTTGCCCCCCACTAAGACTCTCTCTCCATCTCAAACAAGTGATGTCAGTCAACCATCATGTGGTAATCAACAACTTACCAGTGGACGGATGGGATGGAAAAGACGCTGACGATTTACTGTAATAAGCACCACACTTGATAGTGCAATCACTTTTAGCAAATTTTACATGTTTTCATGTAATTTCAACACTAACCAATGAGGCAGTAGCGTGCTCCCTAATTTCCGTATCGTCGCTAAACTACCCCTCCACTACTTTGCGAGTACCAAATACAAGATTGCGAATGTAGATAGATGACTGTACAGTACGCCCATTCATTGTTAATTCTCGAACATATATATCCCAAAGTATACTAGACGTCGTCCTATACTGATCTATGTATTTCTAGTACTGTGATCATAGTGTGTTTTTTATGATTACGATTGCCCATCTTTCCCTATGCGGATGTCACAAAGCATTCTCGCATTCTTAGGATAAAGCTCATTGTCTTTGACCAACTCTCCCTGAAACTCTGTCACCGATATAATTTTCAGCTGACCGGAAGTAGGAGGCTACTATATGCTCTACATTCCACGTCTCGTGAAGGAACAGAGCACATCAAGTCCTTACTTCTGTTGAGTGAAGACTGTTCCACACGAATCTTTCTCACAGCGCCCAACCAAGTGTACAAGATCTCTCCAGTTACCCGCATGTTGAGTGGGATAGCACCCGTTATCGGTGTATGGTAGGCATGAGTGTGTTGTGATGATATAGCAGACGGTTATGAAGAAGAAACGTATGGTTTATGTATGATGGAGCTCCAGAAGGACGTAGTTTGAAGCACTTTACGAAAATCAACTGCGCTATCAATTCAACTGCGCTATCAATTTAGAAGTATTGTTCTAGTGTCTGGGGTAAATACCAAGAAGATATTGGTAATTATCGTGGAACATAAACACATACATTCCTAAGGTTACACGGTTCTGCTCTTGACACATTGTAATGATAGTGTGGCGCGGCTTCCCAGCTATTAGTTGTGTGAAATACAACGTAAAAAATATATTTCCAGCGTATGACATACATTTTCCCTACAAGCTTCTCTACGATAAACTATGGTGACAAAACGTAAAGTATAAAGGTACTACCTTGCACAACAAAGAAAACATCGATTCTTTGCAACACACTACATAGGTTTCCAGAGGTGTATGACGCCTGTCGTTTACGAAGTTCAAGCCCAATTACGGTTCGGAAATTATGATACGCTCACACAGCGCTATAAAATGATCGTCGACCGCCGAATATGCATACGAAGAAATAAACACCACGTTCAGTAGTCAGAGGAGAAGTAACAATCTTTACCGCAATTTAGCAACGCCTCTGGTAACCCTCCTCTCGCACACAGACGTCCTGGACCGATGATAGGTTGTATTGCTCATGTGTAGAATAATATTGCCGTTTCGCTTTGACGCTACGTCTCTCCTCTCTCCATTATTGAGGTGTGTGTATGTAACATCAGTCTACTCTCCTCCTCCAGAACACGCAATTTGATTGAATTTGCTCAGTACTCTTTTCATGGTATTTGTCCCTAAACTTACGTAGTATCAGTCAGTTTCCATAATTTTACTAGGTTTTCGTGATTTTACATATTTCATGATATTTCCCTCGATTTTTACGTATCTCACATCAATTTTTCGTGATTATACCAGGTTTTCCTCAAATTTTACCTGTTTCATGTCATTTTCCAGTTTTCCATATGTACAGGGCTATTACAAATGATTGAAGCGATTTCATAAATTCACTGTAGCTCCATTCATTGACATATGGTCACGATACACTACAGATACGTAGAAAAACTCAGAAAGTTTTGTTCGGCTGAAGCCGCACTTCAGATTTCTGCCGCCAGAGCGCTCGAGAGCGCAGTGAGACAAAATGGCGACAGGAGCCGAGAAAGCGTATGTCGTGCTTGAAATGCACTCACATCAGTCAGTCATAACAGTGCAACTACACTTCAGGACGAAGTTCAACAAAGATCCACCAACTGCTAACTCCATTCGGCGATGGTATGCGCAGTTTAAAGCTTCTGGATGCCTCTCTAAGGGGAAATCAACGGGTCGGCCTGCAGTGAGCGAAGAAACGGTTGAACGCGTGCGGGCAAGTTTCATGCATAGCCCGCGGAAGTCGACGAATGAAGCAAGCAGGGAGCTAAACGTACCACAGCCGACGGTTTGGAAAATCTTACGGAAAAGGCTAAAGCAGAAGCCTTACCGTTTACAATTGCTACAAGCCCTGACACCCGATGACAAAGTCAAACGCTTTGAATTTTCGGCGCGGTTGCAACAGCTCATGGAAGAGGATACGTTCAGTGCGAAACTTGTTTTCAGTGATGAGGCAACATTTTTTCTTAATGGTGAAGTGAACAGACACAATGTGCGAATCTGGGCAGTAGAGAATCCTCACGCATTCGTGCAGCAAATTTGCAATTCACCAAAAGTTAACGTGTTTTGTGCAATCTCACGGTTTAAAGTTAACGGCCCCTTTTTCTTCTGCGAAAAGAACGTTACAGGACACGTGTATCTGGACATGCTGGAAAATTGGCTCATGCCACAACTGGAGACCGACAGCGCCGACTTCATCTTTCAACAGGATGGTGCTCCACCGCACTTCCATCATGATGTTCAGCATTTCTTAAACAGGAGATTGGAAAACCGATGGATCAGTCGTGGTGGAGATCATGATCAGCAATTCATGTCATGGCCTCCACGCTCTCGTGACTTAACCCCATGCGATTTCTTTCTGTGGGGTTATGTGAAAGATTCATTGTTTAAACCTCCTCTACCAAGAAACGTGCCAGAACTGCGAGCTCGCATCAACGATGCTTTCGAACTCATTGATGGGGACATGCTGTGCCGAGTGTGGGAGGAACTTGATTATCGGCTTGATGTCTGCCGAATCACTAAAGGAGCACATATCGAACATTTTTGAATGCCTAAAAAAACTTTTTGAGTTTTTGTATGTGTGTGCAAAGCATTGTGAAAATATCTCAAATAATAGTGTTATTGTAGAGCTGTGAAATCGCCTCAATCATTTGTAATAACCCTGTATATAGCCATATTGCTGACATGCCCATGTGCTGTTTGATTTTCTACGAGAATATTTGCGTATTTATACACCAAACTATTACAAACTCCCGTCCCCTGCCCAATGATCCATATGAATGCATTTTGGGTAGGACAGACATGAGAAGTGTAGTAACAGTGCTTCGTACCTGTATGAAACTGAAGACTCGATTTATGTCCAAGATATGACAGAGAATTAGAGTGCATTGCATTCATCTTCGTTCGTCTAGACGAGGGCGCCAAAACTGGTTTTCCACTAATGGAATGCATTGGAAGCCCTCTGATGACTGTTGTATGGAGACGTTTGCTGTTAATGATCGCAGGTGCTCTAAGGCTCACACACACAGACAACAGGCAATTGTATACTAGTCGATCGCAGGTTATACCACACAACTGATACACCCCGAGGGAACAACGGGAAAATGGTTAAATGCATGATCAATGGTATGCAGCAACATCTTCCTCTCCCTAGAATGCATCATCAGTCTACCATTAGACCATACCTCGCTATAACCCCTCTCAACCAATCATTCCATCCACTTTGTATCATCCTTTAACGCAGATCCATATCAGTTTAGGGGCAGATGACTCTCTTTTTCCAGGAAAGCATCAAAGACAGCAGTCAACTTCCATGTATCACTATTACCTCAATAGACATACGGTACACAGGGTCAAACACGTGATTCATTCCGTAGTTGTATATTGCAGTTACCCCAGCTGGTAATACAACGCTGTTTAGCTAAGCACACTTCATAAAAATTTATAAGGCGGTTGCCGATAACGTTATATAAATTTATTACTCTACATCTGGCGGTCATCCACATTAAACATTCTGTCACAATCGTCTTATAGCTGTCGACAAAAGAATGACTGTTTCCCTGGTTCCAGTTGCTTTCATATCAACTTTCTCTCATGTTCCTCTTGCTGTTTGATACTCGTTCCCATTCACAAGAATTTTCCTATACCAAGCAGAAGACATGCAAGTACCCACTCATTCCCCTCAATTCCCCTGGTATTTTCCCTCAATTTATACGTATTTTTCGTCATTTTATCGATTTTATGTCACTTCTGCCCATAAGATGACGACGTCACTTCTTGCCACGTATTCTAAAATTGCTTGTAAATGTATACAGTCGTCGACACACAGCGCAAATGCACTGTTTTTCTGGTTGGACGGCATAGTATAGCACCATTCTCGAATGCAACCAGTCATAGCCAACCACATATTCTATAGCTGCAGTGCGTTTATTCAATTTTCTGGATGTCTATGTCTGTACATGTGTCGCAGATGACTCTCATGAGCCAGTCCTCCTGCTGGTGAATCCAACTTCGGACATAGAACACACCTCCAAGCATAGAACACATCTCCAGACATAATGCGTGATGGATCCACCTGCGATCCCTATCCCTGATGTGACGTATTGTGGATACGTCTCTGACCATCGCTCTGTATATAACGCTAGCGGAATCCACATTTAATAAACTCTATCCTGGACATGTCATATTGTGGATCCACATCCAAATATCTCCAGAAATAACTCGTGGCAGATCCATACTCGAACACTAACTCGGGACTACTCTGGGTCAAGGGAGCCATTTGCAACACATGTACAGACACAGACATCCAAAAAGTTAGAGCAGTTGCTCTGCAGTTGTAAAAAATGTTGTTGGCGGTGACTGGACTCAGTTGAGGAAAGTGCTATACCATGCCGTCCGACCACAACAATAGCGCATTTACACAAGGCATTCACAACTGTACTACATTTAAAAGCAATTTTAGAGTACATGGCAAGAAGTGACGGCATCATCCTATGGCCAGAAGTGAAATGTACTATATTTACAACCGAAATCGGAATTTAACTTC
Organism: Schistocerca serialis cubense; assembly: GCF_023864345.2. NCBI lineage: Eukaryota > Metazoa > Arthropoda > Insecta > Orthoptera > Acrididae > Schistocerca > Schistocerca serialis. The sequence goes on along the minus strand of NC_064639.1, from coordinate 246,790,600 downwards.
GTCAACGACAGGTGTCATACACCTCTGCAAACCTATGTAGTGTATCAATGTTTTCTTTATTGTGCAAGGTAGTAGCTTTATACTTTACATTTTGTAACCATAGTTTATCGCAGAGAAACTTTCAGGAAAAATGTCTGCCATGCGCTGGGATTATATTTTTTGCGTTGCTTTTCACACAACTAATAGGGAGGAAGCCGCGCCGCTCTAGCTTTACAATGTGTTTTAGGTGCAGAACCGTGTAGCCTTAAGAATGTATGTGTTTGTGTTCCACGATAATTACCAATATCTTCTTGGTACTGACCACAGACAATAGAACAATACTTCTGAACTGATAGCGCAGCTTATTTACGTAAAGTGCTTCAAACTACGTCCTTCTGGAGCTCCATCATACGTAAACCACACGTTTCTTCTTCATAACCGTCTGTTATATCATCACAACACACTCATATCTACCATACACCGATAACGGGTGCTAGCCTCCTCAACATGCGGGTATCTGCAGAGATCTTGTACACTTGGTTGGGCCCTGTGAGAAAGATTCGTGTGGAACAGTCTTCACTCAACAGAAGTAAGGACTTGATGTGCTCTGTTCCTTCACGAGACGTGGAATGTAGAGCATATACTAGCCTCCTACTTCCGGTCAGCTGCAAATTAAATCGGTGACAGAGTTTCAGGGAGAATTGGTCAAAGACAATGAGCTTTATCCTAAGAATGCGAGAATGCTCTGTGACTCTCATCCACATAAGGAAAGATTGGCAATCGTAATCGATGATCACAGTACTAGAAATATGTAGTATGTAGATCAGTTTGGACGACGTCTGGTATACTTTGGAATATATATGTTCGAGAATTAACAATGAATGGACGTACTGTATAGCCATCTATCTACATTCGCAATCTTGTAATGCTACTCGAAAAGTAGTGGAGGGGAGGTTTCGCGACGATACAGAAATTAGGAAACACGATACCACCTCATTGGTTGGTGCTGAAATTACGGAAAAACATGTAAAATTGCTAAAACTGATTGCACTAACAAGTGTGGTGCTTATTACAGTAAATCGTCAGCGTCTTTTCCATCCCATCCATCCGCTGGTACATTGTTGATTACCACATGGTGGTTGACTGGCATTACTTGTTTGAGATGGAGAGAGAGTCTTCATGTGTGCAACACCCTCTGAGGATGGCCTGTACCGAAACATGCGTACATGACTGAAATATAACCGATCAATCGAAACGGGACTCCTAGACATCTGCTACTATGTCACTGTGAAAGATGACTGTAAATGTAAAGGTCATCAATCACCTATGGACAGCTGTTTGGAAACGCCCCACAAAGCTGCGAAACTCTACCAGCTTCCATATGTCACGATGTCTTCCAGATTTTTTTTGTCAATAAGAAACAGCGCCTCTGTCTTTTATTCCAATCATCCTGTGTGTATTGCGGAAGCAGCAGCAGCAGCACAGTGCAATGTCCATTGTTCTGTGAGTGCCAATGGATCGAGACATGTTAATGTCGGCTTAGCACCTGATACAGACTTCGAAGTCTTGGATAAAAAAACAAAACGACGGCAGTGCAAGTAACTGTAGTCATGCACTGCTTGGATGTGTTACAGCAGAAAAAACCACACTGCGCCAAAAATCAACACAGTGACTCTCTCTTGCAATTAATAGTGTGTGGTATGTGGTCCTCCTATGGTAGAAGTCACAAAACTTTACACTGGTCTGTGGAAGCGACTTCGATCACAAGCCACCTGTTCCAATGTATATTTAATAGGATCGCCACATATGGCCAGCATGCAGTCGGTATTTGTTTTCAGTATATCAGAAAACAGTGACGTGGTAATATCTTATCGAGTTCTCTAACGGACGATGTTAATGGAGTTGTTTTAGTTCATAGTTTTTCTCTGTTGGATGGTAGAAAATAACGAGATGGGAGAGCGTGTCTGGGTGACAGACATGAATGCACCCTGAGAGATGCTGATCTCCTTTGGACTGTAGCACCAGTATGTAGTTTGGAGATGTACCGCAGTGCAGTAGCAAAATCATCATCCTTCTTCCATGCCCTGTATGATGTGGATTCTTCCTAATTTTCCCAACAAGAAACACCACCATATCTGCTCGTACTATCTTTTCTACTACCTCGTGTTGCAGGGAAAGCTTCGTTTGTAAACGGTTGGCAGGGCTACAACAACATGTTTCCATTTCCAGCGACTGGTCAAAATGGGATCCTGTAGCATTAATTCAACTCGCCCAGTTCCTCCAGGGGGTGCAGAAGGTATTAGAAGTAGCGCTCTCCAAATTTCATTCAGGTCCACCTAAAATTGGGACGATCACATGGACGAAGCTGCAGAGAGGGCAGAGCAGAGACTGAGCAGCAGTTACAAGATGCATTGAGACTGTCTAAAAAAAAGAGTGCTGGAGATTTTGCTGTATGTGATCCCTTGCAGATAGGTTCCTTAAAGGTGACTCGTTTCGAGGTATGAAAGTGGCACGAATATGATTCACCAGTGGCTGTAACAATTAAAAGACGTCGCTGTAGGATACAACACTGATGTGTGCTTGAATGGATAGACTCGATTCCAAATCGCATACAGCGTTTCTACCAGAAAGGGTAACGCTATCAGTGACTCTAGTGTGAGCATGCAGGCCCATGACCGCTTTTTATGCTGAGTGACGCTAACACAGTCGTTATGATCAGTTTTTAATAGTGCAGTCCTTACTCCAAATGTATGGTGTGAGCTGTAGAATACCTCTGTGGTCAGTTTCAAATGTCTGTTCTCAATTTTGTGTTTTCCCGTTTTAACAGATGCTTCATTATAGAAGACGCGTCGACGTTAAATAGAAGTGCTACAGCGCAATGCTCTGAATGGCGAGAACTTGCTGGCTAGGATACTAGAGGCATGGTGGCCGAGTTCCGTAGGAAGTAGCAGCTGTCCTTTTAAACGAACAACCCGTGGTCAGGATGGCCCTTATTTATCATGGTTTTGTTCTGAGGGATGCCGGTGTCACACTCTATGTGTAGCTTTCGTCAGCGTCGATAACGCTGACCATCCAGCCGCGTTCTCACAGGGATGCATTGTACTGAAGACACTGCAGTGTCAGGCTGCTCTGGGGGTTGCGGTCGCTGTAGGTGGAAGGCTTCCTATTTTCCAAGCAGCCGACTTCTGAAAATACCACCTGCAGCGTTCTCTGGAATTTCGTTGTTGTTGCAAAGGGGTCCAGTCTTTCTGAGAAATACGTTTCATAGATTGCCGTGGGGACATCTTCTGGGGATGGGACTGTGTCGCTATGTTTTAGATGAGTAAGTGGCACTTGGGGGGGGGGGCTGCCCTTTTATCTTCTATTGTTTATTTGACTATACGTACTTTTGTGTTGGTGAAGGACCGTAGACTCAAGGCAGTCAGCGACAGTGGCCCTTGTACCATGCTGAAAGGGCGGTAGATCGCAATGCACAACACGGCAGCAGCAGCTGGTTGTTTGAAAAAGCGATCTGGAGCGTTCTCCAGAATTTTGTTATTGTTCCAGAGGAGTGAGGTCTTTCGGAGAAATACGTTTAACAGATTAAATGACAGTATATCAATGTCACCGGCAGGAACTCTCTGAGGACCACCAGCAGCAAGATAGAACAGGCCTCTAGCCCTACCCAAGGTGAGGGGAAGGAGGTAGGGCGGGAGGGATGGAGGGAGGGAGGAGGGAGGGGGGTAAGGCTGACTCCATCTTGGTTAGTTCATGAGCGCCCATCGAGGAGAATGCATGTTTAACTACCGTCCCCTCTGCACTCTTTTGAACGGCGATTTTCCCCAGTATACGTGTTGCACAATGACTCATTCATTACAAGTGTTAGTATTTTCAGACATTTTCGAAGTGTAACTAGAACAGTGAAGCACTTTTTCCATCATTTGTGGTAGCATGTATTGGCTTCGATTACCTGGGCTGCTTGGTGATTGTCGAGGAGTCTGTAGCGAGCTATGACGTCAAACAGCGGTAGATACAGTCCTCATCAGTATGTTTACAGGTAATACACTTATTAAATTCCTATCTGTCTGATGCCACTATCTCGTCAGTTGAATATACCTCCCGCCAAAAAGAATAAAGAGAGTACCTCACGCCCTAGCCTTTTTCCCACCAGCCTGTAGGTGAAGGGTAGAGTTTGAGTGCGTCTGTCACTGGTTTCGAGTGGTATTGTGAAATTTGTTCCCAGCAAGAAAACACTTGTTGTATGACGTCTTCAATTTTTGAGCTGTATTGCAATTTGAGGCAGTCCTTGTGTAGCGCTATGCATATACAATAGTTGTGTAACTTGGGCCAACCTTTATGATTAATTACATAATTAAGACTGATCTTAATTTCACTTTCCCAAACAAAATAAATGAAGTACACTAACCTAACCTTTCTGTTCTGCATCTCGGCAGTTTCCATGAGCTGGGCCTGCACTTGTGCTTTCCGTCCAAAAGGACCAAATTTCGAGTCCCAGAAGGGAAGCGCCATTTTTAATTTCCCACCAATTCCAAACGCCACTGGTTGTATAATTGTGTGATGGGGGTGCACTCGGGCTTTCCTTCCTGGAGGATTAGGGATTGAGTCCTGAAAAGGGTATCACCATTTTTAATTTCCAGCTAGTTCGTGGGTAGAGGGTGGGGTGGGACGTCAGCACAGCCCTTGGGCAAAGAAATTCCCAGAAAAATTTGAAATTTCCACCAAAATTCGAAATTCCCACCAAAACTGCCTCCAAAATTCGTAATTCCTTAGGATAGTGGGAGATACCCCAACCTGACCAGATGTTGGATAGAGGGGAAACCAAGAAGAAGAAGAAGAAGAAGAAGAAGAAGAAGAGGGTAGTGGGAGAGAGAGGTGGGATGGGGTGAGGGGACTCACATGCGGGCTGAGGAAAAAATAGGAGATCTCTGGGGGTTAGGTGGCTGTGGTCAGGAGTGGGGGTGTCGTGAGTGGACTAATTAATCGATCGATTTAATTAATTTGCATATCAACGTTATATAAAAATTGCACCCATTCTGCATCTTCCTACTACTTAACAGGTCCTTGTGCACGCTAATCCAAGGAGCTTATCAGAGACAGAATGTCCTGTCTTATTCTTCATTTGGTTTCCTCAAACCGAACAAACATAGCTTTTTCTTACCCAGCTTAAATTTATCCAAGAAAGGCACATTTTAATTACACTCCTGGAAATTGAAATAAGAACACCGTGAATTCATTGTCCCAGGAAGGGGTCAGGTACATCACATGATCACACTGACAGAACCACAGGCACATAGACACAGGTAACAGAGCATGCACAATGTCGGCACTAGTACAGTGTATATCCACCTTTCGCAGCAATGCAGGCTGCTATTCTCCCATGGAGACGATCGTATAGATGCTGGACGTAGTCCTGTGGAATGGCTTGCCATGCCATTTCCACCTGGCGCCTCAGTTGGACCACCTGGCGCCTCAGTTGGACCAGCGTTCGTGCTGGAAGTGCAGACCGCGTGAGACGACGCTTCATCCAGTCCCAAACATGCTCAATGGGGGACAGATCCGGAGATCTTGCTGGCCAGGGTAGTTGACTTACACCTTCTAGAGCACGTTGGGTGGCACGGGATACATGCGGACGTGCATTGTCCTGTTAGAACAGCAAGTTCCCTTGCCGGTCTAGGAATGGGAGGACGATGGGTTCGATGACGATTTGGATGTAACGTGCACTATTCAGTGTCCCCTCGACGATCACCAGTGGTGTACGGCCAGTGTAGGAGATCGCTCCCCACACCATGATGCCGGGTGTTGGCCCTGTGTGCCTCGGTCGTATGCAGTCCTGATTGTGGCGCTCACCTGCACGGCGCCAAACACCCATACGACCATCATTGGCACCAAGGCAGAAGCGACTCTCATCGCTGAAGACGACACGTCTCCATTCGTCCCTCCATTCACGCCTGTCGCGACACCACTGGAGGCGGGCTGCACGATGTTGGGGCGTGAGCGGAAGACGGCCTAACGGTGTGCGGGACCGTAGCCCAGCTTCATGGAGACTGTTGCGAATGGTCCTCGCCGATACCCCAGGAGCAACAGTGTCCCTAATTTGCTGGGAAGTGGCGGTGCGGTCCCCTACGGCACTGCGTAGGATCCTACGGTCTTGGCGTGCATCCGGGCGTCGCTGCAGTCCGGTCCCAGGTCGACGGGCACGTGCACCTTCCGCCGACCACTGGCGACAACATCGATGTACTGTGGAGACCTCACGCCCCACGTGTTGAGCAATTCGGCGGTACGTCCACCCGGCCTCCCGCATGCCCACTATACGCCCTCGCTCAAAGTCCGTCAACTGCACATACGGTTCACGTCCATGCTGTCGCGGCATGCTACCAGTGTTAAAGACTACGATGGAGCTCCGTATGCCACGGCAAACTGGCTGACACTGACGGCGGCGGTGCACAAATGCTGCGCAGCTAGCGCCATTCGACGGCCAACACCGCGGTTCCTGGTGTGTCCGCTGTGCCGTGCGTGTGATCATTGCTTGTACAGCCCTCTCGCAGTGTCCGGAGCAAGTATGGTGGGTCTGACACACCGGTGTCAATGTGTTCTTTTTTCCATTTCCAGGAGTGTAGTAATGAGCGTCTGAACAAGCGGTAACTCACGCACTCACTGGTGCTTATGCATTACTGCATTTTAGCGCTTACAAGCGCTTTAATTTGCGCGTGCAACGACCTGATTGGCTAACTTCAATGCTAAATAACTTGACAACAGCGCAAAGCATCGAACCTTTTTCTTCACAAATATTTCTCAGTAAAACCTCTCTTGGATCAAGCTTAAAAGTTAAAATACTTAAACCAAAAATACATCTAATAGCTTTCTTCTGCCAGAGGAAAACATAACGTTCAAAAGAGTTTAACTTACCACACTTCTAAGAAATTACTTTTAAGCTCCTCATAGATAGCATAGCAGGTTTCAGGCATTGTGACACTTACGTGGCTGTGGTGAAATTATAGTTGTGTATTTGCAGTCTTCATAACTCCTTACTGTCGCTGTTACTGTTATGGTGTTACAGCCTCCCTCTTGACTGTATCCTGCTACTCCATAAAAAGGTGTAATGAGTGATAGAAGATTCAATTGCGTATCTGCATTCATAATGAGATAATTACGCCAATCATGAGGTTATATCATCAGTTCAACGGGGAAGTTTGTATAGGAATATAACTTTTGTTTCTTTGACCGCTTTTTACTCCATGTATCACGCTTCCCCTTTTATTTTTTTCTCATAACCATTAGCAAAAAGGCTGCCATAGCTAGTACATCATCATCTGAGTCAGTGCTTAATTTCTAAATTTTTAACTGCTGGAACACACCTCTTCAACGCTCACCCCTGCCACTCCAGCCATAAATATTACAAGCACGTGGTACCATGTGCACTCTGCTATGCATTAACATTTTTTTCTCTGCACTGTCACTTTCTGTATGACTTGTTGATTACTGCCGACAGTATTGAAACTTATTTTCTACTTCAGACCTTGCACATTCAGTACCAATAAACAGCTTGCGGAACATTTTGTTGGATGCATGTCAAGTGTAGTCGACTTCAAAAATGTGTCACAGCCATTACTATTCTAATAGTACAAAAACATTTACCTTGAAAGTAATTGTGGTCACATTTATCTTAAGTATCAAAGCAGTCCATCTATAATAAATATAAATATTGAGTGAATTATCATCAATTCTGTGGTACATAATAAACTTTTTGTGTCACCTACAAAATTTAGTTCTTGTGGCATGACATCTCAAAACAGATAATCTAACTGATATGGGAAATAGCAATTTTATAGCCTTGCCCACCTTCCCCTTGTCTCCTCTGGAAAAAATTTCTGAGACCGCCTATGGTCCAGTATTAATTAATAAAGTGTTTAGTGATGAATGAAGATGAAGGTATTCCTAGCCTTTTGAGGTCATGAACAATTCCTACTTCCCAAAGAGTTAGGAAAAAACGTTTAATGTGTCATGGGACATGGATCAGATATTTGGCAAATGCTTGAAAAGTCATTTGCCTTCCACTCATTTAGTTATATTATAGCTGAAATGAACTAAGTTCATATTCATTATAGCAAATAAATAACACATTTGAACATGACTGTGACTGAGGATTAAGAAGTTTTTGGTAGAGAGGATACTGCATGTTATCTTACATGGAGTGCCGTCATTAGATGTAGAAGTAACTTTGGGTGTGCCCCAGGAAGTGTGTTGCGACCCTTGCTGCTCATGTTGTGTATTAATGAGCTTGTGTACAATATTAATAGAAACCTTAGCCTTTTTGGAGATGGTGGAGGTATCTATAATGAAGTATTGTCAAAAAGACGCTGCATAAATATTCAGTCAGATCTCGACGAGATTTCAAAGTGGGCCAAAGATTGGCAACTTGCTTTAAATGTTCAGAAATATAAAATTATACACTTCACAAAAAGGAAATATCATAGTATCCTATGACCATAATATCAATGAGTCACAGTTGGAATCAGCCAACTCCTATAAATACCTCGGGGCAGCACTTCATAGGGCTAGAGATTGAATGATCACATAGATTCAGACATAGGTAAAACAGGTGGAAGACATTGGTTTATTGGTAGACTACGGGGAAGTGCTATCAGTCCACCCATGAGATTGCTTACATGTCGCTCATGTGACTCATTCTAGAATATTGCTCAAGTGTGTGGGACCCATACGAAATAGGACTAATGGTGGGTTTTTAACACATAGAGAGAAGGGCAACACGAATGGTCACTTATGACCTTTGGGAGTGTTGCAGAGATGCTGAATAAACTGAACTGAAGATAGATGTAAACTATCCTGAGAAAGTCTATAGCAAAATTTCAAGAACTGGCTTTAAAAGAGGACTAGGAATATACTACAACCCCTTACATATCGCTCACATACGAATCGTGAGGACAATATTAGAATAATTACAGCATGTGCAGAGGCATTGGAACAATCATTGTTCCCACCCTAATAACTGGTACAATGGGACATACCCTCTGTTAGGTACTTAAGGATGGTTTTCCGAGTGTAGATGTAGATGTACACGTAGAACATGGTTATAAAGGCCAGTTCACACTGACCTTCATGTCATGTCCCGCCAAAACATTCCACAATGCATTTCAAATGGCAGCACCAACAATGGCCATCAAGTCATGTCACGGTCCATCAAAGTTTCTCGGGAACAAAATTTTGATGGCTGCTGTCATCATCCATTGCTGATCAAGTGACCCCCAAGTCATTTCCTCCTGATGCTAGCTCAGATGATGGAGTCCATAATGAATGACGAGCTATTAAGTTACTTCGAAAGAAATAACTATTTTGTGATATGTGGCATGGCTTTCAGATGGGCAAGTCAAGTACAACCACAGTACATGACTTAGTTAAAAATGTAAGTCAGAGTTCTGAAGACAGGTAATCTATAGCACTGGTATTCTGTGACTTTAGTAAGGCATTTCATTGTATCCCACATAAGGCTCTGCTCAACAAGCTAAAATCATATGGATTGGTAGAACCGTTTTACAAACTCTCGAATCCCACCTAGATAACAGATGATAGACTGCATCACTGCAAGGAGCACACTCAGGTGAAATGAAGCTAAAACACGGTATGCCCTAGGGATCCTTAATAGGGCTTCTCTTGTTCTTAATTTTCGTTAATTACATAGGCTCCAAAGGACACACCTTGCAGTTCACAGGTGATACAAACACAGCCCTCGCTATAACTACAGTATAGACAGGCCAAGATGTCGATTAACTAAGACACAGTTCACAATGCTGCCCATAAAATATTTAATGCTCTGCTTAAGGATATTAAGTCATTACCAATAGAACAATTTGGAACAAAAATTGTGTGTATACTAAAAGGTCAAGCCTTTATACAATGTTGAAGAATACTTATCTGGTGATAGAACAGTTTCTACCTGAGCTGCAACTCAGTGCCAACGAAAACAGCAGCAGCTCCGCTATTTTACTACACTGCATTCTAATATTGACTGTCTTATTGTTGTAAAGCATATTGTAATCTAGTTCTTAAATTTATGTTTTATAGTATCCACTTTAGTACTATAGTTTAAATAGCTATATTGTATTCATTTTATTACAGTAATATTATTGTAAACTTGATGCAGCTGTCCAGTCATGGCTGATGAATGACATAGGACTCGTAATAATGATTATAATAAAAGCAATGAAGATACACAGATGTGTACTCACCCTCCATACTTCGTTTTGTCATGCTTTTAGTGGGCGATATCAGTTGTTGTCTAAGTGTTTGTTATTTTTGTTTTTTGTTGTAAATGGTTTATTTTCATTAATTTTTTATGCATTTATAATTTTACAATGAATGACGAAAGATCAATTGAAACAGCGAGGCAGCAGTCTGAACAGTACGACATGAGCGATAAGAGGTACTCAACTCAGTTAAGAAAGAAGCATTGTGGAACAAATGAAGAATGTGTGAGGTATGATTTCTAAACATCTTAAACCTTCTCACATTTGTGTTGCACTTATCATGTGCCAGAAATGAATTTTCAATAGCTAAATTATGTGCCCTTTACTACATTTGTAAATCAGAATTTTATACACACACGTATTCAATATTTCACAATGAAAGGGGTTGCAATATGGTTCAAACATGTACTGAGTGCAGAAAGAGACTGGTTAGCAAGTGGAATTTATTTCTAAGTTTTTAGGCATTTTTGTGTCTAATGAAGAAATGGTCTGAAAAGCCTTCAGACACTCCAACAGCAGCAAAATGTTGTTTGGGTGAGGCATACATCCAACACCTGTCAGAGCTGTTTTGCTTCAATACATATTTGTGGCAGGCTTATATATTGTTAATAGCTCTGTGGGTTGTGTGTGTATCAGTTTTTCAAGCATCAGTGGTTGGAGTATTTATCTGGTTTCACTACATAACCCCAGTGCAAAAAGGCATTCTAACTATTAAAAACCAAATACAAAATATAAAGAAAACCTATAAATCTTGAAGGGAAAGGTATTGAGGGAAATATGCCTGTTGCACAAAAGTTTGCAATGGACTGTCATCTAAACTTAACCTTAAACATACTAATTTTTACCGGAGTATGATGGCAGCTTGTAACACTTTTGGTAATTCTGGGTTTAATTTAATGTAACAAATGAAAAAACTGGTAATAAATGAAAAGCACCAGTTTGCTTTTGTTCTACAATATTACTTTTATTGCTAACTGGTTTTCGGCTTACAAGGCCATCTTCTGACATTTACTGTAAGCCGAAAACCGGTTAGCAATAAAAGTAATATTGTAGAACAAAAGCAAACTGGTGCTTTTCATTTATTATAATGTTGTTCTACCAAGAACCGACGAAAGATTCTGTTAATATGAGAAAACTGGTACTTTGATATTTTAAATTTTTTATAAAAATGTAGATTCCTCTTCCTCGAGCTCCTTGTAGTGAGGGAAATTCCCTTTCTGTACATCGTAAGGACATCATTTTTCACAGCCACACTATTTTTTTGCCTTGTTTTGCACTTCTGTCTTCCTCCTCTAATATACAAACTACCCCCTCAATGTTCAAATCATGTCAGTTTCGTAAAAATGTGGACCTCAGCATTCACATACCGTGTTGCGTATGTGCACTTCCCACGTGTCTTATAAAGAAATGCGAGTTGAGATCAAGTGGCCTGAATTGTTTGACATGGTAGATAGTGTGAATACACCCCACAGACCATCCCGGTTGCCACAGACATACATTAATGGCCAGTGTAACTTGGCAATTATACGTCAACCATAGTCATGTTCACTGGTGCCAACAGCGTGGCAAATTATAATTATGATGCGATTTAATACATGTGTACTATTTTAAATCTCCGATGCTGACTTCTTCCAGAGCGCTAAAAGAAAAACACCTGGGAGTTGTGGAAACCTTGGTCTGGGTTCAACATTTTCGATAATAAACAAACTGTAGCTTTTACAATATGCTTCAGCCATGTGGATGAGCCAGGAATTTGTGTATGCTAGGTACTCTAGTGCATGCTTGGCCAAGCACGCTTACACCGGGGTGCCTGTTTAAAATCAAATAAAAGTTATGCAGTTACCTGTTCGGCAACCCGTACACCAAAGCAAATGTGCAACAGTGAACAAATATTCTCTTTTGTATACACGCTATTTGCAGTTATCCGATTGTGTTCCGCTAGTTGTTGGTTTTTCAGCAAACCAGCAGAGGAAGAAGATATCATCCTCTCCACTTAGGCGAGCGTTAGTCTGCTATCTCGTTTACTTTTGCTATTGTTTGTATGGGTTGTGTGAACAATGGAGTGGTCCAAAGAGATTGTAATGTTGCTGATAGAAGAATATAGATATCAAACATGCTTCTGGGTGCCAAGAGATCCATAACACAAACTGCCATCTTCTGAACTTTTTTGACGTCTTCCATGGATCCTGTCTCTTACTGACCACATACCGTGAAGGCAATGCTCTAGAAGAGGATGTACAAGTGTAGTGCCTTGACATTTTATGGGTCAGAGCATAGAATGTTAGATCCTTTAATGGGGAGGCGAGGAAAGAGAACTAAAAAAAAAAAAAAAAATGGAAATGGATAGTTTGGAGTTAGACATAGTGCGAATAATGAATCTGAGCAGCAAGAAGAATGGAATTTCTGCTCAGTGGACATCGATCAACATAAATGGGATAGGGTAATGCAGTGTATGATGAAACAAGGAAATTATTCATATTGTTAAAACAGATGAAAATTTAATTGTGATGCATGACTGGAATTCGGTAGTAGAAAAATGAAGTGAAGGGAAAACAGCAGGAGAACATGGACTGGGGGAAAGGAACGAAAGAGGATCCCACCTGGTACAATCATGAGCAGAGCATAATTTAATCATCGCCAACACTTGCTTTAAGAATCACGTAAGAAGTCCGTATATGTGGAAGAGACCTGAGGCCACTGTTTTCAGCTAGATCATCTAGGGGTAAGACAGATTTAGAAACTAAGATATTTCCAGAGAAAGATGTGGATTCTTACAGTAATTAACTGGTTTTGAACTACAGACTAAATCTGAAGAAACTGAAAAAAGTTACGAAATAAAAGAGATAGGAGCCAGATAAATTGATGCAACCAGAGGCAGTTGGGAGTTACAAAGGGATGATAATGTTTGGCTGAAACAGGGTAAAGGAATACAGTAGAAGATGGATGGGTAGCTTTGAGAGACGAAACAATGAATGCAGAAGATGATCACATAGGTAAAAAGATAATACCTAGTAGAAATCACTTGATATCCCAAGATAATGAAGTTAACTGATGAAACAAAAAAAAACAAAAAAAAAAATAAAATAAAACAAAATAAAAAAATAAAAATTCTGCAAATGAGGAGTCAGTAGATGAAAATGAGAGGGCAGAGATGAATTTGACAGTGCATTGAAAGGCTTAAGTGAATACAAGGCCCTTGGAGTAGGTGAATTACTGAGATTTTTGGGAGAGTCAGCCGTTACAAAATTATTCTACCTGGCCTGAAAGATATATGACACAGGCAAAATATTCTCAGACTTTGGGAAGAATGTAATAACTCGAAATCAAAAGAAGGAAGATGTTGAGAGATATGAATACTACTATAAGACAATAAGTTGTGGTTGCAAAATATTGGCATAAATTATTCACAGAAGAATGGAAAAGTAGGTAGAGGTTGCCACTGGCAAAGATCAGTTCGGATGTTGAAGAAATGTAGGAATGCCTGGGGCCATACTGAGCTTATGGTTTATCCTAGAAGATAGGTTGAGGAAAGGCAAACATACTTTCACATCATTCGCAGATTTGGAGAAAGGTAGTGAGGGTGCTGACTGGGATATACTTTTTGAAATTTTGAAGTTAGCAGCAATAAAATACAGGGCCCAAAAGATTATTTGCAACTTATACAGAAACCAGACTGCAGCTATAAGAGCTGAAGGAGATTAAAAGGAAACAGTAGTTGTGAAAGCAGTGAGACAGGTTTGTAGCCTATCCCCAATGTTATTTAGTCTGTACAATGAGCAAGCTGTGAAGATAACCAAACAAAAATTTGGAAAGGGAATTAAAATTCAGGAAGAAGAAATAAGAATTTTGCCGTTTGTTGATAATGTTGTAATTCTGTCAGAGTTGGTTAAGGTTTTAGAGAGCATTTCAATGGAGTGGATAGTGTCTTGAAAGGAGATTGTAAGATTAACATCAATAAAAGGGAAAACACTGGTAATAGAATATAGTAGAAGGACAAGGTGTTTCAAAAAGACTGATGTGATTTCAAAATCCCATGGCCAATGATAAAACCATACTACAAACAGGGGATGAATCGCAAAATACTCATAAAACCTTAAAGCTTTAGGTACACTATGTGCTCACCAGCAGCAGCATGAACAACATCTACACACTTATTAAATTCGTCATAAACTTGACACAATGTATCTGCATTTAGAGACGTTATGGCAGCTGTTATTCTGTTCTTCACCTCTTCTATGGCATGAGGCAAAGGGAAGATGAACACACTCTTCTTCACATACCCCCGCAATAAAAAATCACGATGGGTCATGTCTGGCTGTCTTGGAGGCCAAGAATACAGGGTAGTGTCTTGGGGTTTCTGTGCACCGTAACTAGTGTTGAGACAGAGTGTTGTTGAGAAACTGGTATACATTGTTGCGCTCAAAGAAACAGTCTACCTCTTTGGTGTAATCTACCATGTCCTCTAGCAGAGCACTGCTGAAGTCAACCCATTTCCTTTTATCACCAACGTGATGAGCTTACGTTAACTGTAGACCATGTGGTTTACAGACCAAACGACACCTCAACACTCGCCAGACAGTCGGTGAGGCACTGAATGTTCTTTGCTTTCCAGCGACTAGACTTTCGTGGATTATGCTCAAACGTTTCCGAGTTCTTTCCACCATGTCATCAAAAGTGCAAGGTCGGCCTGGACTCTAATCTTTTTGGGTGCAGGTGGATCAAAGCCAAAACGCCGACGAAAACCACACTTGACCGAAATTGCTGACTTACTCTTTGCAAACTGCAGCACACCAAGTGCCTTCTGTTGAGCAGATGCCCTCTTACTTATGACTGATTGCGAACTGAGAAGACGCATTGATTGACATCTAACGACGATTTCCTGAAACACTAGGCCACACCCATTCACACAACAAACATTTCTTTGTCAGTGTGTCCCAAATTTCGTAATTATTATCGTCCAAAATCAGGTTATTCTTTTTGAAACACCCTGTATATCGCTGAGGGAATTAGATTCGGAAATGCAACATGAAATGTAGTATATGAGTTTTGTTATTTGAGTGTCAAAGTAACAGATGACGGCCAAAGCACGAGACATAAGACACAGATTGGCAATAGAAATAAAAGCATTTCTGAGTCTTTTCTGAAGGTATTTTACTTTTATGGAAGTGACAGGTGGATGATAAGCAAGTCATTATGCCTACGTGAGGAAAATTGTATCATATGACAAAAATTCACATGGTAATGGATGAACTTACTGATACGTGGTCCCACTTGGTAACACTATGACAGAAAAATTTCAACTTTTTGTTTCCACTGATTTCAGATAGCGCGTGCAAACCGTCATCTGGTAGGGACATCCATGATTATGCATGGCAACAACTATTCCACATGCAACCCAGGTTAATATGTTGCACCTTGCCCACGCTCCTTCCACACTGACAGTGTATTGCCCCTCCCACAGTGTATTCATGAGTACAAATAATTCAGAGTGCTCTGCAAACAGTACTGTCCACAAAATTACCACCACCTCGGGCCCCCAGTCCGACACAAAGCACAGAGACTAGCACTGGACAAACTTCCCACAGCCAAAGTGGATATTGATGAACTACACACATCAAAAAGTGTTTTGCATCACCCTGGTTGCCAGAACTTCTGGAGATAGAAATTGACTGTGGATATTGCATCACAGACACAATCCCGTTGACTGTTCAGAGATGTCACTAAACCATGCATGAGCAGCACCTATTAGACGGAGGAGGGTCTGATAGCCAATCAGTTCCAGTCATTCCACCAGGAAGAAGGTACACGGCAAGTGTTGTCTGTAGTTTCAGCCATGCCTAGATGGTCAATACTGTAGTTCAATCGTGTCCACATAGTTACTTTGTGCCAGGAAGGGATCTCAACAAGAGAAGTGTTCAGGCATCTCCGAGTAAACCAAAGCGATGTTGTTCGGACATGGAGGAGATACAGAGAGACCGGAACTGTTGATGACATGCCTCGTTCAGGTCGCCCAAGTGCTACTACTGCAGTGGATGACTGCTACCAACAGATTATGGCTTGAAGGAACCCTGACAGCATTGCCACAATGGTGAATAATGCTTTTTGTGCAGCCACAGGATGTCATGTTACGATTCAAACTGTGCACAATAGGCTGCATGATGCGCAACTTCACTCCCAACATCCATGGTGAGGTCCATCTTTGCCCCCAACACCATGCAGCGTGGTACAGATGGGCCCAACAACATGCTAAGTGGACCGCTCAGGATTGACATCACATTCTCTTCAAAGGTGAGTGTCACATATCTCTTCAACCAAACAACTGTCGGAGACTTGCCTGGAGGCAACCCGGTCAGGCTGAATGTCTTAGACACACTGTCAAGCGAGTACAGCTTGGAGGTTCCCTGCTGCATTATCTGGGAACGACGTACGCCGCTGGTGGTCATGGAAGGCACCGTAACGGCTGTACGATACACGAATGCCACACTGTGACATGGGACGACAATTCATGCCCTCATGCCCCCACTGTGCGTGTCTTGTGAATGACTTCCTTCCTCATTTGACTAGAATGGGCAGCATGTTCTCCAGACATGAACCCTGTCTAACACGCCTGGGATGGATTGAAAAGGGCTGTTTATCGATGACGTGACCCACCAAGCACTCTGAGGGATCTACGCCAAATTGCCATTGAGGAGAGGGACAATCTTGACCAACAGTGCCTTGATGAGCTTGTGGATAGTATGCCATGACGAATACCGGCATGCATCAATACAAGAGGACGTGCTACTGGATATTAGAGGTGCCAGTGTTACAACAATCTGGACCACCATTTCTGTAGGTCTTGCTGTATAGTGGTACAACATGCAATGTGTGGTTTTCATGAGCAATAAAAAGGGCAGAAATGATGTTTATGTTGATCTCTATTCCAATTCTCTGTACAGGTTCTGGAACCGAGGTGATGCAAAACTTTTTTTGACGTGTGAATTTCAAGCCAGAATTGTGAGACCATCCAGTGGTCCATGGGCTTCACTTAAACTGCTGCCCAAGAGAAATGGTAAAGTTAAGCCATGTGGCTACTGCTGAGCTTTGAGCTTCCTCAAGATCTTGGACTGTTATCCATTTCCAAACATATAAGATTACACCCAGCATTTACCGTGCGCTTCAGTGTACAGCATGTTGGACTGCAAAGGGGCATATCTGCAGATGTCAGTGAGTCAGGAGGACATACAAAAGACAGGGATCATCCTACCCTTTGGACTATATGAATTTCTGTACATGCCTTACAAGCTGAAAAACATGGCCCAGACAGGAAACAATTCTGTTCTGTTCAAATTTACCTTCTGCTACACATATTTGTATGACATTCTAATTTTCTCTGCTTCACAGGAAGAGAACAAACCGCATTTCAAACAAGTTTTCAATACCCTTAAGGGCAACAGGTCATCATCAATGATGATAGGTGCCAGTTTGTCAACATAATGTAGTGGATCTCAGTCATTTGGTCAATATTACTGACATTAGACCTATAGCACAATCAATCAGGTTCATTAAGCAACTATCTTAGCCTCAGGACATCCAAGAATTACACTATTATCTCGGTATGATTAGCTTCTATCTTCGACATCTGCCATATTTTGCGATAATACAAAACGAGCTGCCCTTCTTTGAACTTTTTTGATGTCCCCCCCCCCCCCCCCCCCCATCAATCCTACCCGGTGAGGATACCATACTGCACAGTAATACTCCAGCAGAGGGTGGACAAGCATATTATATTCAGTCTCTTTAGTAGAGCTGTTGTGTGTTCTAAGTATTCTGCCAACAAAACACAGTCTTTGATTTGCTTTCCCCACATCGTTCTATATGTGATCATTTCAATTTACGTTATTCACATTTGTAATTCCTAGGTATTTAGTTGAATTGACAGCCTTTAGATTTGTGCGATTTATCATGTAACCAAAATTTAACGGATTCGTTTAAGTGCTCATGCGGATGATGTCACACATTTCATTATTTAGTGTCAATTGCCACATTTTGCACCATACAGATATCTTGTCTATATCATCAGGCAATTGGTTTTGATCTTCTAATAATATTACTAGATGGAAAATGACATCATCATCTACAAACAATCCAAAATGTCTGCTCATAATGTCTCCTAAATCATTTATATAGATTAGAAACAGCACAGCGCCTATAAAACTGTGTCGGGGGATGCCAAATACCACTTCTGTTTTACTCAGTGACTTTCTATCATTTACCTTACTGACAGGAAATTGTGTATCCAGACACACAACTGAGTTAAGTATGGGGCTATTATATCAGCGTACTCGAAAAGGGATCTAAATGCTCAACAACCTCTATCGGAATACTTGCCTTTATTAAGGGACTTGAGCTGTTTTGGTTCACCCAGGTTACCTACTTCAAAGTTACTCATGTTGGCTGCAGTTCTTGATTAGAATTCTGAATTATTTACTTTGTCTTCTTTGGTACAGGCACTTCACGCACATTTAGTACAGCAGACTCTCAACTATCCAGTCTAATATGGTGGAAGTTCAAACTTGAAAACAAAAAAATTGGATAGACTGGAGTTCTACAAATTCTCCCTTCCAATCCCAGGCATATCATTCAAAACACCTGTATGATATACCAAAACCCAATTTTATTAACATTTTATACATACCACATGCTAGTTGTGCGTGATTGTTATGCATATACTGCACCTTTCAAAAATTTTACAGGAAGCATAAAATGATCTGCATTGTAAAGTATGAATATATTACAAAAATGATATAACTTACAGGTTTCAGATATCAAAAAAGTTTTTGATAGATGACTGTTTCCCTGCCTTTAGCTCTCCTCCACACTGCAGTATTCCTCCATTTACACAAACAGAAGACATCAGCTGGCATTGCTTCCTCCTGGTCACTAATTTATTGCAGCACTGCCTGTCGTCTTGAATCCTTCCAAATGGAGGATGAAACATCTCCCGTCATCTAAATTTGCCTCTTCCACTTGCGTTACTTCCCTCTGCACCACCATTTTCATAATACCATTGTCAGTTAGTTAATCAACTTCATCTTTTGCCATACATTCTGTGACCGTTTCTGTGGCAATATCCTGAGAGTCTGATACATTTTTGAGCAACAAAACGATATCATTGTTTCTCTCTTTGACTTCAGTTTTATACATAGATTCCAAATTAAAATGGGCACCTTCATGGTCTCAAACATTGTTCCAAGACTTTTTGGAAGTGATATGTTTGGAATCTCTTCCTATGCTTCAGCTGACGGCCTTGTCTAGCAGTCCTCTTCAGAATGGTTGCCATAGTCTTTATTATTATCAATTGCTGATATCAAGGAGCAGAGAAGATGATCATAATATTTCAAGGATGTTCTGGTCCTTTGGCTGAAAAATAGATGTCACATTTGGTGATAAAAATAATGTTTTGAAGTCTCCATCTGTGAGTTCCTCATTGGCAATATGAGAAGCTGCATTATCAAGAAGCAGCAGAGCTTCCCTCAGTAAATTGTTGTCTTTCAAATATTTCTCTACGGCTGGTATGAATTCATTTTGAACCAGGTATTAAAGATTTCTGAATTTATCCATACATTCTTTTGTTGAGTGTAATGGAGGGGCATTACTTCCTGATTTTTTTAGATTTTTGAGAGCTCTACATTTCCATTTCACTATTAATGAAAGCCTAAGCTTGTGATTGCCAGCTGCATTACTGCGAGCCTGTATGATAACTTGTTCCTTACTTTTCCTGTATCTGAGTGTTGCAGCTTCCTTTTTTTAAAGCAACCGTTTTCATGGGTAGCACCTTGTAATTTAAACCATTCTCACTGCAATTGCTCAACTGTTTGCCAGAAATTCTCCCCTCATCTATTAACTTCAAAATGTAGTCTTTAAACAGTGGCACAGCCTCATTGACAGTGTATAAAGCCCCTCACTAATGGTAATATGGTGAATACCTAATATTTTTTCCTCCAACCCAACCATCCATCCATCACTGACAGGAAATTCTGAATCTTCTCCTTCTATTTGCTGCTGAAATTGCAATGTTTTTCTTGAAATATTAGTGCAGTAATGGGTGAACCTTTTTTTTCTTAAATGTCCATTCCACAAAAATAAAGCACTTCAACTTCTTTATGCTTACCTTTCAGCAAGGTCTTCCTTATATTTATTCCATTTCCATTAGCTTGGAAAGCACACCATCTTTCAGTTTCTGCTTGATTTTTCTTCCAATCTCCAACAATACTTTTTCCTACCTCTAACTCAAAGCAATAGTTTTGACTGCTACCCCAGAATCCAGTCACATTAAAGCACTCAGTTTCTGATGCACAGTCACTACAAGTTTTTTTTCATGTATTGCTCATTTAAGACTCTTTTATTATAACACAAAGGACCACACAAAACAACAATTTAACAATGCATGGTCCCTGGATGTCTGATATGAAACAGAAGGTACAAAGAACATAGTGTTGCCAACAGAGCTGCTCTCTACATGTGTTTGTTGTTGTTTGTGAATGCTTAAAGAGGGCTTCTAAGCATAACTTGTTGAAGAGTGGTTCTGTTAATTTATTTATAATTAACAATACAGTCTGTACCTTATAACTGTGACTGCACGTGTACTAGAAGCACAAAAGGCACATAAAACATTTTGGAAAACCACATAGCACTGAAGCAGGCATCGGCTTGTTAAAGTTTTTAAGGGTACAGTATGTACAAGAAATTAATCCTCATTTTATCAATATTCACAACTGGATAGCGAAGAGTCTACTGCAACTCTGCTTGGTCATTATTGCGGTTCGATTGCATCGACACTGTTACTCTGTGCCAGGAAGGGCTCTCAACAAGGGATGCGTCCAGGCATCTCGCCAGATACAGAGAAACAGGAACTGTCGATGACATGCCTCACTCAAGCCGTCCAAGGGCTATTACTGCTACCTAGGGATTATGGCTCGGAGGAACCCCGACAGCAACGCCACCATGTTGAATAACACTTTTCATGCAGCCACAGGACGTCGTGTTATGACTCAAATTGTGTGCAATAGGCTTCATGATGCGCGGCTTCACTCCAGATGTCAATGGCGAGGCCCATCTTTGCAACCATGACACCATACAGTGCGGTACAGACGGGCCCAACAACATTCCGAATGGACCGCCCAGGATTGGCATCACATTCTCTTCATCAATGAGTGTTGCATATGTCTTCAATCAGAGAATCATTGGGGACATGTTGGAGGCAACCTGGTCAGGCTGAACGCCTTAGGCACGCTGCCCAGCGAGTGCAGCAAGGTGGAGGTTCCCTGCCGTTTTGGGGTGGCATTATGTGGGGCTGACCTACGCCACTGGTGGTCATGGAAGGTGCCATAATGGCTCTACAATGTCAATGAAATTCTCCGACCGATAGCACAACCACGTAGGCAGCATATTGGCGAGGCATTCGTCTTCGTGGATGACAACTCATGCTCCCATCGTGCACAGCTTGTGAATGACTTGCTTCAGGATAACGATATCACTTGACTAGAGTGGCCAGCTTGTTCTCCAGACATGAAGCCTATCGAACATGCCTGGGATAGACTGAAAAGGGCTGTTTCTGGACAAAGTGACGCACCAACCACTCTGAGGAATCAATGCTGAATCGCCGTTGAGGAGTGGGATAATCTGGACCAACAGTGCCTTGATGAACTTGTGGATAGTATGCCACGATGAATACAGGCATGCATCAATGCAAGAGGACATGCTTCTGGATATTAGAGGTACTGGTGTGTACAGCAATCTGGACCACCACCTCTGAAGGTCTCGCTGTATAGTGGTACGACATGCAGTGTGTGGTTTTCATGAGCAACGAAAAGGGTGGAAATGATGTTTATATTGATCTCTATTCCAATTTTTTGTACAGGTTCTGGAACTCTCGAAACTGAGGTGATGCAAAATTTTTTTGATGTGTGTAGATGGAGAATTTAGCTGTATAAGACTTAGTGCAGAGAATACATAATTATTTGTTTATATAGATCTCCAGGAGGAGATGTAAATATATTTTTGAAAATTTTTAACTGCTTATGAGGAAAATTTTGAAAACTAAGATAAAAATATCTGTGGTGATTTCTACACTGAAATGACCAACAAGGATGAGCATATTACAAAAACATTTTTTAAATATATTAACATCTCTAAATCTACATTGTACAAGATACAGGCCCACACAGAATAATGGCTGCCTCAATAGATTACAAAATTTTTTTTTTCCTAGACATATTTATGATGTCAAACGTGTTAGTGGTAGACCAGCACACCATGAGCCCTTAACTTTAACATTCTGTTGTAATCAGTTACGTAAGTCAGATACATCAGCCAGCATCAAATCTAATGGTACATGGATAAGAGGTGAGAAATATATAGTCATCTATTTATTGACAGATTAGCTGAGCTTAGCTTGGACTTTGTATACAACATACAACCTCGGAAGGGTCCTGGGGAAGCAGTGTTTTAATCATCATTAATCAAAATTAGTCCTAAGCATAAACGGTAAAGAAACAACTAAAATGGTATACCAGATGAGCTGGCTCATATTAGGGAACATATGCTCAGACTGTACAAAAATACTCGTAAACAAGGGCCTGAGCTGGATGACACCTCATATTGAACTTGCTTACGATGTAAAAAGAACGACAAACTGATCCGGCTAAAAACTTGCATGTGAACATTACATAGAAGGTGTTCCCAATAAATGTAAAGCAGCATAGGACACAATGAATGAAGAAAAGTCCCAAACCCACACACAAGATGCAGCACTGGACTCTGAAGAACTGAACAATTACTTTATAGCCTCTATGAGCAAGCTGAAAGACAGAATTAAACAAAATGGCACTGATGGTGAGCCAGCTAAGGGGGTACACCTTCTACCGGAATGTTGTCACCCCCAAGGATATTATACTTAAAAGCTGTGTCAGGATTCTCAAACAACAGAAGTATGGACTGTTAGTGGTTCCCCAACTATGTGATAACAAAATACATCTCACTTGTCAACCTCTTTTTATGATCTTTTCCCTGATGCACTCAAAGTTGCTAAGGTGATACCAGTCTTTATGAAGGTATATAAGCATCTGCCGCAAAACTACCGACAAATTTCTACTGTCCCAATTTTCTCCAAAGTTTTTGAGAATTTAGTGTACAACCAACTGAATAGCTATTTTCGGAAGCATGATCTCCTTTCCAGTAGACAGTATGGATTCCAACATGGCAAAAATACCACTACTCTCATCACTGAAGTTGTTAACAAGGTGTTAATTGCATATGAACGTAAGGATCTAGTACTTTGTCATCTCAGCAAAACTTTCGACTGTATACTGTTCAACACCCTGCTTGCAAAACTGGTGTATTACAGCATACAAGACCTGCCTTTTGATGTAATCAAACCAAATCAAAGCAACAGATGGCATTTGTATCAGTCAAAAACAGGTGCCTTTCTTTGAAGGAGGTTTGGACTGGAGTGCCACAGGGCTCGGTCCTAGGTCCCTTTCTGTTTATCACTGCAGTTCATGATCTGCCTAACCATGTAGGAGTAGGTAACACAGTTTGTTACACAGATGGCTCAACACTGGTCAGTAGCCATCATGAAATGATGAACTGCATCTGGCAACACAGGAAACATTAGAACTAACAATGAATTGGTTTTCTTCCAATAAATTGGTTTTCTTCCAATGAACTCCTATGCAATCCTGATAAAACACAGGTACTAATTCTGGGTCTGGCTACAGCTGTGGAATATAAATCAGTAAAGCTGTTAGGCTTTCACATTGATTCAAAAGTAAACTGGGAGGAACATATTAGCTATGCCTGCAAGAGCAAACTACATCATGTGGAAACTGACAGATGCAGTCACAGGTGAGTATCTAACGAGTGCAAATTTTGGTCTATTTTAAGCACACATATCCTACAGCATACAGCTATACCAGTAAAATTAAAAAAGTAATCAGAATAGTGAGCAAAGTTACACCTACGGAACATTGCTAGCCCCTCTTTATGGAGCTCCAGATATTAACTGCTCTTAGTCTATACACATACATAGCATTGCTTTGTGTCAAAAGCAACATAAATGAGTTCACCACCAGGGAGATAACAACAGGTTTAATACTTTTCAAATACACTTCTGATACCTGCTCGGACATTGCCCTATAATACAGGGTGATTATAATTAAGCTTACAAAATGCTGCAGAAATAACACAACTGGTCAGAATGATGTCATATTGCAACAGAATATTATCAGAGACAGGGGGGTGAGGGGACATATGGCAGAAGATAAAAAACAGTGTGAAAATTGATCAATAGATGGCACTGTATGTGTCAGATACATAAACGAAAACACCCGTCATGCGCATGAAGTTGGTATACACACACCGGGTACATGGCTTTTCATACTTTCACGTCTGCGACGTTCGCCATGACTGTCTCAATGCATGATTGCACTCTGCCTGTAAAGCTGTATTACAAGAATGACGACTGTGCACATGCCGCACTGCAGAAGTTCCACACACTGAAGGGTTTGAAAAAGGCGTCGGTCTGATGACTGCCATGGGTCTGGAGAAAATGATTTGGAAATTCAAAAAGATGGGTTCTTTTGGTGTGCAACCTGGTAGAGGGAGGAAACGAATTGACTCATCATCAGTGGAAGCAGTGGCCACAGCAATGCAGTAGGAGACAAGTGGTGATGCATACATGTAGTACACGGAGAATTGCCCGAACACTGGAAATACCCATGAGCACGGTACATAAAATCCTATGAAGCATCCTTTCTTGCTATCCATTCAGAATTACTCTGTGCACAAGTTGCTTCCTGCTGACCTACCAGCATGAGAGGCCTTTGCTTTAGAAGTTCTTGCTCGCATGGAAACTGACATTGATTGGCCGTGGAACACTTTGTGGACAGATGAAGCCCACTTCCATCTGACAGGATACGTCAATACACAGAACTATCGAATGTGGGCACCAGAAGATCCACACGCAAATCACCCAGCACCACTTCATTCTGAAAAAGTCACTGTGTGGTGCAGGTTTACAGTATCATTTATCATAGGGTCATATATTTTTGGAGAGACAGGTGCTTTCGGTCCTGATACCTGTACCGTCATTGGTAAGTGCTATGAGTGTCCTTTGCACAACCACATCATTCCAGCTCTCCAACAGTGTGGATGGGATCATTTTTATGCAAGATGGCGCACCTCTGTACATTGAAAATTCAGTTAAGCAGCTGCTGAAGAGTCATTTTGGAAATGCTAGAATTATCAGCCAGCATTTCCCTACATACTGGCCGTCCCGAGCACCTGATCTTAGTCCGTGTGACATCTGGCTGTGCGGCTATCTGAAAGATGTTGTGTTCAGTGTTCCGACTGCTGCATTGAAGCCATGCATTGCGCAACACATTCTGAACGTGATCCCGGAAACTCTTCGATCAGTTGTGGAACATGCTGTTTCTCGATTTCAACTTGTTGCAGAAAATGGCGGACAGCATATTGAACATGTTTTGCACCAGGCACATGGAAATTAATAATCCAATTTGATTTTGATTCATGCTTTTTATGCAGTTTTTGGCCTCAGGACAACTAAAAACCAATTTTTCAGATCCGATGCAATATGACCTTGCCATGGTGGATGGGCTTATGTAACTAACAGCATCACACCTGTACACCCATGGATGCTGAGTGGTACAGTTTGTTTAACGTCAAACTTACACCTCGGGCATTGTTGTTGATTCGTCAAGCAACATTAAATTATGATGCTTACAGCTCCATCTACTGGTATTACAGCACCATCTATTGCTAAATTTTGCAACTATTTATTTTTCTTCTGCCATACGTTTTCCCCCTTCTCTGATAATATTCTGTTGCAATTTGATGTCATTCTGACCAGTGGTGTTATTTCTACAGTGGTTTGAAAGTTTAACCTTAATTATAATCACCCCGTATTTTCAAAGTTAAGACATACACTTGGCTACTCAAACACCCATCTTACAAGATAGCTCACAGTAAAGCGTAATTGAAATACAAAATCACATGCTTAGCTTCATTTACACATAGTAAAATATCTGTAACTTTAATAGTTGTAAACATCACAGATAGTGCGTCTGTCACAATCTTTGATCACATATAAAATGGCAATGAAACACAAAGTCACAAATTTAGATTTGATTGCAGAACTGTCCCGATCTGCCGTCACAGGACTTCAGAGTTTGATATCAGTCCATCCAGATTTTTCCTGATGGGAAAAAAGAATACATGGTAGAAAAGTTGAATTATACATATCCAGACAGAGAAAATTAAGTAATATTTTGATGCCAGTTTTTGAAGACAGAAACCATAATGTACAAAAATAATAATAAGCATTTTGTTGTACACTTACTATGAAGTCTTTCTTAACTTCTAATAAGTTCTCTTTCATCCACTCCAATTCTTCCTCCTTCTCTTTTATTTTCTGTTCACCTTCAGAAACTACAGTTGCATACCTGTAATAAATAAATGTGTTTAAAATCAACATACCACCTTTACATAGAAAACTGATAGTGTAACATTAATTTGCATAAATTAGAAAAGAAAACAAATATAAAGTCAAACATAAAACTGAGAGCAGATAATGTTGTTATCCCAACCCTGCTGCACAGAATTTCCCTGTGTGCATTTTTATTTATTTAATTTACATAGAGAAGGTTAGTATCATCCCAATGAATGCTACAAGCCCACAACATAATCTATAAGGGAACAAGAAAACCATGCACAATACTAAGAAAAATAGTAAAAAAGTATTAATTTCATATTTTGGTTATTGACTGGCAAACATTTTAATTATTGTGATTTTCTATGGAGATTTTGTGATTAGATACATACACAGGCACACATGCACAAAGACAATACTGAAAGAAATACAAGACGCTAAACCCTGCGGCAATTCTCATAACTGAGATGGGGTATTGTCAGAGCAGAGCAACACTGATCAAGTGAATCATCATAATTCATTTTGTGGAATTTTCACTTTATACTGCTGATTTATATTGAAGAGTATTAAATGAAATAAACCAATGCAATTATCTTCCTTATTCTTTTACACCTGAGTAAAACTGATACACCTCTGGCCTCACTGCAGATATAACAGATCAAAGTCGAAAGTAAAAGGTACATAAAGGAATGTAAAACTCTTCTACTTGTGTAAATGTAATGGAATACAGGAACATTATAATTAAAAAGTGACTTATTAGGTTTCATGTTAATGGTTTCTCCTAACAGCCTAAACAGAAAGAGAAACAAACAGAAGTTGGTAAATAATAAGGCATTGAATACCCTGGTTTAAAGAGAAGCAACAGGAAGTTCAAAATTCATATAAACAATGCAGTGTGATTGATAAACATGAAGAAACTGGAAAGTACAGAGATAATGAAGCATTAATGAAGGATAATTCACATGGAGGAGAAATGTAAGTAGATACAGTTTTTTTTTTTTTTTTTTAAATATTTAAGACAGACAGACAGACTGACTGACGGAGGGAAAGGGGGGGGGGAGGGATGGAGGGAGGTGGGGGGGGGGGGGGAGTGAGGGAGGGAGGGCAGAACACTGGGACTACAAGAAGATAAAATAAGCCAGTACTATCATGTAGTGAATGATGTACTATTTCATTGAAGAGCAATATGAATCAGAATTGGTGTGTGTATACCTGAAGAATATGAGGAGACGTTAATAACGTATACTCACAACACTTGGGGACATTTTGGTGTTGTGAAATGTGCAAACGAACTGAGAATGTACTGTTACTTCCCAGACTTAGGTAACAAAGTATGGAGTGTACTCGGAAAATGCGTAATATGTCAGAAAACAAAATCTGAGCAACAGAGGCAGTAAAGGCCTGTTACATCTGATCATTCCTGAAAAACCAGTAGCTATTTTATCGGTCGATATATGTTGACCATTACTGAGGGCTAGAGGAGGCTGTAAATATATTGTAGCTTTCTCGGACATATGTACCAAATATGTAAAATTCTACCCAATGGAAACTGCTACAGCAGCACCAATTCTGAATCATCTATTCAATGACTACATTCCGTGCGCTGGGAAGCCGAACGCGGTTTTATCTGACAATGCTACAAATTTTACCGGATATAGGTGTAGGCATGCATTGGCCAGAGCAAATTTAATACAAATCTTGACTTTCACATATAATCTGGGCGCAAATGTGATTGAGAGGGCTTTTCATGAATTAAACAGATTCATGCAAACCTACTGCCATGCGAAACAAACAAGATGGATAGAATATCTTGATACCTTTGAGGAAATCATGAACAATTTGCCTCATATGACCACAAAACTTTACACCAGCTGAACTAATGTTTGACAGAATAGAAAGAAATGAATGAACGGATAAGATTCTGAAGATACCACAAGAAGAAACCCACTGGCAAGATAAGATTAGAACAGTGTTAATAAATCTCACTGAAATTGCAAGAAAAACAAAGATAGATTTTGACAAGAGGATATTACAAAGACAATCCTTTTGCATTGGGGAGGACCAATTGAGGTAATTAGAATACCAAATCCAGGAGCATATCTAGTAGGACATCCTGAAACAAGAAATATAAAGGGATTGTAGCACAATGATGATTTAAAAAAGTTTCATTCCTGAAAGAAAATTATTTTAATTAAGAATAATATAAGCAATTTTTTGGTTCATTTTTTTATAATTTCAGATACGCATATGATGATTCAATAGAAATGCATAAGAGATGAATTATGTAAATATATATGTTTTGTTTCAGCAACATGATATTTAGTTGTATTAAGGAAAAGTTAATTATGATGTTTCTTAATTTCAGTAAAGACTATAGTTATTAGTGCATATCTGTTTCAGTTTTTTTATGAAAATGTTAGTATTAGGTACATGTGAATATTCGTGTCAAGAGCATATGACTACATATATTCAAGGCAGCGGCATATGACTACAGATGATAAAATATTTTAAAGACAAAAGTCAGTTCACTTGGTGGAGTTTTTGCGAAATTTGGTTGAGATAGATTACAAACAAGGATATTGGGAAGGAAAATGCTGGAACAGGTTGAGTGAGTGTGTGATTGTTGTGGGGTGTTTGAAATTAAATTGACATTATTTAAAGTGACGAGTTATGACAGCAGTTTAAGAGAACCGACAGGGCTGAATTTATGTAGATTTTGGGGTAGTAAATAAATTTGTAATTGAATTCTGTAACAGTTAGGTTTTGAAGAAAGTGGGGATTAGTTATGTATACTGTGAACAACAATGAACTTCCAATAGTGTGTGTTGCCAGGTGCAAAATAAGTTATGAACACGTGCTGGTGCAGTGTCATAAAAAGGAACTAGTGAAGAGAGAGAAGAGTTATTATCTGTGTGCCAAAGACCAAAGATATATTCAAGTGCAGCATATATGATAATGATTATTGTGCTTCATTAAAATAGTATGTGAAAACACAAAAGGGAATTACCAACAGAGTTTACCATGGACAACGTGAGTGTGTAGATGTGGTACTCTGATATTCATAAGTTACTATATAAAGACAAAAATTGGTAAATATGATGAAAGATTACCCGAATCTCTGAATTCAGACCAGTTGCTTGAGAATGTAGAGTATATGTACTAACCTATTTCGCACAGTGCTTTTCCATCAGTAATGATTAGCATTGATATTTGTTCCGGGTAAGTTACATGTTCACACATCACTGCCCTGTGAATGGCCCTGCTCCCAATCATCCCTTCAATCACACACATGGTAGCAAGGTCATCCTACATCTCTCCCCACACCTGCCCTGCACCCTCCACCAGACATCGTGCTGACGTCAGTATCAACATATCTTCGCATTTGTTTATACCTGACTATACCAATGCAAGAACACAATGTATAAAGATACTTTCAGATCTGTCAGTCGAAACTTTAAATAATTTTTGTAAATTACTGGGGGGAACATAAGGTTAAAGTAGCCTTGTTCCAGGTCTTCCATGGTTTCCCTTAGCAACCCTTGCCCAAATGGGAAGGGTATTCTGACCGGAAGTCCATGGCCACATTAGCTACTTACAGAGTTACTTAAACAGTTAATATCAAATTATTTAAGCTTATGATCAGTAGCGAGTGATTATGAAAGCTACTCAGATTACATAAGCGGCAAAAGTTGTCAACCGCCACAAGCATATTCCACTCAGTAATATTGTAGTACAACAGTCGAGTCAATTTCTATTGTAATTTTGGTCCTGAATTGTCTGAGGAAAGAAAATTCACGCCCAAGAGGGGCAATATGGTGTAACAATGTATGCAAAAGTTCTAATTTGGGTGCGACGAATTGATATTGTGGTTAACGGCATATACCAACTGCAAGAATAGGACATTCTGAGTTAAGAACACATCTCTGTGTCTTACAGAACAAAAGATTTTGTTTTAAGGACTTTTTGTGAAGCAAATGGGGAGATCGGACATGTGAGAGGAGTAGAGAGATTTTACTGTTGTGAGACTACATTACGGTATATAGTAAATGTTCAAATAGATTTTGGCACAAAAATAAAATTCAATAACTAACACCAAGTATTCAAGGTGTGTATATTTCCACACAGAAATTAATTAATTATCATGGTACAGATATTACAAGATGCAGATCGCTCAAAGGTGAAGTTTCGGGCAACAGTGCGAACCTGCATTTTCCACAGTCATAATTTGATGAGAGATAATCTCCGAATTAATAAACTTTAACTTGCTAAATTCACCATATAGCGGAGATGCTGAGTCGCGATAGGCACAACAAAAAGATTCACACAATTACAGCTTTCGGCCATTAAGGCCTTTGTCATCAGAAGTCGACACACACACACACACACACACACGCACGCACGCACGCACGCGCGCGCAAACGCAACTTGCACACACGTCTGCAATCTCAGAGAACTGAAACCACACTGCAAGCAGCAGCACCAGTGCATGATGGCATGATGGGAGTGGTGGTGGTGGTGGTGGGGAGTGGGGGTTAAAAGCATTGCAGTTTAGATGGAGGGTGGGAGAGAATGTACAGACGGGGCGAGGGAGTAAGTAGCGGAAAGGAGAGAAATAAAAAGAAATTAAAAGACTGGGTGTGGCGGTGAAATGACGGCTGTGTAGTGCCGGAATGGAAACAGGGAGGGGGCTGGTTGGGCGAGGACAATGACTAATGAAGGTTGAGGCGAGGAGGGTTACGGGAACGTAGGATGTATTGCAGGGAAACTTCCCACCTGCGCAATTCAGAAAAGCTGGTGTTGGTGAGAAGGATCCTTATGGCACAGGCTATGAAGCAATCATTCAGATGAGGGATATCATGTTTGGCAGCATGTTCAGCAACAGGGTGGTCCACTTGTTTTTTTGGCCACAGTTTGTCGGTGGCCATTCATGAGGACAGACAGCTTGTTGGTTGTCGTGCCTACATAGAATGCAGCACAGTGGTTGCAGCTTAGCTTGTAAATCACATGATTGGTTTCACAGGTAGCCATGCCTTTGCTATCTGGATTGAAGGTGATGACACCTTATTCACTTTCCTCCAGAACCTCAAGAACTTTTCCCCCATTTCTTTCACCTGGTCCTACTCAACCCAACAAGCCACCTTCCTAGATGTTGACCTCCGCCTCATAGACGGCTACATCAGTACCTCCGTCCATATCAAACCTACTAAGCATCAGCAATACCTCCACATTGACAACTGCCACCCATTCCATACCAAGAAGTCCCTTCTGTACAGCCTAGCCACCTGTGGTCGTCGCATCTGCAGTGATGAGCAGTCCCTCTTAAAATATACCAAGGGTCTCACTGAAGCCCTCACTGACTGTGATTATCCTCCCATCCTTGTACAAAAACAAATCTCCCATGCCTTATCTTTCCAGTCTCCCACCATGTCCCAAAGTCCCACAGTCCGGCCACAGAGCAGCATTCCCCTCCTAACTCAGTACCATCTGGGACTGGAGCAACTGAATTACATTCTCTGCCAGGGTTTCGATTCCCTCTCGCTGTGCCCCGAAATGAGAAATGTCCTACCCACTATCCTTCCCACCCCTCCTACTGTGGTATTCCGCCGTCCACCGAACCTACACAATACACTCACCCATCCTTACACAATCCCTACTCCCAATCCCTTACCTCATGGCCCATACCCCTGTAATTAACCTAGATGCAAGACCTGTCCTCCTACCACCATCTACTAGAGTCCGGTCACTAATGTCACCTATCACATCAAAGGCAGGGCTACTTGTGAAACCAGTCATGTGATTTACAAGCTAAGCTGCAACCACTGGGCTGCATTCTATTTAAGCATAACAACCCACAAGTTATCTGTCCGCATGAATGGCCACCAATAACTTGTGGTCAAGAAACAAGTGGAATACCCTGTTGCTGAACACGCTGCCAAACACGATATCCTTCATTTCAATGACTGCTTCACAGCCTGTGCCATATGGATGCTTCCCACCAACACCAGCTTTTCTGAATTGCGCAGGTGGGAACTTTACCTACAATACATCCTACGTTCCTGTAACCCTCCTGGCCTCAACCTTCGTTAGTCACAGTCCTCACCCATCCAGCCCCTCCCTGTTCCCATTCCAGCACTAGACAGCTGTCATTTCACCACCACACCCCGTCTTTTAATTTTTTTTATTTCTCTCCTTTCCAATACATACCCCCTGCCCCCTTCGCACCTTCTCTCTCTCTCTCTCTCTCTCCCCCCCCCTCCCTCCCTTCCCCCCACTCTCTAAACTGCAATAATTCAATGTCTGCCACACCCATCATACTATCCCTTCCTCTCCCTGCCCCGGCCTTCTCCTTATCCCCACCCAGTCGCCACTCCCATCATGCTCACAGTGTGGTTTCAGTTCTCTGAGACTGCAGACGTGTGTGCAAGTTGCATTTACATGCGCGCATGCGTGTGTGTATGTGTGTGTGTGTGTGTGTGTGTGTGTGTGTGTGTGTGTGTGTGTGCGCGCGCGTGCGTGTGCATGTGTGTGCGCGCTGCTGACAAAGGCCTTAATGGCCGAAAGCTATAATTGTGTCAATCTTTTTGTTGTGCCTATCACAACTCAGCATCTCCGCTATATGGTGAGTAGAAACTTTTCTTCTCTGGTATTGTTACATTCCATCCTGGATTTTCCATTGTTTGATTTTTAACTTGCTAAATTGTTGTACCTATCATCCAGACTCACCAAACAACATAGCACACAGTTGTGCCGAACGATCTGTGTAGCGAGTAAAGGTTTTTGAGATTTCACGTGGAGCAGATAACGAAGAGGAATTTCCGTGAGATTGCCATTGTGGAATACATCTCTTGCTCCCCTGTGATATTTAAAATGATTTATTTATATTTTCCAGGTTTTCAGGAGACTAAAGATAAAAGGAAATAAGGAACTAAGCTAAACCACCTAAAACCTATAACTAAAACAATAATTGAAATGAAAGTACACATAAAGAATATTTATTAATAATAATAAATAAATGAAGAATATTTTTAATTAATTAACCAATAATAACAAAAATACATTGATATACCTTTCTTGGGCATGCAAAAAGAGAATCTAAAAGACATACTAGGCTATACTGAAGGTGGTGCTTTGGTAATTATATGAGGTAAATACATTAAAGTGTTACCAGACATGTCACTATAGCATAAAATATAGTTATCACTAGACATTTTGCTGTAGTATTTCCATGTAAAAGGATCATTTGAAGTCAGAATAGAGCAAGAAAAAGAAATCTGATTTCATGCATCATTCAAACTAATGAACTTATGCAACAGAACAATATTCAATAAGGGATGATTCAACAACCCATAGTACAAAAATATTTGAACATTTCCGAATCTATTAAGTTTTGGTTGTTTAATATTTCGTTTACTGTCAAATCACTGCACATTCACACCGGTTTTATAAGAGGGTTGGGGGTGGGGGTGGGGGGGGTGGGGGGGGGGAGTAGCTTTTAGGAAGTAAATGTCACTGTTTTATCAATAAATCGGAAAACAATACAGTAAAAAAACAAATGACTGGGCATTACTTTCAACTACAATTTCAGTTTGTCACGAAAATCAGTCGTTTGTGCCAACAACAATATGGAAAAGAGAGACTGGTGCTCACCACGTAGAGAAGGCATTGAGTTGGAGAGATGCACAATGAAAAAGACTGCTGAAATATTAAAGATTCAGTAGAAAATTTGTGGGCATGTACACACACCCAGACCCACACACACACACACACACACACACACACACACACACACACACACACACACACAGAGAGAGAGAGAGAGAGAGAGAGAGAGAGAGAGAGAGAGAGAGAGAGAGAGAGAGAGAGAGAGAGATGCAAAGTGCTGGAACCCTTGCATGTGTGAATATGTGTACTTCTACAAGAGAAAGAACAAGAGCTCAAAAGCCAGTACAAATAGTTTTCTGTTGCGTTTTTCTATGCGCCACACATCAGTCAAGTATAGGTGAGTGGCTGCCTTTCCTTTATTTGATGTGTTTTGCATATTGTTCTTATTCCATTCTGGACTTTTGGTCTTTTGTGTTACCTAGTTCACAGACAGTCAATATAAATTCTAATTTGAGAATCTATTTCACACAATTCCAGAAACCTGATATAGGAGTGTGGCCATAACAAGTAATTTCTTTTTCACAGTTGGCACTATTAAAAAGAATTATTTTGAAATCATGCTATGGAATGTAGAAGGTTTAAAATCCTCAGTATTTTACCAGATGAAAAACTGCTCAGCAGTGATGTTCTGATCTTCTGAGAAACCTTTCTTCAAGAACACCAGAATATAAACTGCTTCTATGCCATACATGCACTGACAAAAGCTGAGACAGAAAGAAGACCATCAAGAGGAATGATACATTACTACAACTCATCCATAGGGCAACAAAGCACGAAGAGAGAAGACAAAAACTGAGACAACACAGTTAAACAACCTGCGAATAATAGGAATCTATATCAGACCACAATGTTCAGCTGATGAAGTGGTAGAAATCATCATGACTGCATTGGCCTACACTGACCCAGATTCCTAACCCTGCTGGCAAGAGGCCTAAACAGTCAGGCTGAACACCAAAACACAGGCTCTTACAAAACCCATGGAAGAGTAAAGCCTAACACTCATCAACAAAACTCAGAATAAAACCTACGCTTCACAACGGCTCTAGTGCCACAACTATTATATTTGCTGCAGAAAATAGATAAAGCTCCAAAGCTTAACAATTGCAACAGATTGTCCACGCACACTCATAATGGAACACCAACCAGTATGGATAAAATTTCAGATCATGATAATAAAGAGTAAGAAACAAAATGAACATTGATGAGCTCCAAGAAAAATCATCCCCAACGTACCAGTGCTGAACGTATCTGCTGAAGAAATACTATGCACAATAGAAAGAGGCAACATTATTAATGCACTGTGGAACCTAATTGAATTCCTGATTAGTCAGCAGCCCCTCAACCAATGAAGAGGTCAAGCAAACCAAACAGTGAATGCTACATTAGAAAACGCGTGATCCTGGAAATCTTGAATGAGTTTAAAAATATGCATAAAGAACAAAGTGTAACTCACTCCTGAAACAAAACAACAGCCACACATCCATATCAATGAAGAAGAATTACTTCAGAAAGAAGAAGTAAACCCTAAAAAACCCTAGAACCACAGAGAACAAAGACGACCTCAAGCACCTCCATGGAAAACCACTTTCATAAATGTATTCCAGAAGAGCAGCTCAAATTACACATCAATGGAAGCATTCCCTAAACTGCAAATGAAAGAACAACAAAATATAAAGGCTGAAGGCAACTTAAAAAAGCAAATCCCATAAGGCAAGTGACTCAGACAATATCTGGTATGAGCTAATGAAAGGAGCAACACTACACATTGTGAAGCTATGGGCAGCCCTATACAACCAGGGTCTAGAAATCATGGACATCCCCAAAATATGGTGAGAATCTGCAGTTACAGTGATCTACAAAGGAAGAGGACTGTAGAATGCACCAAATTCCTATAGTGGGGTCACTTTGGAATGAGCATTGCTCAAGATAATGAACATCATACTTGAAAAGCTCCATGACAACATCATGGCTATGATACTATAGGAACGGCATGGCTTCACTCCTAGAAGGTCAACTACACAAGCAGTGTGACATGTTCTCCAATTCACACATGAAGCCCTCTCTAAAGCTAAAGATCATGCATACAGAATCTTTGTAGACTCTAAAGAAATACTCGACAGGGTAAACAGGACTACAGTATTCAAAAAGCTACACCAAATACTATGTGCAGAAAGTCAGATCCTTAAATTTATAGTAAGCATCCTCCGAGCAAACCACAGGAATGCATGATGGATTATTACAGCACTAAGGAATCTAGCAAACAAATGGAGCATTACAGGGATACCCTTTAAGTCCCACTATGTTCAACGTACCTACCCAGGCCATGATCCAAAGGATATAATCAGAAATAGTGAAAATGTGGCTGTATACCGATATGATCTTACTATCAGAGAGAAGAGAGCCCCTGCAAGAACCCATTAACAAACTGAAGAAATGGTTCCCAAAAATGACCTTATCAGAAATAAGGATAAGACAAAAGCAATGAAATTCAGCATAGGCGACACCCTGGCAAACAATCACAAATTCACCGGTGGGGGACAAGAACACAAAATAGTAAAAACCTATAAATATGTAGGAATCACACCGCAGGTGACATGCCATACCTTTTTGAAGCATATCAAAGATAGTAGTAAGAGTGATGACTAGTTTTAAGGTAAAGAAACAAAGTATACTATCTGTAAGAACAGCTATGAGACTATTCACCATAAAGATTGTACCCATTGCATCATACATCAAGCAATTTATAAGGAGAAACTTCACATACGCAAATCTTAAGAGAGACCCATAACAGCCTACCTGACAAGAATGCTGTGAGTCTGAAAATACACTCAAAACTGAATAAGCTACATCATGGTAGATAACCTACTTTGTGGAAGACCAGATGGCAGCTCATAACCTGACATCAACCTCACAAAGCACCAGACTCCCAGAAGACAGGCAGTAAAAAGTGTGACACACAGATCATGAATTCATTGCAGTTATTACGAAAAGTAAATGGAAGAAACCCAACTTCCATTTGCATCACCCACCCACAAGGGTAGGTGTCTATGGACAAATATGCTCAACCAATGGATATCACAGCCTCACCAACAGTTGTCATTGCACTAATTTGGAGGATCTTGCAATACATATCACATGATCATGTGTACCAATTTATATTTGGAATGAAACTCTACGGTTAAAGAAACCTTTTCAAGTCTCAAACATCTATGATGTATATGTGCAGGCCGAAGCGACAAAAGAAAATCTGTACCAAGGCCAGTGCTATTGGAATACAGTTGGAGAGCCTCCGCAATGTTGTTTGAGTTTAGAGGAAAGTGGGCTGAGGTGAGAATGGGAATTTGGATTGAGGGTGGAGGCTTGCTAGGGTAGTCTGTGCAGTTGTGCAAAGCCTCTGTGCCAGAGTGACGTAGTTAGCAAATCTTTCTGGTGACCAGGAGACCTGTGCTCGAATCCAGATTGTGGTACAAATTTTTATTAATCACTTCAGCCTGCATATATACATTATATTTGGAAGCTACAAGTTGTTGCCACCCTACACAATGCATCAGTGCATTGCACACTCTTGTCCATAGACCATGCATGCATCATGTCCAAAGCTGGCAGCCTATCAGATGTATACAAAATACCATGTCAGAATCCTGACCAAACATTCACATGGTGCAAGACTGATGTGATGAACATCATTATCTTACACACCTGCATGAACTGGATAAATCTGCAATAGCAGAGCGTTGCCTTAGCACAGGACACAGTGTGATGTACAAGAAAGCAGAGATTGTATCTTCAGTTTTGACCTGGGGCTGTGTGATAAGGAGTTGTGCTACTTTCCAACTAGGTACAGCCAAAAACCTTCCATTTGCAGCCGTTAGATCCACAGGGGAAAACAAAATTTCTAACAGCTCTATCACAACACACTGAGGACCCGCCTAGCTACCAACTTAGGTTTTTCTCCCAGCCTCGGTGACACATGGCAGCAGTACCAGTGACCCAGTGCACGAGCAAAACACCATGGCTGGGCGTCTGGTAGGAGACTCTGGACATAGTAACATCATGCATCTGGAAACAACACTGCAACAAATGCATTACCTGTGGAGGAGGCATCCATAAGGAGACCGCCAAAATGAGGACACAGGTAGTTGCTAATTGTGAGCAGTAACTAGCAGCAGCCACCTGACCTGACACTGTCCAGCACTAGCACAACATGATGCGATACCAGACCTGAGAGCCATATATTCACCACCTCTCACAAAGCTGGTATTCTTATCAAATGAAAACAAACTTTCCATGTGCCTAAGTTTTGTGGCCAACAAGTATCCTATTGTGTGACTGATTCAGAATCACGGATTAATTTGCACATAACTGATGCGACAGGGAATCCACACTTATGTGTGGTTCAGCCTTGATACCCGCATGCATTGCCTGGCCACTGCTCCCTATCATAAGCTAGCTGTGTGAGCTTAAGCACTGTTAGTCAGCAGGTTTTTAGTTAGCTTGTAACTGAGGCATCCCTGCACTTCCAGAACTGGAATTTAATGAGTGATACCTCTGAAAATACATAAAAATAATGAAAATAAAAATAGTATGGTTACGGTGTCCATTATGCTTTACTAGACATGATTTCTTATCATGTGGCGTGCCCTTGCCTTCCCCTGACCTTTGACCTGACTTATTCAGCACGATGCAGGGAACCTGTAGTTGAAGATGGACTCTGAACTATTGTGCAACTTGCCATTTTTCACAACAACATCACTGCAAGAGGTGAAGGAAGTAATAAGTAACACACGAATCATAAGACTGTGGACTTGTAATCTGGCACTTAATCATACAAATGGTTCAAATGGCTCTGAGCACTATGGGACTTAACATCTGAGGTCATCAGTCCCCTAGAACTTAGAACCACTTACACCTAACTAACCTAAGGACATCACACACATCCATGTCTGAGGCAGGATTCGAACCTGTGACCGTAGTGGTTACATGCTTCCAGACTGAAGCACCTAGAACCGTTCGACCACAGTGGCCAGCCCACTTAACCATACAATTTATTGCAATCTTAAAAACTGTAACTTAATTTTCAGAGGTTTTAACAGCTGCTTCAAATCATTGTTTGCCTTGATCTAGGGTAAATTATTGATTGATGAAAAACCCATTAGACAGTTATTAATAATTTAAAATTAATGATGTAGGAAAAGATAGAGTGCTACTTACCACAAATATGACACATTAAATTACAGACACACACAATTAAAGACATTTACATAAAAATTTTTGGCAACAGTCTTTGTCAGAAAAAGAAAGAGAAACCCACAAAAGCAAGCACATCTCATGCACACATGACTGCCAACTCCGGCAGCTCGGACCGGAATGCAACTGTCACATGGAATGGAAGCAGAATTTTCGAGGGGGCAGGGGAGGGGAAGGGACAACAGTGTACAGGTGGGAGGAGAAAAGAGTGCTGTCTGACAGAGTGAGCAGGGACCATACTGCCAACAGGCACAGCGTCAGAAGGTTGTGGGGCACGGGGGTGGAGAAAACGGAGAGGAAACGGAGATGAGCAGAGAAAGATGGGCAGGTGTGTTCGCAGAGGATGGCAAACAAAGAGGGTGGGAGGCGAGAATGGGGAGGAGGTTATAGAACAGAGGAGATGGGAACTATTGGGTGAAAGGTGTGGGGATCATATGTTACCATAGGTTGAGGTCGGGATATTTACAGGAGCAGACAATGTGTTGCAAGAAGAGCTCCCAACTGTGCAGGTTAGAAATGATGGTGGTAGAGGGGAGATTCCATTGTTTAATTTAAAATTATATGTTTTTGTTATGTAAACACATAGTTTTTTTATTATTGTATCCAAACATCTAGTTGCTTGTTTGGAATCAGTGTATTATGCAAGAGCTGCACAAGATCTAGTTTACCTCAAATGAAAGATTACTTATAACTTATTACTTACAATTTATATACACAGTCCAATCTCAATGAAATTTGTAGATTATGAAGTGAAATATGTATGTGGTTTAATTTTAATAAATTTGTACAGTAATATTCTTAAATGATGATACTAATCAAATGTAGAAACAAAAATTCCAATTACTATCTTAACTCTAATCAGCACTAACACATAATACAACATTTTGTTTCCTTCATGCAAATATCTTTGCATTTCCATTAAAATTTAAATCCCCGTGTCTACAGTATAGTCCAGCTGCACCAATAAAATTGTTTTGGAAGATGCTATTTTCATAAACAT
This sequence comes from Schistocerca serialis cubense, assembly GCF_023864345.2. Lineage (NCBI taxonomy): Eukaryota > Metazoa > Arthropoda > Insecta > Orthoptera > Acrididae > Schistocerca > Schistocerca serialis. Next base: position 246,749,961 of record NC_064639.1, on the reverse strand, counting down.
CATAAGAAACCCTCCAGATAGGGGTTTGACATTTTAAGAAAGAAACATAAGGTACAATGAAAGTTCGAATTGGTTCTAGAAGTGTGCCTTGATCTTATAATAGGTTAAAACAACTGCTCACGAAAAAACAGATCTGTAATTTAATTCTGGTCGGACACAGATTCAACTGTCACCACACGTAAATAATATAAACAATAACAAAATTAATGAACTGATTTCCTTTAAGTCAATAGTTACATAGGAATGTTACGTACAGTTTTTTGTAGTCTTCTAGTTCTGCAATAACACTTTGAACTTCAGAGGTTAGCTCCTTCAGTATCTGCTGTTTTTTTTCTAGTTCTTCTTCCTTTTTTGCAATATTAGTATCAATCTGGAAAAAAGTTTTTATTTAGAATCTGCAAATGGACAAGATCAACAAGGACAAGTACTGAGAATTAATTTTTTTCTTCTAAAAATAACATGTCATTCTGAACAGAAAGAGACAAACAATGGAAAATCCAGGACGGAATGTAACAATACGAGAGAAGGCAAGTTGCTACTCACCACACAGCGGAGATGCTGAGCTGCGATAGGCACGATAAAAAGATTCATACAATCATAGCTTTCGGCCATTAAGGCCTTTGTCTGCAGTACACACACACACACACACACACACACACACACTCACGCAAGCGCAACTTGCACACACATCTGCAGTCTGAGAACTGAAACTACACTGCGAGCAGCAGCACCAGTGCATGATGGGAGGGGTGACTGAGTGGGGGTAAGGAGGAGGCTGGGGTGGGGAGGGGGAGGGATAGTATGGTGGGAGTGGCGGACAGTGGAGTGTTGCAGTTTAGACGGATGGTAGGAGAGAAGGGGGAGGGGTAAGTATCGGAAAGGTGAGAAATAAAAAGAAATTAAAAGACTGGGTGTGGCGGTGAAACGACGGCTGTGTAGTGCTGGAATGGGAACAAGGAGGGGGCTGGGTGGGTGAGGACAGTGACTAACGAAGGTTGAGGCCAGGAGGGTTATGGGAACGTAGGATGTATTGCACCGGAAGTTCCCACCTGCGCAATTCAGTAAAGCTGGTGTTGATGGGAAGGATCCATATGGCACAGGCCGTGAAGCAGTCATCGAGATGAGGGGTATCATGTTTGGCAGCGTGTTCAGCTACAGGGTGATCCACTTGTTTTTTGGCTACAGTTTGTTGGTGGCCGTTCATGTGGACAGACAGCTTGTTGGTTGTCATGCCTACATAGAATGCAGCACAGTGGTTGCAGCTTAGCTTGTAGATCATGTGACTGGTTTCACAGGTAGCCCTGCCTTTGATGTGATATGTAATGTTAGTGACCGGACTGGAATAGGTGGTGGTAGGAGGATGTATGGGACAGGTCTTGCATATAGGTCAATTACAGGGGTACGAGCCACGAGGTAACGGATTGGGAGCAGGGGTTGTGTAAGGATGGGTGAGTGTATTGTGTAGGTTCGGTGGATGGTGGAATACCACTGTAGGAGGGGTGGGAAGGATAGTGGGTAGGACATTTCTCATTTCAGGGCACGGCGAAAGGTAATCAAAACGCTGGCGGAGAATGTAATTCAGTTGCTCCAGTCCCGGATGGTACTGAGTTACGAGGGGAATGCTGCTCTGTGGGACTTTGGGAGGTGGTGTGAGAATGGAAAGATAAGACACAGGAGATTTGTTTTTGTACAAGGATGGGAGGATAATTACAGTCATTGAAGGCTTCAGTGAGACCCTCAGTATATTTAGAGAGGGACTGCTCATCACTGCAGATGCGACGATCAAGGGTGGCTAGGCTGTACGGAAGGGACTTCTTGGTATGAAACGGGTGGCAGCTGTCTAAGTGGAGGTACTGCTGGTGGTTAGTAGGTTTGATATGGACGGAGGTACTGATGTAGCCATCTATGAGGCGGAGGTCAACATCTAGGAAGGTGGCTTGTTGGGTTGAGTAGTACCAGGTGAAGCAAATGGGGGAGAAGTATTTGAGGTTCTGGAGGAATGTGCCTCACCTTTTGCCCCACTCCAAAATTCAACCATCCAGGACTAGTTAAAGACCTTCTCTCCTTCTCCCGGTCCCTACAGTGGAAACACTTTTTTGCCACCAACCCGACCAATCAGACTCAACCAAAGACCAACATTGAACCTTGCTTAACTCAGTTCACTCCTCCATCCAACCGTGATCCACCCCCACTGCCTCCAAACCACCCCCTATTAACTTTCGGGAATTTTTTTTCCTCGAACCTTGGCTCACCATCATTCCCCAAATCCCTCAACATGCATACTAACCTTACATCCGCAGAATGAACTGCAGTCCACCACTAAAAACTGATCCCGATCTTATAATCCTACATGCAGACAAAGGCACCACCACCGTAGTTTTGAACTGCAAGGCTTACATGGCAGAAAGACTCCATCAGCTGTCAGATGCTTCCACCTACTAACCATGCCACAGTGATCCCATTCCAGCAATCCAGCAGGATCTCCAGTCACTACTCAAATCCTTCGGCCCATCCCAGAACCTCTCCCCAGAGTCCATCTCTCTACTTACCCATACCACTCCCTGCACTCCCACCTTCTACATGCTTCCTAAAGTCCATAAACCCAACCATCCAGGATGCCCCATTGTGGCCGGTTACTGTAACCCCACTGAGAGAATCTCTGCTCTCGTAGACCAACACCTTCAGTCTATTACCCAGAACCTACCCTCCGATATAAAAGATACCAACCATTTCCTCAACCGACTCTCCACAGTACCTCTCCCTTTACACACACAATCCCCTGCTCGTCACTATTGGTGCCACCTCCCTGTACACTAACATTCCTAATGCCCATGGCCTTGCTGCTATGGAACACTATTTTACCAGATGCCCTATGGATTCCAAACTAAAAACTTCCTTCCTAGTCTCCATGACCAACTATATCCTCACCCACAATTACTTCTCCTTTGAAGGCATTACCTACAAACAAATCTGCGGTACAGCTATGGGTACCTGCATGGCACCATCCTATGCTAACCTATTCGTGGGCCATCTAGAGGAATCCTTCCTAAAAACCCAGAATCCAAAACCCCTCACCTTGTTCTGATTCACTGATGACATCTTTGCTATCTGGATTGAAGGTGAGGACACCTTATTCAGATTCCTCCAGAACCTCAACAACTTCTCCCCCATTTCCTTCACCTGGTCCTAATCAACCCAAAAAGCCACCCTCCTTGATGTTGACCTCCACCTCAGAGATGGCTACATCAGTACCTCTGCCCATATCAAACCTACTAAGCACCAGCAATACCTCCACTTTGACAACTGCCACCCATTCCATACCAAGAGGTCCCTTCCGTACAGCCTAGTCGTTGCATCTGCAGTTACAAGCAGTCCCTCTCTAAATATACCGAGGGTCTCACTGAAGCCTTCAATGACCGTAATTATTCTCACATCCTTGTACAAAAACAAATCTCCTGTGTCTTATCTATCCAGTCTCACACCACCTCCCAAAGTCCCACAGTCCGGCCACAGAGCAGCATTCCCCTCGTAACTCAGTACCATCCGGGACTGGAGCAACTGAATTACATTCTCCACCAGGGTTTTGATTACCTCACGTTGTGCACTGAAACGAGAAATGTTCTGCCCACTATCCTTCCCACCCCTCCTACTGTGGTATTCCGCCGTACACCGAACCTACACAATACACTCACCCATCCTTACACAACCCCCCTACTCCCAATCCCTTACCTCATGGCTCATACCCCTGTAATAGACCTAGATGCAAGACCTGTCCCATACATCCTCCTACCACCACCTACTCCAGTCCGGCCACTAACGTCACCTATCACATCAAAGGCAGGGCTACTTGTGAAACCAGTCATGTGATTTACAAGCTAAGCTGCAACCACTGTGCTGCATTCTATCTAGGCATGACAACCAACAAGCTATCTGTCCGCATGAATGGCCACCGACAAATTGTGGCCAAGAAACAAGTGGAACACCACCCTGTTGCTGAACACGCTGCCAAACATGATATCCTTCATTTCAATGACGGCTTCACAGCCTGTGCCATATGGATCCTTCACTCCAACACCAGCATTTCTGAATTGTGCAGGTGGGAACTTTCCCTGCAATACATCCTACGCTCCCCTAACCCTACTGGCCTCAACCTTAGTTAGTCACTGTCCTCACCCATCCAGCCCCTTCCACGTTCCCATTCCAGCAATACACAGCTGTCATTTCACCGCCACACCCAGTCTTTTAATTTCTTTTATTTTTATTTCTCCCCTTTCTGCTACTTACCCTCTTCCCCCTCCCAAATCTTCTCTCCTACCAGCCGTCTAAACTGCAGCACTTCACTGTCTGCCACTCCCACCATACTATCCCTCCCCCTCCCCACCTCCTCCTTACCCCCAACCAGTCGCCACTTCCATCATGAACTAGTGCAGCTGCTCACAGTGTAGTTTCAGCTCTCTGAGACTGCAGATGTGAGTGCAAGTTGCACTGCTGACAAAGGGCTTAATGGCCGAAAGCTATGATTGTGTGAATTTTTTTATTGTGCCTATCACGATTGAACAGAAAGAGAGGTGTTAACACCATTTTCTTTTGAAGAATAGAAGAAGAAAAAATAGCAAATAAATACAAGAAAAGTAGAAATACACCGAAGGAATAAAATGCACCAGCTTTTGGACATAGAGTAAAGGTGTCATTATTTCTTCTTATGGTAGTCTGGTCAACAAATCATTGACTTGTCTTGGCATTTAGCTGAAAGGTTTTACAGCCCAAATATCAGAAATATAAATAATTCTTATCACTTGCATTCCTGAAAACAGACAGCACAATTTCCTTGCTGAGGGAACTCTACAAAGCATGATAAAATTCAAATATCGAAGAAAATTAGAGTATGGATTTAAAATAAAATGTCATTGAGTTACAAATATTTGACATGGTTGACAGAAGAAAATAATGCACACTACTAAATTTTTACATGAGTACAGGATCAGCACTTTGTAAAGACAGCTTTGTTTAGTAATTCCGCTTCCGCTAGTACCTCATCTCCTACCTTTTAACTTGCTTCTGTGAAGTTTGGAAGATAGGAGAGAAGCTATTGGCGGAAGTAAAGATGTGAGGACAGTTCACAAGTTGTGCTGTGGTAGCCCAATTGGTAGAGCACTTACCTGCTAAAGGAGGCAATAGTACCATGTTCAAGTCTCAGTCCGGCACACAGTTTTAATCTGCCAGGAAGATTTTAACTCTGGACTTAATTTCAACAATATCAGTACTAAGAATTATAGAGAAACCAATAGTGTAATGGAGAATTGGTAATTCAATACTACATCTTTCAATAGTCCATTAGGGCAGTGGAAAATCCAAAGCTGAAATTGTGATCTGGCAACCGTAACACTAACAACAATCCAGGAGACTGTTTTCAATCCTTCAGCAAGGAAACAAATGTGTTTTTGGGATACATCTGAACCACATTTGTTTTGCTGATGACATTATACCATCTGTAGTGCACGTGAACTTTAACAGAGAATGGAAGAATTTACTTTTGAAAGTGCATCTGAAAATTGACTACATTACCTTAGTCTTAATGTGTAATCAACATACCAAAAAAAAAAACCTGTAGAAATCAACAGTGACATTATAAAGTATGTTAATGAGTTTTGTATCTAGACCAGGCAAGTCAGGTAACTCGACAGACGGAAAGGATATAAACGGTAGAGTAAAAATGTGTAGGTTTGCTTTCGACAGTGAACAGAGTTTAAAAAATAAGGTTCCTGTTTATAGGAAATGGAACATTTGCAGTCAGTGTGTATCAGCAGTTTCAACTTATGGCAGTGAGACATGAACTTCCAATGAAGAAAAAAATGGAATCTGAGGCTTACATAGCTACCATACAAGTTAAAAATTATTAAGAGTAAGAGGAAAATAGGTGGCTCAACGAATAAAATTCAGTGGTAGGTGAAATTATGATTGTAATCACAATCGGTGGAGTTGGGTGGGACATATAGAAGGTAAAGTTTATGGCTGGCAGGCCAATAAAGTTATCTGCTGTATTGCAAGAGAGAAAGAAAGACCGGGATGATGAACTATGAGAAGGTGGGTACATGACATCAGACACCATGCAGGAGTAACACTGATGTGTATAAAACTGAAGACTGTACTGAATGAAAAGGTGTGGATGAGGACTTCAGCAGTAAAGATAAAATGGGTGATTATGAAGCTACTCAGTTCAAGAGACACTGCCATTCCTAAATTCACAGTTACAAAGTTTAATTTCATGCCTCTGCAGACACAGTATATGAACGTATCTGTTCCTAAGATACTCATATATGCACTGCCTTAAAAAAAAGTCAAGCTCCCAGAAGAAAGGCTTGGACGTCAATGAAACAACGGCAGGAATCTTAGAACTTGAGTGTAGCCAAATGACAACCTATTGTTTGCTGTACATAAGAAGGGTGGAGACTGTTGAACCATACTAGAGGCGTGAGAGGCAAATCATATTTTTGAACCTGAAAGAGACTGACCGAAGACACTGAAGAGTTGCTGTATAAGTTTAATGGTGCAAAAGTGTTTGAGTCTGCACCTAACTTCAGGGTATCATCAGATGTTACTGGACCAGGAATGTAGACAATACATTGTGTTTCAATACAAATGACAGTTTTATCAATATTGAATTCTCCCTTTTGGGCTTAATGCGGCCCCATCAACATTTATTCAGACACTGGATGAAAGTTTTGGTGAAAAGCTATTCAAACATATCACATAGTATATAGATTACATCCTGATCCCAACCAGTGCATGGAGAGAGCATTTGGCAATGTTAGACAAAATTTTTCAGGAATTTGAAACTGCAGGGTCTGGACTGAACTTATGAAAATCAGAGTTCAGAAGACATGAAACAAAATTCTTGGGGCACATAACTACACAAGAACGTATAACAGTAAACGAGGAAATATTGGAGGCACTATGTAGCTTTCCAATGTCTAAGCGCAAGAAGCAGCTTATCAGTTTTTATGGGTTGTGCAGCTTCTACTGCTGTTTCATACGAACCTAGTGGTAAACAACAGATCCTTGCACAGGCTGCTTAAGAAAAATAGCTTGTGGTCATTGGTGGAAGATTGAGGAAGCATTTCAGCAGATTGAAACTGTGTTGATCAATGTGCCGATGCTGTCCCACTCAAATCTTAACAAAACCCTTTTTTAGCCTATGATGGATTAAATTATGGTGTGGGAATGCATCTGTATAAAGCTGACAAAGAATGAGAACTTGATAAAAGCAAAACAATTGCTTTTGGGAGCGGAATGCTGAAAAGCTGTTCACTAAAGTACTCAGCAACAGTAGAAGGAAGTACTGTCAATACTATTTGGGTTCACAAAATTCTGCAATTATCTAGCTGGCCAGACATCTGTGGTGGTAACAGACCACAGGGCTTGGTGGTCCCTCTTAACAAGTAATCTATGACCTTATCTTTGAATTCAAAGTGCAGCACATACCAGGAGGACAGACTTTTGAGCCTGATGCACCCTTGCACTTAGCAGCAAGCCTGAAAAGGCAGAGCGCACAATTGCCGACATTGGATGACAGAATACTTTTCATGCAAGGTGTAGCTTATGTAAGAAAACACACCGCAAGCAAGATGCTGAAAAATATATATCATTGGTGAGAAGTACGGGTACACTGAGAAAGAGAAAATCCAAATGTATTATGTAGTGCATGAAGGGGTATTATATGGAAGAATGAACATAAAGCAGAGTGGAAGCTCTTCATATCAGAATATGCCAGACAATCTCACATGGTATATGCACTTCAGCTGTGGACACACTGCACCCAAGAAGTGTGTGGAAAAACTGAAACAGAATTGTTATTTTTTATAATACAGCCAAGACCATATGACATTCATAGAGAATGAGTGAAAGTCATCAAAAGAACCAAGACAATTACCATTAAACAGGGACTTTTCACCATGTGTTGCCAAAAGGGCTTAAGCAGACAGTAGATGTCAATTTACAACATCCTTTAACTATGTCAACAGGAGGAGTGCCTCAAATTCTTGCAATGATTGAGATTTTTTCGAATTATGTTAAACTGTACCCAATGAAAAAGGCCACAGACAGTAAGGTAGCTGAAAGAATGGGAAGGTATTTCTTTGTAAACATATATATGCCGAAACTAGTTATCAGTGACAACCGAAGTCAATTTTATGCAAGAAATGGGGTGATTAAGAGACATGATGTAGAGCCAGTGCATGCTCCATGCCCACTTTGAAGCATATTGAGAACATTACGAAGGAGATAAACAGCATGTGCTGGGTGTACTACCATAATAAACATGGGAAATGGGGTCAGTTAACTGGCAATTTTGAGCATGTGATCAATAATGTACCACACAATTTTACAGGCTAAACACAAGTAGAAATTCTGTTTAACGGGGATCTTAACAGTCTAATTAGAGAAATACTACAGAACTTGGCTGATTAAGAGATGTGGAACAGGGCATCAGTATGGCGGAACAAATAGTAGTCAAGAAGGGTGATACCGGGAAGGTGTGTATAACAATAGCACGGGTGGGCAACCGGCTACAGCCCATGATTGGTTTCAATCCAGCCCATGGAAGAAATTGATCGGAGAGAGTGTAGTGCTTCTATAGTACTCCAACCAGGATGCTTTATTGGATATTTCTCCCAACACTCGACTCGCTACACAAGTACTACTTTCTTACAGGCCACATAGCCTGTAAAACCTTTAGTGAGCTCTGCTGTGATGAGCCATTTTGACAATTTCATACAGTGCTAAAAACATATGATACATGCCCATCATTTGAAAAGGTGGAAATGTTGTTCAATATTATTGTCAATATATCAATATGATGACCGCCTGAGAGCAAGTACTGTCAATACTAGAAATATTGCTTAACAGTATTTATGCTGACCAAAGTGTTTTCAATATTACTAATACGTACTGAGTGTGTGAGGCCTAGTATTATATGATTATTCGTCATTCTGTTGATCGCATTTTTCGACATTGGCTTCTATACAATACAACCAATATATGCTAAATCTGAGAAATTTAGACATTTAAACTCGTTTATAAAATGAACAAAGATGTGATGGCTTTATTTATTGTTGCAGTATCATCCCATGCCTATGCAATCTGTCATCATATGTATTTTTGAACTAATATTTAAAATATGGTTGCTAATACTGTTTGTGGATAGTAACATACTGAATTTCAGCCAATCAAAAGACCTGCCTATGATCAAATATCACCAAGTTACTCCTAACTGCCTATCTCAGTGCCACATCTTGCTTTCTATTCTTTCTTGTACTATCATTAATAAATAATTCTGGTCCATTTGTGGATATATTACAATACTGCAGCTGTTGAAACTGAAGGTAATTTCTGGCAAATTAGATACAACCAGTTACCTTTATAGTGTTTTATTTTTCCATAAAATTTGAAGATTCCTGGCATCACATCTTCAGATGTCAACATTTATTTACAGGTCATGAACATTATTTTTTTCATCAACAGCATTGCAGAATTCTGCAAGAGAGTTTTTAAGACAGCTACTGTAAAACATTGTAAGTAAACCATGTTCAAGACGTGTAAATAAATGTAAAATCTGAAGATGGAGCAAACATAAAAAGCATGTATGTATGCTTGGAAACACATGTTTTATGGTGTGTTATGTGGATTAATCAGGTTTCTGCCAGTTATTCGCGCCTTTCCTGCACGATATTTCAACTGTGTGACTCACAGTCTTCTTCAGGTGCTGTCTGATACCAATTCCAGAGTGGAATGAGTCCGGTATTTATGCCTACTTTTGCTAGGCGTTATTCTGTGGTCTGTGTTGCGTCTGGCGCTCTGTCCGTGGTGTGCGCCGACCAATAGCAACGGCCGTAGCAATCTCTTCTATCCGTGGCTGTTCCGAATGCTGTGCGCGTACTTTGTGGTTATTATCCATTGTCAATATAGCTGAATTAAGTTCTGAATGGAGTCCAAGCGGTGCTAGACGTGTTATCTTCCGAGTGTTGTCATTGGAGTCCTTCTGTGAATTAGGACATTCTGTTACCGTGCTGTGTCGTGTTAGGCGTTCCGTCCGAAGTTCATGCCCCCTCAGGAGCGGCTGCAGCATTATTTTCAGGCCGATTGTGTTCAAATCGTTGCTCGATTCTTGGAAGAGAGTCCTCAGATACTTTGCCTGTTGGCTGAGGTCGCATTTCACTTACGTCCTTAGTTACATGTACTGGGCCGTCATCTCTAATTTCATCCTTATACTTGTGTGCTTGGGATTTGGGTGTTGTCTACATTGCGTCTTCAGAAGATCGAGTGCTGGGTTCCAGGCCGAGCTCAACTGGAAACCGGTATCCCGGTTCATGAGATTCTCCGCAACCTTAATCTCAATAGGTTCTTTGATGATGCTGTCCCAGTATCTCGATGTTTGTGTTAAAATTTTGGCATCATTATACTTCATAGAATGATTGAGTTCTAAACAATGTTCGGCAATCGCTGGTTTGGTTGCCTGTCTCAGTCTTGTGTGCCTCTGGTGCTCTTTCACCTGACGTCAACTGTCCTGGTCGTCTGGCCGATGTATGCCATATCACATTCGTATGGTACATGATAAATGCCCGGTTTCTGTAGACGCAGGTCATCCTTCACACTCCCTGGCAGAGCCTTAATCTTGGTGGGTGGACGGAACACGCTTTTAATGTTATGTCTGCAGAGAATTCTGCTGATTTTCGCAGATACTGGCCCAACAAATGTGCAACTTTTTGCATTTCTTCTTGTATCTCTTCAGGAACCTCTTGTGGGGAAACAGGATGCAGCAGCTTTTGAAGATCTCAGGGTGAGTACCCATTTTTGTAGAACACGGATTGTAGATGTTCTATCTCCGTCGCCAAATTATCTGGGTCTGAAAAGAATTCATGCCCAGTGAACCAGTGATCTGAGTATACCGTTTTTTTGTGCCAGGTGGTGCCAACTGCTGGCCTGCAGGTAAAAGTTGGTGTGAGTGTGTTTACAGTACACACCGTGACAGAAGGTACCATTTCGCTTCCTCCTAACTAGTAAGTCTAGGAAAAGGAGTAGCCCTTCCTTCTCCAGTTCCATGGTGAATTTAATGTTAGGGTGGCGTGAGTTTAGGTGGTCCAAGAAAACATCGAACTTTTCCCTCCCGTGGGGCCATATGACAATGGTGTCATCCACGTATCTAAAAAAACCATTTCGGTTGATTTGAGGCCGATGTGAGTGCTTCTTCTTCAAATCTTTCCATAAAGAGATTGACCACCACCGGTGAGACTGGGCTGCCCATTGCTACACCTTCCGTTTGTTCGTAGAATTGACCCCCATACAGGAAGTACGTCGATGTCAGTATGTGTCTGAATAAGTCCAGGAGCACACCATAGAACTTTTCTCCGATGAGCTCAACTGAATCTTTCAGTGGTACACAGGTGAACAGGGAGACTATGCAGAAACTGACCATAACGTCAGAGTTCAAGACCTGTAGCTGTCAGATCCGGATAATTTGGCAATCTTCTGAAGACGCAACATAGACAACATTCAGATCCCAAGGGACACAAGTATAAGGATGGAATGAGAGATGACAGCCCAGTACATGTAGCTAAGGATGTATGTGAAATGGCACCTCAGACAACAGACAAAGTATCTGAGGACGCTCTTCCGAGTCTCGAGCGACGATTTGAACACAATCGGTCTGAAAATGATGCTGCAGCCGCTCCTGGGAGAGGGGTGGGGCGTGGGGGTGGGGGGAAGAACTTCGGACGGAATGCCTAACATGACACAGCACGGTAACAGAACATCCTAATTCACAGAAGGACTCAAATGACGACAATTGGAAGATAAAACATCTAGCACAGCTTGGACGCCATTCAGAACTTAATTCAGCTATACTGACAATGGATAATAACCACAAAGTACGCACACAGCATTCAGAACAGCTACGGCTAGAAGAAAATGCTACAGCCATTGCTATTGGTCGGCGCACACTGCGGACAGAGTGCCAGACGCGGCGCGGACCGCAGAGGAAACGCCTAGCACTACGTAGGCATAAATACCGGACTCGTTCCACACTGGAATTGGTATCAGACAGCACCTGAAGAAGACTGCGAGCCACACAGTTGAAATATCATGCAGGAAAGACGCGAATAACTGGCAGAAACCCGATTAATCAACATGACAACGCCTCGCCAGGAAAGTTTGAAGAATTACTTAAGGTGTGTTTTTGGGGAGGGGTGCCACTCATATTGGTGTTGATGATGTTTGGTTCATGGGATGCTCAACTGCGCAGTCATCAGTGCCCGTAGAATGTCCCAATCTTTACACAGTCCAATTTTAGCCATTTTCACAAATGATGATGATGAAATGAAGGGAACAACACAAACACCCAGTCTCTGGGCAGAGTAAATCCCCAACCCAGCTGGGAATCAAACACAGGACCTCGTGATCCAGAGGCAGCAATGCTAGCCACTAGGCCAAGAGCTGCGGACTCATATTGGTGTGTTACCTCAAAGATATGTCACAGACGTTATAGTTTTAAATTTATGCAAGAGCACTGCTGTCATGTCAAGTGACAAGGTTGCCCATGAGCTTAAATATGTATGTGAATCAGGCCTGTGGGTCACTTATGGATGCTTGGTGTATAGGAAGGAAGACTTCTTGTAGTTAGGACACACATTCAGTCTAATAAGGCTAACTATAAAGTTAAGAAATTTAATGATTTCTACGAAGGTCGTTATAAGGTTACTGAAATTAGGCACCTTAAGACCCCGAAACTGGAAAATATATGAACTGGAAAAATGTATGGAAGAAAACAAATCAAGAATATCTAAATATAAGTACTAGAGAAGAAGAGGCAGGAGAAGATGGTTAGAATGTCAACCGTGAAGGGATGGAATATTGTACAGGCCAGCAAGAAGACTGTGCCACCCATGAAAGAAATGAGCTCTTCAATTCTGTGGACAGTTATTAATTCAGTGTTTCTACTGCCTGTTATTGTGTAGTATCTGCAGCTCATGGCCTAGTGGCTATCAGCAGTATTACCACACTCCTGCACTTTGGTATGGTGGACGCTTTGTGCTGGAAGCAGCCTAGCTATGAAAACAGCTATGGACACAGAGTACTGTCGAAAACTGCGTGCTGACACAGAACGCTACATAGTGGGCGGATAGTGCGTGACACGATAACATTTGCACTTCACACGGTCGAAATACTGTCACACAACTCAAGCAGCTCTTTCAGCATTCACATAAACTGGTGTTCAGCACAGCTCATGTTGTAGGTGTCGGATTAAGAAACCTGTTTGAGAATATGGTCCAGATTGGATGCTGCAACTAGCAAGTGCGGCAAGGTCTCAGTAGATAGCGGGGTGCAGACCTGCTTCATCGTGCGGCCTGTTGGTCTAGGGGCATGATTCCTGCTTTGGGTGCAGGAGGTCCCGGGATCAAATCCCGGACAGGCCCTACTTTTCACTTTCGCGACAACCAAGCACTACGATAAACTTGTGAGTCTCTGAAAGTAAGCCATGCAACAGGACAAACTGCATGTCGGGCCATCGGCCCATCAGACTGCCAAGTGCGTCACGTGGAAAGCAATCTACGTGGTAGGATTAAGCCGTCTTCGCTTACTTATATCTATAAGATGTCTTGCCTGCTGGGAGAAACAGCTGAGGTCGTCTTCTTGCAGTTGAACCCCCTTACGTTCCGTTATTAATCCTAGTAGCAAAAGCATAAGCATTTGGAGCGTTCCGCATTCATGTGTGGACTGCTATTAACAATTTGGTCTAGATTGGATTATTATTAACAATTTTTTTTTTTGTGTGTGTGTATGGACACTGACCTATGCTGTTTACATGTCCTCCGAGTTGCTGTGGCAGCAGACGATTGTGAACTATGGTACGACGCAGTTTTCCTCCACCTTGCTACATTCCTGCTACAGAGAGTTGAGACAATGGAACTCAAGATACATTTTGATGTACCTGACCTTGATACACTAGAAGGCTGTCCAACAGTCTTGTTTTCATTTTACACCAGTCTTCCAGGCAGCTGGGAGGTCAATGGCACTGCCCACACAGCTGACATCCAAAATAGCACCAGCTACACCAGGCAGAGCACATGCTGTGTCCCAGTAAAGTGCCCACATCAACACATATAACGTGCACGCTAGACGATGAGATCTCAACCGGTAGCAGCTGTCAAAATCAGCTGTTACAACCATCTGTCGTCAAGAGTGCATGTGCTTTGAAGTGTCATGTGACCAAAGAAAAACTTGCTCAAAACTGAATTGCATGGGACTGAAATAATTTTCCACATTGGAGAAATTTCTGGATTACACGAAGCAGAAGCGGAGAGTGAGCATGTCAATTTTTGTGGTCCTCCGTTCAGTAGTGTGGTTGCGTTTCAAGATAGATAAAAATCTCCAGCAGCCTATGCCATCAAATTCTGCTTGAGTTGGCAGCAAGTGATGACTTCGAATGTAGTCATCTGGACTACATGAAATGTTTTGCATTTGAATTAATTTCACGATATTGCTGCTGCATTTTCTTGAGACCTGTTCAACACCTCCAAACCCTGCCTTGTTGAAGCACTTGGTGACAGTTTTTCACTTACTGTGAAGCCCATCCAATTACTTGCATCTAGAGCAGAAACTGAATGTGCAAAGCAAATGCACTTTCAGTGAGAATTTAGATTAAAACATGCCTATAATGGGACTTGAAAGTGTAAATAATTCCTTTGTCTGTGGCTCTTTGTGTTTAATGGAATCTGGAGGGAAACAAGCCAATTTAATGTTTGATAACTTGACTTTCGGTGGCATGTTTAGAAGAAAGAGAATTTGGCAATTTCCTTTTTTTCATTTTGATACTGAAAGAGCCCAGCCACTCTTCCATAAGACCACTCACCACCCGTGCTCCTTTATTGCTTCGTCATGTGACTAGAAGCTTACCGATGTCTATGTTTTTGAAATAACAGGTTTCTGCAGCCTTTCCTAAGTTTCATTGGTACTGAACACTTCTTTTGGGTCACAATTCGCATTTGGTTTGTGAAGTACTGTCTTCCATGATGTTGCTACACTTTCCTACACATCCTTAGCTTCCCCATCACTCTACACAATGTTGTGTCTAGCTTTGAGACTGTTTAGCTATCATGTGGATGCCTCCGTATTCCCAAGCTCTTTAGCGACTTCCAGAGCCTCACGCAGTGACCGGGATTCAGACAAACTTAGGTTGTTTTGCCCTCATACTTACGAACAATTCCCAAACTATCCTGTTAATTTCTTCATTTCCCATCTTCTGCGCCTTTCTTTTCACTTGCCTGTTCCCATTCATCCATTCAGTCCACATCTTAACCTTGTTTCTTAAAATTTCTGTTATTCCTTTGTCACTACATTTGAAATGAACAAAGGTGTGATCAAAAATTGCAGGACTGAATCTCTGTAGGGCGAATGGAGCAGTGGAGGGGGTTTGGACCACCTGGGCTTGATAGTAGGGAGCCTTCCGGAGAGACCGATATTTCCTCCAGTAGCCTGCTGGGAAGTAGAGAGTGAGCACGTCAATTTTTGTGGTCCTCCGTTCAGTAATGTGGCTGCATTTCAAGATGGATAAAAATCTCTAGCAGTGCTACACCATCAAATTCTGTGTGAAACTTGGGAAAACTGCGATGGAGACCCTCGGAATGATTAAGGATGCCTACGTGGATGCTGCCCTGAGCCACTCAACAGTGTTCGAGTAGCACAAGCTATTTCTGAAGGGATGGGAGCTTGTCGTAGATGACCAGCATGCCCGTCACCCATCAACTTCAAGGATTGCTGAAAATATGGCCAAAGTGAAGGTGCTCCTGAATTCCATCCAGCACTTAAACATTCATCTGATGGTTGACGAGTTGGGAATTTTGTACAATCCATAAAAAAAAAAAAAATTGTTACTGATGATTTGGAAATGCGAAAGGTGCGTGTCAGGTTTGTGTCAAAAATTCTGAGTGATGAACAAAAACTGAATTGTGTGCAAATTTCTAAGGAAAATCTGAACTTTGTCCAAGAAAACCCAAATTTTCTTCACAATGTGATTACTGGTGACAAATTGGGGAGTTTTGAGTACAACAAGGAGACCAAATGTCAGACTGCTGAATTTCACACCGCCAACCCCTCGTGTCCGAAAAAAGCCAAAATGAGCAAGTCAAGGGTAAAAATCATGCTCATCTGCTTTTTTGACCGTTGTGGTATGGTTTGCCGGGAGTTTGTGCCCCCTGGACAAACTGTGAATCCTAAATTTTACATGGAAGTGCTTGAGAGGTTGCGCAAACATGTCCTCAAAGTGTGGCCAGACATCACTGCATGTTGGAAGCTGCTCCACGATAATGCGCCATGCAACTGCGTGCGGTGGCTGTTGGAACACCTGGCCAAGCACAGGGTTGCCATGTTCCCTCACCCTCCCTACAGTCCAGATCTGTCACCGGCGGACTTCTTCCTCTTCTCAGTTCAAGCGGGACTTCAAGGGACACCGATTCGGCTCCATAGAAAATGTCGAAAACGCCATGATAGTGTCTCTGAAGAAGATCTCGAAAAGCGAGTTCCAGAAGGCGTATGTGCAGTGGGAATCCAGTTATATGCATTGTGCCAAAGCATAAGGGTGCTACTTGAAGGAGAACTAAAGATTTTGAAACGTAACAGCCCATTAAGACCCACTTAAAATGAATAACAGACATGTACTAATATCATAGTGTACTAGCTGTTCCAGAGTAAATATACAATTGTATATGTATTTTCAATTTTTTATGTCAATTTTAATTGCTAATTAATCAAATAATCATTTTAACAATGCCAAGGATTGTTCGGGATTGTTAAGAAAGTATAAATAGTTACAGCCATGTTGGCAAAGGGAGTCAGTACTTTGAGTGTATTTAGACAGAAAGCTTGTAGCTTGTTGACCATGATTTATTTCATTGTTGTAAGTATGGTACAACTTATTTCAGATTTGTCAAGATGCTTTTAATTAATTTGAGATTATAATAAATGTTCAGTGGAAACAATATATGGGATTAATTACTTAAAAATACTTTATAGGTTTTTTTCCAGTAATTGTCTCCAGGACTTCTGCTGAGACAGATTGCCAGATCTGATAAGTAAAATGACGCACAGAATGTTATAATTTGTAGCAGCTAGTTCAATAAAAAAATTGAAATTAATTCAGTCCCACTACTTGTTGATCACACCCTGTATTTCCTGCACAGAGAGTTTGTCTTTCTCACTCACACATATTAGAGATAGCAGGGCAGGGGTAGGGGATGGTAAAATACTGCTTGTGAGAGCATGCAGGGATGTGGTGGAGAGAAGGTAAGGCTGCTTTCAACCTTTAGAAACATATGGTTGTAAATTCAGGTATAGGATTGAGAGGATGTGGAGTGTGCCTTATATTTTTATTACATTATTTTTATGACGACTTATGAGCAGGTAGCCATTATTAAGTTTTTTGTTAGTGAGTAGTGACTGGTTTTTCTGGGCATCTTTGCTGTTGGGTCAGAACTTTTGTAATATATTTTCTATTTTTTTTGGATTTTTTTTTTTTTTTTTAAACAGTCTAGTGCGAGGTTGTAATGTGCACTATTATCAATAACAGTATGATGTAATAAATCATTCCTCTTACACATCACTGGTTTTTTCGGAACTGAAAGTGACTTTTTCCATTGGGGGCATCGTTATGCTATTTCATGTTCGACAATGTCCAAGTGCTACTGGTCTCATGCTGTAATGAGAAGACAGAGTCATTGTCTGGGCTTCATGCAGAACTCTCATGTGCAGTAAGTTGCATCAAAATTATTTGACATTTTGCTGATGTGGTGAAATATGAGTTTGGAAGTTTACCATGCACAGAAAGGGCAACATGAGTAATTATTTTGTTTATTCACAAATGGTATTTGTAATTATACACACAATCAGTGGACCAAACAGTATTGTCATCCTTGGTCACTAGAAACTTGTGGTGGGATACTTTATTACTTCTAAGTTTGTAAAGGTTACCATGGACTGTATTGTAAAAACAATACGGCAAGGTTCTGTGTGTAGGTGGAATAAATTTGACTGTTAAAAGAAGCATGGTTGAGTGTAGGCATTGTTAGGAAGTGTGTCATCTACAAAATCAATAAACTAAGAAAAATGATGTGTACTTTCATCCACTCAATGCAATATTTTTCCACCTTAATATGAACAATTTTAATATTCCTGAAGTGAAGAGACAAATATTCATTTTTGCAATACAGTCAAATTTTGCAATAAAGCATGCATTTTCTGTTAACCTCCTTTACGCAAGTCTGATCACTACAAACTAAACTGCTCAGATGAAGCATAACCAAAAAAATATAGGGGACGGAAAGATAAGAAGCTCTATGCTATCTTTCCTATCTGTTATGCAGAAGTTGCTATTTCTTTAAAAGTTTCTTTACAGTGACCAATAGAAGCTATCGAAATGTGGTGCTACAGAAGAATGCTGAAGGTTAGATGGGTAGATCACATAACTAATGAGGAGGTATTGAATAGAATTGGGGAGAAGAGATATTTGTGGCACAACTTGACTAGAAGAAGGGATCGGTTGGTAGGACATATTCTGAGGCATCAAGGGATCACCAATTTAGAATTGGAGGGCAGCACAGAGGGTAAAAATCATAGAGGGAGACCAAGAGATGAATACACTAAACAGATTCCGAATGATGTAGGTTGCAGTAGGTACTGGGAGATGATGAAGTTTGCACA
This sequence comes from Schistocerca serialis cubense, assembly GCF_023864345.2. Classification (NCBI taxonomy): domain Eukaryota; kingdom Metazoa; phylum Arthropoda; class Insecta; order Orthoptera; family Acrididae; genus Schistocerca; species Schistocerca serialis. The sequence goes on along the minus strand of NC_064639.1, from coordinate 246,731,217 downwards.
GGATAGATTAGCATGGAGAGCTGCATCAAACTAGTCTCTGGGCTGAAGACCACAACAACACAGTGACCATAATCCATGGGGAGTCCCTCCTAGCATGAATTGTTCTACTAGGTACATATCTATCCAGACCACGGTCAACTATTCTCCTGAACTCTTGAGCCACTGTTGTTCTACCTGCTACTGTCCAGAGGTGTTTTGAGTTTCTCTTGATGAAGTAAAACAACTGGGTCTTTATCTAGCTTACTGAACTTAAATGATTAGTAAACTACAAAGCATAGCTAATATAAGTGGTAAGATTTACAACTGACTCATTGCCACTGATAACAGTTTCTATACAGATACCTTCAATGAGGTCAGGTCTTTTGTTGCCATTAGATGTAATGTATTTCCATCATGAGCAGTCTTCCAAGCTATCTGCTCTACGTGGTTTTCAGAAAAGACCATTAATGCTGTCTAGCAGGTTGTCCTGGCAAGCCTACCACTTACTAAACTACACTGTGCCCAAAATTAAAGCAACAAACAGAAATTTTGAAAGGTTGTGTTTATTTTGCCACAAAACAGTATAAACAGGTGATAGTAGAGTAGAAACAATGTAAAGAATACAAAATGAAAATAGCTGCTATATGCATAACAGTAGACAAGATGTGCCTAGTTTTTTCCCAACTTAATGCATTGTACATACATTCCGACACCTGGTTAATGTGTTCAGTATGGGGTGTGACCACCTCTGGCAGCAAAACAGGCCCTACAACAATGGGGAATGTTGTGAATGATGTCATCAGTTTCAAGTTGAGGCAATAACACCCACTCTTCCTGCAGAAGTGCTCAAAACTCATGGAGAGTAGTTAGTGGATGCGGATGTGATGCAACCTGTCACCCTAGTGCATCCCAGACATGCTTTAATGGGATTCAATTCGGGAGACTGAGCAGACCACGCCATGTGTGAAACATTTTCCGTTTCCAAGAAAACATCAGCCACGTGTTCTCTATGAGGTCGAGAATTATTGTCCATCAATATGAAGTCTGGGGCCACACGACCTCGCAACATCACACATGAGGTCCCAAGATCCTGTCACAATATCTGACAACAGTTAAACTTTGCCAATTCACATGTACAACTCATGATGAGATGTGCGAGTGGTCCACGGTCCACATAATCTCTGCCCACACCATTAGGGATCCTCCTCGATAACAGTCTCTTTTCACAATGCTTGGGTTCTGAAATCTTGTTCCATGTTTCTTCCAGATGCAAATGCTTAGAGAATCACTCTCCAGACCAAATCGGGACTCTTCTGTTAAAAGAAAACACAAAAAAAAAAAAAAAAAAAACATTGCATTGAAACAAGCGTTCAGTTCATAGTGCTGTGGAATGTGGAAAAAACTGCAAATTGGCATTCATAAGAAGAAGAACAACACCAAATGCAACAGGAGCGTAATATGTAAGAAATTGTCCACGCAACCTGCCACTGATGATGCCTTGCAGAAAATAAAGGCGAAACGCGTATGGCACTAAAATTGTGTTTTATTCAGTTGCTGTCAGATGGTCCATAAGTAAAAAAATTATCAGTATACCGTAATAACACTGGCCCCCTGTTTGACGTCCAGGTTGTATGTTGACGACTCCACTTTAGATATTCCCTTCTGTGAAGACGCATCAAAGGTACATATACAGCAGGTCTCCGACAAAGGCCAGTCTGCCGAAGCCTTCTGCCACTGTTTGTCTCAATACAACATGTCCAGTGGATGCTATGAGGTCAGATGCCAGTTGCCATGCAGTACTAATGCAATATAATGATTATAAAGAATCTGCCTCGATTGCAAATAGAAACCGGATTTTGACCTAGGTTTCGGCGCAGATAACCACGCCTTCTTCAGAACACACTAAAACTACAAACTGCCTACAGAGACATGGTCCAACATTAATACAGAATGCCCAAAAGGGCAAAAGAATCACATAAAATGTAAAATAAACAGTATGTGTGAACCGTGTCAATAGCTGTACTTAGCTCAAACGTCAGAAGTGTGCTTCCTCACCCCAGCCAACATTCGGTAGGCTGCGCGCTCTCAGGTAAACCTTTGCCTCTTTAGGCAGTTTGTATTTTTAGAGTGTTCCGAAGAAGGCACCGAAACCTAGGTCAACATCCGGTTTCTATTTGCAATCGAGGCAGATTCTTTATAATCATTGAAATTCACGATTGCTGATGCGCTGCAATGTTAAAAGTTCTCAGTACTAGTGCAGTACAGTTGTGCCTTTACAGCCAAATAACACTCCTCTCTTTTTGATATCACACAGGGCCGGCCCTGCCCTGGTCTTCGGGATACTGTTTTGGTCTCTTATAAATTGTCGCCATATCTGAGAAACAACAGAATGATTCACATTAAGCCATTGGGACACATCTGTTTGCGGTTTGCCCCCTGCCCCCTCCTAGATCTGGATTTGTTGTGCATGCGCGAATCTGGCAGCTTAGGCGCGCCAGTAAAATTTTTCCGGGTTGCATCTGGCTACTTGCTGCTATTGCTTATACAGCTAACTGCCACACTTCTGTAGCCAGAAGCAGGAGAAGGTACTACTGATACATGACTCAACTGTGCATGCGCATGAGCCTGCTCACAACTGCTCAAACTAATCTAATGTAAGCATTTGTGACATCACACTCATCGGAGGCAATTTGACATTATGTTGCATAGTCTTCCTAAAGCCTTTGAGACATTTTGCTGTTGGCAGATGCCTGTATGAGCACTGTCTTTTGTTGTTGTATATGGAGCATTTCCTTTGCGACTGAAGTTTGATTTTCGTTTTTTCTCTTGTTTATGTTTTATTACAGCTGTTTAGTCTGCAGTAGCGAGGTACAGTAATATCCTTCACTAGAGAATTTGTTCTTACCAGTCAAAGTTACAAAAATTTAATTGAAAACTAAAGCAGTGAAAATTCCTGGCATTCTAAAAAATTCCTGGATTTTTCCCGATTTTCTCCCAGATGAAAAAATTCCCAGGTTTTTCCCGGATTTCCCGAGTTGTATACACCCTGTAGTACCACCCAGACAAGTTGTTAGGTTAATCATAGTGTATAAGCTAGTAGAATTGCTTGAGAGATGCACATGTGTGCAAGTGAACAAGCAGTACGCACTACTGAAGCTAAAATGAAAGTGGGACATGTGCAGTGAGAAAGCAAAAACATAATATAAATTATTTTGATATTTCTGTATCTTACTGTGTATTGTTCCTGTCTGTTTTGAGCAATGCATGGTTTACAAGATATGGGATCTCGTTAGCCCAGAATGTGATGCAAACAGGTACTTGAGATAGTGGTACTAGATACCGTCAGTACTTGTGATGAATACCACACTCCAGCAGATCAGTAGAAGATAAATATCTATTATTGCACCAAATGTATCAAATTGGTTTTGTAAAATGAAGTATTAACAAATGCTGCTCAAGTTGTAGCATTATCATGATTCAAGTCAAGTGAATGTTGTGTATCTAAACTATTCATATTTATTGGCATGGCTATGTGACTTTTTAACAGTTACTGCAGAGAGCAATAAAAGACTTCTCAATACATGTATGATTAATTTAAAATGGTAAGAAACAGTAAAGTGTTTCTTTTTATAGTGATAGCTCATTTGTATTGAAGAATACAATGAAAAGACACATATTAATAATAATTACAGATCTCCAACACGCCACATGTGAAGTAGAACCACAACTTCATCTCTAATGAAAGAACAATAATTGATGGAGACTTCTTAATGCAATCTACTGCCAGTACTCCATTTCTTTCATTAATTATAACAACTGATAATTGGAGAAATATGAAATGAAATAACATCACATGCAATATATAGAAGTTAGTACATAACGTGACAACAAACATTACATCAACTGTAGGTAGTGATTTGGGGGGGTGGGGGTGGGGGGGTGGGGGGTGGGGGGGGTGGGGGAACAACAACAACAACATAGACTACATTACACAAAAAAGAGTAAGACATTTAAACCTTTAAATGTGCACAACACCCATGGCCTGATCATTCTCAGTGGGTTCGATAGATCCATTCACAGCATTTTATGGCTTGTAGCTAAGGGGAATGACTAATTTCAGGCTAGCGGGTGTTACAACACTACTAATTAATGCTTTCTCCACTAGCTTGTACCTCTCATCAGTCAATATATTGTATTTTATGAACTGTGTAAAAGCTTTTCTGGTTAGACATGGGATTTTATTGTCTGTATCTTGGACAGAAAATAACTTCTCTAATTATCTGGAGCCTGCTGAAGACTTGCCCTCATAACTGGTGCATTATTCCATATTTTTGTGGCAAATTAACAAGTAAGAACACAAGTTTTATCAGCACAATACAGCAAAACAGAAAAAAGCTCCCCAACTTGTAAATGAAGAAGGGTGAATATGTAAAAGTGGTCAGAAACAAGCAGATGTTTATGAAATGAAAGGTAGAGAGAGAGAGAGAGAGAGAGAGAGAGAGAGAGAGAAAACATGGAGGGGAGCATATTCCATGATTATGCAGCTAAAGTAGTAAGAATGGCAATGTACAAAAGGTCAGAGTTGTCATGGATTATAACAAGAATATGGGTGGTGTGGACATTGATGACTCCAGTTGCAGACCTACCACACAGCCAGGAGCAGACTAAAAAGAAATGTTATCAGATAACACAGGCCAACGATATTAAAAAAAACTTTTTTTACTTGATAGCTGATCTCTATAGATAGCTGAATCCAAATCTAGCCTTAGTTATTTTATATCACCCCTAGTTTTTGAGCAATATGGTTTTTATTATATAGTATAAAAATCCTTTGTTATACGGTAAATGGGGAAATTAATGAAACGCGTTGTTACAATGTAAGCATGGTTTGTATTTACAGTAGGCTACTTAAAACAATGATTTATGTTAATAGAGGTTTCACTTGTCAGCTGGAATTGGTTTGTATTTTCTTTCTCTTTTTTCTTTGAAGCTTCTTGTGTAACTTTTTCTAGATGAGTTGCTTGCTGAACTTCTCGGCAAAATGACCAACAGTAGCCCCCCACCATGTTGGTGTTCTTTCTATATATGTATATGATGGTTCCAACTGCCAATAAGTTCTTTTCTTTTAAACTAGAGCCAAGCAGTTCAGCTTATTCTTTCGTTAAGCTCAGATCGCAAACCAAATTGTTAAGCTCGGTCTGCATACACAATTTGGGCTTTAGACTTTCTGTATTACAATGGAATTCATCAACATCTGGTTCATTTAAGTCAGATTGTACATCAGAAAATACTTATGTTGGAATAGAATTAAAATCATCTGGTGGTTCAGGAACCGGCAAATCTACACCATGCCCTACTGGTTGGATGGCGGACAGAAGGTTAGGGTAGCTTATTACCTTCTTGTTTTTTGAATTATGACCAGTAATATCAGCACTGCAAAAGTAGCAATTATCGGAATAATTTCTTGGCTCACTCCATATCATGGGAACAGCATATCTAAAGGCTTTTTTCTCCTTTTTTGACCATTTTCTAAGATCTTCAACACACACATAACATACCTCATGCGGCACCCAAGATTTATCTTTGTCACCGAGTTTAGATCCAAAGTATGATAGATAAACATTTTTCACAAAGTCTGTAAGGTTTATTTGGTGTTTCTTAATCACAAACTCACCACAAATATAACAAAAACTGTCAGCAGAGTTTTTACAACCATGATCAAACACTGTACTGAGCACATGTACAGGAAATGGGAAAGTGAGGTTAGGTTGACAGTAAACAGAACACCATCTGTTAACACAAAAACAGAATCGACCCTTCTCTTGCCGGCAAATGTTTTTCAGCAGTGCTACCAAATGTCATCTACATTCATTACACCTCCTTTTTAAATTATTTTAACTATATAAAAGCTGTTAAATTCTTTTAAAAATCGCTTAATTTAATAAATTCAACTGTAAAATGTGAAGAAATGGTGGGTGATACAGTTTTTTAAGTATAATATTTGGATTTCCCCATCCTAAAAAAACATAATAAGAAGGTATTTTCAGCAAAAAAATTTTTTCATCGTTGGTCCAATTTATTGGATACTTTATGCTTCACTGCATACATTCTGTACAAAAAACCATGACAGCAAAAAACTTTGAATTCATGATTCATCTTGGAGAAGAATTGGCTGTATGCATTTTGCAACAAGGATCAGCAACTGGATGACCACTTCTGGTGACACCAAAAGCAAATCATCCTACAACAAGGCATTTTTCAGGGTTTTTGACAAGGAAAAATAAGAAAAAGATCAAGAAGGAGATGAGGAGTATGTACAAGTACAAGCCTTCAAAATAAGATATCTTATTGGTGTGGAGAATGTAACGTTCCCTGGCAAACTCACACATTAACAAACTGAAATTTATTTGTACCATATACGCCACTCTGAGCAATTTGTATATAATGTAATTATTTAACAAAAAATATTATTGAATTTTGTGTAAAAGACATTTGTTATTATTGTAATTTTTTTGTAGTAATATTCTCTCTGTATTTAGGATGGTAATATTTCTATATTAAATATGTAATTGCGAAATGTGTCAATATCTGAGATAACAGAGATGTGAAATTTAGCCAGAGGGAAATAATGTCGTGAAATTACAAAGAAATGTTAACAGTCAGCAGTACTATAAAAGCACAATGCACTATGTATTCTTTGGTCTTCCTCGTTTAGAGCTGAAAGCGGTAGGAAGCTGTGTCGATGTATTTGGTGAATGGGTAGACGTCATTTGTCTGTATCTAGATTTAGCCGCCATTGAAGGGGAAATTACGAGCATATGTGAGTTGAATAATTGTTATGGTAAAAATATATTGAAATTTATAGAAAGTGTGTATTATTAATGTAAATTAGCTTGCCCATGTCATCTATAATATTTCTTTAAAGAGTTTTCAGCATTTTTTTAGCGGTGTTGCTGGGCTGTGCCGCGACCGATCGATTTGCAGCGGCGGCACATTCAAAAAATTGTTCCGCTAAAGGAAAAATCAACCAAACCCGTAAATCGGGAACAGATAGATAAACATTAACAGTGAACTAAGAGAATGTTCTTCTTTTACAGCGATCCAGAGACTGACTGAGATTTTAAAAATAGTTACACATTTGTGCATTCTTAGACGGATAGTTAATGTTGAAATCTAACAATTTTGGTTCTTTCAAATAACTTAAATGTATAGCGAAGTAGGTTTGATCAGTGATAATTAAATGTCGGCTTGGTAATAATTAACCATTTTCTGCTAATAGTGATAATCTTGTGTTCAAAAGCTAACGCCGGGAAAGAATTCAGTAAAAATATTTAACAAAAAATCCACTGCATTTAGAAAATGTGTGCCAAGGCCGAATGATGTAAAGAATTTAATTTTCAACCAAATATTCTTAATCAGTTAATATGAGTTCACGTAATTTTTAAATGTACGTAATTCTTTTGAAAGTGAAAATTTTTATTACCACACATAAATAAGAGAGAGGTTCTACAACAAAGTTCACACGCAAAGAAAGTAAGGTAAAGAAAATTAACTTAAAAGCAAATTTTATTCTTTAACGAAATTTACACAGCAATTTCGTTAAAAGAATGTGGAGTTACTCTGAGCAGCACCACGTTTTAAAATATTACACACAGAAAACAATCTGTAATTATGTTTCAATAAAGTTCAGTTTTCTCATGTAATATATTCTACTCATTCTTAATAGACTTTCGTTTTGGTCCATAAACAAAAACCAGCAAAGACAGGTGTGAAGAGTGAAAAGGGCATATGACGTGACCATGCCAGCCAGCCTTGGGGGGAATTACCCACTGGGGTAGAGGAGTGCGTGAGAAATATCCACTTAAGGCATTATTACAAGTAAAGCAAAGCTGAGATCAACTTGGTTTGACAACAGATGTGCTTTAGTAAGCATGGTGTTACTGGAGGTGGTATGTCATTTCTTTCCTCCGACCCAGCTAGTTTTAGGGAGGGCATACGTACCACTGAACCCCATCTTTAAACATTCAATTAAAAAACATAAATGGGCACCTTATTTATAACATTTGATCGACTTTGTTGTCACACATGTATAAATTTTTGCTTACCCTATTTCCATCTTCACTTAACTACTGCAACCTACTTCTATTTGAATTTGCTTGCTGTTGTCAAATGTGACTGTCTATAATTTCTACATTCCCTGTCCCTCAATCAAATTGACATTCCCTGATGCTCTACATCTTTATCTACTTGTATTCGCTGCAAACCACTTAAGTGTAGGGCAGAATGTACTTCCCACTATAAGGGCTTTCTCCTATTCCATTCATGTATGGGTAACAGGAAAGGAATGGTTGCTCAAATCTCTCGGTGTGTGCTGTTATTAATCTAATACGGTCTTCAAGATTCCTAAGTGAGATTCATCACAAAATTGGTTGTAGAAACTTTACAAGCAGTTTTCATGGGATAATTTGCATCTATTTTCAAGTTTTTGTATCTCTTCAATATCCCCTGTTAGTCCTATTTGGCATTGGTTCCACACACTTTAGCAATATTCTAAGGGGGGGGGGGGGGGGGGGGGGGGCACACAGATGTTTTGTATGCAAACTCTTTAGTAGACTGATTGCATAAGCTACAGTCTGCCACCTGCTTCACCTATGATTAAGACTATGTGATCGTTCCATTTCATGCTCCAACAAATTGTTAAGCCCAAGCATTTGTTATGTGTTGACTGATATTATAGTCATAGGATACAGTGTTTTTTTCGTTTCGGCAAGTGCACAATTTTACATTTGTCAACAATTAAAGCATGTTGTCAATCCTTGCACCATTTGGAAATCTTATCAAGATATAACTGAATATTTGTGCAGCTTCTTTCATGCATTATTTCATAGTAGATAACTGCGAAAAGCCTGAGGTTGCTATTAAAATTGCTATGTCATTATCATACAACATGAAAAGCAAGGGTGCCAAACAATTACCTTGGGTACACTTGAAGTTACTTCTGCATGTGACATTGACTCTCCAGCCAAGATAACTTGCTGCATCCTCCCTACCAAAATATCCTCAATCCAGTCCTGAATTTCACTTGATACCCCTTACTTTGATAAGCGTATCTGTAGTACTGAGTCAAATACTTTTTGGAAATTAAGGAATACTGCATATAGTTTACTGCCTTGATCAATGGCTTTCAGTATTTAATGCGAGGAAAGTGCGAGCTGGGTTTCGTATGAGCTATGTTTTCAGAATCCATGCTGATTGGCACAGAGCGGGTCATTCTGCTTGAGATACCTCATTACAAATGAGGTAAGAATATGTTCCAAGATTCTACAACAAATGGATGTCAAGGATATTGGGGAGCAGTTTTGTGGAACACTTCTGCTGCCCTTTTAGTAGAACAACAGGCCACAGTTTTTTCTTTGCGAGATCTATGGTAGATTACATTCACAGAGGGGCTAACGTAGCTACAAATTCTCTATAGAATCTGATAGATGCCACTGAGCCCTTGAGCTTCATTCAGTTTTAACAAGTTCAGCTGTTCAACACCACTGACACTAATATCCATTTTACCAATCTTCTCAGAGGCACGAGAATTAAATTATGGCAATACCCCTGGGTTTTCTTTCATAAAGGAACATTTGAAAACAGAGTAAGCTTCTGCTTTGTTAATCTCAATTCCATTTCCTGCCTTGTCCATGAGTGATGGTACAACAACTTTGGTGCTACTAGCAGCCTCCACATGTGACCAGAATTTCTGTGGGTTTCTGAAAGACCACTGAACAAACTTTTACCGTCTTGACAACCAAAGATGTTTCGTCTCCCTGTCAGAACTTCTTTTAGTTATTTTGTCACTTTTGTATATGGCTGGATACCAGGAAAAACTTATGTAAACAAATTTCTCTTATTCAGAAACGCTTAAAATGCTAATGCCAGTCTGCAAGTCAAGCGGGGTGGCAGAGTGGTTCTAGGCGCTACAGTCTGGAACCACGCGACCGCTACGGTCACAGGTTCGAATCCTGCCTCGGGCATGGATGTGTGTGATGTCCTTACGTTAGTTAGGTTTAAGTAGTTTTAAGTTCTAGGGGACTGATGACCTCAGAAATTAAGTCCCATGGTGCTCAGAGCCATTTGAACCAGTCTGCATTTCACATACTCTCTACTTTGGCTATCGTCAGATTTTCATTGCCCACATGACAAAACTCATCTACTACTTTATTCCCTAATCTGATTCCCACACTATTGGCTGTTTTAATTGCACTACATTCAGCCATGCTTTTTTTCCTTTGTGTCATTCACCTTACACTCCCTTTTCAAAACAGAAATTGTATAACATCAAGGACAGAATACAACACTGACTATATTCTTTCTCAACTGCTACTTCCCTTTCAAATCCTTTAACTCTTTATAACTATTGTCTGGTTATTATACAAGTGGTAGACAATCTTTTGTTCTCTGCATTTTATCTCTGCTGACTTCTGAATTTCAATGAGTACATTCCAGTCAACACAGTCAAATGGTTTCCCTACATCTACAAATGCTATAATTGTAGGTTTACCTTTCTTTAGTCTATCTGCTAAGGTAAGTTACAGGATCACTGTTATTTTGCATGGCCCTACATTTCTATGGAACTTAAACTTATCTTCCATAATGTCAGCTTCTACCGTTCTTTCCATTCTTCTATAAATAATGTGTGCCAGTATTTCACGACCTTGACTTACTAATCTGATGGTTCTGTAAGTTCCCTCAAAATGCCAGTTCTCACTTATTGTTAAGAGACATGTACCCTACTAAAAAAAGTCTACAGAACATTTCAAGGGACAGAAATAAGACTCATAAAAACTATGAACCTAACTACTAGAAAAGGCAAGATCAAAAATCATGTAAACAGGAATACAGCCAGCGCCAAAGCTCCTATTACTAGAGTAATAAAGAAAAATAGACTGCACTGGTATAGGCACATTATGAGAATGGACAATAAAAGACAGCTACAAAATATTCTGAAACAAAAGTCCCAGTCAAAACACCATGTAGAAGGCTCATAAAATGCTGGACGGATGCAGTGAAATCAGGTGTGGAGTAGAGAGAGTTGCAGTGGGAGATGTTTCGGAAGAGAAGCTCTATGAAGACAGGAGGATATGGCAAGCACTTGTGTACTGTACACAGGAAACTGGAAATTTAAAACGATGAAACTGTACTGCTGCTTCCCAGACTTTGGGCAAAAGTCGCAAAAGTCATAATTATTTAGCAAAAGAAATGAGGAATTGTGTGGAAGCTGCTGTGAAGCGTGTTAACAGACTTGAGTCAATAGTTGCCAATGTGGTCATAATAAGAGACACACAAGGGGATTGTGAAGCCGCCAGTAGAGTACAGCAGTAAACTGTACCACACAGTATGTGATGGGTAATGTGACTATGTTCGAAGTTTTAGTAAAACAAATGCGTGCCAGAGGCATATAAATAAATTTTAAACTCGAGGCGGGCATCACCTCTCATTGCCAGAAACCAGCAGCAGCACCACAAAGTCAGGGCTACACCAGAGATCACTGGGTATCACCAGCAGAAGCCATGGGTTCAAGACTGAGCTGTGCCTATTGCCAGCACTAAGTTCTTCATGAGACTTTGTGCCACAGTCCTGTCAACCTGCTGTCCACGCTTGCTGCTGTCACTGATGCTGAGTTCCTAATGGGCCTTGGGGCCACTGTGCCAGCCACAGACCTACTTGTGCCAGAGGGCAGTGAATCGTATCCCAAGAACAGCTGTCTTCGTGCGCTGCTGCAGCTATTCGAGTGAAGCGAGCTGTCATTCGGCCTCCACAATGCTGATGAAAGTAGTGTGCTGCTGATGTCAATAGCCGTGGCCTCTAAAGGTTGCTGGCCTACCAAAGGCTTTCTGTCAGCAAGGCAATGGCTCAGCAGCCAGGGTGGATGCTGCCGCCAATATGTTAGCGCTATCTGGAGACAGATAGGCATGGTTGCCTCACTATGTAATGTATTGAAATCAATAAATGATCGTATGGCACTGATGACCAAGAGTCCCTACCTGAAGAAGTTTGGCCACCAAGTTGCAAATATTTTCAGTTGATGTCACACTGGACAACTTACGTGTCGATCATAAGGACACACAACACCCAGTCACAGAGCAGAGAAAATCTCCGACACAGGCAGGAATTGAACTGGGGCCTGCTGCATGGCAGTCGGACATGCTGACCACTCAGCTAAAGGGGCAGACAATAGAACTCATTCTCAACTATCAATGATGTTTCCACTGGGCCCACCAGCCCATCACTCACCCCGATTCCTTCAAAATGATGTGTCCCCAAGGATATCGGTAGTTCAGAGGGAATGTCATCTACCCAGATATCCCATTTTAATTTAGGCCTTACTGGGCTCTGCCACATTGTTCTCACAGTATCATATGCCTCTTGCACCTTTCACCACACCCTTCTATTTAATATGAGAGCCTGTGTGACATCATGGTACCAATCTATTTGTCTGCATCTCAGCCAAGTTCTTGCTGCATCAGTAACTTCTGTACAATTGCTGTTATGCTTCCTGTGGAGTCTATCCTTCAGTGGGCCAAAGTGATGGGACTCAGATGGTGTGAAATCCAGGTTGTAGTCATGGAGGAGGAGGAGTGCATTCACTATTTTGTGGCCAAGAACGTGCTGTAACCACTTCTTGTATTTCCTGTAGCAGTCTCACAATATATTTAGTCTGACTATAAGGGAGGACTTAGAATAGAATAACCCCTTCAGTGTCCCAAAGGCTATACCCAAGACTTTAGCAACTGATGGCACTGTTTTGAAGTACTACTTCGAAAAAGATGGTGTGTAGTGTCACTCCATTAATTGCTATTTTGTTTCAAGATCAAACTGGTGAAAGCATGTTTCATTGCATGTGACAATGTTTGACAAGACATCACCACCATTAGCCTCATAACATGCAAGCAATTCAGTACAGACATTTCTTCTTTCCTCTTTAAGCTCTTCAGGTAGGCATCTGGGAACCCATCGGGCACAAACTTTTGAATACACTAACTGAAGGACAAGTGTGTCAGCACCACTGACAGGGATGTCAAGCTGGGCACCAAGCTGTTTGACTGTTATTCATTGATGACATCAAATAAGTGCATCTACATGCTACAACACTACAGGCATCTCCAGCTGTGTTTGGATAGCCTGAGTGTGGGAGATCAGACTTCCTTCTCCTTGTTCTATTGACGACACACACTTTACCACGTGACTAGTTTTTATACACTGCCTTGTGTCCGTAGACATTCTGTGAACACCTGGTGACATATGGTTTTCCGCTAAAAGGAAGTCAATAACTGCTTTCCGCTTGGAATGTACATCAGTTTCAGACGCCATTTGTAGGCTAGTTATTGCACTGCCATTTACCCCGACAATTACTGGAAATATACAAGATGATGACAGAATTTTTCAGGACAATTTTGTTTGAAATTAAAATTGGCCAAGAAACAATGGGTTGTGTTACTTACTGAATGGCTCTCTTAATGAAAGAAAAGAGGAACACTGAAGGAAATTTGAAATCATGCAAAAGGTACCTGTATATATAAGATGTTCTCAACAGTTATTTCCTTCCATGTTGTTATGCAAATATTTCCTTTCGGAACAATGGAATCAAAAAACCAACGTATATTCCAAACAATCAATTTTGCACTGAAACAGCTATATTGACATATATCAAGTCAACAATTCAGCTGCAATAGAGACAGCAGCAATAGCACCATACCGAGAGGCCACTCTGAGACCACTCATGATGTGGGCCATGCCACTCATAATGGTGTAGTCTTAAGCACATCGCATAGAGCCCAGACCCTCATGATATATGCAACCACTCTACACTGTACCTGCCTCAGCTTTTACTACGATCAAGGACACTGCTTATACTACATACTGTGCTTGAATTGTTGCTACACAATTATACTGTATGCTGAATATAGTGATTGTAGAATAAACCACACCTTGGTTAATTCAAAACTAAAATTGGAGTATGTTTTGTTTAGCAAAATTATGTTGTATGATTAGGATTTACATCCAGCAAGTGCAAGCCCTCGTCCACATCATGGAAGATGGACAACGGTAGAAAGCTGGGGATCTCCTGTAGGGACGAAGTACAATGGGAGACTCCATGTGTCCCCAGACTGCTACACTAGCTGTGAAGGTCTTACAGAAGCACTGAAAAGTAATGCCAACAGCACTCTGATGAAGCTACGATAGGCCTAGAAATCCAGTAGTGGACAATCTGTTGGCTTAGAAATGGAATGAGCTTCAGAAAGGATCGATATAAAAGACAAAGACCCAACTGTAAATATGGATTGCCATCTGAAACAATGAGTATTGAGACATTGACTGGGAAGGTGGAAGAGATGGTGGATACAATGAAAAGAAGGAAACTGCATTTGTTGGGATCAGCAAAAACAAGGTGGAAAGAAGAAGGAAGGAGAAAACTGAGAAAAGATTATTGATTATTTTGGAGTGGGAATGATGATGGAAGCAGAAATGGAGTGTTGTTAGTAGTCAGAGATGGGTTGAATGAAGTACAAAGAATAAATGACAAGATGATAAGAAAACCATCACTGAATGGAAAGATCATGGAGATATTACAAGTGTATGTTTCATAGGTAGGGCACACTTCTGCAGAGAAACAAGAATTTAAAGAGAGAATGCAGAAATAGATGGCAGGAAAGAGTGTGACAGTAATGGGGAATTTAAATGCACATGGTGGGAAAGAAAGACAAGGGTATGACAGTGACCTTGGACTAGAGGGTTAGGGTGGGCGAAATGAAGAAGGTGAAAAACTTTGATTTTTGCCAAAGAAATGGTTGGTTGGAAGACCTGTTTTAACAAAAGGAAAGCCATGAGATTAACTGGTACAGTAATGACACGACTACAAAGTCAGTAATTTACACTATTTTCTATGATAGTGAAATGAATATGAACATCACAGATAACTGAGGTGAGATGCTTTGGATAATGACCATAGACTGCTAATAATGAATCTCAGAGGAGCCAAGTATAAGAAAGGGACAGAAACTAGGATAGGTGTAATAAGCGTATGGAAACTGAAAGAAGAAAAGAGCAGGTTAAAGTATCTCAGAACAGTACAGGAAAATTTCCCAATAGATGGACCAAAAATAGTGGAGAGGAATGGGGAAGATTTAAGAGGACATTAGTAAAGTCCACTGGAAGCAGCTTGCCACAGGACAAGCAAAAAGTGAGAGAAGGAAATGTATGGTTCCAGAAAAGGACAACAAAGACAAGAGAAGAGTACCAGACAAGAAAGAAAGAAAGAGGCAAAAAGACTGGTGGTAGAGGAGAGAAAAAGGTGGATAGAAGAGTGGACCGAAATGATGGAGGAGCATAATGAAATTTCAAAAAAGGTTCTATACGGGATGGTTAAAAGTAACAAGTGCAATGACATGATTGACTATGTTCAAATGGTGAATAAAAGTGGTCAGGAGGAAGAAATTAAGGAGGAACTATTGCGGTGGTGGTGGGGGATGGGGGAAGGAGACCTGGACAAGGAGAAAAACTGAGGAGGCAGAAAAGAACTGGAAACAGAAAAAGGAATTAACATAGAGAGACGTAGCAGATGCACTGACAATTAGGAATAGCATAGATCGCTACTCACCATAAAGATGAGTTGCAGACAGGCACAAAGGAAGGACTGTTACACATTGTAACTTTTGGCCGAAGTCCCCTTCTTCTTTACTGAAGAATGCTTAGGCCGGTAGCTATAATGTGTAACAAGTCTTTTCATTGGGTCTGTCTGTAACTCAGCAGGTCATCTTTGTAGCGTGTAGCAATCCATCCTTTTCCGAATGGTTTATTTTCCAACCTGGAGTTTCTATTTTTACAAGATACTTTGAAAAAGATGAAAGGCACCAGCCTTGGATGATCTGAGTGTAGAGATGATGAGAGCAGCAGAAGAGTTGGGGATACAATGTCTATTGAGTGACGTAAATTGTCTGGGAAGTGAGGACATCTGAAGATTGGAGAAGGGAGTAACTGGACCAGTCTTCAAGAACAGTGACTAATTTCCAGTCCTGACTTATGGCTCTGAGGCCTGTGTTACAAAAGGAAGTGAGGAAAGCAAAATACAAGCTAATGATATACAATTTTTTAGAAATAGTACTGAAGTGTCAAAGATGGATATGTTTTTCTTCAATAACTCTAGGATCCTGTTCATTTTTTTCTGTATGAAAAATAGTTTGCATGTAGCAAAGGAGGGAACATGAAAACCTCGTGCGGGAGTTTTGAAGACTGAAGGCCAGGTATAACACTGTAGGTTGCATAAAACAACATTGGTAAGGTTTGCTGAATCACCCTTTATGTATGATAGCAGTTTTATAAGAGATGACTTTTGAACTGCCAATGATGTAATGTTAGTGATGTAGTTATTTGTTCATAGCCAAAAAAACTATCAATGGCAAAAAAACTAATTTACACTCTATAAAGCAACACAGCACATGCATGTATACATTACCTTCTTACTATCACTTCTCAGTTTTTGCAGACATTCATCCAGATCCTGCAGATGACGTTTTCCATTTGTTTCATCTTCCAGTAATTGATCAAGTTGTTCCTTCCACTGGAGGGAGAAAGACATTTAAGTATTGTAATAAATACACAAAAACTTAGAATTATCATTGTTATTAGTATCTGAGAAATAAAAACAATTAAGGTACAATACCATAGAAACTTCTTTCTTAAGGTCCACAGACGACTTTCCTAGATGAAGCTTTTTTGAGACAAGTTGTTTTTTAAGATTACGCAGCTCAGTTTTTGCATATTTCCAGTCCTCAAGATTGTAACGAGATCCTATCTTGAGACCAGATACTTCAGGTATGTTGACTTTCTCACACTGAAACTTCTTCAGCTCTACGTAAGGATTATCAACCTTCAAAAAAAAAAAAAAAAAAAAAAAAAAAAAAAAAAAAAAAAAAAATAATAATAATAATAATAATAATAATAATAATAATAATAATAATAATATTTGAGAAGTTGCACCAGCCATTGGATAATTTGCAAATAAGAAACACAAGTATTTTTGATGAAACACACAAAGCCTTGTGTAGAATAATAAGCTCACAAAAATGGTATAAAGCATTTTTTTTCACGTCTGCAACTGTCTTAAACAATGTTCAGGCATAGAGTCACCCATTTCTCTTACTAAAATTAAAATGCCTGTCAAACAAACCTCTGTTTTAATTTTTGCAATCTCTTGATCAGTCTTGTATGATGATGTCTTCAGTGATGAGCACAGCTCTTCAGCATCTTTTATTCTCTGCCGCAGTTCCAAACATTCCTGTAGGTTTTTCTCTTTATCTTCTACGGTCATTTCCTGTGTCTTGCATATCTCTTCCAACCTCTGAATGTCTTTTCTTTTTTTATTGTTATATTCCTCTGAGAAGAAACAAATTAAGTTATGTATGTATGTATCATATCACATTCTATAGATTCATACAACAGTTATCTCCTACTGGATGTGGAAGAGTTCACTATTTATTGTAACAACAATTTTCCTGTAGAACAAGCCAATGTCCGACAAAAATAGTATTGGAAAATATAATTTAACTGGATAGATAAAAAATCAACTCACTAAGTGCTGGCAGGAGAAAACAAAGAGAGACGTATTAGAAGTTTGCAAGCTTTTGGACCAACTGGCTCCTGCTTCTGGCAGAAGGGCTGAAGTGGAAGGAAGTGGGGTGAAAGAAAAGGACTGGTGAGGATTAGAAAAAGGGGCAGAGTTTGGAAAAGTCACACAGAACCCCAGGTCAGGAGAAACTTACAGAACAGGTTGAGAAGGACAGTCTTTCTTTCTCATCCTGTCCAGTAAGTCTCCCCTGTCACGTAATTCTGGGTGGCTTTTCAAACTCAACCCCTTTTCCTAAACCTCATCAGTTCTTTTCCTTCATCTTTCTTTATTCCACTTCAACCCTTCTGCCAGAAGATGGAGCTACTGGCTCTGAAAGCTTGCAAACTTCAATACTTTTATACGTGTGTCGTCCTGCCTCTGCTTAATACCTATCCAATTACATGACATTTTCAAAAACTGATTATGTTCATAAATACAGTATTAGGTCATTCAATGCCAAGTGGCCTTCAGGTTCCTGCATGACCACCATGGATTTTGATAAAATTTTTGTGCATGCATTTGCACGGTTTCCTATAAACATTGTTACGGTTTCACAATCACCAATTCAATACTTGCGGAGGTGCACTCATCTGTATGATCACATTTCATAACTTTCAACAGTGCACTCTTATGTTTTCGGCAATACTGAAACATAATATAACAAGTAATATTTTCTTGAAAGAAACTAAACTAGACAATCTTGTACAACTTTTTAAACAATGGAATATCCAGGATGGAATATAACAATATTACGAAAAGGAAAGTTGCTACTCACCATATAGTGGAGGTGCTGAGTCACAGGTAAGCACAACAAAAAAATATCACAATGAAAGTTTTCGGCCTTTAAGGCCTTCGTCAACAATAGACGATGTATTTTTGTTGCACAAAGCTACTGATGTACTAGTAAGCTATGAACTTCTAGTTTAAAGTACAGCATATTCTGTGTTCACATGATTAGTTTGCAGTTTATGTGAGACAATGTACTGATGAGAAATTGTATAAATGTGTTGCTATAGTCCATGGCAGCTTGACCACTGCTGGTTGTCCAACAGCAGTAACGGGTGGGTTTCTTTATCAATGCTTCCCAAGCCTGATAGTGACTTTTTTACATAGGATCCCAAGCCTGATGATACATTTCTTTAAGTGTCAAGCGCAGAGCTAGAAGAGGCCTCTTAAGATCTTAAACTTATATTTACTTCAGTTACTTGAATTTTTTGGCTGTTTCATTACTTTGCAGTTGAATGTCATGAGAAAAACTTGATTGCAAACCACACGATGTCACTGATGGTGCTGGAATAACTGAAATAACATGCTGTTCCAGAACCCAGCACTTGTCACTTTTGATGTCCAATAAAATTAATTTTGTTGGACATGTGAGTACAGAAAGTTTATTACAGCATCCTTCTATACAGCAGAAGTCTAAGATTTTCCAGTCCATCACTTTTTCATAAATGTATGCAGCATATTGTCCTTGCTGGAGGTCTAATGTTAATATCTGTCCTTCACTACGGTCAGTAATTTTGGCTGGAAAAGACGTTGCACCATTTGAAACTCTAATGACCTGAATTCTTGTTTCATCAATTGCCAAAAAATGATTACTTTCTCTAGTTCCTGCTGGAGTAGGCCCACGTTTAAATTAAGAAGTTACATGAAGTAACCTTTTATTTCGTTCAATTTCTTCTTTGCTGACAGCAGCAAATTTAATGCTCTCAGTGCAGTGGTGAAACACATCTTTAAGCATAAAAAATTACCTATTAACTGGCAGTTCGAAAGTTTGCTCTCACAGCTAATCATTTTGTTGTATATCTGATCCATCACAAAGTGAGTTTCTGTGACTGGTAGCAAAAGAATTCCTTCTTGCTGTCATTCCAAAGTATTTTACAACAGCACAAACTCAGAAAATTTTTGGGAGTCTTGTACTGGGCACTGGAGCCATCACTGAAATAACAGATGTGGGATATCAGAACAAACTGTGTTTTTCTATAGTTGATAAGCTCCTTGAAAAACATGCATCACGTTGCAGACAGTCACTGACAACGCAAAAACTCTCAGATTACACTTTCTGATTTTTGGAGGAAACAAACAACAATTAGATGGACTGTTGCTTCACTGTTCCCAGTGGAAACTTTGCACTGCATTCTGAATGATAAATGAATAATTTTTGGAAAAATACATTAGGATAATAAGCCTGTCTTCTTTAGACCAAATTTAAGAGCTTCACGACGCAAACTTTGGTGTTTGGTAATGCAATGATGGCATGATGGACTCCAAAGTTTTGTTGCTACTTCTTCAATAAATTCATCTAATGTCATTTGCTTTGTGTCCTGATCATATGGATTGCTTATACACAATAATTTCTTGTCTATCACGCTCTATGAAATAGCTGGCAACTGCAGATGCCACAGCTTCTGCTCCACGACACTTTTCATGGCAATGTATCATGCATTTTTTAGATTCCAGACTGCAGACTGGATTGCTGTGAAAATCCTTAGAATTTTTACTTAAAGCTGCTTCCCTAAAAATAAGCTCGATATTTTGATTAACTAAACAAACATTCCTGCATGTATTCTAGCCAATTCAACTGTTACACGCCATTTTGGTCTAAGTTCACAAAATTCTGAGAACCTGGTTTCTGATCCATTTAAATTTCTGCAGCAAACAGACACTTCCCATAAAGGCAAAGCAACAGTCTTTTCTGCAGACATGTCTTTGTGCCTGAACGTCTAACTGGTATAAAATCCTTTTTTTCAGAACATACTCTGCTAAACTCATAATTTTCAAAAGAATTTTGCACTCTACTAGTGATTTCTGCTGGTAATGGTAATTGTCAATTTTCACGAAGTGCTAGAATGCCCTTCTCTGCCTTAAGTTTTCAGCTCACTTTACCATCCTTCCTCACACTTCAAAACGTGTCGCCGTTTCTCTCATTGGATTCCTGCACCTTGCCTTTCACATCAGTCAGCAAGTGTGCACGGTCAGCACAGTTACCGCATTGTTTAATTTTACTGGTTTGTTCCATGTGGCGATTTGTACCCAAAGCATTTGTAATTTGATTTTCAATCAAACTCTGTACCCTCTGATATTTCTGCTTCACATACTGGCGCTTATCTCTGGTGCTTACTGTTCATTTTGTGTGAAATTCTCATCAGCCTGACAAAACTTCCTACAGATATTAATTTAATGCAGTCTTGCTAGCTGGACAGATATTTGTCTTGGCTTTATATAATGAACAAGCATCTTCATCTTCTTCTTCTTCTTCTTCTTCTTCTGCTCCCTTCTGTGTTTCTATTCAATCACAAAAGCACTAATTTGCAAATCACCATTGGCTCAAATTGCAATTTAATGAAATTATGCACATTGTATAACACCAGAACAAAACATTCAACAAAAATATAAGTATGTAGCTAAGCAAATAATAATTAAAACTAGTATTATAAATATAGATCAGATTATAACCTTGCACAGTCTTGCGAAAAACGTAAGACGTATGCTCAGCCAAAATAACACTCACTACGCTGCGGATACAATAATAAACTACAGATAGTTTTAACAAGGCTCCACAAGAATGAAAGAAACAGAAGTATAGCCAGCTGATAAAGTAATTATTGACATAATATTGTCTACACAATGTGCACCTTGTGACAGTTTCCAAGTGAAATAAGTTAAATAGTTACAGTTAGTATATCTGTATAAAAGTGCAGTAATACAAACTTACCTTTAAACTCATAGCTATTTAACAGACTAATTTCACATAAGAAACACAAGGTTTACATTCTAGAGAAAATTTAATATTGTACAACACTGATTATGAACATTTTCATCAAGTACAGCATGGTTCAACACAGTGCTGATTGTTTGGGAAGAATTTTTGATAAGACAGAACCCAAAAAATTACAGTTTTCAAATACAAAATTATTAGAGCCACAATAAAGAGAAAACTACTCTTTCTATCGGATTCTTCATTCTCTTTCATTTTGTTTAAAAATAATTTTGTAGAACTGAACACTTTAGAGATGTCAAAAAAACAGAAAAGACTACTTATTTGCAGTTTTTCTGGCTCAATTTTGCTTCCCAGTCATCAGGACTTCAGAGAGTCATAAAAAATTGTAGAACATAATGAAAGATGCCAGATTTGAGTACCATCAGAATATGGGCTATTTCAAATGTGCCTCCACCATGTTATTTTTTAGGGCTTTATAATGCTCGCATTGCAAAATCAGATCTAGTTTTTGTAGCTGTGCTAGAACATGGTCTTTGTAGTGAAAATAGTTTCCATACTTTGCAGGAAACTTTTTTGTAAAAGTAGGATAAATTTAGAAAAATTGCCAACTTTACCCTGAATTTGTGTACCACTGGGAAACAGAAGTAGAAAGAAATTTTATATTCTAAGATGTTGTATTGGTAAGTAAATATGTGCAAAGTTTCAGGTTTATCCAACAGTTGCTGTGAGAGATATTAAATGGTGAACTTCACAAATTTTCAAGTACAGCAGAGTCCCGCTACTCCAAATGTTCGGTTAATCCGAACACGAAAAATGTTTGTCTAGGTATGGAAAAGTGTGTAGTAAACTGCTGTACTTACACCTATTTTAATTTACACAGTACAGTAAATATGTATTAGAAAAATTGGAAAGAAAACATTAAGTTTAAACAATGCATAACAATGAAAGAAAAGCTGTCAAACTTACTAAAATACAGTGGACATTTTATCCCTGCTATTTAGATGACAAAAACTCAGTCTGTTTTTTGGCGTAAGGAAGAAAGTCTGTTACTTATATATGATCCACAGTTGCGCCATCGTCTCACAAACATCAGATCAGCAGTTGAAGCAGTGGGCTGTTGTTCCAAATAAAGTAGTGCGAGGTCAAGGGCTTCTGCTGCGTCACTGTGTGGCACCTGCCCTCCTTTGTCGCTTTCAGGCTCATTGTCACTTCCATCACAGCAATCCACTTCTCCCTGGTCTTGAGTCACCGCAGCAACTAAATCAGCACCAGTAAGGTTCACACATGCCCCATCCACTGCCATCCACTCATCTACGTCTCCTTCACCAGCTTCTGCACATCTGGGGACCATCAGTATCATTTGTAGCAGATTTTCCTCTTCATTTTCAACTAAGTTGTCCATAAATTCAAGAGATGTACACAGATTTCTCCACAATTTTCTCAGAGTATTTTCTGAAATATTCCGCCATGCCTCAGCGGCTCAATAAACAACATCCTTTACAGTGGTCTCTTTTATTTTGTCCACTAAAGGAATGCTATCATTTTGGATCAGCATTCTTAAAAATTGTTTTCTGTAAATCAGTTTCAATGTTTGCAGTATGCCCTGGTCCATCGGCTGCAGAAGTGATGTAACATTCGGTGGCAAAAACTTCACCAAAATTTCTCCATCACATAATAATAATTCGTCAGTGCTGGGGTGAGATGGCACATTATCAATCAAAATGACTGCATGGGGAGACAAATGATTTTCCTTAGAAAACTGTTGAACAGAGGGAACAAACTGGCCGTGAAACCATTCTTTGAACAGCTTACCATCCATCCATGTTTTTTCTAGTTGTGAGAATATATGGGCAGGGATTTTGTGTTGCAGTTTTTAAAAGCTCTGGGCCTAGCAGATTTGCCGATGAGCATAAAGGTAGCTTGTGGTTAACAGCAGCGTTGCTGCATGCTAATCAAGCCACACGATCTTTGTACATTTTAAAATCAGGAGCTTGGTGTTCTGCTTTTGATACCAGGCTCTTTGTTGGCAATGCCCTAAAATTAAGGGCAGTCTTGTCAGCGTTATATATTTGTTGGGGAGAATACTTTCCCTCTCTCATCATTTTTTCACTCACCCAAGTATTCCTTCGTTGCATCACAGTCAGAAGAAAGCTTCTCTCCACTAACTGTTAGCTGACTGATTCCATGACGTTTTTTGAATCTGTCCAACCAACCCATACTCACACTAAAAGACTCATCACCATTCATTAACTTGTTCAGGTAAACAGCCTTCTTCTGAACCAGTGTTCCACTCAAAGGAGTTCCCCTTTCTCTTTTCTGCATAAACCAAAGGAAAAGAGCTTCAACCACTTTATCGTACTGGGACTGTTTCAAAATCTGCTGAATTTTGAGTGTTTTTCCCGAAGACGTTGCACACGACTGTTCAAGCTTCAGTCGGTTCTTCCTCCAATTATAAATGGTTGCTTTACCAACACCCAGTTCCATTGCCAGTTTAGATACATTCTCACCATTGTCTATGCACTTTAAAGCATTCAGTTTTTCTTTGAGAGTTAACGTTTTATGTTTCCGTTTACTCATGACGAAAATACGCACACCACTACACCTGATCAAATACAATACAACTGTTATGCACGTCAGTGATCGATAACTAACATAACTAAGTACTTTGCCAGCCAACTGGCAGTGCACTGACCTCAGACACTACAAAGGTCTCAACAATGCACAACAACAAGGGCAGGGAGTGAAAGTGAACCATTGCTTCCACACTTGTTCCCATTTGTTACCATGGTGTACCTACTCATCTGCTTGGTATACTTTATTCTAGAAACTCGTCACTGTAACTCCGGCTAATGCGAACAAATCGGTAATCCAAACAAGGTCCAGGACCAATTAGTTCGGATTAATGGGACTCTACTGTATCTAATTTTTTCAGCTGACTACTTCAAAACATCCATACAAAAATTGCTCAGGAAATCTTCATTATTTCACTTACAAAAGTGGAAAATGTTGTGCAAGATGGCTTAGTTTTGTTTCTTTCATGAAAATATTGCCAATGATATGTCTCAAAAGTAGCCGAAAACTCAGGGTTGCAATGTTGATAGCTGTGTTATGGGGTCCACAAATGACTATATCTCAGGGAGTATTATACTAGCGAAAGTAAACCTTTGCCAGTTAACCTTCACAAATGTTCCCAATGAACACACAAAATTTCAGCAAAATCCGTGATGGTAAAAGAGAACTTTTTTCAAAATTAGCCCACTTCGAATGGTATGGCCCTATCTGCAAATTTGCAGTAAAAAAAAATTTTTGTATCATAACTTTAATATGCATGTAAACTATACATGTAGTAACCTTATAGGCAGTATAATTACATTCACATCTGGAAAAAGAGATAAACTGGGAGAAAATGAACCATAAATTATTAGAGTAATATGTAAGCTCACATTTTCAAACTTCACAGAGTAGAAGTTCCATAGTTGAAAATGGTGCTTATGCTTTTAAGGCATTTAAGCTCTATGGGATGTTAACTAATGATTTTGGGGCTAACATATGTCACTCCTTTTTGCATGAATTACATATATTTTAACTCATGGTGGACATCATTCTTATGTCTTGGGTCATGTGTGTAGACTCATTAAATTGTTTTCAGAGAGCAGAGTCTTTAAAACAAACCATGTGAAAGAAGGTTTTGAAACAGCCAACGCAATTTGCTGCAAGAGGTTCTTGGACTTACTCTACAAATGATAGTAATCGCTCATTCATGGGCAGCAAATTTTTAAGGATAATGATTGCCCCTCACCAAAAAAATGAAAGGTACATTACACATAATAAGTGTGTACATAATGACAATATGCTGCCTTTGTGATCTTGTGTGCTTAATATGAGAATGTATTCTTAAAGCAAAAGCATCTCTTCATACTGATGTCTTCAATATAGTTTGCTGTTTTTGTGATCTAACTGAAGGCCCAAAACTTTGTATTATTTACTGTCTGTACCTGCTTGTTACTGAAGGTCACTATAAATTCTACTGGGTGAAACTACACAAAGTTAGTCTTGCTTAGGTTGGCTAAAAAGCAACTGGTGGTAAACCATTTAAAGACAACAGAAAGGAGCTCACTTTTAAAGATAAGAAAGAAGTTTTATATTCTGGTGTAAAAAATTTATAACAAGTTGCCAGTTGGCACTGAGGCAGAAGATGGAAAATTCCCAGATATTCCAAAAAAAAGTAATTAACTCTTTAGCCACTAGAGACAGAAAATTGAAAATTATCAGATATTCCAAAATAAAATAAACTATTAGTTCTTTAGCCACTGCCAATAATAAGTTTCCTCCTGTACCTATAAATTTAGGTAACATTAATGTTCACAATAAACAAGCTTTTAAAATTTCTGGTATGTAGACAGCTGAAAATGGTCTCTGAAATGAGTAAAGTGATATAAATTCTTAATATGGAGTAGTAGATAATAACAGCATCCGAGTTTGGGAACAGTGGATTTCTCATTGAAGCTGTTTTTATGCTAATATACACATTAAGTAATCTAGAAGTATTTCTCACAACTGGAGGTCTGCTTGGATGGGGATACCTGCAGATATTTCAACAGTAATAGTTTGTTGCAGGTAATAACTTGTGTGGATGGGAATATCTAAGATCATATCTGTGGATATCTGACTATACTGTGTCCCTTTGTAAAATACACTGAAGAGCTAAAGAAACTGGTACACCTGCCTAATATCACGTAGGGCCCCATGAGCACACAGAAGTGCCGCAACACAATGTAGCATGGACTCGACTAATGTCTGAAGTAGTGCTGGAGGGAACTGACACCATGAATCCTACAGGGCTGTCCATAAAAATCCGTAAGAGCATGAGGGAATGGAGGTCTCTTCTGAACAGCATGTTGCGAGGCATCCCAGATATGCTCAATAATGTTCACGTCTGGGGAGTTTGGTGGCCAGCGGAAGTGTTTCAACTCAGAAGAGTATTACTGGAGCCACTCTCTAGTAATTCTGGATGTGTGAGGTGTTGCACTGTCCTGATGGAATCGCCCAAGTCCGTCGGAATGCACAATGGAAATGAATGGATGCAGGTGATCAGACATGATGCTTATGTATTTGTCGCCTGTCAGAGTTGTATCTAGACTTATCAGGGCTCCCATTTAGTGTCACCTCAGTGTATCTGTAGAGCTGTACCATGGGAAGCAAGGAGAGGATTTGTTTGGTGGCCAATGTCCTCTTTTCTATAACACAAACTGCACACATAGATTAACTAGGTTCTCTATTCATAAGAATGGAAAGTTTACTTAACTCAAGATGGTCATATTGGTACAAGCTCTTCTGTATAGTCCACATTAATCTCACTGCTGGTGAAGTACAAAGTCCCCTATGTTCACGATTATGGTTGCTATTTGATGTCTGTCTCCGAGTTATCGGTGGAGCTAACTGCTACTGTGATTCCCACTGGACTGTGACTGATGACACTGGAACTTTCTTATAGCGACAGACTAACTCGCCCTCTGTTATGCAGCAGCTATCTTAAATACTGGCAGCTGAGAGGGCGTTGGTGGCACGTTTTCTGTGAATCTGTTGTTTGCCTCTATCTATCTTCTCGTGATCTCTTTGCCGCATGGTGTGTTGGCACCAGCTTAAGCCAGCACATCCCATATCACTGCAACTGCACACACCCCACACCATTACAGTCTCTCCACCAGCTTGAACAGTCCCCTGCTGGATCCATGGATTCATGAGGTTGCCTCCAGACCAGGCAACATGTTTCCAGCCATCAACAGTCCAATGTCAGTGTTGACGGGTCCAGGCGAGGCATAAAGTTTTGTATTGTGCAGTCAACAAGGGTACTCCAGTAGACCTTCGGCTCTGTAAGCCCGTATTGATGATGTTTTGTTGAGTTGGTAGCACGTTGACACTTTTTGATCGGCCAGCATTGATAGCTGCAGCAACTTGTGGAAGGGTTGCACTTCTGTCACCTTGAATGATTCTCTTCAGTCATCATTGGTCTGTTCTTGCAGGTGCTTTTTCTGGCCACAGCAATGTTGGAGATTTGATGTTTTACCAGATTCCTGATATTCGGAGTACACTCATGAAATGGTCATATGGGAAAATCTCCACTTGATTGCTACCTCAGAGGTGCTGTGTCCCCTCGCTTGTGTGCCGACTATAACACCACATTCAAACTCACTTAAATCTTGATAACCTGCCATTGTAGCAGCAGTAACCGATCTAACAACTACACCATACACTTATTGTCTTATATAGGCATTGCCAACTGCAGCGCCATATTCTACCTGTTTACATTTATCTGTATTTGAATACACACGCCTATACCAGTTTCTTTGGTACTTCAGTGTGTTATAAACCTTGTATGAAATTTCTTCTCAACAGGTGACCTTAAACAAAAATAAGGAACAAAAATTTTTTGTGCCACACTCCCCTGTAGAAAGAAATCAGTTTGAATCTGATGGGACTGACACTGACATGTAGCCAGCTGTAAATTCACAGTAAAACCTCGTAGTTGGTTGCAGACTTCAGCAGATATTCTCTAACACATTAGCTCTTCACAGAACTTTAATATCCATGGATGTTGATGAAATACTTGCAGATGTGTTTATGGATAAGGGACCTGAGGTCTGGGTACCATTTTTCTTATTTGAATAGACTTCTACCCCTCACTATCAGTGTGAGTAAGTTAGCACTAGTCACAATCTGTTAGCATAATTTACAGAAGCAGTCTGCAGTGGCTTGTTCTACCTGTTAATAAAATGGCATGATTCAGTACCTGAAGGTACTCCTTCATGACAGGACTTTGACAACATACTGAATGAATAAATTAATGAATTAATAGTTATTACTGTAACCTGTAAACATAGATAAGTGAGTTTGAAAACAATTTAGATGCCACAGAACACATTTAAAATAACTGGTTTGTTTTATGGTGATTGTTCTGTGGAGTTGAATGTGACTGCAATGAAAGAATCAAGAACCGTGGAAACAGCCACATAGAAAAATAAATAAATAAAAATTGAAAGATGGAGGTATGAACACCAAGACAATTGAAAGTGGTACAGGAGTATGTAACTTCCGTTCTAGCTCACAGGGCCTGACTGAGAGCAGCTGGGTGGGTGCAGGCACAGAGTGAGCAGGGGTGGACAAATGGCTGATGCAAGGCTCCACTGCTCGAGCTTAGGTGGACAAGCAAGTGATGCGTGCACAGAATCCATGAAATTGGGATGCCTGGAGAGTTATGTACACCACCTGTGCCTGGCTGTGGGTGAGCTGAAGGGCAGTCGCAGGCATCCATGCCCGATGGGGTAGCATTGGAGCAGCCTGGCCTGGTGATTGGACATGACAACCATGTCCAAACAACCAGTAGAAAGGAATTTGAAGCTAAAAATGCATAGACAGTAGAACAATGACAGACCGGATGAAGTTTTGGGAAGATAAGAAGAACAGGAAGACTAAAGCTAACTAGTGATTCTACATTCTCTTTTAAGGGTCAAACAAATGATGATGATAATAATAATGGAAATGTTTGCTCAGTTCAAGAAATGAATGAGAAATTCAGATAATAACAAAAATGCACATTACGCGCCGGTGTATAAGACCATTCAAAGTATGATGAAAGGAAAGACACTAGGAGATGATGGCATTTCAAAAGAAATGACCGAAACAGGAGCAAAGTATTATAAAATGAACATATACAATTAATTACAGAATGTCTGTAGAGGAAGACAAATCCTAAAAATTCGAACAATGTCATAACTACTCTACTTCCCAAGAATGGAGACAAGCCATAAGAAACTGGCTCAATCAGTTTTCTCTAGAAAGTGCAAAAGAAATTTACTACAGCTGTCACCAACCACAAATATTTACAAACTGTATTTCTTTGAAGGGAAGCATACCTTTATAACAGAGTAGTATGAATTATCTCTTTGTCTGGGATTTATATATATTTTTGTCAGATTTTGATTCAGTTTCAATAAAATCTATACTAATAACTTTTGGGAAACAATGTATTGATTTAAACCTACACTGGCATATTGAAGAACTTACGACCGTTCATATAGCATAACAAACAGCATGTCAGCTTGTGAGACAGAAATGAGTCAGAACCAGATCAAAACTATGCAACAACTAAGGCTAGGTACACCTGCCAGCCTGAGTGTGGGTTTTAGATGGTTTCCTCACTGTCGTTTAGGAACATTCTGGGCTATTCGATACACAAACAGTTAAAACACGATAAGACACAGAACGAAGTTTTCATTACTGACAGACAGATGGTGCATGTAACTTCCCTCCCTTAAGTTATCTTTAAGACTGTGGGATCACGAAGAAGAAAAGTCTGCCATATCATGAAACACAGACCCTGCACTAGATGGATAAACACTAGGGAAAAGAAAGAAGAAATGCATACTGAAGAATTTATATGGATCTGTTACTGTTGTCATTGAAGTGAGCACTTTGAAGCCATAAGAAACTGGCTCAATCAGTTTTCTCTAGAAAGTGCAAAAGAAATTTACTACAGCTGTCACCAACCACAAATATTTACAAACTGTATTTCTTTGAAGGGAAGCATACCTTTATAACAGAGTAGTATGAATTATCTCTTTGTCTGGGATTTATATATATTTTTGTCAGATTTTGATTCAGTTTCAATAAAATTGGAATTGAAAGAAGAAGTACACAATGACTTCCCATATCACAAAAATTATTCGCTGGAGCTCTAGAAGATATTTCAGATTCTTAAACTGGTAAAATGAAAAATAATGTGTCAATGGAACACATCATGACTATTTATGTTCTCCAAAGTGAATTCATGAAATGTAAATCACTTTTTGAAATGCTCACTTCACTAACTAGACACAGCAATAGGAACAGTTTCTCAGGTACTTGAGGCAAGAATAGATGCAGTTAGCCTGCACAAGCATTACCTGACCAATTTTCAAACCCCATCTCACCACTTCTAGAGTTATTGTCCGCCCCGGTAGCTGAGTGGTCAGCGTGACAGACTGTCAATCCTAAGGGCCCGGGTTCGATTCCCGGCTGGGTCGGAAATTTTCTCCGCTCAGGGACTGGGTGTTGTGTTGTCCTAATCATCATCATTTCATCCCCATCGACGCGCAGGTCGCCGAAGTGGCGTCAAATCAAAAGACCTGCACCAGGCGAAAGGTCTACCCGACGGGAGGCCCTAGCCACACGACATTTCCATTTTTGCCAGGTTTACACACTTTTCCAGGTATATATGAACCCACCCAATTAGAAAATTTAAACTGTCTGCTCATACGACTACTGAGGATACTGCTCATGCATTACTCAATTTTAAACAAAACTTGTCGCAAGCCAAAAAGGATAAAACCTGTTGCACAACAACAGTTAAGAGTTTTGATGACGACATGCTGTTGGATGAATGGAAGATCATGGCGATCATTTGGAGGAAGCATTCACTATGCTCATGGAATTGGACCAAAATACAGTATGTCATGATCTATCAGGTGGACACTATAGTTACAACACCATCATATTTTAGGAATAAATCGAAAATGCTAAAACTTCATCCTCGAGGTGACAGGTATGTTGTTGTAGACCTGAGTTCAATGACAAGTTTGAAGCAGCTCCCCAAACTAGACTATTCTGTACAAGTATCTTCATAGTTACTGCAGCCTACAATCACTTAAGCTTGCTCGATTTAGTCCAGTGCTGATGTTCCCTCCTCGATTTCCCATCGACAAATTAACTATTCATCAATGCCTCGGGGTGTGTCCCATCAACCCAACCCTTCTTTTGGTCTAGTTGTGCCATTATGCTCTTTTTCTCTTCAATCTGATTCAGTACCTCTTAATTGCTTGATCTACCATGGAAATAGTCACCACTCTTTTGCAGCACCACAATTCGAAGCTTACGTTCTCCATGACTATACCGCTTTTCATCCACTTCCACTTTAGACTACCGCCCATGTAAACACCTTCATAAGAGACTCCCTAATACTTTAAATTTATACCCATGTTAAACAAATTCTTCTCTTTCAGACATGTTTTTCTTGCTTATGACAGCTTGAATTTATTTCCTCTTTACATAGGCCACTCTCAGTTATTTTGCTGGTGCATAGCATCTACTACTTTAGTGTCTCATTTTTTTGAACCTAACACCTTCAGCATCACCCGATTTAATTCGATCACACTCCATTACCCCGTGTTAGTTTCATTGATATTCACCTTGCAAGCCCTTTGCAATATGCTATCCATTCTGTTCAACTGTTCTTCCAAGTCCTGTCCAGTCTCTCACTGTATTAGAATATTTTCAGCACATCTTAAAGCTGTTATTTCAGCTCCTTGAATTTTAATTCTCTTTCCGAAGTTCTCTTTTCTTTCCTTTACTGCTTATTCCATTTACATATTGAATACTGTGGGGGATAAGCTACAACTCTGTTTCGCACCCTTTCAAATCAACCAGTATTTTCACTTTTGATGTGTATGATTCTTTACTGGCAAATATTATGAGAAAATGAGCATAATATCATGTATGAGTAGAAAATATAGATGTCGAATATAGGAAAATGCAGTCTGGTTCCTATACCAACTACACACAAACTTTTAACAACTTTATTTAATCCTTACTAACTACAGAATTTGAAAGACTGTATTTCAGTCAATATTGTCATAAGCTTTTTCTACTCTACAAATGCTATAAGGTGTGTTCATCTTTCTTCGGTGTCTTCCAAAAGACGGCCAGTGCTGCCTTGGCTGTTCCCCATTTCCCTGGAAAACAAACTGATCTTCCTCAAAGACAGATTCCACCAGTTGTACTTTTCTTCTGTAGGGAATGTTTGGTATTATTTTAAAAATCATATCCGATTAAACCGATGGATTGGTAACACCCACATCTGTCAGCTGCTGCCATCCTGGTTATTGGTATCATTATATTTTTCTTTGAGCGAGTGTATTTCACGTGTATTAGTTGTCCAGTAAATAAAATGGAATGGCTATGGGATGGTTTGTTTCCTACTTGCACTATTGCATCCCCAATCTCATTTTCATCCACTCTCTCTTCCCTTTCCCTAACACAGTCATCAAGTTTCTTTCATTTATTACTGGCTTTTCATTTGAAGTTTTTACTCCAAAGCTTTCTTTAATTTTCCTATATTCGACATCTATATTTTCTACTCGTACATGATATTATGGTCATTTTCTGATAATATTTGCAAGCAAAGAATCATACACATCAAAAGCGAAAATAGTTCACAAGGCTATCTCAGTTTATTTATTTTGTTTTGGTTCTGTTACACCTTATGCATATATATAGGACAAATCAATAGAAAATATAAAGATACATATATGTAATAATATTACAAAAATTTATCTCAAATGATTGCTGTGGATGAACAGAAAGTGACTATAAATATACACTATGTTATCAAAAGTA
This sequence comes from Schistocerca serialis cubense, assembly GCF_023864345.2. NCBI lineage: Eukaryota > Metazoa > Arthropoda > Insecta > Orthoptera > Acrididae > Schistocerca > Schistocerca serialis. The sequence continues at coordinate 246,698,434 of NC_064639.1, read as the reverse complement.
TCCAGACACTTGACTGAAAATGACTTTCAAGTTCTTGGTGCCCTCCATTGGTAATACTGGAATTCAATATGGTGTTGGTCCACACTTAGCCTTGATGACAGCTTCCACTCTCGCATGCATACGTTCAATCAGGTGCTGGAAGGTTTCTTGGGGAATGGCAGCCCATTCTTCATGGAGTGCTGCACTGATGAGAGGTATCGATGTCGGTTGGTGATACCTGGCACGAAGTCAGCATTCCAAAACATCCAAAGGTGTTGTATAGGATTCAGGTCAGGACTCTGTGCAGGCCAGTCCATTACAGGGGTGTTGCTGTTGTGTAACCACTCCGCCACAGGCCGTGCATTATGAACAGCTGCTCGATCGTGTTGAAAGATGCAATCATCATCCCTGAATTGCTCTTCAACAGTGGAAAGCAAGTAGTTGCTTAAAACATCAACAGAGGCCTGTGCTGTGATAGTGCCATGCAAAACAACAAGGGGTGCGAGCCCTCTTCACGAAAACAGGCTACACCATAACACCACTTCCTCCGAATTTTACTGTTGGCACTACACACACACACACACACACACACACACACACACACACTGGCAGATGACTTTCCTCTGTGATGGATAGATGTCTGCGTATTACACATTACGACCCTCTTCAACTCTCGGCGGTCTCTGTCAGTCAACAGACAAGGTCAGCCTGTACGCTTTTGTGCTGTATGTGTCCCTTCGTATTTCCACTTCACTATCACATCCAAAACAGTGGACCTAGGGATGTTTAGGAGTGTGGAAATCTCTTTTAAGACGTATGACATAAGTGACACCCAATCGACTGACCACATTCGAAGTCCATGAGTTTCGTGGAGCACCCCATTCTGCTTTCTCACGATGTCTAATGACTACTGAGGTTGCTGATATGAAGTATCTGGCAGTAGGTGGCAGCACAATGCACCTAATATGAAAAACATATGTTTTTGGTGGTATCCAGATACTTTTGTTCACATAGTGTATGCAACTATGTTAATGGAATTTGTCACATATAAGATTAATGTAATTTATTATACACAATCACCACATAAACTACTGTGTTAGACAGCACATATGTATGACAGTGAGAACGCAATTTTCCATACACATTATGTACTGTATGTCTGCTTTTCAAATTTCAGACACTTAAAAGAGCAGTTAGCATATTAAACTAAATACATATTTTTACTGTTTACAATAAAGTCAAGGTCAGATAATATGATTGAATTTGTATTATAAAATCACGCTTCAGTCGATGATGAATTCTTTTACATTGTAAAAACTATAGTCCATCAGAAATGACCTTTCTTAATAAGGTTTGCTTTCTTTACAAACAGGATGTCGCTAAGAAGGTGATTCTATAATTGTGTTCCAGTATGAAAGACCTTCTTCCGATAGGTAGGTGTTCTGGCATGAGAGACACAAATATTAATTCAGTTTCTTGTTATACGATTTTGCACAGAGCTGTTTTGCTGATGCATTGGAGGTTCTGAAATATTTTCTTGAAAGGACTATTGTTTCGAGTATATACAGGTATGGAAGGTTCAGTCTCTTTATTGTAGGGAAACTAGGACAACGGAAGTCTTGTCTTTGTGTGTTGCATATGACTGAGAACTGATTTATGAATATGGTTCAGCTGTAGAATGCATTTCCACAGCATATTATTCTATATTTGACTGACAGCTGGAAATGTGCATGATATTCTTGTACTATCATTTCTGTGTTACATCTGGCATTCAGTATCCTTAGCATATAAAATATAGATGTAAGAACTTTAATGCTTACATTCCACTTTAGATTGCTCTGCAGACATATTCTTTGGAATTTCACATCAACAAATTTTAAATTTTGTTATTTATTTTTAATGTGTTAATTTTGTTGTTTTTGCTAGATGAAATGAAACTTCACGGCTACAGTTTTTCATCTTTTATTATAGATTTATTACTTTCAGACCTGTGTGTTAGTTCCATCAATTGTGCATCTGTTGATAACTGAAGGTCTTTCTGGTCAAACTATGTAATCTAAATACTGGTGCCATCTGCAAACAAAGTTTTCTGTTTGGCATGAACTGTGACATTTGTATCATCTATATGACAGCTTGGTGCATAAGTCCGTAGCATTTTTGTTTTGCATGTTGGTGTTCTGCTTGCTATGGGTTTATTTAGTCATTTTTTCTTTGTAGTTCACGTTGCTATTTGAGTTTACATATTGTCACATGGAGATAGTAAGTGGAACTGTGGACATTAGAAAATGGAATGCCAACTGGAGAAATTGCAAGGTTTCCGACATAATCTTCTGTTTGAGTTCAATAGTGGGGTCACAGCAGCAGAGGCAGCCAGAAACATTTTGCGTCATGTATGGGGATAACGCCACTGGACAGAGCATGGCAAGAAAATAGTTTTCTCATTTTAAAGAGGATAATTTTGACAGTAATGACTCCACATTCCGGACGACCTTTGTGGTTTGATGAACATTGTTTAAATGCATTCATCCACAATGATCCAGCACTGCATACTCGAGAACTGGCAAATGTGATCAACTGCCATCATTCCACCACTGAGCAACATTTGTATGCAATGGGGAAAGATTCAAAACTTTGTTTTATGGGTGCAGGATTCTCTATGGCAAAATCACAAAAATCAGTGGGTGGCTATATCTACATCTCTGCTTGCTCATCTTCAATTGGCTTGTGTACAACACTGACCATTCCTATCATGTATTGTTGCTTATGATGAGAAACAGCGTCAAACACAAGGAAAAGAAAAGAAGGTTGATCTCAAACAAAACAAAAACTCCCCGTACAAAGATCTGCATGCACTCACAAAAGATAATGTTATGCATCTGGTGGGACAGTGATGGCGTGGTATACTATGAACTAGTTCCCAGAGGTGTATCCATCACTGCTGACATTTATTGTCAACAACTGAGACACCTTGCAGACACAATCCAAGAACAATGACCAGGAAGAAAACATGAAGTGATGCTACATCACGATGAAGCCTGTCCACATTCTGCCAGACAAAAAACACTATACAGGAATTGGGTTGGAAGTCATTCCACACATATCTCATTCACCTCATCTTGCACCCTCAAATTTTCACCTTTACGGTTCTCTATCAAACAACCTTCAAGGAACTTCCTTCCCAGTTGAAAATGAACTCCTAACATGTTTCAATGAGATCTTTGCCTCAAAACCACGTGATTTCTACAGTCACAGAATTGAAAATTTACCCCAAGGTTGGCAGATTGTTGTAAATAGTGAAGGGGAATGTATTATTGATGACTAAAGTCTCTGTTATGTGTAATCTGTTATGTTCATTAAACTTTGAAAAAATGCTGTCAACATTTGCACCAGCCCAATACAAGAGAAACAGGATTGGAGCTAATGTTGACTCTTGTAACACATCAAATTTGAGTACAGTTTTCTTTACAAGCTTACAATTACTAAAATGCTTCCAGTGGTTATTTGTTTAAGAACAACTTTTTGTTGTTCATTATTAAGATATGATTGCCTGAAAACATGCTGATGAGTTGACAGCAATGAGTTTTTGTTTATAAGTTCTAGTAGCCTATAACAGAAGAGCTTCTCAAGGATATTTGAGGAGCCACTGAGCTGATGTACACCATTTCTGACCACCTTTTCATGCAAGAGAGTGACCTTCACAGCCTTTAGAAGACTTGGAAACGTACATGTGGAAAACTAGTAATTAATAATATGCTTTATAAGTTCCACAGTATAATGACCTGTTTAGTTTATAATATAGTCTGGATCATCATCAAAACCACATTTAAGTTTTGTTAATGAGCTCATTAGCAACATGAACTCATCGTCTGACCTATTTCAGAAACACAAACCCTCTGGGAGGCGGGTTTGCAGTTTTCAGTGTGGTGCATAGTACGATTTTGAAAGCTGTTAAGAATAAGATCATTTGCTATTTTGCTAAAGTGGTCATTATAAATATTAGCTACTGAGTGGATAACAGATACTAAAGCATTTTTCTACTTTTAGGATAATAGTTTTCACCACTGGCTTTGAGCTAGTTTCATATTTGATGATGATCTGTGTGGCTCATGTTTTTTTTTTAAATTATATTTGCAGACTTATTCAAATGGTACATGCGGATCACATTCAAGATGTAAATTCAATGTCTTAGAACTTAAGATGGGAGGAATTAGTCTACATCCATTAGCACTTTGGAAAACAACGGTATCAATGTAGAGAATATCTTCTCATGAAATTGGTACTCTGTGCCTCAAAATTTTTGAGATTGGACCTAACTAATAACATGATATACTAATTATACTATTATGCTCCAGACTGCCTTGAAGAACCAAACATACCTGTTAACTAAAGCAACACTTCTACTGATGGGCTATTACCACATAAATGCAGCCAAATTACAAATCTTTTTTTATTTAGCAATACAGTGCTTCGTAAAGAGAACCCTGTGCATACAGTCAACCTGGATACTGTGCAGACATTTCACGCCACAAACATCCGAAAAAAGATTTGGACATCTCTGACTGGCCACCAGACTTACCAGGTTCTTGTCCAACTCAACAACATATGGAAATTCAATGTTATGGAAGCATCACAACAGGGATGATGGGAGGAAATCATAGGAATGGTCAAATGTACCCAACAGAAGGTTCTGGGATGGTCACAGCTTAAACAGGACTGTCTAATTATAATCAGTACAGATGTCATTATAAATGGAAGTCTGAATTTGGTAGAGAAGATAAAAAAGCTGACAAGGATAACAAGGATTCAGTTTTGATAAACTGTAAGTCAGTGAAGTGAAATGGAAAGAAGATAAGGATTCATTATGAATAAGAAGGCAGAGCAGAGTAGGGGAACAGAACGCTATAGGTAGGAAAGGAACCAAAAAGGGATAAACAAGAGAATATGGGCTTGGTAGTAGAAACGAGAGCAAATAAAGACTCCTGGAGTTTTGTAATAAATTTCAAGTAGTAATAGCAAATACACTGTTCAAGAAACACAAGAGAAAGTGGTATAGTTCTAAAAGACACGGCGATATGGGAGGATATCAATTGGATTAAATCATAGTGTGATGAAGACTCTGAAATCAAGTACTGGGTTGTACTAATTAGTGGATGAGGGACTAAACTATGAGCTCATTGGTCTCTCAATCCTTTGTATGTCAAGTTCCCAGAGAGAAAGGACACAAAAGAAAAATCCTGATGAACCTGACTGTATCCGAGAATCAAGAAAATCAAGAGATAGAAGCTAATAGAAATGAGAGAGGGGTAAATGGGTGCCCCACCCAGAAAGCTGCTGGAGGCTCCCATGCAATGGGAGATGCACTCTCTGCTGCTGACCATTGCTAGTTGTCTTCTGGGAATAGAGGCTGTCGAAGCAACACGGACAAGTTGATACAGTTTCAAAACAGAGAACAATGATGATGAAACAGTAAACCAAGAACAGATGTAAAAGAATCATAAGAATTAAAAGGATGATGGGAAGGGCAGGAACAAGGCCAGACCACTGAGCAAGGGCAGCTGTGCCCCCCCCCCCCCATTTATCCATAAAACAAATTGGTATTTGTAGCTACTTCAGCATAAACCTGAGTGGAAAAAGAAATTACACTGCAATTTTCTGAAAAACTGACATAATGAGAGCACGGCTGTGTGAAAATAGAGGTGGATTCTTAGACAAAATACAAATAGCCACCATATACTAAGTTCATACTTATAACATTATACTATTTATATGTAAACAAGCTGTCACTATGTCCAACTCAGAATCCACTGAAACAATATTTATCAAACAATGGTAAGTCCACAATGGAATAACAGCAGCAGTCTTTTTGTTATGTATTTCTGCTGCCCTATGTCTCCGCTAAATTGTTTTAACAATACTTATGTTCTATAAGAATACAAGCTGAAGTGGCAAATGGGCCATTCATTTGCAGACTACAAATTATGGGACACAACAGCTGGGCTACTCTTACCTACAGGAGGTGAACTTTTTAGTACTGCCAGCACATCTTGGTCTTTGTCTCCCTTCTGTCCTCAGCACGTGACTCGTGCACATCGTGGTGTCTGTGTGACTTGTCCATTCTTTTTAACTTCCCCAGCCTCTACCTCTCTCGTACCAGCGGACGGTACTAATAATTCCAAAAGCTAGGAAGTTGTGCATACTTAAAAACAATTTCTGGTTTTGGTTGATTCTATTGCTAAAATTACATTATTGCAACTCACTACAGTGTATTAGAGAAAAAGTAAAAAATTAAGCAATGAATGGAATGAACGTCAATGAGGGCGAAATTCCAGTACTGTCGGTACACATTTCAAAGTGAAAATATTAATTCTAACTTTTGGAACTAATGGTTCCTTCCTCAGAAAGGACAGAGGAATGCATTGGGGCAAGTTGGAAAGGAGTGGCAAGTCACTCAGAGGTAGCCAACTGTTGTGAGGACAAGACAACATACAGTTTTTGTGTTCCTCAAGGGATGTTGAATACACAAATGAACATAACCTATATGAAACCAACGTAATGTAATGCTATGTTATGTTGGTAACATTATACTAAAGTGGCAGTTGACAGTATGAAGTTATCTTTTTGTTGTATGATTAACACAGCTAATATGCCCTCTTATTAGTCTCACTACAGCGACCTATAAAAATAATGTATTCTACTTACCGAGCAAATGTAATTTATTTTCTCTCTCTTCAATTTGCCTTTCCCTTTCTTTTTTTACATTTTGCAGTTTGTTTACTTCCAACTGTACCATTTCCTCATCGTTACATAACCCATTCTTCTTGGTTTGTAACATCTAGAATAAAATTTTGTGATGTAAAAGAATTTTCAAAAGGTTGAAACATTCACCACAAAGTGTCTATGAAGTTAACAATGCAACAAAATATGTTACTACTTACAAAGAAACACATTCAAATTTACTTATAAAGAAAGTTCACTAAATCAGAATGCTACAATTCAGCATGACATAACTGCTAAAAAGTAGAATGAAGTATTCTTTAACTCAGAACTTTGTGTAAATAGATCAATATTGAACACAGACATTCTGTGCAAAATAAGATGGTTCATTTCATATAAAACCTCCAAAGGATTACAATATATTTCTAATCTGAGTTTAAAAAAGTGGTCTTATATAAAAAGGGTAGTTCACCTCACTTACTTTTAGCTCTCCATCATTCTGAGAATGTTGCAGTGGTGTACATTTAATGACAAGTCTGGAGATACTTTTCATTGTATCTTACTACTATTATTTTTATTATTAGTACAGCAATTAAGTGCTTACTAGTTACACACGAAGTTTAGTGACAGATGATACTGGCAAACTGAAGCATTGAGTTAGGCTGAAACGCTCAGTTTAAAATTGCATTTTGAGTTCTGGTATAGGAAAACAGCCCTGACTTGTCAGGAACTTTTACCTTTCATAAAGAGATGACAAAAGTTCTTTACTGATGCAACTATCCTACGCAGTCATTCGATATATATATTGCATAGTTCATAACCTATTCGAACCACAGCTTTAGTCCTTCCATCTACAAGATGGTGATATGGGTCCTTATATAAGAGAAAATGCTATGCAATTGTCTTTACATGTGCCAGACTGTTGAACACAATTTAAAGTCAATAATAACAATAACCACCACCACCACCACCACCACCAAAGAGTCCTCGTAACAACTACAAAAATAATAAAAAGGGCAGTGAAAAAAAAATGTGTGTGTGTTTGTGTGTGTGTGTGTGTGTGTGTGTGTGTGTGTGTGTGTGTGTGCGCGCGCGCGCGCGCGCGCGAGCATGTGCATGCATGTGCGCGCGCACACGTGTGTGGCCAGGGTACATACAATATTCTATGTATCAGTCGTGTAAAGAAAAGAAAAATTACAACAGATATCATAATATTATTATTTTCCAACATTAATTTTTGTCAGTATGCCATATCTCCTGTACTACTTAATCAAAATTAATGATTGAGACATCACTTTCATTGGCCACTAATGATGAAAAATACACAAATAGTTGAAATTTATAAGAACAGTGTAGAGGATGACATCCAATGACAATCTAGTTTTACTATATGCACAACAGTGGTTGGAGTTTTCTACTTTCTTTAAGCAAGCGTAATGTACTGCACGAATAAACTGTATTAAATCATGATTCACCATCATAGTAAATACTGTTTACTTCTAAAATGTATACATTTAACTTTTAATTCGTCATTACCTTACAACATTTGCAACGTTACATTACACACACACACACACACACACACACACACACACACCCACACACACCCATGCCCGAGGGAGGATTCGAACCTCTGCCGGGACCAGCCGCACAGTCCAGGACAGCAGCGCCTTAGACCGCTCAGCTAATCCCGCGCGGCCGTCACATTACACCCTTTCTATGTCAATACCATTAATCTGCATCGCCAGCAAAGGTAAAATAAATTTTTGCACGTGGAATATTTATTTCTTATAAATTTTAGGGCTCCATACCTCAGTTGGCACAAATAGAACTCTTATAGGATCACTTTGTTGTCCGTCTGCCTGTCTTCTCTGGAAATGATAGACATATCACATTGAAATTTATGCCACACATGATGGTCTATGGTCCCTTGGCAGTATAATAAACATTGTAAGCAAAAGGTATGGTCATTTGTGTCACATAGTTTGAAACGTGTCAGCTCATTTGTCTAAACCTGTAAGGTGCTTATAGTTGACCTAGAATCATGAAATTTGGCAAGAAGCAAGATTTCACAGTACAAGTACAGGAAAAAAATCTGAAAATTGTTAATTTGTAATTATATCACACAAAGAAGATGTCTTATGTCGTATGTTATCCAATGTCAAACTTGAGATTAAAACAATCAGTAGTCATTTAAGAAAAGTCATTTCTTGCCTGATGTTTGACTTTTACCATTGTACCCCAGTCATCCTGAATGGGAGAACTGCTGATTATTATAATAATGGTCACCTGCCTCCTGCATGACTTTATGAGGCAATTATATTATCAACATTAAAATAGTCTCAAAAATTTTGAATGCCTGGGATATATATCTTACCAGTATCAATGTCTATAATAGATGAAAATGGTTGAGATTCTCTATTTCCTGAATAGATGAACTCTGTGTGTGTGTGTGTGTGTGTGTGTGTGTAAAGATGAGGTGACTTACCGAACAAAAGCGCTGGCAGGTCGATAGACACACAAACAAACACAAACATATGTCTGCTTGTGTCTGTATGTGTGGATGGATATGTGCGTGTGTGCGTGTGTATACCTGTCCCTTTTTTCCCTCTAAGGTAAGTCTTTCCGCTCCCGGGATTGGAATGACTCCTTACCCTCTCCCTTAAAACCCACTTCCTTTCGTCTTCCCCTCTCCTTCCCTCTTTCCTGATGAGGCAACAGTTTGTTGCGAAAGCTTGAATTTTGTGTGTATGTTTGTGTGTCTATCGACCTGCCAGCGCTTTTGTTCGGTAAGTCACCTCATCTTTGTTTTTATATATAATTTTTCCCACGTGGAATGTTTCCTTCCATTATATATATATATATATATATATATATATATATATATATATATATATATATATATATATATATATATATATATATATAAAACAAAGATGATGTGACTCACCGAACGAAAGCGCTGGCAGATCGATAGACACACAAACAAACACAAACATACACACAAAATTCTAGCTTTCACAACAAACGGTTGCTTCGTCAGGAAAGAGGGAAGGAGAGGGAAAGACGAAAGGAAGAAAGGAAGTGGGTTTTAAGGGAGAGGGTAAGGAGTCATTCCAATCCCGGGAGCGGAAAGACTTACCTTAGGGGGAAAAAAGGACGGGAAAACAGAAAGAGAAAATAAGACGACAGAAAAGAAGACATATAATTAAGTTTATATGGAATCCTCAGGACACGAGTCCTCCTCATTCCTGGCCAATTTTATTTCTTTAAAAAGGGAGCATGTCAAATGTTTGCTAACTTTTTTTCTTTTGTATTTCAGGCTTCCATAACGAAATGAGACAACATGCAGACTGAGAGGGAGACCTCCAACTAGAGTCTGTTCCAAAACAACGGAACGTGTCACACACTACAGAAAATAGAAATATGAGACAAAGTGATGAATGAAGACAATTCAGCAAGATAGCAAGCTAAGTGCAATTGCAGACAAGACCAATTCAATTCAATTCTCAGTGGCAACAATAGTGCAAGACGACTTTTTGCTGCCAACTTCCCTACTTCTCCATCAAAATATCCGTGCCAAAAACATATTGTTCTGTCCCTCTTTCCCCTAAAGACAATGAAGTGTAAACACACTGTGTTGGCAATGTGGATCAAACGTGCGTACATTGCTCTACAAGGTTGTTTGCAATGGAGTTCAGTGACAATTTCATTACTATGTGTTACCACAAGGGAAAGGTTAACTTAGCACCCATTTTAGTTTGTGAAGGACTTCAAAACCTCATAGAGCAGAACACTGACTACAATAAGAACTACCTAGCAGCTATTAGACAATTTAATAATGCTCTGGTATTTGCATCAGTTCAATTTAACTTGGCTCATCTTTCTGGCAGTGGTCCATTCTGTTTTAAAATACATGGGCAGGTGTACTGTAGGGAAGGAAGTTTGCAACCTCCTGTGGGAGTCGGTTATACACATAAGAATAATCTACTTAATGATTTAAAGGCATTTTCTTTCCTTCAAAGATGTCCATTACTCAGGAACACATTTTCAACAACTTGCCAGCAACCATAAAAGTGATGTTACAAAAAGTGCTACTCAGGAGGACCCTGAGGAAATTGCTGGTACCAGACTGCTGCTACATCATCAAATCTCTTCAATCTGATTAATGTATATGACATGAACAGGGACCAGAAAATTTTGCATTTGCAATTAATGCTAATTCTGCATTACCAAATGAATGCTATTTCATAACAAACTGTCTCCAGATGAACTATTTTGTAAGATATAGTTTGTAATATCTTCATTTTCTGCATGGAAATACTTAAAAGTTAGCAATTTTTGGTTACTGATTTTGGGACATCTGGTGAACTGCAATTTGGAAGGATAATGTAAATAATGTGTTTGCAAAATAAAAATGCAATGACGTACGTGTGTGCTCAATGCTCTGGAGTCATGTCAAATGCAGGCAGTCTAACAGTTTCTATAAGAAACAACGTACAATGTAATGTAGGGCTCATTTGTGGGACACAGCATTTTGGAACAAAGAAACTCGTACGTCTGTCTGCCAGCTAAAGTTCAAAGGTTGGTGTTTCAACTGTAGTTCTGTCAAATACCAACAGAGGTCAGGCCTGAAACATAGCTCATTTACAACTTGGGTACTATGCAACTGAGTGCTGTTACAGAATGCTGCGTGTTGTGTGTAGCTCATTGTTCTTCTTTGTTTTGGAATGGGTGAAGAGATTAATACTGACCCATCATGGAGTTCCAATTATGACCATGAACACCAGAAGGGATTGGTGATCCCTGTTGCCAAAGATCAGTTCTGCTCTCCCAGAGAGACAAGACATGGCTGCCCGGAGAGAGGGAGGTGGGTCTTTTTTCTCCACATCCCTACTCTCCTGCCTGGCAGTCTTAATTATAGTTTGTTTAATAGCCATGACTGCCAGTTTATGGTGTCCACACTCTGCCCTACAGTAACCAGAAAACCAAACCTGTCAACATATTTAGACCACACGAGAAGTCTTTTCCCAACATACAAATAGGGTAATTTTCAATTCTACTTCTACATTAAGTGCCTTGTTGGTTCTGTCTGCAGTGCTGTCAAGTATAGGTTGGACATACATGAATTCCAACAGAGGATGACATCAATATTCTATTGATTTTGTAATTATAAACTGGCTTGGAAAAGTAAAATAATGTCAAGAAACACTTTAAATCAGAGAACCATTCTGTTCACTGGTGGAAAAATGCTGCTGTTTCCCTGCAGAAACAGTAATTTATTGGATATTAAATTGAGCCAAAAGTAGTAACAAGAAAAAACAATTTCTGGGAAAACACTGTTTTCAGTTGCTCCCCAACCACAAATTTTCTTTAACAGTCAGTTTCAAAGCACTAAGGCTTCATCTTCAGGCATGCAGTGTGGAAAAAATTTTAAATTTGTACCACCACTCATATAAAAATATTTGATGCAAATTTCGTCAATTTTGGATGCTACATTTTCAGGTGGCTAAACATTAGAAAGACATACTCATTTCACATCTAAATAGAATTGGCAGTACATCTCGAATTTAATCACCAGTTTCAGATGCTCAATAGTTGCCTCTAATCATTTGGTAGTCCTTAATTGTACAGATAAAAAATCTACTCACAAATTGGTGACAGAACACACACATAAAAGACTGTTGCGATTGGCAAGCTTTTGGAGCCAGCAGCTCCTTCTGTTGAAGGGGAAGGAAGAAGGGTGAAGGAAAACGAGTAGAGAGGTCTAGGAAAAGGGCTAGGTTTTGGGAAAGTCACCCAGAACCGTAGGTCAGGGGAGACTTACACTAAGTCTCTCCTGACCTACAGTTCTGGGTGCCTTTTCCAAAATCTAGCCCTTTTCCTAGACCTCTCCAGTGAATCTGAGTATATAGTCAGAAATTTCTATCCACTATCTCTCATGTGGGACAAATGATTATTTAAGATAGATAAAAGGGAAAAAAACCATGATACATCATACTATTTTAAAACAATAGTAATCATGAGCAAAGAAAGTAATCTTAAACTGTTAAAAAAGTTAGTGTGATGAATGGACGTGCTGTTCACTGTGGGGGAAAGAGGTGGAAACATGGCAAGTTCCAGTGCTTTCACAGCAAACAATTTTCCTGTGTATTAGAGGCAAGGAGAAACACGAAAGAGCTGATACAATATGCCATATCATGCTAAATAGACAAAAAATTCACTAGTTGCAACTATCATGCTGTAAATAAATACTGTGAGCATGTGTTAAATATGTATATTTTACTTGCATGAAATTGCACAATTTTATAAGGAAAATATCTTATAAAATAGTGTCCAAGAGTACCTGCACTACTTCTTCTAAGTTTGAGCAATTATTCTTGTCCAGCTCCATTTCCAAGATTTTTATCTCTTCTTCCAAAGCATTCAAATCTTCCTCATCAACAGGATGTAGTTTTTCTGCAACAAAAATTTTAAAAGGTCTACATGAACTTTAAAAGATGGGGACAAAGGCAAGAACTACAATTTTCATTTTTATGGCATAATAACAATAATAATATAATCCAATTAAGTGAATAAAAATGATCAGTATTTTGATCAGATTTAGAAAATTTAAAAATTTGACTGCATGTGAAGAGATTTGAACCTATGACCTTCCCCATGTCAGGTCTACATGCTAACCACTACGCTATGATATCACACTGCAGAGAGTTGTGTTATGACTCTGGCAACCATGTCGGCTTCCTGCTGTGTCATGCATGCTTACCTAATGTAAACCAATCTCTGTGATTGTAATAACTGTGTGGTGCTGTATCGGGTCTTGGGCAGAAGTATCCATTAATATCATCTTTTGAGTGTGTGTGTGTGTGTGTGTGTGTGTGTGTGTTTTTCTTCATCTACATAAAAGCAAAAAATCTATACACAAAGTAATTTATGATAAAAACATAAAATAATTACGATGTATATAACGTATATAATGTATACTTAGTAACGACTTAATGCCTATTGTGACAATGAAGCATGGCTTCAGAAACAGAAGCAAGTGAAATACTTAAGTTGCTAAAGCAACAACTAGCTGATAGTACAAAATGTTAATGAAAGTATTAATCCAAAATTAGAAGAAACTAGTGTCCACATAACAGCAGATTTAAATGATGACCTGAAAGAAAATAATGACAATGACAAAACATTATTTGCCACTTTAAACACTAAATTCAATACTGAGCACAAATTTTGAAATGTTATCTTCGACCTTACAGAGCTCAGGCGTATCTATTAAAACCTTAACAGACAAACTGGATATTATAAATACTACAATAGAAGATGTTTTAGATGTTATGTTTAATGCAAAACATGATAGCACACAAGAAACTATTATTAGTAATGTAACTGAAGCAACAAAAGTGACTTCACAGCTCAAATAACACAGCAAGGAAGAAAGTTAACAGATAAAATCAAACAATGGAAAATCCAGCACACACACACACACACACACACACACACACACACACACACACACAAAGTGCGCACTTGGAAATGCAACTCACACACATGCACATGTCCGTAGTCTCTGGCAGCTGAAGCCAGTCTATGAGCAGCAGCAGCGCATGATGGGAGACGCAACTGGATGGGAGTAAGGAGGAGGCTGGGGCAGGGAGGGAAGGGGATAGCAGGGTAGGGTTGGCGGTCAGTAAGCGCTGCTGGGGAGCATGCGGGGACAAGGTGGAGAGGGGGTAGGGCACCTAGGTGCAGTTGGGAGGTTAGACAGAGAGGGGAGAGGTGGGGTAGTGGAAAGCAAGAGAAGTAAGAAGACTGGGTGCATTGGTGGAATAGAGGCCTGTGTAGTGTTGGAATGGGAACAGGGAAGGGGATAGATGTGTGTGGACAATAACTAACGAAGTTTGAGGCCAGGAGGGTTATAGGAAAGTAGGATATATTGCAGGAGAGTTCCCACCTGTCCAGTTCAGAAAAGCTGGTGTTGGTGAGAAGGATCCATATGGCACAGGCTGTGATGCAGTCGTTGAAATGAAGAACATCATGTTGTACAGCGTGCTCAGCAGCAGGGTGGTCCAGTTGTTTGTTGGCCACAGTTAGCCACGCCCACATAGAATGCAGCACAGTGGTTCCATCTTAGCTTTTAGATCACAAGACTGGTTTGACAGGTAACCCTGCCTCTGATGGGATAGGTGATGTTTGTGACCTGACTGGAGTAGGAGATGGTGAGAGGATGTATGGGCAGGTCTTGCATCTAATCTATTCTAGGGATATGAGATATGAGGTAAGGTGTTGGGAGCAGTGGTTGTGTAGGGATGGGCGAAGATATTGTGGAGGTTCGGTGGGTGACAGAATACAACTGAGTGAAAGAGGGGAGGGGGGGGGGGGAAGGGGCAGGGTAGTGGGTAGAACATTTCTCATTCCAGGGCACGATGAGAGGTACATGAAACCCTGGTGCAAAATATAATTCAGTTGCTCCAGTCCTGGGTGGTACTCAGTTACAAGTGAATGACAGGACTTTGGGAGGTGGTGCATGACTGGTAAGATAAGGCACGTGAGATTTGTTTTTGTACAAGGTTCAGAGGATAATTACAGTCTATAAAGGCCTCAGCGAGACCCTCGGTGTATTTTGAGAGGTACCACCCATTGCTGGCAATTGGTAGGTTTGATATGGACAGAGGTACTGATGTAGCCATCTTTTATGTAGTTGTCAACATCTAGGAAGATGGTTTATTGGGTTGAGTAGGACAGGTGAAGGGAATGGGGGAGAAAGTGTTGAGGTTCTGGAGGAATGTGGATAGGGTGTCCTCACCTTTGATCCAGATCACGAAGATGTCACCAATGAATCCGACCCTGTGAGGGTTTTAGGATTCTGGCTGTTTAGGAAGGATTCCTCTAGATGGCCCATGAATAAGTTTGCATATGACGATGTCATGTGAGTGCTCACAGCAGTACCCTGGATTTGTTTGTAGATAATACCTTCAAAAGAGAAGTAATTGTGGGTGAGGATATAGTTGGTCATGGCAACTAGGAAGGAGGTTGTTAATGTGGAATCTGTCAGGCGTTGGGAAAGGTAGTATTCAATAGCGATAAGGCCATGGGGATTAGGAATGTTTGAGTAAAGGGAGGTGGCGTCAATAGTGATGAGCAGGGCACTGTGTAGTAAAGGGATAGGAACTGTGGAGAGTCAGTGGAGGAAATGGTTGGTATCTTTTAGATAGAAGGGTAGGTTGCAGGTAATAGGCTGAAGGTGTTGTCTACTAGAGATGAGATTCTCTCAGTAGGGGTACAGAACCGGCCACAATGGGCATCCTGGGTGGCTTCAGCCTATTAACCGCAACCTACTCTCCTATATAAAAGATACCAACCATTTCCTCCATTGACTCTCCACATTTCCTGTTACCTTACCACATGGTGCCCTGCTCGTCACAATTGATGCCAGTTTACCCAGAACCATGGATCAGGGGAGACTTACCGTATGGGATGGGAAGGAAAGCTTTCCTTCTCATCCTGTACGGTAAGTCTCCCCTGACCCGTCGTTCAGGGTGACTTTCCCAAAATTTAACCCTTTTTCTAGACCTCTCAAGACCTTTTCCTTCACCCTTCTTTCTTCCCCTTCAATCCTTCTGCCTGAAGGAGGAGCTACTGGCTCCAAAAGCTTGCCAGCCACAACTGTCTTTTGGGTGTGTGTTCTGCTGCCACTTGGTGAGTAGACTTTTTTATCTTCTTCTTCATCTTGGACAGTTTCCAGCCTCTGGCCAGGTCTATATGGAACACAGGCCTCTCCATCGTCTTCTGTCTTACCACCATCTCTCCGTCTTCAGCTTGGTCCAGTCTTCCCCTTTCTTCTGGACACATTCCTCTATTCCTTTCAGCCACCTGTCTCTCAGTCTTCCTCTTGGTCTCTTTCCTTCCAGTTTCATCTCATGTATCCCCCTGGGTATCCTCTTCTCCTCCATTCTCTTAACATTCCATACCATCTCAGCCTTGATTTCTCTATCACCTTCTGTAATGGTTCCACCTTCATTAACTCTCTGATCCTCTCATTTCTTAACCTGTCTATCTTTGTCACTTCAATACTGTTTCTCAAGAATTTCATCTCACTAGCTTGTACTTTGCTTTTCTCTCTTCCTTTCATAATCCAGGTTTCTGATGCCGATGTCAGCATCGGGGCATAGTATGACCGGTATATAACCTTTTTACTGATTTGGGGTACATCCATGCTCCATATCAGGCTTCTGATACTCTTCCGAAATGCTTCTGCTTTTCTCCCCTGCTCGTTTATTTCTCTGTCTTCCTAGGTACTTGAAACTCTCCTCTCTCATCAATTGTTCCCCACCATTTGTTATTCCAGTTGTTCCTCTCTCCTCCTTTCTTGTTGTGATAATCATCTCACTTTTTCTTACACTAAATTTCATCCCATATTCTTGTACTATTCATTCCCATACGCCCAACTGCTCTTGTACTTCCTCCTCTTTATCAGATCATCTGCAAACACCATAGCTTTCATCTTCCTTTCACCAGTTACTTGTGCTACTGTACTCATTATATCATCCATCACTACAATGAAGAGTAATAGTGAAAGTGCACTTCCATGCCTCAAGCCATTCTTCTGTTCTCTGCAAGCTGATCTCTCTCCTCCAAATTTCACAGAGCTCACACTTCCATGGTACATTTCCCTTATCCTTCCAAATAATCTGTTTTGCTACTCCTCTATTCTCCAGGGCTTTCCACACTTTGCTTCTATGTACACTATCATACGTTTTTTCAATGTCCAGGAAGGTCATTTATCTATCCAATTAAATAATTTTATCAATAATTGATGGTTTTCCTTGTTGGATTACAGTTAATAGCATTCATAAACAATGGATATGGACGTTTTGGAGTTCTTAAGTGTATAGCACATATGAAGAAATTTTATTAATTTAAAGATTTGAGTAAAAAAGTCACAGAAGATACAAGCTTGCCAGACCTGTCAGAAAGTAAGAGAGGATAATAAGGGTATAGGTTATACTATGTATCCTCTTATACCGAAAGGATTGCATGATTTAACAGCATCAGATTTTTGCAGGCCTTTGTCAACCAGTAGAAGAGGAGTAGAGGAAGTGTTGATTGTTGTTCCAAATATGTAACTTTATATCCAATCAAACACGCCAACACCAATATAGCAATTCACTTTATACATAATTATTTTACTGATGTAGGGAAACCTAAGAGACTTTTAACCGGTAATGGCCCGCAATTTGTGAGCCATAACATTAAAGAATTCCTAGAATAGGAAGAAATATGCCATATAAACACATCTAAATATTACATTTGTGAATGTCTCATAAAAGAAATTGGTTGGTTATGCAGGCCATACTGTTCAAACAGATATACAACCTGGGCACAGAAAATACCAGAGTTTGAAGTAATACTTAATGAACTTCCACATTTATCGGCTGTTTTATCTCCCGTCAAAACACTGTAAGGTAAATTCATAGACGAGCCACTGTTGAAATTCTTTAAATGGCCATACAATGATGATAATGTACATGGAGACAACTTAGAATATGTTGTAAAAGAAAATTTACAATGAGCAGCAGATAAACGGCTGTGTAAATATAATGAAAAAGCTACGACACCTACCTTTGATATGATAGCAGGTCAGCAACTGGAAGTAGTTAATTCCATAAATTATCTGGGAGTAGCCATTAGGAGTGATTTAAAATGGAATGACCATATAAAATTAATCGTCAGTAAAGCAGATGCCAGACAGATTCATTGGAAGAATCCTAAACAAATGCAGTCCGAAAACAAAGGAAGTAGGTTGCAGTACACTTGTTTGCCCACTGCTTGAATACCGCTCACTGGTGTGGGATCCATACCAGATAGGGTTGATGGAAGAGAGAGAGAAGATCCAGCGGAGAGCAGCACACTTCGTCACAGGATCATTTAGTAATCGCAAAAGCGTTACGGAGATGATAGATAAACGCCAGTGGAAGACTCTGCAACAGAGATGCTCAGTAGCTGGGTACGGGCTTTTGTTGAAGTTCCAAGAACACCTTCACCAAGGAGTCAAGCAGTATATTGCTCCCTCCTATATATATCTCGCGAAGAGACCATGAGGATAAAATCAGAGAGATTAGAGCCCACACAGAGGCATACCGACAATCTTTGTTTCCATGAACAATACGAGACTGGAATAGAAGGGAGAACCAATAGAGGTACTCAAGGTACCTTCCACCACACACCGCCAAGGTGGCTTGTGGAGTATGGATGTAGATGTAGAAAGACTTGATGCTAATTAAGGAAGTGCACCATAGCTCAAATTTGAAGATAGAAACAAATAAATTATTCCCTCGATATAGCGGTCATTACAAAGTTTTAAATGTACCACATCCTAAAGCAATTTTCTTGGCTGATCCAGAAACCGGTCAAGGAAAGGGATTATATAATACTGTTATGTTAAAGCAGTATAAGACACCATTAAATTAAACTTGAGGAAGAAACACACTAACAACAAAGATCTTGCTTGATTATGAAATTCAAGTTGCCGCCACTCATACCTCACCTGTCACTCACCAACATCTTTGCCTCTGTACTTCTGCCTCGGCTGACATCTCTGCCCAAACTCTTTGCCTTTACATATGTCTGCTTGTGTCTGTATATGTGTGGATGGATATATATATGTGTGTGTGTGTGTGTGTGTGTGTGTGTGTGTGTGTGTGTGTGTGTGTGTGTGTGTGTGTGTGTGTGTGTGAAGTGTATACCTGTCCTTTTATCCCCCTAAGGTAAGTCTTTCCACTCCAGGGATTGGAATGACTCCTTACCCTCTCCCTTAACTCCCTTAAAACCCACATCCTTTCATCTCTCCCTCTCCTTCCCTCTTTCCTGATGAAGCAAACGTGGGTTGCGAAAGCTTGAATTTTGTGTGTGTGTTTGTGTTTGTTAGTGTCTGTATCAACTGGGACAATTGATCACACTGAAGTAGGGGATATCATAGATAAATAAAAAAGATAATTAAGGAGATTTATATATCCCCAGATGTAACTTGAAATTTTGAGATGTACTCTATTGTTGATGAAACACAAAACATAACTAGCTGATGTTCTTGTTCTTAACTATTAAGAATCTTTGTTTGTTGTATGCTAATAGAAGGAAACTTGAGGCTTGCCCTAAAGGAATAAATCTGTAAAGTTCCTTTCTTTATCCACAAGGGTAACAATCACACAATGTGTACTGGTAGTATCAATAATTCAAGTGAAGCTATACATTATTGTATTTAAGCAACACTTATTAATAGTGTAACAAAATAATACAACAATTATGTATAATGTGTACTAAGTAACAACCTGGGAAATGAGAAGAAAATATACTAATATATGTAGTAATGAAATAAGGAATAAAATGAACAGCAAAAGGAAATTTAATAAGAAGGCAATTATGTGCCATGAAATATGTTTAACTTGTATACTATAAAAGAAAATGATAAAGCGACATCTTTAGCTAGAGTGCAGAGCTACGTAGTGTAACAGGATGTTGGGGGTCAAGTCCTGTTCCGCAGTATGAAGGAATGCCGTGTCAGCAAAACACATTCACAATGTTTAAGTAAAGTGGGGGGGTTTCAAATATTGACAGACATACTGTGCATACCATCTCTCTTCCTACAGAGAGGGTGTGTGAGGAAAGATGTAGCCCCAGCGCGTGGAAGCCAGGAGAATGCTGAATACTTGCTGGGTGTCTGGTATGCAAGTCCATGGACCCAGAAGACGTGCACAGAATACATGGGATTATGGAATCTCTCAGGAGGAAAACAAATGACGATTGTTGACGGTAAAATAAGAAAGCTTTCGTATTACTGTTAGATAGGTGGCATTCTTATTTGAGTTCTCATAGAACAAGAATGTATTGGCATCATGTTAATGGACTGAACTGTAAATTCAGGTATGCAATACACATCTGGAAACAGATGGTTGAGAGTAAAAATATGTGTACAGTTGGCATTTGATAATTTGGTATAAGTCCTGCAGCAGAGAAGATGCTTCGGAGAAGTCTGCATGGGCGTGGCACAATATAACTAGTCCTAAAATTCTACACAGCGACCAGAATTACATACAAACCAGCAAAATCCTCTCCTGCGCCAACCTCTTCATCTTAGAGTAGCACTTGCAACCTATGTCTTCAATTATTTGCTGGATGTATTCCAGTATCTGTCTTCCTCTACAGTTTTTGCCCACTACAGCTCCCTCTCGTACCATGGAAGTCATTTCCTGATGTCTTAATAGATGCCCTTTCATCCTGTTCCTCCTCCTTATTCGTGTTTTCCACATACTCCTTTCCTCTCTGATTCTGCGCAGAACCTCCTCATTCCTTACCTTATCAGTCCACCTAATTTTCAACATTCGTTTGTAGCGCCACATCTCAAATGCTTCAATTCTCTTCTGTTCCAGGTTCCCCACAGTCCATGTTTCACTACCATAGAATGCTGTGCTCCAAATGTAGATTCTCAGAAATTTCTTCCTCAAATTAAGGCACATGTTTAATACTAATAGACTTCTCTTGGCCAGGAATTCCCTTTTTGCCAGTACTAGCCTGCTTTTGATGTTCCCCTTGCTCCATCTGTCATTGGTTATTTCACTGCCTAGGTAGCAGAATTCCTCAACTTCAACTACTTCGTGGCCACCAATCCTTATGTTAAGTTTCTCATTGTTCTCATTTCTGTTATTTCTCATTACTTTCATCTTTCTTCAATTTACTCTCAACCAACATTCAGTAGTCATTAGACTGTTCATTCCATTCAGTAAATCTTTTAATTCTTCTTAACTTTCACTCAAGATAGCGATGTCATCAGTGAGTGTACCATTGATATCCCTTCACCTTGAATTTTAATCTCACTACCTTTCTGCCCCCATGAACCATGGACCTTGCCATTGGTGGGGAGGCTTGCGTGCCTCAGCGATACAGATGGACGTACCGTAGGTGCAACCACAACGGAGGGGTATCTGTTGAGAGGCTAGACAAATGTGTGGATCCTGAAGAGGGGTAGCAGCCTTTTCAGTAGTTGCAGGGGCAACATTCTGGATGATTGACTGATCTGGCCTTTCAACAATAACCAAAACTGCCTTGCTGTGCTGGTACTGCGAACGGCCGAAAGCAAGGGGACACTACAGCCGTAATTTTTCCCGAGGGCATGCAGCTTTACTGTATGGTTAAATGATGGTGGCGTCCTCTTGGGTAAAATATTCCGGAGGTAAAATAGTCCCCCATTCGGATCTCCGGGCCGGAACTACTCAAGAGGACGTCGTTATCAGGAGAAAGAAAACTGGCGTTCTACGGATCGGAGTGTGGAATGTCAGATCCCTTAATCGGGCAGGTAGGTTAGAAAATTTAAAAACGGAAATTGATACGTTAAAGTTAGATATAGTGGGAATTAGTGAAGTTCGGTGGCAGAAGGAACAAGACTTTTGGTCAGGCGAATACAGGGTTATAAATGCAAAACCAAATAGGGGTAATGCAGGAGTAGATTTAATAATGAATAAAAAAAATAGAAGTATGGGTAAGCTACTACCAACAGCATAGTGAACGCATTATTGTGAGCGAGATAGACACAAAGTCCATGCCTACTACAGTAGTACAAGTTTATATGCCAACTAGCTCTGCAGATGATGAGAAATCGATGAAATGTTGGATGACGAGATAAAAGAAATTATTCATGTAGTGAAGGGAGATGAAAATTTAATAGTCACGGGTGACTGGAATTCGAGAGTAGGAAAAGGGAGAGAAGGAAACATAGTGGGTGAATATGGATTGTTGGAGAGAAATGAAAGAGGAAGCCGTCTGGTAGAATTTTGCACAGGGCATAACTTAATCATAACTAACACTTGGTTCAAGAATCATAAAAGAAGGTTGTATACATGGAAGAATCCTGGAGATACTAGAAGGTATCAGATAGATTATATAATGGTAAGACAGAGATTTAGGAACCAGATTTTAAATTGTAAGACATTTCCAGGGGTAGATGTGGACTCTGACCACAATCTATTGGTTATGAACTGTAGATTAAATCTGAAGAAACTGCAAAAAGGTGAGAATTTAAGAAGATGGGACCTGGATAAACTGACTAAACTTGAGGTTGTACAGAGTTTCATGGCGAGCATAAGGCAACAATTGACAGGAATGGGGGAAAGAAATACAGTAGAAGAGGAATGGGTAGCTCTGAGGGATGAAGTAGTAAAGGCAGCAGAGGATCAAGTAGGTAAAAAGACGAGGGCTAGTAGAAATCTTTGGGTAACAGAAGAAATATTGAATTTAATTGATGACAGGAGAAAATATAAAAAGCAGTAAATGAAGCAGGCAAAAAGGAATACAAACGTCTCAAAAATGAGATCGACAGGAAGTGCAAAATGGCTAAACAGGGATGGCTAGAGGACAAATGAAAGGATGTAGAGGTTTATCTCACTATGGGTAAGATAGATACTGCCTACAGGAAAATTAAAGAGACCTTTGGAGAAAAGGGAGCCACTTGTATGAATATCAAGAGCGTTGATGGAAACCCAGTTCTAAACAAAGAAGGGAAAGCAGAAAGGTGGAAGGAGTGTATAGAGGGTCTATACAAGGGCGATGTACTTGAGGACAATATTATGGAAATGGAAGAGGATGTAGATGAAGATCAAATGGGAGATATGATACTGTGTGAAGAGTTTGACGGAGCACTGAAAGACCTGAGTCCAAACAAGGCCCCAGGAGTAGACAATATTCCATTGGAACTACTGACGGCCTTGGGAGAGACAGTCCTGACAAAACTCTGCCATCTGGTGAGCAAGATGTATGAGACAGGTGAAATACCCTCAGACTTCAAGAAGAATACAATAATTCCAATTCCAAAGAAAGCAGGTGTTGACAGATGTGAAAATTACCAAACTATCAGTTTAATAAGTCACAGCTGCAAACTACTAACACGAATTCTTTACAGACGAATGGCAAAACTGGTAGAAACCGACCTCGGCGAAGATCAGTTTGGATTCCGCAGAAATATTGGAACACGTGAGGCAATACTGACCCTATGACTTATCTTAGAAAATAGATTAAGGGAAGGCAAACCTACATTTCTAGCACTTGTAGACTTAGAGAAAGCTTTTGTCAATGTTGACTGGAATAATCTCTTTCAAATTCTAAAGGTGGCAGGGGTAAAATACAGGGAGCGAAAGGCTATTTACAGTTTGTACAGAAACCAGATGGCAGTTATTAGAGTCGATGGGCATGAAAGGGAAGCAGCGGTTGGGAAGGGAGTGAGACAGGGTTGTAGCCTCTCCCCGATGTTATTAAATTTGTATATTGAGCAAGCAGTAAAGGAAACAAAAGAAAAATACGGAGTAGGTATTAAAGTCCATGGAGAAGAAATAAAAACGTTGAGGTCGCCAATGACATTCTAATTCTGTCAGAGACAGCAAAGGACTTGGAAGAGCAGTTGAACGGAATGGACAGTGTCTTGAAAGGAGGGTGTAAGATGAACATCAACAAAAGCAAAATGAGGATAATTGAATGTAGTCGAATTAAGTCGGGTGATGCTGAGGGAATTAGATTAGGAAATGAGACACTTAAAGTAGTACAGGAGTTTTGCTATTTGGGGAGCAAAATAACTCTGATGATGGTCGAAGTAGAGAGGATATAAAATGTAGACTGGCAATGGCAAGGAAAGTGGTTCTGAAGAAGAGAAATTTGTTAACATCAAGTATAGATTTAAGAGTCAGGAAGTCGTTTCTGAAAGTATTTGTATGGAGTGTAGCCATGTTTGGAAGTGAAACATGGACGATAAATGGTTTGGACAAGAAGAGAATAGAAGCTTTCGAAATGTGGTGCTACAGAAGAATGCTGAAGATTAGATGGGTAGATCACATAACTAATGAGGAGGTATTGAATAGAATTGGGGAGAAGAGGAGTTTGTGGCACAACTTAACAAGAAGAAGGGACCAGTTGGTAGGACATGTTCTGAGGCATCAAGGGATCACAAATTTAGCATTGGAGGGCAGCTTGGAGGGTAAAAATCATAGAGGGAGACCAAGAGATGAATACACTAAGCAGATTCAGAAGAATGTAGGTTGCAGTAAGTACTGGGAGATGAAGAAGCTTGCACAGGATAGAGTAGCAGGGAGAGCTGCATCAAACCAGTCTCAGGACTGAAGACAACAACAACAACAACAACCGAACCTTTCTCTTATTTCCATCATTGCTTCTTCAATATACAGATTGAACATTAAGGGGGAAAGACTACATTCCTGTCTTATGCCCTTTTTAATTTAAACACTTTGTTCTTGGTCGTCTACTCTTATTAGTTCCTCTTGGCTCTTGTACATTATTCATCTCTCTCTGTAGCTTACCCGTATTTTTCTCAGAATTCTGAACCTCTTGCATCATTTTACATTGTCGAACATTTTTTCCAGGTTGACAAATCTTGATTTTTCTTTAGTCTTGCTTCCATTATCAACTGCAATGCCGGAAGTACCTCTCTGACTTCACCTTTCCTAAAGCCAAACTGATTCTCATCTAACACATGCTCAGTTTTCTCTTCCATTCTTCTGTATATTATTCTTTTCAGCAATTTTTATGCTTCAGCTGCTAAGCTGATTGTGCAATAATTCTCGTGCTTGTCAGCTCTTGCACTTTTCATAATTGTGTGGGTGATACTTTTCCGAAAGTCAGATGGTATGTTACCAGACATATACATTCTACACACCAACGTGAATAGTCGTTTTGTTGCCATGTCCCCCAATGATTTTAGAAACTGGTGGAATGTTATCTATCCCTTCTGCCTTTAAGTCCTCCAAAGCTCTTTGAAATTCTGATTCTAATACTGTGTCCCCCATCTCTTCTAAATCGACTCTTGTTTCTTCTTCTATCACATCTGACAAATCTTCCCCTCATAGAGGCCTTCAATGTACTCTTTCCATCAACCCACTCTCCTCTGCATTTAACAGTGGAATTCCCATTGCACTCTTAATGTTACCACCCTTGCTTTTAATTTCACTGAGAGTTGTTTTGACTTTCCTATATGCTGAATCAGTCCTTCCGGTAATCATTTCTTTTTCAATATCTTCACATTTTTCATGCAGCCATTTTATCTTAGCTTCCCTGCCCTTTCTATTTATTTCATTCCTCAGTGACTTGTACTTCTGTATTCCCAAATTTCCCTGCACATTTTTGTACTTCCTTCTTTCATCAATCAACTGAAGTATTTCTTCTGTTACTTGGTGATACCAAACTAAATTGAACCAACTAACACGAACAAAACCCTAATAGATATTTTTTTTTCATTGTGAGCGATTGCTGGTAAAATGACGTCAACGAAATTGAATTTGGCAAGCTTGGTGGTAGTGGATTCTAGTGTAGGGAGGCATTGTGTTTTATGTTCAGTAAGGAGTTTCTTACCTTTTGTTCACTTTGTCAAGTAATACCAATGGTTGTTTACAACCAATATAGACGATGATGTGCTGGGAATTACCTTTGTTATATGACCGCGTGCAGCCATAACCCAGCTTTTTGCCTAGCAATGAGCACAGAAAATACCTTTGCAGACATATGTGATGTCTTGCTATAAATCTCATTAAATTTATTGCTGGCCAGATTGAGAAAGGAGAACCGTTACTGAGAGAGAAGCTGATGGAGCATTAAGTTGATAGTGAAAAAATTACATGAGGAGGAACATGATGCTTGCACAGAGTGAGTTTCAAGCATCTTTCCTAAAGATGAAGAAGCTGAGTGCACACAATAAATATCTCATTGACAATATAACGTATTTACCCATTTTACATTTACAGATGAAGTTTTGGCTACTGAAGTCATGTGCACATTTATTTTGAAGAATTCACAAGGGTTGGTCAAGTAAACGATACTCGCTCTCAACCTGCTTGAGATTTCCCAATAAGCTGAAGTGCTCAATTCAGTATCAATCTGGCTCAATCAATCACGTGACATTTGATTTGCGCGGCACTAATGCATGGGATACATAAGAAACTATGAACTAGATGCCACTACTGTCTATTGTTAGGTTTAAAATCTGACCAATTCTCTGAAATACAAGACATAGCCTTAAATTCTGTCATCTTACAAACTCTTGTTGCATCTCAACAGGTTTGCAATAAAAGTTCTCACACATGTATGGATACTGTATACAAATATTTATGCTGCTTTTTAATTAAAGGTAATACGGAAAGGCGAAAATTTATTTCTTCAAAAAACATTATGTGATTCTGAGCACACGTCAACAAATCATTTAGTTATCAGAGACTGTAATGATATACAAGTAGTTTACAAATCAGAAATTTGACCGTTGTTCATGTACTAGACAACCGGATAAAAATGTTACCACCTTTTAATCAGCTTTAGAACAAGGTGACATTCAGATGAAGCAAAAAAGAAAATTAATCCAGGATTAAATGTCTAAAAATCGAAATAGATAATATTAAGCTGACTGTAATTGTTATTGTGAGAACAAATTACAGCAGCAAGACTCGCCTTGGAGGGATTATCGCTAGATTGGAGGACAAGTGAAAGTTTGAGAATTGGACTGAATTGTGATTGGGATCTTTTATTTATGTATTAGTCAATCTTGTTACATATGACCTGTACCCTAGCAGTTTGTTCCACAGTTGCTCAAGTACAGCACTACAAAAGGATTGAAGAGGGAACAGTGACACCAGCTTGGCTGCAAACTAGGATAAGGATGGGGTATGGGGAGAGGAGGGTGGTCGGTGGGCAGCAAATTTGGCTGTTCTGCCAACCAAGGGACTCTACATCACGCACTTGGGATGTTTGTGAACATTTACCACATTTAAACTACAGTCTGCCTGAAGTCATTTGAATTGATTATAAAATCAGACAAAGACACAATAGCATACATTTCTGCAGGAGACAGTAAAAGTACAGATAGGGGTCAGTGGCCCATTTACGTGTTTCCTGCAACAATATTGTTGATGCTCACTGTGAGGTATGACGGGAATGAAAGGTAGTGTGTCACCTGCTGGTGGTCGTGCGCAGTCAATGAGAGAGCAATGGGCAGATGATATGTTTGGAAGCAAGAAACATTGTAACATTCTCATGTCAGTATAGAAGGGAAATCCGATACATATTCAGCTAAAAAAAAACTGTGTTCTCAGGCCCCACCACAACAAAAAATTCGCAACGTATTCGGAAGGAACAACCAAATATTTGTGACAACAAGGATGTAAATTTCACAGCTGTGTTATTAGGATGGTGATGACGATTAAAAATATTGATACCTCTCACGAGACACTTAATAAACAAAAAAGGTAGTGACAAGAAAAATTAATGTAAACCATTTCTTTTTGTTTATTTTATTTCTCCTTGTTGTATCAAAATGCAGGCAATCAATAACTTGCCTAAGTTTAGAATAGGTATAACACTAAAGTTTTAGGTAGGTACTTTATGTCAATAACACAGTTTGTAATTTTGATTTGTCAGAATATGCTAAAAATAAATTTTCCTCGAGGAGCCGCTTAAAAAATGGTGGTTGTCTTATATTAAGAGCTGTCTTATTTTACTTGGTAAATATGGTACACAAATGTGCTGTTAGGCAACAATTTTTGCAGCAATATGAACAACAATAAAGAAGTAACTTAGCAAAATCTTCACAACTTTTGTCCTACAGAAATGCACCTTCAAGTCTAGCGAGAAAATTCTGGAGGAAATTGTTCTGTCTACAGTACTTGGTTTTAGAAGGTGGCAGAAAACACGAGTCAAATTGTGTCGAAGAGACAGTTTTAAGGAAGGTATCTTACATTTTTATAACCAAAAGAAGCATTAGAATTAAAGTTGTCAAACAAAACTTGCATTCATAAACAATACAATGTGAACAAACACTGTCAGGGGGAGAGGCAGAGGCACAGGGAGTACTGTAAAACAAAAATTGTTGGTCTATGCAGAGCACTGGTGTACAGACTTGTAGTGTGTGACACTGTTCCATTCTTAAGTGAGAATGCCAGAGTGTACCCTGTTACTACATCCTCTGGGCATTTACAATGGTACTGCTACACTGGACAGGTGTTCAGTCTGCTTTGCTGGTTAATACAAGGTTAAGGAACTGGAAGTACAAGTGCAACTTTTTGGGGCTCTCATTTGCCTTAACTACCTCTTCATTGACTGTAATGACAATCTATATAGAGGTAAAATTTTTTGCAGGTGGAACTATACATTTCATGTACTGATCAGTAAGTTCTGCAAATATGAATGCCATCAAGCATGTCTGGAATGAATTGTGCAGACAAGCTGGAGCCAGTCACCCACAAGCAGTGACTTTTCCAGACCTCTACACAGTTCTTTCTCAGGAATGTGAATGATCTTCTATCTAATGGAGAGTATATTACACTGATTTCGGGGGGAGGGGGGGGGGGGGGGGGGACTGGAAGATTACAGGTAAATGAAAGTGTGAGATAAACACTGCAAATGTGAAATGCTGGTACAATGAGCAATGTAATCGCCAGAATGTTGAATGCAAGGAAGCAAACAAGCATGCATTACATTGTACAGGTGCCGGATGTCAGTTTGCAGGATGGAGTTCCATGTCTGTCAATAAAGCAACAGGTAATGCTGTTTGTGGAAGGTGCTGAAGTTGTCGCCTCTGACGATATTCCATGTGTGCACGACTGGAAACAGACCTGGTGATCGTGCGGGCCGAGGCAACGTGTTGACACAATGTAGAACATGTTGGGTCACAACAGCTGTACATGGGCAAGACTTTTCCTGTTGGGCACACCTCCTTGAATGCTGTTCACGAATGGCAGTACAACAGGTTGAATCACTGGACTGATGTATACATTTGCAGTCAGGATGCATGGGACAACCACAAGGGTGCTCTTGCTGTCATACAAAATTACACCTCAGACCACAGTATGTGTAGTGTGTCTATCATGCAGGTCCTCAACTGGCCTCCTCCTAATCAATAAACAGCCATCACTGGCACTGAAGCACAGCCAGTTTTCATCAGAAAAAACAATAGACCTCCACCCTGCCCTCCAATGAGCTCTCGCTTGACACTATTGAAGTCACATATGGCAGTGGTTTGGAGTCAGTGGACTGCACACTACAGGGTATCCAGCTCGGAGCTCTTTGAAGTAACAAAATTTTAACAGTCTGATATGTCACTGTGGTGCCAAATGCTGCTCATATTGTTGCTGCAGATGCATTACAGTGCACACGAGCCGTACACTGAACACAATGGTCTTTCCTTTCAGTAGTGCACTGTGGACGTCCAGGGTGCAGTCTTTTCGCAGCTGTACATTCTCATGACCACCACTGCCAGCAATCAAGTACATTGGTTTCAAACTCAGCAAGGTGTTGATGATGGTGTCTTTGTCGCCTCAAAGGCATTCTCGACAAACATCAAATCGCCGCATCCCATCTTGAAGGTTACTAACACTCATGATTGTAACAGCATGTATTTTAAGCAAGCCTGATTGGCATCATCATGTGACTGGTGTGAAATTTGAATAAAAATTTTTCACATGTAGAAACATGCCTACCATCTTTCATTTGTACTGCACAACTTCTTCCTGGTGTCGCAAATTTTTTTTTTTTTTTTCCATCAGTGTACGTCACCACCAAGAATGAGATTGTAGCTAGATATTATCTTACATCTGCATCTACAAACATACTCCGCAAGCAACTTATGGTGCATGACAGAGGGTACCATGTAACATTACCAGTCATTTCTTTCCTATTCCATTTGAAAATAGCTATTTTGTCAATGCAGAAGATATGTTCTGTATTTTTTTTACTTTCAATTCTTTCGTTTTTGTAATGCACATCCTAATTTCATAACTTTTATGATTATGGGTTTTGGACACTTTTACACCAAACAGCTCGCACATAATCTTTACTTCTTTCTGTAAACCTTTAGACATACAATACAGGAAATATACTCATTTCTTGACTGTGCTGTATTTTTGTACATCACCATACATACACCTGGCACTATTCAAACACTAAAACATATTTTCTAAAACTTACTTAATTTTTCTTTAAGCGCCTCATTTTCTTTGTTGATTATCCTCTCATCATCTCCCTCAGCATAGTCATTCCAAATTTTATAAATCTTCAATGAATGCCAAAACACTTCCTGCAAAAGAGGAAGATCAACACACAGATAATGAACAACTCTGTTTTATAACAAAAACATCTAAAGTACTCAAACTCACAGAAAGATACTGACGAGAAATTCCTCAGAAAACTACCCAGATTCACAAGCACCAAATGAAGAGGAACTGCTAGATAAATGTAACGGTTTCAGAGTAACTTAGCACAAAAATGTTAAGAAAAAATTATTTGATCATACAAAACATTTGGAAAACATAAAATTCTGGATCACTGGAAAACTGCATCAATACATTCACTATGTGAAAAGAGAGGCAGAACAGATGTTTATAATTACAGAGGGATTCTCTTCTACCTGCGTAATACACAATTCTACTCAATGTCTTCTGAAACTAAGCCAAGTGCCAACTGGAATCCAAATATCAAACAGGTTTTAGACCAAATAGATATTGCCAACAACAAATTTTAGTTCTGAAATTAATTCTCAGGCAACAAAATGTTGTAAAAAGAAAGCAGTTTATACCTCCCTAGATTTAAAAAAAGCTGATCACTCAGTGGACCATAATTATCTCTTCCAAATTCTGAAAGAATACGGCCTGAATTTTATACCACTGCAATTATAAGTTAAAAACTAAATGGCAAAAAAATTATAAATCTGGGGAACAGTTTTGGAAAATTTCGAATTTAAAACAGGAGTGAGATAAGGTGATGGACTTTCTCTATTACTTTTCAACTGTCTTAGAAAAAGTAAACCATGTGTTATGAAAATAGATCAGAGCTTAAAACTGGTTGTTTGGCTGATTTGGTGGAGGGAAACAAACAGTGATGTCACTGGTCCCAATGATATAGGATGGCAGAAATCGAGGAAGGAACAACACAAACAGCACTGTCCAGTCAAGGAGAAGAGAAAACATGCAAACAATGAGAGAAAAGGGGCATCAGGGCAGTACGAAAAGGGAAGAAAAAGAGGGGGTGGGTGGAAACGAGGGAAGCAGGGATGCCCCAGAAACACTACATGTAGTAGTGCACCCGCACCACCACCAACCCCTCCTGATACCCACACCATACCATTATCATGATACAAAGTGGCCAAAACCACGGGAAGAAGACACAAGACAAGAGGAAACAAAACAGCACAGCATATCAGATAAAATGTAGGGAAATGGTGAGGAGAACCTGCCTAGAGTAGAGTCCAGGTCAGGGCCTCCATAACCAATGTGTACGCTAACTGAGGGACTCAAATGCCAGAGGAAAATTCATGGACTTATACCTGAGAGTACAAACCACTTCTGCAAAGAAAACCAAGGACAGATGCAATCATGGGAGGGTCTGTCCCCTAGCACGAAGACAAGGAAGGGGGGAGGGCAAATTTAGTGAGAAGGGTCAAATGGTGGGGTCCAAGGGCAGTCCAGCAAAAAACAGATCATAATTAGCATAGCCCCACAACTGCAAAGGGGCAGGGTGGCTCACTGTGCAGTAAAAAACTATGGGTCAACCAAATATGGCCAATACAAAGATGGAAGAGGATGGTAGACTCCCCCCCCCCCCCCCCCCCCCCAGGAGAGGCAGAGGGGAGAAGGCCAAATTGTGGGAGTCTGCTTGATGGCATGAAGTTTATTACACAGGGGAGCAGCCTCCCAAGAGTTGGCCCCGACTGAGCAAAAATGGATTTGATGTAAAGCCACAAATCCGCCTCTGGAGGGGTCATGGAGAATGGGATGGGGGATAGGTGAACAATCATGGAGCTGTTATCCAAATGAGAAGTGAATGGACTGAAGCCAATTATGCCTCCAGGTCATCATCTGTCACAGACGACTGGGTGACATCCATAAATTAGATGTCAGACT
This sequence comes from Schistocerca serialis cubense, assembly GCF_023864345.2. Taxonomy (NCBI): domain Eukaryota; kingdom Metazoa; phylum Arthropoda; class Insecta; order Orthoptera; family Acrididae; genus Schistocerca; species Schistocerca serialis. The sequence continues at coordinate 246,665,813 of NC_064639.1, read as the reverse complement.
CAGGTTGCGAGGTGCGGGGGGTGGGGAGGGGTGGGGGTGGGGGGGGAGATGGAACCTCCAGGGACACCGGGTCAGCCTTGTCCTGGGACTTCTTCTTCTTCTTCTTCTTCTTCTTCTTCTTCTTCTGTTTCATAGGTTGAGGAGGACAGGGCACAGAGGGAGAGCAGACTCCTGAAAGATGCAGAACCGAAAGAGAGTGGGCAACCTTTTGGCGCACAGACTGTGTGTCCATGGCGGAGATGCGGTAGCATGTCTCTGGCCCGAGAGATGCCGAAGGGTGGGGTCCCACGAGGGAGCCCCAACACTGGCAGGTGTCGAAGAATGGGTGTACTTCTTCGGCCGGGGAGGGGAAGTGGCAACTGGAGAGAAGGGGGTGCGAACCACAGGGAAGGGGGAGAGGTGAGGGGTATGAGACTGAGATATGGAAAAGGGAGAAGGGAAAAAGGATGTAACAGAGGCAAAAGTAAAAGTCATTGACACAGCGTGGAGTTGGTCATATTTTTGACAACCCTCAGTGTAAGACAGACAACCCAGGAACTTATATTCTTGTACCTTTTTTTATTTCTTGTAAGCCAGGCAATCTGGTGAATAGGGAGAGTTACAGTCCTGTCAATTCACACACACGGACAGTGGAACACAGGGCTGCCCTCATGGAATGGGTATACACGGATCCGCCATACATGGGGAAGATGTGCCCGAAACGCGAGCACGAAAAGCACATCATGGGTGGCGGGCCGTATGGCTTCACGTCACGTATCAGTGCATTGTCCTTACAACCTTTTTGCACATGTCAAGTAAAATGAGTGCCCCATCATTCCACATTACTCTGGACTTCATCAGTTTCAATGATGAGGTCCAGATGAAAAATGACTCCCTGGACCATATTCAGCGACTGGTGAGATGTAATAGAAACCGAGACATCGACAAGATTATCACAAGCACGAAGAGCCGCAGATTGGGTGACAGAAGCAGCTCTGATCAACAGGGAATCCAACAGCATCTTATTGAAAGACTCCACTTTGCTAAACTTGTCTTTGATATTTTCCACAGAAAATAGTGGCTTTGTGGCAGTAAATGTGTCCTGTCTGTCCTAGAACAGACTAGTTAGCAGAGAAAGTGTTTCACTCCAAGCCGGCAAGCATGGCCCTCCTCCCAATTGTCTATTACCACTCGAAGAGATGGCCGTAGCAGAACGACCAGTGATTTGGAGTTTGACTGCTTCATGTGCGAAGCATCGCCCACTCCAAACAGGGGCTCTCCCCATGGGCACACTCAGCCACAGCAAGGACCGTCAGGCCAGCAGCCATGGCTGGAAGTTCTGATGCTCCAGAATGACAAGCAACCACTCCTAGCATACATGGGAAGGCAACAGCTCACATATCATAAGTGTTATCCCAGAGTTTTCTGGGGTCTCAACCAGATGGGCTCTAACAGCCCTACCACACAGTCTAGCTACATGTGCTGCTGACCAAGCAGGGCTGAGGGGGACTACGGCAGGGAAGGAAGAGGGGAAGGAAGGGAGTAGAGGAATCCACATTGCCTCACACTACAGACACAAAATTTGGAAGTGGAGGTCAAGCCATAAAGAGGACCAAAAACAGCAAGAAGGATGAAAGAGAAGAGGCAAGGGAAACAAAACCACAAGGAATACAGGAAACCAAGTAGATAGCTTGGTCAACATAAGTAAGGAAAACTGATGTAAATTGGGAAAGAAAACGGCAAGCAGCTTACAATAATAAAGCTCAGGAACCATCACCCACATGGGATGTATCCACACATCCATTTCTGCACCTGATACTTATTTAATGGTAACCAAATACAGTTAACAGTAGCCTGTGCCAGACTGTGATGCAAGAGATGAAAAAGAATGACAAATACATCACAATACCACCTTCAAACAATCTACGAGGGATATTCAAAAAGTAAGGGCCATTTACTTATATTTAAATATTGGTAGCTTGAACAAAGTTACACAAATACAGCATCATTTACCGACTATTTACACTGCAACAGAAGCCATTTTGATTCAGTAATCATTTAACAATGGGTGAAAATAAACAACAACGGTTCTGAAAATTATTGTTCCCACCAGCTGCGAAGTGTGTGCTGTAATCTGATTTCTGTGTGCAAAGGGAACTACTCAGATTTATCAGTTGTGCCTAGTGTACAGGTGCATATGGTGACCTGGTCGGACTGGAACGATATGGGTTAACCTTTAGGAGCCATTTAATTTATTAAGGCTCATCTTATAATGTTAATTTTGGTACCACAAAGAAGGGGGGCAGGAGATAGTGAGAGAGGAGGGGGGGAGGAGATAGTAATAGAGAAGGGGGGGATAGTGATAGAGAAGGGGGGGGGGGCGGGGGAGAGAAAATCACATTATTGTTAGCTGGAAGCTGAGGCCAGAGTGTGTCCAGCTTGGAACCGGTGCACCAGGTGGTGGACAGCAGTTAACACTATTTCTCCATGCTCTCTGCTGGCTAAAGAAGAGGTGACTTGTGAGCACATTACCAGCAGATCACATTCCACAGGAAAAAACAATCTTTGTGGAAGTAACAGTCCTACTCAACATGTACGCCACAATGAATTTTATATAAGCATTACAGGAGAATATCAAAATACAGTAATGAGTGAAGGAAAGATTAGACAACAAGGTTGAGACTTTAAAAATGGCTGTTCCAATGTGCACGACGAAAATTGAAATGGCATCTGCAGTACCCAAGCAGGTGAAATTGTGCAACTAATGGACAAAATAAATAATGAATAAAGCAATAGGAATGCGGGTAAGCTACTACAAACAGCACAGCGAACGCATTGTTGTGGCCAAGATAGACACAAAGCCCATGCCTATGACAGTAGTACAAGTCTACATGCCTACTAGCTCTGCAGATAACGAAGAAATTGAAGAAATGTATGATGAGATAAAAGAAATTATTCAGATAGTGAAGGGAGAAAAAAATTTAATAGTCATGGGTGACTGGAATTCGATAGTAGGAAAAGGAAGAGAAGGAAACGTAGTAGGTGAATATGGATTGGGGTTAAGAAATGAAAGAGGAAGCCGGCTGGTAGAATTTTGCACAGAGCATAAATTAATCATAGCTAACACTTGGTTCAAGAATCATAAAAGAAGGTTGTATACATGGAAGAATCCTGGAGATACTAGAAGGTATCAGATAGATTATATAATGGTAAGACAGAGATTTAGGAACCAGGTTTTACATTGTAAGACATTTCCAGGGGCAGATGTGGACTCTGACCACAATCTATTGGCTATGAACTGTAGATTAAAACTGAAGAAACTGCAAAAAGGTGGGAATTTAAGGGGATGGGACCTGGATAAACTGACTAAACCAGAGGTTGTACAGAGTTTCAGGGAGAGCATAAGGGAACAATTGACAGGAATGGGGGAAAGAAATACAGTAGAAGAGGAATGGGTAGCTCTGAGGGATGAAGTAGTGAAGGCAGCAGAGGATCAAGTAGGTAAAAAGAAGACTCGACTTAACTTAATTCCTTTGGCCCCTATGGGGGCATAGGGCATCCAGGAGAACTCGCCATTCGTCTCTGTCTTTGGCCATTTGCCTCAATTCTGCCCAGGTCTTGCCAACTCTTTTTGCTTCCCCTTCCACTGTCCTCTTCCATGTGCCCCTTGGTCTTCCTCTCTTCCTTGTTTCCTGGGGATTCCATTCCAATGCTTTTTTCTCGATGGCTCCATCTGGTTTTCTTAAGGTATGCCCCAACCATCCCCACTTCCTCTCTCGTATCTGGTCTTCTATAGGTATCTAGTTTGTTAATCGCCAGAGCTCCTCATTACATATTTTTTCTGGCCACCAGATATTCATGATGCATCGAAGACATCTATTTATGAAGCTTTGTAACTGGGAGGGCTAGTAGAAATCCTTGGGTGACAGAAGAAATATTGAATTTAATTGACGAAAGGAGGAAATATAAAAATGCAGTAAATGAAGCAGGCAAAAAGGAATACAAAAGTCTCAAAAATGAGATTGACAGGAAGTGCAAAATGGCTAAGCAGGCATGGCTAGAGGACAAATGTAAGGATGTTGAGGCTTATCTCACTAGGGGTAAGATAGATACTGCCTACAGGAAAATTAAAGAGACCTTTGGAGAAAAGAGAACCACTTGTATGAATATCAAGAGCTCAGATGGAAACCCAGTTCTAAGCAAAGAAGGGAAAGCAGAAAGGTGGAAGGAGTATATAGAGGGTCTATACAAGGGCAATGTACTTGAGGGCACTGTTCTAGAAATGGAAGAGGATGTAGATGAAGATGAAATGGGAGATATACTGCGTGAAGAGTTTGATAGAGCACTGAAAGACCTAAGTCGAAACAAGGTCCCGGGAGTAGACAACATTCCATTAGAACTACTGACAGCCTTAGGAGACCCAGTCCTGACAAAACTCTACCATCTGGTGAGCAAGATGTATGAGACAGGCAAAATACCCTCAGACTTCAAGAAGAATATAGTAATTCCAATCCCAAAGAAAGCAGGTGCTGACAGATGTGAAAATTACCGAACTATCAGTTTAATAAGTCACGGATGCAAAATACTAATGCAAATTCTTTACAGACGAATGGCAAAACTGGTAGAAGCCAACCTCGGGGAAGATCAGTTTGGATTCCGTAGAAATATGGGAACACGTGAGGCAATACTGACCCTACGACATAAAAGGGAAGCAGTAGTTGGGAAGGGAGTGAGACAGGGTTGTAGCCTCTCCCCGATGTTATTCAGTCTGTATATTGAGCAAACAGTAAAGGAAACAAAAGAAAAATTCGGAGTAGATATTAAAATCCATGGAGAAGAAATAAAAACTTTGAGGTTCGCCGATGACATTGTAATTCTGTCAGAGACAGCAAAGGACTTGGAAAAGCAGTTGAACGGTATGGATAGTGTCTTGAAAGGAGGATACAAGATGAACATCAACAAAAGCAAAACGAGGATAATGGAATGCAGTCAAAGTAAGTCGGGTGATGCTGAGGGAATTAGATTGGGAAATGAGACACTTAAAGTTGTAAAGGAGTTTTGCTATGTGGGGAGCAAAATAACTGATGATGGTCGAAGTAGAGAGGATATAAAATGTAGACTGGCAATGGCAAGGAGAGCGTTTCTGAAGAAGAGAAAATTGTTAACATCGAGTATAGATTTAAGTGTCAGGAAGTCGTTTCTGAAAGTATTTGTATGGAGTGTAGCCATGTATGGAAGGGAAACATGGACGATAATAGTTTGGACAAGAAGAGAATAGAAGCTTTTGAAATGTGGTGCTACAGAAGAATGATGAAGATTAGATGGGTAGATCACATAACTAATGAGGAGGCACTGTATAGAATTGGGGAGAAGAGGAGTTTGTGGCACAACTTGACTAGAAGAAGGGATCGGTTGGTAGGACATGTTCCAAGGCATCAAGGGATCACCAATTTAGCATTGGAGGGCAGCGTGGAGGGTAAAAATCATAGAGGAAGACCAAGAGATGAATACACTAAGCAGATTCAGAAGGATGTAGGCTGCAGTAGGTACTGGGAGATGAAGAAGCTTGCACAGGATAGAGTAGCAGGGAGAGCTGCATCAAACCAGTCTCAGGACTGAAGACCACAACACCACCACCAGCACCACCAGCACCACCACCACCACCACCACCACCACCACCAACAACAACAACAACAACAACGGACAAAAAGCTAAACTGGTCAACAAATGACAATTCATATTGAACTCCCAATTTTTACGGAAGTATTACGGAAAACCTTAGACATTGCAGCTTACGTGGAACATGGATTCCGAGAATGCTCACTGAACAACACAAAAAGTAAACATTGTCAAGTAGGCAAATGTTTTCACATGACTATTGACAAAGCAGAGATGACAATTTGTTTTCTCACATTTCATGAGTGATAATAGGTGGATACCCTACAACAATGCATAATCGAAACATCGGTTGATGCAATGACACAAGTCAACTTTAGGGGAGAGGTGGGAGGGATATTACTCACATTCAAAAACAATTGCTGCTATTTTCTGCAATGAAAAGTGCATTCTATTAGCTGATTTCATGGAACATGGGTCAACAACTACAATGAAGTGTGTACTGTGAAATGCTCATTCAACTGACACATGCCATTCTTAACAGACAGCACTGGGAACTGCCTTCTCCATGATAACATGCATTCCCACATCACTGCCTGCACCAAGTACAAGTTCCAGCAGTTGGCAACTTTTTGAATAATCCACCTTGCAGCTGCGACCTTGTAACTGCAGCTATTAACTCTTCATGCACTTGAAGCTACAGCTTGGAGCACAATAGATTGAAGATTAAGAGAACCTCCTGACAACCACTGTCAACCCTAATTACTAGGTAGGGGAACTACTGTCTAGCGCTGGGGAATGGAGGCAGCTTATTTAATGATAAGAAAAGTACTTACTAGGGAATGATCCAATCCGATGTGTCAAAACTAAATTTTTTATACAGGAAGAATACACTGAAAGAAACACAATGTCACAATTTTGGCTGTTATGATTCACTGCAAGTATTTTTTGAAAAATGTTGAAAATTGCAAAACTCTTAGCTCGCCAGACAGCTGGAGCAATGTACAACCCTACTGTAGATGCAGTAGACAGTGCATGCACAACACGGTAAGCACATAGCCTTGACTGATGGCACATCAGTAAATAGTTAACACAACTCTAAGCGATCTTAATTTGCAAAGCGAATTTCAGTTTTCATTCATAGTTTCTATGACATGATTGTTCACAGTTACTATTTGCTCGAGTCTGCAACTTATGTTTTATCCATAATAATTCACAGTTGCTTTTGCAGTATTATTAAGTGTTAACAATGAAGATAAAACTGAATGAATTTTCTTTGTGGTTTCTAGGCATATGCTTGCTTTTCAACATTGAAAAAAATAAAATATGAAGAATATGATATGTAATCGATATCATATACTTCTCCTGAAGATCTACATATGTATTATTTATTAGTTAATTTCTTGGACATCCTGTGAATGATGTCGACATTTCGTAAGAAAGTTTGGAAATATTACACAAAACAGTAAATAACTGATGATTACGTGAAATGTGGTTTGAACGATACTTAGTGAGCTAATTAAAATTCAGGGTAAAAATGCAGTACCTCCCTGTTCCACGGAAAACCTGGAGAGCAATACCTATCAGTCATAAACCTTTTGGTTAGACAAAGGGCGGACAAAATGCTTAAAAGTTAAGCTGCCCACAAAGCTGGTTTCCTTTTATAAAAACTGTATGTGAACTTTTTAATGGAAGAAAGAATTACAAGAAAGTACGAAATATGCACCAAAATGAAACATGCAAAAGTGCTGAAAAAAAATATTCTAATAATTTAGAACTGTTCATGAGAGTGAATTCACCATTGCCAATGGAAATCTGAGAGACAGCCCTCTAAAACGCATGTAGATGAACGTTACTGATTTCCAGGCTTCTTCAGCCTGGTTAAATGGATTCAGATAATTACACAGAAAAAGTCACAAAATTACAAAGTTTACTTCAAGTAAACAGGTACAACAGATGTCATTAATAGGCAGTACTATACACAAATTCGTAGCTTCATGTTAATCCCATAAAATGCTGTGTATAAAGGCAGTAAGGAATCACGTCAGAACTGTATGCAAATCGCACTTTAGGCAAATTATGGAGGGGCAAGAGAGAGAAAAAGAGAGAGAGAGAGAGAGAACTGTTTAGTTACAAAAATGTTGTAATCCATGTAGCAAAATCCAGAAAAAAGGGATAGAATAATTTCTGATGTTACATCCGAAAAGTCTTCTTACCATTGGCAGAAAATAATTCATTGCTTTTGTTGGACTCTTGGCCTGAACATAACAAGTCATTAGGGCATTGTCAGTCTGCATCGTCATGTTTTACGAATATGCAGAATAATGGCCACGACTATTTCTTACTCCATCCTAATTCTGTCTAAATGAAACTAGTTTTACTGTGGAGTGTCTGAATGCATTAATACTCTTCAGGTGTGCCTAGTGTAAGGAAAAAGCTTGTTTGCACCACTCATTACACACTTCGCATTTTTGTGATGACTAAAGAAAAGAAACAAGGAACTGCTTCATTGTTAGTAAGATATACATTATTCAAAAATTATCATGAGAACTATGCTACAGTAATTTTACGAAATATTTTATGCTAATGAATTAAAGTCCCGATTGATGGAAGTCATCTGTAATGTAACCTAATACGTTGCCTTGTTTTTGTTTCCCATGCCAGTCACTTGTTTAATAATTACATCCGCACAAGTTTAGCCCTCACTATTAACAGAAAGCCCTTAAAAAAATTAATGATGAGGCATATTTGATATACGAGGGCAGTTCAATAAGTAATGCAACACATTTTTTTTTCTGAAACAGGGGTTGTTTTATTCAGCATTGAAATACACCAGGTTATTCCCCAATCTTTTAGCTACACAACACTATTTTTCAACGTAATCTCCATTCAATGCTACGGCCTTACGTCACCTTGAAATGAGGGCCTGTATGCCTGCACGGTACCATTCCACTGGTCGATGTCGGAGCCAACGTCGAACTGCATCAATAACTTCTTCATCATCCGCGTAGTGCCTCCCACGGATTGCGTCCTTCATTGGGCCAAACATATGGAAATCCGACAGTGCGAGATCGGGGCTGTAGGGCGCATGAGGAAGAACAGTCCACTGAAGTTTTGTGAGCTCCTCTCGGGTGCGAAGACTTGTGTGAGGTCTTGCGTTGTCATGAAGAAGGAGAAGTTCGTTCAGATTTTTGTGCCTACGAACACGCTGAAGTTGTTTCTTCAATTTCTGAAGAGTAGCACAATACACTTCAGAGTTAATCGTTTGACTATGGGGAAGGACATCGAACAGAATAACCCCTTCAGCGTCCCAGAAGACTGTAACCATGACTTTACCGGCTGAGGGTATGGCTTTAAACTTTTTCTTGGTAGGGGAGTGGGTGTGGCGCCACTCCATTGATTGCCGTTTTGTTTCAGGTTCGAAGTGATGAACCCATGTTTCATCGTCTGTAACAATCTTTGACAAGAAATTGTCACCCTCAGCCACATGACGAGCAAGCAGTTCCGCACAGATGGTTCTCCTTTGCTCTTTATGGTGTTCGGTTAGACAACGAGGGACCCAGCGGGAACAAACCTTTGCATATCCCAACTGGTGAACAATTGTGACAGCACTACCAACAGAGATGTCAAGTTGAGCACTGACTTGTTTGATGGTGATCCGTCGATCATCTCGAACGAGTGTGTTCGCACGCTCCGCCATTGCAGGAGTCACAGCTGTGCACGGCCGGCCCGCACGCGGGAGATCAGACAGTCTTGCTTGACCTTGCGGCGATGATGACACACGCTTTGCCCAACGACTCACCGTGCTTTTGTCCACTGCCAGATCACCGTAGACATTCTGCAAGCGCCTATGAATATCTGAGATGCCCTGGTTTTCTGCCAAAAGAAACTCGATCACTGCCCGTTGTTTGCAACGCACATCCGTTACAGACACCATTTTAACAGCTCCGTACAGCGCTGCCACCTGTCGGAAGTCAATGAAACTATACGAGACGAAGCGGGAATGTTTGAAAATATTCCACAAGAAATTTCCGGTTTTTTCAACCAAAATTGGCCGAGAAAAAAAATGTGTTGCATTACTTATTGAACTGCCCTCGCAGTTTAAGTACTTACGATTCACGTGTGCACTTTGAACTTCATGCTATGTTCTTTTGAGACGGCAGTGTCTGATTATTTGCCGGATCGCACACTATGCACAAAGGGCTGTAGAAATTGCTGTTATACACAAACAGTTCTTCATGCGGTTAAACTGAGTAACTTAAAAAAAGTATATACCTGCTGTGCACCTTAGCAACTAAAATTCTGACAGTGCATTTCTTCCAATGTAGCCTCCCTGTGCGAAAAATTTCACGATTGTATTGGAATACCCTTGTTAGAAGTGAAAGGTGATTATGTTGGAAAGTGAAGCCATCCCGTAGCACACAAAAACTGCTAATAAAAACTTTTTCTAACAAACATAAGCTGGTTCACCCACGTGGAACCAACATCATCCTTCAGGAAGGAAAGAATGAGTGCTAAAGGACAGATATTAAGCCAAAAACTTTGTGGAATAATTAGTATGTGGAGGACTCCACATAACGAGGACACATTGGAATAGACTTTAATTTGCATTCAGGGTTTTTTTTGGTGGTGGTGTCTCAAGTTCTCCTCACTACCTTGGGAAACTTTCCACATAGTTCCGCAGAATACGCGACAATGAAAATGGTTCCACAAGTTGAAGACTATGATGACTTACTTTGTGTCTATAAAGCTAAACCCATTTTTCATGTTGTTCGAAGTATCTTAAGTAATGCCTAGTATTTTGAACAATGGTGAAAGCACAGAGAACCAATTTTCTAATTAGTGCTTGGCAAAGGCATTCACTGTTTCAACTTTGAATTTGTATTACTGCATCAATTATGAGCTTATTTACGTGTACAATTTATCATTATTGTGCCCTCCTCCCGCATGATAAATTTCTGTTTCTCCATCAAAATTCAAACCAGTCATCAATTTTACGTTACAGAATAACAAGTTTAATAGCTAAACATACTCACATTCTGAACTTCAAAGTCTTGATTATCACCACTGTCTGGGCATACCATTTCTGATACTTCAGACTTGTCAATTAAACTAACGTGGTCAACCAGAAAAACAAACATACTGAGAAGACTTGGCCAGGAGTTTTTTGTGTTCACTGAAATTAGATAAGATCATGATCATGATCTAATGAATTTAATACTGTGAATCTTAGTAAGTACTAGTCTACAAACTGCAGTAAAAGTAAAGAGTACAGCTACAATATTAATGACTAAGATCAACAGCATTCATCTACATAACAAATGAAAGATTATAGCCATAAAGTTAAGTATTAAAATCAGCATTGTTCTCTTTTACAGTCTAACAGTGAGTGTTATGTCAGACAATTGCACAGCTTTATTTTGAAATTTTTGAATTGTATGGCTTCAGCAGAGGGATGAAATTTTTAATAAATTCTGAGAGCATTCTTTTTTTTAGGAGTTCACTGTTCTTGCTAACCTGAGCCTTGTGATGTCCATGTTTGGTTTATTTGTGTTATTTATTTCCAAATAGCTTCCCTGGCAATACATACTTTAATGTGACACAGAATGACACTAATATACATGTTCACAACTGTTGGTATTGTGAACCTGGTAAAAAGACTGACAGAGCTGTAAGACCAGCCTTTCATATTATACGCACAAATTTTTATTTTTAAAATGTTGCTGATATGAGGGAATGTCTCCATACGAGTAAGCCATTTTAGTTACCTGACTGAAAGAACATGAAATATGTCATTTGGAGATGATAATTACTGATCACATCTTTGAAATATTTGTTGATATGTTATTGCAATTGACACCCATATGAATTCTTAAATATTTGAGGCATTTATTTTCTACATGATCAGATAAACCTAACAGAAACTGTTGAGGTTTGCCTGGACTACAAGCAAGTTTACTGGCTGCAAAGCAATTTAACGCATAGTCAAGTGTTTCACGATACGAAGTAAATAAAGCTGTATCATCAGCATAACAGACTGTTTATAAATAGAATATGGATAGATAAGATATGTACTCAACAAGCAGCGGCAGAAGAGAACGAACACGAAGGATATGGAAATGAACAAGCTTCCACATATAGTGGATCCTTATTATAGCAGGTATGAAGAGGAGGCATTAAGAAAAAGGACTGGTGAGGTTTAGGAAATGGGAAGAGTTACAGAAAAATCACACAAAACCCCAGGTCTGGGCAGACTTGCTGGATGGGATGAGAGACTGGGTGTTGTTGCCTACACTGCATGATACATGAAAGTCTCAGAACTTAAAGATGGATGACAGGGATATAAGCAAGACAGAGCTTACTGAAAAACATCACGAAAGAGCAGATAAAACAGAAATACATGATAGATAGGTAAGAGGGGCAGAGAAAATTAGACAGATCAGAAAATAAAGAATGCAGAAAAATACAAAGGAATACAGAAAAGTAATAGTTATTGAAAACAAACACTAGTGAGACCACTGAAATTCTCTTTGACAATGTTTTTCAGTAATCACTCAGGTTTTCAAATCTTGCCCTCTGCAGGCACTGACAACCAGTCTTTCTCTCTCACGCTATCCAGGAAGTTTCCCTTGACCCATGGTTCTGCGTGACTTTTATGTAACTCTTCCAATTTCCTAAATCTCGCTAAACCTTTTCCTTCATCCGTCTTCCTTTCTTTCAACATTTCTCCCAGAAAGAGCCCCTGGATCCAATAGCTCACGTTTTTCCACATATTTTGTTCATTTTCTCTTGCCACCATTTGGTGACAATTTCTTTTTTTTATTTATCCACATTATATACACATAACAGAGCGTGACACACAGAGATGCAGGGCATTGGTAGCCACAATGAAAGAGGGCAGACCTAAGGAGCAGAATACCAATTTTTAATAGCAAGGGGAAGCCACCATAGGTTGCTCTCTGACACAGTCTAAACTTCACTTGGGGAAAGGAGAGCGAGAATAGAGGGATACATTTTGTATTAGATGCCAACAATCCACGTGAGGTGGTGTAGTTGTTAGCTCACTGGACTCACGTTCCTTTGAAAAGGCACAGTTGGTTTCCTTTCCTGTCCTGAGCTTGTGGCCTTTTTCAAATGACCTGTGTCAGTGAGACATTAAAGGTTATCTTCCTTCCTTTTTGCCAACACTCAATAATTTGAGAGGAAATGACAGGCAAAGTTTTGACACTTCATTATTTTGTGCGTGCAGCATTAAACCAAGCAAACTGGTAACACAGTGGCTAAGAGCGTACTTTTGAATTTTTGTTTTTCTTGCACAAACTCAATCTTACATGTATATTATAGAACAATAATAATACAGACTTTAAGAATATTCAAACATACTTGTGTGAAGAGATGACTTCTGAATGTTTACTGGATATGAAAGTGCCCTCATGCATTGCGGTAGTTCATCTACGTAATTTTTAGTGTCCAAGTTTGTGTCCTTGAATAACAACTTAAGTAAGAAATTGAACATCTCTACATAGGTTGCAACTGACAAAGGTTGTGAACCAAATGTTGACCAACGAATGTTTAGGTTTGAATTCTGCTGAAAATAATTGCGCACCTGAAGAGAAAAAAATAAAGTGACAATGTTTGCATTTGTAAATGATGGCAATAATAAGCAGTAATTGCCATAGTTTACATCCTTCTGCACATACTTGTACAGTTTACCTTGTTCACTGCATATCTTTGGAATTCTCTGTCTGCAGTAGGGAACTGCACATTCCCTAAGAATTTTCTTGCACTGGTACCTCTAGAAATGGAAAAAGAAATGTTTACTATAGCAAATCAGTTTTTCTATTTTTATTTGAAAGTAAGGAAATTTTAATTGAAAGAGTACAGTCAAACTTTGGCTGTTACACAGTTTACTACATAAGAGTTAATCATTGTAACCATGGCAAAACATTGTAACTGAAAAATTATCAATTTTGAATCATGTTTCTGCCCAGTGAGAAATGTATCCCATAAAAGATGAAAAGCCCTGTATCGCAAGACAGGCATGCTTAGCTCTTCTACAGCAAAGCATCGAAACTTTTCCTCTTGTACCATTCAAATCTTAAGGTACAAAACCTTGTTATATCAGAAGAATGGTACTGCTTGGAAATTTAGCACACTTTTTTTCATTATTAAGCCAATTAAATGTGATAATATATATTGGTCAGGATGCTCCGTCTAGGTTGTTCATCCTGCCTAGTGCATTTCTTCCCGTTTCACGCCACTTTTAGTGACTGGTGTGTCTGGTTGCGCCAGTGTAACAGTTAAGTAGTTTGTTGGTGATATTTGTAATATTCTTTGCATAATTTTACAGTGTTATAGTGTTGTTATCAATATGCTGAAAGTTATTAACTGTGTGGGTTATTAGTTAATATGTGCAGAGGATTAAATAGCATATATAAAAATGGTAAGTACACAAATATTGAAGTAAACAATTTCAATACAAAAACAACAAAAGTGTAAGCCTATTATGAAAGAAAACTCACCAAAATAAGGTTAGCTTAGATCCGAACTATGATTCTTTCTCCACCTTATGTTACGTTACCGCATCAATGGCCCACTAGTAGGTAGTACTTGATGGTTATAATTAAGGTGCAGGTACATTGACTCAGTGCGGTCTATAATTATCCATAGCAGCAAAACTTGGTACATATGCTAATGCATTAATGAGGAGCTGATTTATTATGGAAAAATTTAGTTTCAAATTTGGCCACCAGGTGAAAATTTGGAGCTTTACAGCATCTAGTCAATGTCTCCAGTGATCACATTGAACAACTTGTGTAAGTGTCAGTTAATAATTTTAAAATGTCCTTCTTACTTGCTTCACCTTTTCGTCCATGTCCCATTCCTAATCCACTACACAGGGAAACATTTCCACACCTCTTTCTTGCATTCACAGTGCCAGATTTGCACCTAGTGACTAAATATCCAGCACACGGTGGATCGATATTAACACATTAAAAGACCTACCAAGTTTTGCTGCCATATGATAATTGCAGTCCACACTGGGCCTCTGTGAGTAGCTGTATTTTAACAAACCAGTATATAAATTTTACAGCCAATCAGCGAATTCTATGGAGGTTTCTCTCAATATTGTCAGAAGCTTGAAATGTACTGCTATCATCATTATCATTAGCAAATAAATTTTCTGATTCTCATAACTAAAATGTAAGTAATTCAGAATGCAGGGATGTCATGCCCAATTATAAGCGGAAGTTTTTCTCCCCAAAATCAACACTCAAAAAATACAGTAGTCTTACATTCACAAATTAAACTACTACTGCTGAGGTCAATGTTTTTAAATTGTGTAACATATTAATATAGAGGTCATCCTATATTTATCAAAGAAGCTTTTGCAACTGAGATCACAAATATTTATTCTGAAGAATTCAGAAAGGTCACATAGTGTTACAAAACTGCTGACCCCAGTGATGGCACTCCTGTCGCTGGTGCAATCATGATTTGTTTTAATGTATTAGTATTTAATAGATATAATTCTTTCTTTCAATTCCGATTTTTATATTTAGCTTTGTGCGAGACGAGCAAGTGGCCAACTGGTGTTCGCCCATCGCATAACAAACTGGCTGCTGTTGCTCCTGCCATGCGCAAACCAAACAGATTGAGAGGATGCGCTATGACACCACATTAACCTCCTTGCGCTGCATAAACACTGTTCTTTATAACAAAGAAATATTGTTAGTAGTTTTTTGGTATTGATCAGAGAACATTAATGCACAATAATTAGCTCTGCTGAGCAAAATGTAACATCGCTTTTACCAAAATACACTGACGGAAAATAAAAAAAATCTTAACACCAAAAATAATTAATGTACAGTAATGAAATTTTGGGAGTATATTTTTCTAGGTAAAAATCAAACAATGAAAACTCCAGGATGGAATGTAACAATATTATGAGAAGGAAAGTTGATACTCACCATATAGCAGAGATGCTGAGTCGCAGATAGGCACAACAAAAAGACTTTCACAATTCAAACCTCCTGCCATTCGCCTTCGTCAACAATAGACACACACATGTCTGAATGTGGTTGTTTCAGTTGCCTGAGACTACAGTCGTGTGTGTGAGTTGCGTTTGCGTGAATTGTGAAAGTATTTTTCTAGGTAACATATCTAAGTGATTAACATTGCAAGATCAGAGGTTAATGTAAGTGTGTGATAAACCATAGCAAATGTACAATGCTGGTACATTATTGACCGATTTAACAGCCAGAATGCTGAATGCAAGCGTGCTAACGTGCATTCATTTTGTTGTACTGATGCCAGATGTCAGTTTGTGGGATGGAGTTCCATGCCTGTTGCACTTGGTCGGTCAACACAGGGATGGTTAATGACGGTTGTGGATGACGCTGGAGTTGTCATCTGATGATGTCCTGTAAGTGCTCCACTGATCTGGTGATCAGGCAGGCCAAGGCAACATGCTGACACTCTGTAGAATATGTTGGGTTATAACAGCAGAATGTGGGCTAGTGTTAGCCTGTTGGAGAAGACCACCTGGGATGCTATTCATGAATGTTAGCACAACAGGCTAAATCACCAGACCGATGTACGATTTTGCAGTCAGGGTGCATGGGATAACTTACAGCATGTATTTACAGCAAATCTGATTTCTATCTTGATAGTGGCACTACCAGTACCACTCTTGTGCGAATGGCGCGAGATTTTGGATAGACATCTTTCGGCTGTAGAAACACGCCTACCAACTTTTATTTATGTCGCACAACTACTTCCTGGTGTTTCCATGTGAGGATGTCACATAATGGAGGGCAAATGGTGAAATTTATGAACTAACGATCAACAATATTGTAGAAATGGTTGTGCAGGAGAAGTAACACAATAGGAGAAGGGTGGTAGGGGGAGGAGGGGGTGAGGGGGAGGAGTGGTGGAGGAGGAGGAGGAGGAGGAGGAGGAGGAGGAGGAGATATCCTATCCCACATTTGGAAGGGCTCATGACAATTTAGGCAGTGCTGCAATATAGTAGTGAGCAGGAGAATGCAACACCAACTGATATTATCTGCTTGTGTAATTGGAGGGCTGTTGCAGCACAGAGCAGGACTAAAGGAGGGGAAACCGTCATCTCTCAAAGACTTTTTAATATCCTCAAACCTGTAAGTTTCATTTCTTTTTGTTAGGCTTGGCTTTTCACATGTGTGTAATCATACATTCATACTTTACAATGCACACTGTTTTATGTTTACTGTCATAATGTTTAATGGGTGCAGTATGTACATAACAAGTACTTATAACTGGCATGTATTACGTAAGAAGTCAGAAAACGTTAATAAAATTGGGTTATGGTATAACAAAAAATATGTTTTGAATGGTGCAGTTGGGGTCAGAAGAGAGAATTCATAAAACTCTGGTTTATACAGCTTGACTTTCCACCACATTAGGCCGGATAGTCCAGAATATACTCTTTCTTATCTCTCATCGATTTGATACAACTACACAAAACTGTCATTACAGCTAATATCACTGATGATGGTGGTGGTGGTGGTGGTGGTGGTGGTGGTGATGACTATAATTAAAAATAATACCCCAGACGATTAGCTTTGATAGTAAGCAAAGACAGAACTGAAAATATAAATTAATGTGATTATTTTTTTCTTTACTTTCTCTCTTTTCGTATTGCATTGTATTTTGCATGCAGACAATCAGCAATGGCACAAGTTAGAATAAGTATAATGTTAATGTTTAAGGCAGATACCTTATACCAATGAGGGAATGTATTCGCAAATTGTGAATACGGTATCACCACAGCTATACAATTAACTGGAAACAAATAAAAACTTGTGCCAGACTGGGACTTAACCCAAATTTCCCACTTTACATGAGTAGTTGCCTTAACCATTTCAGCTATCTGAGCACGCTTCACAGACAAACTCAAATCTCTGTACATCCCAATGTCTGCTACCCATAATGCTCACACCATTATGTAATCCCTGCACAGGGAGAGAACTTAGTTTTCTTATCAGACTGCCTTGGCTCTTGCATGAAAGTTTACTGTAGTGTCTGTAATTGATAATGTCTGTGAAGTTTGATGCAATGAAGTGCTTAAGGCAGCCATTCACATAAAGTGCGAAATCTGGGTTTGAGTTCCAGTCCAGCACAAATTTTCCATTTGTAAACTGTATAGCTGTGGTGTTACCATATTTGCAATTTGTGAATACATTTTCACATTTAATACCGCTATAAATTGTCAGCAGTGCCCTTTCCTTTGAACTTTACAGACACTGCACTAATGTGTTATACCAATGAAATAGTTCGTAATTTTGTTTAGTCAGAATATGAAGATAGGTAGAAAGAAAGAAAGAAAGAAAGAGGGGGAATGTCATCTTGTACTCAGGTAAATACAGTATTTTTATGCTCAGTCCAACTGGACTAACATTATTTTCACCAGCGAATGAACCTTTGGTATCTACTAAGTCAAATGTAAGTAATTCAGAAGGCAATAATTTTATAGAATTCGGTACAAGTTATGAGTGTAGAACAGCAGACAAATTTGAAGACTCAGAAGTAGGTGATCTGAACCCAACAAGAAAAATGGAGGAAGTGAGAGAGAGAGAGAGAGAGAGAGAGAGAGAGAGAGAGAGAGAGAGAGAGCATCAGAAAAAATGACCATTTACAATCAGTTGCAGGTGCTGGAAACGAAGTGGTATTAAATAATCTGAATCAAACAAAAGCAAAGCAGTACAACTGAACATCCTGTCTGGAACAATGCTGTGAAGTGACAACCTTTGAATGAAGACAATGAAACAACAAGAAAGCATGGCAATAAAGTGGAGCAGACACTCATGTATGGAAAAGAAATGAAGCTAAAGTTTCCACAATGAAAGACAAGCAATACAAAAGTATTGTGGCCAAGAAAAAGGAGAACAAATTGAAATAAAAGCAGAACCTAGTGAAATGGGTCCACAGTGCTTATTGAAATTCTGTTGCAAATCAAAGAACAAGAGAATGTGTTCAATATCTGAGGAGAACACTAGTCTAACATTTCATACATCCTTGCCAAATATGAATAGTGAACAACAGAAAGTGTGTGTTGCTACCTTAGGTCATACAAACAACTAATGCAGGAGAATCAAGAAGAAAATGTAATCTACAGTGCAGTTTGAAAGTACAAGATGATGTGTCACATATGTAAAGAAATGTTTCTTTCATCTCTAGGAACTGGTGAATGGTCAGTCAGCAGATGGGTTAAACATAGTAAAGAATAAAGCAATGGGAAGAAGACAGTAATGAACTGGAATAATATGTATGTAAATTTTTAAATAAAATTTTCAAGTTTCCATCACACTACTGCCAAGCACCTACTTCCAAGATTTATTTGGAGCCACATTTTTTATCATTTGGTGAATTGTAAAGAGCGTTCAAAAGTAATTGTGTAGTATTGAACTAATTGCTGGAAAGCGTTCCTTTGTAAATAAAATAAAATAAAAGTGCTTTATTCTGCCCACAGAAATACAAATGTGATGTGTTTTTCTTAAGAGTTACATAATGTTTCAGACAGCCAGTACAATGCTTACCAGACGCAGGGAGAGAGGGCAAGACAGGAGAAGTCAAATGATACAGAAAGACAAACAGAATGCTCTCTTCCAGGCTAATTATTTTGAGTGTTCTCCAAGTTCTGTATTGAATTATATCAGTTTGTCTGGGGAATCCTTCAACCCTTCTGCCAGAGGAAGAAGCCACTGGCTGCGAAAGCTCGCACATTCCCTTAACTTTCGTATGTTTTTTCCATGCTGCCACTTGTTGAGTAGATTTTTAATCTATCCAATTATATTGTATTTTGAAAAATTAATTATTTTTGTTGTTATATTACCAAACAATCATGAATAATATAAAAATCTGTACACTGGGCCATTTGGAATTTCAGCACAGAAGTATCATGATTTAATGTCTCCAAAGTCAACTACCCAAGAGAGAATGATGTTTTTATGAAGCTCTTCTTTACAAATAATGTCAAGTAAATTGTGGGTAGCTACCGTGAACTGAACATATTTAATAATAACCCAAATTTACAGGACTAGACTCATTTGTGACTAACCTCACATAATATTTTCTGGCAGCACATAGGAACACAACTGTACGAATGCTGCTCATCGACTGGCATTGCAATTTTGATGAAACTTGTTGCAGCTTATAGTCAAACTATAGCTGTATACTATACATCACCACACACAGTTCCTAAATAAAGCAGGTATTCTTTATTGTTTCATGAAGTTTTGCATCCATCATCAGATTCCACCTCCGACATGAATTTATACAAATTTAAACTCTCTTCACGACAACAGAATGTGAAATTTTTATACTTTTAAGTTGTGTAAGACTGTTAGCACACATAATTGTACAGAGAAATTAATTTAACAAATTTCAAAAGATACAATTCTTGCTCTCAAAATGATGATATGGAAGAAACAACCTGAGAAAATATATTCAGTTTCACTTATAGTCATAACACAAGTCTGTCAGTTGCATCAAGTGTTTTGATATCTTATCTATTTATGGTCTCCAAAGCGAAACAAACACATATAGTAAGTTAATTGAACAAGTTAATCTATAGCTAACTGGGAAACTGGTAGTTAATAACACAACACTAGACGGACTGTGATATGTCCAAACTGGAGGAAGTAAGATACTACAAGAAGATTAACTGGAAGGAATTCTACCACATGGCAGATACCAGTTATTCTTTAACAGGTCAATCTCACAGAGGCAATAAAACTTATTCAGACTTAATTTTCTTTTCCTGTCAAAGTATTATGTATTCTAAAATGAAAATAAAACATTCAGTGCAAGTATATCGATAATCGTTACCTAAAATAGAATCTGCACAAACTTGAAGACACATTAAAGGGCATGAAAGTAACTATTCTTTCCATAAAGCCTCTGATGGCTCCACAATTTTAACCTCAGCTCGTACTTGTCTTTATCCATGGAAAAAAATAAACACAGAAAACAACTATATTCCCCATATTATTACAAGGCTTTCAGTTTCTACAGACCAAGAATTCATCTCTGCAACTTTCAGAAAGTTTATTCCTTCTTTCCAGACAGAAAAAAGATATTTGCAATGTATGAACAAACAATATAGTTGTTAAACAAGTACAGGACATCATGCTATAGAAACCTGTCTTCCTGAAACATCATTGGGTCAAGTTAAGGGAAATACACTTGTTCAACATTCTCATACACTGTCAGGAGGAGGTCTATCAATCCAGTTTCCAATATGTGCCTTAAAATTTTCTCTACAGCTATAATTCTGTCGCTTTCAGTATTGAAATATGATGTCCTTTTAAACAGTTTGAAGCAGAAAACACGAGTCAAGAACAGGGTTAACAGAGGGTGGGAAGCCACTCTTAACCAAAAGTTCACCTACTGCAATATGAAGCCACACTACACTCATCTTCAGTAAAAAAAAAAATCACTTTGAGTGACTAGTGAACGGACTTTCATATTCACAGGACATGTACATTAGTACGTTCTGCAGAAATGATTAGCATCTCAGTCATCTCAGTCACCTCAGTTCAGCATGTGTCCTGTTGCCTAGTAGGCACAGGGTCTGTCATCAGCTCTGATAACTGATTCCATGCACGATGGCACTGATGCGAATAAGGCATGAATGGTGTCCTGTGGTATAGTCATCCATGCTGCATTCACCTGATTCCAAAGTTCATCTGTGGTGGTTGGCATTGGGTCACAGTGCTGCAAACATGGTTTCACCTTATCCCACACATTTTCGATTGATGACAAGTCTGGTGATCTGGCAAGCCAGGGCAAAAGGCTGATACCCTGTGACACCAAGGAGGCATGTGTTTGTGCAGCAACATGTGGTCATGCTCTGTCTTGCTGAAAAGTGGTATCTGTATTGTTGTGCAGAAAAGGTATGGCTACGAGTCACAAGATGCAATTCACATAGGTCACACTGGTCACAGTGCCCTGGACACAGATCAACTGCGAAGGCCTCGAGCTGGCGCTGTATGTCTCGTGTGAATGGAGTCCCTGTGATGCAGCTCCCCACCTGTGGCGAACCAAAATGCACCCATCATTTTCAAACAGACAGAACCTGGGTTCATCAGAAAACACTACCTGATGCCATTCCTGTCCCCAGGGACATCGTTCCATACACCATCACACATTTGTTAAAGGTAGGCGGATAAGTGGACGATGCACACATAACCGTGCCGTAATGAACAGCAATTGTCTGTCACCCCTGATGGTGTAAAATCTATTACACTGTTCCACTGTTGTGCCAGAGCCAAGAAGAATGCAGATCTGTCCTGCAGTGTCATTCAGATGAGGTGTCGATCTTCTGGGGGGTGATCTGGGTGGTTCGATCTGTCCCATCTCGTTGCGTTCTATGGCCTTCAGGGAACCATTCGGCACACACCTGTTGCACTGCCGAAACATTTGTTCCACGTGAGCAGCAATTTCTCAGATGGATGCATCACATTCCCTCATGCCAACAATGTGCCCTCTCTCAAACCCACTGATCTGACGTGCATAAGTCTGTGAGGAATCTGCTCAAGTCACATTGATCCTTTACCTTTGGTTCAAAGCAACAACAAGAGCTGCAGGCACATTTTACCGGTAGGTGTTGTGTTGCGATACTAATGTTGATCTTGAACCTGTGGGCCGACATGGTTCAAATTCTAATCATCTCTGTACAACATACTAATGTACATATCCTGTGAACATGGATGTTCTACCTCTAGTAGTTCAAGGAGTTTTGTTTTTCTGAACATGAGAGTATTTTGTGTTGGAATACACTTGGAATGAGTTCTCTCTGGCTTTCCACATATATATATATATGGAGACCCATAATTTAAGTCTGAAGACTCATTTCTCATTGTCAGTCTTAGCAATCAAGCAACATTATAGTGCAATGTTGTAGTCACAGGTGAATGTACAGGGGTGGGAAAAAATATGTGTATCACAAACAGTACATTACTGTACTATTAAGCACTGTAATGTACTGTTTATGATACCCATATTTTATGGTGCCATAAAACAGTTGGTGTTCAAAATAGCTTCTAGTTTTCTCAGAATGGATAAATGCTGGTCCTGTATGGTTTTCAAGGGAATCTTACATCATCTCATGCAAAACAATTGCAAGTTCAGGTAAGATGACGGAGGTAGATGGTGATCACGCATCCTTTTCTTCAAAGTAGACCACAAGGCTCAATAACATTGAAATCCGGTTACTGTGAGACCCGGGTGATACAATTCATTCCCATAACTCACAAAACAAGTCTTGGACGATGCAAGCAACTGTTCATCACCACTGGGGAACGAATGTTGTTCCATGGGAGAGGTGCATCCCTCATCAGCCAAAAAGTCCCATAATACTTGCCAGTTATGTGGCCTTATGGAGTAACCATGGGAACCATGAAATACTACAATATGGCTGACTATATCACCACCAAACCTCTGACATGATTCATTCTTGGGGCGAAACTCTACCACAAGTTGGAAACAGTGTGAAAAAAGACCTCATCTGACCAAATGACATTCTTCCTCTACTCCATAGTCCCCATTTATGGCTTCAGCACCATGTTTTCCTGTTATGGGTATTTGCATCACCAATTGGTTTTGGAATTCCAGATCACCCTGCAATTCCGTGCTTAAGGAACTCTCTTCGTGTTTTGGTACTGACAGGGTTTGCGAGTGCAACATTCAGTTCTGCAGTGACTTTTGTATCTGTTGTCCTATTATTTTGTCCTCTTCAATGACCAGCCATCATGCAATCAATAAACATTTTCATCTGCATTGTGACCTAGCTGATGATGTTTTTCTGCTTTTCTTGTATGCAGAATAAATCTTTGATAAGGTGCCTCTTGAAACACTGAACACTTTAGCTACCTTGGTTACGGAAGTGCCCATCACACGAGCACTAACAGTCTGCCCATGGTTGAATGCACTGAACTCTGTTTCATGTAGTTGCGAGTGCATTATGTCACTTTCTGGCCACAACTAACAATTGTAATGTATTGAGAACATTGCACAGGTGCCGTTCATAGTCAAATACAAAAGTGCAACCTGCACAGTACGCTGGCATCTGAATTTATGTTCAAATATGCATTTCTCGCAGTGTTTCCGTATTTTTCTCCAACCCCTGTAACTTTTCATTTTGTAGTGTTGCATTAATGTCCTTCGTGCTAAAATGAGTGAAGTAGTTTTTCCATTTATCATGACCACTACACACAATCTCTTCTCAAAAACTAATTTGGTACTCAATCTGAGGGCTACTTTTATAGACAATCATTATACAGCAAACACATAATCACTGCAATGCATGAAGCAAGAAGAGTTTCTTGCTCCCTTTGTAGCAATCTGCTTGGACACAGTGTAATTTACAGTGCTTCTTGCAACTCTTAAATATCATTGAAGAAAGAATACAAAAATGGTACAGATTACAAAGACTACTAAAGACTTGTTTGGTGATTTAAGATGTGTGCTTTTCAAGGAAATATTGTTACTGGCAATCTATTACGTACAATTTCTTTTTGGTACAATGTTTGTAACAGCACTCATTGACTCATTGACACTGGCACTGGATTTTTTTCTGGCTTCCTAATGAATTGCTTCTAAAAGTTGCTAACATAATTTCAATTACACATCTGAAAATGACTCAGCATTTGCGGAATTAAAGTAGCACATGTTCTTGAAATGTTTAAATGATCCAAATGATATTTCCCTCCAATGTACAGGGTGTCCATAATGCTCTGGAACCCCTAGGTCAAAACCTGTCTTACACAGAGATCTATGCATCTCCATGTTCTTCCTCAACACTTTTGTGCAATTGTCATTAGTCTTATGCTGACTACTCACAATGAGTCGTCTGCCATGATAAGCTCCAGGCTTTATGGTGGCCATTTCATGGGGCTGGAGATGTTGCTGAACCTAATCCAAACTAGCAGCACTGAAATAGTCAATCAAGGACCTCATGCACTTTAATAGTAAAGAGTCCTGAAGCTCCACCCTGCTGTAACCTACACAGGATCCGAGCTTCTCTCGTCCTCGAGCCGAATTATTAACCACATTTGCAACATGTCCAAATACTAATTGCCATTCACAAGCTCTTAAAAAAAAAAGATCCGAACAGATATTGCAGCGACATCCTGGCCCATATGATAACTTGAGGTGGGTTCTTTTCCAATTCCTGCACATAACCGGGTTTCCCTTACACAAGAAAACCACATTTCTATTGTGTGAACTGCAGTGTATTGCACATCGTTAAGAAAATAAACATACTAGTGAACCACGGTATAGGAAAATTATGCTGACAAAGCATGGTATGCTGAAACTAACAGGTTCATGATGTCAGATAAATCATTCAAAACTATCAATCTGAATCCTTTCACTTTAAAATCTTTTTTTTTTAATGGTTTAATTCATTTCTGACTGTGGTTCTCAAAATTAATCTGCTCTTCTAGGAAGGCATTTCATGGGACACGGCTCAATTGATTTAACTCCAAACGTAGATCCATTATAGCTTTTGTTAGATATCTTTGTATTTCTGAAGCATTTTCTTCAATAGAAAAGGAAAATAAAATCTTGTTCTCACTTTTATGCCATCACAAACTTTTGAGGTATCTCTATGTATGTTAATTTAATGAAGATTTATGTAATGGTAAATGTAACTCATTTTTTCAAGTCTAACAGAGCAGTGTTTCATCGTTTTGTATTGGCATTAGATAGTTTTTCTCCTACACATGTTCAGAGGGAGTCTGACAGTCTGTAAATGTAAGTGTGATGAACCTAAGTTAACCTTTAGAAACTTGCCACTCTTATTGTGCCTGGTTGAAACTGCAAGATGATCACCACTACATCAGTCTCACTTAAAATAAACGCCTACTGAAAGCAGTTTAAATATCTGCAATGTCAACTGCATCATTGATCAATTCATAGCATTTACCATACCATCAACTGAGTCTAAAATTGGACTTCAAATTAGGCTAACAGATCAGTAACTTTACACATCGTGTCACGTACATCAGGATTAACATGAATGTACAACATGTAAGTGATCAACTGAGTAGTGAGTTGAAGGGACCTACAAAGATGAGTGGCAATGTGTAGATGAAATAATCATACCAAATCCTGGAAAGAACATGTTTGACTGCAATCAGCTAATAGTGGAACAAAACTGTGTCTGGCATCTAGTAGACCACCAATAAGAAACCAAATGAGTTGATGTCAATCCAACTGACATATCAGCAAGTCTGAAGGGTGTTCAGCTAATTGGAAGCCATCTGATGCAAACAAAGAACGAGGCATCCGAAAACCTAATGTATATTTCTGTTCAAAAGTGATAATGTTTTTAAACATGAGTAATGACACACACATGGGTAATATGGGATGCAGAAGGGAGCAAGTGAAGAAAGAAGACGGCAGTAAAATGTGAACTTTGTAATGAGAGTGGCATAAAATCTGAGTCAACCTTATATCTGAGAGTTAACTTTATATGGTAGTCATGCATTTAGTTCAACACACTCTGGGCTACAAATTAACACCATTATCACTTAGCTGAATGTATTCTTTAATATATTTTTAATAGTTCGAAGTTATCAGCCACAAATTTTTTTAAAAAATTTCAATTTTTGAACAGTAGTTTTCCAAAGAAAGATTAATTTCTCAGCTTTAATATGTTTTCTGCTATTACGCTGTATAATATAGTTACTTTTTATAGAGTATCAAGGGTAAGCAATTTACACTTAAAAAAACTACACTATTTTTAAAAAATGGATTTTTTTTAAAAAAATTTCCATTTTGTGGCATGCAATATCTTTGTTGGGGGACTAGATAAAAATCTGAAAATTTCACAGTTAATAGACCTTTATGATATCAAACTTCAGTATAAATTTCAACTTTGAGATTATTCAATTCGAAGTTATGGAAAAAAGATTACAATCACAAGTCAAAAATACGTTTTTTAACATCTGCTATATCTGGTAGGCTAATCAAATAAAGTAGACCAATTGCATCGTGTAACACACCACATTACACTAGCTAATGATTATTTGTCGAAACAATGCTGTGGTGATTGTTTCAGCAGGCTAAGAATTGCATCTGCAAGCCTATACAAGTCTGATTGTTGTCTTCCCTCTTACACCAACAACTGTCTACTCACACTTATTTAGCTAGAAGTTATTGAAGTATGCAGTTGAAAAATAGTGTTTCAGTGTTCAGTTGGTGTTATTATTAATGAAGCATGTCATAAAAGTGTGTATGGATTGTATACTAAAGACATTACTTTAATCAAAGATTACAGGGAAGAAGAAAAAGTGTTGTTTTACTTACGAGTCGGCCTGGAGGTCAAATCAACATGCAAGTACCATGAAATGAAATACTTAAAAAAATGTCATCACCTTTTTGGTCAGTCTTGCATGGACCCTTTGGAGAAACATAAGAAACCTATAACAAACGGTCTGCGAGAAATAATACAGGTTGTGAAATCCTGGGTATATCGCCTGTTAGTAAAATTAGAAAACTAAGTCAAGATAAAAGACCAAGTGCCTTGAATACAAAATTGAGAAAGTGGCAACTACAGTCAAAAAGAATTTGGAAGTTTCATTTCAAAATACAATTTGTACTAAAACAGATGAAAGTTTTAAAACTTCATCAACCAAATATGATTTTTTGATAGAAAAACTAAAAACTAAATGCAGTACTTCAAACAAAGAGGATAAAATTAAGATTATCAGTTTACTGCCGAATTCTTGGAGTCCAGCAAAAGTTAGTGATGAATTTAATGTGTCAGAACGTCTTGTTAAGTTAAAAGGCAATTAGTAAAAGAACAGAGAATTTTACCAGCATTACAAAAGTGCATCTAGTTTGGTAGATGAAAACACAATCAATAAACTTATTAAGTATTATGACGATGACAATAACAGCCATTTGAGGTCTGGAAAAAAAAGACTGGGTTCTGTGAAAGAAAATGGTTCTAAGATTCAAAGACAAAAAAGGTTAATATTGAGTAATTTAAATGAATTATTCACTGAATTTAAAAAAGAAAATCCTAACATTAAAATTGGGAGATTAAAGTTTTGCGAGCTGAGACCAAGATGGTGTATTGTTGCAGGGGCATCTGGCACCCATAATGTTTGTGTTTGTTCGTATCATCAGAACATAAAGTTGATGATAGATGGGGCCAATCTTAGAGTTGACTATAAAGACCTTTTGGAAGTTATGTAATGCAGAACTGACAGTTACAATTGTATGATCAAGGGAAAATGTGAATATTGCCCAGGTAAACAAGCCTTACTTGACATGTTTGAAGTATCCGATGCCAGACAATATAAAATACAAACAATGGGTGACACAAGGCAGAACTGAAATGGTGACAGTCATAAAATCACGAGAAGAGTTTTTTGAAGTGTTGGTGGCTAACCTTGAAAATTTGAAAATGCATCATTTTATTGCAAAAGGTCAAAGTAAATTTTTGAAAGACACAAAGCAAACCTTGGCAGCTGATGAATACTTAGTTCTTGCTGACTTTTCGGAAAATTATTCCTTTGTTGTTCAAGATGAAGTAAAAGGGCACCATTGGGTAAACAAACAGGTCGCAGTTCATCCATCTGTATTCTATTATAAAGATGAAGATAAACTAATGAGCCACAGCTTTTGTGTCATAAGTGACTACCTTGAACACAACACTACAGCAGTGCACATTTTTCAACTAAAATTAACAAACTACATTACACAGCACCACCCTTCCATAAAAAACTGATTACTTTTTCATGGGGCAGCAAGTCAATATAAAAAAAATTATTAACATCTCCTTTCATAAAGAAGATTTTGGGTTTGATGTAGAATGGCACTTTTTCGCTTCATGCCATGGGAAGATTGCTTGTGATGGTGACGGGGGGTACAACAAAGCCAGCTGTCACAAAAGCAAGTCTGCAGCGAACCAATGACAATCATATCTTAACACCTCGAGTAATGTCTGAATTCTGTAAAAAACATATCAAAGGAATTACCTGTGTTTTTGTACAATGCGAGGAAATACAAGAAGCCTATGACAGTGTCTTGAAGGAAAGGTACAACACTTATCAGAAGATTAAAGGCACTCAATCTTTTCATTGTTTTGTACCCAATTCACACAACTTACTAAAGTGTAAGATCAAATCAACTTCGCCTGATAATGAACTTCATCAGTGTAGAAAACTTCTACATCAGGTTCTTCAAAATAAAGACGTAATGGCTTGTGTTTACGATGAACAGTGGTGGATTGGCGAAGTTGATAATATTGACTCTTGACTGTCAAAACCAAGATGTACATGTTGTATTTTATCACCCTCCAGGACCAAGGACATCTTTAAAAAAAAAAAAGAAGGATCAAGTTTGGGTGCCACTTAAAAATATACTAAGGAAGCTGTCTCCCATGGAACTTACAACTGTGACTGGGCAAACTTATAATCTAACACCCAAACTGAGTGAACAAATTTTTCAAATTTTCAATGACCGATATAATAAAAATAAATAACAAGAGAACAATATAGTGTAATTAGTAGGCTGATTTTCAATAAAAAGAGTAAGTAATCATAGATATGATTTATATACTGTAACTGATATGTTTTATTCTATAAGCCTAGAAAACGCAGATGTTAAAAAACGTATTTCTGACTTGTGTTTGTAATCTTTTTTCAATGGCTTCCAATTGTATCTCAAAGTTGAAATTTATACTGAAGCTTGATATCATAAAGGTCTTATGTGAAATACTCAGATTTTTATCTGCCCCCCTCCCCCCCCCCTCAACAAAGATATTGCACGCCACAAAATAGAAAAATTAAAAAAATCCATTTTTTAAAATAGTGTATTTTTTTAAGTGTAAGCTGATCACCATTTATACTCTATAAAAAGTAACTATACTATGCAGTGTAATAGCAGAAAAAATATTAAAGCTGAGAAATCAATCTTTTTTTGGAAAACTACTGTTCAAAAATTGAGTTTTTTTTTTTTAATTTGTGGCTGGTGACTTTGAACTATTAAAAATATATTAAAGAATACATTCAGCTAAGTGATAATGATGTTAATTTGTAGCCCAGAGTGTGGTGAAATAAATGTATTTTATCTGAAAGTCTTAGGACAATCCACTACTGAATAATTTTAAAAAAACATATGCAGCCTGGAACAAATATGGCTGCCATTTCAAAATAATAAACAATAATTATTTTTGTGACTACTAAACATTGGGGAATTCACCCAGCAAACATAAAATTTTTCTGAGATGGTCAAGCAACCAATTATTTTTTTCTTGGACCACTTGGTATGGATTGACCCTTATACAGATTTTATACACTGTATTGTTGAGGATTACAATTTATAATCATACATGTCAATTACACGTTTTCGCTCATATTTTGGTGGTTTTAACATTATCCTCGAGTCTGCATTTTCCTCAGTTTTGCATTTTTTAAGGCTGGACCGCATGAAAACATGCATAGTGAATGCATCATCATAGCCAACATAAACACAACCACCATCACAGGAGTACAAGTTTTTATGCCAACTCACTCCACAGATTAACCCTTTAACTGCTCTGGACGTGTTAATGGGCACGCCTTTGTACCTGTCCCTGTGTGCACTGAACGTGTTTATGCATGCCACCAGTCCTTCTACCTGGTACTCTGAACGTGTCTACACGTAGACACGTTCAAAGTACCAGGTAAAAGGACTGGTGGCGTGCGTAAACACGTTCAGAGCACACAGGGACAGGTAAAAACGCACATGTGTTAACACGTCCAGAGCAGTTAAAGGGTTAATATATTGAAATAATTTAATGAGATTAAAGTAATTATTCAGACAGTCAAGGATGTGGAAAATTACCTGTGATGAGGGGACTGGAATTCACTAGTGGGAAAAGGAAGAAAGAAAGAGCAGGAGTAGAAAACAGACTGGGGGAAAGGACCTTACTTGCCTGCTGTGGTAGATGTCAAAGAACAAAAGTTAGAAACAAAACCAACAAGGGATTTTTACAAAATGTGGTACCACATATAGTTGGATTTGGTAGGGGTAGATTTGTATGGTCAACTTCCAAGAGCTAAAGGGGGATTTCAGTATATTTTCGTCATTGTAGATTTGCTTTCAAAATATGTGAAATTTTATCCTTTAAAGAAAGCAACTAGTAAGAAAATAGCTTCTACATTTGTAAAGGGCTACTTTATTAAAGTGGGTACACCTAAGGCCATTTTATATGACAATGGGAGCCAATTTACTTCTAAATTTTGGAAGGAATTTGTAGAAGAACATAACATCAGACATATTTTAATATCATCCTATTCACCTAAATGCAACCCAACTGAACGGTACATGAGGGAAATTGGTAGATTGTGTAGAACTTACTGTCAGAAAGATCACACAAATTGTTTATGTTATGTTAAAGAATTTGAAGACATTATGAATTGCCTCCTTATGAGATCAGGTTTGACCAAAAACCACCTTACTTAATCAAAGAACTTATAGTGTTTCCAGCTTGTAAAAGTATGACAGCAGCTGAAAGAGAGGAGATAGTTACAAGAACTATGAAAGATTGTTATGAAAAAAGAAAGAAATGGCATGACAAACAGACAAAAAACACGGAATTCAAAGTTGGGGATCTAGTATTGACAAAAAGTTACACTAAATCTAAAGCAGTAAATAGAGAAATAAAGAATTTTTTTGATATTTATATAGGACCATTTGAAACTGTTGAAAACCCACACCCATATGCTTATAGACCTGTATACCCTAAGTCCAAAAGATTATTTGGACTCAGGAATGTTACGCAACTGAAATTATACAAACAGTCTTCATCACTCATATAACATCACAAGAATTGTCTTTCCTCAGGAGGTTGCAAGCTCTTTTTGCAATTTGGGGGTGGCGAACCCAAGGTTCCGAGCTGGTGTGACTCTTTCCTATTCAAGTCACATCCTCTCTTACTTATCTGTACAAACTCATCCTCTTCCGCTTGATGATTCGGACAGAGACTGGATACCAAAAGGAACTGGTGCATGTATTTTATACTAAGCAAGCTGCCTTTTTAGAGTACAGAGTTTGGGCAGATTTAATAATGTGTGGGTTAATAATATAACCAGAGTATGAATTTTGTGGAGAATTGGTGTAATATTTACTCATGATGTCTATACAGTTCTTCTCATTATGCTGATAAAGTTATAATCTCATTGTGGTGATGATTTTGTGAAAAGTTGAGAGAATGTTTAGAATTGGTGTGAAGTTTACTTCAGATATCTGTGCTGCTATAGCAACAATTTATTACTTTACGACTGAGATGTGATTACAATTAGGTTAGACTGTTTGTAGCCTTATATATGTGTTCTCATTTGGTTTCACCTGTTACTATACCTATTATGTGAAAGTCACTGGATAGATGTTGATTTACTATCAAGTACGAAAATACTTTATGTCACGATCTTGTCCTTAACATGTATTAGATCTACTGCGTAATTGGAAAAGGAACAATTACCAGGGAAAATTTTTATTATGTTTAAATTATTAGAATGGCTCCGTCTGTGGAGCTTAAGGAAAATGGAATTTTATGTTGGAGATAGTTATTGGAACAGAAGTGTTCCGATTCCCAGGATTTAAGACACACACAGTTTCATTTTCATGTAATTTTCTACCACTTCAATGACCAAACCATTGGTAGTCATATTTAATTATTCTTTTGCCATAGTAGTACAATAAAATAGGGGAGATGTTTGATACATGTCTGGTATCTGTACAAGTCATGCTTTCTCCTTACAGGATGTATACGAGGACAAGAAAAAAAATTCCCGGATTTCCCGGTTAAAATAACACTTTCTCCCAGGTGAAAATACACTTTTTCCCTGTCAAGTGACAGTATACTTTTCCTCAGAACTGTAAAACTTATCAATCCTTTGAATAGTTATAGTAAAAAACACGTTTTGGACAGATCTTTGATGTGCAGCAACATGTACGCTGCATATTTTCGTATTACGAAAGTGTAAATTTAAATTCCACCAAACGCCGCATGTTACTTTCCGAAGCATTGAAATCAAGATTGCAATGCGCTTTTGTAGCCAGTTATAGTCCGTCACGTAATCTCGCCAGCCGATGACAGCAGATCTTCTAGTGTAGGATACGTGATGTAGTCAGCCAATAGCAATATCACTGTTAAGTAGCGCGTACACACAAATAGGAAAAGTTAATGGTTTAAATTAACATACACAGTATTACTACAAGAAAAGCAAACCTTTCACATACAATATTGGTCTCTGAGATTAATAAACTGCAAGAGAAGCTAAGCTTTCATATATAATGTTGATTTTTTTTTGCGTGTGTTTAAGGTACAACACACAAATGCATCAGTAAAATTTTTAATAAAGACATAAATGTCTGATCATCTGAGTTCGAAATTTTTCTAAATGGCTCTGAGCACTATGAGACTTAACATCTATGGTCATCAGTCCCCTAGAACTTAGAACTACTTAAACCTAACTAACCTAAGGACATCACACAACACCCAGTCATCACGAGGCAGAGAAAATCCCTAATCCCATCGGGAATCGAACCCGGGAACCCGGGCGCGGGAAGTGAGAATGCTACCGCACGACCACGAGCTGCAGACGAAATTTTTCTAAATGTACGTCCTCAAAGACTTGATTTTTAAATGAGAGTGAAACGCTCTGCGATTTAAGAAATTCGTCGTACATTCTCGCACATAATTCATCTTGCATAAAAGGAAATTTACTTTGAAATTAACGCTTTTCAAACAACCATTCAAAATATTTTCCCGTGACCTGTTGGAAATAGGTTCGTTTCAGTAGGTGCCAGAGAGCGCCAGAAACAGGCGTCACCGCGCTTGCACAGATACGATGATGCAGGAAGCCCGTATGTTCGTAGGTGTAAAACATTAAAAGATGTTACACTGTGTCATAAAAGAAACAAGACATCAGAGGATACTCCAAGAACATCGGAATTTTGTGAACAATACTATAATGCATAATTCGGCTTAAAGTGCACACTCGCATGTCCAGATTCGGATGTAATTTACTTGAGTACCGGTACTGTATTATCTCATGTTTGGTTCTTTATTATGGCATAATGCCATACGTGCTAGAAGATGAAAACATGCACTTTTCAAATGCAGCGAACAGTTGAAACTAGCCCATAGTAAGGAATTAAACACTTCATTTCAAATAAATTGACTGCCGTGGCGGAAAAGATTAATAAAAGCCAAATTTCTTTAGCAAACCGACAAAAATAACTTCATTGTTCTGCAAGGCGATTAATGCCTGACTGTCAGAAAGGTGGAGATAAAACCTGAAACTAATAACATATTTTAGCCTTCCTTAATTATGCGAATGTATTTTAATTCATTTGATAGCTCACAGCCGTAGATATCGGTTTTGTTTTCGTTTAATGTGAGAGCAATAAATGAAGAGGAAACAGCAAAATCACTAAACGTAAACACGGGTCACGTGGAGACTGCCCACTAGGACTCGAACTGCTCTGTGAATCAGCCCCGGATCTCCGATATTTCCGAACCAGGGTAATATTAGATAGTGGCGCCCAACCACACGTCTGTAGCGAGAAGCGGGGAAAGGTACTTCTCATACGCGACTCAACTGCACACGCACAAGGGCCAGGCCGCAACTGCTCAGACAAATCTAAAGTAAACAGTTGTGACGTCACGCTCATCGGAGACAATTTGTTGTTAGGAAGCATTGCATAGTCTTCCCAAAGCCTTTGACACACTTTGTGGTTGGCAAACGCTTGTATGAGCACTGTGTTTTATTGTTGTATATGGCGTATTTCTTTTGCGACCTAAGTTTTATTTTCGTGTTTTTCTCCCGTTCATGTTTTGTTGCTGCAGTATTATACTGCAGAAGCGGGATACAGTAATACCCTTATATATACTAAGATGGTATCTGTTCTTTTGGACATGTCCGAAAGAACAGATACCATCTTAGTGTATATATATAGTTAAGGCTCACCGGCCACTTGACCATCTTCTTCTTCTGTGAGAATGCACAAACAGTGCCCGAACTCTTACGGGAATCGGCAACGCGCTGCGAGTAATGAGTATAATGGGCGGGGGCACTGCGAATGTAGTGCGGGACAAAACGTTGAGAATGTGGGTTTCGCGGGAGGCATGCCAAGGGTGTTCATTTCATTGTAATTTTAGTAATATCCTTTGTTAGAGTATTGGTTCTTACCCGTCAAAATCACAAAAAATTAACTGAAAACTAAAACAATGAAAAATTCCTGGGTTTATCCCGATTTTCTCCCGGATGAAAAAATTCCCGGATTTTTCCCGGTTCTCCCGGTTGTCCCGGGTCGTATACACCCTGCCTTTGTATAGATACAAGGTGTTCTTTGTCTCAATGTCTACAAAAATCTGAACTGTTCAATACTGCTGTATCTTACAGCAAGTCCATGTTTTTCAATACATACAAATGATAGCTTATTAGCGGATTATTAATGAAAGCTGGTTAATTTTCTCCAATGTCTTATTGAAAATACTCTGATGACCACTAATCATTCATGTGTAATGAGTAGCAAAGGAAAAACTAAAGACTGAGGATTAGTATTCATGATATAGTTATGGTTCTTGCAGTCATCTACTTTCAATTGAAGACTAGTTGATTCATTAAAATGTAACCGTTAAGGAAATATATATTTTATCATAACTTTACAGTGGCTGAACTAACCATTTTACTCCTAGTATTAATACATTCATATTTAACCACTAGTACTTCACCCTATGCTTTAAACTATGTTGGAATTTACCTCATCAGTGGCCAATTTTATTTACTGTCTGACCTGATGTTGCTACATCAATCTAATGCGATGATGACCAACAAGAAATCTGTCAACTAGTTGTTGAACAGTGTGTATTCTGGAAGTAACCTGCTGGTACTTAATTTGCCAATGTAAATCTGATTCTATAGAGGCATGTGGCCATTGTGGCTCTCAGTCTCTACAAGAAGGTGCTGAAAAATTTGGGATGATGACTTTCAAGCTATGAGCACAGGATGCCTTTGACAATTATTGTGGGCAAATCCCTTTTTTCCATCCTTGTGGTTTCCTGACCTGAAATGTTCATGTCGGTTCAGTTGTTCTAAAGTCAGATTCTGACTTGTAAAGAAATGAGGACGTTCGGTTCTACAAGTGGTACAGTCATTATGTCTATGTGCATTTCAACAGTTGAAAACTGACATAATTTTTCCATGAAAATAGATGTCTCAAAGGCTAACAATTACTGTTTCTTGTAAATCGCTTGACAACTACCTATACATGGTATGATGCATACTATAATCATCTGTCTAGAATCAATACAATGATATACTGTTACATGCAATATATTCCTTCATAATCACTTATTGTCAATGTAATTTCAAACTTTGAGTGTTTATTCATATGCACTGCTGCTTGTAATATTTTCTGCCTATATTTAATACAATGATATACTGTTTTCAGCAACCACTTATTATCAATGCTCTTTTCTTTTCAAAAGAAATGCACTTACTATAATTAATCTACAACTTACAGGCACAAAATTAGAACTACTGATGTATTGATATATACTATGATGTGCTGTCACATGCAACCTAATTCTCTGTAATTATTCATTGTATTTGTAGTAAACTGCTTTCTTGTGGCATATAGCCTACCCCAGCAATTATTAACAGCAATATCATAACTATAATTGATCCTATCACTCTGCTAATGACTGTTTATTTATAAGTACTGCCATTTGAAAAACATACATATATTTTGTCTTTGCCTTATATAAAATTTTGTAACATTATAAACACATGAAATATGTCCTTGAACTTAAAGTAAGACTTATATATGCCTTCACATTTGGAAAAGGAACTTCTGTATCACGTGACAGATTCCAGTAACTCTAATTTTATATCTCAGACCTGTCTCTTGTTTAATTTTGAAAACATAACAAAAAATTTCTTTTGCCATTTTCACACATGCATAGCACATATATTGATGTATATGAAAGTGCTTCACATAGTGTGAACATTGTAACACTTGGATGATCAGCCCAGTGAGGCAGTTGACTTTGTTTATTTTTTGATATGAGATATCCTATATTCGATGCATTTGGCTACCTTATTTCTATATTATTATATTTATACAATAATTTATGTTTGAGCAGCAACAGATATCAGAGGAACACAGTAATTCTGTACCTCGCTTTAGTAATTTCATGCATATGTCTCGGATATGTTACAGGTTTCAATATTATATGTTTATGTAATTGATTATGTTTCTGATCAAACCCAGTAATAGAGGGACTGCTTATAAGTCAGCTTGTAGGATCTACCATTTATTACTTGGGTAACAAATACTGCATTGTATTTGTCATTTACACTGTCCAGCAGAATGCTATTTCTTCGCCCTTCATTGATCGATCAATGGGGAGTGTTGGGGTTAACTTTCAGGGACTGGGAAGGTGAAGCAAATCCGTTCTGCAGGGAATGTCGACCACTCTTTGCCCTCCGGTGCCACAGTGAAGTACTGGAACAGTGGGGGTCCTGAGTATGGGGATGGGGGGGGGGGGGGGGGGGGGGGATTCCTGTCTTTGGGGTCTGTCGTCTTTTATTCTTCGACTCCGAACCTGCTATTTCATTTCTTACTTCTCATTAGAGTACCAAGCTATCCTTCCCTCTGTACACATGCATATGTCTCTATTGCTGAGAACCTTCTAATTTACCGTGTCAGCTTTATTAAGCAACTAAAACCTATTCTATAGGAGGATCTGAGGAACAAATTAGCATTTCTGCGTTATTAGATGTAACCATTCTCTGTCATACTATATTATTTATTTATGTCTAATTTTGTTGTATGTTGTCATCCAAATGGTAAGCCTGTTTTATAGTTGGATGTCTAATTTTGTTGTATATAGTCACCCAAGTGGTAATTATTTACTTATGTATTTACTTTGCTATATACCAGCATTTGAAACTTATATTTCATTTATTACTTCTCATTTGAGTACCAAGTTATCCTTGTCTTTGTCCACATGCATATGTCCTTATCGCTGAGACTTATCTAATTTACCTTGTCAGCCTATTAAATGACTAAAGCCTATTTATAGGAGAATCTGGGAAACAAGCTAGTATTTCTGCACTATTGAAGATATTGAATTTACTGTGAGTGTGTGTATATATATATATTTTGCTCAAACCAACTTACCAATGAATAAAACCTATTCATATAATTGTCATGATGTATCTGTCACTTATGATTCTTTTATTGTGTATTCACACCTAAGTGGTGAACACTTACCAATGTTTACCATGTTTTGTCATAATGTACCAATTATTTGTGATTCATTTATGTATAAGGCCCAACCACATAGTTGTTGGTGCTGTTTCAATTACTTATATAAAACACAACCAATAAGATGTATTAGTCACTTATATAGTCACTCAGAGTGACTTTTGGTGGTTGTTGAAACATAACAGTCCAATCAAAACTAATAAAAACAAATAAATTTTAGCCATAAACAGTAGTTTCTGACATAGAGGCGTATGGAAATATATACTTGAGAAAAAGTTACGAAGAAAATAATTATGGAATATTAATCACACTAATGTGTAGAAGTCAGTTAATTGGTAGGAACATTTTATGTGATGTGAATCTTATGAAATTAGTAAATATAACAAGTGTATTGTTAACATTTGCTACCTAAGCGTTTATACACGCTTCAACTTATATAGATATCAGAATTCACTCATGTGTTTTATATATAAGGATCTAGGTAATCATTAAAATATGTCATTTGTTTTAGGATGAGAGTTTTAATTGTTGATTAATGAAATAACAATTTTAAACAATGCCGAGCATTGTTCGGGATTGTTAAGAAAGTATAAATACTAACAGCCATGTTGGCAAGGGAGTCAGTCTGGTTTTGGTTTTTGAGCACTGAGCACGTAGCTGCTCCTTTTGTATTTTAAGTATTGTTTGCCTTTGTAATAATACTTTAATTTTGTTTAGAAAGTATAATAAAAAACTATGAAACCTATTGCAAGACTAAACTACATTAATTTACAGTGACCGTAAAAGTACTCAGGACCACGACTGCAGCAAATGATGAGTAACTATGAACAACCCCCATTATTACAAGTAGTTAGAGAAACATTATATACTTCACCTAAACTTTCCTGTATAACTATCTAATACTTGGATCTTGTAGCAAATGTATTCTTTTGACTTTTCTTGTGTTTTTTTTTTATTGGGCTTTTATTATTATACAGTGGGATTCTTAGTTTTGATATGACCACAAAATGGTCAGGACCAACATCATATTCTCTGCAGACTCTGGTGTCTTCTATTAATGGGATGGCTTTCTCATTTGCAATAACACAGTCATTTATGGAACTAGTACGCTTAGCACACCATGTAAATTTATGAATATTTTATCTGTTAGTGCTTGAAGTCAGAAAAATCTCTGAACTGACTACTATAGTTTACAGTATCTTCTCCACGTGGCTCCACTGATCCTTAGTTGCAGATTTACCTATCCTCGCAATGAAATCTCCAGCAAATATTAATTATTCTGCTTTAGGTATTCCATTAAGTGTCTTCTGCATGCACTCATTGGTTGCATAAATTTCTTATCTTTTCCTCCTCTGACAAATATACATCAATTATATTCAGCAGCTTCCTCAATATATTTAACCTTACATGTATCAATCTTTCATTATGAATGTATATGATTGCAGCCATTTTCTATGGGTAGTTTTGATCACAGCTGCAACTCCAACTCTTGCCTGTTCAGTTCTACTTACTCGACTGTATACCGTAATATAACTATTAATTTCTTCATAATCTTGTAGTTTCTTTTTTGTTTCTCATACTACAGCTACAACAGTTTTTGCAGCGTTCATTTCCCTTGTTAGAAGGTGTTCTTCAGTGCTCATTCCTCTAACAACCCATGCAGCTGTTTTCAACTTTTCCCACTCCTTTTATTCTTAACCTTTTTCCTCACTTTGGTCATCATCAAGAGATCAGTCCATTTTTTATACTTTATTTTTGTGAGTAATGTTGTAATTCCCCTGTTACAAGATAACAACCTATAGCCAGTGTAGGTAGATGATGGGGCTGCCATCTTTAGGTGTCCCAGCACATGTGGTTTTCTGTAAGGGTTATCTTCCCTTAGATGGTTGCTTTCACTACGACTACAGATCCATCTCTCCAGGTTTTGTAGGGTGTCCTCCCCAGTTTTTAATCAAGGTTACCACGTCTAGGAGAGTCGGCTCCACTATTCCTACAAGCTCCCCCCCATTCGACCCCTTACGTTGTGGACTGCTCTTTGTCCGACTCCTGCCCACATAAGACCAGTCCCATTAGGGTGGTGGTGCCAGAAGCTTGTACACCCTCCACCATGGCTCTACGGGTCACAGCAGAGTGCACAAACAAATTGTCATGGTAAGGCGGTAGTACTAGAGGAGGCATTCTCCCTTAATGTGTTCAATTAGATAGCGAGCTTTAGTGTGGATTAGCTTAAAAGTTAAGAAGGTCACTAGAGGTGTTGCAGGGCCTTTCGACAATTCGGAATAGCTGTTGCCTCGTCTTTGGTGCACTATGGTT
This sequence comes from Schistocerca serialis cubense, assembly GCF_023864345.2. NCBI lineage: Eukaryota > Metazoa > Arthropoda > Insecta > Orthoptera > Acrididae > Schistocerca > Schistocerca serialis. Next base: position 246,625,583 of record NC_064639.1, on the reverse strand, counting down.
CTGGTGGGCAGTGGACGGTGCCTGCAGAAATGGGAATAGCAGTTCCAGTGGTGCAGAAATTTCCATATGAGGTGTCTACCACAACCCTGTCAAAACAATCAGACAGATGGAGGAAGAAGATGAAAGCAGAAGTATTGAACAGCCAGTTTAAGATTCGAAGAGCCCAAAATGCATACCTGCCAATTTTTTAAAAGGGCTATCAGTAAAACTTATGCGTAGCAAAAAAAATCTAATGATTTTCAACATACTCCAGCTTGACAAAAATAATAATACTTCTGGGCTACAAAATAAAGTAATTCATGCCTTAAACAGGACACTTCAATGAAATCAAGTCTACTTGCATGATGGCCAACGATTTGTAGATGAACGTAATAATTCAGAAGAAATCCATGTTAAACAGCAGCAGGCATGGTGAATATTGGTTTGGAGCATACATAACAGGACTTCCTTGCTAAATTAAGCAGATATGTGATAATTGAGAAAGGCTTTAAACAATAACTCGTTTAACATAACACAGGCAAGAAATAATATAATACACACTGCGAATCACATGCCCATTCAACTTTAAAGTCATAGGTTGTGGCCTTTTTACCTTCCTGCAAAAAGTTCTGTCATAATAGGGACCAGAACTCCTGGTCTTCATAACAGAAACAGACTCCAGAGGTTCATTGGACATGGATGATCTGAACTCTGTTCTATTTTTCTTCACAAGGCTGAAAATGCGTTCACGTTCTGCATTGCTATGGGATATGGCGAGAATAGACAGCATTACTCTAGAAATTTGGTTATAGTTAAGAAGTCCCACCAGCTCCACGAACTCTTGATATTTGTGCCAAAATGGAATCTTGCAGTATCTCAATTGGCAACCAAAGTGTCACCTACCTGAAGAACTGCGAACTGCCTCTGAAGCTCATCCACCACCTCATCTGTAGTTTCATTCTCTTCCTTCCATAAGATGATTGGAAACTTTTCCAAGAAAAAATGAATGGTAGCAAACTGTGCATCTTCAATTTTGTCTAACCTAGCAACTTGAGCATGCTTTAACGCATCATCTTCAGTGGAAACTACTTGACGATGTAGTCACAGGCAGTACAAAAGTAGTTTCTCACTGATAAAAGGAAAAGCAATATTTCTGTGTCCTGGAGATCATTCACTATGTTCGAACCTGAATGCCAATAACTAACTCATCATCACTTGTTTGATTCCGAATCAAGTTGTTCTAAAGTTCATGCAATGAGGAGCATTTGAAAATATTGGGCTTAACAAATTAACTGAACAACTGCTTTAGCAAATCCATCAGAAGTTCTAATAAAAAGTGAACTTGTGGAGAAGAAGTCTGAAGGGCAACATTCAATTTGTCAAATACAAGAAGTCACATGAAGGAAAGTGCAAAAGGTCTTGTTCAAGTTTGAGGACATGAACATAAACAATGTTTCCTCGTGTATTGCAGCAGAAGTCTTACTTTTTAGGATGGGTTTGTCACATTTGGAATAATATGCTATTGTTTTATGGGCATGTGTAACAGTGAAATCAAGAATTCTCTTCTTCTGATACTCTTTGTTCAACTCTAGGTATTCTGAAAGAAATCAAGCTTACGGAAATGTTTTGGGTATGTAATATTGCTTCCTCCTCGAAGAAAGAAAGAAAGAAAGAAGCAGATCCCACTGGTCCAGTAGTCTATCCAAACATCTGCCTGAAGATAACCACCTAGTACACACATGCTTCAGAATTTTCTTTGCCTCTTTATTGTGCAAGTTCTGAAATTTCTGAAGGCATTCATTTCTTTTGACACTCTTCCCTAATAAATAAACTATATCAACAAGGATCTTGTCCACTTTAAGCAGTAATCTTACAGCACCTTTTTCAGCTGCTAGATTAATCAGGTGTCAAGTGCAACCTATAATTGCAATACATGGTTGAACTTCCTTCAGAACTGCTGAAACCTCATTTTTGTGTCCCTTCATAACAGGGGCGGTGTCAGAGCAGAAAGCCACACAGTTTTCAATTGGTATATTATGAGAATTCAGTTATGATAACAAAAGAAAGCAAGTAAGTCTGTTCCGAAGGCACTTGACAACTTCAGGTGCTGCATTTTTTGCCATTTTATTTACAATCCATGTCATTTTCGTATGACCACAGCCATATTTCTTTGCAACTTCTGATGAGGAAACCTTCTTAAATAAAGCACCAGCACCATCAGCCACACTCAAAGGCACATTGTGTCCCATCAAAGAGGAAATAAACAGACACTCAGCCCTAATTATGTCACTGTCAATGTTTCCAGACTTGGCAAAAAAGGTTTTAATTTTGCTATTGTCCTTCGATTTCATATAACTTACACGTTTAGAGCACTTCACATGATTGCTTAAATTGTTTCTTCCACCATGTGCAATATTAACATCACACCCACATACCATGCAGAAGGAAAATTTTTCTTCCTTTCTTGATTTTAGTATGCACAGAACAATTAACAGAATATGATTCTTTAAATGTCTGGAAGTACTGTTTCTTGTTGAATTTATTCACGAATTCTACAATAGGAACACAGTGTATGAAAATGTCTCAACATGTACTGAAACATTGAAAGAAACCTGGATCACTGAACATCACATAAAATTACAACAAACTCTCAAGGCAGTCATCTACTTCATTGAAACATGTCAAAGCACACAAAGTCTTGAACAGAATGGATGCCAACCTCGTGAACTAAGAATATGCACATGGTAAACAGAACACACACACACACACACACACACACACACACACACACACACACGTGGAACGAATGTAATTAGTCCACATGTGGTCAAAGGATATCAGTTAAATTCCAACACATGAATGGAGCGGAACAGAGAATTGCAGAGCAGAGCCTGTCGACACGGAAGGTTCACTGGAAGAACTGTTATTCCGGCTTTAAATTCTATTCCAATGACGACACAAACATCAGACAGTTAAAAGGACCAATCATATCGAAGACTGAGTTATTAACTATTGTAGACTTGCTTTTGACCCACACAAAGAATCGACTGTATGGAAGTTGGGTGAATATCGAAGGTTAAAGTTTCAAATTCTTGTCCACGAAGTCGTGAAATGATACCATTCATCCGTAAAAATGTTAAAATGCTGCAATTTCAGTAAATTTTACAGATAATTGTAAAAGTTGGCAGGTTTGAACTTGGTAACTGATTGTACAGCAGTAAAAAGGAAATGACCGGATCATCAGGAAGTGGTCACTGTAGCAATGTAATCTAAGATCATTATGGAGCAACCACTGTAGTGGAGTCATGAGATAGGGGGAAGAGGTGGTAAAGTTTAAGCTGAAAAGTTGGAAAGATGCCATGGGTGGTACTGAAGTGGGTAGGAGTATCATCACTGAGAAGGCACTGATCAAGATTGATAGACGCTTGTCAATCAGAAAACCCCTACCAGATGAAGTGGTACTTCACCACAGTGGTTGATGAGCTTCCAAAAATATAAATAGGCAAAAGATGTGGAGGGGTAGGTGGGACAGTTATTAGATTAAGGTGGCCATCTCAAGACAAGTAAGAGGCCTGCCTGGAGTTAAAAAAAAATAAAATATTATAAATGGTAATTGTTGTGATCATTTGCACTCATGCACTATTGCTTTTGACACGGTACAGAGGGGAATCCACCACTGACGACACCTGTGTGAACCAATGTACAACCCCTCCAGATGCCCCCTCAGGGCTAGTGTGATTTCAACAGAATGTGTGGAAAGCTCAAAGCACTGGGGATTGGTCATCACTGACGTGCATTTTTTTGGAGAGCAACACAAACTGCAGAACAGAAAGAAATTAGTTGTAGTTCCGAGATAACAGTGATAGCCTTTACATTTCCGTCAGATCATCATATTCATGGTGTCCTTGTTAGGTATGATGGGGTCAAGAGGACAGGTCACATCCCAAGACCACTTTGTCACCAGCAAGGCTTGAACAAAATCAATACACATTAGTTCAGAATCTGACAGTGTGGGAGGGGATCAGGCTCCTCTGGGGTCATCACAGCAACTTTTTTCCAGACTTTATTCCTCCCCTTTCACAATTTTTGATAGCAGATCCACTTTTGCAACTTTTGATGGCAGAGATTTTTGCAATGGCTTATGCAGTGTGGGCAGGGTGACACTAAACTGATGAACATGAGAGATGGTGATACGTACAATGGACACACAAACATTGGTGCTTACAAGGATGATCTACCTAGGATCTCCTGAGTAGCAGGATGACACTATCAAAGCATAAGCATCAGAAACACCTCATGGGCTGTGGAACGTAAAGTTTCACATCACACCTGTACACTACAAATTTTTTGGGGAGGACATTTTCTTCAAAAGCTAAGAAGGAAGCCCCTGTACCCATTTATCCTTGGGACCTTATTTTGTATGTGTTTGATAAAATGTATGCTTCACCATTCTAGAGTAGCCTGTAGCTCCTAGTCTGTCTTAAGTGTAAGGTCTTTGTGTGAAAGATAACCCCCTGTACCATATTCAAAGTTTTGTGTGCAGCAATAGTCACTGGTATGTCACCCAGTCAGTCATATGTCTAAAGAGCTTGAGATTGTGCAGCAGTACAGGCTTTAATCAACAGAGATCCATTACACATTTTCTCAATGAGTCAACTTCTCCATATTTATATTCTCAGTTTTCCACTAAAAGTAATTTTTCCATAGCTGTAAAAGTATATCCAGCTGTTATAGTACATCCAAGGTATTGAATTAATTGCTTTGCTCCCAGTTGTCTGATTTGTCCTCCTTCCAATGAGGTAGTCAGGGACTGCAGTAAGATTGTAACTGTCCACATTGAAATATATAGATCTAGCAGTTAAGAAAGCTGGATCATGACAGACATTTCTTGGTTTAATCTGATATGTTTTAAGCATGAAACATCCACACTGACATCAGCCACTCTGATCAAGCACTCTGCAAAGATCACCTGGCACAATGGTCGTTGCAGGTAATGCCAGTGCCCCAAGAAGAGAGGCAGCTACTGTATTTACTCGAATCTAAGCCGCACCTGAAAAATGAGGCTCGAAATCAAGGAAAAAAATTTTCCCGAATCTAAGCCGCACCTGAAATTTGAGACTCGAAATTCAAGCGGAGGGCTAAGTTTTAGGCCACACCTCCAAATCGAAACAAAGTTGGTCCATTGTAATATGAGATACAATTTAGGTCGAATAAATGACGATACAGCTACAGTAGTTTGCTTCGAGTCGTAAGCTTAGCAGTTAAGCTTTACCATTGCTATGCGTCAGGCGCTCCGTCCTTATTTATACGGGTACCCTTCCTTTTTCACGTGCTTCGTCTGGTTCGAATTGATTGCTTATTTTTCTTTGATGTGATAAGTGCCGTTCTCTTTGTTATAGGTGTTTACGTCACTCTAAGCTGAAAATGCATTACTGTACTGTGTCATGCATTGTTTGTCGCATTCTGATAATAAGTGTTTCCGACATGTCGCCGCTCGCGGCATGGCTTGCTTTTGTGCGCGCTACTACCGCTTACAATAATAATAATAATAATAATAATAATAATAATAATAAATAATAATAATAATTAAAAAAAAAAAAAAAAAAAAAAAAAAAAAAAAGAGAGGAAATGTCTCATTAGCGAAACAATGGCAAGAGACTGCTATTTGTTGTTATTTACACTACTGCTTTCTTTGATAATGATCAACAAATTATAGGCTGCATATGATAGAAGATGTTCTGAACGAGAGTTTAGCGAAAATTTTTCTCGGTTTGAAAATCTCTGCAGACGCCTCTCTAGTGCATTATATTCTGCACAGAAATTAGAGTCATCTTAGATTTAAAAATCTAGTCAATTGCCGTGCTTCAATTCTGACTGTTTCTCTATTAGGCATAAGAATAATACGAATATAAATATGACATGATATGAATATTCTTCAGCGTTTGATGTTGTCTCATTCTAGTTTCGTAGTTTATTAGGCAGACAGGATTTAAATGAGATAGCAGCAAACACGAAACAATTTATGGCAAAATGTTTATATTCGTATTATTCTTATGGTGAAGAGAATACTGAGTGTGATTCACAATTCATAAAAGTTCCTATTAGCAACCATTCAGAACGTAGAGTTGGCCATATTGACGAACATCCCAAATAGTCTTGCAAGTCGGATTTTCATAGTACATTGAAATGCTGCTACATTCGAAGATGTACAATACGGAATTGGTATTTATTTCGTTGGATAATGTGTGAAAATGCAGTGGTCGAAACTCGGGGCGGAGAAAAAACGCTCGTCTTCCACCTTTTTTTCTAATTTTTTTACTGACGCAGAGGTTTTGGCGCCAGTATTTATCTTTGTGCCTGCAAAGCATGCCTGTGTAACGCTACATACATTCGACAGCAGAAATTAGTTGTGGTGGCACCTACCAACATTTTTCAGAACTTTCGCTTACTTTGCACTCGATTCTAAGCCGCAGGCGGTTTTTTGGATTACAAAAATCGGAAAAAAGTGCGGCTTAGATTCGAGTAAATACGGTACTTCTTGGCACGTGTGGGAAGCTAGCAGGTGAGGCATCTGAAGTCTGTTCTCTGTGATGTCAGGGCACTCGGCCAAGAGGGTATATTAATTAACCTACCACATCGAATTGGCTACCACAATGTCTTTTAAAAGCATATTGCAGGCTACATAGTTATTGTTTGCACACTATCATTAAAACTGTAGGCAATTGGTGCTATTTAAGGCGTCCGATCCCCAATTTATCAACCCCACTAGAAAATTTAGAAGATGGACGTCAAACCCAAAAGAGGATGCAACATTACTTCATCCAAAAAACTGATGTAAAGGAAATAGGTCACAATCTGAATGTAAGAAACTATAACCTAAAGAAATAGCTGGGTCTACAATAAAGACTGCCACCATGGGATACAGTGTATGAGAAATAAGGAAGTATCTTGAGGAAACTTGACATTAGTAAAGAAGGTTACAAGCATCAACTTTACAATAGTTAGGTGCTGGGAAATACGCGTAAATTACTGTCAAAACAAGTAAACCACTTTACAATTACTGGAGAATTAATCCACGCAGATTGCAATGGAGTATTTTAAAGACAACTTCAGAAAATTTTCTTTCTGAAATGTCGAAATAAAGTATGTGATGCACTTCATTTTTAAATTAATCTCAAACCAACAAATATGTCATTACACAATGTAGATGTGATGAAAGAAAAGAATTTAATAATAAGAAAGTCAATTAATTGTTCACCCTGTAATGAATTTTCAGACTCTGAATTATCACTGACTTCAGCAAACACGCACAAATTTCGTGGCTGTGACCTGGCTAGTTTGTGTAGGGCTGTGATAAAATATCAAAGCCAAGGATAAATTTAGGGTTTGGATTTCTTTTAAAAGGAAAGGGGTACGAGTCACAATATAAAATGTAAGTCACAAGTAATACATAATTTCCTTAGCAAGCACGTTGAACTTTATGTCTCTAGGGAACAATTCCCAGATCCAAAATGATCTGAAGTGGTATGAGAAGCAGAAGACAGCAAATTTCATAGGCTGTTTGCATCCGCTGGAATTCAGACTCAAGGAATAATTTGAACTTCATGAAAGCAGAAATTCTACATTTTTTGAAGACAATAAAAGGGAGAACAAAAAATTATGATGAAAACCAACCTGGATAGAAAGTGATGAATTCTTGACGCTAATAAAATTTGATGTTGATGAACTAAGATCCAAATTGTTTTGCAAAGAGAAGAAAATATGAATGCAAACTAGCAGTTCAGAAATTGAGTCTCTGTAGAGAAAAATTTTCCATTTAGATTAACACACTAAGAACGCCGAAGTATTGCAAAAACTCTGGGTTCAAAGTCAAAAAGTTGAAACCAGTCGAAGTCGTCATTTAATTGTGACTGGTTGCAGAAAGGTTATATTCAGAAAGCAGAAACTGATGATGGTACATTTAGTGCTGTTTTACATCACATTGTTCAAACTTTGCACAAGCAATAGCTGCTTCACAGAAGATGCTCATCGAACACTTTTGATTGAAGATCACTTCTTTTCTTCTTCTTCTTTTCTTCTTCTTCTTCTTTTTTTATGTAAGGCCTGAAGATGAAGTATATACAGAACAATTCAGTTTGGAATATAATAGAATTTCACTTTAAAAAGACACATAGCTAGAGCAGCGTTGTATAAAGTCAGGAAGAAAGTGGATTTTCAAAACGCAATGTAAACAGACTTTAAACCATGTATATATGTGAGAGTTTCTCACTCTCAGAGAGCTTTTGTAAGTAATATGTGGCATGTAAACAATGTTGAAAGTCAGCTCACTGACAGTATCAAAGTGTCGGGCAAGATTTCAAACAACTGCCCTCTGCGAGTTTAGACATCTGATGTACACAGCAACCTCCATCTCTTGAGAGCTTCACGCCGTAGCTCTCAGACAAGAAAAATTACACCGGCATTATATGAACGCATGGTGTCTGTTCCTACCAAAGAACAGATACCTTGCAGATCCCACATCTGTGAAACACTATATGGAAATTGAAAGGGGGATCACTGCTGTCAATTGCAGCAGGACATTAAACTGAACCCGTGGTGATGAGCAAAAATGTGTACCAGACTCCCTGATTTGAACCCAGGAACTCCTGCTTACTAAGCAAGTCAGTAACCACTGTGCCACTCAGGACACACCTTTATTGCAACTGCACGGACTATCTCGGTATGCCTCGTGGCTGATCCACATTCCCACCGAGCACCACCTATCCACAGTCCCTGTCCCTGGACAGGGTCATTCCCAGGTCCGAATCCCGGTCCAGTATACATTTTTGCTCCTCGCCACTGATTCCGCTTAATGTCCCGCTGCAGCTGACAGCAGTGATCCTCGTTCCATTTACATATACTGGCACTGTCAGGAAAGCTGAGAGTTCCTGCTGTGTCCCAGATTTGTGCTATATTTCAGTTTGTATGTTGCACATCTTGGTAATATATTTTGCCATACTCAATAAAAATACCCTTGACACTGCACATTTTGAGCCACAATATGTGGTGAAGAAATCACCCATTTTATTTCCTAAACAAACAACAAGAGAATTTAGCCTATTTCGAAAGTTCTAGACTAAACAGTGCTACTCAGCAAATAACATATAAAAACATCATAGACATATTAAATAGAATTAACAAATGAAAACAAAGAAATTGTCATTGAAGAGACCAGAATGAATATTAATATGAAAATGAGAAAGAAAGCCTAGCATGCTGCCCACTGTACCACATTAATGATTTGCTCTGCACACATGTACCAGCATTGTCGGGACAGCTGTAACTACTGTCATGATGGATACGCACAGTGAGTGAATGTCAGCAATGTGTTGGCAAAAGAAGTAATGCAAGAAGCTGTCTGGAATCAGACTTCAGACAATGTTGTTCATTCAGTTAGTTTGTACAAGGAAAGATTGTTGGTTACAATGGCTACAGTTTTTAACATCTAAATAGAAGAAGTTTACCAGAATATCTACACATCAAGGAATCAAACAAAGTTGTTTTATGGCACAGATTAAATAACATGGAGAAACAAGTGACATTATGTTTGAAAGTAATTGTTTTAGATCTCAGAAAATTGCCATCTGACTTCAAGTAATACAGCTTTATTGTACCTAAAATATTACACGATGTGATATTTATTGATTATAGTATTAAGGGAATGTTGAAGACAGACGTTCAGGAATTTATGAGCGGTTTCTTAAGCCAACACAAATAAATATGTTGAAATAAACTTATGTCTGGAACTGTTTGATTTATCAAGTATCTGCCCTATTTAACTTTTGAACATCTATAGGAATAAAGATGAAATTCGTGTAATGTCACTTCATCGTAATTGTTATTTTGCCAAATATTAAAGAGAATAAATGTAGCTGATAATAAAAATACTAGTGTCGCAAGCAGTCTGTATTTAACACTACTTGATTTACACATACTAGTATCTAGATTGGCAATTTTGGGCCCCACTTCTAAAGAGTATTTTTGTCCATCTCCGTTGCTGCCATTATCAAAAAATTTTGATATTGTTGTGGCTTTTCCATCACTAGGTCTACAATGAGATTCTTGTATGCTCCAAAATCATTCCACCACCTAATCTGCTCTCTTATCCAACATGAACATAGATGTTTACGTTTTTTCTTTGCCACTACAAGTATTAAGAGTGAAGCTGCAGCCCGACAGTCTTCCATCACAACCTCTTCCTTCATGCACAGAACTAAGACAGAAAAATCTCACAGCGAGTAACCTCTCAGCTCTCACACACACTCTCCCTGCCGTCTGTAGACACTTCTGACATTGTTATCGCAAGATTTTCATACTCTTGCAGAAAGTACTCGCAATGTACTATCAGACAGTAATTATCAGCTGAAATTTGCCCCTAGTGCAAACAATTTTGAAGTACTATTGGGCAGTACCAAACTGTCTGAGAGCACAAAACTCTCATACATTCCAGCCCTTATATAGCAATGTCCTGATTGTTGGTAATGACAAGTAGGCAACTGACATTTTTCTAAAGTTTTTACAACACAAACTCAAGAGAAATACAAGATGTGTATAAAAAGCTCAGAAAATATTCTCAGAAAATAAAGGAAACAAGAGTTACACACAAATTAGTTTTACTGGCCTTCGTAGTTATCACCATTAGCTACAACACTTCAGACATCAGTTGTGAAGCTGTTGGAAACAGCTAACACTTCTTGCGGAATCACTAAGCACTCTGCCCACGCATTGTTGGCTATCTGCAACATCTGTGAAGTTTAAGCCTTTCAGGGCTAATTTGAGGCAGGGAAACAGAAAGAATCCTGCTAGCACAAAATCTGGAGAATAAGGAGGGTGTTTAAGAACAGTCAACTTGAATAGAGAGAGAAAGTTTAGCATGAGGATCGCAGTGTGCATGCAGGTGTTGAAGAGGAAAGTCCACTCTCCATTCCAGTTCAGTTCTGGATGAACCCACCAGACGTGTTGCAGCAGCCATTTTATAACTTGCTTGTAAACTGTGTTGACTGTCACTTGGGTAGATATTCACAATAGATCGAGTCCTTGCTGTTGAAAAAGGCTATCATCATTATCATCGATTATGTTAATTGACTTTTTTTGGGAGGTGGGGAAAGATGAACACCATGTCACTGACTGTCACTTGATCTCCAGATCATATTGGTAGCACCAGACCTCATCTCTAGTGATTGTTTCCAAAAACTGTGGATTCCAATTAGACATTCCAATGAATTTTTCCAAATGTTTCAATCCAAGTTTGCTTCTGCTCATCTGTCAGTGCGTGCACTACAAACTGGACACAAATCTTCCACTTTTTCAAATATTTGTTAGCAATAGTGCTTCATTGTCTTTGTTTATCTTCAAGTCTTTTGTTATCATTTTCAAAGACAGCCGCATCACTTTGTCACCATCATTCTAAGTTGTCTAGGATTGTGCTCGTTGTCACTCGTCTAACGTGGCTCATCCTCAACACCATTCTTTCCTTCTCTAAAGCATTTAACCCACTCAAACATACTTTTTACTCATTGCTTCAACACATATGCTGGCACAAACATTTCAAAGTCTCTGTTTTTCCTAATTTGAAGCAGAACTTCATGTTAACACATGGCTCAGTTTTTGTGTTACATTTTGTTATGACGAAAGTTCTCACACTGACCCATTAACTTGGTTGCACTTTTCATAACTGCTTCACTTCAGTGATTTGCATTATAAGGGGCACTCATTGACATGCATTTCAATGGATGTGAGAAGGGACCTCATCCTAACCAGTGCAGTTTTTAACGTACGGGACCTTGCACCAAATTTTTCAGTTGCACTTTGTATACAAAAAATACTGGAAAGATTTTGACTGGCGGAGTCCAATACAATGCAAATTCTCACTGAACACAAGAAAATACTAAAAAATGAAGGAGATTCAAACTCTGTCTCTTATTATGAGACAACTGCAGTTCTTGTGTATCCAACAGCTCATCCAAACACCAATCTTGCCGTGAATGAAGCTGCTTGAGCAATGGGAAAACCAACAACTACGGACTGGAACAGAATGAAACATATTTCACTCTCTGAAAGATGCATTGAAAGATAGCATTATTGATGACACAGAAGATGGCTTCAGTATCTACAATGATGCTGATTTTGCTGGTGATGTTTACATATGGTATGCAACAACTGCCATTGTGGCAAAGTACTGTGGTGTGGCAAATCACCGACACATTGTAGCATTATTCACAATTGAAGCATGAATTACTTCAAAGCAGAAAGCCAAAGAATTAATCTAGCAAGACACTATCCGAATTACTTGAAATGCTAGAATAGGCTCCACATTAATAAAGCTAGGCTAGTGCCTTACAACTAGTAAAAAAACCCTGTATATCTCTGACAGTCAAAACATATACAGGTTCAACACTTCTTTGTTTATGAGATGTTAAAGAATGGTGAAATTATTTTGATACATACTACTGGAAAGAGTCAGTTGGCTATCTTCTGACACTTTACCATGTTTCGTATAATTTGCAGAAATTGGCATGTAGGAAGTCATATGGTACGTCTTCATTTGTGTATTTTATCCTTTTCGGAGGATGTCTTATCATGAAACGCAAAAACTGTTGAAGATTCGCTGTAATCCACATGCTATTCTCAAATATCATTGACTTTATGAAAAATTTTGAAACTTTATTAGGTGTTTGAACCCTTAAGTTTACGTTGGTAAAGCCTGCCGCCAGCAGTCATGGAAAGATAAGATGGTGGAATAGCTGATTTCTGTAGCAAATGACTTAACAATGTTTTTGTTTTGATTGTAGGAGAATTATTGAGAATTTAAAGTAAAAATAACATTAACAACACAAGTCAAAGCATGATCAAACTGAAGTTTTGGAGAAACTATGTTTGCAGGAGTAAATATACACAAAAAGTGTAGCAAGTGACTAACAAGGAGTTTTCATTAATTGCTTCTGTTGCATTTTGGCATTTCTGTTATTGATATGCATACTGCAGGGCTCTACACAAATAAACAGACAATGGAAAATGGGAGTATCAGCTTTCAAGATAACATAGGCTTTTGGCTACACTACAAATCAGTCTGTCACCTCCATTATGACTCCACTTGTGCATTTGTTGGCTTCACCAACTCAACCAAATCGTGATCTTTCATCTTAACCTCAACCTCGGATTAGGTTGTTGTTGTTGTGGTCTTCAGTCCTGAGACTGGTTTGATGCAGCTCTCCATGCTACTCTATCCTGTGCAAGCTTCTTCATCTCCCAGTACCTACTGCAACCTACATCCTTCTGAATCTGCTTAGTGTATTCATCTCTTGGTCTCCCTCTACGATTTTTACCCTCCACGCTGCCCTCCAATGCTAAATTTGTGATCCGTTGATGCCTCAAAACATGTCCTACCAACCGATCCCTTCTTCTAGTCAAGTTGTGCCACAAACTTCTCTTCTCCCCAATCCTATTCAATACCTCCTCATTAGTTACGTGATCTACCCACCTTATCTTCAGCATTCTTCCGTAGCACCACATTTCGAAAGCTTCTATTCTCTTCTTGTCCAAACTGGTTATCGTCCATGTTTCACTTCCATACATGGCTACACTCCATACAAATACTTTCAGAAACGGCTTCCTGACACTTAAATCTACACTCGATGTTAACAAATTTCTCTTCTTCAGAAACGATTTCCTTGCCATTGCCAGTCCGCATTTTATATCCTCTCTACTTCGACCATCATCAGTTATTTTACTCCCTAAATAGCAAAACTCCTTTACTACTTTAATTGTCTCATTTCCTAATCTAATCCCCTCAGCATCACCCGATTTAATTTGACTACATTCCATTATCCTCATTTTGCTTGTGTTGATGTTCATCTTATATCCTCCTTTCAAGACACTGTCCATTCCGTTCAACTGCTCTTCCAAGTCCTTTGCTGTCTCTGACAGAATTACAATGTCATTGGCGAACCTCAAAGTTTTAACTTCTTCTCCATGAATTTTAATACCTACTCCGAATTTTTCTTTTGTTTCCTTTACTGCTTGCTCAATATACGGATTGAATAACATCGGGGAGAGGCTACAACCCTGTCTCACTCCTTTCCCAACCACTGCTTCCCTTTCATGGCTTTCAGATTAGGCTAAAGATCTGATTACAAACAAGATGTACATTTTGCCTTTGAGACATTATTTTTCAACACAGACAGTGCAAGAGTGATGTATAGAACAAGAGAACCTCGTGTCAATGACAAAAACAGAAAAATGAAGAAATGGACGTTCACACAATGCAAGTAATTTGTATAATTTTGTTATACGAGGGAGGACCCACAAATAACCGGAATTTCTTTCTAGAAAGCATATACTTTATTGTTTTCAAATACAGCCTTAATCTCCTTTGAAGTACTCTCCATTAGTATTAATACACTTGTCCAAATGTTCATTCCAGTGTTCGAAGCACCTTTTAAATTTGTCCTCTTTGATACCTGCTAGCACTTTCATGACATTGCATTTTACGTCTTTCACATCCGCAAAACACTTCCCTCTCAAGTCTCTTTTCATCCTCGGGAATAGGAAGAAGTCCGAGGGTGCTAAATCCGGCGAATAGGGCACGTGGGTCAAGGTAGTTGTCTTCGTTGAGGCCAAAACCTGGTGAACGCTTACAGCCGTGTGCGCGGGAGCATTGTCGTGATGCAGGAATCACACGTCAGAATCCAACAAAGCCGGACCTTTTCGCGACAAACTTCTGCGAAGCTGTTTCATAACCTCCAAATAGAATTGTTGGTTTACTGTCTGGTTTACAGGGACAAATTCAAGATCCCTTTGATGTCAAAAAAACAGATCAACATCATTTTCATATTCGATTTCACTTGTCGAGCTTTTTTTGGTTGAGGTGAGCCAGGTGACTTCCACTGTGATGACCGTTGTTTACTTTCTGGGTCGTACCCATAGCACCATGACTCATCACCTGTAATGATTTTGTTGAAAAAATGTGGATCATCTTTGAATGCATCCTTCATTTCGAGGCAGGCTTGAACGCGACGATCCCTTTGATCTCCGGTAAGAAGCTTCGGCACGAATTTTGCTGCCACTCTTCGCACCCCCAAATCGATGGTCAAGATGCGCTGAATTGAGCTCCAGGACAACCCGGACAATTTCTTGAGTTGGTCCATTGTCCTGCGTCGATCTTCACTGATGAGATCACGGATTTTGTCGATGTTGTCTTCTCTTCGAGCAGTTGAAGGTCGACCGGAACGTGGCTAATCTTCAACCACCATTTCTCCCTTTTTAAACTAAGAAAACCATTCGCACAATTGCGTTTTACTAAGAGCATGGACTTTGTAGGCTGCCTGAATCATCGCAACAGTTTCTGCTGCGTTCTTGCCGAGCAAGAAACAAAACTTCACTGCCGCACATTGTGTCACGTCTGCACTGTACGCACACTCAAAAAACTGTCAAAGAAACCACACTTCTCACTGTTGGGTGACGCAGCGTGGCAGAATGACTCAGCAGAGCTCCTACTACAACCCTCTGGTGGTGCAACCTGCTACTACAAGTACATGATGTGCAGCATTACGATTCCAGTTACTTTTGGGTCCCCCTCGTGTATCAACAAATGTAGAACATTGACAGCCCTTTGAAACCAAATGGGTATCCCATTAATAAATATTCTTATATGAGACTTAACCAAATTTAATAATTTTAGTACCAAAATCTATAATTTAAAAAGACAGAGGATACAATACCTTGTTGAACTTCTGCTTATGGCACTGTTCTGTCTTACAAGTGGAGTGCTATACATACATTGAGTATTTGGACCCACAGAACTAGAGCGCTGATGCTTGGCTCCTAAGGGCACTGGGAGTGCTGATTTCCTGTCACAGCTTTGAGCCCTGTATAGCAGGAAGAACAAAATATGTATAAATCATGGATAACTAGTAGAAAAACTTACTGGCTGTATCACTTCCCAACATAAATAACTCTTTCGTATCTGCAAAATTATGCAAAAATGGTTGTTTCATAATAAAAATCATGGCAACAAGCAATACTGACTCCAGCATCAGGGGGATTCCCATATTTTCTTCTAATAAATAAAAATACTACTTGAAACAATATTTCGAGAAGGAAAATTACTACTCACCATATAGTGGAGATACCGAGTCACAGGTAAGCACAACAAAAAGACTCTCACAATTATAGCTTTCGGCCATTAAGGCCTTCATCAACAAAACACACACACACACACACACACACACACACATCTTACACACGACTGGGGTCTCAGGCAATTGAAACCACACTGCGAGCAGCAGCACCAGTGCATGAATGGGAGTGGTGACACTGGGGGTAAGGAGGGGGCTGGGGCGGGGAGGGGGAGGGATAGTATGGTGGGGATGGTGGGCAATGAATTGCTGCAAGTTAAGACGGAGGGCAGGGGAGAGGTAGAGAAGGGGAGGGGGGGGGGGGGGGGGGGAGTAGCGGAAAAGGAGAGAAATAAAAAGACTCTGTGTGGTGGTGAATGATGACTGTGTAATGCTGGAATGGGAACAGGGAAGGGACTGGATGGGCGAGGACTGTGAGTCCCCGAAGGCTGAGGCCAGGAGGGTTTTGGGAACATAGGATGTTGGTGGGAAGGATTCATACGGCACAGGCTGTGAAGCAGTCATTGAAATGAAGGATATCATGTTTGGCAGCGTGTTCAGTAACAGGGTGGCCCACTTTTTTCCTGAGCACAGTTTGTTGGTGGCCATTCATGCGGACAGCCAGCTTGTTGGTAGTCATGCCCACATAGAATGCAGCACAGTGGTTGCAGCTTAGCTTGTAGACCACATGACTGTTTTCACAGGTCTGGAGAAAAAAGGGTTTATTTTTACAAAACAATACTTTTCCCTACTTTTCAACATAACCCACTTGAACATTTATGCACGTGTTCCAATGAGCCACAATTTTTTTTATTCCACCTGCAAAGAACTCTTTATCTTTATGTTTGAACCAATTTTCCACAAACTTTTTCATATCCTTGTTGTCCTGGAACCTCTTCCCATGTGATGCCTCCTTCAGTGCACCAAACAAATGGAAATTACTGGGTGCTAAATCAGGACTGTAAGGGGGATGAGGCAGTACTTCCCAGCCCATTTTGTCAGTGGTTTCACCGGTTAGTTGAGCAACACGAGGATGTGCGTTGTCTTGCTGGAGAATCACACCTTCCCTCTGAGATCCATGACATCTCACTCTCATGGCTGGCTTCATCTTGTTTAAAAGCAAATATAAATTGTATTGGCTGTTTATTGTACGCTGCTCTTCGAAATAATCATGAAAATCTGGACATTCAACATCCCAAAAAAACTGTCAACATGACTTTTCCAGCTGACGCTTGGGTTTTGAAATTTTTGTTGACATGTGAGTTGGTGTGCTTCCACTCCATGCTTTGTCTTTTTGATTCTGGCTCATAATAGGGAACCCAAGTTTCATGACAAGTTAAAATTTTGTTGAGGAAGTGCTCACCTTCTCTTTCATAATGTTCCTTTAGTTCTGTGCACACTCTCAAACTTGTTTCCTTGTGTAGTCATGCCAACTCCTTTAGTACCCATTCTGCACATGTTTTGCGGTACTTCAGCTTGTTACAGATAATTTTGTTAACTGTACCAATACTAACTTGAACCCTATCAACTATCATTTCCACAGTCACATAGAGGTCAACACAAACAATGTCATCAATTCGACTTTCAAGTGAGGGAGTTGAAACTCCGACTGGTCAGCTTGAATGGTGTTCTTCAGTCACAGAGTCACGACCATTTTTGAACTGCTCTACCCACTTGTAAAAATATGCACGATTTCTACGACCTTCACCATAAGCTTTAGACATTTTACAGCATATATTCACTGGTTTCTCACCTTCAGCAAGTAAAAAAAACGAATAACAGAACGTTTTTCAGCTATTGCGGATGTTTCAAGTGGACTCACCATCTTGAAACGTATTTTTGAGATTATAAACAAAACACTGTTGATACATCAACTAATGAGGGCTCATCCCACTGATGCCAAGTTAAAGCCATAAAAGTACCCAACTTGCCCAAGTAACAGTTTTTTCCCCAGACCAACTTGTATCTTTAATTATTGAATGACTCTCGTATATTGTATGGGTTGGGTGGACGGGGGAATACCACTGTGGATAGGGTGGGAAGGATAGTGGGCAGGACATTTCTCATTTCAGGAAACGATGAGAGGTAATTAATACCCTGGCGGAGGATGTAATTCAGTTGCTCCAGTCCTGGGCGGTACTGAGTTACGAGACGAATGCTCGTCTGTGGCTGGACAATGGGACTTTGGGAGGTGGTGGGAGACTGGAAAGATAAGGCATGGGAGATTTGTTTTTGTACAAGGTTGGGAGGATAATTACAGTCAGTGAAGGTTTCACTGAGACCCTTGGTATATTTCGAGGGGGACTGCTCGTCACTGCAGATGTGACGACCACATGTGGCTTGGCTGTACAGAAGGGACTTCTTGGTATGGAATGGGTGGCAGCTGTCGAAGTGGAGGTATTGCTTATGGTTAGTAGGTTTGATATAGACGGAGGTACTGATGTAGCCATCTTTGTGGTGGAGGTCAACATCTAGGAAGATGGCTTGTTAGGTTGAAGCAAATGGGGGAGAAGTTGAGGTTCTGAAGGAATGTGGATAGGGTGTCCTCACCTTCGATCCAGATAGCACAGGTGTCATCAATGAATCTAAAGCAGGTGAAGGGTTTAGGATTCTGGGTTTTTAGAAAGGGTTCCCCTAGATGACCCATGAATAGGTTGACGCAGGATGATTCCATGCAGGTGCCCACAGCCGTACCCCGGATTTGTTTGTAGGTAATGCCTTCAAAGGAGAAGTAATTGTGGGTGAGGATATAGTTGGTCATGGTGACTAGGAAAGAGGTTGTTGGTTCAGAATCCGTTGGGTGCTGGGAAAGGTAGTGTTCAACAGCAACAATAGGAATGTTGGTGTACAGGGGGGTGGTATCAACTGTGACGAACAAGGCACCATGTGGTAAAGGGTCAGGAACTGTGGAGAGTATGTGGGGCTAATGGTTGGTATCTTTTATATAGGAGGGTAGGTTCTGGGTAGTAGACTGAAGGTGTTGGTCTACGAGAGCAGAGATTCTCTCAGTGGGGGCACAGTAACCTGCCACAATGGGGTGCCCTGGGGGTTAAGTTTATGGACTTTAGGAAAAGGTAGAAGGTAGGAGTGCAGGGAGTTGTAGGGGTGAGTAGAGAGATGGACTCCAGGGAGAGGTTCTAGGTTGAGCCTAAGGATTTGAGTAGTGACTGGAGATCCTGCTGGATTACTGAAATGGGGTCACTGTGAAAAGGTTAGTTGGTGGAAGTATCTGACAGCTGGCGGAGTCCTTCCGCCAGGTAATCCTTGCGGTTCAAAACAACAGTGCTGGACTACTTGAAAGATACTCATAAAAGTGATGATAAATCTTCCAAATTTGAAGCTGCAACTGTTGTATAGGGTACTGAATAAACAATATGGATGAATTGAAGCCCTCAATATCATCCATCGACTTTGAGCAACACATCAAACTTGTGGACATAAGCAACTCTTCAAATTTCAATGGTAAAAAATAGGTACACTTCTGATCTCACACTTGTTGGCTTTGACAATTCACAGTCCTCCCCTCACCTTTCAACCTAACCTTGACCTCAAAATGTCTACCTACATTCCAAAAAATAACAATGACACAAAACAGTTACAGTCAGTGTCCTGTTCTCTCTCTATTTTTAGAGATATGACTTCACATGTCACACTGTTACCTCACTGGTCTATTATTGGTAGAATCAACTGACTCAATGACATCGCACAAAAATATATTGAATAATAAACATTTTGTTTATGAATGGTAACAATCTGCAGCACTGACCTTCGTCCACTTCCTATTTCACGGAGTGCCATTTTACTCACTCTTCAAACCTGCAATGAGAGGAGACCATTAACTTTATGGTATAAGTACACACAACCTAGCAATAAATTAAGACATCCAATGCTAGAAGGAGCTTCTGAATAACAAACAATGAACATAAACATTGGTTTGTTGTTAAATGCAGACTTCAGACAATAGTCATAAGTATATGGCAATTAAAATATATAACAAATTGTCTAAAAATGTGTCAATCAAACCTGACAAATTATTTAAAGAAAATGCACATACCTTCTTGTTAACTAATCCATTCTATTCATTAGAAGAATTTTTAGAAATGCCTAATATAAACTTAAATAGGTAAAAATTTATTTTGTAAAATTAATAGGTTAAGTGAACTGACGAAGTCTATTGCATGTAATAATGCTGAATGACCAATAAAGAATCTGAATCTGAATTCATAGTCAAGAAGTAAATCTGCATACAAAATTAGGTTCTGGAAGACATTTATTATGCAGATGTTTTTAAGAGCATTGTGTGTTTAATGTTCCATTCTGTACATTATATCTGTAATGATACCAGCTCCCTTTCCAAGTTTATGGGTGCATCAATATAATAACATTTTGATTTTATAGACTACCACGCTATAACAAATATATTAAAGGTTTTGTCTCCAGAGCAAACGCAGAAACTGTTTGCTATACACAGTTCGGGATTTTCTAATCTCATAATGATTTTAACTGAGAGTTGTATTAAGATCAATGAATGCAATCAAACAATTTGCTTTCTAGGACTTATTTTTTGTAATGAAAACTAACATCAAACCAAAACTAAAGTAACATATGTATGGAAAACTTTTTTACTTATCATCATCATACATATGTACAAACTGAAACAAAAGGTGACAATGCTGCTTTTTTGAACCAGATTCCCACATATGGTGAAAGATAATTTGTATGTTTCCTTATGGTCCTGGATGACTTCCTACTTAATCCTTGAATTACCTCCAAGAACAACCAGTCTTTAGTGAAGCAGGGAAACCTTTATTACTGGAAGTGATTCAAATATATATAATTGTAATGACTAATTTTGACAGAATCTTTCATATTAAAATAATAAAAAAGCATGCCAGGTTTCACAAAAGCTGCAAAAAATCATGCACCTAAAATAAAGAAAGACATTTATTCAGTTGAAGCAAAGACAAAGGTTGTTATGTAAGGCAGATACCAACATATACTACAGACATATTTTTCAGAACCTTTGAATCCTTACACTGAATTTCAAATAGTCACCCTTTTTGTTGAAGATCATAAAATTCAGTTTCATCTCAACTGTGTTTTAACACAATATAAGAGACAAAAATGATTTTTCTAATGACATTCATCCTTGCCCCAGTGTGCAATGTTTCATGCCTCAAAGTGGTCTATTCTGCACATCTTCCGGAAGCTTTCAACCATGGGATCATATTCTGAGGAACATGTGCCGGGAAAGTGTTGAAGGAATCGAAAAGAGCTGTATGAATAATAAACAGCACCAACAGTGCTCATTCCATTGAGTCATTTAAAATGAGAGAAATTCTGACAGTCTCATGTGACTATTATTTATTTTTGAGTTCCACAGTTACTTGATGTGAGTATCAATAGGCTGTAGAATATGTCAGATTATTACAGTAACAGCCTTATGTAAGTCGTCATGAGGCTTACAATCTAAATCATATGTAAACAGATAAATGAGGTACAAGTTTTCAAATAATTCAGATCATGGTAGTAAAAATGGGTACATAACCAAACCATAAGGTTTATATTCTAATTCATATAAAAAGCATTCTGTCAACAATCAATAAACCTGTAATAGATATTCTTTTTCACAGGAATGTCTAAAATTAAACACATTTCACTAACAATTACACATTGTCAAAAAATATATAAGTTCCAAAGACAAAGCTTTAGTTGATTTTTCAATTTAGTCTTATCCCCTGTGATCGATTTAATACAAACTGAATGTTTATCGTATACTTTTATGCTTGAATAATATACTCCTTTCTGTAACATGCCGAGAGTTTTTTTTGTCTCTTTGTGAAGATCATGTTTACTTCTTGTGTCATGATCATGATATTCATTGTTCCTCCCATAAACTGTCTGATTATGTTCAAAAAGCACATAAGTGAAAGAATGTACTGGCAAGGCAGTGAAAAGATCCTCAGCTGTTTCAATAAATTTCTGTAAGGGCATCTGGGATGCACTCTATCCATAATTCTGATGACTCTTCTCTGCAATAAAGACTTTATATGCTCGTAACTTGTTTCCCCAGAACATGAAGCCAAATGTCGCAAGTGAATGGAAATATCCAAAGTATGCAGCTTTGATTCTATGTAAGTCACAAACACACAAAATTGAGTGAATGGCAAATGCTGCTGCATTCAGACTTCTACATAGACCCACGATGCGAATTGACCAGTTTAGATTGTGGTTCATGTGTAATCCCTCAAATTTGGACACTGAGAGACAGACCATTTGAAGTGAACCAATCTAGAGCTTCTTTGAATACAGTGGACACAGAGTTATGTAGATTGCAGTTTGGTACTTTTTATCACTGGTAATGATAGTATCATCCACAAATGGAGTGAAGTGTGCTTTTCGTGTGTATTACACCACGGCATATCATTGAGATGGATTAAGAAAAGTAAGAGACCAAGCACCGAGACCTGTGGTACTCCACATTTCACTGTGCCCCAGTCAGAGAAGACAGATGCCATTGCAGAATTATTCAGTACTACCTTCTGTTATCTAGATATGATATGAGCCACATAGCCTACCAACTTTACCAAATAAGTCACAGTGCTCAGCCATCATAACTGGAATTTTGTTATCTACACAGTTGAATGCTTTAGATACATAACAAACATTCCGACTGATGACATTTTATCATTTACGGATTTGAGAGTTGGTTGACAAATGTAAGAATGGTGTGTTTAGTTGAAATATCCTTTTGGAATCCAAACTGCTGTTTATTAAGGGTGTTATGTTTATTAAGATGATCCATAATTCTCTTTAACGTATTTCTCTAGGATTTAAGATAGCCTTGTTAGCAATGAAACTGACCAGTATTTGGAAACCTCAGCTTTATCACCTTTCTTTAGGAGTGGTTTAACAATTGCATTTTTGAGTTGTTAATTTATAGACTCATTACATTATGTGACAGAGAACTTTAAGAATAAAGTTGCAGTGGTGCTCGAGTACTTTTATTTTTCCATTTGGCTTATTAGGCTATTTTATCAATCTCATCGATTGTAATATGGGGTATTTGCAGCTGACTAATTTTGTTCTGCACTACTTTTTGAAGAAGGTTCATGGTTTCAACCATTAGATCTTTTAGCACCAATTTGATTCACTTCTGTTAAAAAATGGTTGCTGAAGATATTGAGAACTACATCACCCTCATCAACCATGCTTCCATTATGACACAGTCTGATACTGTCTGTACTTTCTGAAAATTTTTTTTTTTCCTGCCTCCATTTTGACCGCCTGACAAATAGTGTTGATTTTATTATTTGATCTGTCAATTTCAGATTTAATAAACATGCTCTTGATTGAAACTTCCTGGCAGATTAAAACTGTGTGCCGGACCAAGACTCGAACTCGGGACCTTTGCCTTTCACGGGCAAGGCTCTACCAACTGAGCTACCCAAGCACGACTCACGCCCCATCCTCACAGCTTTACTTCTGCCAGTACCTCGTCTCCTACCTTCCAAACTTTACAGAAGCTCTTCTGCGAACCTTGCAGGACTAGCACTCCTGAAAGAAAGGATATTGCAGAGACATGGCTTAGCCACAGCCTGGGGGAGGTTTCCAGAATGAGATTTTCACTCTGCAGCGGAGTGTGCGCTGATATGAAACTTCCTGGCAGATGAAAACTGTGTGCCGGACCGAGACTCGAACTCGGGACCTTTGCCTTTCACGGGCAAGGGCTCTACCAACTGAGCTACCCAAGCACGACTCACACCCCATCCTCGCAGCTTTACTTCCGCCAGTACCTCGTCTCCTACCTTCCTTTGCCCGTGAAAGGGAAAGGTCCCGAGTTCGAGTCTCGGTCCGGCACACAGTTTTAATCTTCCAGGAAGTTTCATATCAGTGCACACTCCGCTGCAGAGTGAAAATCTCATTATGCTCTTGATTGTTTGATTACATCCTTTAGAATGCTACCTATTTGCAGTGCTCCCTGTCCTGAGGTTTGTTAGAATTTCTGAGCAAAACAAAGCATTCTCTTTGTTTTGCAGGAAATTTTGATTCCCTTAGTGGGGCACTGTCTCCTGTAACCACTAAGTTTGGTACTTCTTGGAATTCCCTTAGGAAATACAGCTTCAAAAATGGTTACAAATTCATTTAGGAACAAGTTAAATTTATCACTTACATTTTTAGTGTTATATACTGTGTCCCATTCTAACCACCGCAAATGTCTGCTGAAGGCTTCCAGATTCTCACTGTCGAGTAGTCTACAATATATCTATTGTTAAAACTATTCTTGTTAGTGGGGCTTACATCATGGATTTTTAACTGCAGCCTATCATGGTCAGAAAAGCCATTTAAGATTTGTGTTACAGATATATTATCAATTCTGTTACTGTCTACAAATATATTGTCAATCAGACTGGTGCAGTCCTTTGTCACTCTTGTGGCAAAGTCAACTCGGATTAAAAGAGTGCATTAGATTCTCAAAATCTGTTCTACCACTATTACCAGTATGAAAATTTACATTAAAATCACCAAGGATGATTTGAAAATGAGAAAGTTAAAAGTGATTCTACTTGCTTGTGAAATATACTAACTTTCCTGAGGGAGCTCTCCAAACAATATGAGCAAGTGCAAAATAGTGTGTTACACTGTGGACTTAAACTGTACAAGGGCCTGCCACAACAAATTAGAGGTATAAACGACAAAGTACTTTAGCTAAAAGCTTAATAAACATTAAATAGCATTAAATGAACTTTTAAAATAGCACAAAAAAGTGGCGTAATGGCCTTGAATGTGTAATATTGAACTATATAACCTGGCTAGAAAGAAGTGCTATACAAGACTAATTATACAACCTACAAAAATTATAATAAATTATATCATTTTAGTAAGAATGATTGCATTAACCACTGATAACATCCATAATTTTGGTCCAAGCTGCCGGAGTTGGCAATCATATGTGCGTGAGGTGTGCTTGCCTGTGTGTATTGGATGGTTTGTATTTCTCTTTTGCTGATGAAGGCTGTAACTGAAAGCTTTCTGTAAGTGTCTTACTTGCTCCTGTCTGCAACTTAACATGTCTTCTTTACGGTTAGCAGTAATCATAATACAACATACATTGTATCATTGATGAAGGAATAAACAAATCAATGAAGACTTTGCCTTCGAATAAAGTATTCAGTGTGGAGTTTTGCACTATGATGCAAATGCCTTTTAAAAGCTCTTACACAGCAAAGTTAGATATAGAGAATCCCACCACCAGACACGAAAATTACAAATTAACCTATCAAGGATTCCAACAGGTGTATCTGACGACCTAGATCCAAGGATTAAAAATTCCTCTTAGCTATGCGATTAGTACCAGTGATTGCTGCAAAGTTACATAATAAGTAGTGTTTCATAAACAAGTTCTTGTGAAGCCATCTGAGAGGGAGGGGTAGTTTGCTCAACAGAAGAGAATCACATGAAATTGACTGGAGGGGAATCGAGTTCAAACAATCGAGAGAAACTTGAGTGGCTTCACATACTTTGAGTACCACCAGGTCGGAGGCACAATTTATCATCGCATAGACAAACTGGGAACGTTTGTCAATAAAATTTACTTCACAGTGAAAATATCTAAGGTGTTATGGAAGTTTATTACAAAGAACTGTAGTGACACACGATGAAAGTTCCAAATGTGGAATGTATGTAGTACAGAATGTCATGTACGCCCCATATATCCATTTGAAGAACGGTGAAAACGGACAGTAGATAAAGTTTTATTTTTTGAATTAATACTGAAAATCTGCCTCAAATTCACATTCAGTCATGGCGGCATCACACGTCCCGAACTCTGTCAAAATCTATACGCCGTACCAAAAACCGAACATAACACAACTAATTAAATTTGAAATTTTAGAACCCCATACAAACAAAATGCTTTATGTGCTTCCTCCAATCTAGTTTCAATGGAGGAAAAACACCATTAGCTATCCTGAATCAAAAAATTGCTTACCCACAGCACAAAGAATGGACCAGATTTCCCAATTACGGCAGTAAATAAACAAATACGAAACATCGAACCAGGCAACAATATTTCACAAATTCAATAACACGTCGAAGAAAAAGTACACAGTTAAAGTAACGAGTCGTCACAATTCATCTCTACGGTTGAAAATAAACAATATTCCACACTTCCCGGGCTTTTTCAACTGCGATGACAAATGAAAATACGAACCAAAGATTATCTATTTCAAACAGTTTTTGCAGAAGTATCTCGACATAGACTGGCTGTGCGTAACCCTCTTGATATTCAAAAATTCAATTTTAAGCAGGTTCACATGATACAATTTGTTTTCACACATATAGGTCTCCGAAAATTTCACGTTATCATCTGATTCGAGTACTGTAGACTTACCATCTATGGTTCTAAAGTAGAACAATCAGATGAACGACAAATGAGATAACATTTAATGTTTTAAAATTTTATTTTCAATTTGAACAGAAGAATAATTTGATATGATTTTGAATGACAAAAGCAATTAATAACATATATATTCATTTTCATTCAGTTTTGTTAAAATTTGCGGAAAATATACAAAATAAAATAAGTTACTTTGCGTACTTTTGTTCGTCACGTAAACAACGCACATTTGATCGTTTCTATTTATCCACAAGTTTTGAATTGTAATTGAGGTGTCTAGGAAATTATTCTTGCTTAATCTAGACTAAAGCTGAAATTTGTTTGCCATGAGTGAGAAGTGTATGACTTGCCATATGATTGTTAGTTCTGATGTGTGGTGTGAGGGTTGTTGCGGTTTCTCTCCGCTGCAGAGTGAAAATCTCATTCTGGAAACTTGAATTGTCATAGACAGTAGCTCCATCCTGTGTGTTCACCATGAGATCTGGAGTCCGCCTGACCAGCTCACAACATGATCCCCAGGTGGCGCTGTTGGCCCTCCCTCTTTCCCATCATCTGATGTAATCCAATATGGTGGTCTAGTATGGTGTCTAGCTGCTGGACTGGGATGCTGGACATAATTGAGGGGGTCAGAAGCAAAGTGATGTAAGTGACATTTTTTGAAGAAAATGAGATAAGTGCACATATATGTTCTAGAACACTACTTCTGTTGTGAGGATAAGTAATATATGTGATGCTCCGTTCAGAGCTGCACTGTGGTGTCCGAATACATGTACTACTTCGGCTCTGAGATTTTGGATCCAAGGAAAAGTAATACAATTGCACTGTTTATGTTCGTTGTGTTGCTCCTTGTTCCTGTTTATGCATTTATTTGCCATAATGAACCAACGTGAGTTATTGTTGATTAAATTATACAAAGCTAGTGTCTTGTAGAGTGATCTTATTTGGTAAATAGATAGTGAATTTGTAGGAAAATCGGTACAATGATGCAAGTTTGTTTGTGTGGTAATGTGTGAGGTTATGTTTGGTTTTTTTACAATGTTTCACGATGTACTGAGTACACCTGCATATTCAATACAGGAAATGCGTACTTTTCCAAAAATAATGTGCAGTTATACAGAAAAAGCGTACTTTTCCTAGAAAGTAGTGATAGTTTTATCAACTTGTGATGGGCACTAAATTGTCATATTAAATGAGTTATTGTGTAATTAAATACCAGATGAAAATGATGCAATCATGTTTGTTTTATTGTAGATGAGTCCAGTTCCGATTCTTCGCATCTATCTGCTGATGATAGCAACTTCAGGCCATCGAATTTTGATCGTAGTGACAATGATGATGAATCACTAGCAAAATCAGCATCATCTCAATCTTCAGATATTGTGCATGCTAATAGTATTTTGTCTGCAGAACCTTCTGTGCCAGAGGAAACCTCATCTTCTACTAATGATACTTCATCAGCTGTTGAGAATTCTAGTAGAAGGGAAGGAAATGCTTACGAAATTCAGCTAACCATAGGCATGGGATCGCGAAAGGTCTGTGAAATGCTGGGAAATCCTATGTTGAACACAGAGGAATAGAACATGAAGCGAAATGTGGAAGACCATTCAATTAAAAGTGTCGATATCAATGTAACAGCGATGTTTCAGAGAGAAAGAGTGAAGAGCTATTTACTGCATATTGGGCACTTGGATCATGGAATTTACAAACTGCTTTTCTTGAAGACTGTGTTGAACTGAAAGAACCAAAGGGAAGAAGGGGAGATGTAATAAAAACGAAACGTAGTACCGTCATAAAACTTAATGGCATATACGTTTGTAAAGAATTTCTTCTAAAGACCTTTGATATATCAAATGTTCTCTTCAGTAGGGTTCAAACGGCTCTGAGCTCTATGAGACTTAACAGCTGAGTTCATAAGTCCCCTAGAACTTGGAACTACTTAAACCTAACTAACCTAAGGACATCACACACATCCATGTCCGAGGCAGGATTCGAAACTGTGACCGTAGCAGTCGTGCAGTTCCAGACTGAAGCGCCTAGAACCGCTCAGCTCACTTCAGTACAGTCATGCCCAATAAATCCATCAACAGAGTATCGCCGAAGGACCAGAGGGGGCAAAGTGCACCATGAAACAAAATAATTGCTGCTAAACTACAGGTTTTTGAAGAACATATTCAGTCATTTCCCACTTACATCTCACATTACAGTAGGATTCAAAGCCCTAACAAAAAATACCTCCCTGAAAGCCTCAATATTTCTATAATGTACCAACTTTACAGAGATATGTGTGTGAAAGAAATGAAGACCTGTGAAGGAATGGACATAACAGCATGTTTTCAACACCCATTATAATTTGGGTTCTCACTGTCCTATTACTGATACATGCAATAAATGTGACAAGTATAACAATTTGTTACACAGCATTGACCCTAATAGTCATGATGCAAAAGAAGTGCAGTGAGAACAGATGCTCCATCACTGCGAGGCTGAATGTGCATGACAAGAAAAGAAATCTGACAAAGAGAGAGCATCAAACCAGAATAATCTTGTGGTGATGTGTTTTGATTTAGAGAAAACTTTGCCATGTCCATGCCTTTCTACTAACGAAGTGTAGTATCTTTGTCAGCTGTGGCAAGGCCAGTATGTACATATGGGCAAGGCCAGTATGTATATATGGGATGAAAGCACTGCTCATAGAGGTCCACAGGAAATCGGTTCTTGTTTGTTGAAATTTGTAAAATCTTTGGACTGTGACATTAAGCACATCATAGCTTATTCAGATTGTTGTTCTGGACAAAATCTCAATGTAAATATTGACAAATACTGGATGCATATCGCTTCTCACACACATATTGAAACAGTCCATCACAAATTCTTAGAACCTGGGCACATGTTCAACGAGTGTGATCAAGAATTTGGTCTTATTGAGAAACGCAAGAGGAATTTAACTCCTGTGTAAGTGCCTCAGGATAGGGCAGATGTCGTAAAAAGGTCCAGCAAACAATTCACAGTTACCAAAATGAATCAGGCAAATTTTGTAACTATCACTAACACGAAACTCTTGACCAAGTCATCCATTCAAGAAGATACCGAAGGGAATGCATTTGCCTGACGACCAGTTAGATGGATGCATGTAAAAAAGGAATGTCCATTCATCATGCATTATAAGATTTCTTTCAATGAGGATGTTGAATTTTATACAGCTGACTACTCCAAACCACTTCGTTGGAGACCCCCACAGATTACACTGAATACACTGTACAGTGCTCAGTTACCCATAATGTTTGCAAAGTGGAAGAACCTGTGAGAGCTGAAATGCTTCATTCCCCCTTTTCACCACACTTTCTTTGATAATATGAAGTATGAGGAACAATCAACAAGTAAAAGCAGATCAGGATGTTGAGGATGACGAGGAGGGGCAGGAAGAGATGGAGAGGCAGAATGTCATCATGATGAAGAAGAATGTGTTGATAAGCCTATGGAAGTAACAACAGACACAAAAGATTTAAGAGATGTTGCTAGTGACATTCTGGACAGTGACTACAACTAAAATGTTACCCTATGTTTATCAAAATGTTCAAAAGTGTAATGGTTACTGCATAATAAAATTATTAATATGTTCACGTGGACCTGTATTACTTTTCTGCTAAAACTTTTCTGTATCAAAATAATATAAGTGATTTTAGGCCCTTTGTTCACCCAGAATGGTGGTATGAACTTGTGCAATCTTTTGTCTGCAGAACACCTAAATTCTATAGTACACTCCTGGAAATGGAAAAAAGAACACATTGACACCGGTGTGTCAGACCCACCATACTTGCTCTGGACACTGCGAGAGGGCTGTACAAGCAATGATCACACGCACGGCACAGCGGACACACCAGGAACCGCGGTGTTGGCCGTCGAATGGCGCTAGCTGCGCAGAATTTGTGCACCGCCGCCGTCAGTGTCAGCCAGTTTGCCGTGGCATACGGAGCTCCATCGCAGTCTTTAACACTGGTAGCATGCCGCGACAGCGTGGACGTGAACCGTATGTGCAGTTGACGGACTTTGAGCGAGGGCGTATAGTGGGCATGCGGGAGGCCGGGTGGACGTACCGCCGAATTGCTCTACACGTGGGGCGTGAGGTCTCCACAGTACATCGATGTTGTCGCCAGTGGTCGGCGGAAGGTGCACGTGCCCGCCGACCTGGGACCGGACCGCAGCGACGCACAGATGCACGCCAAGACCGTAGGATCCTACGCAGTGCCGTAGGGGACCGCACCGCCACTTCCCAGCAAATTAGGGACACTGTTGCTCCTGGGGTATCGGCGAGGACCATTCGCAACCGTCTCCATGAAGCTGGGCTACGGTCCCGCACACCGTTAGGCCGTCTTCCGCTCACGCTCCAACATCGTGCAGCCCGCCTCCAGTGGTGTCGCGACAGGCGTGAATGGAGGGACGAATGGAGACGTGTTGTCTTCAGCGATGAGAGTCGCTTCTGCCTTGGTGCCAATGATGGTCGTATGCGTGTTTGGCGCCGTGCAGGTGAGCGCCACAATCAGGACTGCATACGACCGAGGCACACAGGGCCAACACTCGGCATCATGGTGTCGGGAGCGATCTCCTACACTGGCCGTACACCACTAGTGATCGTCGAGGGGACACTGAATAGTGCACGGTACATCCAAACCGTCATCGAACCCATCGTTCTACCATTCCTAGACCGGCAAGGGAACTTGCTGTTCCAACAGGACAATGCACGTCCGCATGTATCCCGTGCCACCCAACGTGCTCTAGAAGGTGTAAGTCAACTACCCAGGCCAGCAAGATCTCCGGATCTGTCCCCCATTGAGCATGTTTGGGACTGGATGAAGCGTCGTCTCACGCGGTCTGCATGTTCAGCACGAACGCTGGTCCAACTGAGGCGCCAGGTGGAAATGGCATGGCAAGCCGTTCCACAGGACTACATCCAGCATCTCTATGATCGTCTCCATGGGAGAATAGCAGCCTGCATTGCTGCGAAAGGTGGATATACACTGTACTAGTGCCGACATTGTGCATGCTCTGTTGCCTGTGTCTATGTGCCTGTGGTTCTGTCAGTGTGATCATGTGATGTATCTGACCCCAGGAATGTGTCAATAAAGTTTCCCCTTCCTGGGACAATGAATTCACGGTGTTCTTATTTCAATTTCCAGGAGTGTATATCTCTGTAAAGTTACAATGTTGTGCCATAGAAACTGATTTTCTTATAACAAGGTGAACTTCAAAGCCATTTATCTGAAAAATACCTGAATTGCACTTATATCACTTTGCTTCTGACCCCCTCAATTGTTTACTGTGTTCAGTGGATGAGATGTCTGTGCTAGAGAAGGAGGAGTTTAATGGGGATAATAGCTTTAATCGTGAGGTTGAGGACTGTGTCAATAGCAATGATAATTTGTGAAAACGAATATGCTTCATCAAATAATGAAGATGCAGCAGGATGGGGCTAAGTTACACTTCTCAACTCATGTTGATAAATGTGTGTCCTATAACTGTAGATTATTCGATAAAAGTCCAGTCAGTCTTCCAAAGCACAAGAGGCAAGACGTTCACCCACTCCAGTGCTAGCATCCATGTGTACAATCGAGGAAATGCTGATGATGAGCAGGGATAAATTTAATAAGTGTACTACATGCAAGCACACAGCTGAGGACTGTATCCTACACACTGAGATAATGGACGAGTGTGTGGCGAAACTTTTTGAAAAATATTGGCAATGCAGCAAGATGGGGTGAAGATGCATTTGTACTCACACAGATAGATGTTTGTGTTAGAACTGCCTACCTTTTTTGAAATTGCCTAGCACCCCACATCAACTTCATCCTATTCCACAATGAACCATAGGTGTTCACCTTGAGGTTTGGTGACCAGTTGGCCTAGTTCATAACATCGCCACCAGAATGCACTGTCGATCCTCCCACACTTCCCTCCTATGACGTAATCCAAGATGGTGGTCTGGGAGAAAATGGCAGGAACCAATAGGAACCCTGAATCCAGTCATGTGATGTTTGCTTTGGCCAATAAGATGGCA
Organism: Schistocerca serialis cubense; assembly: GCF_023864345.2. NCBI lineage: Eukaryota > Metazoa > Arthropoda > Insecta > Orthoptera > Acrididae > Schistocerca > Schistocerca serialis. Next base: position 246,592,999 of record NC_064639.1, on the reverse strand, counting down.
GTATCTAATGACATAATTGTGGGGATATAGGGCAGGCTCAGCAGCTCCACAGCCTCACTCTCATTTACCCAGCAGCAGAAGAAGAACCATGAAGCATCAGCAGCAGTCAAGATCTAGCACAGCACAGCAGGAAATGGAAAAATAAGTATTCCATATTACATCTTTGTCTGTAGTAAGCATTATTATTATTGGTTGTTTTCAGGTCTTGGTATGTATGTAATGATTCCTCCTCCTCTTTGTTCAGCAATAACTTTCGTCACATGGAAGCCTGTAGGGATGAGTGCCAACATGTCTACCTCTGCCACATCCATATCAGCAGCAACCTCAGCCACCATCTTGTCGAGACCTGCACCGACCTCTGGACCTGTGGTTGCAACAACCTCCAGCATGTCTGAACCAGCAGCGACCATGTGGGATCCTGTAGTGCACATAGTCCACTTGCTGGAGCAGGACAAGAAGCTGTTATTGTCCATCCCACCCATCAATTTGGGTGATGAAGACGTCTGGACTGTTCCTAACGTTTCAAACGCTGCTGGTGGTCCTAAGCAACAGCAAGATTGAGCTCAGTACAAGTCACCAACATTTGACCCATCCCATCAGAACACCTCCGTGGTAGTGCAGGGACAGAGTGCAGATCCTGTGGATAGGAAGGTTCCACACATAACCCACTTCCTGGAACAGGACACAGAGTCCACTCATTGATTTGTGTGACAAAGATGTACAGTCTGCTCCAAACACTACTAATGCTGCTAGTGGTCCTAAACTACAGTAAGATGGGGGACGGTTCTGATCACTGATGTATGACTCATCCCAGAAAAACGATCCTGTGTTAGTGCAGGGACAGAGTGCTGAATGCAGAGTGCAGAACTGGTTACTGACTCACTCAGGCAGCTCTCAGCAAAAACAAAAACCACACAATAACGGTGGTGTTGCTATTCACGAATTCATTATCTCTCATGCTCCCGGCGAGATGGATAGGACTTTTGGCATCATCAGGGGAAGACCGTACGGAATGGGTATGCAGCCTATAAATCTAACTGATGATACAATACAGACTAGTGACAGACAATTTGAGAGCCCACCTGGCTTAGTGATTCTTATTTTCCTAAGAACCCCCCCCCCCCCCCCAAAAAAAAATTATTCAGAATGGTGGGCTCCATATGATTCCCAAGTTGTACAGTGACTGTAAACCATAAAATTACCAAATAAGAAGCAACATGTCACAAAATCATGTTTTCTTTATTTACTTTTGCAAATCGATTTCAACTGATTAACAACCATCATCGGTGCCTTCAACATATATGTTCCCTGAGTTGTAACACCGTCTTAAGCAGAAGTCAAACAAAAACAACAGCAAGAGCAGCTGTAGTGATGGTATTGACATTGAGCGTAAAGCACTGAATAATCGAATCCCACAATACATATGTTCTGACACCCCACTGAGCTAATAGACCGACTATGCATGTTCATGGCATCAGTTGCTGCAGGTCATACAGCTCATTTGAATGAGGCTGTTTCAGTAATCTCTGAACTTAGAGAGAGGAACTATTGAATAAGTATGGAGACTGCACAAACCAGACGGCCGGAGTGGCCGTGCGGTTCTAGGCGCTACAGTCTGGAGCCGAGCGACCGCTGCGGTCGCAGGTTCGAATCCTGCCTCGGGCATGGATGTGTGTGATGTCCGTAGGTTAGTTAGGTTAAATTAGTTCTAAGTTCTAGGCGACTGATGAACTCAGAAGTTAAGTCGCATAGTGCTCAGAGCCAATGCACAAACCAGCATGCAAAACATACCCTCATAGGCATGTTATGATTAGAGATTTGGATGACTTATAGCAGGCTGATCTTATAGATGTGAAGGAATGTTCACACGAGAATAATGGATTCAAACATCTTTAATGGTTATTAATACATAGTCCAAATTTGCCTGGGCATTACCTGTTAAAACAAAAACAGTGAGAAATGTTGCGGATGTGTTTGAGCATTTGCTGCAGACAGGGATGAGTCGATCCCACACAATCTCCGAATTGATCACAGTGGATTGTTTTACAAAAGGTATTTCAAGATCCTGATGCAGCAGCATGGAATATATCACAACTCAACATTCACACACCTGAAAACAAGTATTGTGGAAAGCCTGAACAGTTCAATAAAGGGCGAAATGTGGATGTGCGGCTTATATAAATGGACAGATATCCTCCCAGAAATAATTGCTCAGTATAATGGAACCAAACATAGCACAATAAAAATGAAACCAATCGATGTTCGTGTAATGGACTCATGGGTATGGTGTTCTATCGAATTAAAGTGCTGGATCCACGCAAACAGAAATTTAATGTAGGTGATTTGCTACATACACTATGTGATCGAAAGTATCCAGACACCCCAAAATCATACGTTTTTCATATTAGGCAAATTGTGCTGCCACCTACTGCCAGGTACTCCATATCAGCGACCTCAGAACTCATTAAACATTGTGAGAGAACAGAGTGGGGCACTCCACGAACTGACGAACTTCGAACATGGTCAGATGATTGGGTGTCACTTGTGTCATACGACTGTATGCGAGATTTCCACACTCCTAAACGTCCCTAGGTCCACTGTTTTCGACGTGATACTGAAGTGAAAACGTCAAGGGACACGTAGAGCACAAAAGCATACAGGCTGAACTCATCTGTTGATTGACAGAGACCGCTGACAGTTGAAGAGGGTCGTAATGTGTACTAGGCAGACATCTATCCAGACCATCACACAGGAATTCCAAACTGAATCAGGATCCACTGCAAGTACTATGACAGTTCAACGGGAGGTGAGAAAACTTGGATTTCATGGTCGAGCGGCTGCTCATAAGAACCACATCATGCCGGTAAATGCCAAACTACGCCTCACTTGGTGTAAGGAGCGTAAACATTGGACAATTGAACAGTGGAAAAACGTTGTGTGGAGTGACGAATCACGATACGCAATGTGGCGATCTGATGGCAGGGTGTGGGTATGGTGAATGCTTGGTGAACATCATCTGCCAGTGTGTGTAGCGGCAACAGTAAAATTCGGAGACGGTGGTGTTATGGTGTGGTCGTGTTTTCAATGTAGTGTGCTTGCACCCCTTGTTGTTTTGTGTGGCACTATCACAGCACAGGACTATATTGATGTTTTAAGCACCTTTTGGCCTCCCACTGTTGAAGAGCAATTCGAGGATGGCGATTGCATCTTTCAACACGATTGAGCACCTGTTCATAATGTACAGCCTGTGGCAGAGTGCTTACACGACAATAACATTCCTGTAATGGACTGGCCTGCACAGAGTTCTGACCTGAATCCTATAGAAAACCTTTGGGATGTTTTGGATGGCCGACTTCATGCCAGGCTTCACCGACCAACAGTGATACCTCTCCTCAGTGCAGCACTCCATGAAGAATGGGCTGCCATTCCCCAAGAAACCGTCCAGTACCTGATTGAATGTATGCCTGTGGGAGTGGAAGCTTTCATCAAGGCTAAAGGTGGGCCAACACCATATTGAATTCCAGCATTACCGATGGAGGGCACCACGAACTTGTAAGTCATTTTCAGCCAGGTGTCCGGATGCTTTTGATCACATAGTGTATCTCAAAACACAAGACAGCATTTGAGAAATCATACCTACCAAACTGGTCAACAGAGATATTTACAGTTTCAAATAGGCAAAAAACGAATCCTGGAACTTATATCTTGAAGGACAGTAGAGGTGAAGAAATTGCAGGAATTGCAGTAAAGCTCTGAACTGGATGTGTTTCTCGTGGAGGGAGACATAAGATATCGGGGAAATACAGTGCTAGTAAAATGGCTTGGTTTTTCTGGAGCACAAAAGGCTTGGATTGATGCTAACGATTTGCTATATAATGGGGCGCACAGTCTGCAACCACCAAAGTACCATAACATGCTTGCTAGGAGACGCATTAGATGAGGTGGTGACATTCTAGACAAACTACCAATGGATTTACACATTCCAGGTTAGAACTACAGTGGACTTGGAACAACGCTTCAAATACACCTGGCAGGAGGTAATAAGGGTATTAATCTCCTCAACAAAGTGTGTATGGAACATGACATTGCATACACTGCAAATAAAGATATCCCAAGTAGTCACATTGCAGATAGGATTTTAGGTTATAAGATTAAGGCGATATAAAGAAGAAAGGATATTGGTATAGGTCAACACATTGCAGTATTTGTAGTTGATAAAACCATGAGTGGAAATATTATGTTGGGTTTAGGAGTGATGAATTTCAAGTGATCTATGAATGTTGCACATTGTGCACCAAACAAAAAGAAGAAGAAGGAAAGAAGGGTGCAAAGTAGAGGTGTTTAAAGAACTGTATCCTGACAGTGATGTATACAGCTAAAAAGCTCTGAAGGAGAAAGGTGCAGGAAGAAGAAGAGATATGGTTAAAGCTCCTTGAGGTCTACTAATACCCAGACGTTTCATGGTTTTCTTCCATTCCTCATCCCTCTCAGTGGTAGGGTCCCTCACTGATGGTGCTGCAACTGTTGCTCGAACAGTCAAGAACGCGCAAAATTCCAAACACAGTTACAAGAACCAAGAAGACATAACCGCAAGATGGAAGCCAAAGCCATCGGAAAAGGATTATATTTGAAACCATACAGAAAAGGGCTTGGTCTATTCATAAATAAAAAAAAAAAAACATTAGCAGTCCTACCAGATGGACCACTCACAAATACTGATCTTAATTTTGTTAGAAAAAAATTCAACATTGCAAGATTCTGTAGTGTGTTTATGCAGGATACATTACCAAAGGCTATGTGGGAAACTGGTGAATGTGGTATTGTGAATTTAGGTGTTGATGGAGGTCCCGTAACCCCCAAGGTGCCATATGTATGAAAAATGCAAATACCATGTACTATTTCGACTCATTTGGTGACCTGCAACCGCCAGAAGAATTACAACTATACGTCACTCGCAGGAGACGTGTGTTCTACAATTTTCGACGCTATCAGAACTTTAATACACACCTCTGCGGACATCTCTGCATCACGTTTCTCTAGCCGTTTACAAAGAAGAAGAAGAATGTATAAGGAAGAGCTTTAAGTATTTCTTCATCAGTTGAGGTTCTGATGCAATGTCGTACACTTTGACTTTAAAAGAACGATCATCTGTATTACGTGCAGATTACTTTCCACGAATTGATTTGAGCACAGGTGCATGAAGTGTCTGGACTGGAGTTGTACAACAGCATCGCAAATTTTACCGGGTCTAACAAGAAACTGCATCTGGACACTAATGGTGAAAAAGACATTGTGGAAATACAGCCTGGTGGATGCGATATAGATGATTTAAACGAAGTCTTAAAATAGTCTGGGAAAGCTATTGAGCTACGTGCAAACATCAATACACTTAAATCTGAAATAAGGACTGTGAATGCCATGATTGACTATAACCAAAAAGGTTCAATAGGGCGTCTACTGGGTTTCACAAAAGGACAGGTTTTGAAGAAGGATCCTAGTAAATTTTACAAGTTAGATCAGACTGTGGATACACTGCCCATCAGCACAATCCGAGTCGAGTATGAAATTGCAACGAACTCCTGTCTCAACGATAGTCTGATTCATACTATTTACGGATTCTTCCCATTAGCTGCATAAAGGGTGTAAGATTGTCGAGACGCCCACCAATGCAATACACATTCCAGTAACAGTTCAGACATTGGACTATTTGGAGTTGAGTATTGTGGGCCAGAATAATCAACTTGTTGACTTTCGTGTTGAGGAAATCATTATATGATTACATCTAAGTAGGATAGGCATACTGTGTAAAACCAGTGCACGCAATCCACAGCAGGTCACTTCGCTACTGAACCGCAAAGTGATAACACATACAAACTACAACTTTCTTAAATCAGTTGGCTTGAAGTCTAGCAATGACGTCCTCATTCAGTGTAACCAGTCCAGTAGAGTATGATGAGCGAATTATACATTAGGAATATTTCGCGCATAAACTTTATGCTTCAACCACATTTAACAAAAATGATGAAATTAGGATTGTCATCCATCAATTAGACTCGCTGGCGCTTCCATGCAAGTGTTTCATATATCTGGAGGAATCATTCAAGAAAACCAACGACAGCTCTGCAGTAGGGTCCAAGCTTACATGTAATGCTTTAGCATTCCTGTTTCAAGAGATACGCTATGAAATCAGTGGGTCTGAGATCGACGGTGCGTGCAATGTTGGTATAACATCAACCCTTAAAACATGTGTCTCTGTATCACCCACGGATTTAAATGGTTTAGAAAATGCGGGATTGTTCATAGATGATAGTGGATAGAACAGTTGCAGAGTACAAACGATTTACTGCATGCATACCTCTAAAAATGCTTATGTGCTATTTTGAGGACATGACACAGATTGCCAAATGCTAAACAGGAATTTATTCTGGTATGGAGAGCGACGAACAATAACTCATACATTCAAGGAGCTCGGGAGGAGAATATGATCACAATCAGCAAAATAATATGGAAAATGCCTCACATCAGTGTATCAGACGAGGAGCGTATGAGACTTTTAAAAGTCCTGAATTCCAATACATTTCTATCACTAACGGTTCGTTCTTGGGTGTTTTTAGAGTACCCAGTGCTACCGACTGCAAGCACACAAACATGGGCTATTAAAATCTCTTCGCAGCTGGAGACACCTAGACTCATCACACTTGCATTTCAGACTGGTAGAATAAGAAATATAGCAAATGATTCTACTGTATTCGACAACTGAAAATTAAGTTGCATTTCAGACTGGTAGAATAGGAAATATAGCAAATGACTACTGTATTCGACAACTGAAAATTAAGTAATTCCAAAGTCTACCTGAATTCAGAATTCTGCTCGTATGACAGTTTACACCTGCAGTGGGCTAAAAATGTATTCATGTATACATGTACGCAGAGTTTCGTGCTTCTTACTATGAAAGTGCTGTAGAAGAAGGAGGAGCATGTCTACTCAATCCACAGAAATTCAAGGAGCTATCACTGATCATCATAATAAACTACTCAAAACAGAACGAGATAATTAATTTTGGACCTATAGGCATATGAACATGACTATGTGATTAACTACTGCCCACTCACCGGTGTTGTGCAGCGAGCTGTATAAATGAACAGGTGCTGCACCATACCTAGAGCATTCCACAATATCATCTCACGTTGTGAAAATCATTGCAGAGGCTCAGGGTTTCTATGACGATGAGCACAGACAGTTCATATTTAAAGATGTTGCATTCATAGAGTACACACCTGATGCTGGAATAATAGAGACATTCTCAGCAAACATTGGATCACTGAGGTTTTTCAAGGATGTGAAGTGCGGTAAAACACGCAAGAGTGCAAAGTGCTTGACACATTTCTACTATAGAAAGCACTGGGTGATCCTGCCATACCCTATAAAGATATGGCGACGTCACTTCGACTATTCGACCACACGCATATCATCATCTACATGAAGGGGAAGGAGAAGATCACATGGATGGGTCGAATCTTCAAGTTTGCTGCTATTCGAGATATAGTATTTTACAGTGTGTCCAGCTCTCCACCGACTCAAGAAGAAGATGTGTGAAAATATTGTTGCTGTGGCCGTTTATCAAAACTTAAAATTACTTTCAAGTCAGATGAGAAATAAATGATTTTTGACCTTATAATATGTGTACAATTTCTCTTCACCCTGTTCCCGGTTTGATAGTATACAGTTTCGTCCAGATACTACGTCTGTCGTTTTCTTCAAGCGCAGGAGATATAATTTAGACATGTTTGCTATATGTCTTTGGAAGTGGACGCAGTCATGTGCCTCCTACTCCTATAACCCAATTCATGCTGCATGGCAGGCGTAGTTCCATGCGACTGTTTTATATATATGTTGTTTTTCTCTGTCTTAAACTTCGCCTCATCACCTAGCATTCATCTTCAAAATCACTAATGTCATTTTTACCATGCACAGCCTATATATATACACATTCATAATGCAATAGGGGATAGTCTTTTTGTAAATAACAACAGAAATGATGTATGGTAACGAATTTTTTCGTTTATTCAGTTAACAGAAATACAGTTCAGTTCTTGAGATTACAATTCAGCTCTTGAGGTACAATATAGTTCTAGAGGTACAATTCGACTCTGCTTTTGCAGTGCAGAGACACCTTTAATTTATACGCTACAACAGTAACACTGGTCGAGTATATTTTATTTTATTTTCTCAGCAGCACTGGATGCAAACGTAATTTTTCCAGATATTAATCTACGCTAATTCCTATTGTGGAGATATTTTTATTACTACTACTGCAACTAAATTCTGCAGTCGCAGTAGCGTAGTTTTTTCAATTATTCTGATGGACTGTGTACACTCAGAAACTATTTTTCACAGCCCCAATAGCAAACGTTTTCACAATACTAGTGATTCTGATGGACTGTTAGCTACATGGGTATATCGTATACACTTAAAAACTAATCTGACTTGGATGGCTAGTGGCATGTGAAAACTGAAAAACTATCCTATTTACAAGACGCACATTATATATATAGCAGTTGATATATATATATATATATATATATACAGGGTACACATATGTTCATGCCTTTTTTAATAAATATAGTTTTTAGTTTATGCTATTTTAAGTTTTTGAAACATTTTTTTACTTTTTCATGCACATAGTATGCAGATACAGGGTGTTCAAATATGTCTCTCCACAGTGCCGTATGATTGTTAGCCATACGTGCTGTATGGCAGTAAATATACCGAAATGAAACTCAGTGAAATACAAGTTATTAATTTATTGAATATTCATTTTTACTTACAAATTTTCACATTAAATGTTGAAAGTGTCCCCCCCTGCTGTTGAATACACAATTCAATTCGCCTAATCATGTTTCCAGACACAAGCTGTAACATTTCTTCTGTAACAGAAGCAGTGAATGTGGATATTGCAGTTTTCAGTTCATCGATGGATTTTGGACGGTTTTTATAGACAGTTGCTTTCGCTGCACCCCAGAAGAAAAAGCCAGGCTGTGTTAGGTCTTGCCATGATCAGTATTTTTCAGTTCTTGCACGACTTTCACTTTGTATGGGAAAAGTTCTAATTTCTTCCTTACAGATGTGTAGGTCGTTCCAACACTAACATCGATTTCCTGGGCGAGTTTTTTTACTGACTTGTTCGGACTCATGGACATTTTATCGGAAATATAGAGTAGTTTATCCTCAGACAAAACGCTAGGACGACCACTCCTCAGTGCATCTGTCACTGAACCCGTACTTCGTAATTTGCTAATAATCCGGCACAGTATCACTATGTGGGAGTGTTGTCTCTGGGAAAACTGAATTAAATGTTTGACGAACTGAAACTGTGTATTTACCGCCAGCTTTGAACACTTGTTCGACTAAAACACACGTTCTTCAATGGTTAGCATTTTATAAAAACGAAACAGACGGAGAAAGGAGCTAAACTTAAGCGTTCACGTCAACACATAGGGACACACACCAACGATACTACTGACGCTGGCTGAGATAAACGAAACAGTGGAATGTTGGGAGAATCCACTTGAAGGGAAGTAACCCAGGCAGGTGAACAATCATATGGTACGCGCGGCTAACAATCATACGGCACTGCGGAGAGACGTTTATATTATTTTTCCACACATGGTGTGTGTGTGTCTATATACATGTGTAAATAGTACACATAAATATCTCACCACTCACACGCACACACACACACACACACACACACACACACACACACACACACAAATTACGTTACTTTCACTATGATAAAAGAGTCATACTACTACTCTGCAGATACACACACACACACACACACACACACACACACTCTTACTCATTCTCTCCCTCTCACTCAATCAGAGTTCCTCACCCTTTCTCTCGCTACAAGTGAGTACCGTGAGTAAGGGAGAGTTTTAACCTCGTCATTGCAAATGACCCTTTTGCGTCATGAGGCGAGAGGCCGATTTTAGACTGTAGCACAGTGTACACGTTGTCCCCTCTCGATCAAATACTAGTTTGCCATACCATATGTGGCGGCTGCAGTGCAGCACCTCAGAAACCGCTGTACAGGCACCGCAAATAGTCTTTAATAGGGAGGGATCTCAATGCCATATGATGTACACCTTTATCCCACCTCTGGGTGGCACTGTCCTATGTGTGATACGCATACACTTTCGATCACAGATCTAGAAACAACACAATAGGCAATCCATTCATCTTGCCTATCATAAGGCCGATAACCTTCTTGTTCTGTGGAACAATACCATATGGATTACTGTTTGTGCATGAGGACGTGTCGAATTTATTACTGCATTAACTCATTACTGCATATGGATCACAGTTCTTCACCAAATAGACGAAGTTATCCGTATCCACATAAAGTAACTTAGGATCTGCGAAATGAATTCTCGCAAACTCCTTATGAAAGCGGTACATGTAGAGTTTGGATAGGTTTAGTATGCACATCCCCATATAAAGAGGTTTCTTAAATTCTACTGCAACAAAGTTCTTATTGAATATTGCAATCCACTTAAAATTTGGTCTGACAGTGCATTTTCTTACGCCATAACGCCTATCCCATTAGGTTCTAATAAAAATTGCATGTCGTTCCTTCCAAATTTTCCATTGTTTTGCCGAAATTGAGTTATTGACTAACTTATAACAATCTGTCTGAAAGTCAATTATCGTGGAAGCTCTCTGTCTCGTATTCAAATCAGTACCCTTATTCCACCAGGGGGACTATTTAAAGGAGATAGTGTGGGTGATACTAATCAGCTCAATCCCCAAGCTGAGACACTGCTGGAGATTGTAATAATGAATAATGTATATCCTTTTATTCCCCAGTGTTGTCATCAGTTTTGGGGTGGTGCCACCTCGCAGAACTAGATGCTCCGAACACAGCGAAAAAAGGCGTGGGCATCACGCAAACTAATAGGGTATGTGAGTTCTGCCTCCACTGCATACCCTACATCGGAATCAACTGCCGAACGTCCCCCATGATTTTTTCACCTGACCCCTTGCATTCGTCTTTGGCCACCCATCAAAACTCACCAATCGGCAGTGATTTTGCATGTCGTGCCCATATATGTTGTTTACATCCAAGTACGTCATGTAACAAGAGTCAAGGGATACATTGAACCTGTAACTCATCCCTGGGTTATTTGCCTTCACATACCTGTGGACGAAGTTCCCAACGGATCCTTCACTCAAGGAAGCGAAGCATGTCAGCATCGGTAAATAATTCGATGTTGCAATTCGTTTTCTTGAGTACTGCGTCCCAAGACAACCCAGGTGCTGTGTAATAAAAGGCGGGAGCCAGAGGTGGTCATGCATAGACTCTGGAATTTCTCGAAAACGTCCGCAAGCAAGTGCACGTTTGTGTCCGTGGAAAGCAGTGTGTACTCTCCTAAAGTAGAGATGTTGAATTTCCACCAGACATTTACAGCATGCTCATATTCTGCATCCATTATGGCATCGCCTGTGAGGTTGCTGGAGAATCCAGTTATGTCAAGTAGCCTGGTTTCGTTGAGTTTTACTGTACTGTCCACATTCTCATATGGGAAAACCCCTTTCTTAGTCACAAGTAGAAACTTTTCCCCATCGGGGAATACACCTTGAGTGATATACAGAACCATTCGAGGTAGAATTTCAGCGAGTTTCTGGAGTGACGCCTGCATAAAACGTAGCGTGTCAAGCAAGCGGAGCGTAATTCTTGGCCTCACTCGTTTGGAGAATAAACTGTATTTCTCGTCGCTCTCAGTTAGGACACTGACCTGATCTTTCTCCATGCCGAAATCAGCCAAGTGCTCAACTATAGAGTGAGCGTCATACTCTTAAATTATGGAAGAAAACGGGTATTTGCCTTGGTAACCGGTACTTCCAATTGCACATATTGTGGGCTGTCTCACGGAACTTCCCCGTAAGATGACAGTGGTCCTACGAGGAGTTTCCGCTTTTCTATCTAACGGCAGCCCACAAATATGACAGTCAGCTGCGTTATTGTGCAAATATTCATTCTTCGATTTGGTCATGGAACGTTGGCGCTGTGATGCTTGTCAACCACCCATGAAAGTTTTTCTAGCTCAGTGAGCAGCCAAACCGCATATTATGCCCGACATGAGATTTTTAGCGGTTAAGACTCGAATCATAGGACGTCACAATTTGATACGCTGCCGCATACAGTACGTGTTTTCTGGTAAAGGTGGTATGTAAGGTCGTGGGGTCACCTCCACGGTGGGCCACAGGAGCGAGGAGGCATTCAAAGTTGGCGTACATTAGAAATGGGCACCGCTCCTGGTGGTGAGCATTTTTAATCTTTATGAATTTGTCTTCCTCAGCAGGCATAATAACACGTACTGGGTCTTTGGAAGCGCCATCTACCAGATGTGCCACTAATAATTTGACTGAGGAAAAACAATTCAGGCACCTTAAGCAAATGTGCTTTTTATGTTCCTTTTTTCGACAATTGACTGTAAATGAGTCAGGGCATGTCTTTGAACCAAATAAAATTATAATTATCATCACCTTCAGAGAAGAGTAGCATGTTTATATGCACCTCATGCTCACTGGAAAATTTTGAAAAATGGATGGAGCCCACAGCTATATGCCTGTCTTGCTCATCTGACTTGCTTTTCTTCTCCAGGCCATAAACATGAACCGATACTCTGGTATTCTGCGCCTCAAATTCAGGTATGTCCTGGATCTCGATGGGGAACTCGATAACATCAAAGTTATACCACCTACGAATATTATCATTTGCATGGGATGTACAGGAACGTTCAGGATGTTCTCTGTAATTGTAATTTCTCTCGCAATTGACCATTCGTCGTCATGTAATTAATGTGCTTGAAAACAGCTTAATCAAATTTTATAACTTCTTGGAATTTTGCAATTTATGCCACACCATTAATTTATTCAGAAAAATCTAAAATTTTTTGCAACTTATATTAAAAAAGCTTTCGCAAAGCACATCGATCCATGTTTAATGAAGCTAGTTTCTGGAATACCATTTTTGGGCAGTAAGCTGTACGTAATGTTCTGCCAGAATACTTTCAACACACCTAAATAAAATACCTAAACATTCGTCTTTATTCAAATTACTCTCTTTACTTACTTTGGTTTTATATTTCAAACCATTATTTTGCGTTCTATATTCATGTTTCCTTTTGTTTTTTAGTTTACCGTTTCACATGCATCTATCTTATCAATCGAAAATAATAAGTAGTTCATTATTATGATACAAAATCATTACAATAATGATAATCTCTAAAGAAATAGTTAACACTTTTTTACGCCTTGGACGTAAAATGAACGGAATTTCTTTACACAGTACACATGACGGAGAATTCAGCAGGACTCACAAATTGTGAGGGACAATCCTCGAAGTCCCTGATTTGTACCAGGCACATTTCAATACACTGTAAAACGTTTCTGGAGAGAATTGATTATGTACTAGTGATTGAAGATTGATTATGTTATTTCTCAAGTGGAGACTGACATCATGAAAATTCAGCAGAACCAGATCTGAAAAATTTCTCACAAATTTCTTCCATCATCGAATGCCAAATATGTCCAACGGCTGTAGCTGTCCTGTCGAGCCTTTCGGGATCGCTAGTTTAGGTGGACTGATAAAGTAAGGAATGAGGAGGTTCTCCACAGACTCAGTGAGGAAAGGTGTGTTACAACTTGATAATAAATTCAGTTGGGATGAGCACACCACAGAACTGCAAAAACGCCTTAACAAATCTGTATTTGCAATTCGAGTGTTAGCAGACATAGGTGACATAAAAATGAAAAAGCTTGCCTACTTTGCCTACTTTCATTCCATAATGTCATATGGTATAATATTTTGGGGTAACTCTTCAAGTCAAACAAAAGTTTTCAGAGTCCAAAAGCGTGTAATACGTATCATTTGTGGAGTAGATTCACGGACGTCCTGTAGAAACCTCTTCAAAGAACTGGGTATACTAACTACTGCCTCTCAGTACATTTACTGCTTAATGAAATTTGTCCTAAATGATATATCTCTTTTTCCAACAAACAGCTCAGTTCATACACACAATACCAGGAACAAAAATGATCTGCACAAGGACTTAAAAGCACTTAATTTAGTTCAAAAAGGGGTCCACTGCTCAGGAACACTCATCTTCAATAATTTGCCAGCAAACATAAAAAATTTAGTTACAAGTAAAGATCAGTTTAAAAGGTGCCTGAAAGACTTACTAGTGGCCAACTCCATCTACTCATTGACGAATTTTTTAATAGAAACAAATGCTGTATTGTATATATTCATACTAATAGTATTGTTATTTCAGCTTAAAAAAATTGACATATTCCACATCCACTAGGATCTCCTCAGCACGGATCGATGGAACGAAAAAAGTAATCTAATCTAATCTAGTCTAATGGGAAACACTGACAAGCAGAAGCGAGAGGATGAGAGGACATCTGTTAAGACATCAGGGAATAACTTCCATGTTACTAGAGGGAGCTGTAGATGGTAAAAACTGTAGAGGAAGACAGAGATTGGGATCTTCTTCTTCCTCTTATTGTGGTCAATCCAAGGATTGGTTTACAATAGTTACATGGCAGCTTGTCTCCATTCTGTGCGTCTTTCAACGTTTCTCTTCATTTCTTTATAGGTGTTACATCCCACATCTTTCACGATTTGATCCATGTACCTCAGCCGTGGTCTTCCTCTTGGTCTTTTTCCCTCGACATATCCCTCTATGATTGTGTTCAAGAGTCCTTTATGTCTTAATAGATGGCCTGTAAATTGCACTCTTCTCTTAACAATGAAACTCCAGAAGCTTCTCTTCTCACCTGCTCTTTCCAGAACCACTTCGTTTGTGACCTTGTCGATACATTTTATTTTGAGCATGCGTCTATAGCACCACATTTCAAAATAATTTAGCTTCTGGTCTTCCTCTGTCCCTAGAGTCCATGTTTCACACCCATAGGATGGCACACATCACACATATGATTTCAAAAATCTTTTCCTGATTTCAAGGCTGATGCTGTTAGATGTTAAGATGTTTTTCTTCTTGTTAAAAGCAGCCTTTGCTTGAGCAATTCTACTTCTCGCTTCTGCCTTGCTCCTTCCATCCCTGGTAATATTACTGCCCAGATAAGTAAATTTATCAACTTGTTCAAGCAGTTCATTGCCCACATGAACCTGGACTTTCACTTGATATTTTTTGTCGCATGTCGTTACTTTTGTTTTTGTTTTATTAATTCTCATATTATCTTCTTCCCCCATAACTTTATTCATTATATTCAGTAGGACTACTTAAGATCTTCTTCACTTTCAGCTAGGACAGCTATATCATCGGCATATCATATCTATTCGTTGGCCATGAATTACTACACCTGTCTGTGAATTTTCCCATACTTTTTTCAGCGCCTCTTCAATGTATAGGTTAAAGATAACAGGGGATAGTGCGGAACCTTGTCGGACACCTTTCCGTATCTGCACCTCTTCTTGTTTTGTCCGTCCACGGATAACCGCTGTCTCGTTGTTGTACAGGTTCCATATAATTTTTCTATCTTTATAGTCTATTCCTGCTTTTTTGAGTACCTCAAACATCTTATCCCATTTAACATTATCAAAGGCTTTCTCTCCATCTACGAAAGCTATGTATGTTGTCGGGTTCTTATCTAGTCGTTTCTCTATTATTAGTTTTGGAGCAAATTTTGCTTCTCTGGTTCCTCTGTCTTTCCGGAATCCAAACTGGTGTTCTGTGAGTGTAGCTTCGACTTGTTGTTCTATGCGTTTTAGGATAATTGAGGTTACTATTTTCGAGACGTGACTAACTAGGATGAGCGTCCTATAATTTTCACATCTTGTAGCATTTACCTTCTTTGGAATGGGGATCATGATGTTTTCCTCAAAGTCTGTAGGAATTTTACCCTGCTCGTACGTGTTGAAAACAATATTATACAACTCCTGATTCAGTTTTACTCCTCTAGATTTCAGAAGTTCAGCCGGGATATTGTCTGTTGTTGTTGTTGTGGTCTTCAGTCCTGAGACTGGTTTGATGCAGCTCTCCATGCTACTCTATCCTGTGCAAGCTTCTTCATCTCCCAGTACCTACTGCAACCTACATCCTTCTGAATCTGCTTAGTGTATTCATCTCTTGGTCTCCCTCTACGATTTTTACCCTCCACGCTGCCCTCCAATGCTAAATTTGTGATCACTTGATGCCTCAAAACATGTCCTACCAACCGATCCCTTCTTCTAGTCAAGTTGTGCCACAAACTTCTCCCCAATCCTATTCAATACCTCCTCATTAGTTATGTGATCTACCCATCTAATCTTCAGCATTCTTCTGTAGCACCAAATTTCGAAAGCTTCTATTCTGTTCTTGTCCAAACCATTTATCGTCCATGTTTCACTTCCAAACATGGCTACACTCCATACAAATACTTTCAGAAACGACTTCCTGACACTTAAATCTATACTTGATGTTAACAAATTTCTCTTCTTCAGAACCACTTTCCTTGCCATTGCCAGTCTACATTTTATATCCTCTCTACTTCGACCATCATCAGAGTTATTTTGCTCCCCAAATAGCAAAACTCCTTTACTACTGTAAGTGTCTCATTTCCTAATCTAATTCCCTCAACATCACCCGACTTAATTCGACTACATTCCATTATCCTCATTTTGCTTTTGTTGATGTTCATCTTACACCCTCCTTTCAAGACACTGTCCATTCCGTTCAACTGCTCTTCCAAGTCCTTTGCTGTCTCTGACAGAATTACAATGTCATTGGCATTGGCAATACAGAGATCATCAAGGTATTTTTCTCTTGCTTGTCTTGCCTCTCTGTTGTTTCTGTTTTTCAGACTCTTGTATTTCTCTTGGTCTTCCCTCTTCACAGAATTTTTTAATTTCCTTCTTTCTTCCATCATATTTAGTAGGTCATTAGTGATCCATTCCTTCCTTTTCTCTGTCCTTTCTTTTCCTATTATTTCTTCTGCTGCTTCTAAAATACCAATTTTTATTTTTTCCCAGCTGCTTTGGATGTCACTGCAGCCCTCTGTATTTGTTTTCTTGTCTGTTTCTAGTTTATAGTGCTTCAGTGTATTTTCATTTTTCAGGTTTGTCAAATCCCATTTACATGTACTTCTTTTTTTAATGTTCTCGAATTTTAGTTCAGTCGTTATCATAACGAGTATGTGGTCGCTTTCCACATCACAGCCTAAATATGATCTGCTGTCCTTAACTTGGTTTTGAAATCTTTGCTTCACTAATATGAAGTCCATTTGATATCTGTTAATGTCACCAGGCGTTTCCCAAGTATATCTTCTTCTTGGATGATGATTAAAGAAGGTATTTGTAATGCAAAGTTTATTTCTTTGGCAGAATCTGTAAGTTTATCCCCTCTTTCATTTCTTAATCCTAATCCAAAATTCCCTGCCACACCCTCTTCTTTACCTTCCCCAACAATGGCATTCATATCTCCCATGATGACAGGGTTTTCAGCTCCTTTAATTCTACCAATTACTTCTTCAAGGTGGTCATACATCATGTCGATTTCATCATCCTCGTGCCCTGTAGTTGGAATGTATACTTGGATTATGATTGTGTCTCTTGGTTTAGTTTCCAATCTGACATAAATTATCCTCTCACTATGATGAACAAATCCTTTTACTCTTAACCCTATCTCTTTATTGAGGATAATTCCCCCTCCTGCAATCCCGGGATTGTCTTGTGCTGTTCCAGTGTGTATGATTCTGTAATCCCCTGACCAAAAGTCTCCAGCGTTTGGCCATCTTATTTCTGAGAATCCCAGTACATCAATATCCATTCGTTTCATTTCCATTTTCAAGTTTTCCAGTTTACCACATTTAAGAAGTGAGTTGACGTTCCATGTTGCTATCCTTCTTACATTAATGCTTTTGGATTTCGGTATCTCTTTAGTTGTCCCCGCCTGGAGATCCGAATGGGGGACTATTTTACCTCTGGAGAATTTAACCAAAGGGCTTTCCATCGTAAGCTGTTGATACTTGGGATACCCGCCCGGGTCCTTAATGGAGTGGTTTCCCGTTGCCTTCTCCATTCTATGCCGTTGGCCACCATGTGGCTCCTCCGCCTTTAGGAGCAGTTTCCCACCCCAAGGGCAAGAGAGTGCCCTTCCTTCTAGCCGCTCATCCGTCCTCCCAGAAGGCCGTTGGCACTTGATAGAAGGTAATCTCCTTATCCTGGCAGATATTCGGATCAGAAGAAGTATAGGTTGGAAATGAAACACCCCTAGCCCTCGAAACCTAATAGCGTCAGGGTCGGAAAAGAACAAGAGTTGGCCGAGGGTGGCCAAATAGGAAAGATAAAAGTGAAGAGCCTGGCATAGGTAAGTGGAAGCAATGCCAGGACTCAGTTCGGGACCCCGTGGTCACCAGCCGAGTACTCACTGGGTGTGAGTCCCAGAGTGCCGAAAAAGTGGGTTACGGACGGAAAAGACCCACCGTGGTTTAATAGCGCAATTCGGAGATTGCTCAGGAAGCAAAGGCAGTTGCACTCGCGGTACAAGAAAGATCGGGAGAATGAGGACAGGCAAAAGTTAGTAGAGATTTGTGCTGCTGTAAAAAGGGCGATGCGCGAAGCATACAACCACTACCACCGTCATACCTTAGCAAAAGATCTTGCTGAAAACCCAAGGAAATTCTTGTCTTACGTAAAATCGGTAAGCGGGTCGAAGGCTTCCATCCAGTCACTCACTGATCAGTCTGGCCTGGCAACGGAAGACAGCAAAACGAAAACTGAAATTTTAAATTTAGCATTTGAGAAATCTTTCACGCAGGAGGAAAGTGTGAAACGTCGTATACAGTTCTGCCACTGGGCACAAGAGAAATTACGGGACGATGACAGATATTTTGCACGTGTTCTATTTAGCGACGAAGCGTCATTCGCCAACAGCGGTAACGTAAACCGACATAATATGCACTATTGGGCAACGGAAGATCCACGATGGATGCGACAAGTGCAACATCAGCGACCCTGGCGGGTTAACGTATGGTGTGGCATTATGGGAGGAAGGATAATTGGCCCCCATTTTATCGATGGCAATCTAAATGCTGCAATGTATGCTGATTTCCTACGTAATGTTCTACCGATGTTACAACAATATGCTTCACTGCATGACAGAATGGCGATGTACTTCCAACATGATGGTTGTCCGGCACGTAGCTCGCGTGCGGTTGACGCGGTATTGAATAGCATATTTCATGACAGGTGGATTGGTCCTCGAAGCACCATACCATGGCCCGCATGTTCACCGGATCTGACTTCCCCGGATTTCTTTCTGTGGGGAAAGTTTAAGGATATTTGCTATCGCGATCCACTGATAACGCCTGACAAGATGCGTCAGCGCATTGTCAATGCATGTGCGAACATTACGGAAGGCGACCTCCTCGCTGGTGAGAAGAATGTCGTTACACGTATTGCCAAATGCATTGAGGTTGACGGACATCATTTTGAGCATTTATTACATTAATGTGATATTTACAGGTAATACTGCTGTAACAGCATGCGTTCTCAGAAATGATAAGTTCGCAAAATTACATGTATCACATTGGAACAACCGAAATAAAATGTACAACGTACCTACGTTCTGTATTTTAATTTAAGAAACCTACCTGTACCAACTGTTCGTCTAAAATTGTGAGCCATCTGTTTGTGAGTATTACAGCGCCAGAATGAGATTTTCACTCTGCAGCGGAGTGTGCGCTGATATGAAACTTCCTGGCAGATTAAAACTGTGTGCCCGACCGAAACTCGAACTCGAGACCTTTGCCTTTCGCGGGCAAGTGCTCTACCATCTAAGCTAGCGAAGCACGGCTCACGCCCGGTGCTCACAGCTTTACTTCTGCCAGTATCTCGTCTCCTAGCTTCCAAACTTTACAGAAGCTCTCCTGCGAACCTTGCAGAACTAGCACTCCTGAAAGAAAGGATTTTGCGGAGACGTGGCTTAGCCACAGCCTGGGGGATGTTTCCAGAATATCATATTAGCGCACACTCCGCTGCAGAGTGAAAATCTCGTTCTGGAAACATCCCCCAGGAGCCATGTCTCCGCAATATCCTTTCTTTCAGGAGTGCTAGTTCTGCAAGGTTCGCAGGAGAGCTTCTGGAAAGTTTGGAAGGTAGGAGACGAGATACTGGCAGAAGGAAAGCTGCGAGGACCGGGCGTGAGTCGTGCTTCGGTAGCTCAGATGGTAGAGCACTTGCCCGCGAAAGGCAAAGGTCCCGAGTTCGAGTCTCGGTCGGGCACACAGTTTTAATCTGCCAGGAAGTTTCATTACAGCGCCATCTATCACAAAGCGAAAAAAGTGGTCCAACTAAAACATTCATATTTCTTTACGTACTACACGAATATGTAATAAAAAATGAGGGTTCCTATTTTAAAAAACGCAGCTGATATCCGTTTGACCTATGGCAGCGCCATCTAGCGGGCCAACCATAGCGCCATCTGGTTTCCCTCTTCAAGCTAGACAAGTTTCGGCTTTGTAGTTTTTTCATTTGACGCTTATTTCGTGAGATATTTGGGCCGGTCACGATCAATGGACCACCCTGTATAGATGTTCGCCTGAAGATGCTCCTTTCAGTATCACGAAATCGGTAGTGATCCGATAATAAAGGACTAAATATAGCTGAAGTGGTTATTAATATCTAGCTCATAGCTGTGGTTGCCCTACCTACAAGGTTGTCTGCACCTGCAGATCAGTTTCATCAGGGACTCTGAGACAGACGCCCTGTAGCGTGCATTCCACTGACTTTAAACCACCGCCGTTTGAGACTTCAGTGAGAGCTCACTGGAGGGCAGGGTGGAGGTCTATTGTGTTTTCTGATGGAAGCCAGTGATGGCCGTCTGTTGATTAGAAGGAGGCCGGTTGAGGACTTGCAACCAATTTGTTTGCATGCTAAGCAAACTGGACCAGCATCTGGAGGTGTAGTCTGGAATGTGATTTCGTATGGCAGTAGGAGCACTTTCGTGGTTATCCCACGCACCCTGATGCAAAACTGTGCGTCAGTCTGGTGATTCAACCTTTTGTGCTGCCATTCGTGAACAGCATTCCAGGGGATGTTTTCCAACAGGATAGCGCTCGCCCACACACCGCTGTTGTAACCAACATGCTCTACAGAATGTCAACATGCTGCCTTGGCCTGCTCAACCACCAGATCTGTCTCCAATCGAGCACATTTGGCACATCATCGGACGACAATTCAGCGCCATCCTCAAATAACATTGATCGTCCCTGTATTGACTGACCAAGTGCAACAGGCATAGAACTCCATCGCACAAACTGACAACTGGCACACGTACAACACAATGCATGCATGTTTGAAAGCTTGGATTTAACATTCTGACGGTTATACCGGTTATTAGCGTACCAAAATTTCACATTTGCAGTGGCATATCTCGAGCTTACATTGACCTGTGATCTTGCACTGTTAATCACTTAAATATATTCCCTAAATTTCATTCATCATTATCATAAGTCGTTGTGCTCATTGCTGAGCGTCGTGACCCCATGAACCAAGCGTCTCCATCCCAGACGGTTGCCAGCTTCTCTTAGTGCCTGCTAAAGAGGTAGACAGGAGATCTTCTTGATTTGATTTATCCATAGACCCTTTCTTGTGTAAGGGGATGAAGACAGACTCTGACCAGTCAATTTTGTCCTACATTAATTGTCTTTTAATGTTGCGATTTCTTCTCGCCAGTGTACTACAACTCCAAACATATCGCTCCCGTATGGATCGTGCGGACCACCGCTTTATCTTCCCTTTACCCTCGGTGTAGAGGAGCAGCTTAAAGTGCTTAATAAAAGCAAGTCTTCCGGTCCATATAGCTTACCAATAAGGTTTTCTTCATACTATGCTGATGATATAATAGCTCCATACTTAGCAAAATGGTTCAAATGGCTCTGAGCACTATGGGACTTAACTTCTGTGGTCATCAGTCCCCTAGAACTTAGAACTACTTAAGCCTAACTAACCTAAGAACATCACACACATCCATGCCCGAGGCAGGATTCGAACCTGCGACCGTAGCAGTCCCGCGGTTCCGGACTGCGCGCCTAGAACCACTAGACCACCGCGGCCGGCCATACTTAGCAATCATATAAACCGCTCGCTCGACGAAGATCCATAACAAAAGACTGCAAAGTTGTACATGTCGCACCTGTATTCAAGAAAGGAAGTAGGAGTAGTCTACTGAATCACAGCTCAATATCACTAACGTCGACTTGCAATAGTATTTTAAAACATACTGTGTTCAAAGATTATGAATTACTTCGAAGATAAGAATCTGTTGACACACCTCCAGAAGGATTCAGAAAATATCGTTCTTCTGAAAAACAACTAGCTCTTTATTCGGAAGAAGTGATGGATGCTATCCCATATTTCTAGATCTACAGAAGGCTTTCCACACCGTTTTCCACAAGAGTCTGCCGCTGAAATTCCGTGCCTCTTGAGTATCGCTTCAGTTGTACGAATGGGTTCGTGATTTCCTGTTAGAAGGTTCACAGTATGTAGTAATCGACGGAAAATTATCGAGTAAAGCAAAATTGATATCCCACGTTTCATAAGGAAGTGTGTAGGCCTTCTGCTGTTCCTAATCTATCTAAACATTTTTCGAGACAATCTGAGCAGTTCTCTTGGATTATTTGCAGATGATGCTGTCATTTACCGACCAGTAAAGTCTCCAGAAGATCAAAACGCGCTGCAAAATGACTTAGATGTGATATCAGTATGGTCTGAAAAGGGGTAATTGTGTCTCGATAATGAAAAGGGTGAGGTCAATCTCAAGAAAAAGAAAGAAGTCCATTAAATTTAGGTTACACGATAAATCACACCGATTTAAAGGCTGACAATAATCACGAACAACTTAAATTGGAACGATCACGTAGATAATGTTGCGGGGAAGGCAAACCAAGGCCTTCGTATTACAGGCAGAACACTAAAAAGATGCAAAAGGTCTACTAAGGAAACTGCAGTAGTGTAGCCGTAGATTGAAGATGCAAAATGTCTACTAAAGGGGCTGCCTATTCTACGCTTGTTCGTTCTCTGCTGTAGTACTGAATATCTGTGTTGTATGGGATCTTTACCAAATACGATTGATGGAGGAAATCGAAAAAGTTATATTACCGCAAAATAGGGGAGAGAGTGTCGCGGATACGATAAGCGAGTTGGAATGGCAATAATTAAAACAAAGTCGTTTTCCGTTGCGACAAAATCTGTTCACAAAATTTCATTTCCACCTTTCTCCTCTGAATGTGAAAATATTTGACTGTCGCGAATCTACAGAGTGAAAAATGATGACTGTAATAAGAGAAATCAGTGTTCACGTAGAAAGATTTACATATTAATTTTTCTCGCGCGCTGTTGGAGAGTGGAACGATGGATAAATAGTCTGAAGGTGAAATACATGAAATGTATTCCCATTTGTGAATGTGGACAGCCATCAGCTGTACAATGGAATGAAGACAATGAAAATCTGTGCCGGCGCGGGACTCGAACCCGGATTTCCCGCTTATCGCGAGTGGTTGCCTTACCAGACATTTCATTTCATGTATTTCATAACGGTTGTAGTCGGCCGTACTGCCTGTTTGTAATCGTACTTCTGAACAACGCACGCACTGCAATGTCGTCGTATGAACGTGGTTCGAAGATTCCTCTGACAGGCATGTAATATGATTGCGGAGTAGTCTTGTAGTACATCCCGTCAACCGTGAGACTGTTTGAGAACTTGCCTCGCCATTCGCCTGGAGTGATTTCGGAAATTCCGGGAAAATAAAATCTGAATATGCCAGATTGAAATTCGGATGAAACTTGTCTGTAGGAAAGGAATCCAGCGCCGTAACTGCTGCACCACCTCACAAGCGAGCTCGTGCTGTGTGTCACAGGTGACGTGGCACGCAGTACAAATCGTAAGCCCATATCAGGGTGCATAAATACGCCTTTTAATGTTTGTGGAGGGGAAAAATGAGATACTGGTCGGATGTGGCAGCAGAGGAGGGTGATTATTCACCCTGCGAAAGAGAAGGAGGAAATGGTTGCATAATAAAGTGCCCATACGCCTATTTGAACGGAAGTCAGCCTCGAAACTCGCTCGTTTCATTTAGCCGCGGTACTTTGCAGGCAAATTTGTATATTACTGTCAAATCATAGAACCTGAAACCACAGTTTTCATATATTGTTCGTGACTGTTCTTTGTCTAATAAACATCGTACGATTTTTTTGCAAATTACCGCCATGCCACCAGTTTCATGCTTATAGGGTTCCCAGGAATAAACGATAGATTCTACGTTGTCCCACATCTGGAACAAAATAGAAGGAATATTGGGGTTAAACCACTTTTCTAATGTGCTTTTCTGCGAGGACAAAAAGTAACGCAAAAAAAGTTTGAATTAGTAATTACCAAGAGACAAGAACATTAATGCAACACAATTATTCTAATTACAATAGAGGTTCAAAAATGCGTCCATTAACTTGTAAACAGAGGTTAAACCAGTGGGTCATCTCCTGTCTAACAAGGTCAAAGACTACGAAAGCGTTCTTAATTCACACTGCTGCTTCTACTACGTGGGCAATCAGGTCCTCTTCTAAGTCAACGTGGACGTTGTAAACAAAGTTGCACATCTCTCCTCACACAAAAATGTCCACAGGGGTCAAATCAGGGCATAGAATAAGCCATAGTACAGGATTACCACTGCCAATCCACTTTTTTGGAAACTGTCGCTACAAGAATCGATGTACGATTGAAATGTGCCGGCGCCCAGTTACGCTGGAACCAAATGCGCTGTCTTGTAGCGAGTGCACCTTATCCAACTCTGGCAATGTTCTAGCGAGGAATTTTTAAAAATGCCTTTCATTATGTGGCCTAGGTAGGAGACATGACCACCAACACGTGCTCACCTCTTCACATAGAACCGCACTTGATGAGCGCGAGTAAATGTGGCATGTGGATTAACCTCACTCAAAACATACGAATAGTCGATGTTGAGGACCCTGTCGCGCTCGAGCGTTGCTTCACCTGTGGACTGCACTGAGACGGAAGTGCACGGAGCTTTTGACGCTGTTCCAGATACCACTGCGAAAACTGTGCTCTGAGTGGATAATCAACTTGTTCCAGGTTTTGCACACACTGTACGTGAAATGGATTAACAATTGCTCATGAGAAACGTTTCATACATTTGGCTGATTGGTCATGCGAAATTGCACGAGTGCTGTCAGCGACTACGCCCACTACCGGGTAAAAATGCTGACAGGTATTACGAGGGTCACTCCAAAAGAAATGCACACTATTTTTGCAAAAATACAATTTTAATTCTGCATGTGTGACAGTTTTACAGTGTGTAGATACATCCTTCCCGCTTGTTTTCAAACTTAGTTCAACCTGTTCCCGTGAGTGGCGCCGTCACAGCATGTCTTCAAGATAGCTGCTACACTTGATGTTCGTCAGAAGCAACGTGCTGTCATAGAATTCCTGTGCTGTGAAAACGAGACAGTGGAAAACATCCACAAGAGGTTGAAAAAGGCGTATGGAGATGCTGCTGTCGATCGCAGTACAGTTAGTCGGTAGACAAGCTGGCTACGTTATGAAAGCGGGCAAGGCAATATTGAGGATTGTCCTCGCAGCGGCAGGCCTCGTACTGCACACATTCCAGACAATGTGCAGAGAGTTAATGAATTGGTGACTGCTGACAGCCGAATCACAGTGAACGAATTGTCACGCTACGTTGGGGTAGGGGAAGGAATGTTTGCAGAATACTGAAAGTGTTGGCGTTAAAAAAGGTTTGTGCCAGGTGGGTACCCATGATGTTGACAGTGGCTCACAAAGAAACAAGAAAAACGGTATGCAGCGACCTTTGGAACAGTACGAGAATGGTGGAGATGAATTTCTTGGAAGAATTGCGACAGGTGATGAAACATGGCTCCATCATTTTTCACCAGAGACAAAGAGGCAATCAAAGGAGTGACATCATGCAAATTCACCAAAGAAAAAAAATCAAAACCACACCTTATGCTGGAAAAGTTATGGCTACGGTGTTTTTCGATTCCTAAGAACTCTTGCTTGTGGACATCATGCCAAGTGGAACCACCATAAATTCTGATGCATATGTGACGACACTGAAGAAACTTCAAACTCGACTGAGTCATGTTCGACCACATCGGCATAAGCAGGATGTTTTGCTGTTGCACGACAATGCACGGCCACATGTCAGTCAAAAAACCATGGAAGCGATCACAAAACTCGGATGGACAACACTGAAACACCCGCCTTACATTTCCGATCTGGCTCCATGTGACTATCATCTCTTTGGGAAACTGAATGACTCTCTTCGTGGAACAAGGTTTGAAGATGATGACTCCCTTGTGCGCGCTGCCAAATAGTGACTCCAACAGGTTGGTCCAGAATTTTACTATGCAGATATACAGGCGCTGGTTCCAAGATGGCGTAAGGCAGTTGAGAGGGATGGAAATTATGTGGAGAAATTAAAATGTTGTTCCAAAAGGATGTATCTACATACTGTAAAACTTTCAAACATGTAGAATAAAAGATGGATTTAAAAAAAACAGTGTGCATTTCTTTTGGAGTGACCATCGTAGATATACGATATTAGAGAAAAATGTTTGTTTTTGTGTCGCGTGCAACCTCCCATAGTTTCTCCGTTTAAATAATTTTCACCGTGTATGTCCCTTGTATCTGTAGCGAATATTGATTTGTAGTTTCATTTTCACGGAGCTCAATCTTTACGTCACCGCATCTCCTGAAGTATGTACGGTGCAATGATATAATTTTGCGGGTACGTCCAGTGGTATAGGTGGCTGCTGCCTGCGAAATGTGTTGTGAATGGAGTTAGTAGTAAAGACGTAGTAAATTAAAACTGCTGCATAATGCGGCGCCGGCCGGAGTGGCCCAGCGGTTCTAGACGCTACAGTCTGGAACCTCGCGACCGCTATGGTCGCAGGTTCGAATCCTGCCTCGGGCATGGGTGTGTGTGATGTCCTTAGGTTAGTTAGGTTTAAGTAGTGCTAAGTTCTAGGGGACTGATGACTCAGAAGTTAAGTCCCATAGTGCTCAGAGCCATTTGAACCAGTTTTGCATGATGCGGCAGTTTTTCACGCATCTCATTATTTAACGTCATATCCCCTGAACTATGTGTCGTATACTGATATAATTTTTCTGGTACGTCAGTGGTATGTATGTGAATACTGTCTGCAAAATACGTCACGAATGTAGGTAGTAGTAGAGCAGTAATAAATTAAAATGTCGTGCTTCATGCGGTAGTATTATTGTATGAACAGCGAAAATGTAGTATGCGATAAATTTTTTCCTTTCATTATTTTTTGGAGTCGTCGGCAAGAAAAAGTTTCTTAAAGGTTTGAAATTATGTATGAAGCTTTTTGCAAGTTACTAAGTGCTCTCATTCTCAAATGCTGGTTATTTGCGCGTTATGGACTACATTGCTTTTTCAACCGCACGTCCACCCCTCTGATAGATGGGTCTTATTCCTACAATGATTCGTTCCAGACGGTAAATGATTTGTGAACCAGGTTTGGTTGAAATCGGTCAAGTGGTTTAGGAGCAGATGTGGAACTCCTACGTACAAACGTAATCCATTTTTAATATATACTATGTGATGTGCTGAAAATGACTTACAAGTTCGTGGCGCCCTCCATCGGTAATGGTGAAATTCAATTTGTTGTTCTTGGGGAATGGCAGCCCAATCTTCACGGAGAGCTGCACTGAGGAGAGGTTTCGATGCCGGTCGGCGAGGCCTGGCACGAAGTCGGCGTTCCAAAAGATCCCAAAGATGTTCTATAGGATTCAGGTTTGGACTCTGTGCAGGCCAGTGCATTACAGGGATGTTATTGTTGTGTAACCACTCCGCCACAGACCGTGCATTATGAAAAGGTGCTCGATCATGTTGAATGATGCAGTCGCCATCCCCGAATTGCTCTTCAACAATGGGAATCGAGAAGGTGCTTAAAACATCAATGTAGGCCTGTGCTGTGATAGTGCACGCAAAACAACAAGGGGTGCGAGCCCCCTCCATGACAAACACGGCCACACCATAACACCAATGCCTCCGAATTTTACTGTTGGCACTACACACGCTGGCAGATGACGTTCACCGGGCATTTGCCACACCCATACCCTGCCATCGGATCACCACATTGTGTACCGAGATTAGTCACTCCACACAACGTTTTTCCACTGCTCAATCGTCCAACGTTTACGCTCCTTACATCAAGCGAGGCGTTGTTTGGCATCCACTGGGGTGATGTGTGGCTTACGAGCAGCCGCTCGATCTTGAAATCCAAGTTTTCTCATCTCCTGCCTAACTGTCATAGTACTTGCAGTGGATCCTGATGCAGTTTCATATTCCTGTGTGACGGTCTGGATAGATGTCTGCCTATTACACATTACAATCCTCTTCAACTGTCGGCAGTCTCTGTCAATCAACAGACGAGGTCGGCCTGTACGCTTTTGTGCTGTACGTGTCCCTTCAAGTTTCCGCTTCACTATCGCATCGGAAACAGTAGAACTAGGGTTGTTTAGGAGTGTGGAACTCTCGCGTACAGACGTATGACACAAGTGACACCCAATCACCCGACCACGTTCGAAGTCAGTGAGTACCGCGGAGCGCCACATTCTGCTCTCTCACGATGTCTAGTGACTACTGAGGTCACCGATAAGGAGTACCTGGCAGTAGGTGGCAGCACAGTGCACCTAATATGAAAACGTATGTTTTTGGGTATGTACGGATGCTTTTGATCACATAATATATGTGTATGGATTGCATTTTTTACATGGATGTGTGCGATGTCCTTACGTTAGTTAGGTTTAAGTAGTTCTAAGTTCTAGGGGACTGATGACCACAGATGTTAAGTCCCATAGTGCTCAGAGCCATTTGATTGCATTTTGACAGTATTTTAGCAATGGTCCCCAGGTCTGCCAACTACTTTACCTACGATTCACGATGCATTATTCTTCGATATCAGATTCCCACAAATGGCTACACCCAGGTATTTGTATGAGTTAACGGATACTAGTTGTGTCTATTGATATTGCAGTCGTAGGCTACTACATTATTGTGTTCTGTGAGTAGCTCAGTTTTACTTTCCTGAACATTTAAATCAAGTTGCTAACCTTTGCACTACTTCGAAATCTTGTCAAGATTTAATTGAATATTTATACAGCTTTTCTCACAGTTCTTCAATGTAGACAACTGCACCATCTGAAAAATGTCTAAACATAATTTTGTCTGCAAGGTTATTAATATAAAATATGAACAGCAAGGGTCCCAATACACTTCCCTGGAGCTCACCTGAAGTTACTTCTCCGTGTGTCGATGACTCTCCATTGAAGATGACATGTTGCAGCCCCTCTACCAAGAAATGTTCAATTCATATACAAATATCTTTTGATACCCTTCATGATCACGCATTCGTTAATAAGCGTCACTATGATATTGAGTCAAATGCTTTTCACAAATAGAGAAATACTGCATTCACCTTTGCCTAGATCCGTGGCTATGTAATGAGAAAAGCACGAGAAGGGGTTTCACAACAACGATATTTGCGGAATCCACGCAGATTGGAATGGAGGACTTCTTTCTATTCGAGGTGTCGCATTAAGTTTATGATGAAAACATTAGTGGTAGACTTTATTCACTATGGCTACATTCTTGAATTTTGCCCGTAATATATAGCTCACAGCTTCTCAGCATGGTACTTTACTACTTAAGATACATAAAAATGCGTAATACTAGCAAATATAGGGAAATTAAAAGCGTCTAGATTTTAGTTATCACAGACAGTTCCGCTAATCAGCCTTCCTTTGGCTATGCAACATGACCTAATGATACACGTTGTAATATTTTCCACCTTGTCAATTGTCAGTCCACCCCGATAACTGAGTGGTCAGTGCGGCGGTCTGTCACGTCAAGGGGCCCGGGTTCGATTCCCCACTGGGTCGGAGATATTTCTCCGCTCAGGGACTGGGTGTTGTGTTGTCCTCATTATTTCTTCTTCATCAGTGGAAGGCGACGGGAAACCACCTCTGGAATCACTTTTCCCTAGACGCTCATATGGTGGACGAGGCTTACCCCATGACAAGACACAAAGTTTTTTTGTCAGTTGCCATCAAAGAGAAGAAATTATTGAGCTATTTTCATTATCTTCGGCAAAGATACAATGCCCTTAAAATAAACCCAACGAAAAATTAGTCTTAAGCTGTACGAGACCATTCAAAGAGCATCAAATACTTGTAAATACAGCGTGTAGTTAAACATTGTGTGAGTATGTTGATCAGGTAGTGATGCAGACTAGTATGTCAGTCGAAGAAAGCCGACAAGATTCCATTTATTTATAAATTTATTTATCTTGGCAAGATTAACCATAACACGCTGCCTTGCATCCATATGAAGATTCTTCGTGTCTTATCGTTCTGACTATGAAAACTGCGAGACCCTTTCCCATTTGGAGTACACAGTTGTGAGCAATTGAATTACAGGTACCTGCCGTGTTCTGAAAAATTAGCTCCAGTTTCCGTCAAAAATGACGTTGATTTCACTGTCACTGCAATCGGCCCCACGCCCTTGACATCACTTATCCATCTAAATCTATATCCGCATTGTGAGGTGGATGGCAGTGAGTACTTCCCACTGTAATACCTACCCTGGTTTTTTCCTGTTCGATTTGCGTATGGAGCGTGGGAAGAGTGACTGTGGGGTTTGGTAAATTGGGAAAAATCTAAGATGGTGGAAATATGTAACTTGTATTAGGTAAACAAAAAATGAGAGTGAAAAAAGGTAACTTCTCCCACCTTCAGTGTGGAAAGTTAAAAATTTTGTAGCTAACGTCAGGAAAATAGTTAAAATTGTGAGGCATTTGAATAAGTCAACTATACTATGTATGAGGACATGCTGAAAAGAAATGGTACCGATTTTTTTATATGAAAACTTTTAAAGCTTTTTAAATTGAATAAACTTCATTAAGATCTTATAGTTAAATGTTTCCCCTGAGACATTTAAGTCTCTTCATTATCTACGATAATGATCGAAGCAGAAGAAAAGAATAAATATTTGTGCTGCGGCCGGGATTCGAACGTGGGTCTTCTTGCTGCACGAACTACCCAAGTTGAGTGCCCTTCCCAA
Source organism: Schistocerca serialis cubense (assembly GCF_023864345.2). NCBI lineage: Eukaryota > Metazoa > Arthropoda > Insecta > Orthoptera > Acrididae > Schistocerca > Schistocerca serialis. Next base: position 246,561,805 of record NC_064639.1, on the reverse strand, counting down.
CACAAACTTCAATTCGTATCTTCTGCCTATTTTCCCTTACATTGTCACTACTGCCAGGGCTCTCCGACATTGGATTAGCACCCCAGCGCTGGACGTAATGGGAAAGTCCTGTACCATATGTGATCTTATAGATCTTATAATTAAATGTTTCCCTGAGACATTTAAGTCTCTTCATCAACTACGATAATGACTGAAGCAAAAGAAATGAATTAAAATTTGAGCTGCAGCCAGGACTCGAACCCGGGTCTTCTTGCTTGCTAGGCAGAAATGCTAACTTTTTTTTCCCCCACAAAAACAGTAACAAAAATGGCTACAATGAAATGACATAAATAAGGTGACAGATAATTGCAGTCATAAATTTCAGCATTCAAAGAATGAGTCTTTAGCAGTGGCACAAATTAGCACCTTCACTGTAGCCTCCAACTGGTGGCAGTTCAGCATGCACCTTTTCTTCTTCTGCAGTCTGAGGTTCGTCATCATCATTTCCCTTACCCAAATTAATCATTTAGTAAATCCTTGATGTGCGTTCCTTCCAGAGTAAATTACGTCGGCAGAAGAGCAGTCCCGAACAGCGACATCTCAAAATCTTTCACTGCCTTGTTATTTTTGTCAGTTCCAGCCTTCTACACGCATCCATAGGGAGTTCAAGATCTCCCTTTATATCAGACACCAGATTTTTGTCGCCATGTTCTTGGATCTGCTGTACTACTGATTTATTTTTCATGTGTGGCTTGCAGGTGAGGTTAGGGTCGGGAACGTGACCCAACCCATCCCTCTCTACTAGGAATCCAGTTCCTACCTATACCCATTCTGTTGAAGACAATTCGGAGCATGTTACCATATTTCTTATTGTGATTCTGATGTTTAAGTATTTTCTCGAATTCATTTTCCATATACATCTTGTATTCGATATGTTCATCGCTCCCAATATTGTTAAAAACATAACTTGTATATTTGCCCACTAACCAAATCACTGCGTTATTTTTTGCCGGAGGGTAGTAACTTTCCTCTGCTCTGAAGAAAATGTTAGTCAGTACATTGTTTGCTGAAGTTCTTGTTATTTGAGCAATTTTCTCCCCGGTCCACCTCCAGTTGATAATCCGATCTCCACATGTGTAACGATGAGACGCACTATCAACGAGGTTGCATTTGCTGCAGAGGTTAGTGTCACTTAAACCGATGGCTACCTTGTACCACGCTGTTCTCACGTCAGACGAAAGAACATCATTACACCACCACAGCACAAGTTTTAGTTCATTTCTTCTGCTTTATTAACTTTCTACGTATTTATTCTTTATGTCACATGCTTATTTCTCAACATAACCACCCTGGCGATGAACGCGAGACTAAATTGTTGATACCGACACTGTAGAACCTTTGATTCTGTTGGTGGAGCCGCAACCTCACCTCTGCTAGCACAGCTCCATCACTATGAAAGTGGAGTCCTCGAAGGTGTTCTTTACGTTTTGGAAACAGCTAAAAATCGGAGGGGCCAAGTATGGAGTGTGTGGAGGATTATCGACGACAGTGAATCCAAGACGTCGGATTGTAGCAGATGTTGCAGCGCTCGTGTGTGGTCTGGCATTGTCCTGCTGGAGGAGAGGGTTCTCCACACGTGTACAAATTCTTCGAAGTTTTGCTCTCGCAAGGGAACCTCCCAACGTAACCCCCTCAGATTTAGTTATACGTTGGTACAATGGATATGCCTTGAAAACCTGAACACAGCTCAATCGAGAAAACAGGAAGAAGTTGTGTGGAACTATGAAAAAAATAAGCAAAATATACAAACTCAGTAGTCCACGCGCAAGATAGGCAACCTGACCTTAGGAGCGCCGTTGTCCCGTGGTTAGCGTGAGCAGTTGCGGAACGAGAGGTCCTTCCCTCGAGAGAAAAATTTAATTTTTTATTTTCAGACAATTATTATCTGTCCGCCCGTCCGTCCGATGCGAGGTAACTGCGCCGTAGTATGGGGACGCTACACCTAAACAAACATAGAAATAAAACATATGTTTTGACAGAGCACAGGGAAAACTGTGCGACTGTGAAACTGTTGCATTCATTTGTTGCAGTTTATGTGACAAACTCTTATGTTTTCACCACTTTTTTGGGAGTGATAATCACATCCACAAGAAAACCTAAATCGGGCAAGGTAGAAGAATCTTTTTACCCGTTCGCCAAATGTACAAGTTAGGTGGGTCGACAACATATTCATGTCATGTGACGCACATGCCGTCACCAGTGTCGTATAGAATACATCAGACGTGTTTTCCTGTGGAGGAATCTGTTGACCTATGACCTTGCGATCAAATGTTTTCGGTTCCCATTGGAGAGGCACGTCCTTTCGTTTACTAATCGCACTGTTTTGCGGTGCGGTCGCAAAACACAGACACTAGACTTATTACAGTGAACAGATACGTCAATGAACGAACGGACAGATCATAACTTTGCGAAAATGAAGAAAGCAAACTTTTCACTCGAGGGTAGACTTGAACCAAGGACCTTTCGTTTCGCAGCTGCTCACGCTAACCACTGGACCATTTTTTTATATAATAACCTTTATTAAAAAAAAAAAAAACAATGTTACACATTCCAATACATACTAAGTTATACATACATGAAGTTATTTAAACAAAACGGTTTGATCATTTCAATTACGCCGACGTTAAGGAAAGACAACAGTAGATTGTGTTACTGACTAAATTACCAGAAAGAATTCAATTAAACATCAAGAAAATTTTTTTTAAAGACATTCAAACTTCAACCTGAAGAAGTAAAATCTGCACTTTGAATTATGAGCTGCAATCTTTACAGAAGCATAATGAGTTCTTTATTATGGATATCAGCAAGTTGGTGGGAAAATTTTAAATATAAAGCAGTTTAATAATCATTTTAGACAATTTCTGAAATACTTGAGAATGGCGGAAAGGAGATATATAATAAAGTTGACTAGCCTTCCAACTACACTTTCTGGACATTAATTCAATCTAAGTATCTGAAGTGATCAGATCTATATAATCAGTCTTTCACTGCGAAACTGACTTACACACCACAGTGCAAAAATGAACAGGGCAATGTGCCAGCCATTGAATATTACATTTATCAGATAGAATCTTATGGTTTTAACCAATCGATAAGGACATTTCTATAAAAACTGTCTATTTCCAAATTTCTAGTATAAGCCAATAATGTACCTTTAATGTTTTGTGTTTGACACTATTAGACACACAATCTCAATGTCACATAAGTTCTGTACATTAGCTGATAAATTTCAAACACTACTCTCTGAAGTAGAAAAAGCACACATCATAAATATACTGTAAAATCTTAAATAGTATCCTTAAGGTAACTACAATACATCACTGTCAACAAAGTCTTCTTTTTTATATTAACCAATGCCCATTCTTTCAAATACAATTTTTAGCATATTAACGAACTTTTTCTTGTGTTTCGAATAGCTTCTAATTTTGTGGAACTCACACAGCATGTGTACCTCGAACTCTATAATGCTATCGGATCCTAATTTTTTAGGGACGTAGTTAACAAAATTTCCCAGCAACCAGTACACAGCGTTATTTTTTGCTTCTGGAAAATAGCGTGCTTCAGGCCTGTGTATCAATGACAGCGATATATACTCAGGAGATGTTCTTGTAATCAGAGCTATTTGCTCCCGGATCCACTTCCAACTATTCATGTGACCACTGCAAGTATATCTATGAATTACTGTGTCAACTAGATGGAATTGTTGACATAAATTTGTATCACAGAGTCCGATTGCGTGCAGTCTTTCATTGGTGCTAACTATGTTGTTAACTGTCTTGTACCTTGACGTTTTTATATTAGACGTGAGCACATTAGAACTAATGTTTTTCCAAATCTCAGTCCACTCAATGTTTGGAAACTGTCTTTCTATTTTGTTTCTTCCTTCGCTTTTCTTTCGTTCCCGCATTATGGCTCTCGATGTTAAGTGTCGGGACTGCCTGAGTTCGACAGTGACATAACTAAACTCAACTTAGAAAATCCTCACGTGCTGTAAGTGACCGTTGATATTCTGCACGTCAATCGGGGGAAGCAGGCTTGGAGGTTTAATGATCTCGAAAAGTTGGCTGGTTATGCTTTCTCGTGAGTCTCTCATTAAAATAACTTGCCTTTTGATAAAAAGAGCAGAGGCTTTATCCGTTATATCAGTTAATCCTATCCCACCATTTTTAGGATCTAAAGTGGCTACTTTAGCAGGTACTCTGAACACTTTACCTCTCCACAAAAAGTTTGTGATTTTGGACATTATTCTCCTCGCTAAATTACCAGTCATCTATTTCCAGGGATGTCGGCTGAACAGGACGGGATTCCTTGTCAAAAGCAAATACCAGAGTATTCTTCCTGAGGTTTGTAGCCATGGTTAATCCAGCGAAGCAATTTCGGTTGAACAACCGAAATTCCAAGTAGCAGCAGCAAGACAAGAAAGAGCGATCAGATCACAAGGAACAGGAACGAACACGGAGATTAACGGACGGACGGCACTCGGCGAAGCACAAGTACAGCGATGTAAACACTGAAGTGCAGCGCAACAGTTAACAGCGGCCACTCGCGAGCGCGGCTGAAACGGAACTGGACCATGGAGCTCCTGAGTTCACACTACCCTTGATGTTGCCTATCTTGCGCGTGGACTACTCAGTTTGTATATTTTGCTAATTTTTTTCATAGTTCCACATAACGTCTTCCTGTTTCCTCGATTGATCTGTGTTCAGTTTTTCAAGGCCTATCCACTGTGCCAACTTATAACTAAATGTGAGGGGGGTGCGATGGGGAGATTCTCTCGTCAGTTTCCTGGGGGCCTCGCAGCATCTTGCGGAGATTATGGTGGTGCCATTAGGCATTGATTACAAATAAACCGCACCCTGAACATCCCAGAACACTGTGAGCATAGCTTTGCCTGCTGATGGCATGGTCTTGAACTTTTTTGGTGTCGGTGATCCTTTGTGGCTGGACTCCACTGATGTTCTCTTGTTTTCTGGGTCAGAAGGTGAACCTAGCTCTCATCACCTGATACAATGTTGTTGAGGAACCCACCACCCTCACGTTCAAAACGCAAAAGAAATTGTTGACAGATGTCCAAAATGCTCTGTTTCAAGTCAGGAGTTAGAGTTCGAGGCACCCACAGTGCACACAATTTTCTGCACCGAAGTTTTGCAATGATGGCCTGTAACTGCACTCGTGATATGTCACACTTACCAGAGAGCTGTATGTGTGTTATCCGATGATTTTCTCAAATGAGTTCATAAACCTGAATACAATTAGTTTCGGAGGTTGCCGTACACATTTTTCCACTCCGAGCTCTGTCACACACATTGAGCACGAACAACCCAACGTCATACATTAATAATGCCGATACAATCATCACCGTACACAGCTTTCATTAATCTATAGATTTCTGCGGTTAGAAACTCTGTTACAGCACACTGTTTCTCACGCACCAACGTACGAGGTCTGCTCAGAAAATTCGCACCAATGGTGTGCTGGAGGGAAATGCGGTTGGCATCCCTGCACACGTCTGTGGTTAATGTGCAAATGCCACAAGTTTTATTGTTATATGTCTGTTAGATATTGTGGTGCTATAGATGAATGTTGAAAATTAGGTGGACTGATGAGGTAAGGAATGAGGAGGTTCTACGCAGAATCGGAGAGGAAAAGAATATGTGGAGAACACTGATAAGGAGAAGGGACAGGATGATAGGACATTTGCTAAGACATGAGGGAATGACTTCCATGGTACTAGAGGGAGCTGTAGAGGGCAAAAACTGTAGAGGAAGGCAGAGACTGGAATACGTCAAGCAAATAATTGAGGACGTAGGTGGCCGTGCGGTTCTAGGCGCTACAGTCTGGAACCGAGCGACCTCTACGGTCGCAGGTTCGAATCCTGCCTCGGGCATGGATGTGTGTGATGTCCTTAGGTTAGTTAGGTGTAATTAGTTCTAAGTTCTAGGCGACTGATGACCTCAGCAGTTAAGTCGCATAGTGCTCAGAGCCATTTGAACCATTTTTGAGGACGTAGGTTGCAAAGTTCTACTCTGAGATGAAGAGGTTAGCACAGGAAAGGAATTCGTGGCGGGCCGCATCAAACCAGTCAGTAGACTGGTGACCAAAAAAAAAAAAAAAAAGATATTGTTCAGAGCTGTATTAGTAGAACGTTGTATCGCACAGTTCGTGAATTTCGAGATGCCAGAGTTAAATGAGGAGGGCACTGGAATTAAATTTTGTGTGAAATGCAAGAAAGCCTCCTACATCTACATCTACATCTACATCTACATTTATACTCCGCAAGCCATCCAACGGTGTGTGGCGGAGGGCACTTTACGTGCCACTGTCATTATCTCCCTTTCCTGTTCCAGTCGCGTATGGTTCGTGGGAAGAACGACTGCCGGAAAGCCTCTGTGCGCGCTCGAATCTCTCTAATTTTACATTCGTGATCTCCTCGGGAGGTATAAGTAGGGGGAAGCAATACATTCGATACCTCATGCAGAAACGCACCCTCTCGAAACCTGGACAGCAAGCTACACCGCGATGCAGAGCGCCTCTCTTGCAGAGTCTGCCACTTGAGTTTGCTAAACATCTCCGTAACGCTATCACGCTTACCAAATAACCCTGTGACGAAATGCACCGCTCTTCTTTGGATCTTCTCTATCTCCTCTGTCAACCCGACCTGGTACGGATCCCACACTGATGAGCAATACACAAGTGTAGGTCGAACGAGTGTTTTGTAGGCCACCTCCTTTGTTGATGGACTACATTTTCTAAGGACTCTCCCAATGAATCTCAACCTGGCACCTTCCTTACCAACAATTAATTTTATATGATCATTCCACTTCAAATAGTTCCGTACGCATACTCCCTGATATTTTACTGTAATAACTGCTACCAGTGTTTGTTCGGCTATCATATAATCATACAATAAAGGATCCTTCTTTCTATGTATTCGCAATACATTACATTTGTCTATGTTAAGGGTCAGTTGCCACTCCCTGCACCAAGTGCCTATCCGCTGCAGATCTTCCTGCATTTCGCTGCAATTTTCTAATGCTGCAACTTCTCTGTATACTGCAGCATCATCCGTGAAAAGCCGCATGGACCTTCCGACACTATCTACTATATCTAATATATCACAGAGACACACCAAATGATGCAGGAAGCCCACGGTGATGAGTGCTTAAGCCGTACTCAGTGGTACAAATGCTTCACACGGTTTAAAAATAGCCGGGCCGAAGTTAAAGATGACCCTCGTTCAGGACGCCCTGCGACGACTACCGACGACGCTCATGTCTGGAACGTCAATGAAACTCTGAGGGCCAATTCAAGACTGGCTGTCCGAGAGCTTGCAGAAGAATGTAACATTTCAGTTCGATCATGTCATGAAATCCTGAAACAGCATCTTGAAATGCGTCGTGTTGCCGACAAATTGGTCCCACGGTTCATGAGTGAAGACCAGAAAGACTTCCGCCTCGCAATCTGTGAAGAGCGGTTGGATCGCGCAAATGAGAACGAAATGTTCCTTAAGTGAGTCATAACTGATGATGAGACGTGGGTTTACGGTTATGACGCTGAGGCGCTGAAAGGACGAAGATTTGCAATGACAGACGAGATAAAAGAAAATTCGCAGATGGCGCTTCGCGCGGTCCAGGAAATGGAGTACCACGAGTCGAGACTGCTTCCGGAAGTGGAAACGGCGTTGGGAACGGTGTATCAACTGTGGAGGAGAGCATTACGAAGGAGGTCATGCGCAGTAAGTAAAAGGTAAGCGTAGAAGAATTTGTTGACGAAGTTTCGAAATTTTTTGAACAGACCTCGTATTTACGTTGCACACCACCATGATACACGCTACAATTCGAAGCCGTCTAGTGGCAGAGGGTTGAAACTTGTCTCAGAGAAGTGGGAAAATCGACACAGTAATATGCGTGACGTGTAATACCTCGACCGGTGCAGGGAGCAGAATGAAAAATTCGGAGGCATCACTTTTCAGCATGCCCTCATATAAATCCAAGACGATGTAACTAGTCAAACCGTGCAGTTAAAAATCCAGGGTGGTGGGAAAAGTTCAGTTGCTCATAATCAGTACTTTTTTGCATCCACGTCCAGTGCGAAAGCACAGACTGTAAACAGAACAGCAGTCGTGGTAAACAGTGCACGGGACGTACACAGAGACCGCCCAGAAACTAAGTAGGGTCGTTCTAGTCGCAGCTGTATGATGATAAACTAGGAACTTCATAAGCAAAGCACAACAGCCATATAGCCATGTATGCAGCGTCTCTTCACTGCTGTCGATACTCACTGTAAGCAGTGGTACTACAGGGTTCAAAACTAAATTAATTGCGGTTAGTCCAAGTCAAAATGACTCTGCAGTTCACCTCACTAACATGTAACAATATGAAACTTTCAGTCTACAGCGGAGTGTGCGCTGATATGAAACTTCCTGGAAAATTAAAACCGTGTGCTGAACCGAGACTCGAACTCAGGACCTTTGCCTTTCGCGAGCAAGTGCTCTACCAACTGAGCTACCTAAGCACGACTCACGCCCCATTCTCACAGCTTTACTTCTGCCAGTACCTCGTCTCCTACCTTCCAAACTTTACAGAAGCTCTCCTGCGAACCTTCTGTAAAGTTTGGAAGGTAGGAGACGAAGTACTGGCGGAAGTACAGCTGTGATGACGGGGCGTGAGTCGTGCTTGGGTAGCTTAGTCGATAGAGCACTTGCCCGCGAAAGGCAAAGGTCCTGAGTTCGAGTCTCGGTCTGGCACACAGTTTTAGTCTGCCAGGAAGTTTCATGTAACAATATGTTTGACACCCATCCCACAGTCCACAGATTTTACGAAGTACCTTCATAGTCTGCAGTTGCAGTGCTAAAGAGTCTTCCCTAGGTTTATATTGGGTTGTTTGAGCTCCAAACTTTTTCCTACGGATTTCTGTGTGAAAAGTCACACGTCTAGTCCTGGCATCACTTTTCTCAGTTATTTCTAAGTTAATACTTTTTCATGATTTTTGCACTTTTGAAGTATTACAAAAGTGTTTCGCGTCACATATGCATATCTCGTTATTCATATGTTGCAGGCTCAAGCACAAGGGACGCTGATGTGGCAAAATTTTTAATAACACCAGTGTTTTCACACGTTGCAACAAGGCAAAAATGCAAAAGATAAGGTTCAATTTATACTGAAACAAATAATTTATTCCAATATCCGAGGATTTTATTACACATTTTCTTTAGGTGGTCCACTGATAGCTGCCTTCCTCTAACCCTTCGTTTATCTTCTGCCATGTATTGCAAAGTGGTCTGCAGAGGGTGTATGTAGATGCGAAAGTATAAGCACAAATAGAATGGCGCCCAACAGTATGCAGAGTCGGTATGTTTAATGTTATCAGTGTCTCGGCGTGGAAGTTGTCGTACGCCAGCAGAGAAAAGCCTCACTCGGACTGACGTTCTGTGAAATACTGAGTGGTTAAAGATCACCGCCAACGTACACCGAGGTTGTTAGGTCGTGCTGCCCCAGACCTTCGTTAGTCGGGGGCAAATGCCGCCCCAGAGAGGCCCGCCACATGTATTATTCAAAGCCCAAAGCGCCTCCAAATCATGCAAGTGTGCCGCCATCGATCACGGGAGAAACGAAACGCGGAAAGCTTGACGCCGTATTGTGTCTGGCGGCGCTCTGCGTGGTCCGCTGCCCCCTCAGAGTGCCACACCCCAGCCAAAGCGGGCAGGTGAGCAAGGGCGTGAGCAAGGGCGCGCGGTCGTCCAGGCGTGCAGACATCGCAGCGCCACCGCCGCCTAATGTTTTCTTCTCGCGTTAGCCAGGAACACGAGGGCAGTCTATGCAATTCCATCACAACTGACGACCTCCGCCTCAGTAACTGAATGGTCTGCGCAACTGACTGCCATGCAGATACCCCAGGTTCGATTCCTCGCTGGGTTGAAGATTTTACCCGCTTGGGCAGTGAGTGTTATGTTGACCTCATCATCATTTCACCCCGAAGTGGCTTCCACTAGGTTGCTGAACAACCCTAGATGGGGCCTCCTGGCCGATGGAGGAATCGAATCAGATTTACAAAGATACGTAGTATGAATTCTCTTATGAGTATGACGTTGCATCGTTTGGCCTGGGTGCATGAGCTGATTCGGTTGGGAAGGGTGTCATAAAGGCGTTGTACCGCATTCTGTGGCAAGTTGGCCCAAAAATGTTGTAACTCGTTCTTCATATTCTTGGATGGCGTTGACGTCCGAGCTGGTCCCACATATGTTATATCGGCGACAGACATGGGGGGCGGGGGGGTCTTGCTGGCCACGGGAATACTTCAACATCACGCAGACAGTTCATAGAGACACGTGCCATGTGTGAGCGAGCATTGTTCAAAAATGCCACCACGACGTGGAACACCAAAGAAACTGAAAGAAACTGGTACACCTGCCCGATTTCGTGTAGGGCCCCCGCGAGCACGCAGAAGTGCCGCAGCACGACGTGGCATGGACTCGACTAATGTCTGAAGTAGTGCTGGAGGGAACTGACACCATGAAACTGCAGGGCTGCCGATAAATCCGTAAGAGTACGTGGAGGAGGAGATCTCTTATAAACAGCACGTTGCAAGGCATCCCAGATATGCTCAATAATGTTCATGTCTGGGGAGTTTGGTGGCCAGCGGAAGTGTTTAAACTCAGAAGAGTGTTCCTGGAGCCATTCTGTAGCAATTCTGGACGTGTAGTGTGACGCACTGTGTTGCTGGAATTGACCAAGTCCGTCAGAATGAATGTAGCTGATGTAGGTGATCAGACAGTATGCTTACCTACGTGTCACCTGTCAGAGCCATATCTAGACGTATCACTCCAGCTGCACACGCCCCACAGCATTACAGAGCCTCCACCAGCTTGAACAATCCCCTGCTGACATGCAGGGTCCATAGATTCATGAGGTTGTCTCCATACCCGTATACGTCCATCCGTTTGATACAATCTGAAACGAGACCAGTCAACATGTTTCCAGTCATCAACAGTCCAATGTCGGTGTTGACGGACCCAGGTGAGGCGCCAAAGAAAATGTTATAGGCACGCGCGTTGAAATACAGACATGTAAACAGGCAGATTACGGCGCTGGGGTCGGCAACGCCAATATACAAGTGTCTGGCGCAGTTGTTAGATCGGTTACTGCTGTTAATTCACTTACTTCAACATCAGGAGGGCGAGCTGGCTGTTTATTTCCACCCATGGGTCGCTCTGAAAAATTCAGCAAAATAGTTCTTATAATACACTCCATCTGTAGCCACCAGTTCAGTGATGTTATCAAGATGATTCTTAACACTTTTACCCCACTCATCATCATCATCATCATCATCATCATCATCATCGTCGTCCTCATCCTCTTCTTAGCTACTGTAATTATTGAATCTTTACAGGTTATAGCTACAACTCTTGTTAATTTCTGTCGTCTTGTACTGGTTTCTTTTTCTCCTTTTGAAATGCTTCCTTGCTTATCTCTGCCAGGCAAAACAAACGATTGTCTCGAATAGCTAATTCTGCGGCAGATCACAGTTTGCCTTTGGTTGGTTAAAAAAATGGTTCAAATGGCTCTGAGCACTATGGGACTTAACTTCTGAACATGGTGTTATAATCGGCGCACGAGCGATGGGACACAGCATCTGCGAGGCATCGATGAAGTGGGGATTTTCCCGTACGACCATTTCACCGGTGTACCGCGAATATCAGGTATACGGTATAACATCAAATCTCCGACATAGCTACGGCTGGAAAAAGATCCTGCAAGAACGGGACCAAGTACGACTGAATAGAGTCGTTCAACGTGACAGAAGTGCATCCCTTCCGCAAATTGCTGCAGATTTCAAAGCTCGGCCATCAACAAGTGTCACCGTGCGAACCATTGAACGAAACCTGATCGATATGGGTTTTCGGAGAAGAAGGCTCACTCGTTTACCCTTGATGACTGCACGACACAAAGCTTTACGCCTCACCTGGGTCCGTCAACACCGACGTTGAACTGTCTGCATGATGTTGAGGTACTCCCGCAGCTAGCAAGACCCCTAAGTCTGTCGCCGATATAACATATGTGGGATCAACTCCGACGTCAACGCCATCCAAGAATATGAAGAACAAGTCACAACATTTTTGGCCAGCTTGCCACAGAAGGCGGTACAACGCCTTTATGACACCCTTCCCAACCGAATTAGCTCATGCACCCAGGCCAAAGGATGCAACGTCATACTGATAAGAGAGTTCATATTACGTATCTTTGTAAATATCTCAGTAAAATTTAAAGAACACAAAGTTATCTGCAGAAATGGTCCTATGTACTGTTTTCGTTACATTAACGACGACAAAGGCCTTGATTCTCAACGAGTTCGGTCAGAGACCTGGTTGGTCTCAGCACTCCTGGAAGAATGGAAAGTGGTAGAGCACTTGCCCGCGAAAGGCAAAGGTCCCGTGTTCGAGTCTCGGTCCGGCACAAAGTTTTAATCTGGAGGAAGTTTCAGCCGTCACGATGTCTTGGCTTATCACCACACTGCATTCAATTCGTGCAAAGCAGAGCTAGAGGAAAAATTAATAGCGCAGGTCTCAACGAGACACTGTATAACAACGAACTTTAGACACATAACCATCGAAAACAAGCAGACAACAATCAGACTATATGAAAAGGTTTACAGGATGCAGGGAGGCGCTTTCGTAATAAGATGTCAGAATGAAGGCCTTTGTCGTCAAGCCGTTAATGTAACGAAAACAGTACATAGGACCATTTATGCAGATAATTTTGTGTTCTTTAAATTTGACTGAGATATTTTTCTCATAAATGCAACCGTTTTCCATAAAAATGCCGGAAGTTGGTATTTTGCAGCCATTTTCCAACATGGAGGCTCCAGCCCGACCAGTGGGAACGTTTAGTGTCTTGTTTAGCAACGTATAACGAAGGGCTGTGCAAAAATACAACTTATCACTAATTTCTTCTCATAAACGTTAAAATTTAGACTAATTTGATTTGTCTATGTTGCCACAAGGACGTTTACAAAGTCGCACTACAGACACGGGAACCAGCTGTGCCCAGCGTAGAGAAACTGTCCAGGATACTCTATATTATGCATATTTCTTTCTACGACTCTTTCATAATTTCAAAGATGTTTTCATGAATATATGGAAATGAATTTTTTTCGGGATTACACTACAAACACAGTTATTTCTTGTTTTCGATTCTAACAGAAAAACGTCAAAATGAATACCCAGGCACTGCCAGAGTTGTCAGCTAGTGTATACAGAGGGGTCCAAAAAAATGTATCCACTGTTTAAAAGTCCATAACTGGCAAACTAATTGACGGAGTTGTCTCATATTTGGTAGTGTAATAGTTTGTAGTTCCGGCAATCACCACACAAGCGTTGTATTGCGTTGTTTTGCTTTGTCAGATGACAGTCGCCAGATAGTCAGTGTTTTGTTCTTAGTTGCACCTAGTTACTCGAGTAAACATGACTGGCGCAAGGCTTACATTCGATGAAAGGAAGTCAGTTTTGAAGTGGTATTTTAAGTACGAAAACATTAATGAGGTTCAACGGCAATGGCGAAATGAGTATCAAACAGAGCTAACGACACGTTTAACGATTCGTCGCATTCGAGACAAATTTGAAGCCGAAGGCCGTGTTACAGATGTACACAAACAGCGATCTGGACGACCTGTAACAGTAACAAGTCCAGCTAACTCCTGTCGTGTGTTACAACAATTCACTCGCTCACCACGGAAGTCTGTGAATAGTGTGCCCGTGAAACTGAAGTGAGTTGGTCAAGTGTTCGACGAATTTTGAAGACAGTAAAGTGGAAGTGCTACATCCGACGATTGCTACACGCAATGAACGAGGACGACCCAGATCGTAGAAGGAATACTGCGAGTGGTTTACTAATATGGTGCGCAACGACGAAGAGTTTGCAGAGATGATTGTGTGGACTGATGACGCACAGTTCAAACTCAATGGTACAGTAAATCGCCACAATGGCATCTACGGAGCCGCCGAAAATCCGAACGTCCATGTAGACAAAGCCGTGAATTTGCCAGGAGTAAATGTGTGGTGTGGGATGTCTTACCGGGGCTTGATTGAACCATACTTCTTTGATGGCACAATTACCGGTGAGGTGTACCTTTAGAAGCTTCAGACATCCATTTTACCTGACATCCGAGACTTGTATGGAGACGGAAGAGTTTAATTTCAACAAGATGGTGCCCCAGCCCAGTACCGAAATCGTGTTAGGGCGTATCTCGACGAAAATCTACCAGGAAAATGGATAAGCCGTAGAGGTGCTGTGGAGTATCCACCACGTTCCCCAGACCTAGCTCCTCTGGACTTTTACCTGTGGGGAACACTAAAAGACGTCGTTTATCGACAAAAGCCATGCACATTGGATGAACTTCGAGAATCCATGGTACATTCATGTACAAATATCCAGCTAAACACGTTGCAGTCAGTAGTTCGTGTCGCATTTCGGCGGCATCGTTTGTGTGTGGATGTTAATGGTGACCATTTCGAACATCTACAGTGATATCTTTAAGTTGTACTTTAAGCTACACTTTCACGAAAAATGAGACAACTCCACCAATTATTTTGCAAGTTATGGACTTTTAAACAGTGGATACACTTTTTGGACCCCCCCCCCCCTCTCTCTCTCTCTCTCTCTCTCTCTCCCTATATATATATATATATATATATATATATATATATATATATATATATATATAAACGCTTATTAACTTCTATACACCCAATAAATGACATCTAGTTCCCTGTAGATAAGGTCTAATACCGTGGGACCGTGGGTACGGTTGAGGAAGTAAAGGAATAGTACAACAGCCGCGAGGGGTAGCCGCGCGCTTTGAGACGCCATGTCACGGATTGCTCGGCCCCTCCCGCCGGAGATTTGAGTCCTCCCTCGGGCATGGGTTTGTATGCTGTTCTTAGCATAAGTTGGTTTAAAGCAGCGTGTAAGCCAAGGGAACGATAACCTCAGCAGTTTGGTCCCTTAGGAATTCACACACATTTGAACATTTTTTTAGTACAACATTTGCACACATGTCATGATTTTTGTGTTTGGTCATCGAGGTACAATAGTATCCAACAAACAATGTTGTGTACATAAACGTTATGTACCTATCTAATATGTTTGTTTACCTATTTGCCGACGGACGCGGCATTTGGTGCACCTATGTTGTTCCCTGTAGTGATATGATGCCCGCAGCGAACGGCAAGCATTGCTACGATGCTGCAAGTCAGTTCCTTCGTGACACTAAAGATATCCATATAAAAACGTGCTGCAATTGTAGCACCTAGCCAAGTAGGTTTATATATTCGCCAAATTGCGAAATAGTTTAGTGTGTCCATAGGGGGAGTGCAATACACGTTTCACCTCCAGAAGACAACAGGGTAGCAATAAGGACATACTTCGATCAGGATGAACTCTGAAAACAATTAATTGTGATGATAAACATATCAGAATTACTAGTAAGAGAAATAGATTCAAAACAGCGCCACAAATTCGTGCAGAATTGGTAGAAATGAACACGATAACAATGTCTGCTGTAACAGCAAAAAGGAGACTGACTGAAGCCGGCTTGAAAGTATGTATCACAGCAAGAAAACCCCTTCTAAGGCCCATAAATAAACAGAAGAGACTTGAATGGGCTAGAGAACACCGTAATTAGACATCGAAAGGGTGGGAGAAGGTGTTATTCACCGATGAATCGAAGTTCGAGATTTCTGGAACCAGAAGGAAAATATTTGTTCGCCGATTTGTAGGGGAAAGGGTAGCCCAGCAGTGTGTACTACCTACACTTAACCATGGTGGGGGTTCTATTATGGTTTGGGGATGCTTTTCCGGAGATAAAGTTGGCTACATTGTGAAAATAGAAGGATGTATGGATCAGAAGCAGTACTAACACATACTTCAGTAACGTGCAATACGAAATGGATTGCGCTTAGTGGATTCAAATGGTTCAAATGGCTCTGAGCACCATGGGACTTAACTTCTGAGGTCATCAGACCCCTAGAGCGTATAACTACTTAAACCTAACTAACCTAAGGACATCACACACATCCATGCTCGAGGCAGGATTCGAACCTGCGACCGTACCGGTCGCGCGGTTCCAGACTGTAGCGCCTAGAACTGCTTAGTAGGGAAGGGTTCAACTTACAGCAGGACAATGACCCAAAACATCGGTCGGCATACTGTACGAACTACATTGCATCAAAGGAAAAACAGAAAGTGCTGAATGATATGGTATGGCCACCCCAAAGCCCCGATTGTAATCCTACTGAAATGATCTGGGATGAAGTGGACAGACGTAACAGGGAAGTTAATATATCCAGCAAAGAACATCTCTGGAATATTGATAAGGATGTGTGGAATCATGTAGATTCACAATACCTACAAAAACTGATTGACCGTATGCCTCGAGTTTGTGAGGCAGTCATTTAATCCAAAGGAGGATACTCTGATGAAAGTAAAATAAAATTATTGTGATTGTATTATACGTGGAAGTTAATATAATTATATTTTGTGAGAAATAACGTTTGATTTGTGTTGTAAATTCACTGTAGCTCCATTCATTGACATATGGTCACGACACACTACAGATACGTAGAAAAACTCATAAAGTTTTGTTCGGCTGAAGCCGCACTTCAGGTTTCTGCCGCCAGAGCGCTCGCGAACGCAGTGAGACAAAATGGCGACAGGAGCCGAGAAATCGTATGTCGTGCTTGAAATGCACTCACATCAGTCAGTCATAACAGTGCAACTACACGTCAGGACGAAGTTCAACAAAGATCCACCAACTGCTAACTCCATTCGGCGATGGTATGCGCAGTTTAAAGCTTCTGGATGCCTCTGTAAGGGGAAATCAACGGGTTGGCCTGCAGTGAGCGAAGAAACGGTTGAACGCGTGCGGGCAAGTTTCACGCGTAGCCCGCGGAAGTCGACGAATAAAGCAAGCAAGGAGCTAAACGTACCACAGCCGACTGTTTGGAAAATCTTACGGAAAAGGCTAAAGCAGAAGCCTTACCGTTTACAATTGCTACAAGCCCTGACACCCGATGACAAAGTCAAACGCTTTGAATTTTCGGCGCGTTTGCAACAGCTCATGGAAGAGGATGCTTTCAGTGCGAAACTTGTTTACAGTGATGAAGCAACATTTTTTCTTAATGGTGAAGTGAACAGACACAATGTGCGAATCTGGGCGGTAGAGAATCCTCACGCATTCGTGCAGCAAATTCGCAATTCACCAAAAGTTTACGTGTTTTGTGCAATCTCATGGTTTAAAGTTTACGGCCCCTTTTTCTTTTGCTGGAAAATTGGCTCATGCCACAACTGGAGACCGACAGCGCCGACTTCATCTTTCAACGGGATGGTGCTCCACCGCACTTCCATCATGATGTTCGGCATTTCTTAAACAGGAGATTGGAAAACCGATGGATCGGTCGTGGTGGAGATCATGATCAGCAATTCATGTCATAGCCTCCACGCTCTCCTGACTTAACCCCATGCGATTTCTTTCTGTGGGGTTATGTGAAAGATTCAGTGTTTAAACCTCCTCTACCAAGAAACGTGCCAGAACTGCGAGCTCGCATCAACGATGCTTTCGAACTCATTGATGGGGGCATGCTGCGCCGAGTGTGGGAGGAACTTGATTATCGGCATGATGTTCTGCTGAATCACTAAAGGGGCACATATCGAACATTTGTGAATGCCTAAAAAAACTTTTTGAGTTTTTGTATGTGTGTGCAAAGCATTGTGAAAATATCTCAAATAATAAAGTTATTGTAGAGCTGTGAAATCGCTTCAATCATTTGTAATAACCCTGTGTATATATATATACGAGGTTGCGAGAAACGGCCTTAAGAGCAAACAACACACACACACACACACACACACACACACACACACACACATATATATATATATATATATATATATATATATATATATATATATATATATATATATATAAGGCCATTTCTTGCAATCTCGTATCCGAGCCTACCGAGCCTTGTATAAACCTTCTATCATATTTCTTCGTTGTGTATCCTCCTCTAGATGGTTATTTTATCCTGCACAGGGTTTTTCGACCATAGTTCATCCCCTAATCTCATTCCGCACCAATACCATTTTGAAGACGTTTTTCCACCTCTTCGGTGACGCATGTGTTAGTTTTCATTCTCTTCATGATTTCCTAACTCCAGATCTTCTCTCGCCTTGAAACTCTACAACTCTTTCTCAAAAAATCCATTTTCACCAGGGCCTTGCTCCTAATAAACAAAAGAGTTGTATTATTGATTCATACAACTTTTTTTTATCTTTTTCTTACTTTCTCTGACTGAAGGATAGAATTGTGCTTATTGATTCCTTGTTAGCCTTCTGTTGTTCTTTCCCTTATTTCTTGTTTACTAGAACCCTGATTATAACGTCTAGAAATTAGTTATTTTGACATGCCTGTATAGTATTTCCATTTATAATAATGTCATGATGTTTACTTTCTATATTGACATATTTTGTTTTAAAAAAGTTGTTACTAGTCCCGCCTTACTGTATGTTTCTATGATTTTCTTCATCACGTACTCTATATCATAGCCATCTGCAGTCAGCATAATTCGATCATCAGCGAATAGAAAAATCTATAGATAAACTCCATTTATGTCTATCCTCATTCCTCCGCACTTTTCTATCCATTTATAAGAATTTTATCGTCCTCTTTCCTGTCCTCAGTATAGCGTGACCATGCTATGACTTTGTCTGTCTTCCGTGACGTCTAAATTCTGACTCGCTAATCCAAGCAACAATATTATCTCTTTGAACACTATGTTAATCTATAACGCACCCCTTGGCTAATCTTGACGTCGTATTTACCCGAATGAATTTTAATTTCTGAAGCGTGTAGTAGGCAGACAATTGGGTCGTTGTTTTTAACAACAAAGTATTCGCTGCACTGCTTTGCTTACTTGAATTATCGTTTCTATAATTTATATTTTCCACTAAATATAGTGACTGCATTTACCTGTGGAACAGGAACTGTGACTAAACTCACCTTGAGACGTTCCTCCTGAAATACAGTTCTACTATTTGCCATTTATGGTCGCCATGTACTGAAGGAGCAAAATTTGAAAGTTAAACCTGTTCATTCAACTTGGAATTGTCATTTAAGTGATGTTTAAATAAAGTTAAATCTTGCTGTTTCAGAACTGGATTGAAACTGGCAAGATATATATTGACTTCTTGCCATTCACTTTAAGATTTAAAAAAAAGTTTAAAGTTAATATTAAATTTTAAGGAACTGACTTTATGCAAACAAATTTTACTCAAGTGCTGCAACAGAGCGACCCAGCAAAAATGTGCAATACTCTGTCTCACTAAACTGACTATGACATTGCAATACGTTACTGCAGCTACGCTTAGCATTGATAAATTTTAGTGTAGGATTATATAATGAAATGGGTGCTTGAAATTAATCAGTGGCAGGCTTTAGATATGTAACTATTTTCTTCAAGACACACTTGATCACAGTACGTGTTGTATTAAGTTCGACTCTCTTTTTACAAGAACATCAAATAAATAGTCTGTAGCTTGTTTATTATGCTCAATGCAGTTGAGGATATGGTGCCAGGAATCTGCAAATTCTTCACGTCTCTGGTTAAAATGATATAATAATGGCGTCGTAATGACTGCGCTTATTACGCCTGCTGGAAGCAAAGCCTGCTAAGTCTTGCGACCACTGACACTAATTACCAGAGAGAATTCTTAACGCGGAAGTATTAATAGACGTATTCTTCCGACAATTTGGGCGTTAATTAGCACAAATAGTAATGTCTTTCAGAACACGCCAAACCACGACCCCTCACTATCGCTTCTGACTGACTACTCCACACTGCTCAGTCTATGTGCGGTAAACTTTTTCCCGTATAAAAAAGAGTTCCCCAAAACGGAACACGACGAGGCCGCCTGTTACCACTGTCTCAACATAGTCCGCTGGGTCTGCCTTCTGCGCCTTTCCTCTTGTAGAAAAGGCGCTCACCAAACGAAATCGACAAGGGCAAACGCTTGGCCTTCCACTGGCCTAAATGATACCTTCTTTCTTTTACGTGATAATATACTTCTCGTAAATATAAATAACATGAAGTTAAGAAAGAGCTGAGACTGTACATAAATGATTTGTTTCGTATTCTTAGTTGTAGAGGAATGAAATAACTGTGTCATAATTAAATTTTCATAGGCACGTCACAGCTCGACAACACGCTATGTACATGGACTTTAATACTGTTCCGTTATGTCTACGTTAAAAACTTCACTCAGAAAAAAATTAAACAGAGTTAGGTGCTGTACAGCGCCCATATCTTCATTGGTTGGTCGTATTACTTGGGTGATATCTTTCCCTATTTTAATTCTTGTTTCTAATCCCTTGTACACTTTTTTAACCGCAGCAACATACATCTTATTTATTATGCTCTTGTCAAGATCTCGATATAGATTTTTGTAACATCTCTTATGCTTTTTGTAAGTGTTATGAAAATTTTATTTGTATGTCTCCGCGGCTGCGCTTTTTGCAGTTGTCTCTTTTATAGTAGACACATTAGCTACTCAGTGTCAGCCTGCGGTAAAGCAGGCATATTATGATATCAATCTCCAGACGTTCTTTTATAATTCAACAATACTGCCTTCTCACTCTTGAGGTACTGCTAATACCCATATAACTATTGCAATCTTTTTTTTTTATCCTTTCTTATGGAATGGTACCAGGTACACTTTCTTCCGTTCTTCTGGGAGGTCTTCTTGTTTAATCAAAAACTTGTTAAAGATAAGCTGAATTATTTTTAGGGTGCCTAATCCATTTTTTATCAGCTCAATAACAGATTTTTCTGAACCTGTAGATTTTCCATTTTTCATTCATAGAATAAAAAACTGCTTCAGTTGCTAGCACTTTTCTTAATTTATTCCACGACCGGCTTCAAAGCTTTAGCTACATCTTCAGGTGCCACCAAATAAATATGAAAACATAAATGTGTGGCTGTTGGGACAGTTAGTCATTGGGGATCACATTCACGTCAAACAAACGCGTGGGAGCGAAGGACCAGTAACCACAGCGCCCACCTGGACAGCACGACACAGAACTTTATTTTTTATTGATTTTTTGCAATTATTTCACAGAACCATCTAGTACTATCCCCTCCTTAATCGTACATGGTTGTTTCTGTAGGAACTATCTTTGATCTTCTGTCATCTCATTTTCATAGTATTTTACTCATTCTTCCACGTTTGTCAACGGTGTATTTATGTTGTTCTTCTCCTCTTTTCTCATGTTCTTTACTATTTCCCAGGCCATTTTGATCTGGTTCCCCCTACATATGTCTCTACTTCATCACATTTATTTGCTCAGAATTCGTTTTCCACTTATATTGTGCTTTTTTTAGGTCTCTTCTGGCTCTGTAATAGCGCTTGCTAGATGCTTCCAAAGAGATATACGTAAGATAAAAAAAAGCGATGCGCTGCAGCACATACGCTGTTGGATGAGAGATATGTGACTGTCATTTTTTTGAGGTCAGCAGAAAGAGAGGAGTCTGTGGTGTGTCTCGAGGAAGAGAGGACGCGAACATTTTTATCGCTCTTCCTATTGTAACAGTTTTGTTAATAAGATTGGATTTGGGGTTCACATAAAGAACGTGAAGTGAATTACAGTGCCTATCTATTTTTTTGACCAATAGTTCATCTCACCGCATAAAAATATAAGTTTCTTTCATTAGGCGACATGGTCAACAATTACCAACTTCTACGGCGGCTGTATTCAAGACGACCATCGCAGCAGAAAGAAGAGATAAAGTTCCCCATTGAGAAGAAAATACAACCAAGAACATTTACTATTAAATTTACTAGAAAGTTTATTTCAGATCCGTTTGGTGGTGTCTGTTCGGCAGCCGGTCGTAAAAGCATTTCATTAGCTTCCATTTACGACTTCACAGTTAAAAGGCAGAAAACATTTCCAATTGGAAAACTCTTAATTTATTATCCAGCCAGTAGCAAAAAACAGTGTAGAGTAGAATGCAGCTCTAACATACAATTTCCAATCAGCTCGATCTTTCGTAATTAACAATTTTTCATGTGCCCTATCTTTATCTTACTATTGTTTTTCCATATTCTGATACCATCAGTTTTTGTGGTACCTGTATTTAAAGATCAGGCATAATGCTTCGTAGGCGGCAGCAGGTAATACGTTTTCAGCTATACGTAGATAACTCCTGCTGAACCTTCCTTTGTCTTTCTTGTTTTCAATGTGACGCCGTTCATCAGCAGTCCATGCTTCCCTGTCGCGGCACAGCCCCAAATGCAGTCATTTGTGTTGTGGAGTTAGCAGCAGCTATGCATGGGAGGGTAATTCTCCAAACCAATGCTGATAGTCTCCGATCAATGATGCGGGATAACACAGTATGTCGCGGGGAGTCCATTACTCGTTCTTGGATGGCATGTGCACATACGAAATGGTAACGATGTGCTTGGTGCACAATACTGCGATCCTCCCTTGTGATGGTCAGTCGTGGTCGACCAGAACCTTGGCGATCAGTATTTCTGTCCTCACTATCCCGTGCACTCTAACAGCGGGCTATTGTACCATCCAAATGCCCCTTAAAACTGGATATTGCACAATTCGACCAGTCGGACAAATGGGGACTCACAATGAGGAAACTTTCAAACTATCTCAAGTGCTGAAAACGCTGTCTCATACGAGTACGTGTCATCTCTGTTTCCTTCACAGTGATCATTCAACACCATAACCTTAAAACATGCTACAGGTCGCATACAAGAAATTCTAAATAACTTATAACTAAAAAAGCAAAAAAATATAGTGAGAAATTGTTCAAACACCATTATTCTTTGACCGCTAAAACAATTACTGCTGCATTATAGTTATAATGGCGGGAATTCCATTACCACACAAACCCTACGTAACATGCATCAAATACACCAATCACACCCAACAAACACACAGCTGGTCACACACAATACATGCTGATAGCCCCTAGACCCACGTTTAACAATTACTGCAGATGTTTGCTTTATCCAGTTGTACCGTACTGCCTCGTGTGTGAGGAAGCTGTGGAGCAATGAGAATGTCTTTATTAACACAAACTGCAGTGACCGGCGAGTGCAGCTCTTGCGCCACCACCGTCACAGAGCGTTGTCACAGTCTCAAGTGCCAGCGTGTTCTCCCATTGCCTCTGACAAGGCAACTGCTGCCTAGTACACACCGAGCCACCCACCCCCATGCTGTGTCACTTGACACTGAGGCGTGCTGTACTACATCACCCAGCCACAGATGCCACTGGTCACCACCCAGCCACATATCCAGCACAACCGGCACTGCGGTCGAATCACCACAGACAACTGCCAGTCCTGTCATGACGTCTGAGACTATAAGAGATACAAAATTTTATTGGGAGGTGTGTACATGAATTTTATTAAAGTACAGATATGTCACGTCATCCCCCTCATTACTAATTCCGAGTACATCCTCTGCATATAGCCTTTCTAAATGCACCTATAAAGCAATGCAATATTACTAACGGACTGTGACATACGAGTGAAAACATCGCGAAATACGAGGTGCCTTCAAGTTCTAAGGCCTCCAATTTTTTTTCTCCAGACTGGAAAGAGATAGAAACATGCGCATTGTTTTAAAATGAGGCTGCGCTCATTGTCAATACGTCCCAGAGATGGCAGCACCGTACGGCAGATGGAATTTTACCGCCAGCGGCGAGAATGAGAACTATTTTAAATACTTAAAATGGCGACGTTTTCCTTACTTGAACAGCGTGCAATCATTCGTTTTCTGAATTTGCGTGGTGTGAAACCAATTGAAATTCATCGACAGTTGAAGGAGACATGTGGTGATGGAGTTATGGATGTGTCGAAAGTGCGTTCGTGGGTGCGACAGTTTAATGAAGCCAGAACATCATGTAACAACAAACCAAAACAACCTCGGGCTCGCACAAGCCGGTCTGACGACATGATCGAGAGAGTGGAGAGAATTGTTTTGGGGGATTGCCGAATGACTGTTGAACAGATCGCCTCCAGAGTTGGCATTTCTGTGGGTTCTGTGCACACAATCCTGCATGACGACCTGAAAATGCGAAAAGTGTCATTCAGGTGGGTGCCACGAATGCTGACGGACGACCACATGGCTGCCCGTGTCGCATGTTGCCGAGCAATGTTGACGCGCAACGACAGCATGAATGGGACTTTCTTTTCATCGGTTGTGACAATGGATGAGACGTGGATGCCATTTTTCAATCCAGAAACAAAGCGCCAGTCAGCTCAATGGAAGCACACAGATTCACCGCCACCAAAAAAATTTCGGGTAACCGCCAGTGCTGAAAAAATGATGGTGTCCATTGCGTTCCAAAGGGCAGTACGGTAACAGGTGCATCCTACGAAAATGTTTTGAAGAACAAATTCCTTCCTGCACTGCAACAAAAACGACCGGGAAGGGCTGCGCGTGTGCTGTTTCACCAAGACAACACACCCGCATATTGAGCTAACGTTACGCAACAGTTTCTTCGTGATAACAACTTTGAAGTGATTCCTCATGCTCCCTACTCACCTGACCTGGCTCCTAGTGACTTTTGGCTTTTTCCAACAATGAAAGACACTCTCCGCGGCCGCACTTTCACCAGTCGTGCTACTATTGCCTCAGCGATTTTCCAGTGGTCAAAACAGACTCCTAAAGAAGCCTTCGTCGCTGCCATGGAATCATGGCGTCAGCGTTGTGAAAAATGTGTACGTCTGCAGGGCGATTACGTCGAGAAGTAACGCCAGTTTCAACGATTTCGGGTGAGTAGTTAATTAGAAAAAAAATAGGAGGCCTTAGAACTTGAATGCACGTCGTAATACATGAAAAATGCACGTGAAGTGCTGGATTTCCCGGAATGCATCAAGCAGATGATAAATAATTCTAGTTTAGAACAGTCCAGACGGTTATTCCCAGGTATTTTACCGGCTTCTAGTGGATTATTGCCCACAGCATAGCAATGCTGCAACTGCTTTCTAAACATACTGTTATTTGTTTGTGTGTTTAGAACAGTAAGGGTTCTGCCACAGGAGTGTAGGTAGCACCTAGCACACATCGAAAACATCATGAACCAAATAACCATATCAGACCATTTTATCAATAGTGTCAATATGTGTTCCGAATTTAAGAGTCATAATCGGAAGTGACGTTATGATCATATGACCACGTATACCCAATACCTCGGGTCTTCAGAGTATATAACAAGTACTGAAAACTGCAACTGTCAATATTACTTGGTAGTGGAGATCTATGCACTTTAAGTGTTTTGAGCTAGTGTAGGGTAACATTCTCAGTGGTTCGTATCACTATGCAACGCCGCCATTCTGTTAAGTAAAAAGCTGCCTCGACCATCAATATGTCACAGGCTATGTAGGCTGATATCACAACAAGAAAATGAAACCGCTAAAACCACACTGAGTCCTTGGGTAAGGACATGACTGATTTGCACCACACCCCCAGCTGTTAGTTGTTCTATTCACATAAAAGCAAAGGAACCCTGTAGTTGGTGAAAAACAGATGGGACCATATGGTAGAAAATATTGATCCACAGCTTAACACTGCAATGGAGTGAAAAAATCATGGAATAGCGATATGCACATATAGAGATAGTGATGGTATCACATACACAAGGTAAAAAAAAAGGCAATGCATTTTAGGAGCAGTCATTTGCACTCAGGTGATTCATGCGAAAAGATTTCCGACGTGAGTATGGCCCCACGACGGAAATTAAGACTTTGAATGTAGAATGGTAGATGGAGCTAGACACATTGGACCTTTTCGGAAGTCGTTAGGGAATTCAATATCCCGAGATTCACAGTGCCAAGACCAGATTTCCAGATTTCAGGCATTACCTCTCACCATGGGCAACGCACTGTTCGATGGCCTTCACTTAACAACCGAAAGCAGTGGCGTTTCAGTAGAGTTTTCAGTGCTAACAGACAAGCAACACTGAGGGAATAACAGCAGAAATCAATGCAGGATGTACGACGAACGTATTTATTAGGATGGTGCTGCGAAATTTGACTGGAAAACTGTGGCCTGGTCAGATGACTCACGATTTCAGATAGTAAGAGCTGATAGAAGGGGTCAAGTGTGGCGCAAACACCATGAAGCCACGGAAGCAAGTTGTCAACCAGACACTGTGGAAAATGGTGGTGGTTCCATAACGGTGCAGGCTGTGTCTGTATGGTATGGACTGAGTCCTCCCGTCGAATTGAATCGATCATTGGCAGGAAATGTGTATGTTGAGCCACTTGGATATCATTTATAGTCATTCATGTACTTCATGTACCTAAACAATGATGCGCCATGTCACTGGGCAACAATTGTTTGTGATTGATTTGAAGAACATTCTCCGCAAGTAGAGCGAATGTTTTGGCCACCCACATTTATGGGACATAATTAGGAGGTCATTTCGTGCACAAAATCCTGCACCAGCAGTTATGGTTCGCTATAGAGGTAGCATGGCTCAGTATTTCTGCAGGGGTCTTGCCAAGGTTTGTTAAGTCCATACCACGTCGAGTTGCTGCATGATGCTAGGCAAAAGGAGGTCCGACGCGATCACGATGTTGGGGGATATCCGGTCACTTTTATCACCTCAGCGTACAGTACACTGTAGAAAATTATCTCATCCAGCTATCTATATCAAACGGTTGAATTTGACTCTCAGAACTGATGTTGCAATTCTGGCTGACACCGGTGTGTGTGAGAATGTGTGTGTGTGTGTGTGTGTGTGTGTGTGTGTGTGTAGTAAAGTGACTTTGGAAGTAGTTGATAAATGTGAAGGTAGCCATAACAGTAGGTCACCGCAGGGAATAAAGTGACATTTCTTAATCTAGTCATAATTACTGTTGGAGTTTCCACAATGTTTGCTGAAAATAATTAAAACGATAGACAACATCAGCGTCTGCGAGCTACCTATCCCAACATCTAACAAGGGAACCTCCCCATCGCACCCCCATCAGATTTAGTTATAAGTTGGCACAGTGGATAGGCCTTGATAAACTGAACACAGATCCATTGAGAAAACAGGAAGAAGTTGTGTGGAACTGTAAAAAAAATAAGCAAAATATACAAACTGAGTAGTCCATGGGCCACATAGGCAACATCATGGACAATCTGGGTCCAGGAGCGCCGTAGTCCCGTGGAGCCGGCACGGTAGCTCAGCGTGTTCGGTAAGAGAGCTGGTTGGCCTCTGCAATAAAAAAACTGAGTGGAAGGATCAACAAAACGAACTTGAAGATGTCATGTGACGTCCGCATCGACCAAAAACAACGATCAACAACGAACAAATTGGAAAAAAAAGAAGAAAGAAAAATTGTAGCGTGAGCAGCTGCAGAACGAGAGGTCCTTGGTTCAAGTCTTCCCTGGAGTGAAAATTTTGATTTCTTTATTTTTGCATAGTTATTATCTGCCCGTTCGTTCATTGACGTCTCTGTTCACTGTAATAAGTTTAGTGTCTGTGTTTTGCGACCGCATCGCAAAACCGTGCAATTAGTAGACGAAAGGACGTGCCTCTCCAATGGGAACCGAAAACATTTGATCGCAAAGTCATAGGTCAACCGATTCCTCCACAGGAAAACAGATCTGATATATTCCATACTACACTGGTGACGGCATGTGCGTCACATGACAGGAATATGTTGTCGACCCACCTAACCTGTACACTTGGCGAATGGGTAAAAAGATTCTTCTACCTTGCCCGATTTAGGTTTTCTTGTGGATGTGATAATCACTCCCAAAGAAGTGATGAAAACATAAGAGTTTGTCACATAAACTGAAAATAAAAAATTAAACTTTTCACTCAATGGAAGATTTGAACCAAGGGGCTTTCGTTCCGCAGCTGCTCACGTTACCACGAGACCACAGCACTCCCGCGGTCCCGGTCACCTTGATGTTGCATATCTTCCTATGAACTACTCAGTTTGTATATTTTGCTTATTTTTACCCAGTTCGACACAACTTCTTCCTGTTTTCTCAATTGATCTGTGTTCAGTTTTTCAAGGCCTATCCACTGTGCCAACTTATAACTAATTCTGAGGGGGGTGCGATGGGGAGGTTCCCTTGTAAGCATATGGTCCAGAAACCAATCTACAGGGCGTAACATAGATTTCCCTGGAGGGAGGTAAAATAGATAGAAATATTTAATTTAATAAAAAATGTTCTTTGCATGAATATGGGTTTGTCTCTGGGAAGACACATTGTAAATGCGAGGGCATGATGTGATTTAACACACATCATTATGTATATACCTATAACCTTTTTTAGGATACTCAGGCACTATTACTTCAGATTTCTATGCCGTCGACGATTATATTCCTCTGGTGTATCTGGTCCTGGTGGTTATAGAGTGTCCTCATTCTCCGAAGGCTTTTTGAACATAAAATACTATAGGGACTGGCAAGTAAAAGGTGATAAAGAATATTCGACTTCACTTCGTGAAAACAGGTCTGCACGTTCGACTTGTGAACAATAAAATAACTAAATGACACGATGTGATGAGCAATCAGTCGCTTTGACTTCAAACAATGAGAGCACAATACTCTGAGACAACCATCTGTAAGAGACAAATTAATTAACCATTTCAGTATTGTGGTATTAAAGAATTATCTGCAATGACTGGTAGACACTTGATATTCAGGAATGAAAGCATTATTATTTCATAAAAGTACAAAACGTGGGATTCAGTAACATTACCTTTATTTACATAGACGACAAGAACAGAAGTAAGTCACAAGAAGAGGAAGTCTCCGCTTCCTTAAAAAATAATTTGTTTCTTTCACAGTGCTGCATGTGGCTATTCCATAGACCGGTTATAACTTTCGTATGCATAGTCACTGAATTTTATTTAACACATGTTAATTAAACTTTCACATTGTACAGGAGGGTCAGAAAAATTCTGAAGAACTTTTAAGGGCGTTGCATGGGACGTTGTGTTGAGAGATAATTGTTACGAAAACAATTCGATACGTTGCACCGTTTTCGAGTTATTTAGTATTGAAGTCAGGTCGTTTCGCACACAAATTCAGCAAGCCTACCAGGGACAGTGTTGCTGTTGTGTTCTACATTTGGTTTGCTAATCTAAATTTAACTTTTCTGAAAAATATACTCACGGATCCACAGATGTCTACACATTACCCCCGTTTTAACGTGTGCAAGTGCTTGACCTCAGCAGTTAAGTCCCATAGTGCTCAGAGACATTTGAACCATTTGTAATACAATAGGTTTTAATAGAATTTAAGTTCTTCAATATTTCGGCACATTCGTGGAGGATTCATCATAACACTACTAGTAATGTCCTCCCCTATTCCAGACAAGCAGAAATCGAGGAAGAAGTATCTATATACATCTGTTCTTATCCTAAACTCTCCACATTTAGAAGAACCACTTTATTTTAGTGCAGGCTTTCCACCGTTAAGGTTGCATAATGGTATGACTGTGGTAGCAATCACAATTGTGAATATTACGACAAGCAAGCAACATGTATTTTGAAAGTGTATACTTTTTGGTGCCTGAGCAATACTCGAGCTTGCTTGTTTAGCGAAAAGAAGAAATGTGTAACACCTGCATACCACCTTACAACGCGTGGCGGTGTAGAATACTACCATCACCTAACCTCTCTCTCAGTTCCATTTTCG
Source organism: Schistocerca serialis cubense (assembly GCF_023864345.2). Lineage (NCBI taxonomy): Eukaryota > Metazoa > Arthropoda > Insecta > Orthoptera > Acrididae > Schistocerca > Schistocerca serialis. The sequence goes on along the minus strand of NC_064639.1, from coordinate 246,532,049 downwards.
TTGAAAGTAACTTGTAAACATTGCTTGCGCATCTGCAATGGCACCCTCATTTACCACTAGAAGGTTTATATTCCTTAAGATAGTTACATATTTGATGACCAATAAATGTACCATTAACAGTAATTACAGGTTTCTTTTCTTTTATTCTGAAACAAATGTAATCCACATGACTTCTGGATCACTTTGTTGACACATCCTGTCTCCATCCACCTGCCACGAGTGGTCCACACGAAGGTGGATGCAATCACCAGTAGATGTGGTCGAACCTCATAAGCCAGCACCCCACTGCCAGCCGCCATGTCGCTGCCAGATGCAGTTTATAATATATTGTGATAGCGTTTAGGATTCTGTAAAAGAAGAATAAGTGTATGTATATGGAGACATTATTTTTATATGTTCTCAAGTTCAAATTGTAGCTAATTGCTATTTCATACTCTGGTCAGTGTGACTTTGCAATATGGCTCCAGTGATATGTAGATGGTGCATTAAACTCCATTCATCATTCTTATAAAGCGATCTAATGCTTGCACCAGCATTACGTTCTTAAGCTAAGCTTTAGCTAAGCACATCGCTGGCCATTAGAACTGAAATACGAGGAAGGATAGCAATTACGCTTGTACAGTAAATAGGAAGAATGCATGATTTTATTTGTAGGTGAGTCAAGAATCTGTTGCCGTTATGGCGATGTCAAGAGGCTGTAATGTCAAACCTAACGGACTTTAGACAATGGCAGATAGGAGACCGCCATCACAAAAACCAGCAATAAAGAAGATTCAACAACAGCGATGAAACCGAATGACTCAGTTTTTATCCAAAGTGCTTACAAGTACACCAGATGTGACAGAAATGCTGTACCTCACGTCCACGCTTGCATCTTCATTTGGTGGACTCTTAGCGTCAATAGGGAATGCAAATTGTTTTTCAGTTTGTGCCAAAATCAGTGCTTTTTACATTGAACTAGGTTACCCAGTTGTTTGTACCCAACTAAAGCAGTCACGATCTGCATAGTCGCTTTTCCAAGGCCTTAGTTTGTAGGACAGCAGAAGTAGCAGGTCTGTCTCGTACTTGGTGGGAAATTGAAAAATTCATTTGCTGTACAGTGGAGACCACGTAACACTTCGCATTATACATTCACTTATTACTTCACAAATTGTAACAAAATCCCACTGAATTTGCAACAAGTTGCCCCCAAACTGTAAAAAATTGCAGCAGACTTTAACAATTGTCCTCATGGTTAAACAAAAATTGTAACAATTTGCCCCATATTCCAGCGAAAATTGTAGTGTCCAAAAGAACAGACACCACATATATAATTAAGGCGAAGCTGGCAAATAATCACTAGAGTGCAGATACACACCATTCTCGAACAGTTATGGGAACTGGCGAAACGCCGTGAGTAGTAAGGATAATGGACAGGGGCTCTAAGCCAGTAATGTGTGGATAAGTTGAAAATTTGGGTCTGGCTGGAGGTGTGGTAGGGTCTACGCATTTGTGATAACCACTTTGTCCAGATAGCTTAGAGGTCAGAGTATATGTCTAGTGAGCATGAGACCCAGTTCCAGCCTGGCACAAATTTTCAACTTCCCTATTGGTGTAAATCAAGGCTCACTATCATCTAAACGTCATTAATTCCTTTGTGTTTTGAACTTTGTCTTCTATCCATTTCAGTTTACTGACTCCTTGCCTCCACCCCCCCCCCCCCACCCCCCCACCCCCCCACCTTCCAACTACTTCTAGCTTTCCTACAATGTTCAAGCTTTGGACATCTGCACTTTGACTTGTAGAATGTTACCCTTTTCTGGTTATGCAATCTTTTTCTCATGGTCACCTCCATCTTGGCAGTCCCTCCTGGAGAACCGAATGGGAGACTAATCTTGAATCTTTTGACAATGGAGGGAACATCACGATTCTTTTTTCAATTACAGGCGACATATTCTGTGGGTACACATAGTGTGTCTTTAATGCAGGTGTTTCCATTGCTTCCTGCATCCTCATGCCGTTGATCACATCTGTTTCTTCCGCCTTTTTGGGACAGTTTCCCACTCCAAGGGCAAGAGTGCCCTGAACCCTGCGTCAATTCCTCCTCACTTTTTAGCAAAGCCATTAGCAGAACTAGGGTGACATCTTATGCCAGAAGTCTTCAGCTGCCATGGTTGTATTCAGTAATAACGATTTGCAATCATTGTAGCTCAGTGAATAAGGTAACTGAAAAAGTTTTACGAAAAATCAGAGTAGCCTCATTACTGTCCACCCCAGGCTGGCTAAACTACAGTGACTGCGCATTTTTGTAAAGAGTTTTTTTTAACGAATATGCATGTAATACATTGAGAAAAAATTGTTTTATTTGTTCCATTCTGCAACCATCACAGCACGGATTTAAACAATTATATGAGAAACATTGCCAAGTGATGATAAGGACTGAAATGGAAAAAACTAATTATATTGTTATATAACAATAATAACTTATTTTTCACAGTTAACAACTTCCAAAATGCATATTAACACAGAGTATAAAAATAGTATGGAAACAAACATGACGCCTTCCACCACACAAAATCAGTTTAAGTAGTATTGCAAATTGCTATAATAACTTATGCAGTTCCCACTTCATTCATCTACACAAATATTACTGGCTATCGATGACAATAACAATATACTCAGGTATTTCATTTGTCAAAACTATTAGGCAATGCTGAATTTATTATGACAAAAATGGTCTTACTGAAACAGGTTTCCAACATACATCACATGGAGAAAGTGGAGGGGCATATTTAATGCAACCAGCAACATATCTACATTGAAGGAATTGCGCTTACATCTCTTTCTGAGTGGAAATCTCACAGAGGTGAACACTGTCCATATACCTCACAGTCATATGCTGTTCTGATGGTGCTTTCAGCATAACAAGCCAGATTTCAGAGTATTTGATAAGAGTTTAGTATTAGTTGCATCCTTTGTAGTAATTGTTGGGTCTTTGGTCTGACGAATATAATCAACAATACTTTCACCTCCCCCCCATCCCCCCCCCCCCCCCCCCCCCCCCCGTAAAAATCGCAAGCAAACACTTGGAAACCACACAACATGCTCAACGCCTAGATTGTGCGTTTCTTCCCAAACCATGAACACTTCGCCGTAGTAGAAACACAAAGTTTACTATCCATTACCGGTATAAAAGCATCTAGTTTCACTTAGTTTTTGTAGATATTCCTTAATAGCTAACAACCACGACTGAAGATGCTAGCCTCACCTCACATGTTTACTTAAGGTAAGCTAATCTAATGCCTTGCACATCGTGTGTTGAACTGTATAACGACGCTGATTCAGGAGATGTATGCAGGTGTTTTTCCATTCTGTACAGGCTACAAGTAGCGTATAAAAGCAGTTCGATGTGTACCGTTCGACTTACCACAGTCCTATATTCACAGGTACTCCTCACCAACATTCCAGACATCCACTATGGCAGAGACTTCCTTTCAAAGCTTCTTATATACTCTTAAGATCGAAGACGGGGACACTTCCAATCACAGGACCACGACACATATTCTGGACATGCCTTCTACATGTATTTGCATATGCAAACCATTTGTAGACGCCTAACCCAATTGCGCTATTTTGTGTAAGCGTCGTTAATGCTGGTGGTCCAACTCTGAACAATATTCCAAAATTAATGTGGGTAGATCCATCTCTGAACCCTACCTGAAAATGTCCCATGTCCTTTGGGTACCTATAACAACGTAACACATACACAAAATAGCGCAGTTGGATTAGGTGCCTACAATTGGATTGCATCTACAAGGAAATTTAGATAGCATGACCAGAAGTGACATCATTACTAGACCATAATGTAGCCATCTTGGATCTTTATAGTTTATAAGAAGCTTCAAAAGCTAATGAATGTCTTGGGTATTGGAGAAATACATCTGTGAAAATGAGTCTGTGATGAGTCTAACATTATGCTTTGAACTGTGTTTTGTATTATACTTACACTCTGCAACATGTCTCCATTCATCTCCCAAATCAGTGTCATTGTGCAGTTCAACATATAATGTGTGAGGCACCGGGCTAGCTCATCCTAAATATTGAACATATGAGGGGAGGCTAGCATCCTTCAATGGCTGGTTGATAGCTGTTACACAATGTCCAGACAAATTAAGTGAAGTGGATTCTTTCATAATGGCAACGGAGAGAACACCATGTGTTTCCTTTATGGTGGAGGGTTCAAAGCTTGGGAAGAACAGCACAATACATGGGTTGAACATGTTGCGTGGATTTCGAAGTGTTTGTCTGTGATTCTTGCAATGTGCAAGGATTTTATAGCTGATATTTGTCAGAGAACAGACGCAATAACTACTGCAAGAATGTAATTTATGTTAAACTTCCAAGAGATCTTCAGAAATCTCGAAAGCAGTATGAGAAGACCATGTTACTGTGAGAGCTATGGACAATGTATGCCTGTGAAAAATTTGCTTACAGGCGGATATGGAAGTGCTGTTCCTTAAATGCAGACGTATTGCTGCTTGCATTAAATGTGTGCCTCCTCTTCCTCTAGCACTGTGTGTTGGGAACCTGTTTCAGCTAAGGTAAGACTGTCTTTGACGTAATAAACTTAGTATCGCCTATTAGTTTGACCTACAAAATATTTAATTGAATTATTATTGTCATTCATAGCGAGTAATATTTGTGTACATCAATAAAATGAGAACTACATGGCTTATAACAGCAATTTGCAGTAAACTGAAATTGCTTGTGTGTGATGGAGGATGTCATGCCTGTTTCCATACTATTTTTTTACTGTGTGTTAATATGCATTTTAGACTTTGTTAACTGCAAAAAATAAGTTATTATTGTTAAATAACAATGTATGTATTTTTATCGCATCAGTGCTTATCGTCACTTACGAGTTATTTTCAAATAACTGTTTCAGACCATGCTGTAATGGTTGTAGAATTGTACAAATAAAATACTTTTTTCTCAATGTGTTATGTGTGTTTTTCTTTAAAAAACTCCTTACATAAGTACAAAATCACTGTATCTTAGCCAGTTTGGCTAGGATATAAATGTGGTTGCTCCATTTTCTTGTATAAACTTCTTCAGTTACCTTACTCGCTGAGCTACAATAAGTGGACATTGAGTACAACCATTCTCAATCTTTAAGACAAAACACTTTCATGAATCTTTCATGCTTAGTAATAATAACAATAATAATAGTAATGTTGAGTTATATCTCATATATATAGGTACTGCACGGAAATACACATGTTATAAGTCAAAAAATTATTAACTTAATTACTCTGATTATAAGTGTATTATTAATACAGAGTTTTAATTGTTCCATCACCACAACTGTTTGCCATATGGTAGTATTTGGCAAATGATTGTCTTTTTTACAGGTTAAATTCTGGGTGTATGTGATGACATTCATTTGCAGCTATTCAGTAATTCATCTCAACACCCATGCAAACTTTAGATCTTATTATACATTCCACTAAGTTATTGTATTATTGAATGCCTTTTTATGTTATCAGTTAATTGGCATATTTTCTCTATAGCTGAATCCACAGCATCATATACATATACTGTAAGTTGGGCACACTTTTATTTTTTTTAAAATACACTATATGTAGCCTGACATTCCAGTTCTTTCAGTGCTGTATCACAGAACATCACTACTATTGAAGCAGTAACGACTGCTGCTTGTGGTGTTGGTGTTGATGTCTCTGCCGGAGAACACATTCATATCCACTTCATGTAAGTAATATTCTGTGGTGAGTTCACTTTCGATGGACGACAGGTTTGCACTCACGTGCCTCCACTCTGTTCAATCTTCCTGAATATTTCTACATTGATTTACACTCTTTTGTTCAGTTACTACTACAAACTTGTCATCTGGTGCTATTCCAGCATTAATGCTTTTCATATTATGCAAGTTGAATGGGGGAGGGGGGGGGGGGGGAGGGCAAGGAAAGGGAAGGGGAGGAACTAATGAAATTAGCTGCATCGTGACTTTATGTGGAATCAGCAACGACGAACGAAAATGCATGCTTGACTGGGACTCGAACCCTGGATCTCCTGCTTACTAGACAGCCACGTTAACCGCTGCAAGACCCAAGCACAGTGTTTATCACGAATGTGCGGAGTATGTCGCCATGCTGCCAAGCTGACCCACACTCCCACCCAGTGTTACCATCTGCAGTCCTCGACCATGTGCTCCAAGCTTGCTAATTTTAGATTTTCGTTGGAGGTCAAACGTAAATGTTCATTTGTACTGAAGGCTGTGGACTCATTGCCTCAAGGCGAATCAGTAATACGAATGTGTGGTGCCTGTTCTTTCAGTCACATCCAAATGAACAGACAGCACGCATTCATATAATTAATTTGATTTGATCTGTCATCAGGCAAATACAGTGTACTTGTGAATAACAACATTGCTTTGATGGCTAGGTGAACCGGTGGGTTTAGATATACAAAGCCACTCGCTGCTCCAATGTCTGTCTACCAGTCATGATAGCCCACATCAGTCTGGAGTAGGTTCGGGGAGAGGGAGCTACTGAGTTGAAACTCCAGGAGGGTTAAGTTGGAGTGTGCTCAAGCCTGTCGATCAAGGGAGATGTGATCGGGCGTGCAAGTTTCAACCCAGTCGGTCCAGAGTGGTCATAGGGGGTGGATTAGCGGTGGGGGCCACTAATTGAATCTCCTGCGTGCAGGTCCTGTTGAGGGAAAAAAGCGGGTCATATATGCTCATTGTTGCATATTTCTGATGTTCCTGTGCAGCCCTCCACACACATTCCGTGGTAATCTAGTGACACTGTCAATGTTACAGAGTTGCAGTTATACATAGTGATAATACTCAGTTTTGAGGTGTGTCTTCATAAAGCTATAAAACGTTTTTGTTTACTAAGATGAACTTTACAATAATTTCACTGTAGCATATGGTACCCTGTACTAAAAATGAAACAGGATACGTGTTGTTTCACTTTCGGGGCCTTTTGTAGCATTTGAGCGGGTAATTTTTAACGTGCAGTTCATTGTCACAAGTTTTGCTGTAGTATGGGGAAAAGTTTTTACAGTTTGGAGGCAACTTGTTACAAATTCAGTGTGATTTTGTTACAATGTGTTAAGTAATAAGAGAATGTATGAGGCGAAGTGTTACGTGGTCTCCACTGTGCTGCACATGATTTTTTCAATTTCACAACAAGTATGAGACAGACCTGCTACTTCTGCTGTCCTACAAACTAAGGCCTTGGAAAAGCGACTATGCAGATCGTGACTGCTTTACTTAGGTGCAAACAACTGGGTAACCCAGTTCGAGGTAAAAAGCACTGATTTTGGCACAAAAGTTTAGCTTAAGAATGTAATACTGGTCCAAGCATTAGATCGCTTTATAATTATAAGAATGCTGAATGGAGTTTAATGCACCATCTACATATCACTGGAGCCATAGTGCAAAGTCACACTGACCAGAGTATGAAATAGCATTTAGCTACAATTTGAACTTGAGAACATATAAAAATAATGTCTCCATATACCCTTATCCTTCTTTTACAGAATCCTAAACGCTATCACAATATATTATAAACTGCATCTGGCAGCGACATGGGGGCTGGCAGTGGAGTGCTGGTTTATGAGGTTCGACCACATCTACTGGTGATTACATCCACCTTCGTATGGACCACTCACAAAGTGATCCAGAAGTTGATTACATTTATGGCAAAATTAAAGAAAAGAAACCTGTAATTACTGTTAAGAGTACATTTATCGGTTTTCAAATATGTAACTATCTTAAGGAATATAAACTACTAGTGGAAAATGATGGTGCCATTGCAGATGTGCAATCAAAGTTTACAAGTAACTTCCCACGGAAATGGAACTGAGAGAGAGGTTAAATGATGGTAGTACTATACACCGCCACGCGTTGTAAGGTGGTATGCACGTGTTACACATTTCTTCTTTTCGCTAAACAAGCAAGCTCTAGTACTGCTCAAATGTCAGAAAGTATACAGTTTCAAAATACATGTTACTTGCTTGTCGTAATATACATAAGTATGATTATAAATCTCTGATTGCTACCATAGTCACATTGTTACAAACCTAAACGATGGAAGGTCTGCACCACTATAAAGCGGTTTTGCTAAATTCAGAGAGTTTAGGGCAAGTACAGATGCATATAGATAATCATTTCTTGCTCGATCTTTATATGTGCGGGATACGTTCACCGTGCAGTGTACAGTGGTTTGAGGAGCACGTGCTTAGTACACAGTTCACAGACGTTTGTTTTGTCAATAGTTTTAACTATTTTCACGTAAACTATGTGGAAACTTATCTACATCTACATCTACATGGTTACTCTGCAATTCACACTAAAGTGCCTGTCAGAGGGTCCATCAAACCATTTTCAAACTACTACTCTACCATTCCACTCTCGGATGGCGCATGGGAAAAAGGAACACCTAAATCTTTCCGTTCGTGCTCTGATTTCTCTTATTTTATTATGATGATAATTTCTCCCTACGTAGGTGGGTGACAACAAAATATTTACGCATTCGGAAGCTGATGATTGAAATTTCGTAAATAGATCTCGCTGCAAAGAAAACCGCCTTGGTTTCAGTGACTGCCACCCCAACTCGCGTATCATACCAGTGACACTCTCACCTCTATTGCGCGATAACACGAAACGAGCTGCCCTTCTTTGCACTTTTTCGATGTCCTCCGCCAATCCTACCTGGTAAGGATCCCATACCGCGCAGCAATATTCCAGCAGAGGACGGACAAGTGTAGTGTAGGCTGTCTCTTTAGTAGGTTTGTCGCATCTTCTAAGTGTTCTGCCAACAAAGCGCAGTCTTTGTTTCGCCTTCCCCAAAATATTATCTATGTGGTCTTTCCAATTTAAGTTGCTCGTAATTGTAATTCCTAGGTATTTAGTCGAATTGACAACCTTAGATTTGTGCGATTTACTTTATACCCAAAATTTATCGGATTTCTTTTAGTACCCATGTGTATGACCTCGCACTTTTCTTTGTTTAGTGCCAATTGCCACTTCTCGCACCATACAGAAATTCTCTCTACATCATTTTGTAATTAAAATTGATGGTCTGATGATTTTACTAGACGGTAAATTACAGCGTCATCTCCAAACAATCTAAGGGGGCTGTTCAGATTATCACCTAGATCATTTATATAAATCAGGAACAGCAGAGGGCCTATGACACTACCTTGCGGAACGCCAGATATCACTTCTGTTCTGCTCGATGATTTACCGTCTATCACTAGGTACTCCGACCTCTCTCAGAGGAAATCACGAATCCAGTCACACAACTGAGACGATACTCCACATGCATGCAATTTGATTAATAGTCACTTGTGAGGAACGGTATCAAAAGCCTTCCGGAAATCTAGGAATATGGAATCGATCTGAGATCCCAAGTCGACAGCACTCATTACTTCATAGGAATAAAGGAATGTTGCACAAGAACGATATTTTCTGAATCCGTGTTGGTTATGTATCAATAAGTCGTTTTCTTCAAGGTGATTCATATGTTTGAGTACAATGTATGCTCCAAAATCCTACTGCAAATTGAGGTCAGTGATATGGGTCTGTAGTTCAATGGGTTAGTCCTATTTCCTTTCTAGAATATTGGTGTGACCCGTGCTACTTTCCAGTCTTTAGGAACAGACCTTTCGTCAAGTGAGTGGTTGTATATGATTTCTAAGAAAGGCGCTATTGTGTCTGCATACTCTGTGAGGAACCTGACTGGTATACCATCTGGACCGGAAGACTTGCCTTTCTAAAGTGTTTTGAGTTGTTTCGCAACACCTAAGATATCTACTTTTATGTCACTCATGCTAACAGCTGATCTGGTTTCGAATTCTGGAATTTTTACTTCGTCTTCTTTCGTGAAGGAATTACGGAAAACTGTATTTAGTAACTCCGCTTTAGTGGCACCATCATCGGTAACATTTCTATCGCTATCGCGCAGTGACGGTATTTACTGTTTTTTTTTTTTTTTTTTTTTTTTTTTGCCACTGGTGTACTTTACATACGACCAGAATCTCTTTGGGTTTTCTTCCATATTTTGAGAGAATATTTCACTGTGGAAACTATTCAAAGCATCTCACATTGACGTCCGCACTAAATTTCGAGCTTCCGTGAAACTTAGACAGTCTTGGGGATTTTGCGTTCTTCTGAATTTGACATACTTTCTTCGTTGCTTCTGCAACAATGTTCTGACATGTTTTGTGTACCATGGTGGATCAGTCCCGTCTCTTATTAACGTATACGGTATGACTCTATCTATTGCTGTCGATACTGTATCTTTGAATCTGAGCCATATCTGGTCTATACTTATATAATTAGCTTGGAAGGAATGGAGACTCTCTCTTAGGAAGGCATCAAGCGAATTTTTATCTGCTGTTTTAAATAGATATATTTTGCGTTTATTTTCAGTGGTTTTGGTTGATACGGTTTTGGGCCTCGCTAGAATGACCTTGTGTTCACTAATCCCTGTATCCGTCATGACGCTCTCTATTACGTCAGGATTATTTGTGGCTAAGAGGTCAAGTGTGTTTTCGCAACCATTTACAATTCGTGTGGGCTCATGAACTAATTGTTCAAAGTAATTCTCAGAGAAAGCATTTAGTACAATTTCGGAAGATGTTTTCCGTCTACCACTGGCTTTGAACATCTATTTCCGCCAACAAATCGAGGGTAGATTGAAGTCTCCACCAATTATAACTGTATGAGTTGGGTACTTATTTATAATGAGATTCAAGTTTTCTTTGAAGCGTTCAGCTATTGCATCATCTGAGTCGGGGGGTCAATAGAAGGAGCCAATTATTATTTTGGTACGGCTGTTGAGTATAACCTCTACCCACTGTAACTCGCAGGAACTATCTGTTTCAACTTCACTACAAGATAAACCACTAGCAACAGACACACCACCACATACTTTATTTAATCTATCCTTTCTGAAGACCGTTTGCGCCACTGTAAAAATTTCGGCAGAATTTATCTCCGGCTTTAGCCAGCTTTCTGTTCCTATAACGATTTCAGCTTCAGTGCTTTCTATCAGCGCTTGAAGCTCTGTTACTTTTCCAACACAGCTATGACCATTTACAACTACAATACCGATTGTTGCTTTGTCGATTCTCGTCGTTTCTTTGCCCTGTATCCTTTGACACTGGAGCCCTTTTTGATCTTTCCCAAGACTGTCTAACCTAAAAAACCGCCCAGTCCACGTCACACAGCCCCTGCTACCCGTATCGCCGCCTCCTGTGTGCAGTGGACATCTGACATATTTAGCGGAACCCGAAACCCCAACACCCTATTCATTGATTTCTGCTCTACAATTCCGTATCTTTTTTTTGAGATCATATCTACTAGTTTTGTTTTCCTGCCACCTCACCGTGTTCTACCACTAGTGTGCCATCTTCAGAGGATACAATATTTATTCTGAAACTGATGTTAGTCTTAAGTAAGATACTGCACTATTTGTTTTTTCTTACTTTATTTTTCACATGATCCATATTTGCATTAATATTTGGTATAGTAGGAAAATCTCGTAGTTATAATTTATAAGAATATCATTCCTGCATACCGTTTACAACCTAAAATGCTTTTTTTATCAAAGGTATTCTCAAATATTCCGATTCTCTTCACATAAACCAAGTTGTAAATCGTAACAGTCGTCTTTTCAGCAATGCCATGTGGCGAGGCGATGGTACTGTAACTTAAGTTTTCTGCTTTACGTCTGTCATTTAAGGATCGTAAATCTGGAAAGATGCATAGCATCTCACATATACCAAAAATTGTACTGACGGTAGGCTAAAGAAATATGTCTTATTCCTTTACTTTGTGCCTGAATATCTTGCGATTTTCTGTTTCTTGCTTGATATCTGTCAGTAGCCAGATAAAGGCTTTTGTACCATTTTTAGCCCTGGATAGGGACGCACATTCTATATAGAAATTAATTTTATTTCTACTGTTACCAGTTCCACAGTTCATCTCAAATTCATTCTTTTTGTTAATAACCACATTTTCCACTAGGGGCTATATGCACTGGCACTTAAGTTTAACGATCCCTTCGTCCTTAACAGATCTATCCAAGACGTTCATTTCTGTGCAATGACCACTTTGTGTCTCTGTGCTGAATTGCCCCAGAAAATTGTCCCATATAACATTAATGAATGCAAGTACGCAAAATAAGCCAACTGTCTGACGCTTTCATATCCAAAATCAGTAATTATACGTACACATAACATTGCTGATGCTAGGCGTTGAGTTGAATAACGTGCGATTTCCAATCCAGTTTCTATCCAATATAAATACTAAGGAATCTTGAACATGAGTTTTACATATTTCCGTTCTCTTATATTAAATTGTCCTTCTTGATGATATATCCAGATTTGTACAGGATTTAATTAATTGTTTTTGTCTAGACTACGTTTGCTCAGAACAAGTCAACAATCTCTCTGAGTACTTTATTCACTACACTTTTATTAGGGTTCATTACCCTCACCAAAGAACACTATTTATGCTTAGTCGTAGTAAGATGGAAGGAGTTTTATAGCAAGAGCTACTGCATTCGTAGTATTGAACCCTGTAAATTGTCCCCCCTCGTAGCTAAAGTTGGTTTTAGCTGTGACGTCTTTAGGATGAATTTTTGACATCAAATGTGATATATCACAAAATTATCAATTACAGTGGATGTGTTTATGCGATGAACTCTTAGATTTCTCAATGTAATGAAAGCAACAAAGCTTCAGAACTATCTGCGCGGCTCTTCACAGACCATATGAATCATCTCTAACGATACGTGCGTGTACTGTCCACATTGCAGAACTTCTGGTGGGTTACTTGCTCGGCCTCGCTGGTCGTCATGCTTTCGGCAGTACCTGTAGAGCACTGTTAGTACTTACCTCGCGTGCTAGCGGAGCATTAGGACCCAAGACCTACAGGAGGTGACCCCCCCAACATGCTAAACACAGAAACCAACCGACAAGGAATTAGTAAAAGACTGGTTCATAATAGTTTGCTACCTTCTCATGTTAACGAATTCGTTACGTCCACTTGAATGGTTCATGTAAACATATAGCTATAATATTTGGCTCCTATCCTGAAGTTGCACTTCCTATGCAACCAGTCGTAGTACAAATTTAAAGCTCGAGTTACAGCTACCATCGATGAGATAGTCAACGTGATCTTAAGCCATTTAGAACAATAAAAAACAAAAATCTGCTTTTGCATCGCCGCACGCGGATGTGAACCCTACTCTTACCGAATTCGAACTCAGTGATATCGCGGAACGTTCTTCTTGTATGCTTTTGAACGGATATGATATGGAGATGAATATCGGGCTCCTTTCCTAACTTCGGTAACCACTGATCTCTGGAAATTGTAATTAATTGAAAAAGAGTCGAAATCACGACTCGTCCGACCGCACTGCACGCCTGCTGCCAGCTACTTTTCTGTTCCTGTGTTGTTTGTCCCCACTGAAGACGTGAAGTTGTACGTGTCGCTGTGATCAATAGTCTTTTGTGAAGCATATGACTCCAAATTGCCATTGTATGCAGTAACTGTACCATTAACTCCTTTCTGCGTAATTGTTGTGGTGTAGAATTAATTTAGTTATTTCGTATAAGTTAGTGCAGATTACTACGTGTGGTTTGAAATACGAGCGCAGGCGTCGGTCGCAACCTACAGCAATAATAACGTAACGAAGCAGTTTAAACTTTGAATATTGTTTTTGGTACGCCACCTATATTTTGAGCGCGAGTAAATGCGCCCTAAATATATATAGCGTGACGTGATCTCAATACGCAGGCAAAAAGTTATTTATTATTAAAGGGAATGTTACGCTCTCTTTCAACAAATGACAACGTAACGTAACCTGCAACTAACCCAGCGATAATATAAAGCATGAAATGATTTCTTTTCCCTACAAATTAATCTAATGTTAAACAGAAAGAAAGAATGGTACGAAACCTGCGTATTATCGAAATAATTGCAAAGAATTTCTTTAACTTTATCTCTTTAAGAATTAAGTTAACTTTTAATCCTTTGAATTAACTGAAAATATTTTAAACCAGAGCTGAAGCCGCACCTAAGCCTTGCGGTGTTAAATCTCTGAATAAGTTTCGTAATAAAAAATATTAACTAACTTTAATACTGATAACTGACTGTAAAAGTTCATAAAAGCACTTAGGATTATTTTCCTTTGCGAGTGAAGCTCGCAAACACTGAAATATTCTTGAGTACACGCAATGGCTGATTCAGCGCCACCGAAACAACCGATGCCAGATTTGCAATCGATAATAATATTATTATCTTTAAATAAATTTCACGTGGGTGGAGGGGTATTTTTGAAAGGAAACATAAGATACTTTCAATTAACAATATATTTTAACTTTAAAGCTCAAACAGCGAGTTATACATACATAGACCCGCCGGAGAGAAAGAACAAACAGGGGAGAGCAACATGGCTCTTGTGTATATATTACACTTGAGGTTCCATGCTTTCATGGAACGTACGGAAACATCGTATTCTTTATCTCTGAGACTAACGGAAAATATTTACAATATTTGTCACAAAATATTATCACAGTCGACAAAATGACTCATATAATAAACGCCTTATTTTCTCGGTTTACATAACATTCATATCAGTTGAATAAATCGGGTCATACATTACATAGGCTTCCACGTGACGCCACATAACCTACGCAGTGGCCGCTTGGAAACTGTTTGAGATGGACTTGCAATAATTTCTGTCGAGTTTGAAAACGATTGTCATTGACAGTACGTTGTGCTCGTCTCTGTCCCTGCCAACTAGAATCTTTTTACGACTACTGTGCATACGCCATGTTACACGGCTTACGGTGGTACACTATTCCATATAGACACCGTCCACGTTGATAAACAAACAAATCGGACAACTTCATTCACTGTGCGGCCAAACACGACGTGTTAAAATGGACCGATTACCAATTGCGGAAAGGGCCGATATCGTGTTGATGTATGGCTATTGTGATGAAAATGCCGAACGAGCGAGTGCTATGTATGCTGTTCGGTATCCTGGAAGACATCATCCAAGTGTACGGACCGTTCGCCGGATGGTTACGTTATTTAAGGAAACAGGAAGTGTTCAGCCACATTTGAAACGTCAACAACGACCTGCAAAAAAAAGGTGAGGCCCAAGCAGATGTTTTAGCTGCTGTCGCGGCTAATAACCACATCAGTAGCAGACAAATTGCGCGAGAATCGGGAATCTCAAAAACGTCGGTGTTGAGAATGCTACATCAACATCGATTGCACCCGTACCGTATTTCTATGCACCAGGAATTGCATGGCGACGACTTTGAACGTCGTGTACAGTTCTGCCACTGGGCACAAGAGAAAACACGGGACGATGACAGATTGTGCACGCGTTCTGTTCAGCTACGAAGCGTCATTCACCAACAGCGGTACCGTAAACCGGCATAATATGCACTATTGGGCAACGGAAAATCCACGATGGCTGCGACAAGTGGAACATCAGCGACCTTGGCGGGTTAATGTATGGTGCGGCATTATGGGAGGAAGGATAATTGGCCCCCATTTTATGGATGGTAATCTAAATGGTGCAATGTATGCTGATTTCCTACGTAATGTTCTACCGATGTTACTGCAAGATGTTTCACTGCATGACAGAATGGCGATGTACTTCGAACGTGATGGATGTCCGGCACATAGCTCGCGTGCGGTTGAAGCGGTATTGAATAGCATATTTCATGACAGGTGGATTGGTCGTCGAAGCACCATACCATGGCCCGCACGTTCACCGGATCTGATGTCCCCGGATTTCTTTGTGTGGGGAAGTTGAAGGACATTTGCTATCGTGAGCTACCGGCAGCGCCTGACAACATACGTCAGTGCACTGTCAACGCATGTGCGAACATTACGGAGGGCGAACTACTCGCTGTTGAGATGAATGTCGTTACACGTATTGCCAGATGCACTGAGGTTGACGGACATCATTTTGAGCATTTATTGCAGTAATGTGGTATTTACAGGTAATCACTCTGTAACAGCATGCGTTCTCAGAAATGATAAGTTCAGAAAGGTACATGTATCACATTGGAATAACCGAAATAAAATGTTCAAACGTACCTACTTTCTGTATTTTAATTATAAAAACCTACCTGTTACCAACTGTTCGTCTAAAATTGTCAGCCATATGTTGGTGACTATTACAGCGCCATCTATCACAAAGCGAAAACAGTGGTCCAACTAAAACATTCATATTTCTTTACGTACTACACGAATAAGTAATAAAAATGGGGGTTCCTATTTAAAAAAAGACACAGTTGATATCCGTTTGACCTATGGCAGTGCCATCTAGCGGGCTAACCATAGCGCCATCTGGTTTCCCCCTTCAAGCTAGACGAATGATTGCACTTTCTTAACTTTTTTCGGCTCCCGAAAATCCCTTACAGCCTGTACCAACCCCGGATATGTTCGTACTCAGTCCTTACGGATGATATGACCTAAATAATTCACATCTTCCAACGCAAAATGACACTTCTCCAGGCTCAACGTCAAACGAGCTGCTCTTAACCTCATAAAGATTTCCCTTAACCGCTGTCTATGCTACTCCATACTACCTGAAAATACTGTAATGCCATCCAAATAGACAAGACATTGCCGTGGTTTCATACCCCTCAAGACACTGTCTAGCAACCTCTGAAACGTTGCAGGAGCGATTTTCAAACCGAATGGCATTCTGATGTACTGGTAACGGCTCCCAGGAATAGAGAAAGCAGCTTTTGGATGATCATCTGGAGCCACCTCTAACTAATGATAACCACTTGTCAAATCCATCGTAGAAAAGTACTGGCACTGTCCTAAGTGATCCAAAGTCTCCAATATGTTTGGAATGGGGTATGCGTCCATTACTGTCTTATTATTGAGGTATCGGTAGTCACAACAGAACCTGTATTTCTTAGTTCCAGCCTTAGATTTTTTAGACACAACGACAATGCCCATTCCCCAGCAAATGTTACTATGCTCTATAATACCATCTGCAAGCTGCTGATCAATGAAATGCTCCACAATCGGCTGCAAAACCTCGGTATTCTGTATGGTTTACGGTAAACAGGTACTTCGTTCCCTGTTGGTATCCCATGTTGAACTAATGGAGTTGCGGGTAACGGCCCTACCGGAAAAACCAAATCCTTAAATTACCACAACAGTTCTGCCATATGCTCTTTTTCTCCTCCTTTCAAATGCTTAACTTCGTCACGCAATGCAGTCCTATCGGCAGTTAGTGGTTGATCGCTATGCCTACCTCTCGAACACCAGTCTTTGTCATCTGGTACATCCAAATTCGCTACAAAAATCTTTTTTCCAAATTCGCGTCTACAGCGCTAAAATTATCCACGTTCATGAGGACTACTAGCCTGCCGCTTCCCTCTTGTACGCATATAATACTACGTTTCACAAAACAACCTAATGGGTCCAAAACATCATTGTCCTTCAATGGTTCAATAACACATACCGTACCCATTGGTGGATTTGACTCTACACTTACCCACAGCGACTTCCTGGTGCCACTAGACACACACTCATGCGAATTAAGCCTTAATGCTAACGTACGCAGTTCAGTTGGTTTGTTCATTACGTTGAACGCCCCTCGTGACAGCTCTGCATCGACAACAGTTTCCCCTAGCGGAAATAACATTCCACTAAGTTCCACAGTTCGTTGTCCAAGGTCAATTTTGGCATGATGTTGGTGCAAGAAATCTACTCCTAGGATCATGTCGTAGCTCTCGCTTACCCATGGTACTACTTCCAAAAATCGGACTTTCCCTATGCGAAAGTCAACTCTCATTCTGGAAATCGTACCCCTTTGGACTGCAACGCGACCGCCATTTTTGCTCTTGTGTACACGCTGGAACGACTAGGGACCGTTCAAAACAGTTCGGCAGAAACTGAACGTGATCTGATACAGAAAAGGGTGCTCAGACATTTTCAGCCCTCCTGTTCCACGCTCTCCTGCGGCGTGATCACGGAGTGGGGAAGGCGACTTTCACATGCGTGAATAAAACGGACAAAAGGTGCCTCTAACACACCTACCTCGGCAACACCCTCGGTGACAACCGCCCACCATTAATGAGAATTTTAAAAATGTACCTGTACTGAGACAACCTCTCAAGTTGTCCTAGGCGCCTGCAGGCAGACAACCTCTTGACACACCTGCAGTTCCAGATGTCCTCAGAGAAGGGTTAAAACGTTTGGGAAAGTCAGCAGTGTTAAGCGTTGTCAAGAAGGTCTTCTTGTTGCTCATCACACAGTGAACAGCGGTTTTCAGCCGCGAATGTATGGGGAATCAACACCTCAAGGAAAGAAGTTCTTTTGCCACTGCCTGAGACCTTTTCGTCGCGACTCTGAACGGCGGTTGTCTGACATGTCTTCCTGGGCCACCCACAAGAAAACTGTGTAGTTCCAACGCAGGGTGTCGCGGTTCTGACCTTCAGTGCAGAGGCCTCAAAAGAATTGCTGAAATGTGGGTAAGAAGGGCTGTGACGATCTTCCATGGGCACAATTGTGGCGAAATTTGATGCAAATGTGACATCATTAACCCAACTTACACATCACATGAAATGAGGTTTTTTCCTTTCGCATGTGACTTCTCTTTATTGTTTGAAACATCGTCGATCTCTAGGGTGACGTCACAGGAGGGCCACTGTTTTACACCATGAAAGAGGAAGGCTATAGGCACCTTTGAGAAAAATTTCCAATTCCTTCGTTGTAATGGCCGACAGTTAAGGATTTTTGACCGCGAAGGTGTGTCCTCCTTATCCCCGACTCCACACAACCTATAACGTCGTGGGTCTAACTTCCTTCATCCCATTAAACTCTTAGTAGCTACTGACACTTGCGCCCCTGTGTCCAACAAAATCTTAAACTTTTTAGTTCCTTTGGATCCCACCACTGAACATTCCACGTTTGCATACGTATTTGTAGCATTGAAATTAAACGGAACTCCCTTAGGTGGGTTTGGGCCCCCTCTGCCGTTTAACGATTGTCCACCTCCACTAACTCCACATGTCCACCCTCTACGCTGCTGATTTCCACCACTTCATCTATTCCTTGGTGACTGGGTAAATTGTCTCTGTACATGTCCTGTACGAACACAGTCATAACATTTTATACCCACTGTAAACATTGTTTGTCTATCACATACTCCTGTTGCCCCATCTATTTCCTCACATTGGATTGCCAGATGAATGGCCGAATACTCATAACATTTTATACCCACTGTAAACATTGTTTGTCTATCACATACTCCTGTTGCCCCATCTATTTCCTCACATTGGATTGCCAGATGAATGGCCGAATACAAATCTTTCAGAGTCCCTTCACGCACTTTCTGCGCTATATGCTCCGGTAACCCACTCAAAAATACATCAAGTGCCGTTTGCTCAGCCTCCTGCAACAGAACACCATTCGCTTCACCACTCTGGCCCAACTCGTAAGTATGCTCCTTAATTTATCTTATTCTGTCCGCAAATTTCTCTACCGTCTCCCCCTGTCTCTTCGTCATTGTACTCAACGTCTCCCTAAAGTACCGAGAGCTATTGTGTTTCTTGTACCTCTGTAAAAGCCCCTGCTTCAACTGCTTAAACTGTCCTGCCTTCCTTAAGGCCTGAGAACACCTTACATATTTCACTTCACCCGTTAACCTAATCTTGGCTACATGTAACAACTGTTCATCCAACCAACCATTCATCACAGCTGAAGTTTTCAAGTCCTCCACAAATGAACGCACATCCTCAGATGCCTTGGCAGAAAACGGAATAATCAAACTCGTGGCAGCTGGATCACTCTCTTGCTGCGGCACCCTAAGCAACAACGACTGACCAGATGCGGTTTCCCAACTGCGTATTTTCCGCTGTTAATTGTGCTACCTTTTCCAACAAAATCCGTACCACCTCTGGTTCCGACACACCTTGCGTCCTTCACTCTGCCAATGTGTTGCTTTCGTTCCCAGTTAGTCCCATTTCAATCAATAAAATCCCACAGAAACAAAACATTTAACTACAAAAAATAATCTGACTTCCTACAGCTCAGTATCCCATATTTTTTGCGATGATGTAATAGGAGGAGATAAGTAAAACATCATACTCTACCCAATACAAAAGTAATTAAATGCCACAACAAAAAATCTTACTGCCCCAAACACACTAACAGTTTGTCTGACAACGCAAAGAAAGAAAACGTCCAACACTCAAAAAGAAAAATTGGCCAACACTCATCACATTTTGTGACTGTAATGCAGCATGTGTTGGGAGCAAACAAGACTGTCTGTGGTAGTGAGCCATCGAGTGGCCTGCCGCTGGCTGGCTACGGTCCCCGTGTTGGCCTCAGAGGGTCGAACTAGCTACCCACCATGGACTGGAACGCTGGCGCCCCATCTGCTGTTGGGTGTAGCTGGTGGTGAGACATGCCCTGCCGTCCAGGAGAGCTGCCACACTTGAATCCCCCTCATTAGAAAACCAGCACCTATTTGTACATGGCTGTGCACCTTTGTTTTGCTATCGTGCTGCTCCGAGTCACGTAGTCATAATACGAGGTGCATTCAAGTTCTAAGGCCCCCGATTTTCTTTCTCCTGACTGGAAAGAGATAGAAACATGCGCATTGTTTTAAAATGAGGCCGCATTCATTGTCAATACGTCCCAGAGATGGCAGCACCGTACGGCAGATGGAATTTTACCGCCAGTGGCGAGAGTGAGAACTGTTTTAAATACTTAAAATGGCGACGTTTTCCTTACTTGAACAGCGTGCAATCATTCGTTTTCTGAATTTGCGTGGTGTGAGACCAATTGAAATTCATTGAGAGTTGAAGGAGACATGTGGTGATGGAGTTATGGATGTGTGGAAAGTGCGTTTGTGGGTGCGACAGTTTAATGAAGGCAGAACATTGTGTGACAACAAACTGAAACAACCTCGGGCTCGCACAAGCTGGTCTGACGACATGATCGAAAAAGTGGAGAGAATTGTTTTGGGGGATCGCCGAATGACTGTTGAACAGATCGCCTCCAGAGTTGGCATTTCTGTGGGTTCTGTGCACACAATCCTGCATGACGACCTGAAAATACGAAAAGTGTCATCCAGGTGGGTGCCACGAATGCTGACGGACGACCACACGGCTGCCCGTGTGGCATGTTGCCAAGGAATGTTGACGCGCAACAACAGCATGAATGGGACTTTCTTTTCGTCAGTTGTGACAATGGATGAGACGTGGATGCCATTTTTCAATCCAGAAACAAAGCGCCAGTCAGCTCAATGGAAGCACACAGATTCACCGTCACCAAAAAAATTTCGGGTAACCGCCAGTGCTGAAAAAATGATGGTGTCCATGTTCTGGGACAGCGAGGGCGTAATCCTTACCCATTGCATTCCAAAGGGTACTACGGTAACAGGTGCATCCTACGAAAATGTTTTGAAGAACAAATTCCTTCCTGCACTCCAATAAAAACGTCCGGGAAGGGCTGCGCGTGTGCTGTTTCACCAAGACAATGCACCCGCACATCGAGCTAACGTTACACAACAGTTTCTTCGTGATAACAACTTTGAAGTGATTCCTCATGCTCCCTACTCACCTGACCTGGCTCCTAGTGACTTTTGGCTTTTTCCAACAATGAAAGACACTCTCCGTGGCCGCACATTCACCAGCCGTGCTGCTATTGCCTCAGCGATTTTACAGTGGTCAAAACAGACTCCTAAAGAAGCCTTCGCCGCTGCCATGGAATCATGGCGTCAGCGTTGTGAGAAATGTGTACGTCTGCAGGGCGATTACGTCGAGAAGTAACGCCAGTTTCATCGATTTCGGGTGAGTAGTTAATTAGACAAAAAGTCGGAGGCCTTAGAACTTGAATGCACCTCGTACCTAGGTTGCGCCAGTGGGTCGCTTCTACCTGTACCTTGGGCCATGCAAACTGCTGCGTTTACTATTTTCAGCAGTTCGATGGCCCTGTGGCCTCCATTCTACTTCACAACCGCTGCTCAGCGTAACTTACTGTCAACAGGCCCGCACCTGTTTGTAACTTGTGCGCTCAGAAATACTGCACTGAATTTAACCTTCCTATCTTAAACGGTGGTGCCGCTTCAGTGCCTATAAAAGAAATTATCGTACTATCTGCAGCTACGCCTTAAAGCATAGCCAGTTTCACAATAAGCTCCACAACAGATTCTTTCACATTCGGTTGCATGCCATCACATTTCATCAGATCTCATCACCCCGTTACACTAATATGATTCTATATGAATACCTTAAGAGGGTATATCTAGCTGAATGTCCTGCACTGTTTGTAATTCTGAAGAAGTTCGCCTTCGATCTTGGTGGTGCGATCGTTTGTGATGACTGAAGAGCGCCATTTTTGTTCGGTAATCATGGTGCAAGTTAGTGATTTGTTTTGAATATTTCTTGAATGTCGACGATGTCCGTTTTGTGAACTGTAATGCACACATCCCATAGAACGTTGACCTTCTCCACCTGGGCTCTCATTTCATGTAACTCTCACTGATGCACTTGGTGAGTCGTTAGCAGCTAGTCTTTTTTTTTTTTTTTTGACATAACTGCTAACACAACACTTTCAAATGAGCCTTACTAAAGATTGACTTGCGACCTCGCATTCAAGGCGTTCGTTGTCAGTAACGGCTGCTTTAGTTTTGAGGTAAAAGTAAGTAAAGACTAACTGTTCTGTATGCATTTGAAAACAATTCGGTGTTTTAATTTGTCCTCTTTTTCATTTTTTTCTTCTCATTTGCTCAATTTTTTTCGCTGTTTGATTTGAAATTAATTTATTCCGCTCTTTGCCGTCCCTAAAATTTAGCCGCCCTATTGGTGGAAATGGCCCTGCACCTTGACGACCTTGCTATGTAGATTATAATTACGCATGACATGTGATTTTAGTATGACGAGTCGAGCACCATGTATCCACATCTGTCATAGATGCACTTGAAAGTGGACCGTACCCGAAAGTGGTAGTGCCGAATAATGTATGGTTTTAAAATACAGCTCGGTGGAACGACGTCTTTCCACATTTTCAGAGACCGTGTTCCATAAGTAGTAGCCCGCGCGCGTCCGAGACTGCGTCCGTTCTGGTTTTCTCCTAGCTGACGATCTTCGACTCTCCCGCAAAACGGCGGCGTTTTATTGAGCCCCGAATGGAAGAAGCAAAAATAACCTGTCGCGTGACTCGCCTCCGAAACCATTCACTCGCTAAACAGCCTGCGGCGAATAACGGATGAATGTTACGACTCATTGGCGGTTACATGAATCAGCACCGAATATCGTGGCGGTAGTTTCCCGCGCTGTTAACTCGGCTGCAGAGCCACTCTAGCAAATACGAAGGTGCCGTTTACAGAAACACAACCAGCCCGTGTCGTTTAGCTGGAGTATTCTGTTGTCCCGCATGTGTTCCCACGTTCCAGTCACGAACGCAGTTTCTGATCTGCATAAGCCAAGTGGCGGGTGGCGAGATATCGGATGTGGAGGTCTCGTCGTTCAAAAGAGACGAAAATCATGTTGCACGAAACTGCAGACCCAAGTTAAAGGCTGTTTGACTAGCATCACTCGAGCTAGCCATGAGTCATATCGTACATTAAGGGCCTCTGCAAATATTTTGTGCTACTGAACGGCTGCCCAACATATAACGCGACGGTGTCACGATAGAACTCATATTGTAATCTGTCTTTAAAATAAACAATAATAATAACAGAAAATAGTTAATTTTTAGTCAGCTTGCTCCATTCTTTGGAGGTGATGATACCATTGCTTTTGCAGACAATTTCTGTCTTTTTTCTACTTTATAGTAAACTTATATAAATTTTATTCAAGGATGGTTTGTAGCACCCCCCCCCCCCCCCCAACCCCCTTTCCCCTGACGTTCTGCCACTTCATATGCTGCCATCTGTGAGGTTTCGCTTATCTTCTGCCTGAAAATGATAACATCTTGTACTACACTACTGGCAATTAAGGAAAAATATGCTGTGATATGCAAATGATTAGCTTTTCAGAGCATTCACACAAGGTTGGCGCCGGTGGCGACACCTACAACGTGCTGACATGAGGAAAGTTTCCAACCGATTTCTCATACACAAACAGCAGTTGACCGGCGTTGCCTGGTGAAACGTTGTTGTGATGCCTCGTGCAAGGAGGAGAAATGAGTACCATCACGTTTCCGACTTTGATAAAGGTCGGATTGTAGCCTATTGTGATTGCGGTTTATCGTATCGCGACATTGCTGCTCGCGTTGGTCGAGATCCAATGACTGTTAGCAGAATATGGAATTGGTGGGTTCAGGAGGGTAATACGGAACGCCGTGCTGGATCCCAACGGCCTCGTATCACTAGCAATCGAGATGACAGGCATATTATCCGCATGGCTGTAACGGATCGTGCAGCCATGTCTCGATCCCTGAGTCAACAGATGGGGACGTTCGCAAGACAACAACCATCTGCAGGAACAGTTCGACGACGTTTGCAGCAGCATGGACTATCAGCTCGGAGACCATGGCTGCGGTTAACCTTGATGCTGCATCACAAACAGGAGCGCCTGCGATGGTGTACTCAACGACGAACCTGGGAGCACGAACGGCAAAGCGTTATTTTTTCGGTTGAATTCAGAATCTATTTACAGCATCATGATGGTCGCATCCGTATTTCGCGACATCGCAGTGGATGCACATTGGAAGCGTGTATTCGTCATCGCCATACTGCCGTATCACCCGGCGTGATGGTATGGGATGCCATTGGTTCCACGTCTCGGTCACCTCTTGTTCGCATTGACGGCACTTTGAACAGTGGACGTTACATTTCGGATGTGTTACAACTCGTGGCCCTACCCTTCATTCGATCCCTGCGGAACCCTACATTTCAGCAGGATAATGCACGACCGCATATTGCAGGTCCTGTACGGGCCTTTCTGGATACAGAAAATGTTCGGTTGCTGCCCTGGCCAGCACATTCTCCAGATCTCTCACCAACTGAAAACGTCTGGTCAATGGTGGCCGAGCAACTGGCTCATCACAATACGCCAGTCACTACTCTTGATGAACTGTGGTATCGTGTTGAAGCTGCAGGGGCAGCTGCACCCGTACACGCCATCCAAGCTCTGTTTGACTCAACGCCCAGGCGTATCAAGGCCGTTATTACAGCCAGAGGTGGTTGTTCTGGGTACTGATTTCTCATGATCTATGCACCCAAATTGCGTGAAAATGTAATCACATGTCGGTTCTAGTATAACATATTTGTCCAATGAATACCCGTTTATCATCTGCATTTCTTCTTGGTGTAGCAATTTTAATGGCCAGTAGTGTAGTACCACAGAGCAGGAATATACACTGCACAACACAATTAAGGAACACTTTTTCAAAAATCCTAAACCGTCGGCCATTACAACGAAGGAATTGGAAATTTGTCTCAAAGGTGCCTATAGCCTTCCTCTTTCATGGTGTAAAAGCGTGGCCCCCCTGTGACGTCACCCAAGAGAAGTCACATGCGGAAGGAAAAAACCTCATTTCATGTGATGTGTAGGTTGGGTTAATGATGTCACATTTGCATCAAATTTCGCCACAATTGTGCCCATGGAAGATCGTCACAGCCCTTCTTACCCACATTTCAGCAATTCTTTTGAGGCCTCTGCACTGAAGGTCAAAACCGCGACACCCTGCGTTGGAACTACACAGTTTTCTTGTGGGAGGCCCAGGAAGACATGTTAGACAACCGCCGTTCACAGTCTCGACGAAAAGGTCTCAGGCAGTGGCAAAAGAACTTCTTTCCTTGAGGCATTGATTCCCCACACATTCGCGGTCGAAAACCGCTGTTCACTGTGTGATGAGCAACAAGAAGACCTTCTTGACAATGCTTAATACTGCTGACTTTCCCAAACGTTTTAACCCTTCTCTGAGGACATCTGGAATTGCAGGTGTGTCAAGAGGTTGTCTGCCTGCAGGCGCCTAGGACAACTTGAGAGGTTGTCTCAGTACAGGTACATTTTTAAAATTCTCATTAATGGTGGGCGATTGTCACCGAGGGTGTTGCCGAGGTAGGTGTGTTAGAGGCACCTTTTGTCCGTTTTATTCACGCATGTGAAAGTCGCCTTCCCCACTCCGTGATCACGCCGCAGGAGAGCGTGGAACAGGAAGGTTGAAAATGTCTGAGCACCCTTTTCTGTATCAGATCACGTTCAGTTTCTGACGAACTGTTTTGAACGGTCCCTAGTTGTTCTAGCGTGTACACAAGAGCAAAAATGGCGGTACGATTTCCAGAATGAGATTTTCAGTCTGCAGCGGAGTGTGCGCTGATATGAAACTTCCTGGCAGATTAAAACTGTGTGCCGGACCGAGACTCGAACTCGGGACTTTGACTTTCGCGGGCATGTGCTCTGCCAAGGTAGGAGACGAGGTACTGGCAGAAGTAAAGCTGTGAGGACGGGGCGTGAGTCGCCCTTGGGTAGCTCAATTGGCGCCGGCACGGTAGCTCAGCGCGGTCGGCCATAGGGTTAGCAGACCTCTGTAATAAAAAAACTGAGTAAATGGATCAACAACGAACTTAAACGGATGTCTTACGACGTCCGCACGGAGCAGATGGAACGAACGAAAGCGAACAAAATGAGATTAAAAAAAAAAGTTGGTAGAGCACTTGCCCGCCAAAGGCAAAGTCCCGAGTTCGAGTCTCGGTCTGGTACACAGTATTAATCTGCCAGGAAGGGTACGATCTCGTTCAGTGGGGATGCAATCCCACAATGTCCTTATAGAAGGTTGAAACGTTCGGGAGCGTAAGCAGAATCAGATGTTGTCAAGAACGTCGTCCTATCATTTTCGACCGCGAAATGTGTGGGAATAAACGCCACAAGAGAAGGGAAGGTTTTATTACCCTTTATGCCACACCCTGACGTCTTTTCGCGTCGATTCTGAGCGGCAGTGTGTCGGACATCTTTTCCTCGGCCATCCATAAGAAAACCGCGTGTTTTGTACCCTGAGAGTCGCGATTTTGACCTCCAACGCAGATGCGCCAAAAAAGGTGTGAAATGTGGGTGAGCGGTGTGATGACCTTTCCATTGTGTGACACGCCCGCGGTGGTACTGGGCAGATTTGTGGTCAAATTTGGTGCCAATGTGGATCGTGAACCCACCTTACACATCACGTAATCTTCTGAGGTCTGGCCTTTTTTTCGCTTGTATCGACACCTTGCTGTTTGGAGCGCCTTCGAGCCAGAGGGTGGTGTCGTAGGGCGCCAGACTTTTGAACCATTACAGAGGTAGGTTAGCTCTAGCCACCTTTGAGACATAAATTTCGAACTTATGCATCACAATAGCAGGCAAATACGAGGTTTTAAAAAATTCATGCTTTAATTGTGTTGCACAGTGTACATGTCGAGTGAGCACAGCATATTGTGCATGTTGCCAACATCGGTCCGAAATAGTCGTGCGATGATGGTGTGACTCTCTTGTATACATTTGGCGCTACGAATGAGACTCTCATATTACATGTATTCGCCCTGTTTTTACACATTTCTTTGTTTGTAACGGTAAGGTAAATAATTGTTGCTTGCTGGTGGTAACAGAAATGCGTCAAAGTACTACAAAGACTTAAGCATACGAGATGCAACAATAAAGTAATGAGACTAATGTGAAAAAAAATGTTGATTACCGTTTTAGTCAAGTTTAGTGTTGTCTCCTTCAAAGTAGTTTCCTTCTGATGGCATACACTTTTTCCAGCGCTTCTGCCATTGATGGTAACATTTCTGGAACTCATCTTCTGTAATATCCTCCAAGACCCTCGTCACAGCTTTTTGGACATCATGTGCTGTTTGAAAATGGTGTCCCTTGACCGCCGTTTTGACTCTTGGAAATAGAAAAAAGTCGCACGGAGCGACATCTGGTGAATAAGTTGACTGTGGTAGTATCGAAATTTGTCTTGAGGTTAAAAATTGCTGTACTGACAGAGCAGTATGGGATGGCGCATTATCGTGATACAGAATCCAATTATCAGCAATGTTGGCACGGACACGAAGAACACTTTTACGTAGTCTTTGTAAAATTTCTTTGTAGTAATATTGGTTAACTGTTTGTCTAGGAGGCACCCACTCTTTATGAACAATTTCCTTGGAATCAAAGAAGCACACAAGCATGCATTTCACTTTTGACTTTGAGATGCGAGCTTTTTTTGGTCTGGGTGATCCGTTTGAGCACCATTGCGAGCTTTGGCGTTTTGTCTCTCGATCGTACTGAAAAAACCAACTTACATGATTCTGGATTGATTTTCGTTTGCTCTAACAGATCGGCTGCCACATTTTCCCGTGTTTCTCGCTGTTGTGGTGTAAGATTTTTGGGGACCATTTTTGCACAAATCTTTCTTATACCAATATCTTCAGTTATTATTAGTCGAACCGTTTCTCGATTGATGTTCAGTTCTTCTGCAATCATTTTCACGGGTCATCTTCGATCAGATCGTACGAGTTCACCCACCCCGGCCAAGTTGACATCCGTCCGTGAGGTTGATGGTCGTCCACTGCTGTCTTCATCTTCAACATTCGTTCTGCCTTCACTAAACATTTTATGCCAAAGAAAAACTTGAGCTCTTGACATAACCTCCTCTCCAAAAGCCTTCTGAAGCTTACCGTAAGTTTTCGTCGCGTTTTCACCCAATTTAACGCAAAAAGAAATGGCATACCGTTACGCAATATTATGCGGTTCCATTTCCGTGACGAGAGGCACAAACACGTGTTAACTTATTACAGAACCACTCACGACTGAGCAGTTGCATCAATGTGCCGCTTGGACTAGAAGCAGCTTATAGACAAGGTCAAAGATACTGTGCCTACGCAAGCCTGCAGGGTTGATACATCTTGCAAGGAAAATCAGTCTCATTACTTTATTGTCGTATCTCGTACTTGTCATGCTAATAAGAGGTCGAGTGACTAGGGCCTCCCGTCAGGTAGACCGTTCGCCGGGTGCAAGTCTTTCGATTTGACGCCTCTTCGGCGACATGCGCGTCGATGGGGATAAAATGGTGATGATTAGGACAACACAACACCCAGTCCCTGAGCAGAGAAAATCTCCGACCCAGCGGGGAATCGAACCCAGTCCTTTAGGGTTGACGTTCTGTCGCGATGACCGCTTTTTTTTTTTTAATCTAATTTTGTTCGCTTTTGTTCGTTGCATCTGCTCGGGGCGGTCGTTGTAAGATACCCGTTTAATTTCGTCGTTGATCGATTAACTCAGTTTTTTGTTATTACAGAGGGCAGCTAGCCCTCTGACCGAGCACGCTGAGCTACAGTGGCGGCGACCACTCAGCTACCGGGGACGGACCTAGTGAGAGGTGCATTGTACAGTATATTCATTAACAACAAGACAGAGTGTAATGAAGAAATAAAATTGTGGTGTTAATTTATGTGGACATATGGCCGTGTACACTGCCTGACAAAAAACGTAGACCACCAGAAGAAATGATCAGATGTGAATGTAACTTCGTACACATACACGCCTTAGGCAGTATATTAATTATCAGACCTGCAGTTCAGTATGTCAGGTAGAAGCGCATTAGTGTTGAGTGGGTTTAGTGTTGTTAAAAGGCCTGGTTGGGCGTGCAAGGTGCGTGATCAGCGTCAGATGTTGAGTGATCACTGTGAAGGACACAGAGGTGCCGCAAACGCGTGTGAGACAGTGTTATAAGTACCTGACTGTGTTTAAAAGTGGCCTCATTGTGTGTCTCCAAATAACCCATTGGTCGAATCGTGCGGTATCCAGATGTATGGGGAATTCGGATGTGACAGTGGTCCGATGTTGGCGTGCATGGGAATTTGAGGACAGGCGTACCCGTCGTCAATGTTCTGGTCGATTATATCTGGCCACAACAAGTAACGCTCACCCTCCCCTTTGCGCCTCAAGCAGATCGTAACCCCTTCACATATGCGCCTGCAGTCCGTGAACAGGTAATGGAACCTCTGCACTATCTTGTGTCATACCACACCGTTAGTTGGGGAGTAGCGGCAGCCGGACTAAGGAATTACCATCTCATGCGTTGGATGCTGTTAACACCACAACAGAAACGGTTAGATCTGGAGTGGTGTCGTGACCGACAAGCACGGACTGCCAACAAATATCGTTGCATTGTGTTGAGCGGTGATTACGGTTCTGCTGCAGTCGCGGATAACCATTGTCGGTGAATATGGCGATGATGTGGAGGAGGTCCCATTCTTATAATGTTTTGGAGACGCACAGAGGTGGCAATCCCGTCGTCATGGTGTGAGGAGCGTCTGGTATGACTTCAGGTCACAGGTAGTAGTGACTGAGGGACCTTTGATGACACGACGATACCTCAAGGACATCCTGTGTCCTCATGAGTTACCTATCTTGCGACAGTATATGGTGCACTTTTTCAACACGAAAACGGTCTAGCATGCATTTACATGAAATGTTGAGGAACTCTGCGGTTAGCAAAATCTCCATATCTGCCCCCGATATAACATGTGGTGGACCAGCCTGAACATTAACTCCTTCCCAGTGCAGCATGCAGGATAACAAGGACTAGTTACAACGGTTGTAAAAAAATGGTTCAAATGGCTCTGAGCACTATGGGACTTAACTTCTGAACTCATCAGTCCCCTAGAACTTAGAACTACTTACACCTAACTAACCTAAGGACATCACACACATCCATGTCCGAGGCAGGATTCGAACCTGCGACCGTAGCGGTCGCTTGGTTCCAGACTGTAGCGCCTAGAACCGTTCGGCTACCCCGGTCGGCACAACGGTTGTAGGCGAGCTTGCCTCAGGATAGGATAACATGTCTGTATGACACCGTTCCCATCCAGACTGGAGAGAGTGCAACGTTATACTGAGACGTGACCTAACACTGCCAAGTTCTTCGTAAATTTCGATCGACATTGTAATCACTGAAGTAACATCACATACCCTCTCAAAAAGTGAAGTTTCAGATCTTCCCTCCTCACCAAGGGTGCTTCAGTTTCTTTGTCTGGCAGAGTATTTCTGAGACACGTGCTAGATTAATTCGTTGGCATGCGAATGCGTTGCCATTTAATTCGTCGAATATCTACACATTTCCAGTAGCGTTCAATTGCGGATAAGAGTTACTTTGCATGGACGTGATCCTGAGTCATTTCCTTCGTACTATTCAGTTTTCCAAGCCGTAACGGTTATTTCACTGTAGTCATAAAGTTCTTCTGACGTGGTGAATGATTATGTATGATTAAAATTTTAGTCTTCCTAACGCTAGACAGAGGTTAAAGGTATTGTGCGAGAAGGTAAAAATGGAAGAATTCAGTGCCTAAAAAATTTAGAAATGTGATAAATCGCCGTTTTACTGCATATCATAGCTGCAACTTTCAAATCGGTATTCTAAGAGACCATTTCCCAATATCAAAGCAGCATTATTTATGAAAAGAGTGACTCAGCAATACGGTAAAGTTCAATACAAAATCAAAAAATTACGGCGGGTAAACTTTTTTTTTCTATAAAAAACAAAATCAGTAGCATCCGAGCGAAAAGAGTGCTCGCGTTTATCTCTTCAACGCGTGAAGGCAAGTTCATTCCAGATATCGAATGCAAATTGTTAATATGCCTATCGGAGACACGGGTGCAAAGGACTCGTTGCTTTTGAACGGAATCTGTATTATTGATACAATAACACTCAAAATCTGCACAGTGCTTATGAAGAAATCTTTCTCCGTTCCATAATCGTCTGATTTTTCTGGAGAATATTCACTCTTGCGCGGCTTGCATGCGCTGTAGCTTAGTTGGTTTTTATAGGCCAATTTGAAGTTGATTCCCGACTTGATACACCACAAGTGTCGTATGTGGAATTATTCGTCAGCCTTTACCAAACAGCCGGCCGTGGTGGCCGAGAGTTTCTAGGCGCTTCAGTCCGGAACCGCGCGACTGCTACGGTCGCAGGTTCGAATCCTGCCTCGGGAATGGATGTGAGTGATGTCCTTA
The DNA here is from genome assembly GCF_023864345.2 of Schistocerca serialis cubense. Taxonomy (NCBI): domain Eukaryota; kingdom Metazoa; phylum Arthropoda; class Insecta; order Orthoptera; family Acrididae; genus Schistocerca; species Schistocerca serialis. The sequence goes on along the minus strand of NC_064639.1, from coordinate 246,500,051 downwards.
GGTTAGTTAGGTTTAAGTAGTTCTAAGTCCTAGGGGACTGATGACGTCCGATGTTAAGTCCCATAGCGCTCATAGCCATTTGAACCTTTACCAAAGACCCCAGTGTGATTAGTTGCTAACAGTTACCGTTTGCACCCAGTATATACAAAGTAGTGACTATTAGATGTTAATTCTATGTCATGAGTGACAGGGTCAAAAAGATGGTTGACCCTCTAACGTTTTCCTACTCATTCTTCTTCAGCTCTTGGTGGAGTCCTTTATCGCCACTCAGGTACAAGAATTCTGGTGTATACAAAACTTTTGTTTTCTGAGCTGTTGTACGATAACCAATCAAGTTTTCAGGGAAAGACATTTTTTATTTTAGATGTTTCTTTGTGTTGGGCTGCCTATCACTAGTTTGCGAAATCGTGCTTGAAGTGCTTCTCTATCGAAAGGCATTTTAAAACCTCATGTACTCAAATTTCTCTACTTCGTTAATGACTCAATATTTTGTGTCCCTTAGAAGAACATCTTTGAGGTTGGCAATTACTTCTGTTTTTTCAACGTATATTTGTCCGGTGATTTCCTTTAGCAAACTACTCTAATCTTAACAGTATCTATGTCGTTTGACAGATTGCCTACGTCATCGGCAGAAGTTGGACTGTCTGCCGCGCTCCCTCTAAGTTTGGTTCCCATTCTCGGTGGATGTAGCCGTTTTTCAGTAGTTTTCGTCGCCTGGTTCGGGTGATCATTTCGAGAACGAACCTGTAAAGAAACTGATACAGACTGTCACCTTGTCGCAGTCCCGTTTTGATTCCAAGGAACTTCACCTTGGATATCGTGTCTGTCAAGGAGGCCATAATTATTATGACGATCCATTTCTGGTGAACGTCCCGCTTCTTAATGTTTCCTTTATAAAGTTCATTGCTTCTCAGACGCACGGACTGAACAGTAGAGTTGAAGGAGACCATACCTACCTCACACTCTTTTTTTCCGAACACTTCGTCTTCCATTCTTTTTGTTGCGTCATGTTTCTTGTACATGTTGTGCAGGGTGACCTATTTGTCTTGACCACGGAAGTAACGTTTTTTCCCAGAAGCGAAGATAAAACCTATATCAAGCGAATGCTGTTTAGCTACCTGGGGGCATTAAACAGCATTATTGCCCTTGTTTCAACTTAATTGATAACGAAGATACGAACAGTGCAACGTTTCTGTTTACTAATAAAATAAACTGTTGTTAAAAGATAACAATGTTCTGTTTCTACCTTGAGGTACCACATGTGCCGGCCGCTGTGGCCGAGCGGTTCTAGGCGGTTCAGTCCGGAACCGCGCCGCTGCTACGGTAGCAGGTTCGAATACTGCCTCGGGCATGGTTGTGTGTGATGTCCTTGGGTTAGTTAGGTTTAAGTAGTTCTAAATGGCTCTGAGTACTACGGGACTTAACAGCTATGGTCATCAGTCCCCTAGAACCTAGAACTACTTAAACCTAACTAACCTAAGGACAGCACACAACACCCAGCCATCACGAGGCAGAGAAAATCCCTGACCCCGCCGGGAATCGAACCCGGGAACCCGGGCGTGGGAAGCGAGAACGCTACCGCACGACCACGAGATGCGGGGTTAAGTAGTTCTAATTCTAGGGGTCTGATGACCTCAGATGTTAATTCCTATAGTGCTTAGAGCCATTTGAACCACCACATGTACATGAACGAACTTATAAATTGAAATTAGTCTGAAAAACATTGTCCTTAGGGTTTCTGAACACATGTTTGGTTTCTGGGCCAGTCAACCGCATTTGTCGTATTTTCCCTTTGCACCTAGTCAAAAAGTAGAAAAACATACGAAGGTATGAATTTGTTGCGTAAAATAATGTTCAGAACTCACAGTATTTTACGCTCTAACAAAAACCCGAGTGTATTTACAGTTCCTTTAACACAGTTTAATAATTATTTATTACTGAACTGAAATACGACTGTCAAAAGCTTAAAGCAAACCAAACCAGCATCTCAAGATAAGTATCACATAAATCTCCAGTAAAATCTCGGAAAATAAATCAAAGTCTATTTAGCGCAAAATTTTAAAGTTCCTCGTTTGCGAATTAGTTAAAGTCACAGGTTCAGGTCACTCACAGATAATTGCGGAGAAGTTTCTAAGTTCTCCCTAGGTCACCTAATGTCAGTTATGACATTAGGTGACCTGAAACATTTCGAAGTATTCGCTACTGACACATACGAATATCTAAAGTCCACAGTTCAACAGTTAGAAATATTTCGGACACACTCGAGACGCGACCTATTCACCACTCATATATACATACTTCACTCTCTGGCTCTGGTGAATTACTGCCCTCTATTGTTCCCCAATGACGATTGACCTCATGTAAGATGGCTGCCATATATATATATATATATATATATATATATATATATATATATATATATATGTGTGTGTGTGTGTGTGTGTGTGTGTGTGATTGTGTGTATTAATATATCAGCGTGGATGTAAATTTCTCCACTTTTCCATAGGTATTCTTGGTTTCTCCCTAAGTTTAATAATTTGTTCAAAAATTGATATTTTGCTGTCGTAAACGTTGCTTTATGCTGTTTTATTGTTAATATAAAAAGATAAAAGTAAATAAATATATACATCAAGATCGAAGTTTACTTCACTATGCTCAAGCTACTGTCAATGTTTCATAATTTTTTTGATAAAAATTCTGGTTTTTATGCACAGAATCCACATCCCAGGCTGTAATTTAAAATTAACGTTGTTGCAAAAATCTACTGTTATATTCTCATAATACTCAGAGAGTCCTATATGTAGGCACTTAGTTTGTGACAACTGACAAAGGTGTTGTTGAGTTATTAATTTTCAAAGTTTATTTTTACTTGAACTCATTTCGCCTTAAGCAGTTCGGAACTACTTTCCCTGTTGCAGACGCGTTTACACCCATGCTCTCTTCTTACCTTTCACTTTATACGCTGTGCTTATGGCTTCTCTAGAAGTAGTCAGGTTCAGATTTCAAATAATTTTTTTTTATTTAATATCTATAGTGGTCACTCGGTGCGGCCATGGCGTTTAGCCTATCCACGCTTCCGCCAATGGCTGGCATGCAGCACGCCTCCGAGCTTGCGTTTTCTTGCCTGATGTTCTGCAGTCGTGGAATTTCTCGTATGCACAATGTTCGCCAATCACCGAGACTTCAAGGTGCCACCATCTGTTGACGACAACGCTATTCCTCTGAACTCGGCCCAGCGAGGCTGGCACGCCCTCGCAGCTGTCAAAACGTCCGCGCTAGCCCAGCTGCGCACGTTTCTTGGTCACACAAGACGCGCGCTCATCAATGCATTTGCTTTTTCTCTTAAATTTGTGGTCATTCTTATAAGGATGTATCCCCATAACAGCAGTCCATCTTTTTAGGGTTCCGTCGGTAAGAAACGGAACCCATAAGGTCTTCGAAAACAGCCACAAGACACACTTTGTGTTTTTTATTACGGTTTCGCTCATCAAATGAACAAGAGCATCATCAGAATATACACTGCAAAAGATACAAACCGAGACATTATAGAAAACTGACACTGACATTTCGTAAAGTACATATTCTGTTTCCAGTGTGCTGACTTACGTTTAAAGTTGGTTGACAGCATTAAGAATTGCCTTTACAGTTGGCTGACAGCTCTAAAGGTTAATTTGGCTGTACTATAGTACTTAAACTTACGTTTAAAGTACGTTTAAAGGACAGCAGTAAAGGATGACATTGACATTGATAGAGCCGAATATGAAATTGACTGTACAACGTTATTTGTAACGTCTTTGGTGTAATCTACCCAAAAATAATTTACAACTACAGAAAACAAAAGTCTCATTAACCGCCTCTTTTTTGGACGTGTGTGTAGACATCTCAGATCTGTCCATATGTGCTTATCTTTAAAAAACGAGTAGATCCGTAAAAATTGAAATATCTTTCAAAATGCATTATAAAAATACATATTTAAAAAGGTCTATACAAAAATGCATTCAAAACTAAAAACATTTCTGTTAGAATGATACGGCAGGTATTATATTTTGGTTGCTTATCTACAGCACTTCATCAAATAATTGGAAAAACCGATATAGATTAAATTCGTTTTCTCCATTTAATAAATTTTGCGTTTTTTCGTTTTTCTACAAAATTTCCAATTCTTCCAAAAAATTTAACAATGTACTGTTTTGTATCTCACCTACCGTATATTTAGTTGTTCTCAAATGTTCACCCAATGCTGTACGATTTCAGTTTAAATTTGCGACTTTCCTTGTAAAATGTTTAACCGCTCTTCCAGTCTGACCAATGTATGTACTCTGACAATTTTGGTACTTCATTTATATACTGCTGAATTACTATATTTGTCCTTATGAACATTCTCCATGTGTGTTAGCTTGTGTCCAAGGGAGTTGCTAGTTCGAAACGCCACTCTCACTTTCTGTCTTGGGAAACATCTCGCAGTACAGTCTGTTGTAGAACCTTTGTATGTGAGAGGACCGTAGATTTCTTCTACTTGTTTGCCTATAATAACGTTTTTCTTTAGTTTAATGTTCCTCTCTATAGTGCGGTTCAGTTTCATTACGTCACGTTCTTGGTAGTTGTTCCTTAATGCTAGCCGGCCGGAGTGGCCGTGTGGTTCTAGGCGCGACAGTCTGGAGCCGAGTGACCGCTACGGTCGCAGGTTCGAATCCTGCCTCGGGCATGGATGTGTGTGATGTCCTTAGGTTAGTTAGGTTTAATTAGTTCTAAGTTCTAGGCGACTGATGACCTCAGAAGTTAAGTCGCATAGTGCTCAGAGCCATTTGAACCATTTGAACCTTAATGCTAACTTTTTGATTGTCTGAAATTCTGATACCCTGTCTTCATCTGTAAGTGGTAACTGTAACATGCTGTAAAAAACCGAATAGAAATATGCTTTCTTTTGCTGAATTGTATGATATGAGTAATTTTAAATGTTTGTACCTGAATATGTAGGATTCCTGTAAATTTTAAAAATATGTCTCCCATTCGATCTACTAATTGACAAATCGAGAAAACTGATGCTTTTATCAGTTTCATGTTCAATATGATTTTTAATTTTTGAATGCATTTGATTGAGTTGGTGTGTTACTTAATTTACATCTTTCTTGGTTCCTTTAAAGAGAACTGTAGTCTCGTCGACATACCAGTGTTAATACAGTATTTTCTGCTTTCTATCGGGGAATTTTTAAAAAAATCTAATTTCCAAGCCATTAAAAAAACTTCTGATAAATTGCTGGATAAGCTATTACCCATCGTTAAACCAACTCCCATGCGATACATTTTTCCATGAAAGGTAAAAGACTAGATTTAGAAAACTCTAACAGCTCTACAATCTCACCTACTGTCATAGTTTTATGCTGTAATAAATTACGTTTAATTAGGCTATTTCTAATGTTTCATCGATATGTAAGTTCGTAAACATATTAGTAACATCCCAAGATGCAAAAATCGCATCATGATCAGACAGACCATTCTTAATAGGAGAAGTTATTATTTGATTAAATTTATCGTGTTTAATAAAACGTAATCTATCAGTATGCTACTTTCCTGAACTACCGAAGTAGGAAAATCAATAAATGACATCAAGTTGAAAGAACTAAGTAACATTTGAAGGTCAAGATTTCTAAGAAACTCTTTCAGAAAATCTACACTGAAATCCCCACAAACAATAATTTTCTTCCCTCTGTCTGACAGATAGTACAATAGAGACCCCAAGTTTTTCAAAAATAACTGAAAATTTCCCAATGTGGACCTATACACAGCTACTGTTATAACAGTACCATTATTTACTTCAGTCTCACATGCCCATGCTTCTATATGATGCTCTCCACGGTTTTTTTAGTTTCTAAATTTTCCACACTCTGATAAATTTTAACAGATATGGGAACTCCTCCTCTCTCCACAATGTCTCTACTTGCATGTGCTGAAAGCTTATATCAACCTACATTTACCTTTTCCATATCTGTGGCTGCATGATATTCAGTCAGGTATAGTACATCTCTTCTATCCTCAGTTTTTAAATCTTCTAAACAAACAAGAAGCTCATCTTCTTTGTATTTTAATCCCCCAATAGCCTGATGCAATTTACTAACATTATTTTTATGAGAATATTGTGACATATTAACATTATTTTTCACTGTTCTCCTGCAAAAATCTTATGATAAATTAATTTCTCTAGTACCCGCCTGTCTGAGCTTGCCATTAAGCTTCAGTTCATTCAATGTTGAATCATTGGATACTGATATCAGTCTAAAAAAGAGATACTCCCATGAGTTTCACTGCCCACCCTATCATCCCAGCCAATTTTCCTTTCCCTTTCCTACTGAGATGCAGGCTGTGCCTTGTGAAGCCCCACCTACTATTAGCATCAACAGGAACCAAACCTATGCTTGACAAAGTACCCACCTGACGCAACTGATCTAGCTCCATACTGACCCTCCCGACAAAGCTGTTCACTTGGGGCTGATCATACTGGATGAAAACAGGAATCAAGCCAACATTTGTATGGTTTGTTGCAGATGCTATATTAGGATCCTTACTGTTTCTTGTGTACATCAATGATCTTCCATCAGTAATAAGACCAGATGCCAAGTCTGTTTTGTTTGCAGATGATACAAACATTGCAATAGATAGTAAATCAAGTATAATCTTAGAAAGCTCAGCTAATGAAATTTTCATGTACATTAATAAATGGTTCCTAGTCAATTCTCTGACACTAAATCTTGAAAAAACACGCTGTACTCAATTCAGAACGTGTAATAGTTTTCCTTCCAGTATATGCCTAAAATATGACAACAAGCAGATAGAAGAAGTTTACAGTGCTAAATTCTTGGGGTTACAGCTCAATAACAAATTTAGCTGGGAGGATCATACTACAGAACTGCTAAAGAACCTAAACAAATCACTATTTGGTATACGAATGGTGTCAGACATAGGGGATACAAAAATACCTTAATGCCATATGGTATCGTTTTCTGGGATAGTTCATCAAGCAAAGCTAAAGTTCTCTGAGCCCAAAAATCTGCAGTACGAATTATTGGTGCTGTAAGTTCAAGAACATTCTGTAAGGGGCTGTTTAAGGAACTAAGAACACTAACTATTGCTTCCCAATATATTTATTCCTTATTGAAATTTGTCTTTAAAAGTATATCTTCTTTTCAAACGAACAGCTCAGTTCATGGAATATACACTGAAAATAAGAGTAACTTTCACGAAGATTTAAAGTCACTTACTTTGGTTCAGAAAGTTGTCCACTATTCAGCAATACAAATTTTCAGTAACACACCAGCGGCCATAAAAAGCTTAACTAATAATGAAATTCCGTTTGAGAACAATCTAATGGATTTATTCGTGGCCAACTGCTTCTACTCCATTGATGAATTTCTTGGCAGAACAAATTGATCTGTGCATGTTATTAATAATATCTCATAATGTGCAAATTCGTACAATAATGGGACCATTGTAAATACATGCTGTAAAAAGTTTTTTATTCAATGAAGTGTGCCTACAATAGCCTAAGAATTATCGAATCCTCCTAAGTTTGTTGAACATTTAATATCTGGTGGCAAGTTTTATGGCCTTTAAATGTAAATATGCTTAAGACTTTTTTTTGCCGATTCCAAATGCACACGGGCAGTTTCATTTGGAATCTGTGGAACTTACATGAGCATATCTGTCCTTATTTTGTAAATATTTATTGCATATTCTTGTTTTCTTATATGTTCCACACCCCAGAGGATCTGCTCACTATGGACCAACTGGAATGAAGAGCATATCCAATCTAATCTCTACCACAAATTGTAGACAAACAGCATCATCCAAAAATCACGTGACCTTCTTGGTTTGATGTTTAGGACGTACACGTTCAAAATGATTCAAATGGCTCTGAGCACTATGGGACTTAACTTCTGAGGTCATCAGTCCCCTAAAACTTAGAACTACTTAAACCTAACCAACCTAAGGACATCACACACATCCATGTTCGAGGCAAGATTCGAACCTGCGACCGTAGCGGTCGCGCGGTTCCAGACTGTAGCACCTAGAACCGCTCGGCCACTCCGGCTGGCAACGTGCACGTTAGACTATGTTCACTCCATAGATATACATACGCCTTATGTGTTCCAGAGAGGGTACACCCACTTGAAGAAGGAGGCAAAGATCTTTGACAATGACTCCAGGATCGGCACCAGACAGGTGATCCACCAGCATGGAGTAAGCCAGGTGACTGTGCGGAACATCCTCAGCAGCTGCCACTATCCATATCGATTACAATGTGAGGAGGCCTTATTGGCTCTGTAATAGACTCCGTGGCAACAGTTCTGACACTGGTTTGTCGCACAGGCCACCACAGTGCTCAGCTCAGATATCTGTCATACATCCTATTCAAAGACGAGGCAAGCATTACAATGGGTGCTGTCATCAACATTCGCAATATCCACCTGTGGGCTACAAAGAATCACCGTGGTGTGGTAGCACTAAACCCTCTCACTGGTTCAGTCTCAGTCTGAGGGTACGGATTAACAGCGACAGCTTCGTGGGACCAATCATCTTTCCACACCTCACAGACGAGGCATATCTGCACTTCCTGCAGGTGATCCTGCCCCTGTTCCCCTCCTCCCTCCTCCCCCTCGTTCACCCCCCCCCCTCCCCACTTACTGCCTGACATGCCTTTGGTTGGTTGGTTTGGTGGATTAAAGGGACCACCATGCCTTTGGTGGTATGAAGGCTAATGTAGCTACTACACGACGGTGCTCCACCTTATTGACCTCTGCAGTGCTGAGCTGAAACACTATCACAAACAGAACATTCTCACTTGCCTCGTGTTTTCTCATGTGTGCTTTTGTCACTGAAACCTTCACCATCAAAAATCTTCTGTCCCAGCCTTCAAGTGTACCACCCTTGTAATGCATTTCCAGATATATGTCCATGTGACCTTTTATGTTCCTTACCCTCTTAAGGTTTGTTTCCCGTAGTTTGACCTCATTTAGGAAAATCAGCCTTTATTATCAGTTTTACTTTACGACAGCGAAACATGGGCCATGCAACTATTCGAAACTTAGGGCTCCTCTGTGAGTGATGGAGAGGTGCATGATGGGAACTACCAGGTGAGAGGAGACGGCAAACAAATGAGTCAGGGATCAGAGTGGAGTAGAAGACGTAATTATGACCATAGTGGAATCGAGTGGAGTTGAGTGGGACATGTAGCTGGCTAAATGGAGGGTGGACAAATGAAGACCTTTTGGGCTTTCCAGAAGATAATAAAAGATTGAGATGATGACCAAATGCTAACTGCAGAAATAACTTTTGAAAATATTTGGGAGCAACATGACTGCACCTCACTGAAAATTGTAATGCATTCGTAAGCGTTTACCCAGCAGCACATGTGATATGGCTGACGATTATCACAATGATGATGGTGATGATGATCCACTAATTAATGCATTACAGTCATGACTCCACACAAAGGTTGCATTTATTCCATCCACTGCTCATAATATTTCTGCGAATTTGTTTATCGTCAGGCTGACTGAAATACGTTTTCCTACCTTGAGTCTTTTGTTCTTTATTTGTACACCAACCTCCAATCTCTGATTTTACAACCAAGAAGAAGAAATAAACTAGGCAAAGGTACATCCCAACATAAAGCACATAATTGCACGTGAAAATTGCAATAATAATGAAGACATGGGAACACCTTGAAATACCAGGCCTGTAATACATTCTAAAAACAACAGCCATGCCTCAGTGGTAACACCGGTTCCAGTCAAATCACCGAAGTTAAGCACTTTCGGGCTGGGCTAGCATTTGGATGGGTCACCATCCGGTCTACCGAGCGCTGTTGGCAAGCGGGGTGCACTCAGCCCTTATGAGGCAAACTGAGAGCTACTTGATTGAGAAATAGCGGCTCTTGTCACGTAAACTGCAAAACGGCCGGGGGAGCGGTGTGCTGAGCACATGCCCCTCCTAATCCGCATCCATTGAAGCTTGTAGGCTGAGGATGACACGGCGGCCGGTCGGTACCGTTGGTCCCTCATGGCCTGTTCGGGGGGTTTTGGTAATACATTCTAGCTCTCAGAGACCAAGAATAGCGTTACGGCACTTGCCAGGGGAAGTTTTTCTAATTCACTGGAACAAGTCGGAACCGGAGATTTGAAATGATACGCATGTATTAAATCGCAAAATAACTATAATTTGCCGCTGCAGCGGCACCAGTGACGTGACAGTGGGTGACTAACGTGATGTGATGGGGAGGCGCTTGGTGTGAGGTACTGTGTGTGTGTGTGTGTGTGTGTGTGTGTGTACAATATACCTAAGGTAGGTTGATTCGTTTCGAAGTTGAGAGGGGTGGTTGTATGGTTGAAGAGGTGCGTTCCGGCACCTAAAATTCTAGAAATTAAGCGCTGTCTGAGACAATAAGTGGGGGCGAGGTACTGGGTAACGGCTGCATTGCCGCTGCGTGTAAGCACTTGTTGTGTGTCTCCCTACGTACAATCCAAAGAGGGACGGAGGCCCGCTTTTCGGTCTTCACTGGGAAGTTGCGGCGTCCCGGTGTAAATATAGAAACAGCGAATAGTTTACACGAAGAGAGGAGCGGGCAACTCGCTGGCCCAGATAGCTGCACGGCCGCAAGTCACGCAATGCCGGCCACAGTTAATTGTACCGCACCGCAGCGGGCATCGATTGCAATTGCGGGGTTCCCCTCACTGGGTCATTAACACTGTGGCGGTAGCCGTCTATAAATAGCCCCGCTTGTGCTATACCGATCGTAGAATGTAACCTACTTTCGCCTCAGCAAGGGGCAACAGCTGTTTCTGCCCGAGAGGTATTGTGTCAGGAGTGATGAAGTGATATTGTTTTCGACCTGTCTGTGAGGGAAACTTGAATTACTGACGGCGGTACAGAGGTTTCAGCCGATCTGTTCCACGTCTCTGGTATCTCATCTGCCTTCAGCAGTTTTGTGGTAAAGGGTCCAAACGTGAAGAAACCCTCAGTATTAGGGAGTCTTACTTTTGAATTTAGACGTTCTCCTGTAGTACATTGCCATTTCCAAGTTACGAGAAGGCTACCGAAATCACTGGGGCACGCAGTTGTAACACACTATGTACCAGAGTGTACGCTGTTTTGAAACTTACCTGGAGACTGAATCTTCCTGTTGGACCGGGACTCGAACCCGAAACTTTTCCTTTTGCTGGCAGCACTCGCTCGCTGAATTAGGCATCCTACAATACCGTATCGAAGTAACGGCAATAACTCCATTGCTGAACACGAGCGAGTTGTGAAGATGACAGCTGTCTGAACGATGCGAATTGTTGCCACATAATGCTCGTTAGTGTTGGGTGTGTCTGGTCGCTAATAGTCATTTCCCTATGAAGCTACACCTGGACGAAACGACATTGTACGAGTGACAATGAGATAACAGACGTAGGTCGAGCGAAAGACTTACTTCCCTAGGCAGAAGCCAGGAACAGTAAAGTACACTACTGGCCATTAAAATTGCTACACCAAGAAGAAATTCAGATGATAAACGGGTATTCATTGGACAAATATATTATACTAGAACTGACATGTGATTACATTTTCACCGCAATTTGGGTGCATAGATCCTGAGAAATCATTACCCAGAACAACCACCTCTGGCTGTAATAACGGCCTTGATACGCCTGGGCATTGAGTCAAACAGAGCTTGGATGGCGTGTACAGGCACAGCTGCTTATGCAGCTTCAACACGATACCACAGTTTATCAAGAATAGTGACTGGGGTATTGTGACGAGCCAGTTGCTCGGCCACCATTGACCAGACGTTTTCAATTGGTGAGAGATCTGAAGAATGTGCTAACCATGGCAGCAGTCTAACATTTACTGTATCCAGAAAGGCCCGTACAGGACCTGCAACATGCGGTCGTGCATTATCCTGCTGAAATGTAGGGTTTCGCAGGGATCGAATGAAGGGCAGAACCATGGGTCGTAACATATCTGAAATGTAACGTCCACTGTTCAAAGTGCCGTCAGTGCGAACAATAGGTGACCGAGACGTGTAACCAATGCCACCCCGTACCATCACGCCGGGTGATACGCCAGTATGGCGATGACGAATACACGCTTCCAATGTGCGTTCACCGCGATGTCGCCAAACACGGATGCGACCATCATGATGCTGTAAACAGAACCTGGATTCATCCGAAAAAATAACGTTTTGCAATTCGCGCACCCAGGTTCGTCGTTGAGTACACCATCGTAGGTGCTCCTGTCTGTGTTGCAGCGTCAAGGGTAACCGCAGCCGTGGTCTCCGAGCTGATATCCATGCTGCTGCAAACGTCGTCGAACTGTTCCTGCAGATGGTTGTTGTCTTTCAAACGTCCCCATCTGTTGACTCAGGGATCGAGACGTGGCTGCATGATCCTTTACAGCCATGCGGGTAAGATGCCTGTCATCTCGACTGCTAGTGATACGAGGCCGTTGAGATCCAGCACGGCATTCCGTATTACCCCCCTGAACGCGCCGATTCCATATTCTGCTAACAGTCATTGGATCTCGACCAACGCGAGCAGCACTGTCGCGATACGATAAACCGCAATCGCGATAAGCTACAATCCGACCTTTATCAAAGTCGGAAACGTGATGGTACGCATTTCTCCTCCTTACACGAGGCATCACAACAACGTTTCACCAGGCAACGCCTGTAAACTGCTGTTTGTGTTTGAGAAATCGGTTGGAAACTTTCCCCATGTCAGCACGCTTTAGGTGTCGCCACCGGCTCCAAACTTGTGTGAATGCTCTGAAAAGCTAATCATTTGCATATTACAGCATCTTCTTGCTGTCGGTTAAATTTCGCTTCTGTAGCACATCGTCTTCGTGGTGTAGCAATTGTAATGGTCAGTAGTTTAGAAAAACTCTCGTATCTCTTCCTGACCTTTCAGTCAGTTTTTGAGCCCCCTCTGTTTATGAGCCCTATGCTCGAGCCTACCTCGCCACCAATTTGGTAAGGTTCTGAAGCTTTTTGGGCATGACCCATAACCTGTCCTCAAAGCATTACTTTCGCCTCGCAGGTGCGAATCCTGCCTCAGGCATGGATGTGTGTGATGTCCTTAGATTAGTTAGGTTTAAGTAGTTCTAAGTTCTAGGGGACTGAGGACCACAGCTGTTAAGTCCCATAGTGCTCAGAGCCATTTGAACCATTACTTTCGCCATTACCTCGAGCGAACTTCCTGGTGTGCTAAGCAAGTAAGTTACACAGTAGAGCGTTAAAGTAGCACATAGACTCACAGTTCCTTCACATATATCATGTGATGCTATTATTGGTCATAGTGTGTTATTACCCTATCCTATGCTCATCCTTACATGCAGCCTCTGCAGTACAATTCAATAAAGAAGGCCCGTACTACTCCCACAATAAGCCTGTTACGCAGGGCAGGCTACACATAAGCGAACTGAAAATCATTTATTTGCCCCTGATGCACTGGCTGGCTGCTGTGTAATGCTGGTCGATAAAGCAGTTTGATAATACTCTAACAAAACATGCTTGTCATGCAGGGCAGCCTGGATGCTGCAGTAGGGAATACCATTTCTGCCCCTGACATGCAGACTGTCCTGCAAAGCAAGTAGATTTGTCAGACCAATGTTGTTCCCACACAACAAGTCAGTCATGCAAGGCAGCCTCTATGCCAGGGCTGGGAAAACACATATTTGCCCATATCTCCACTCCTATCAGAGATAAGAGGTCTGCTGTTTCTGGGCCAGATCTTGTTGAAATCGATGCAGGCGTTTTGAAGAGACCCTGGACTCAAACATATACACCCAGCTTTATATAAAAACAACAGACAACTGACCCACCCCAGCTTTATGCAGACAGCACTAAATATCTACAGCCAGCAGTAATTTTGCTTACAGGACACAGCACAGAGTTATGATTAAAATTCAGAGACCAGTGTTGTTGTTGTTGTGGTCTTCAGTCCTGAGACTGGTTTGATGCAGCTCTCCATGCTACTCTATCTTGTGCAAGCTTCTTCATCTCCCAGTACTTATTGCAACCTACATCCTTCTGAATCTGCTTAGTGCTGGCCGAAGTGGCCGTGCGGTTAAAGGCGCTGCAGTCTGGAACCGCAAGACCGCTGCGGTCGCAGGTTCGAATCCTGCCTCGGGCATGGATGTTTGTGATGTCCTTAGGTTAGTTAGGTTTAACTAGTTCTAAGTTCTAGGGGACTAATGACCTCAGCAGTTGAGTCCCATAGTGCTCAGAGCCATTTGAACCAATCTGCTTAGTGTTTTCATCTCTTGGTCTCCCTCTATGATTTTTACCCTCCAAGCTGCCCTCCAATGCTAAATTTGTGATCCCTTGGTGCCTCAGAACATGTCCTACCAACCGGGCCCTTCTTCTTGTCAAGTTGTGCTACAAACTCCTCTTCTCCCCAATTCTATTCAGTACCTCTTATTAGTTATGTGATCTACCTATCTAATCTTCAGCATTCTTCTGTAGCACCACATTTCTATTCTCTTCTTGTCCAAACTATTTATCGTCCATGTTTCACTTCCATACATGGCTACACTCCATACAAATACTTTCAGAAACGACTTCCTGACATTTAAATCTATACTCGATGTTAGCAAATTTCTCTTCTTCAAAAACGCTTTCCTTGCCATTGCCAGTCTACATTTTATATCCTCTCTACTTCGACCATCATCAGTTATTTTGCTCTCTGAATAGCAAAACTCCTTTACTACTTTAAGTGTCTCATTTCCTAATCTGATTCCCGCAGTATCACCCGACTTAATTCGATTACATTCCATTATCCTCGTTTTGCTTTTGTTGATGTTCATCTTATATCGTCGCTTCAAGACACTGTCCATTCCATTCAACTGCTCTTCCAAGTCCTTTGCTGTCTCTGATAGAATTCCAATGTCATCGGCAAACCTCAAAGTTTTTATTTCTTCTCCATGGATTTTAATACCTACTCCGAATTTTTCTTTTATTTCCTTTGCTGCTTGCTCAATATACAGATTGAATAACATCGGGGATACGCTACAACCCTGTCTCACTCCCTTCCCAACCACTGCTTCCCTTTCATGCCCCTCGACTCTTATAACTACCATCTGGTTTCTGTACAAATTATAAATAGCTTTTCGCTCCTTGTATTTGACGCCTGCCACCTTCAAAATTTGAAAGAGAGTATTCCAATCAACACTGTCAAAAGCTTTCTCTAAGTCTACAAATGCTAGAAACGCAGGTTTGCCTTTCCTTAATCTTTCTTCTAAGATAAGTCGTAAGGTCAGTATTTCCTCCGTGTTCCAACATTTCTACAGAATCCCAACTGATCTTTCCCGAGGTCGGCTTCTACCAGTTTTTCCATTCGTCTGTAAAGAATTAGCGCTAGTATTTTGCAGCTGTGACTTATTAAACTGATAGTTCGGTAATTTTCACATCTGTCAACACCTGCTTTCTTTGGGATTGGAATTATTATATTCTTCTTGAAGTCTGAGGGTATTTGGACTGTCTCATACATAAACTGACTAAACCAGAGGCTGTACAGAGTTTCAGGGAGGGCATAAGGGAACAATTGACAGGAATGGGGGAAAGAAGTACAGTAGAAGAAGAATGGGTAGCTCTGAAGAATGAAATAGTGAAGGCAGCAGAGGATCAAGTAGGTAAAAAGACGAGGGCTAGTAGAAATCCTTGGGTAACAGAAGAAATATTGAATTTAATTGATGAAGGGAGAAAACAGAAAAATGCAGTAAATGAAGCACGCGAAAAGGAATACAAACGTCTCAAAAATGAGATCGATAGGAAGCGCAAAATGGCTAAGCAGGGATGGCTAGGGGACAAATGTAAGGATATAGAGGCTTATCTAACTAGGTGTAAGATAGATACTGCCTACAGGAAAATTAAAGAGACCTTTGGAGAAAAGAGAGCCACTTGTATGAATATCAAGAGCTCAGATGGAAACCCAGTTCTAAGCAAATAAGGGAAAGCAGAAAGGTGGAAGGACTATATAGAGGGTCTATACAAGGGCGATGTACTTGAGGACACAAATGCCGGGATGGTTCCTTTGAAAGGGCACGGCCGCTTTCCTTCCCAATCCTTCCCTAACCCGAGCTTGCGCTCCGTCTCTAATGACCTCGTTGTCGACGGGACGTGAAACACTAACCACCACCACCTACTTGAGGACAATATTATGGAAATGGAAGAGGATGTAGATGAAGATGAAATGGGAGATACGAAACTACGTGAAGAGTTAGACAGAGCACTGAAAGACCTGAGTCGAAACAATGCCCCGGGAGTAGGCAACATTCCATTAGAACTACTGACGGCCTTGGGAGAGCCAGTCCTGACAAAACTCTATCATCTGGTGAGCAAGATGTAAGAGAACAGTGTTAGGTAAGTGAATATCTTAACTTTCATCTAACTCAAACCATTTGAGCAGCACACGCCAGGAAAATTATCAGGAGGCAAAAATATTGTTTGTTTCATATTTAATAGGCGTTTGGAGTGACTCCTCGGGGCAATGATGATTAACCGCAAGCTACTGTGTCGCCCAGTCCACACGACTGCAGTACCAGTTCGGCGTGAGCTATGGTTTTTTTAATTTTTATTTTATTTGCTACGTTTTTTTAGTCTGTTATATATATAAAACAACAGACGAAATGTTGCACGTGAATTGGCATGAATGTAGCACATAATATTTCAACATAATTTTAAATGTGTTAGTAATTTACATGTAATAGTTATTGTTATTTGCTGGTGCCCCAACTGCGGCAACAGTAAGGCACAGTCTGACTAACAGCAACAGAGTTCAGCATGAGCTACAGTACTTACCAGAGCTGCCCAACTGCAGTGGCATTCCAGCGTAAGCCACATTTTCTGTGTGAACTTTTCCCACATTTCCCTTCACATCCCTTACACATTAACTCTATACCAAAAAACTCGTTATTATCAGTTTAATATTTGATACATTCTGCACTGAAGGTCGCATAGGAAGCCGATGGCAGGTAGTGCTAGCCTCCCAATAGTGGTAGCTTGTGCTGGCTTGGCAATCACTCAGGCGACGAATACAGTATATATGGATGATTCCAAGGAGTTCTGCCATTCATCTATGGATGGCAATGGCACCATTTTCACAGTGGCAGGGGACTTTAACTCATCATACTTCAACCAATTTGCGCGAAATATGTATAAATTATATATACAAAGCTTCCTTGTGAATCAGTGTATCTATTAGGGAAAACCACATCAAAATCCCATAAACACAGAACCATGGTACAGAGCTTTAATTTCTACATGTATAGGTAGCAGATTGTCAAGTTGAATATGAGGTCCGTGTGGCAACAGCAAAAATGAAAAAGGTCAAGAAAAATTACTTGTTAAAAAGATTCATATCAGAACATTTAAAAGTGCAAATACAACAGGAGATGGCCATAGCTAAGCCTAAAAACAGGGTGTACAAATCACGCACTCTATCAGTCTGAAGAAATAAATACCAATAAATAAAAATATAAAGTTTGCAAAAGAGGCGTGAGGTGCTAACACATATTCCAAATAAATCGTGTCACTTGAATAAGAGAGTCCTCAACCCCAGGATGTTTCCACGTAGAAGGGATTTCTTCATCTTTACGTTCTGTGGCCCATATCATTCGGATGTTAACATTCTTGTAATACATGGCTGTGTGATTGAACAAATTTTAGAAAAGCTGATTCAATGAGAATCGTGTAGCAATCTGGCTGATTGGAAACAACAGAACGATGAAAGTTGATCAGCTATGTGCCTGATACTGTCCTGTACATAGCACTCTGTGCCTTTGTTTGGTGGACGATGAGGATCCCCAACGAACACTGGCAATGTGCCACCTTAGACACAGAGCTCATGGTGTAAGATAATCGCTTTACCACCAAGAAATACTCTTGCATCAAACATCATAGTACTGGTACATCAACAGTTTTGTTATCGCAAGCTTAGAAACGCAGAAATTTATCGAGCTTTGATTCATGATTTATGATCTGTATTAGAGTTGATGGACGGAGGAAAGAAAAAATAGTGCAGTTGTATGCTTCTGCGAAGATTAGTGACTAGGAGAGGATTAACTGCAGAAGCGAAGCTATGGTGAAGGGTCATGAGTCGTGCGTGGGTAGCTCAATCAGTAAGAGCCTTGCCTACTAAAAACGTCATTCTGGTTTCGTGTACCAGTGTGGTACAGTTTTAATCTCTCAGCGAGTTTCAATATCATATTTTGCTAACATTTAGGGGCTATGTGAAACAGTTAGTGTCCTCGTACCTGGTGCATTCGTTTCCAAGTGACAAAGCCGTTGAGCATTTCGAGATCCACAAGGTGTGCATAAACGATACTTACAGCTTTAGACTTTAATAATGCCAACATATACTAGGTACTAACGACAGATTTTCAGCAAGTGACAAGGTAACTCATAAAGATTTTATTTTTGTTTTTCAACTGCCGGAGATTTGCCGACAAACGTGGACGCCGCACGAGAACCTTTGGTATGTAGCCTGGTTCATAGTGCTGACCTGATCGCGCGAGCGATGTGCGCACAGCGCGAGCATCGATGACCAACTGCGGCTAGCCAAGGCCGTCTTACTGCACGTAATTGCTTTCGCTGCGCGAGTTCACGTGCGGGCACTACGCTGTGGTCGACTTCCTGAAATCGTGCGTAAGCACGCAGCTGGTAATAGTACGAAAATGAGGAACGCCAAACTCTCGTATATGCTTTCGTACTTTTTTCTGTTTGCAGAACCTGTCGAAATGATGAAACATGCAGTATCCTCAAGCTGACTGGTGGTATGATGTGAGTTCTCGAAATTTTGCATATGCAGGATGCTTGATTTTGTACCACGAAAAAGTACCATTACGCATTCGCACTTTTTCCTTTGTAGAGCGTGTCGAGAAGATGAAATATGTGGTACGAGCAAGCTGATGTTGCAACATCAGCACGAGCAGGATGGGACATGCATGTCTGTGCGCCCATACGAAGTCCCAATTTTACGCAGTCCAATCTAGCTACTGTAATGAATGATGATGATGAAATGATGAGGACAACACAAACAACCAGTCCCCGGGCAGAGAAAATCCTCAACGTGACTGAGAATCGAAGCTGGGAGGACCCCGTGATCCACAGGCAGCAACGCTACCCACTACACCACGAGCTGCGGACAGATCTTGACGATGAAGCTATGGTTTTCCTAACGCGCGATTTGCAGGAGGGCGAATGTAAGTATATCTATTTTATATTCTGTGTCTTAATTTATTCTCTGTCGTTTGCAAACATTGCTTATCTCCTCCCATTTTTTTCTATATCTGCTACTGACATCGAATTGCTGCAGGCCATGACGTCGTTGTTTAGCCAGAGTTCGAGGAGATGTCACTCATCACTAAGGAGCGGAGATGTCTGTATTACTACTTATTCTACCAACAATAATTTACCCTTGCGTAGAATGCTGGTGATGTGCCTTTTTTAGTTTTTTCTCTTTTAGCCGCACTTGACGACAAAATAGCCAGTGATGTGAGCGTTTTATTTAATGAAATAATATATGTATGCCAACGGCCTTGCCGCAGTGGTTCCCGTCCAATCACCGAAGTTGAGCACTTGGTTCGCACTTGGGTGGGTCACCGAGTATGCTGAGCGCTATTGGCAAGTGTGGTGCGCTCAGCCCATGTGGTGCCAATTAAGGAGCTACTTGACTGAGAAGTAGCTGCTCTGGTCACGAAAACTGACAACGGCCAGGAGAGTGGTGTGGCAACCACACCTTCATACAGGGTGTTTCAAAAATGACCGGTATATTTGAAACGGCAATAAAAACTAAACGAGCAGCGATAGAAATACACCGTTTGTTGCAACATGCTTGGGACAACAGTACATTTTCAGGCAGACAAACTTTCGAAATTACAGTAGTTACAGTTTTCAACAACAGATGGCGCTGCAAGTGATGTGAAAGATATAGCAGACAACGCAGTCTGTGGGTGCGCCATTCTGTACGTCGTCTTTCTGCTGTAAGCGTTTGCTGTTCACAACGTGCAAGTGTGCTGTAGACAACATGGTTTATTCCTTAGAACAGAGGATTTTTCTGGTGTTGGAATTCCACCGCCTAGAACACAGTGTTGTTGCAACAAGACGAAGTTTTCAACGGAGGTTTAATGTAACTAAAGGACCGAAAAGCGATACAATAAAGGATCTGTTTGAAAAATTAACAACGGACTGGGAACGTGACGGATGAACGTGCTGGAAAGGTAGGGCGACCGCGTACGGCAACCACAGAGGGCAACGCGCAGCTAGTGCAGCAGGTGATCCAACAGCGGCCTCGGGTTTCCGTTCGCCGTGTTGCAGCTGCGGTCCAAATGACGCCAACGTCCACGTATCGTCTCATGCGCCAGAGTTTACACCTCTATCCATACAAAATTCAAACGCGGTAACGCCTCAGCGCCGCTACCATTGCTGCACGAGAGACATTTGCTAACGATATAGTGCACAGGATTGATGACGGCGATATGCATGTGGGCAGCATTTGGTTTACTGACGAAGCTTATTTTTACCTGGACGGCTTCGTCAATAAACAGAACTGGCGCATATGGGGAACCGAAAAGCCCCATGTTGCAGTCCCATCGTCCCTGCATCCTCAAAAAGTACTGGTCTGGGCCGCCATTTCTTCCAAAGCAATCATTGGCCCATTTTTCAGATCCGAAACGATTACTGCATCACGCTATCTGGACATTCTTCGTGAATTTGTGGCGGTACAAACTGCCTTAGACGACACTGCGAACACCTCATGGTTTGTGCAAGATGGTGCCCGGCCACATCGCACGGCCGACGTCTTTAATTTCCTGAATGAATATTTCGATGATCGTGTGATTGCTTTGGGCTATCCGAAACATACAGGAGGCGGCGTGGATTGGCCTCCCTATTCGCCAGACATGAACCCCTGTGACTTCTTTCTGTGGGGACACTTGAAAGACTAGGTGTACCGCCAGAATCCAGAAACAATTGAACAGCTGAAGCAGTACATCTCATCTGCATGTGAAGCCATTCCGCCAGACACGTTGTCAAAGGTTTCGGGTAATTTCATTCAGAGACTACGCCATATTATTGCTACGCATGGTGGATATGTGGAAAATATCGTACTATAGAGTTTCACAGACCGCAGCGCCATCTGTTATTGAAAATTGTAATTACTGTAATTTCGAAAGTTTGTCTGCCTGAAAATGTACTGTTGTCCCAAGCATATTGCAACAAACGGTGTACTTCTATCGCTGCTCGTTTAGTTTTTATTGCCGTTTCAAATATACCGGTCATTTTTGAAACACCCTGTATCTGCTCCAGTAACGCGTATCGGCTGAGGATGACACGGCAGCCGGTCGGTACCATTGGGCCTCCCAAGGTGTATTCGGTCGGAGTTTTAATACACTGAATTGCCAAAGAAGCTTGGAATAGGCACGTGTATTCAAATACAGAGATATTTAAACAGGCAGAATACGGCGCTGCGATCGGCAACGCCTATTAAGACAACAAGTGTCGGCGCAGTTGTCAGATCGGTTACTGCTGCTACAGTGGCAGGCTATCAAGATTTAAGTAAGTTTGAACGTGGTGTTATAGTCGGCGAATAACCTATGGAACACAGCATCCCCGAGACAGCGATGACGTGAGTGAGTACGACCATTTCACGAGTGTACCGTGAATATCACGAATCCGGTAATACATCAAATCTCCGACATCGCTGAGGCCGGAAAAAGATCCTGCAAGAAAGCGACCAACGACGAATGAAGAGAATCGTTCAGCGTGACAGAAGTGCAACCCTTCCGCAAATTGCTGCAGATTTCAATGCCGGGCCATCAACAAGTGTCAGCGTGCGAACCATTCAACGAAATATCATCGATATAGGCTTTCTGAGCCGATGGCCCAGTCGTGTAAGCTTGATGACTGCACGACACAAAGCTTTACATCTCGCCTGGGCCTATTAACACCGAAATTGAACTCTTGATGACTGGAAACTTGTTCTCTGGTTTGACGAGTCTCGTTTCAAATTGTATCGAGTGGTTGGACGTGTACGGGTATGGAGACAATCTCATGAATCCATTGACTCTGCATGTGAGCAGGCAACTGTTCAAGCTGGTGGAGTCTCTGTAATGGTGTGGGCGTGCGTAGTTGGAGTAATATTGGACCCCTGATGCGTCTAGATTGACTTTGACAGGTGACACGTACGTAAGCATCCTGTCTGATCACCTGCATCCATTTATGTCCATTGCGCATTTCGACGAACTTGGGCAATTCCAGCAGGACAACGCGACACACCACGCGCCTAGGATTGCTACAGAGTGACTCCAGGAACACTCTTCTGAGTTTAGACACATCCGCTGGCCACCAAGCTCCCCAGACATGAACATTATTGAGCATATCTGGGATGCCTTGCAACGTCCTGTTCAGAAGAGATCTCCAACCCCTCGTACTCTTACAGATTTATGGACTGCCGTGCAGGATTCATGATGTCAATTCCCTCCAGCACTACTTCAGACATTAGTCGAGTCCATGCCACGTCGTGTTGCGGCACTTCTGCATGGTTGGGTGGCCCTACACGATATTAGGCAGGTGTACCAGTTTCTTTGGCTCTTCAATGTCTATCAGATTATGTCTAATACACTGTAAGACATGAGACACAACGCACCACGCACAAATTATCCGAGTCAGACAGTAATCGGTAGATGCGATGTTCAAGTATAGCCAAACAAATGATTACAATTTCAGAAAAATTGTATGAATTATTCAAGAGTACGAACTTCACAAATTGAGCAAGTCTATAACACATCAGTCCATCTCCGGCGCTTATGTAACCACTTATTCGGCTTGGAATTCATTGATGTTGGACGTCCTGCTGAGGGATGTCGTGCCAAATTCTGTCCAACTGGTGCTTTATATCGTTAAAATCCCGAGCTGGTTGGAGGGCTCTGCCCATAATGCTCCAAACGATCTCAATTGGGGACAAATCCGTCGACCTTGTTGGCCAAGGTAGGATCTGCCAAGCACGGAGAAGAACAATAGAGACCTTTGTCATGTGTGGGCAGACATTATATTGCTGAAATGTAAGCCCAGGTTGGCCTACCATTAAGGGCAACAAAATGGGGCGTAGAATATCATTGACATACCGCAGTGCTGTAAGGGTGCCACGGCTGACAACCAAACGGCAAGTGCTATGAAATGAAATGGCACCCAAGACCATTACTCACGGTTGTTGAGCTTTATAGCGGGCGACAGTCAGTTTGGTAACCCACCGCTTTCCGAGGCATCTCCAGAACGTCTTCGTTGGTCATTGGGGCTCATTTCGAAGCAGGACTCATCACTGAAGACATTTTTACTCCAGCCAGTGACATTCCAGGCCAAATAAATTGGTGCGATATCGGTCAGGAGGACATTCAGCAAGTCTTTCAATCAGTGCCAGCCGAATAAATATTTGCCTAAAGGCTAGAGGCGGACCAGTGCGTTACTGACTTGCTCAATTTGTCAAGCTCTTTCTGCTGAATAAATCATCCAATTGTTCTGAAGTTGTAATCATTTGCTTGTCTGTACATCATGTCTACCGATTTCCCGCCATTTCGGATGATTCCTCCATGATGCGTCCTTTTTTTTCTCCGAGTGTAATATCCTGAATGATAGAAACGATATATATATATATATATATATATATATATATATATATATATATATATATATAAGTTTTATCAGTCCCACTTTTTCATTTGCAAAAGTACTGGAGCCATCTGGCACTGGACAAACTACACCACAATGTGAAACTTCCTGGCAGATTAAAACTGTGTGCCCGACCGAGACTCGAACTCGGGACCTTTGCCTTTCGCGGGCAAGTGCTCTACCAACTGAGCTACTGAAGCACGACTCACGCCCGGAATCACAGCTTTACTTCCGCCAGTACCTCGTCTCCTACCTTCCAAACTTTACAGAAGCTCTCCTGCGAACCTACACCACAATGTACTCGTCACCTCAGCATCGACCCTTGAATTAGTGTTCACAAGCACCACAACCCAGGTCATTATGCTCATCATTTGCAACCCTATCACCACAGTCTGGGCTGATGATTTGCCCATCATAATTATCACCCCAGTGTGGATCCTCAAATATTGGAAAGGAAGCACCCCGAAATTGTCAACACAGCTGTGTCCTGGCATCATGAGGTGCAGTACAGTTCTTTATGGTGAGCTGTTGCATCCATCCCCCCCGCCCCCCGCCCCACCGCCTCCCCAAAGAAGGCAGTAGTACCATCTATACAAGTGTTCTTTTATCGAGAGTGTCAAACTGAAGCTTTTTTCCAATATGCAAGAAAGATAGTCTGCTAAGTCGCTCAGCCATGTACTCCAACCTGATTTGTAGTCACATGTTTGTGATCCATTTAATAAGAGCGTCCAGTTCCATCCCTCTTCCTCCAGGTACTGCCGCTGACAAGACATGTAATAATGTACAGAACCTAGATGAGAAGGGTGAATTATGCTTTGCACGTCACTTCTGGCTTGCGACTGAAATTATTGAGATCATGCAGATCATATAGATACATACGTAACATCTAATGTCTGTGGGCATTATAGTTTCGAAAGTATCTCATTCCCCATCACAATCCCAGACCTACCGAAATGCGAGAGGCAGAAACCTAATTACTCTGTTCACGTTTATGCTCTGCATGTAGATAAAAAATAAGGAGGCCAGGAGATGTGAAGCACGAAGTAGTGGGATCTCTCTACTTTTCCAGAGTAGCTAGTCAACGCTCAAACATGTAGATCTATTGCTGTTCTCCGAAGGTGAGAAGCATCACTATATGTGTATCAATGATATCTCCTGCCTACTTCCTTCCCTGTCATCAAGGCATGAGGCACTTTCGCCACAGATGCCTCAACTCATTTACTACAAGTGAGTATTTAGAAAGAAATCTAACTGATTGCTCGAGCCGAAACTGGTATGTGTGGAAATGCCCACTGAGGATGAAAAATTCTTACAGTTTAAGCATACCCACCACCACCAACGCAGTTGCGTTATGTGCTGAGTTTGAATGCTTAATAGTTCCTGTGACGCATTGTGAAGGTGATCTCATAGCCTCTCATACCACTTTTACAGAACGACAGGCACCATATGCAGCATTGTATGGTCCTATGATGCCATCTGCAGCAAATTCGAGTCATACGTTGGGGATAATCTTGTGTGATGATTGCTCTCTGAGCTCAAAAAACTTATGTTGAGTGTTGATGTCCTTCATACCAAAAAAATTCCGTTGACTGTCTCACAGGAGAATGATGCCTTATTGAAGCATACAGTGGAATTTCACATTTGTGGGTTGCCTTTGGACAGAAAACGGAAATTTTATGTAGAGACTATTGTCATCTAATGGGGAAGTTCCGTAGTGCAGCTCACAATGCATGCAACTAGAAATACCAACTGCCACTACACATACCCATCTTCTTCCATAATTTGAGCAGATACGGTGCTCACTGTCTTGTTGGGCACATGGGTGATTTCACCTTTGAGATTGATAAGTTCAGTGCAAAACTTCACAATGTAGAAATACATTTAATTTTCCAAGCGAATCACGTCAAGAATTTGCTCCACTTTCTGTATTCATTACGATTCATGGATGCACCTCTTCTGAAACCTGCTGCGACAAAGTATCAGGAGGATATGCATTACACCACAGCCACATACCCCAACGGAGTGAAGTTTCGGCTTGTGACGAAAAAGCGGGTCTTTCCAATGAATACCTGGACTCGATGGAGAGACGCCATGGAACTACCAGCAGCCTTATAGGCACTGCCATAACAGATGTGGTGTATATGTATGTGGCGAATGTTTTGCAGGAGTTCAACATTTCTAATTTATAAGAATATGCTAAATTGTAAATCGAGACGGATGGCACTTGCTTACAGATGTATTGACAAATCCCAGTACTTATGCCTGGAAACATATACTCTGGATACTGACTTCTGCTACACCTCCCCACGTGTCAACATCGAACTGTTGACCAATGTTGACATATTTTTTCTTATCGAATGCAGGATTCGCGGGGGACTTTGAGAGGTTCCCTGCCCTCTTTTGCAAGTCTCCTCTCATTTTTATCAGTTTTATTAATGTTCTATGTCATTGCGCGGTAGTAACAGACCGAATAAGGTTACTGTAATGAGAGTATTTGTACTGAGAGTTCAAAAAAATACTTGGTTCCTAAATATGAGTCAATCGAAATACGTGGTCCTAACGCGAGTTCCAATCACCGAAACAGAAATGGAGGGCGAGATTGAAGCCAGGACCTTGCGGATTCGGCTCGTGGAAAATCCGCACAAATACTCGGACAGAGCCGTTTACATACGTTGAAATGTAAGGAGTGGGAGAACGTAGTTTTCGTAAAGAAAAAAAAAAAGTGTTGGCTGTGCGTGAAACAAAAGGGAAACATTTGTAAAATAGACTGGGTTAGAAAAAAATCTTTCTGTTGTGTAGATATTAGACATTAAGTGTGGTAATTTGTTTTTATTTTATATTCTGTAACATGTACTTGTGTAACTTGTAGGGGCTACGAAGCGACATATGATCTTGCGCGATATTGGTTAACTCAGAAAGCCAAGTGTCGGTCTGCACCGAGCGAGGTGGCGCAGTGGTTAGCACACTGGACTCGCATTCGGGAGGACGACGGTTCAATCCCGTCTCCGGCCATCCTGATTTAGGTTTTCCGTGATTTCCCTAAATCGTTTCAGGCAAATACCGGGATGGTTCCTTTGAAAGGGCACGGCCGATTTCCTTCCCAATCCTTCCCTACCCCGAGCTTGCGCTCCGTCTCTAATGACCTTGTTGTCGACGGGACGTTAAACACTAACCACCACCACCACCACCACCAAGTGTCGGTCTAACTCACTTTTCCGGACGTGCCGTTACATGGGGGAGCCACCACTCTTCCGAGTCATTGGTAACACAGACTCCATCTTCATGTGTGTTTTGTCTTTACACCATGCCTATTACTGTGTCTTTGTTGAGGAAAAGCTACTGGATGCATATCGACAGTGTTCTGGACGCGCCTTACAGCGTTGCACCATTTGTGTGTTTGCGCGGTATTTGTCACTGGTGTCATAGGCACACAATTGCAGTGTTACACCTATTTTCCGTGAGGTTTTTTTTTCGTTGGCGTGTTGGTCACGCCACAGCGCGTTGCACCATACTCTTATAGGGTTCGGAGGCGGATATACAAAGGCGGCCATTGCGCCCGCCCATGCCGCTGCTGCTGGGCCTAACCTTTCTGGAGTGTGGCGAGTTTCTCGCACGATGGTACGTCACGTCTCTGAACGCGTGCGGTCGCAAGGATTTATCATATGAGCGGTGTAATGCAGAAGGTATGGAATCCATCAAGAAGTCCGGTAATTGGTGTCTTGGTATGAGATCTAGCACACAAGAGAAGTCTAAAAGTATGATATTTATAAGAACTTGTTTACAGAGGTAGAGTCTTTGCATTGTAACTTGCGAAGTCTGCCGTTTTTTTTTTGTGTAAATTTTCCACCATAAGTTTCAGTACATCTAGTTCCAACTCAGATGAGCAGCGACCTACTCAGCGTATCGGCCACGTCAGAGACAGCGACATCCATCGGGTTGTCTCAGCGGGGCAGGACGCGGGATTATGTATGGTAAACGGGTGTAACTGATAAGTTACATATAGTATTTTTATTAATTTCCATTCCTAAGGCCATTGCATCTAATTTTATCTCGTGTAATACGTTTTGATTGTGCATTTGTGTGCGGCCACCATGTTTTGAGCAGTTTCAGGGATCCATCGAGGCATCTGGGATCAGACACAGCGGGGGACGTGCAGTGGCGCCTGCAGATAGCGTAGTTAGCGTAGTCCGGGAAGTTAGAGAGTCGCCAGTAGTTGTGAGAATGTTCCAGTGACGGGTAGGCTATAGTTGGGATTACGTATAGTAGTTTAGGGTTATGGGTAGCGTACTTCAGCTTTTCTTTATGTTAATGATTCTATAATTACACATACCCTGGTATTAACAATGCGCCCATAGGTTAAGTCACTATTCTTCACAATAAGTATTATAAAGTCTCTCAGCAGAGTATAAGAATTTTGTATTGTATTAGTGTAACATGTCTATTCATGTAAATATTCATTTCCATTAATTTTTTTATTGAATGTACAAAATGCTACCTAAGACAATTGTATGAAATTGTAAATGCTGTATTTGCAAAAAGTTTTGGGGAGGTACGCTTTATAGAAGGATTTAGGTATTGTGCAGGTACTGGGAACAACGAGTAACTGCTGGACGAGAATTGACGCTACAAGGTGGTCTGTGTGGATTAAATGGGCCCGGGGGGCAGGGGGACGCCTGAGGGAGGCGGCTGTGTCAGGACACATGCCCCCTCTCCCCGACGGCTCAGAGGCGCGTGCCGCCTACCTGCTCAGCGCAGTGAAAGTAAGGCAGCGGCTCACATGGCGGACAGCTCTGGGTCAGCTAAGGGCACGTGCCCTTAGCGCTAGGATTTCACCCGGAACAAGTCCCGCCCATTCACCCCCCTCCACGCCTATCCATAGTGTAAGGCCCTCGCCTAAACGGCCACCAGTCCCGCAAACTGGAAGCTACAACAAAGTTGTTATCGTCGCAGTCCAACACGTGTTATACTGTGATGAAATTCAGTAACGATAAGAAATTTAAGCTTTTGTGGATAGTAATGTAATATGAATCCGCATTATTAAAGAAATAAAAATATTTATAGAGAATTGAAAGCATCGCCAGCAATAGAAAACAAAAAATAACGTGATGTTATTTAAGGGCAATAAGGAGAAATTTTCATTAACTAATTCACTTACTATAATACGTTTATTTGAGGGAAACAGCAGAGCAAACATACAATGCGAAAACAATGGTCTTGAATCTGTCACGTCGCCAGTTAAGCCACGGATACACTCGAATAACTCTGTCGTCTAAAATCATATAGAAATTATATAGAAATAAGTGAAGGTTGTTTTGTTTATGTAGGCCCTCATAGTAGCTCACGAAAATTAAAGAATATAAGAATGCCATAAAGTAGAAATGCCTAATGAAAGCAGTAAGATATTTGCATGTATGACATATTTCGTTAGTATTTGCATGGGTAATGGGTGAATTTTAACTTGTAAATTCTTCCAATAGCATACCTGCGGATTATAAACGAGGTTACAAAGAATTGTAGCTATTTCTGTGTGATTAGTGACCTATATGCTGTTGCAAACGTCTCAGTAAAATAATGTGTCGTTATTCTTTGTCCTGTCTGTTTTTAACCAAAAGATTTATTAATTTCGTAAATGTCGTTCAAACCATTTTAAAAAAATAATAATGTGATGTTTATGTTTGTCACAGAGCAGTTATGGAGGAAATATACGCTGCAGTGTTTCATGGCTGTAAAACGTCCTTCATGCTGTGCTAGTTCTTCTCTCACCCCTAAAATTTTTCAGCAAAACTATTCAGTGAATAGCACACGAAATCAGCTTGGATCGATCTAGCAACAACAAAGTAATTTTGATGCCCTCTGGAAGTATAGTGAACATTGGTGCTTGTTTCACATATACTGTCTGAGTTCTGAAACTTAAGTGTCAAGTATACTGTGGTTCCTCTTTCTCCAAACAAATTATTCTTTGAGGGTAGGTTTATCCTTTTTCTAGCTTTGGGTGCTTTTCCTCACATAGAAGTATGTTTCTTCATAGGCTATTCATCTGGATACTGAGTTCTCGTATTTAAAGAATTCAGTGCTACATTGTTTTCTGTTATGTTTGCTGTGGAAGTACCTGGCACAGCTGAGGCCAATTGTGCACGTTTCTTGTAATGTGTCTTTTAACCACCTGGGAAAATTTAAGACCTACCAAGATATTAATGTACCATTCACTCCAAGTGCAGCCGAACGCGGTAAGCCACGTGGGTCAACTGAAACGATGCCCAGGCGCCGAACAAAGACCGGGAAAACCGGGGATGAGTGGGCGGGACTTGTTCCGGGTGAAATCCTAGCGCTAACGATTCCTGCTAAGGGCGGACACAACCCATTCCCACCGGGACAGGCGACCCCGTTGGCGGCTGGCCAAAGAGACACCACGGCGCCACTCAGCGGTGACGCAGAAATGGGGATTCCACTGCAGAAAAGGTGTCGGACGACGAGGGCGTGGTCTAACAATGGCGGCACGAAGCTTCGGAGAGACCTCTTGAGCCGCACTTATGACGGACACTGTTTACTGTTCCTGAATGAGTTCGCATAACTCACTATAGTAGGCCGGACTGCATGCCCAAAGCAGTTCCGTGCTGGGTATTGCTGGACTGCAGTTTGTCGTGACTGTCTCCTCTCCTACAGAGAGCAGTTCCGAGCAATCGTCCACGCTGATCGATCTGCTATACTTGTTTCAACATCCATCAGATGACTCCACAAGTGTTGGAGTCACTCTAAGAGTAGTATCCTGTATTGTAATTTTTTGGTCTATATAAGACCAAGTGTTACTGTCTTCGGACAGGCGACTACCTGTCCAATAGACTCAAAGCCTGTATATGTGCTTGCCATCATATGTTACTTTACTGCACATCAACAATAGGCTGTCGTACCACCCCACGAGCTTCTTCTTGATGGACAATGCCACTACAGAGAGTGAAGGATGACTGGAGCTACTTCCGGATGCTGCGCCTGGTTCCAAGAAACATTAGATTGGTGTCCCACACCACTAGTCGCACTGCTCCCAGCAGGCGCCCCCTTCTCCCACCATCTCGCTCCACAGACGAGTGCGGTAATGTCCGTGTGTTGAGTGATGTTAGCGTGTGAAGGATGTTATGGTCGACTGCCTTTTTGTTCTCAGAGAACACAGTAATATTCGTGCCTTTAGTGATAACATTGGTTTTTTGCCCTCCCCTTCCCCCCCCCCCCCCCCCCCCCAAAACTTTATTTAAGTCACTAGAAACTGGAAATACAATTTTAACTGCATGTATATTGTTTTGTTTTATATCTTTCAGTCTTATTTTTTTATATATACATGTTCATGTTAAAGATATCCTGGTTCCCTATCATCATGTTAGTTTGGAACAATTTTTTTTGGTGATGCACACTATGTTACATAATCTTCGATCACGCAGGTATACTTAAAAAATTTCTGTCTTTTTTGTGTGCACTATATCCCTCTATCTCAATTATGTTGATGCCTGTCAATTGTCACTATGTGAACAAATTTTTTATGTATGTGTCAATAGTTACAAAATGTTATACAGAATAATATGCTACAGTTACACGACAGTATTTTTGTTTGTGTATGTGAGCGGAATATCGGAGGTTAAAATTCTGGTTAATGGTGAATGAACCATCAGTCAATCAATCACAGTGAAAAATTATCATCATTGCTGTTCAGGGAAACGGCATGAGTGTGGTTAAATGTTTCAACCATGAAGCATAGAAATATTGTTTGCCTCTTTGGCTTCATGCAGAAGTATGTGTGTGTTTGAGTTGGGCACCAGTAGCTAATTCTTAAATGTTACCTTAATGAGAAGTTTGCAGACCCATTAGGTCAACATTTTACTGCAGCTTCGAACTTGGCGTCCTGGCATGTGCTCAACATTTGTATGATTATGCGAGTATGTCCTTGTACGACAGTGGGCTCCCTGAGGATGAATCTGTGTTGCGTGTGACTTATTCGTCAATGTGAGTAAGATGTTGGCAAAGTCATAAGAAAAATTCCACCTTTCGTTTTATCATCAAATTCCAATGTAATCTGCCAATTTGTTGTGACATTTTGGAAACTGTTTCGACTGATTCTTTTTCAATAATTGACACACTACCTTTGTCAAGTGAGTCGACCGCTACCAAAAATAATCTAAAGTGACTGGGGGGGGGGGAGGGGGTAATGAGAGGTTCCATGCCCTCTTTTGCATGTCTCCTCCATTTTCATCAATTTTATTAATGTTCTACGTCATTGCACGGTAGTAACAGACCGAATAAGGTTATTGTAATGAAAGTATTTGTACTGAGAGCTCAAAAATACTTTTCACTCTATTCCTATACATGTTGGGTTAGTTCCATCGGTGGCCTGGTGGAGGGGAGCATCAGAGGATGCGGCACACCGCGTTTCCGGTTGGGATTTGCGCTTCCCTGAATTCTGAGGGGTTTGTACAATAGGCTTAAGCGCCTGGCGGAACGACTGACATAGGTCGAGTTTCGCCCATTGTATGCAGGGCGAAACGACCTACGAGACGTCTGAGTGTTGCCGCAGCTTATGTGTATACCGTTCCGGCGCATCTGGAATGAAGATTCCAGGCACCGACTGACTGCATTGTCCTACTGATTCTGAGAATACTTGTGGACTGTGCCCTGCTGAGTGCGACTGTCTGGCACCGGATGGCCGGTGGTATGCCAGGTTGTTTTTGTAGCTGGTCAAACGGCAAGTTCAGTGCCCTCAGCTGAATAGCAGAGGCGTGATTAGTCAACTTAAACTGAGGCTAGTTGACGTCATAAAGCCCTGCTCGAAATTGGAGGGAACGGTCCCTATTGGCGCAAATGATGTTATGAGACAGTGTGGGGGAATTTTGGAATCAGAACTGAATGCTAATTCGCGGTTTTTGAGGAGAGTAGGGAGTTGAGCAATGCTCGCTTCGCTCTTGCATCGCATCACAGGTGGAGATTCGGGATCTGATCTTCGTCGGAGTCGGAGGGTCTTGCGACTTGGCCTTCGCGGCCAGGGGTTGACACAGAATTGCTGCACAGCAGAAGTCGGCGCCTACATCAACAGGATGGTCCCTACCGACCACGTACTGCAGATTTCAGTACTGGTACAGTATTTTGCGGCTCCGGCATTGTAGGACCTTATCAATTTTATACTGAATCCCTCAGCAGCACGCGTGCTCGCTTTGCTATGAGTCCTCCTTGCTTGTTTCTCCATGTGATCCCATTTGAGCTCTCACTACTAATTGCGATACTGCCATATAGTCGGGAGATTAATATTTGATTCATTAGGACCTCCAGTCATTATCGTCAATCTATTGCATCACGGAGAGTAGGAGCCCCTTGTTCCTGAGCCAACTCTTATTCTCATAATATTTCAGTATACCCTATCCTTTAACTTACTGTGTGTATCGACAATCATGTGCCTATGTCTTGATGTATAATAAATCTCATTGTAATATTTAATCCGCATTTCATTTCGTAGATATAGACAGAATCCCATTTCCTGTTGTTATTACGATAAAGTTCTCTTTTTTTGAGTAGATTACAGTTTTTATTAAATTACTGTGAGTGTGCACTCTTTATTTTATCAACTCGCAGTGTCCACCATTATTTCCTTCTGTTGCCATTGTGCTCATAATTAATTAGCTGGTAGATAATGGTTCATGGTGTGGGTTCCTGTAGTCATGTCCTAGTTCATGAACCACGGGCAACGTATGAGTGGTCCCGACAGTCGGGATACCAGTTACTTTGGAATAAGGCTGGGCATCTTGGACATATTCTGAGTCGTGGTCATCTTTGTGCTCATATGGCAAAGACTACCAAATCCACCGGTTAGTTCCTCAACCGTTAGGGGTAAAACTCAATGGGACTCGGGGCAAGTAAGGCTAGCAACCTGCTTCCATGGTACTTTAAATATGATGCTGACAACAATCAGAGCAAAATGCCTCGGACCTTTGGAGGTGACGGAGTCCCACCTCTAACTGACAAACCAGGGACTCCTAAGATACGACTTGGTAAACAAATGGTAATGAGATGGGGAGCTATTAATATCAATAGGGGCTACTCTGGGAAGAAGGTAGAGCTGGCAGGGGCTGCAAGTAAGATGGGGCTGGAAGTTTTAGCTGTTAGTGACATTCGGGTAAGGGGTGAGAAAGAAGAGGAAGTGGGAGAATTCAAGGTCTACCTGTCAGGAGTCAAAGCAGGAATAGCACAATGGGGTGTAGGGCTTTACATCAGGAAAGAAATGGAACCCAGCGTAGTTGAAATAAGGTATGTAATCGAACGACTGATGTGGATAGATTTGACAGTGTCTGGCAAGAAAATTAGGATTGTGTCAGTATATTCGCATTGTGAAGGGACAGATCAAGATAAGATGGATAGTTTTTATGAGGCACTCTGTGATGTAGTTGTTAGAGTAAAGGACGAGGACAGTGTTCTGCTCATGGGTGATTTTAATGCCAGGACTGGATATCGAACAGAAGGGTATGAAAAGGTTATGGGTAAATTTGGAGAGGATATGGAGGCCAACAGGAACGGGAAACAACTCTTGGATTTCTGTGCCAGTATGGGCTTAGTAATCACAAACTCCTTTTTTAAACATAAGAATATTCACCGATATGCTTGGGAAGGCAGGGGAACCAGATCTGTCATTGACTATATAATAACAGATCAGGAATTCAGGAAGGCTGTGAGAGACACACGTGTTTTCAGGGGATTCTTTGATTACACTAATCATTATTTAATCTGCAGTGAATTTGGGATTGTGAGGCCGAAAGTGCAGGAGGTCAGGTCCATATGTAGGAGGATAAGAGTGGAGAAACTTCAGGATGAGGAAATCAGGCACAAGTACATAACAGCGATCTCAGAAAGGTACCAGTTAGTTGAATGTAGTCAATTACAGTAATTGGAAAAGGAATGGACAAGGTACAGGGACACAGTACTAGAAGTGGCTGAAGAATGTCTTGGAACAGTAGTGTGTAAAAGTAGGATGAAGCAAACAGCTTGGTGGAATGTCACAGTCAAGGCACCCTGTAAAAGGAAAAAGAAGGCGTATCAAAAATGGCTACATACTAGAACTCAGGTAGACAGAGAAAGTTATGTTGAAGAAAGAAACAAAGCCAAACAGATAATTGCAGCATCCAAGAAGAAATCTTGGGAAGACTTTGGAAACGGGTTGGAGACTATGGGTCAAGCTGCTGGAAAACCATTCTGGAGTGTAATTACCAGTCTTCGAAAGGGAGGTAAGAAGGAAATGACAAGTATTTTGGACAGGTCAGGAAAACTGCTGGTGAATCCTGTGGATGCCTTGGTTAGATGGAGGGAATATTTTGAAGAGTTGCTCAATGTAGGTGAAAATACGATCAGTAATGTTTCAGATTTCGAGATGGAATGGGATAGGAATGATGATGGAAATAGGATCACATTTGAGGAAGTGGAGAAAATGGTCAATAGATTGCAGTGCAATAAACAGCTGGGGTGGATGAAATTAAGTCGGAACTCATCAAATACAGTGGAATGTCAGGTCCTTAATGGCTACACAGGATAATTCAAATGGCCTGGAAGTCGGGACAGGTTCCATCAGACTGGACAAAAGCAGTAATCACACCAATCTTAAAACATGGAAACAGAAAAGATTGTAACAACTACAGAGGTATCTCTTTAATCAGCGTTGTGGGTAAAATCTTCTCAGGTATTGTTGAAAGGAAAGTGCGAGTATTAGTTGAGGACCAATTGGATGAAAATCAGTGTGGGTTTAGGCCTCTTAGAGGTTGTCAGGACCAGATCTCTTTAGCTTACGGCAAATAATGGAGAAGTGTTATGAGTGGAACAGGGAATTGTATCTATGCTGTATAGATCTAGAAAAGGCATATTACCGGGTTCCTAGGAGGAAGTTATTGTCTGTTCTACGAGATTATCGAATAGGAGGCAAACTTTTGCAAGCAATTAAAGGTCTGTACATGGATAGGCAGGCAGCAGTTAGAGTTGACGGTAAATTGAGTTCATGGTTCAGAGTAGTTTCAGGGGTAAGACAAGGCTGTAACCTGTCTCCACTGTTCATTTTAAATTATGGATCATATGTTGAAAACAATAGACTGGCTGGGTGAGATTAAGATATGTGAACACAAAATAAGCAGTCTTGCATATGCGGATGACTTAGTTGTGATGGCAGATTTGATTGAAAGTTTGCAATGTAATATTTCAGAGCTAGATCAGAAATGTAAGGACTATGGTATGAAGATTAGCATCTCCAAAACGAAAGTAATGTCAGTGGGAAGGAAATATAAACGGATTGAGTGCCAAATAGGAGGAACAAAGTTAGAACAGGTGGACGGTTTCAAGTACTTAGGATGCATATTCACACAGGATGGCAACATAGTGAAAGAACTGGAAGCGAGGTGTAGCAAAGGTAATGCAGTGAGCGCTCAGCTACGATCTACTTACACGCATGGGAGAAGCAAGGTTACCCAAGAGACTCATGGGTTCAGCAGTAGAGGGTAGGAGGAGTCGGAGCAGACCAAGGAGAAGGTACCTGGATTCGGTTAAGAATGATTTTGAAGTAATAGGTTTAACATCAGAAGAGGCACCAATGTTAGCACTGAATAGGGGATCATGGAGGAATTTTATAAGGGGGCTATGCTCCAGACTGAACGCTGAAAGGCATAATCTGTCTTAAATGATGATGATGATGTAGATAAGGAGGAGGTCGAGTGAAAGTCTCATTCTCATGCAAAATTCGTCTGAATTAAAGAGGTACAAACTCTTCTCCACCCCAGCACCTCGCAGTAGTGCTGGAGGGAATTCACACCACGAATCCTGCAGGGTTGTCCATAAATCCGTACTAGTGGGTGGAGATCTCTTCCAAACAGCACGTTGCAAGGCATCCCCGATATGCTCAATAATGTTCATGGCTGGGAAGCTAGGTGGCCAGCGGAAGTGTCTAAACTCAGAAGGGTGTTCCTGGAGCCACTCTGTAGCAATTCTGCACGTCTCGTGCGTAGCATCGTCCTACTAGAACTGCCCAAGTCTGCCGGAATGTACAATGGATATCAGTGGGTGCAGGTGATCAGACAGGATGGATACGTATGTACAACCTGTCACAGTCGTATCTAGACGTATCAGGGGTCCCATATCACTCCAACTGCAGCTTCCCTGCACCATTACAGAGCCTCCACCAGCTTGAACAGTACCCTGCTGACAAGCAAGATATGTGGATTCGTGAGTTGTCTCCACACCCGCACACGTCCATACGCTCGATACAATTTGAAACGATACTCGTCCAACCAGGCAACATGTTTCCAGTCATCAATAGTCCAATGTTGGTGTTGACGGGCCCAGGCGAGGCGTAAAGCTTTGTGTCCTGCAGTCATCAAGGTATACGAGTGTGCCTTCGGCTCCGAAACCTCATATCGATGATGTTTCGTTGAATGATTCACACGCTGACACTTGTTGATGGCCCAGTACTGAAATCTGCAGCAATTTGCGGAAGAGTTGCACTTCTGTCACGTTGAACGAATCTCTTCAATCGTCGTTTGTCCCGCTCTTGCAGGATCTTTTTCCGGCTACAGCGATGTCGGAAATTTGATGTTTTACCGGATTTGTGATATTCACGGTACACTCGTGAAATGGTCGTATTGGAAAATCCCCACTTCATCGCTACGTCGGAGATGCTGTGTCCCATCGCTCGTGCGCGGACTATAACACTACATTCAAACTCACTTAAATCTAAATAACCTGCCATTGTAGCAGTACTAAACCATCTAACAACTGCGCCAGACACTTGTTGTCTTATACAGGCGTGCCGGCCGCAGTGCCGTATTCTGCCTGTTTACAAATCTCTGTATTTGAATACGCATGCCTTTAGCAGTTTCTTTGGCGCTTCAGTGTAGTTTTCTTGTTTGAATTATTTGTATGAAACGTAAGATTAAGCGTGTGTTCCTCGCAGGACGTGGCAACTTTGTTGTGCGCCTTCAAGTGCTCCTGCCGAATTGTCAATCCTAAAGTAATTTTGGACAGACTATTGTCTTCTGGAGTAAGAGTCTCAGAGGCCGCACTATACCATTATTAGCCCATCTTTGAGTAGCACTTGCATCTATACAGTACGAATACACTTTTGATCTGAGCTCCATAAACTCCACAATTTGTGACCTATTTACCTTGTCTTTCATCAGGCCGATTTCCTTCTTCATCTGAGGTGTTATATCATAAGGATTATCAGCCACACGTACAGACGTGTCGACTTCTTTGGTATGGTCTTACTTGCTTTACATGGGTCGCAGCCCTTCACCCGGCAGATGAAACTGTATGTACCTTAATAAAGTAACTTGGAATCAGCGAAGTCTGGCTCCCCAAACTTATAGTGGAATCGTTATTTGTGGAGTTTGGAGGAGTCCAGAATACATATATCTCTACAGACAAGATCCGTGAACTTCACTGGAACCTTAGCCATCTCCTCAGTGATTAAGCCACCGTTGAAAATTGTGCCCCACATAAAATTTGGCCTGGTGATGTAAACTCTTGCACCATTATTTCCATCCCAACGGCAAACCGAATGAATTTCGTGTTGGTTTCTAACAATTTATGTGGTTTTGTCGAAAATAGAATTATTTATTAATTTGTAAAAATCTTTTTCAAAACTACACATCACATGAGCCCTCTTCCAGTATTTCTATCAACGTACTTCAATCAGGGACGCTAACTGAAGAAGATGCTGTGGGCGATTCTAATAATGCCAAACTGAGACATTGTTGGAGGATCCTATAGTGTGGGATGTATCCTTGCTTATTCCCCAGCGCTGGCATCAGCTTTCCGATGGAACCATCTTGCAGGAGCAGATGCTCTGGACACAGTGGCAAGTCACTGTGTGCGTCATGCAAATGGATGGGATATGCCAGATCTGCCTCTAAGACCTATCTCTCACCAGAATCAGCAACCACATCTTGGGTAAGCTGCGCGGGGTAGCCGCGCAGTCAGGGGCGCCTTGCCACGGTTCGCGCGACTTCCTCCGTCGGAGGTTCGAATCCTCCCTCGGACATGGATGTATGTGTTGTCCTTAGCGTAGCTAGTTTAAATTAGATTAAGTAGTGTGTAAGCCTAGGGACCGATGACCTCAGCAGTTTGGTCCCATAGGAATTTACAACCACATCTTGGGTATCTCTCTTCAGGCAGCCATCAGAACCACCAGACGGCAGAGATCGTTGATTGTATGGCGTGGCCATAGAGACTTTTACATCCAAGTAAAAGATGTCATTCAAATCATAGATGGTCTGTACTCTCCCTCAACCATTCACGGGTTATTCGCCTTGGCATACCTGTGCACACGCTGGTAAAGTCCCTCGTGAATCCTGCTTTCGAAAAAAAGTAACATATCAACATGGCAAATAGTTAGATTCTGATACATGAAATAGAACACAGGTTCCAGAGTGTATGTGTACATGCATACACTCCAGGATTTCTCAAAAATGTCTGCGAGCTGGAGTGCATCAGTGTCCATATACAATTGAACATACTCCCCTAAATCTAGAGATGTTGAACTCCTGCCAAACATTCACCATATGCTCATACTCTGCAAGCATTGTGTCTGTGTCTGTAAGTTTACTGGTGAATATGGTTATGGTAGACAACGTAGTTTTGTGGGGTATTTCCACTGAATCCAGGTATTCGTAGGAAAGACCCTCTTCTTTGTCACAAACCGAAACTTTGCATCATCAGGGTATACAGCTCTGGTGATATGCATATCCTCCTGATTCATTGGGTAAGTTTTTGAAGAGGTGCCTGCATGAAGCACAATCAATATAGAAATTGGAGTGATATTTGTTGTGTGGTTTTCTGCTTTGTCAGGTGTGACACTGATCTTATCATTCTTCAGGCCAAAATTACCCATGTGCTCAAGTAGAAAGTGAGCAACACACCCGCTCAAATTACGGAAGAAGACGCGTGTGTGTCACGACAGTTGATACTTCAAGTTGCATGCATTGTGAGCTGCACCGTGGAACTTCCACATTTGATGACAATGATTTCTACATGGAATTTCTGTATCTCTATCCAACAGCAGCCCACAAATATGAAGGTCAATTGCCTGCTCATATAATTCATTATTCTTCTGCAACTTGGTCATGGGAATGTTATTACTATAAAGAGCATCAGCTTCCAGCACAAGTATTTTAAGCTCAGACAGCAACCATATCGCAAGATTATCCTTGATGTATGCTTCGGATTTACTGAAAGTAGAATTATACAAGCATACAGCTTGCTATGCAGCTGCATATGGCATGGGTCGTCCAGTGAAGGTTGTATTAGAGGCAGCAGGTTTACCTTCACACTGTGCCACAGGAATTAGTAACCGCTCAAAGTCAGACACCGTTCCTGGTGGTGGGCATTCTTAAAATTTAAGAATTTTTTATCCTCTGTGAGCATTTCCACGCATACCACTTCCTGACTCACGCAGTCAGTTAAGATGTCTTTCTAAAAACTCTCTTGTAGTGAAAGATTTGAGGCATCTACAGCAAAAGTGTCTTGTACCATTTTGTTTTGGTAATTGGGAGGAACGTAGGCAGCAGATGCTTTTGAACCTGAGGTAATATTACTTCTCGCCCACATCGAACAGCAACAAATCTACGCATCTGAGGCGCTAAAAAGTAGAGGGACCCAACTACTTAAAGCTTTTTTTCTTTCTGCACAGTGTGCTCTTCACCATCCCCTGGCTTGCTTTTTTTATCTTCCTGCTAAGCATAAACGTAAACTGAATAATTTTTGTTCTACTTCTCGAATTTTTGTAGATCCTTGATTCTGATAGGGAATGAGATGCCCTCAAAGTTTCAGTGCTCACAGATATGATATGTTACGTAAATATCCTTACGATATGGATATTCTGAATAATTTCTATCACAAGCCACAAAGGATCACGCTAATCAATATTCATCAACCTCTTTTAGATTTTAGACATTAATAGGTACTTTCTTAACAGCAATATCATTCGAAAGGGAGATGAAACTAGGACTCCCATTAACTGGGTCATAAACATGTGAGTAAACATCGAAGTGGAATACATGGCTGAGTGCCTTACCTGACACTCATTCCTACATATCGGAAAAATGGGATATTATGACTCTCTTGGCAAAGGTATCACACCAGTTAATAACTGATCCACCCCACGATATCACTTAATTTTTCATCCAATTTTTGACAATACGGTTCTCCTCAGCAATACTGTCTTCTTTAGGAGGAGTGGGTGTGAGTGGTGGGTGTCAGGTCACAATACAGAACGGCCTTACAACTAATGGTGGAATCTGTGGGCCGTGGACAAGTTCAGGGAGCTCCCTTTCCAAGACCACTTGGTAAACATTAAGATAAGTAGCAGGATATTGATATTCCACATTAGTGTTATCAATGCAAGATTGCAAGATCAGTAGTCCAATATAGCTGCGTGATTTACCTGGCATTCACTAACAGGGTGACTGCAGCTGTTAGGCCCAGGATGATAGCAGAATGGGCCAGGATTAGGCGATGACCATCCATGGCGATGTGACGGAGATGGATCTCCCTCGCGAACAGTTGGAAGTTGCTGGACGTGTAGACAGGTCCACTCACGATGTGTGGAATGAACCTGTTCACGAGGTGTATAACAGCAATGATAGAACACACGCACCGTCGATGGCTGCATCAACGACGGGTCTGGCAGCAGTGTTGTTGGCATTGATAGTGCTCACAACAGTCCAGCACACAGAAGTAAAATTACAGCAATCCCGGCTCTGGGCATCGTTCATATAGGCGGCACTTCCAGTTCATCAAGCAATTCTGAAAAATGCGCATCACAACAGCCGATAATAGCTTGTGAATTTATGCCCACAAACATACACAAAAACACACACACAGGTATATATAGACGGATACTTACTAAAAGGTTTGCATCGCCCGACTGTGTTAAAAGCACACATGTCCCCACAATCATCTCATTTAGTTCATCTGAGGGCCTCATTGAGGGTGTTATAGGTTGAGGCAATAGAGGCGGTACCTCGTATTTCTTAAGCAGTTCTGAATTATGTGACAGCTAATGAGCAGCGAAAAGTTATGCAAGTATGAAATAAAAAAGGAGTTACTTCCATAGAAACTCTGCATAATCACCACATCACCAGCGTCAGGTACCTGGCTAGCAGGAATCCATCTGCCAAAATAATAGCACATATCCTGCTGCTGTGCCTGGCTTTCTATAACAAAAAAGGAAGCTTTATAGGCAAACGAATGCATGTAACATCAGCAGCATTTGCCACACATATATAAAACACACACAGATGCACATATGTACTACATACTGTCTTCATCAGTGATACATACTGGCATAATGTGCTTAACATCTCAATACGCAGACATATATTCACATATCATCCCGATGATGGATCATAAGCAACGGCTTCTGAAACAGCGAAATAAAAAAATAAAAAAAAACAGAGGTTAAGTGAGAAAAAAAGACACACATTTATAAAGATATGTTACACACCAGCATCAACCAAACCTAAAAAGTGCATAACAGTCAAGAATATCGAAAAAATTAGACACATACATACACACAAATCTGCTACTTACACACAACATCCCATCCTGCATTACTTCTGCACATAATGCATTGCCAAGAGGGGGTGATGGTGGGCTTTTATCATTACCACCAACCCCCTCCTCAAAGTGGGAGCACTTATTTGCTTCAATGCCAATGCCATGTACTGATTAATGTTTTATGACTGGTGCCTAGATGCTGGTCAGACTGAAATGGACGTTCGCCATTCAGTGCTCATTATTTATAGTCAGCGGTCAGGAACTGCCTGCGTCTGTACATGTGTACAGAGAGAAATTATTTCTGCAGAAATTATCAGGTGAGCTGCCTCATCCAGCAGACGATACATTCCCATAGAAATGATTTTACTGCATGCGTGCATTGTATTTCTATAGAATTGCAGCTGCACTTTCCTGCGAAGTTTTAAATAAATTCTGGTATGACCTCCATCGTCCTATTACGTCTTTTAGCCTCCTGTAGTCGGTCTTCTGCATTTTGTACAGTCCTTACTGCTGGAGTTACTGGGACAGTTTCTCATACTAACGAACCAATGGCTGACAACCCAGCAAAGCAGGGATTAGAAACAGAATGATTCCACCAGATGTATTAGGTATTGGCAGAACCCTAGACATTTTCACACGTCCTTTTGTTCCTCCTTTCTGCCTCAAGGCATCTTTTGGCACTGCCGCCGCCGATTGGATGGAATTTTTAATGTGCACCCGTAATTTTTTCCTTCTTCTTTAGTATACGATGAGCTGCGTTCATAACTTGCCTGAAATTCATTTCAGCATCCAGTTTAAGTTTGGCATGCATTGATTTATTAACTGTGAAT
Organism: Schistocerca serialis cubense; assembly: GCF_023864345.2. NCBI lineage: Eukaryota > Metazoa > Arthropoda > Insecta > Orthoptera > Acrididae > Schistocerca > Schistocerca serialis. The sequence goes on along the minus strand of NC_064639.1, from coordinate 246,456,971 downwards.
GCAGCAATACACTGTCCTATCCCAATGCTCTTTCTTCGACGTATCTGCTTGGTTTTACCAGCTAATATTCAAACAGCAACGGCATTTGCGATATCATACTCCTTGCGTGCGTTGTCTAGTATATTATTTTCCTTATCACCATGAACTAGACTCTTTTTCAGCTTTCTTCCAGATCCACAAAAGCTGGAAAGAGGGACATGAAGTTCAGCTGGTAGGTTATTGAGAATACCACCCCCACCTCTGCTGCTGATGCATTTCGTAGCACTGCTGCATAGTTTGAGGTTTCTGTGTGCTATTATACAGCGGATTGTAAGCATCCACCCAACTGTAGTGCTTTGACAGGAAGCCGAGCCGTTTCACTAATGCCTTGCTCCTGCAACGTCTTATGACCCACGCTTTGAGGAACGCGTCTGCTGCATCAGATCTTTTCTGTTATTCCTCTGTGTATAACCTCCCTGAAATTTCCTCACTGTCGCTGTCCTTTAAGATGTAAGTTCTCGGGTTTGTACACTGCACTTTGGAAACTGTAAATATTTCCGTTGACCAGTACGGCAGGTAAGACTCCTCAAACGCAGTTTCATATTTTGAAGGATTTCAAATCACCTTCATTGAACTTCTGCTTTCTTTGACCCATCATATTAGTACGATTGTATACTGCATTTAGAAATACTTTATCACAGACAACAATATATCTCATCTCAATTATATGATGAGTTGTGGTCATACAGTCCAAGCGTACAACGATACTAGCTTTCAGATGGTAGAAGGTCGAGTAGTGCTTTATTCCATATCGTTCCAGAAGAAGAAGGAACTAGCAGGCTCTCAACGCCGAGGTTATCAGCGGTCGTTCCATTACCGCTTTGAAATACCTGTCGTAAAATTCGCTTCCATGATCGGTTTCAAGGCTCTCAGGACACCGATCCATCCCAATCTGCAGCAGCTGTTGAAATACCTGCACAGCTTTCTCCTCCATCTTTAACTTCACAGCAGAAATGAATATGCAGAAGGTACTGTATCTACAACCACTAAAATGCGTTTTACATGATTGCGAGTATTCTTGCACAACTGTGAGATCAATCTGCCATAAATCGCCCAGTCCACGTATTATGACAAGTCTGCGCAGTAATGTTTTGCATGCTGCCCTGTGGAGCTCATGAACAATCGTCTCCATAATTATTCCATGATACATCTTTCTCAAAGCTCTGAAATGTTTGACATGATTTCGTTTCTTGTGACCTGTGTCCCATGTGGCAGCTAATACTGTGAGTAGTCTTAGTCTTTCTACGATTTTTTCGGGACCAGAAGTAGCTTGTTCAGTTTTTTTATGCTCAACTTCAATGCCTTTGCTTGCACCATGTGTAGGTTTAATTATAGTCTTACATTTATTATTGGTTGAGCCTTTTATTCGTCCTTTTGGGGTATTGCTTCTGGTATGTGCGTTAGTAATACATTATATTTCACCATACACTTTTACCTCTTTCTGGAGATACTTTCTTGATGTCTGAAGTATTTAAGAATATTAAATTCAACAAACCAGGTGTACTTTCAGTTTCCTTACTCTCAGCTTACATTGCACTTTCGGTTAAATGTATAGCGTAATTATCTAACATGTATACGGTTTGCTCATGCTGGCCGCGTATGTTCTGTCTAATTATCCATCACTGTGAAGGTAAATGAAATCAGTAGTAGCACTTCCTTCTTCCTCTTCATCTCCTCCTCCTCCTCCTCCTCCTCCTCCTCCTTTTCTGTCTCAATCCATAGAATTTGAGAGCCTTTTCAGCTTTCAATTACTGATTTAAACGTTTCTGAGAGAGCATGATCTCGTTGCAACTGGCCAAATTTTAACAAGCGTAATTTCTGTCAATTAGCTTTCCGCGCTTCAATAACTCTATGCTTTGTCATCGACATGGCGTTGTATACTAAACCGCTTTTGACACAGCATATGCGTTATATATCTGAGACTACTGGTGGTGATGGGATACCACTTTCGCAGCTATTGTCTGGATAAAACAAAGCAATAAATATCGAATAGTTTATTGTTGACTTCTTCAATTTGTTCATTGATATACTGTTCACATTGCCAGATTCCACCATTCGACCTCTCCGCCATTTTCCCATGTATAGCTACTGCCTTGATAAGACTATCGAGTTCCATTTTGTGTTGATTGCTTACATGTTTGATCTGTGCTTCACACCCTCAGAATGAGCAGAGTGCATTTGCGCAAACTTGTCCATAGTCCACCCTATACTGCTACAGTCAGCTATTGGTGCACTGCCTTTTAAGCAGGAACTCCTGGTAGTTTTATCTGTATTTACCATCATTCAGCTTTCTCGTTTTATCTACCAGAAAGCCATATTGCATGCGACTCCAGCAATCACCACATATGTTAACAAATTCATTGAATGTCATGTCGGTTCTACATGTGCTTGGTAAATGTACAGGGTGATTCAAAAAGAATACCACAACTTTAGGAATTTAAAACTCTGCAACGACAAAAGGCAGAGCTAAGCACTATCTGTCGGCGAATTAAGGGAGCTATAAAGTTTCATTTAGTTGTACATTTGTTCGCTTGAGGCGCTGTTGACTAGGCGTCAGCGTCAGTTGATGCTAAGATGGCGACCGCTCAACACAAAGCTTTTTGTGTTATTGAGTACGGCATAAGTGAATCGACGACAGTTGTTCAGCGTGCATTTCGAACGAAGTATGGTGTTAAACCTCCTGATAGGTGGTGTATTAAACGTTGGTATAAACAGTTTACAGAGAATGGGTGTTTGTGCAAAGGGAAAAGTTCTGGACGGCCGAGAACGAGTGATGAAAATGTAGCATACATCCAGCAAGCATTTGTTCGCAGCCCAGGAAAATCGACTCGCAGAGCTAGTAGAGAGCTGCAAATTCCACAATCAACTGTATGGAGAGTCCACATTGGCACTTATCTGTCCGTAACTACCTGAACGTCAACTACCCGAGGCGATGGATCGGCCGCCAGGCAGCCCGTGACAGAGCACTTCATCACTGGCTCCAAGAAGCCCTGATCTTTCCCCCTGCGATTTTTTCTTATGGGGGTATGTTAAGGATATGGTGTTTCGGCCACCTCTCCCAGCCACCATTGATGATTTGAAACGAGAAATAACAGCAGCTATCCAAACTGTTACGCCTGATATGCTACAGAGAGTGTGGAACGAATTGGAGTATCGGGTTGATATTGCTCGAGTGTCTGGAGGGGGCCATATTGAACATCTCTGAACTTGTTTTTGAGTGAAAAAAAAACCTTTTTAAATACTCTTTGTAATGATGTACAACAGAAGGTTATATTATGTTTCTTTCATTAAATACCCATTTTTGAAGTTGTGGTATTCTTTTTGAATCACCCTGTATTTTAGATTCATACTGTCCTGTTTGAAGTCAATAATAAGGCTCACATTATCTCTTTCCAACTGCTTTGGAATCTTAGAATACTTCTGCCTCAAATAAAAGACATTGGTTTTCACATGAGGAGCAAAACAAAAATATTTGCGCATCTGATCCTAGTTTTCCACTACAATGGCGTCAGATATTAATACAATTTATGGTTTTGCTTTCACAGGTGGTGGAATATTGCTGCGTTCACCAGATGTATGGCTTCCTGTAGTAGCTGATATTTGCTAATGGAAATAGAGGTTTTGAAAATATATACAGGGTGTTACAAAAATGTACAGCCAAACTTTCAGGAAACATTCCTCACACGCAAATAAAGAAAAGATGTTATGTGGACATGTGTCCGGAAACGCATAATTTCCATGTTAGAGATCATTTTAGTTTCGTCAGTATGTACTGTACTTCCTCGATTCACCGCCAATTGGCCCAACTGAAGGAAGGTAATGTTGACTTCGGTGCTTGTGTTGACATGTGACTCATTGCTCTACAGTACTAGCATGAAGCACATCAGTACGTAGCATCAACAGGTTAGTGTTCATCACGAACGTGGTTTTGCAGTCTGTGCAATGTTTACAAAAGCGGAGTTGGCAGATGCCCATTTCATGTACGGATTAGCACGGGGCAATAGCGGTGGCGCGGTACGTTTATATCGAGACAGATTTCCAGAACGAAGGTGTCCCGACAGGAAGACGTTCGAAGCAATTGATCGGCGTCTTAGGGAGCACGGAACATTCCAGCCTATGACTCGTGACTGGGGAAGACCTAGAACGACGAGGACACCTGCAATGGACGAGGCAATTCTTCGTATAGTAGACGATAACCCTAATGTCAGCGTCAGAGAAGCTGCTGCTGTACAAGGTAACGTTGACCACGTCACTGTATGGAGAGTGCTACGGGAGAACCAGTTGATTCCGTACCATGTACAGCGTGTGCAGGCACTATCAGCAGCTGATTGGCCTCCACGTGTACACTTCTGCGAATGGTTCATCCAACAATGTGTCAATCATCATTGCAGTGCAAATGTTCTCTTTATGGATGAGGCTTCATTCCAACGTGATCAAATTGTAAATTTTCACAATCAACATGTGTGGGCTGACGATAATCCGCACGCAATTGTGCCATCACGTCATCAACACAGATTTTTTGTGAACGTTTGGGCAGGCATTGTTGGTGATGTCTCGATTGGGCCCCATGTTCTTCCACCTACGCTCAATGGAGCACATTATCATGATTTCATTCGGGATACTCTACCTGTGCTGCTAGAACATGTGCCTTTACAAGTACGACACAACATGTGGTTCATGCACGATGGAGCTCCTGCACATTTCAGTCGAAGTGTTCGTACGCTTCTCAACAACAGATTCGGTGACCGATGGATTGGTAGAGGCGGACCAATTCCATGACCTCCACCCTCTCCTGACCTCATCCCCTTGGCTTTCATTTATGGGGTCATTTGAAAGCTCTTGTCTACGCAACCCCGGTACCAAATGTAGAGACTCTTCGTGCTCGTATTGTGGACGGCTGTGACACAATACGCCATTCTCCAGGGCTGCATCAGCGCATCAGGGATTCCATGCGGCGGAGGGTGGATGCATGTATCCTCGCTAACGGAGGACATTTTGAACATTTCCTGTAACAAAGTGTTTGAAGTCACGCTGGTACGTTCTGTTGCTATGTGTTTCCATTCCATGATTAATGTGATTTGAAGAGAAGTAATACAAATGAGCTCTAACATTGAAATTAAGCGTTTCCCCGACACATGTCAACATAACATATTTTCTTTCTTTGTGTGTGAGGAATGTTTCCTGAAAGTTTGGCCGTACCTTTTTGTAACACCCTGTATACATGTTCAAAGTGAATCCCTCAGGTGTTAAAGGTGACAGAACAAGATTAGTCTTTCACAGTCAGATGGCCCAACAATCAAAGTATGTATATTAGCAGGGAGTAGTGAACCACTCCTCTGCCTTTCCAGGGTTTCAGTATCATCGCAGGACCAGTCAGTTACAATAAGACCGTTGTGGTAAGTGTGCTTCGTCCAATCGACCACGTTGGCAACTATGCTGTTACACCAGCATACAGGAGAAAAATAAATAACACATGCATAGCTCTTATACATTTTTTTATTTATAAATTCTCACCCTTACACAACAGAAAAAATCGCATCACCAGGAAGCAGTTGTGCGACATAAAGAAAAGTTGGTAGGATGTTTCTACATCTGAAAGATGATGTCAAATTTCGTTCCAGTCTCGTAAGAGTGGCAGTAGTAGAGCAGCTATGAGAATGCAAATCAGATTTCCTTTAAAAACATGTTGTAACAGTCGTGAGTGTTAGTTACCTTTGAGACTGGACGTAGTGAGCTGATCTTAGTCAAGAATGCCTTTAGGTTGACAAAGACGCCACTGTCAACACAACAATGAGTTTGAACGAGGTCATGTATTGGAGCTACGAGAAGCTGAACGTGCCTTCTACGGCACTGTAGAAAGACCTGGTAGGAGTGTAGCCACTGTACATGATTGCTGGCAGTGGTTGTCACGAGAATGTAGTCACAAGGAGACTGAGCTCTGGACAGCCACTTGGCATTACTGAGATGGAAAACCATCGTGTTCGGCGTTGCTCTGGCACATCATACCATATCTGCAGCACCAATTTCAGCAGCAGTTGACACCACTGTGACACAACCTACTGTTACAGATCGATTACTTCAAGGATAGCTTGGAGACAGACATTCATTTCACCGACATCAAACTACCGCCATTCGTGACTTCAGTGGTGTCAAGCAGCTCATTGGAGGGCAGAGTGGAGGTCTGTTGTATTTTCTGATGAATGCTGGTTCTGCCTCAGCGGCAATGATGGCCGTGTGTTCGTTAGGAGGAGGTCAGTTGAGGGCCTACAAACAACCAGTTTGCATACCGGACACACTGGACCTACACCTGGAGTCATGATCTGGGGTCCAATAACGTATGGTATGGTATGGTTACCCAATACACACCAAATGCAAATTTGTACGTCATCCTGGTCATTCTGTGCTGAAATTCATGGACAGCATTCCTGGAGGTGTTTTCTAACAGGATAATGCTGGCCCACATATCACCTACAGGGTGTCTACATGTTGCCTTGGCCTGTTCGATCACCATCGGATGACAACTCCAGCGTCATTCCCAAACAGCATTAGCCATCTTCATATTCACCAACCAAGTGCAATAAGCCTGGAACTAAATCTCTCAAGCTGACATCCAGCTCCTGTACGACATAATGCATGCACGTTTGCATGCTTGCATTCAACATGCTGTCAGTTAACCAGTTTTAATGTACATACAGTTCTTAGCTCACGCTTAAATTAATTTCTGATCTTATAATGTTAAAGCCTTAAATATTTTATGTGGACAAATGTACTCCCAAAATTTCGTTACTCTACATTAATTATTTTTTGATGTTGGGACTTTTTTCCATCAGAAACTACCAATGTACGATCATAGTTCTGTGCCTAGATCTGGCTAATATACACTACTGGCCATTATAATTGCTACACCACGAAGATGACGTGCAACAGACCATTCACACAAGGTTAGCGCCGGTGGCGACACCTACAACGTGCTGACATGAGGAAAGATTCCAACCGATTTCTCATACACAATCAGCAGTTGACCGGCGTTGCCTGATGAAACGTTGTTGTGATGCCTCGTGTCAGGAGGAGAAATGCGTTCCATCACGTTTCCGACTTTGATAAAGGTCGGATTGTAGCTTATCGCGATTGCGGTTTATCGTATCGCGACACTGCTGCTCGCGTGGACCGAGAACCAATGACTGTTAGCAGAATATGGAATCAGTGGGTTCAGGAGGGTAATACGGAACGCCGTGCTGGATCCCAACGGACTCGTATCACTAGCAGTCGAGACGACAGGCATCTTCATTGCAAGGCTGTAACGGATCGTGCAGCCACGTCTCGATCCCTGGGTCAACAGATGGGGACGTTGGAAGACAACAACCACCTGCACGAACAGTTCGACGACGTTTGCAGCAGCATGGACTATCAGCTCGGAGACCATGGCTGCGGTTACCCTTGACGCTGCATCACAGACAGGAGCACCTACGATGGTGTACTCAACGACGAACCTGGGTGCACGAATGGCAAAACGTCATTTTTTCGGATGAATCAAAGTTCTGATTACAGCATCATGATGGTCACATCCGTGTTTGGCGACATCGCGGTGATCGCACGTTGGAAGCGTGTATTTGTCATCGCCATACTGGCGCATCACCCGGCTTGATGGTATGGGGTGCCATTGGTTACACGTCTCGGTCACCTCATGTTCGCATTGGCGGCACTTCGAACAGTGGACGTTACATTTCAGATGAGTTACGAGCCGTGGCTCTATCCTTCATTCGATCCCTGCGAAACCTACATTTCAGCAGGATAATGCATGACCGCATGTTGCAGGTCCTGTACGGGCCGTTCTGGATACAGAAAATGTTCGACTGCTGCCATGGTCAGCACATTCTCCAGATCTCTCACCAATTGAAAACGTCTGGTCAATGGTGGCCGAGCAGCTGGCTCGTCACAATACGCGTCACTACTCTTGATGAACTGTGGTGTTGTGTTGAAGCTGCATGGGCAGTTGTACCTGTACACGCCATCCAAGCTCTGTTTGACTCAATACCCAGGCGTATCAAGGCCGTTATTGCGGCCAGAGGTGGTTGTTCTGGGTACTGATTTCTCAGGATCTATGCACCCAAATTGTGTGAAAATGTAATCACATGTCAGTTCTAGTATAATATATTTGTCCAATGAATACCCGTTTATCATCTGCATTTCTTCTTGGTGTAGCAATTTTATTGGCCAGTAGTGTATCTCTTCTTGTATCGATGTGCAGCATGAATGACAGATCTGAACGATTGTTTCATCTGATGGTCGGTAAGTTTTACGTGGCATCAGCATTTTGCTCTACAGTTTCTCATAGAATAATTGGTACACATATGGATGCCAAGTTAGATGATTGTCTTGGGCGTACTGGATTGCACGAATGGAATACATTAGATTCTTAAATGTTTGCTCCTGTAAACGTGTGCACTGACTGTCGTTAAATATTTTAATTGTTTGCAGGAAGTCTCCTTCTTCGATGATGTGTTCACCTAGGATCACGGAGTGTGAGTGCACATTTCCATGGGACAAAGCAGCAATCTGCATTGAATCACTACAGAGATGAACCCACTCATCCAGAGATAATGTTACTTTAACATCACTAAATCGTGAGTTTTTGAATACCACAACAGGGCAAAATTCACAGTCCAAATTCACACACACAATGACGCATTTGGTTCCACATTTGTTTAAATTGTAGGGAATTTTATGTAGTATTAATTCCACATCAAGTGACTGCTGCTGCATTCACTGCACCTCGTCTGCAAGGGGATAGAAAAACAAATTTTTAGCTATGCATGTAGTATATACCATCAACTACATTTTTCTATTCATCATCATCAACAACACTAATACTTACAAGCCGACATTCTCGCTATTACATGCCTCAACATGTTTACAGTTTGAGAGCTCTCACATGTCTGAGTGAACTATTTATCGACAGCTGTTAAAAGTGGCAGTGTATGCATTGTTTTAACATCATACCATCCTCAGAAGGTTGTTTTCTTTAAATCTAAATCAGTGGAATAGTATTCGCCATTGACTTGTGTCATAACTTCTAATGCATCTGCCCATACTCGGAATAATATATTCTGGTTACATGGAACTCAAAAGACAGTACTAACACAGTTGCTCTATTAATACAACATATACAACTAATACAACACCGGCAGCGGCCGTAGTAGTAAATTGTTTATATTAAGCACTGCAATTCAGGGGAAAATGTTTAGACAGCACCTCATGGAAATTAATCAGATCACTCCTGTGCTATGCAGTTGGGCGGGGTGTGGGGCCGCGACGGTGGAGGAGGCAAGTGGTGTGTGGGTTGAGCGCATAGGGCACAGGAGGGTGTGGGAGGGTGGGGGTATGGGTGATACAGTGTGGAGGATACCTTCACAGGGCAGTGACATGATGATGCCATGGCCTTGGTGCAATTTTCTGGATGCAATGATGTCAGAATTCCAGGAATGTTGATAATTAAGGCAGTGATTTGAGCCAGACTGCCTACTGCCCTCCTGCTCAGGTACACACGACGTAGATATAGGGTGGGCTCATTTGCTTCAGCTAAAAGAGCGTTAGTTATTGTAGTCTATATTGCTACCAGGCATACGCTAAGCTATGTGTCCAGAGCTGGCCCAAAACAATGAAAAGCGTAATCCATGTATGGACGTATTCTGCCAAGGGTGACACCATTTTGTTTCTGGTAAGAAGGTTGACATCACTCTGGTTCGTTGAGTCGCTGGGCAGAGATGGTGTTTCCTCTCTTTGGCGGAAATGCAGAGATTTCGTGATCCCAGGAGTGGACGGAGACTTTTCTTGAGCCAAAGAAATAGTGTCGTTGACTGAAGTGCAGGCGACAACAGGCGTCGGCAGTGGAGGCAGCTATTGTCCTATCGATTGGAATACAGACTTGGTGCTTTGGGACGTGTGGTTCACTGGTGTTAAACGTGGAGAGAAGGTTGTGAACTCTGACTCGGAGACCTGCATCCAATGGTGGTTTGCTTATGATTGGAAGATGAATTGTCTGTAAGGTGCTGTAAACTGTTGCTTTTGCTGTTTCTGTCCTTGCTTAGGCCCAGTGACTGAACACTTTTCTTCGATGGACCACATAATGTGTTGTAAGATATAATGCCCATTAGTAATCAGTTTACATGCCTCACTGAATGAAATTTTCGTTATATGTGAATAAGTGAAACCTGTAGAATCAGTTTTTTTTTTTTTTATTCTTTCATGAAAGCCGCGCGAAGTGGCCGCGCGGTTTGAGGCGCCATGTCACGGATTGCGCGGCCCCTTCTGCCGGAGGTTCGAGTCCTCCCTCGGCCATGGGTGTGTGTGTTGTACTTAGCATAAGTCAGTTTAAGTAGTGTGTAAGTTTAGAGACCGATGACCTCAGCAGTTTGGTCCCTTAGGAATTCACACACTGATTTGCTATATTACATGTTTCTCTGTCTTGCCTCCAATTCTGAAATGTTTCAGGTGACTCATTGGGTAACAGCTAATTTTGATGTCAGTTATATACACACATGGTGGTTGACTGTTTACATAACATTATGATATAAACACACTGCAAGGACCCAGGTAGATGCGTGATAGCACTCAGATTTTGAGCTCCATTATCAAAAATCCAAAGAAAGCACGATCCATGTTCATTACAAAAAGGAAACTTTTAATTGTTTAATTTATAAAATTGTGAAGTTCTGCAAAGCTTGAATTTACTGCCATTAAGCTGTATATTTAAAAATGTTTTGGTGAGCATGGTGTTTAGACGGTTATTAGTCTCCTTAAATTCTTAAGAGATGGAGTCATTCTGCTTTTCAGTTTTTTTTTTTTTTTTACTGTTGTTTATCCAATCTTGTCTCAGTATGCTTGAGCTCAAGTGAAAGACGTTCGTTGTGATTCTCCTTGGAACGTTATTAAGTGATCTGTTATGTATTCGGTCTAAGTGGTGGTTTATTAAAGATACAAAATTTGTTATTGACTTCTCAGTTCAATCACTCGATGCCATCTTTCCCAGTATTACCACGGCACCAAAACTCGATAAGGTTTAGTACAATGTCTGGATCCGCTATCCAGCGCACACCATGAACGTTCCCACTTTGCGACAGTTTCTGTGATACGTCTCTTCCACCGATATAGAGCCCACGATGTTTCACTACTGTCTTGTCTGGTAGTTCATATGGCCCATGCTTCTGTGTCTCCATTGGAGGAAATTTGTGTCTGGTAAAGAGTAGAACTGAAGGTTTGCTACATGATATATTGAAACTGTTCTCCACCATATACATGTGTTGTTTAGATATAGTTTTATCCATCTTCTATAGATCACCAGGAAGTGAGTCACTCGCTGAATATACGCTGCCACAAGAAAAGCACACCAGAAAAGATGACGTCGAATTTGATCCGATGCCAGCTGGGGGATTTTAGATGTACCGAGAATGGTTTCAACGTCGGCTGCCAACATACAGCGCAGCGGCATAGCTACCAGAGCGCTGTCTGTGTCTACCCTGTAATAGGGAATCCTCACAGCCAGAAAGCTCGGTGTGCTGCAGACATGTGAAGCAAACGGGCAACCACGCCACAGGGACGCACCTGTGCTTACTGCAGCCAACTGAGTCAGCCTGAAAGGGGACACATTGTGACCTTCCGAATGGCAGGACGGTCCTTTCGGAGAACTGCCACACAAGCTGGATTTGGTACGTCAGTTGTGCAACGATGCTGGTATCGGTGGTCACGTGAACATTCCCACACTCGTAGACGAAGTTCTGGACGTCCAGGCAGCACGGACTCCCGCCAGAATCGTCGTATTGTAAGAGGAACAGTGACAGAACGCATAGCTACCACAGCACATATAACAGGGCGTGTGAGCCTAGAAGTGTCAACACTAATTATTGCGAATCTGTTATTAGCAATGGGACTATGCGCACGCACACCTCTAGCCCGTCTTCCACTCAAGCCACAGTATCGACGTGCACGGCTCCACTGGTGCCGTCAGGGTATCATTTGGAAGATGGAATGGCACGCCGTGGTCTTCAGCGACGAAAACAGATTCTGCCTGTACGCAAGTGATGGCCGGTTGCGCGTACGACTTAGACCGGGTGAGTGCTGCTCGTAGAGTCCATTCATCCAAGACATACTGGCCCCAATCCAGGTCTTATGGTCTAGGATATGATAAGCTACATCTCTCGTTCATCTTTGGTGTTTCTGGAGGGGACGCAAACCAGCGCTCGGTAAGCACAGAATGTTGCTAGACTCGTTCTTTTGCCATTCTTGCAACACAAAGCTGATGTGTTGTTCCAACAGAATAATGCTCACCCACACACTGCCCGTGAATCTCAACGCACTCTGTAAAGGCTGGTATTACACTATCAAATTTCTTTGTCAAAGATTTGATGAAAGATGTGATCAAATATTCCGTCAAATATATTTGACAAAGATCTTTGACGTAGCGCTAGAAGGGGTATTACACGGTCATCATATTTTTCATCAAAGTTCAAGATGGCTGACAACAACAACTTGTTATTAACCGCAGCAGTTGCACGTACCACAGTTGCACTATGTGCACATGCGGAAGAGAAGCGGGGGAAAAAAAGGAAACATACCTGGGTGAAGCCGTGGGTCTTACGACGACACGATAAAAGCATTCAACAAAACTTGTTACGTGAGCTTATAGTGGAGGACGTCAAGTCGTACATCAAATTTCAGGGAAAGCCTACAGCAGTTAGACTGGGATGAGGTGTACCGTGAACCTGATGCCAATTTAAAATATAATTTATTTCATGACATTTTTGTAAATGCATTTGAAAACTGCTTCCCCAAGAAAATTGTTAAATATACTCGTAAGAAACCTTGTAACAAACCATGGCTTACTAAGGGTATAAAAATATCTTGTATCCGGAAAAGGGAAATGTATCTGACAGCAAGAAAGAGTAGTGACCCAGAAACTATCAAAAATTATAAAAACTACTGTGTTATATTAAGAAAAGTTATTAAAAAATCCAGGAGTATGTGTATCATGTCTGAAATCAGCAACTCTGATAATAAAATTAAAACAATTTGGAATATTATTAAAAGAGAAACAGGTCAACCAAGAGCAGAGGAAGACAGTATTACCATCAAATTGAATGAAAACTTTACGAACAAAATGTCAGAAGTTGAAAATATTTTTAATAATCATTTTCTAAATGTTGTGGATATAGTAGGATCCAGGTGTTCATTAGAAGATGCTAGGCTGTTAATGGAAGAGGCCATACCTATGCAATTTGATACAATTGAAATCTCACCCACTTCTCCCTCTGAAATTAGGAAAATAATAAACTTGCTTAAAAGCAAAAACTCACATGGAATTGATGGCATTTCCAGCAAAATACTAAAAGCTTGTTCTCAACAGATAAGTAAGATTCTCAGCCACCTGTGTAATAGCTCTCTGGAACAGGGCATTTTCCCTGATAGACTGAAATATGCTATTGTTATACCTTTGCATAAAAAGGGGGATAGATCTGATGTCAACAATTACCGTCCAATCTCCCTTCTAACAGCTTTATCCAAAATTTTTGAGAAAGTAATGTATTCAAGAGTAGCTTCACATATCTGTAAAAATGAAGTACTAACAAAATGTCAGTTTGGTTTCCAGAAAGGTTTTTCAACAGAAAATGCCATATATGCTTTCACCAGTCAAATTTTGAATGATCTGAATAACCGAACACCACCCATTGGGGTTTTTTGTGATCTCTCGAAGGCTTTTGATTGTGTAAATCATGAAATTCTGCTAGACAAGCTCAAGTATTGTGGCATGAGTGGGACAGTGCACAAATGGTTTAATTCGTACCTAACTGGAAGAGTGCAGAAAGTTGAAATAAGTAGTTCTCGTAACATGCAAAGATCAGCACATTCCTCAAACTGGGGAACTATCAAGAATGGGGTTCCACAAGGGTCAGTCTTGGGTCCTTTGTTGTTCTTATTATATATTAATGACTTGCCATTCTATATTCATGAAGAGGCAAAGTTAGTTCTCTTCGCTGATGATACAAGTATAGTAATCACACCTGAGAAACAAGAATTAACTGATGAAATTGTCAATACTGTCTTTCAGAAAATTACTAAGTGGTTCCTTGTAAACGGACTCTCACTGAATTTTGATAAGACACAGTACATACAGTTCCGTACAGTGAATGGTATGACGCCATTAATAAATATAGACCTTAATCAGAAGCATATAGCTAAGGTAGAATATTCCAAATTTTTAGGTATGTCCATTGATGAGAGATTAAATTGGAAGAAACACATTGATGATCTGCTGAAACGTTTGAGTTCAGCTACTTATGCAATAAGGGTCATTGCAAATTTTGGTGATAAACATCTTAGTAAATTAGCTTACTACGCCTATTTTCACTCATTGCTTTCATATGGCATCATATTTTGGGGTAATTCATCACTGAGGAATAAAGTATTTATTGCACAAAAGCGTGTAATCAGAATAATAGCTGGAGTCCACCCAAGATCATCCTGCAGACATTTATTTAAGGATCTAGGGATATTCACAGTAGCTTCTCAGTATATATACTCTCTTATGAAATTTGTTATTAACAACCAAACCCAATTCAAAAGTAATAGCAGTGTGCATAACTACAATACTAGGAGAAAGGACGATCTTCACTATTCAAGATTAAATCTAACTTTGGCACAGAAAGGGGTGAATTATACTGGCACTAAAGTCTTTGGTCACTTACCAAATAGTATCAAAAGTCTGACAGATAACCAACAAGTATTTAAGAAGAAATTAAAAGAATTTCTGAATGACAACTCCTTCTACTCCATAGAGGAATTTTTAGATATAAATTAAGAAAAAAAAGAAAAAAAAACAAAAATATTAAATTAAAAAAATAAATAAATAAAAAAATAAAAATAAAAAATAAAGAAAAAAAACACAAAAAAATAAAGTTGTTATATTAACTTAAGTATGTTGTTAAATTTACCTAATTATGTCATGTATTGGAAAATTCGACTCGTTCCACATCATTACGAAATATCGTATTCATGATCCATGGAACTAGTATTAATCTAATCTAATCTAATCTAATCTAACCTGCATTGCCGCCTGTGGAGTCTACACCACGTACTGATGTGGGTGTTTCAGCGTGGGTCGATACCCAGGTACCTCAGAACCACTTCTGTGATTGATATGTAAATGTAATAATTCATGTACTACATATGCACTATGCAACACTAAAACTTGAATAAACTGGAATCATCTAAAAAGGAGAACTAATTTTTTCCGGCAGTGTATAAACAAGTCATCAGCGTACTGGAAAACTGTTGCATTTTGAGGCAAACTATCGTGTAGGTTCAACGTACGTTTATTGAAAAGCAGGGAAGAGATAACTGGTGTCTGACGTAGCACTATGCTTGTTATCCTCGGCTCCGTATAGCCATTTCCACTTCTTACTACCAGTGATCGATGGGAAAGTAAGTGGGTAAGTTCGCTCACGAGGCTATTAGGAATATTTGTGATTTTCGAGATGAGTTGTCTCTTAGTTGTCTTCTTTTATGAGAGATAGGTTAAAGCCGATACGGGTTAAATTTGTAAAGTTTATACAATTAGAAATAAAAATGGAGTATACATTTCCACCGCAATTATAATCGCGGACTCTTTTCATGATTTTGTTTTATTCATCATCAATCTTATCTTACTAGCTAAGTTAAAAAGGATCAGTAGACAGGGACGTTAACCGAGGTGAGGCCATGCGTAGAGGGACATGTTCGTTTAAACTAATGTATATCTATATTTATAAACATAATAGAGCAGGAACAGTCCGATGTCAAAACATAACGCATGTTTATTTAACTTTTTGCTGGACTTCGAAGAAGCTGCTTGCGTAAATTTCACGGGCAACTTGGCAGTCCTTGGAACAAGGTGAATAACTGCTTCATTGCACGAATAGGAAAACTTTTACTGACTAAAATAACAATCTTCTTCGCGGGCTCCCACAAAGCTGAAAGTATATTTCTGATTCGCTTCTAAAGTCCACTTAGATGTGCTCGTAAGATTCCGTGCCCAGATAAGATACACGGATCGGTGAGCTTTCTCATAATTTAAGTACGGCCGTTCCAATTAACATGGTGCAGTTTATTAGAAGGAGCTTATTCTTAGCAGCGTACGTCGCCTGCAGACCTTCCTGCACGCAGGTCCGGGATTTCATAGTACAGAGGGTCAAGTAATTTCAGAGAAATTGTCACAGTCTCCTACTTGAGCAAGAAGTTTGAATGTTAAATAGGTTACTGACATCATAAGCAAAAGAGAAGTATGGCATTACGTGAAACTTTGGTAGTTCAGCGTGTTCCGTGTGCCTCACAGCAAAGATGCTGCAGTCCTACCAACAGCCATTACCTCAGACGTTGTTGGCTGCGGTGTGAACCATTTCTGTCTCTCAAATTTGGAACGATCGACCGTACAATGATAGGCTAAAGTTCCGACAAAGTTCTACGCGCTACTTACCAGGATGCAAATTTATATTCCCGTCTCAGTCCTTCGTCCACCGACAGTGAAAACAAAATATGCTAATTATAACAGTACAATACGAACTCGAAGATATTTATCATCGAAGCTTGTGGCCAGACCAATGCAGACTACAGAAGAAGACTGGCACGGAGGAAGAAAGCTTTCTTCTCTGCTGGGATCAAATACTGACATGTAATTTATTTCGTTTTCTGTTTGTTTATTTTTGGCTTTGAGCAGCAAAGACCATACAGCCAACAGTAGTTACACAAATGCCATGTTAACATCATTGCTATTTCCACAGTACATAGAGCAATAAAAAGAGTTCGATATACAAACTTAAGTTCTTAATCTAAAATAAAAACACCATACAGACAGCAGTAGTTACAACAGTGCTAAGTTAACATTAGTGGAATCTTCACAATATTGATATAATTTGAGCGAGATGTTGCCGTGAAGTACAGCACGACCCGAAAGTGACACAGCGACGTAGCACCGTGGCTAAGGCACACTTCTGGAGGGGAGAGAGGTTGAAATCCTCATCAGAGAACCTGGATTTAGTTTTCCCGTCGTTTTCTTACATCATTTGGGGCAAACATCATGATGGTTGCTTTGAGAAGGACAGGGTCGCTTTCCTGCCCTATCACTATTCGATCCAAAATTGTGCTCCGTCTGTAATGACCTTGCCGTCGACAGGACGTTAAACTTTAACCTTCCTTCCATCCTTCCTTTGTTTTAAGAGGGGCGCTCAATAAGTAATGCAACGAATTTTTATCTCGTCCAATTTCTGTTGAAAAAAGGCAGAATTTGTTGTAGGGCATTGTGGAATACTCCCACCAGCCCCTTTGGTTTCAAGAAGTTCCGATACGTTGCAGAGCTATACGTAGTCTTCAAAATGGCATCGGTAACGGAGGTACGTTCCAAGCAGAGAGCTATCATTGAGTTTCTTTTGGAGGAAAATCATATCATCACACATATTCGTAGGCGCTTGCGGAATGTCTACGGAGGCCTGGTAGCTGACAAAAGCACGGTGATTCGTTGGGTGAGCCGTCTGTCATCATCACAACAAGGTCGCACAAACCTATCCCGGCCGGCCGCACACAACTGTGGCTCCTGCGATGTTGGAACGTGCGGACACTCTCAGAAATAGTCAAATGGCTCTGAGCACTAAGGGACTTAACATCAGAGGTCATCAGTCCCCTAGAATTAGAACTACTTAAACCTAACTAATCTAAGGATATCACACACATCCATGCCCGAGGCAGAATTCGAACCTGCGACCGTAGCAGCAGCGCGGTTCCAGACTGAAGCGCCTAGAACCTCTCGTCCACTGCTGCCGGCGCGGACACTCTCGTTCGAGGTGATCGACTGATCGCCTTAAACACCTCGCTGCTCAACTGGACGTCTGTCCTGGTAGTGCTGACAACCTCGTCCACCAGTTGGGGTATCCAAACGTGTGTACCCGCTGTTTCCTTGCCACCTAACAGAAGACCATAAAGAGGAACGAAGGACCGCCTGTGCGGAATTGCTTGCGCGTTGCGAAGCTAACCGTGACAACTTTTTCTCGAACATCGTCACCGGCAATGAAACATGGGTTCATCACTTCGAACCGGAAACAAAACGGCAATCCACAGAGTGGTGTCACACCACCTCTCTCCTCTGAAGAACAGAGCCTCTCCCCCAGGTTCAAAGCTTCACCCCAGCCGGTAAAGTCATGGCGACCCTGCAGAGATTATTCTGTTTCATGTCATCTCTCATGGAACGACGATCAACTCTAAACTGTATTATGCTATCCTCAGGAAATAGAAGAAATGACTTCAACGTGTTCGTCGTCACAAAAAAATGTTCACGAACTTCTCCTTCTCCATGATAACGCAAGGCCTCCTACAAGTCAGGACACTTGAGAGGAGCTCACAAAACTTCATTTGACTGTTCTTCCTAACACACCCTACAGCTCGAAGCTCGCACTTTCCATCTGTTTGGTCCAATGAAGGATGCCATCTGCGGGAAGTACTAAGTGGATGATGGGGAGGCTACTGATGCAGCAGCAAGTTGTTGGTTCCAATGGCGACCTGTAGAGTCGTACCATATGGTCATAGAGGCCCTTCCAGTGAGGTGGCGCAAGGCCGTCGCATTGAACGGAGATTATGTTGAAAAATAGGGTTTTGTAGCCAAATGAGTGGAGAATATTACAAGAAGCACTTTTTTCTTCGAAAAATTGCCTCCAAAATTCATGAGCATCTTATACTCGAAATTAACACTCTAGTGTCCTGCGTGACATATATGTCACACTGGGTTTTAAATGCTGAAGAGATTGCAGTTTGCTTCTTCTCTGCTTAATATCTGGGATGGCACATCTGTTAACGCCTTCCTAGCGATCTCTGGTGGTGTTCATATGAATCAGTGGTGCGGACAAATTGCACCGTGGTAGTTTTCGTCATCCAACCGCTGCTGTGAACGGCCGTGTCACGCCGGGTAATGCTGTTGCATTCATTGTCTTCATCGGAATTTTTTAATATCTTATTTTGTGTTGCCATTCCACAAACGGTAAATATTATATGGGAATGGAATAATTATTCTATACTGTGCTGTACCAGGGGTTGAAATGCATGTTACTAGTATGTTACATTGGGCAACGAGTAATACAATTGTGGATGAATCCCAAATTATTTCATTCATGAAACAATGGAACTCAGGTTAAATTAAAGTGATAATGACTATTTTTCGTTTTTGTAGCTATCCATTGAAGATTTACTTTCTATTCTCGACGATCCTGATGTCAGTGACATAAAAGATTTGTACTTATATTATGCTGATGATGATTCTGATGAAAGAATTGCAGTTATGACAAGAGATTTGTTAGGACATCAACAAGTATCCACTAACATTCCTTTTGCTGTTGAAAATGATACTTAGGTTGTTTACCTGAAGAAATGGAAGAGTCCATATAGGGGGACGACATTATTGCAAAAAGTATGATCGACTGCAGTGGAAAAACGGAGGTTTACAAAAATAGTTCAAATGGCTCTGAGCACTATGGGACTTAACATATGTGGTCATCAGTCCCCTAGAACTCAGAACTACGTAAACCTAACTAACCTAATGACATCACACACATCCATGCCCGAGGCAGGATTCGAACCTGCGACCGTAGCAGTCGCGCGGTTCCGGACTGAGCGCCTAGAACCGCATGACCACCGCCGGCAAGGGAAGTTTTCTCCAGCCATTAAGCCACTTGTTCTTCTTCCTGTATCAGCTTCTACTAGACTAATGAGTCCTCTGGAATATTTCAGAACTCTGTTGACAGATGACATGCTTCTTCACACCTTGGTAGACCAATCAAATCAGTGCAGCGTACAGAATAATGGAACAACAGTCAACACAAGCAAGACGGAACTGTAACAAATGTTAGGCATGTACCGAAGAATGGAACTTGCTCAAATGCCTAGCATTCATGGCTACTGGGAGACCCGCACGGCCCACCAGTTGGTCTGTAACGTTATGGCACGAAATAGATTTGAAAAACTGTTGAGCGTCCTCCTCTTCGAAAATAATTTATTTGCAACTGATGAAAGTAAAACTAATTATAAGCTCTGGAAAATTCGATAAAACATCAAGACTCTGACATCGCTGCGGCCTGAAAAAGATCCTGCAGAAACGGAACCAACGACGATTGAAGAAAATCGTTCAACGTGACAGAAGTGTAACCCTTCCGCAAATTGCTAAAGATTTCAATGCTGGGCCATGAGCAAGTGTCAGCGTGCGAACCATTCAACGAAACATCATCGATGTGGGCTTCCCGAGCCGAAGGCCCTCTCGTGTACCCTCGATGATTACATGACACAAAGTTTCAGGCCTCGCCTGGGTCCATCAACACCGACATTGGACTGTTGATGACAAGAGTTATGTTACTTGGTCGGACGAGTCTCGTTTCAAATTGTATCGAACGGATGGACATGTACGGGTATTGAGACAACCTCATGAATCCACGGACCCTGCATGTCAGCATGAGACCGTCCAAGCTAGTGGAAGCTCTGCAATGGTGTGGAGCATGTACAGTTGGAATGACATGGGACTCCTGATACGTCTAGATACCACTCTGACATGTGACACGTACACAAGTATTCTGTCCTATCACCTGCATCCATTCATGTCCATTGTGCATTCCAACGGACTGGGTCAATTCCAGCAGGATAATGTGACACCCCACACGTCTAGAATTGCTATATAGTGGCTCCAGGAACACTCTTCTGAGCTTAAACACTCCCGCTGGCCACCAAACGCCCCAGCCATGGACATTATTGAGTATATCTGCGATGCCTTGGAATGCGCTGTTCAGAAGAGATCTCCAGCCCTTCGTACTCTTACAGATTTATGGACAGGTCTGCAGGATTCATGGTGCCAGTTCCCTCCAGCACTGCTTCAGACTTTAGTCCACTCCATGCCACGTCGTGTAGCGGCACTTCTGCGTGCTCGCGGGGGTCCTACACGATATTAGGCAGGTGCACCACTTTCTTTGGTTCTTTAGTGTATAAATTAGGACTTCCTTTGATGAAATATGGCGTAGTAAAATTTGTGGTAGTTTAGTAACAATGTAACACTTTCACCTCTTTTGTGTTCTAGAGTTAATGGCTCAAGTTAGACAGTTACGTCACAATCTGTAGCGTAGCCGAAAGTATACTTTATGTAGTAATGTGATAATTTGGCTACGAATTTACGAAATCATGAAAGTAATGTCACGTCAGTAGCTATGATGCGTAATGTCTTCGATGATTGGCTTATGTCCGCCGTTTTGACGAAGACATAGGCTAAAAGATGGGTGATTCCGGCGGATTCGATATTTCCGGGTGTAGAATATAGGCAGGTAAAAAACTGAATCAAGCATGGAATGGAGAGGACTAAAAGAAGTATCACGATCGTAACGAAAATGATATAGAAGTGTACACGACATTTAGAAGACGAATAATTAACTGGTGGGCCAAGGATGTTCCATGCTGGACGACAGCAGATGAAGGAAGACCGGAAGACGATCTAATGGAATATGGGCTGGTAACGCTAGGGGACATGCAGCACTGACATCGATCATCGGTGTATTTAGTTGACTGCCGCAATGCGAGGTAATGTCAAATTCAGATGCTTGTCCAGAAGAGCACGACGAATCCTGGACGATGATTATGTTTTTTATGGGACTTAACTTCTAAGGTCACCAGTCCCTAAGCTTACACACTACTTGACCTAAATTATCCTAAGGACAAACACACACACACTCATGCCCGCGGGAGGACTCGAACCTCCGCCGGGACCAGCCGCACAGTCCATGACTGTAGCGCCTGAGACCCCTCGGCTAAGATGATTATGTCTAACACGTTTAACGTCCTTCATAGCCTATTCGCAAGTGGTTTAGGTCATGTCGTACTTAATTGACCCTTCTTGTAAAAAGCATTTGTTAATGATTTCTGTCTTCGCCTATGCCTGTCGGTGTGGCCGAGCGGTTCTAGGCGCTTCTGTCCGGAACCGCGCTGCCGCTACGGTCGCAGGTTCGAATCCTGCCTCGGGCATGGATGTGTGTGATGTCCTTAGGTTGGGTAGGTTTAAGTAATTCTAAGTTCTAGGGGACTGATGACCTCAGATGTTAAGTCCCATGGTGCTCAGAGCCATTTTTTTAAAAATCTATATTAAATAAAAAATTATATACTATCATGTGAAAGTGATACTACGTAAAATAGGTGGAAATTTTAAAAATCGTAACCAACATTAAAAAAGGCATTTAGCCAGTAGAAAGCAAGATGAGCGCGTATTAATGGTTAACCTTAACCAGACGTACGCAAATATCGCAGTACTCACATCCTGCCGGCCGCGGTGGCCGTGCGGTTCTAGTCGCTACAGTCCGGAACCGCGTGACTGCTATGGTCACAGGTTCGAATCCTGCCTCGGGCATGAATGTGTGTGATGTGCTTAGGTTAGTTAGGTTTAAGTAGTTGTAAGTTCTAGGGGACTGATGACCTAAGATGTTAAGTCCCGTAGTGCTCAGAGCCATTTGAACCAACTCACATCCTGCGACATGTCACTTTAGTGAAAACTAACCGTTATGCAGAGATGGCAGTAGACCTTTTGAGTTGGCCATCATGCCAGTGTGGGCGTGGAAGGTCTCCATCTCTAAAAAAAAGAAAAAAAAGTAGAAATGCAGAGGAGCAGTTAGCTGTGAGTCATTCTGTGGTAGGTGCATCTGTCGTACAGTTCGTGACAGATTAAAAATTAATGAATAAACTATGAATGTTGCTAAAATAAATGAATAGTATTTTTAATTGAAAAACACAATTCAACTAATTTCGCGTACTTGTACCGATAGAAGAAAGAATCCAGCGAAAAATAAAAGCCGGCCGTTGTGGCTGAGCGGTTCTAGGCGCTTCAGTCCGCAACCGCGCTGCTGCTACGGTCGCAGGTTCGAATCCTGCCTCAGGCATGGATGTGTGTGGTGTCCTTAGGTTAGTTAGGTTTAAGTAGTTCTAAGTCTAGGGGACTGATGACCCCAGATGTTAAGTCCCATAAGGATTAAAGCCATTTGAACCATTTTTTTGAAAAAGAAGATATCCGGTATGAACTATAACAATAAAAATGTTCCGGCAGAAATAACAAGTACAGTTTATTTACTCTTCTTATTTTTGCACTCTCAATATTTGGAGCAAAAAAACTGAGAAGATATTGTTAAAATACTGTATACTTAATTTTGCAGTGTAAAGTGAAGTAAAAGTTACATCAGTATGACATTAAACTAAAATACAGTATTCATATTCATTGGTTTTGACAAGTCACAACCAAACTGTCGCTTTGCAAATTACGCCAGATCTTGACTATGCTTCAGATCAGTCTGTCATCACATTGTACATTCTAGAAATAAAAATAGAAGCAAACTGTCTATTGTCAGTGCTCTGTTCTGTCAACGGCTGTACGTCTGTGACGTCACATGTCACATCACGAGGGACACGAGAAAGACCTCACAGCATATAATAACGCAGGTCTTCAGCGTGCCAACACCCATCTCCAGCGGGGAGTAACTATTTCAGACGAGTTTAATAAT
The DNA here is from genome assembly GCF_023864345.2 of Schistocerca serialis cubense. NCBI lineage: Eukaryota > Metazoa > Arthropoda > Insecta > Orthoptera > Acrididae > Schistocerca > Schistocerca serialis. The sequence continues at coordinate 246,433,350 of NC_064639.1, read as the reverse complement.
TCTTAACTGCACTTTTTAATGCAAGCAGTACCCGTAAAAGTCAAGACCTTTAGTGAGTATATTTCAACTGAGATGCTGGTTTCCCTGGGTTCTGCATGGATCCGAGCGTTCGCGAAGTGTGCCGCACAGGGCCATTAGTGTGACATCAGGAATTCGTTGTGGTGTCCATATTTCTCGTGTTGCCGGGATTCAAAACACAAATTCCCAACAGGCGTCTCATCGTTGCTCTCCGTGCAGCTCCCAGTTGTTTAATTATTTCCAAATTAATGGTCCCTTTCTCACTCGTAAGTCAAAAAGTGAAAAACACTTTCCCTTTGAGACACATCCTAAATTTAGTTTTGAAAATATGCTTTATCCACCAAAGCACTCCCAGCAATTTTTATTTTTTATTTCCTTTCCTGTTCATCACGTCGTCGTTTCCAACTGCCCTATATAGAAAATTCAGCAATGGGTGTCATGACTCCTCTGTTAAGTTCTTCCGTCCATTAGGGAAGCTTGCAAATAATATAATGTTAACGACATGACTACAATGATTCAGATACGTTCGATTACAGATGTACCTTCTACGCTTTGTCCTTTAAATATCTGAAAACTTGTTATAGGAATTATCATGTTAATGAATCTGCGAAATAGCTCTTCTTCAAAGTCTGTATTTCGCACTATGCTTATCAAGTCAAAGGAAGCTGCACATATTTTTGAGCATACTCGGCCGTGGTGGCTTGCTTAGAGTCGCTTTTACAACGAAAGCAGTATCTTTAGTCGCCTGCCATACGAGGAAGGCAGGTGACGCTCAAGGAGCAAAGTGAGCTGGCTCGCAAGAAGCAAGTTAACTGGGTCGATGGAGGGCACCCGAGGACTGTCGAGAGAGTTTATGGAGGCCTGTGTTGTGACGTCCAGCTCGGCAGTCGTGCCCCGTGTTGTTCTGGGCTTGGCAATGCATTCTTGTCGTCATCATCCTTAAGGGGACCACACCCTGCCTATCTAACCCATGTTAATTCAGGCACGTATTTGACCATTTCTGAAAAAACTATTTGATGCAGGACCTTAATATTTTTACTGTATGTTACATGATGCTAATAGAGTCAACTATACTAAAATCTACTTTATCCATTTCAAAGTTTTTAAGAAATACTTTTTTAAATTTATTAACAAAAAATATTAAGTTTTTTCTGCAGAAAATATTTTTTGGGAACTTCCTAATGGGGGAATATTAATGAATGTAGTACCAGAGGAGTCTCTGAAAATTTCTTTCATTTATCTATGATAGTTTCTGGGGCATTTGTACTGAAAATTTTAGTTTGCAGGAAATTGACTTTAAAGAAAAAACTTTTGAAATTTGTTACTTACAGTTAGTTAAAACTGCCCTACTGCATATGATGGCCACTCTTTGGCCTCTATCAGGTCTTCTAGCTTCTTTTTCACGTTCCTGGATGTTTGTCTTGCTCTCTAGGCCATATTAGATGCAGACCTGTCTGCATCGGCTATCCTCATTTAATCGCAATGTTGCAGCCCAGTGATAATATTTTCACCAGGATTAATTCCCAGCTTTTTCAGTACCCAACACTTTCCAATATTACCACAATTGAATGTAATAACAGCATCATGAAGTCCTAGTTTCATTGTATGCATGCCTACAAATACAGTTTTAGGAAGGCGGTTCCAAATTATGCTGTTGAAACACTCATTTGGGTTCTGTGTCTGCCCATGCAGACATTTCCTTAGGTCAGGATAAGCCAAGTTTCTGAAAATATGTTTAATTGCTGTAATAACAGCAGCAGGAAGAGAATGCTGGTGAGAATAAGATTCTCCAGTTGCCTGAGCCCTATTGTATTTGCACCACGAATTTTCTCCTGATGGACACAATCCATGACATGGCTTATCACCAGTAGAGGACTTATGGAGAAATATGGCCCAAACATTTCTCTTCATTGCCTCCAGATTTTCTTTATTTCTCCTAATTGCCTGCCCATAGTATACCCGCAAGTTTTCTATAACAACTACTCGCAATCACACTTGAACAAAACTAACCGCGTGTTTGAAAGCGTGTTGTTTTCAAACAGCAGAAACAAAAGAATACCGACCGTTGCATTCCAAGGATAGCCAACACACTCGGGAGTAAAAAAAAATCCTAATGTGCAATGTAGGGGGTATAAAGATCTAAAATATATGCAGAGAAGTGGTTGACAGAAAAGTGGGCGTGGCACATAAACACACATGGTAGGAAAATGCTCTTTAAATGCTCGAAAAAAATTTTTTTCGGCAAAATCCTTTTCAGAGTACTTAAATAAAACCTTAAGATATCGAAATATGATGAAAAGCGAAAATCGATTTTTTTCAACCTGAACCACGGTGTGGTCCCCTTAAACTGGGAGCAGTGAATTTGACGCACGTCGCCTTACATGCAAGATTTTATTTTCTTCGGCGTTTCCTCTAGGTGTCTCTAGCGGAAATTGAAAGGAATCAAGCTTATTATTTCGGAAGCTGAGGTATTAAATGTCCTTGCACTCTCAACCCAAGCTTTGTGATCGCCTTGTCCCTATATTTCGCTTCTTGTGAGTGAAAGACAGCCTCTCAATTATGATTAGAAACATGCTGCCTTGGCGAAATTGTAATGATTATATGTATGATATGATGTTGTTCTGAAGACCGCATGTGAATGGCTTCAATTTAATTCTTAGATCGCTTTGCTTTCACAAAGAACTGAAGTACATTTCAATATGTTTTAGTGTCGTCCAAGGTGCCCGCTAAGTCTGAGGTGTGTGCTATGTCATCGTGAGGTTGTGCCGACTGGTATCCAGGGCGTGTTATTTGCTTGTCTACTTGCTGACGGGACAGACGCAAACCGTAAGCTAGTCGCGTTTTTCACTTCTGCCTTTTGCTAAATTTTACTGAAAGCTAATCAGTGGAGAATGCACCTCAGGGCACTGAGCTGCCTGCGGTATTCCTTTTAATGGAGTTGACTTAAATATTTTTGCTGTAGTACACTGAAGCGCCAGAGCAGCTGGTATATGCATTCGTACTCAAATACAGAGATATGTAAATAGGCGAAAAACGGCGCTGCGGTCGGTAACGCCTATATAATACAAGCGTCTGGCTCAGTTGTTATATCGGTTACTGCTGCTACAATGGCAGGTTATCAAGATTTCAGTGAGTTTGAACGTGGTGTTATAGTGGGCGCACATACGATGGGACACAGCATCTCCGAGGTAGCGATGAAGTGGCGATTTTCCTGTACGACCATTTGACGAGTGTACCGTGAATATTAGGAATCCGGTAAAACGTCAAATCTCCGACGTCACTGTAGCCGGAAAAAGATCCTGCAAGAACGGGACCAATGACGACTGAAGAGAATCGTTCAGTGTGACATAAGAGCAACCCTTCCGCAAATTACTGCAAATTTCAATGCTAGGCCATCAACAAGTATCAGCGTGCTAACCATTCAACGAAACATCATCGACATGGCCTTTCGGAGCCGAAGGCCCACTCGTGTACCCTTGATGACTGCACGTCACAAAGCTTAACGCCTCTCCTGGGCCCAGCAACACCGACATTGGACTTTTGACGACTGGAGACATGTTGCCTGGTCGGACGAGTCTCGTTTCAAATTCTATCGACCAGATGGACGTCTACGGGAATGGAGACAACCTCATGAATCCATGGATCCTGCATGTCAGTGGGGCACTGTTCAAGCTAGTGGAGGCTCTGTAATGGTGTAGGACGTGTGCCGTTGGAATGATATGGCACCCCTGATAGGTCTAGATACGACTCTGACAGGTGTGCATTCCGACGGACTTGGGCAATTCCAGCAGGACAATGTGACACCCTACACGTCCAGAGTTGCTACAGAGTGACTCCAGGAATACTCTCCTGAGTTTAAACACTTCCACTGGCCACCAAACTCCCCAGACATGAACATTTTTGAGCATATCGGGGATGGCTTACAACGTGTTGTTCAGAAGAGATCTCCACCTCCTCGTACCCTTACGGATTTATGGACAGCCCTCCAGCACTACTTCAGACTGTGCTCGAGTCCACGCCACGTCGTATTGCGGCGCTTCTGCGTTTTCGCGGGGGCCCTACACGATATTAGGCAAGTGTACCAGTTTCTTTGGCTCTTCAGTGTAGAATCCCTTGTATTTATTCGTACTTGTGCCATATGGGACGGAAATTATTTAAACGGTCTTGTTACCTTAACTGCTTACTACTGAGGTTGAATTGGAGGTGCCCTTGTCTTTCGGTCGATAATTTACGACTTCGTTAGTTTTAAATGTAAATATTAAGCATGAAGGCTTGCGTAATATTATTATACCCAAGTTCAATGCATTCTTTTTATCGCTCTGTGTGTGCCTTGAGAAGATCTTGTTTTTGTATCTTTACTAATTAGATCTTCAGTTCCTAGGTGCGCCTGTCATACTTCTTATTTAAGTTCGACTGGACTCTTCCAGCTGCGAGAGTTTGCTCATGTCGCTTCGTAGCGTTCGGTCGCTTCCACGATCTTCCTGGTTTCCACGAAGGCAGCGTAGACATCAGAAATGCTAGACAGTGTGGGTGATGGCGGCAAGGAGTTCTTACTACGTACATAGAGCCTGACTCTCTCGCTATGCAGATCCCGAAGACAAGTTAAATTTATTGTCAAAATTATTGTGTACACCTTTGGTTCCGTGGCTTTGAGATTTGATCTAAAATTGCATTTGCTGTCTTATCAGATTCTGATGTGTCTCTGTTATAGTGTATCAGCGAAATGATTGTTCAAATTGTCGTTTTGTTTAACAGTAAAATTTTCATATCGAATGTTTTTCAAAATAGTCATCACTTCTGTCTCTATGCTGTTCATTTTTGGAACACAACCTACGACCAGCTTAGAGACAGATGTGATGACACTTTCTGCAGGACCTGACCATCATTTTGCAAGACAGTGCTCAAGCACGTACAGTGCAAGCTGTTACTGATTTGTTTGACTGATGGCGCTGCAAAGTGCTATACCACCTACTGCACTCCCCTGACTTAAGCCCTCGTGAGTTCAACTCGATTTCTAAACTGAAGGAAACAACGGCATTCGCTTCAGAAATGCTACAAATTCGTGAGGAAATAGACCGCGCAGCTCGAAGTGTCAACACAACGCACTGCTAAGAGTATCCTACGACTTCTATATCGCTGGCGACGAGTTATACATAATGCTGGTGACTACTTTGAAGGTCAGTAAAACTATATATTTTGTATGAGCTGTAAATAAATAGTTGCCACTATTAAAGTTCCAACCCTCGTATATAATTATGGGCCAGATGGCCGAGGGGTACTTTCTGAAAACGAAACTGATGGTATGGACCTAATTTTAATTTATATTTGGGACAGTATTGACCACTGTCGCAAACAAAAGCCAATCTGTATATAGTATATTTGTCATCTACGAAAGTCAAGTCGATATCACGGATCAAGATTCACCATTCAAGAGAGCCTAGAAATTTCAGTTATAGAACTGACAGCAACCTGACAACTCGAAAGATATTTCTACAGATGTGTTCCGCATAACAGAGCATTTGTAACTTACAGAGGCCGAACATATGTGCCTAGATGGATACAAGCTTGGATCCCTTTACCTGGAGGCAACACCTAAGGGAAGCGGCAGCCGCTACTTACAGAGAGACGACACGTATTAATGAGTATTGGAGAACAGTTCTTTGCGTACTGCAAGCGACCTGCCTTGACAGTTTTGCTTTGATCCACGTGAGTCAGTTTAGTATCATTCGGATGTGGCAAGTTACCCTGCCTTTTAGGCTGTTGGCTTAATTAATGATCTAGGAGCTTCACAACAGTGCTGTATGAGTGGATAGAAGAAACAAGTGGGTACTCAGATGTGATCGCTGTGTGATCGCCATGTAGTTCCCTTGGGCGTAACGGACAGAACAGCTCCCTGCATCCACACCGCTGACTTGGTTATGGAGCACAGCAAAACTACTTGGTGGTTATAACTAAAGTGCAGCTGCTCACAGAGGTCCAGTGTAGACTGTAATTATAATAGGGCAGCGAACCTAGGTACATATTCCAATTCTTTAGTGAGGACCCAAATAACGCTGGAAAAAATTAGTTCCGATTTTAGCCACCAGGTGTAAATCAGGCGCTGCTCAGGATCTCGTCGACTTCTCTGGTACTCATATCGAACACGTTGTGTAAGCGGCGGCTAACAATAACATCAACATAGTGCCTTTCTCACTTGTTTGATCTTTTCTACGGTCGCAGGTTCGATTTCTGCCTCGGGCATGGATGTGTGTGATGTCCTTAGGTTTAAGTAGTTCTCAGTTCTAGGCGACTGATGACCTCAGAAGTTAAGTCCCATAGTGCTCAGAGCCATTTGATCTTTTCTGCCGACATCCTGTTCCTAATTCATTACATATGGAAACATTTCTATATGTTTTTCTTGCAATCATAGCTCCAGCTTTGCACCTGGTGGCCAAAACTGGGATTAATTTTTTTCCGGTGTAGATCGGTTCCGCATTAACCCACTAGAATAGCTACCAAGTTTGTCTGACATTCGATAGTTACAGCCTCCACTGGGCCTCCGTGAGTACCTGAACTTTAATTATAACCACCCAGTATTTGGTAACCTTCTTCTGTGAATGGCTCGACACCGACCGCCACAAGCTCGGCGTTAGGCACGCATTCAGTGCCGCCTCACTTGCGATGCCGCTGTTGACTTGGCAAGTGCAAAATGTGTTTTCGTATGGTTCGCGCTTCACATCGTTCCGAAGTGATCGCTACAAACAGATTAGATGCTGCCAGGTCATGTCGACCCATCGGACTTATTGGTTTGGTTCTATTCTCCATCTATGAAAATAATCGGGTATGTTGACAATGTCGACCAGGAGATACGCGATCTGTTGTGAAGTTTTTATTTGTGTTAGCGATCGAAAACGCATGAAATGAAGATTGCACATGAAATCTTCCTTATTTGGATTGATTACTAGTTTCGGCAAAAGATCTAGCCACCTTCAGATCATAAAACATTATTGATTAGTGTTGATGCTACTATGGCTTCGCACATCGTCAAAATCTTTCTTAAAATGACAGCATCCATATATGACAATTAAAAACAGCTTATTATCGTTCGTGGCCAGTGTAAGTGAATGACGGTCATAAAACGAAGGTGTTATGCCTTTACAACTTAATAACTGACGCAATCAGTACAAAATTATGTAATATTGATTGCATCAATTACTAAGCTGTAACAGCTTAATGTCTTCGTTTTAATTGTCGTGTAAAGTTGTCATTTTAAGAAATATTTAACGAGGTGTGAAGTTGTAATGGCATCAATACTAATCAAGCACGTTTTATAATGTGAAGATGACTGGATGTTAGCCGAAATTAGTAACCAATCCAAATAAAGAAGTTTTCATTTAAGATCTTAACTTCATGTGTTTTCAATCCTTAACATGAATAAAAAGTGTTAATATATTGTGCTAATCTTCTCATATCTATTTCATTATTACAGCCAGAATTGTATACAGCAGATTTTGCATATACTACTCTCCATCCACCTAATTTATCTTCCCCCTCTACTTTTCTTTCCAGCCTCATCTACACCGCCAAATAATTTAAACGGTCACCCAGCTCCAGTTGCAGGTTACCTATCCAACACTTTCCAGGGAGAACAAAAATTTGATTTCAGTACTTCAGACAATTACAGAAATAATTTAAATATTTAAAATGTCGTCACAATATACTTATTAAGATGTATAATCGTACGTGAAAGGTATACCACAATAAGACAAGCATTAAAGTTACAAACTGTGTATACACTAGGTCATCAAAAGTATCTGTGCATTCGAATGTGCAGTTGAGCCCTAGACGTCGCGAGAGGCACACACGCCGATATAAAAAGTGGCGGAGAGTATTGTGTTGTTAGTAGAGAAGCAATAATAGCAAAATGAGTAGGTCAGGAAACCCCAGTAGCATCAAAACTGGAATAGTCATCGAACATAACATCAACAACAATCGACTTTTCATGATGTGATTGTGAAGTAAAAACGCGACGGAGTGACCACTGCTAAACCAAGACGCGCGGGATTAGCCGAGCAGTCTATGGCGCTGCAGTCATGGACTGTATGGCTGGTCCCGGCGGAGATTCGAGTCCTCCCTCGGGCATGGTTCTGTGTGTTTGTCCTTAGAATAATTTAGGTTAAGTAGTGTGTAAGCTTAGGGACTGATGACCTTAGCAGTTAAGTCCCATAAGATTTCACACACATTTGAAAAGGTAGGCCTCATGTACTGACGGAGAGGGCAGTCGAGCATTGCGGAGGGTGCTTGTACAAAGTCGCATTAACTCGGTGGACGGAATCACTCGTGAGTTCCAAAGTGCTATCAGCAGTCCAGATAACAATGGCTGTGCGTTGGAAGTTAAAAAGGATGGGAGAGAAAGGTCGAGCACTTCGTCATAAGCCCCACATTTCCACAGTCAGTGCTATGCGGAGCTTCAGATTGTGTGCAGAATGCTACTGGACAGTGGGTGACTGGAAATAAGTGATTCGGAATGATGAATCACGCATCTTGTGCCAATCTCACGGAAAGCTTTGGGTCTGGCGAATGCCTGCCGATGTGTGTAGTACCAGTAGTGAAGTACAGGGGAGGTGGTGCGGCAGATGGGCAAAATAATGTGACCACCTGTGCTTACTCGGGAATGGTTTATTAATAAGGGGTTGGACCCCCATTTGCCCGTAATACAGCTGCTATTCTTCTTGGAATACTGGCATACACAACTGGCCATTAAGATTGCTACACAACGAAGGTGACGTGCTACAGACGCGAAATTTAACCGACAAGAAGAAGATGTTGTGATATGCAAATGATTAGCTTTTCAGAGCATTCACACAAGGTTGGCGCCGGTGGCGACACCTACAACGTGCTGACATGAGGAAAGTTTCCAACCGATTTCTCATACACAATCAGCAGTTGACCGGCGTTGCCTGGTGAAACGTTGTTGTGATGCCTCGTGTAAGGAGGAGAAATGCGTACCATCACGTTTCCGACTTTGTTAAAGGTCGGATTGTAGCCTATCGCGATTGCGGTTTATCGTATCGCGACACTTATAAAGGCACATTTGCATGCCGTGCGTGAGTTTCCTCGGAAACGCGAAATCTTAATTAAATAATTAATCTCTGACAAATAAATAAAGCCTATGGCACAGAACTGCAGCGGTATGTCGCTGATAAAACAAAAAACACAATTACGATACTCTTATGTTTCATTAAGAAGAGAGAGGTCTTGGATAAGTGGTGCGGGAAGCACGTATATTTCATTGACTGGCTCACCGCCATATTTGATGTTATATAAGAACACTGCGAGTTGCAATCTTACTAGGCACTCGATTCTGTAAAGAATTTATATTTATGAAAGTAAGTAGAATTATTTAACTGTAGGCTTATTGGTTGAATATATCTGATTTAACTAACTCTGTAAACTTTTTATGTTTAGTAGACAGTCACCTCTGTACGACGTATTGACATGGCTGGCAAAATTACTCTAATATTGAGAATTTAGATTTGAGTCCGCACCTACCGCAGCAGTCTTTGGAAACGATTTAAATACGAATTCCGATTATTTGAGTCTTATTTCACGGTCAACTACGAATAACATTGCATTTACGAAAAAGCCATTGTCAAGCGTCTGATACCAAATAATTAAACGTCCACGTTCCAGATAAGCAAATATTAATTACAACCAACCACTATCATACAGATAGAAAAATTAATATTTTATTTAATTTAATTTTATTTATTTTATATTGGCGACTGCGTGTCGGACTTGTTATTTTGCCATTTGTTACATTGTTCTCTTTGTTTCATGTGAAAAATCAACTTTCTGGACCTGGACTTGACTATATGAGAAATAACAAAAATCTGAAGATATTTGCCAATTATAAAATGTTGCGGGAAGACGCAATGAAGCTTCCAGCAAAATAAGGTAAGACGCAGCATCTTTGCATTGGCAGGCTTGACCAGACGCATAATTCAGTGTATTAGCTCTTCAGTAGATTCTGTAGTATTTCTTTCGCGTGTAGCAGTTTTCAGTGATAAATTTCATTCTCGTACTTTTCCTTAAACAATAACTTCTGCAACTATACCAATACACGAGTGTACAATATGGCCGACTTCTGTACGATACGTTGTAACACGGACAGCAGCCATTAACAATAATCCCATATTCAGTTTACATTTCTAAATTAACGAACAGCCATTGTTGCTACGAGCGATTCATGCTCAACTGCATTTTATTTTAAAACCAGTGTCAAACATTATTTTCTTGAAACATATATCACGTGTGGCATGGTCATAACTAGAAAACAATACGCAAAGATGGAACAGCAAAGACATACTATTCAGACGCAATCCGACTCGGACGAGAGACAAGTGTTAGAAAATGACTTTACGACAGCAACCGGTAGTGACGATTCATCAAATATTGACGCAAGTGTTAACGGAAATTTTGACAATAGGCCGTCCACCACAAAAATTTCAAAGTCTCAGTCAGAGCCCATGTTAATACATGACGTCACGTCTAATGACGCGGCGGGGGCAGAGACCTTGCAAACAGTAAACATTGCCAACATGTTACAAATGCTAATGAAACAGAACGCGGAAAACATGGCAACCTTAAAGACACAGTTAAAGACACAAAATGATGAAATTAAATCTGATCTCATAGCAATCAAGACAGGTAATGACACTTTATGTAAACGTGTAGAACTTATAGACGCCACACTGACCAAACAGATGACTGAGCTCAGTACGAAATTTTCCAAGCTTAATACGATACAAGAAAAGACTACAAATGACGTAGCACTTTTACAGACACAATTAAAAAACCTTAATGTCACGTGTGAAGCTCTTACTGAACAAATTCAAACATATCCTTCAGTACACGACAACCTTGAAAAACGAATTACTGACGTGCAAAATAAATTTGACGATGTTGAACAACACCTGACTGACATCTTACAATCTGATGCCACAGCTCATTTTCAAAATATTAATAAAGAATTTCATGATTGGGTAGAGAACAAAGACAAACATTTTGATAGATGCATACGTGAAAATTTACCAACAATTGTGCACGACTCCGTAGCGGAATACATCACTAATAACAAACAGCTGATTAGTGACGCAGTACAATCCGTCACTGCACCCATGAGACAATTCACCGATCAACCACAGTCTGAATGTAACGAAGATATCAGTCAAAATGTACAGTTCAGAAACCAATATACATTCGAGTATGACGCACACATACCGCACACGACAAACACACAAGAACAAAACACACCACGACTACAACACATACCACGACGTGCAACCACAAACACAAGCTATTATCATGGTAAACCACAGCAACATTATCGTAATTACTCGCCAGCTGAACATTGCAGTAATTACAGTGGAACAAATCCATATCATAATGCAAAGGAAGAAGAAAGCTTAATAAAAACCAGGCAATTTCAGGCTTTTATTCCAGAAAAACGAACCATTCATCCGGTGATTTTTCTTAAATCTTTTAGTAACGCATTTCCACGCACTTGGAGTGACCGGAAAAAGATTTCATATATTATCGGTTACATCCAAGGCGATGCAGCTGTCTGGGCATACAGTCAAGCTGACGTATGTACCACGTACAGTGAGTTTGAGCGTGCCTTTCTGAACAAATTCTGGTCGCAATCCGTCCAGGAGCGGCTCAGGAGACAAATTTTAGAACCTGAAACTTTTAACAGTAAAAATGGTAACTTACGCAGATATTTTGAAAAATACTTGAACATGGGACATTTTTTAGACGAACCAGTCGCAACACGTGATATACTCCGTGCGTTGAAGGCCAAATTGCCTTTCAACATTAAAGAAAAACTCTTACATATTCCGGATGACGATCCAGATTATTTTTTAACAGCTTTAGATTCGGTCGACATGTTACTAGAAGATCAGCGCTTCGCGCGGCAAAACACCAGCCACAATGTTTATACTAGTGGTATGCAAAACATGCAGGCTTGCCAACTCAATTCTGGCGCGCCCACAGTTGGATACGCGGTACAGCAAAAACAGCAAACTCACATGCCGTCTCAATACGGAAATCAAAATCAACACGCGTATTCCAATCCGAACAACAGTAATAACACTCCATGCGGCAATCCATACAAAAGGCACCGCGGTAATAACAACAACGGTAACAACGGATACAAATGTAACAACAAAAACACAAACAGAAATAGAAATAATAATAACTACGAGCCAAGGCAGCATCAAGGCTGGACTCGTAGCGATCAATACTTTCATTCAAACACTGCTTTACCACAGCAGCCACCAGGACAAAATTGGAGCATACCTTACGACCGACAGGTAAGTTATAATGCGCAACAGCAACAACAACCGCAAAAGTTTGGAGATCACAACAGGCAATATCCGAATGTGAATATAATAGAAATGACACCTGATACACAACCTCAATCTGTGTCAGTACCTAATACAAATGCTAATCCAACAAACTAGAAACAGTCACTTCTATGCCCCGGGTCGTGGCTGAAGAATTCTTGGGGGGCGACTTCAATGTTAATCAGTTATTTGACACCACAATTGAACAACAAAATATTGATATGCCTAATAATTCTAAACAAAAACTACCTGTTTTATTTATAAGATACAACCACAATGACAATATATCAGATGAACTTTTGCAAGACAGTACACAATGTCGTTCAAACACAAATGAAATTGTTTTAGCATCTGCTACTGGTGTAGTAGGTGGGATTCCAACTACTATTATCTTAGATACAGGTGCAGCTGTGAGCGTTTTGTCTTTTAATTTCTATAAAAAGATGTGTGAATTGGAGCCTGTGCCTGAGTTTCCTGCCCAAAACTGTAAAATAACTACTGCTCTAGGTAATAAGTCATGTAGGGTTACGAAGCAAGTTTTTGTAAACATTAAAATAGGAAATGGAACCGTACAATGGCCATTCCTGGTTGTACAAAACCTTGTGACAAATTGCATATTAGGAATAGATATTATGAGCGAGAAGGACTGCATTATAGACTTCTCCAAAGGTAAATGCATTTTAAATGATAAAGGCAGTGTAATTATTATTGATTTGGACAGGAGAACTCTAAAGCATGACAAACACTGTACAGGGTACAAGGTTCAGTTAGTACTTGACAATGACATTCAAGACACGCACACACACTCGTCTGACACAGAGCTAATGGACTTGAAAACATTGCTTGATCATAAGATAAATGAAGCTACAGCTCTCAGTGTACATGAACGTATAAAACTACAGGAAGTGTTATCCAAATATTTACAAGTTTTTACCAAACGATTAGGTGTTATCAACACGTATGTGTACAAGATTGAAGTTAAGTCTCACAAGATCTTCTACCACAAGACATATAACGTACCGTTATCTCAACGACCTGCTGTGTGGCAAGAATTAAAACAAATGTTAGACTGGAAGGTCATTGAACCATCCACCTCACCTTACTGTAGTCCTCTACTTGTTGTCAAAAAATCAAATGGTAGCATTAGGCTAGTGTTAGACGCACGAGCAATTAATGAAATAATTTTACCGGTTCACACAAAACCCGAAAATTTAGAAGAGCAATTACAGAAATTTCTAGATGCAAAATATTTTTCCACAATAGATCTCGCTAATTCATTTTGGCAAGTAGGTATCACTCCTGATTCTCGGAAATATACTGCATTTATGTTCGGGGGGCGAACCTATCAGTTTTGTGTTCTACCCTTCGGATTGAATGTCAGTTCTGGGGTATTCATTACAGCCCTGGATACCGTGCTTGGCGATGATTTAGTTGAGACAGTCACACACTATGTAGATGATATACTGATAGCTACACAGTCTTGGAATGAACACGTTGACACACTTCAAAGAATTTTAGAAAAATTTGCACAAGCTGGAGTCACAGTCAATCTTAGAAAATCAAAATTTGGTTGCTGTGAGATAAAATATTTAGGACATATCATTAATTCACAGGGCATACGTCCTGATCCCAGTAAATTAGATGCTATCAGAAACTTTCCTAGCCCTCGAACTAAAAAGCAGTTAAAATCATTCCTTGGGCTATGTTCATTTTTCAGACGTTTTTTACCACAACCACTTTTGAACAGTAAACATCTGCTAAATCTACTCAGAAAGAATCAAGTTTGGATCTGGTCGGAACAGTGCCAGAATGACTTTAATACAATTAAACATGCTTTAGTGAATGCAAACATATTGAGCCATCCAGATTTCAATTTAGATTTTTGTATGACTTGTGACGCTTCACGTACTGGCTTGGGCTGTTGCTTATTTCAAGTTGTAAAGAATAAAGAGGAGGAACAGATAAGAATTATTGGGTTTGCGAGTCGCACTCTAACTGAATGTGAGCGTACATACTCCACTACTGAGTTAGAAACACTTTCCATAGTCTGGGCATTCAAGAAATTCAATTATTATTTATTTGGAAAACATACAGTAATTTATACCGATCACCAGGCCCTGACATTTTTGTTAACTTGTAAACTTGTACATCCTAGACTATCACGATGGGCAGTTGCACTTCAGAACTACTCTTTTGAAATTATCTACATCTACATCTATACTCCGCGAGCGGAGGATACTTATTGTACCACTATCTGATCCCCCCTTCCCTGTTCCATTCACGAATTGTGCGTGGGAAGAACGACTGCTTGTAAGTCTCCGTATTTGCTCTAATTTCTCGGATCTTTTCGTTGTGATCATTACGCGAGATATATGTGGGCGGCAGTAATATGTTGCCCATCTCTTCCCGGAATGTGCTCTCTCGTAATTTCGATAATAAACCTCTCCGTATTGCGTAACGCCTTTCTTGAAGTGTCCGCCACTGGAGCTTGTTCAGCATCTCCGTAACGCTCTCGCGCTGACTAAATGTCCCCATGACGAATCGCGCTGCTTTTCGCTGGATCATGTCTATCTCTTCTATTAATCCAACCTGGTAAGGGTCCCATACTGATGAGCAATACTCAAGAATCGGACGAACAAGCGTTTTGTAAGCTACTTCTTTCGTCGAGGAGTCACATTTTCTTAGAATTCTTCCTATGAATCTCAACCTGGCGCCTGCTTTTCCCACTATTTGTTTTATGTGATCATTCCACTTCAGATCGCTCCGGATAGTAACTCCTACGTATTTTACGGTCGTTACCGCTTCCAATGATTTACCACCTATGGCATAATCGTACTGGAATGGATTTCTGCCCCTATGTATGCGCATTATATTACATTTATCTACGTTTAGGGAAAGCTGCCAGCTGTCGCACCATGCATTAATCCTCTGCAGGTCCTCCTGGAGTACGTACGAGTCTTCTGATGTTGCTACTTTCTTGTAGACAACCGTGTCATCTGCAAATAGCCTCACGGAGCTACCGATGTTGTCAACTAAGTCATTTATGTATATTGTAAACAATAAAGGTCCTATCACGCTTCCCTGCGGTACTCCCGAAATTACCTCTACATCTGCAGATTTTGAACCGTTAAGAATGACATGTTGTGTTCTTTCTTCTAGGAAATCCTGAATCCAATCACAAACCTGGTCCGATATTCCGTAAGCTCGTATTTTTTTCACTAAACGTAAGTGCGGAACCGTATCAAATGCCTTCCTGAAGTCCAGGAATACGGCATCAATCTGCTCGCCAGTGTCTACGGCACTGTGAATTTCTTGGGCAAATAGGGCGAGCTGAGTTTCACATGATCTCTGTTTGCGGAATCCATGTTGGTTATGATGTAGGAGATTTGTATTATCTAAGAACGTCATAATACGAGAACATAAAACATGTTCCATTATTCTACAACAGATTGACGTAAGCGAAATAGGCCTATAATTATTCGCATCTGATTTATGACCCTTCTTGAAAATGGGAACGACCTGCGCTTTCTTCCAGTCGCTAGGTACTTTACGTTCTTCCAGCGATCTACGATAAATTGCTGATAGAAAGGGGGCAAGTTCTTTAGCATAATCACTGTAGAATCTTAAGGGTATCTCGTCTGGTCCGGATGCTTTTCCGCTACTAAGTGATAGCAGTTGTTTTTCAATTCCGATATCGTTTATTTCAATATTTTCCATTTTGGCGTCCGTGCGACGGCTGAAGTCAGGGACCGTGTTACGATTTTCCGCAGTGAAACAGTTTCGGAACACTGAATTCAGTATTTCTGCCTTTCTTCGGTCGTCCTCTGTTTCGGTGCCATCGTGGTCAACGAGTGACTGAATAGGGGATTTAGATCCGCTTACCGATTTTACATATGACCATAACTTTTTAGGGTTCTTGTTTAGATTGTTTGCCAATGTTTTATGTTCGAATTCGTTGAATGCTTCTCTCATTGCTCTCTTTACGCTCTTTTTCGCTTCGTTCAGCTTTTCCTTATCAGCTATGATTCGACTACTCTTAAACCTATGATGATGCTTTCTTTATTTACGTAGTACCTTTCGTACATGATTGTTATACCACGGTGGATCTTTCCCCTCGCTTTGGACCTTAGTCGGTACGAACTTATCTAAGGCGTACTGGACGATGTTTCTGAATTTTTTCCATTTTTGTTCCACATCCTCTTCCTCAGAAATGAACGTTTGATGGTGGTCACTCAGATATTCTGCGATTTGTGCCCTATCACTCTTGTTAAGCAAATATATTTTCCTTCCTTTCTTGGCATTTCTTATTACACTTGTAGTCATTGATGCAACCACTGACTTATGATCACTGATACCCTCTTCTACATTCACGGAGTCGAAAAGTTCCGGTCTATTTGTTGCTATGAGGTCTAAAACGTTAGCTTCACGAGTTGGTTCTCTAACTATCTGCTCGAAGTAATTCTCGGACAAGGCAGTCAGGATAATGTCACAAGAGTCTCTGTCCCTGGCTCCAGTTCTGATTGTGTGACTATCCCATTCTATACCTGGTAGATTGAAGTCTCCCCCTATTACAATAGTATGATCACGAAACTTCTTCACGACGTTCTGCAGGTTCTCTCTGAGGCGCTCAACTACTACGGTTGCTGATGCAGGTGGTCTATAGAAGCATCCGACTATCATATCTGACCCACCTTTGATACTTTACTTAACCCAGATTATTTCACATTCGCATTCGCTAATAACTTCACTGGATATTATTGAATTCTTTACTGCTATAAATACTCCTCCACCATTGGCGTTTATCCTATCCTTGCGGTATATATTCCATTCTGTGTCTAGGATTTCGTTACTGTTCACTTCCGGTTTTAACCAACTTTCCGTTCCTAATACTATATGCGCACTATTTCCTTCAATAAGAGATACTAATTCAGGAACCTTGCCCTGGATACTCCTGCAGTTTACCAATATTACGTTAACTTTTCCTGTTTTTGGTCTCTGAGGACGGACGTTCTTTATCAACGATGATAATGTCCTCTCTGGTAAGCCGTCAGGTATTTTATCGTTTCGCCCAAGGGGGGGTCCCTCTAACCTAAAAACCCCCGTGTGCACGCCACACGTACTCTGCTACCCTAGTAGCTGCTTCCGGTGTGTAGTGCACGCCTGACCTGTCTAGGGGGGCCCTACAGTTCTCCACCCAATAACGGAGGTCGATGAATTTGCAACCATTATAGTCGCAGAGTCGTCTGAGCCTCTGGTTTAGACCCTCCACACGGCTCCAAACCAGAGGACCGCGATCGACTCTGGGCACTATGCTGCAGATATTAAGCTCAGCTTGCACTCCGTGTGCGATGCTGGTTGTCTTCACCAAATCAGCCAGCCGCCGGAAGGAACCAAGGATGGCCTCAGAACCCAAGCGGCAGGCGTCATTCGTTCCGACATGTGCTACTATCTGCAGCCGGTCACACCCAGTGCGTTCAATAGCTGCCGGAAGGGCCTCCTCCACATTACGGACGAGACCCCCCGGCAAGCACACCGAGTGCACACTGGCATTCTTCCCCGACCTACCCGCTATTTTCCTGAGGGGCTCCATAACCCGCCTAACGTTGGCGCTCACTATAACTAATAGGCCCGCCCTCTGTGACTGTCGGGACCTTGCCGGTGAATCGGCCACTGGCCCAACAGGCGAGGCATCCTGTGGTGGCTCGGAAACGATGTCATCACCACTAGGAAGCACCCCGTACCTGTTGGAAAGGGGTAAGGCAGCTGCCACGCGGCCAGATCCCACCTTCGCCTTTCGGCCAGGCACGCGCGAGCCCACCACTGTCCGCCATTCACCCTGGAGTGATGGCTGACCGGTAAGATGCTCACTGCCGGAAGACGCAGCGACATCAGGGGTTCCATGTGATTCCAAGGCCACCGAAGTAGGCATAGGTCTCACCACAGTTGCCCCAACGCCACTACGAGCCGACGCCTGCGCCTCGAGCTCGATGAGCCTAACAGACAAAGCCTCCACCTGCCCCCGAAGAGTGGCCAATTCTCCTTGCGTCCGCTCACAACAACCACAGTCCCTACACATGACTATGTTTACCCTACTCTATACGGTGACAAATTCCCAAGATAATCTTCTGATGAGCTACTCTGATAATCAAGAAACACTCACTGAAATACGAGACGCGAAAACTACGCTAGGTTTTCCCAGAAAAACTATTTAAAAGCTAAGCG
Organism: Schistocerca serialis cubense; assembly: GCF_023864345.2. Taxonomy (NCBI): domain Eukaryota; kingdom Metazoa; phylum Arthropoda; class Insecta; order Orthoptera; family Acrididae; genus Schistocerca; species Schistocerca serialis. The sequence goes on along the minus strand of NC_064639.1, from coordinate 246,414,721 downwards.
CAGCAAATAAGTACAGAAACGCTTTATACAAACAGTACTCGCTGCTGCTGGTGCTCTCGCTCTGGCTGTCACAAGACAACTGCTGATTCAAGTGACTAGTGGCTAACGGCCGCGAAACAAACAAAAGACGGTTTTAGGGCGCTTTCTGTTCTAAACGATCAAGAAAACACTAAGAAATCTAACACGAAAACTACGTAAAGTTTTATCAAGAACTGTTAGTTACTATGCAGAGCAGATAAACACAAATAGAATCCCTTCCTTAGTGGAAGGTCCTAAACAAAATGCCAAATAAACGCTTTATACAAACAGTACTCGCTGCTGCTGGTGCTCTCGCTCTGGCTGTCACAAGACATAAAAGGTAAGGACAACACCATTGCCGACGCTTTGTCTAGACTTCCACAAGGTATGAATGAAACCAACAGTGACTTAGAAAATATAAATGACTACAGGATTCTCTTAATGCAAGACAAGCAGTATCACCAATATTATATTGATATGTGCAGAAACATGGCTAAATTACAAAAATCTGATCCTCACTGGTATAAGATAATAACATTACTGGTAGAAAAACACAATCATCCTTTGACTAGGTATTACAAGTTACACAATGATGTGTTATTTTATCGCCGACATCCAAATGCTACTAACTGGTGTGTATGCATTTCCAAAGAGTCTAAACTTAATCTGATTTGACACACAATTTATTTGGGGTCATTATGGGTCGAAAAAGTGTTTGGCAAAGCTCAGCACATACTGTTATTTTAGCAATATGAGAAGAAAAATTTACAGGGAACTGAAAACATGTGTCATATGTCAAAAATCAAAACCTCAGAATTTATCCACAAAAACAGATTTACATTCTATTTTACCGAGTAAACCCCTGGAAATTCTATGTACTGACATCAGTGGACCGCATCCAGCAAGCTCTGGAGGTGTCAAATATATCTTAGCTTTTTACGATATATTTTCTAAACATGTAAAACTTTATGCTTTAAAATCCGCCACTGCAAATGCTATAATACGAAGATTCTCAAGTGATTACCTGAGGCACGTGGGAAAACCTAAAGCAATTCTGTCAGATAATGCAGCATACTACTCTGGGTACAAATGGAGAAATTTCTTGAAGGACAATAACATTAAAAGTATATTTATTTCAAAGTTTAGTCCACAATGTAACGCGACTGAAAGACTTTTCCGAGAACTAAACCGATTCATGAGGACATATATTTCATCAAAACATGCTAATTGGGTGTCCTACCTAAGTCTTTTCGAAGACGTACACAATAACTTAAATATTTACAATACAAATTACACACCTAACGAGATCATGTTCAGTTGCAAACAGAACGATCAATGGATAGAACCATTACCTAAGTTGTCAGACAAGGAAATCACACCTGAACAGAAAATAAAAGAAGTATTGACTACACTGGCACATCACGCACAGATACGAAACAAACATCACACGAACATAATAAAAAGAAAACAAAAATTCAAGGTAGGAATGCTTGTACTACTTCGTACTCATCATAAATCTGTAGCACTCAAACGACGCAACGCTAAGTGGCGTCTGCTATATGAAGGACCTTATATAATTGTTAACATACCGCATCCTGGTGCGTATCTGTTACAACATCCTAGAACTAACAAAATTATTGGGCTATACGCACACCGAGATCTTAGAGCATTTCATGCAAAATAATGTCAAAGTCATACCCATGAAAACATTGCTAAGCAACTCGCAAAACTCTGTTTGCTACAACACAGATAATAAGTAGTATAGAAATTTTCACTTCAGCGGTTCCAGTGACGCAGTTGAAGACAGAAGAACTTTTCTTTCAACGCCGCGGCACCACCGAGAAGACTGAATATTAAAGTATAATTTATGATTACGTAGCAGTGAATGATATATTAATTCTTCACGGAACATTTGTGACTGCAGGTACCACTGACTTGGTATGACACCTGACGAACCGACAGACATCATCTGTGAAGCGATCTTTTACTTCGAGAAATAGATTAGACGCACATCTCTCAGCAAGAAAAGCATCTACCAGTAGCCAAGGCCACACAGACACTGTACACACACGCACAAAACGCGAGGAATCGAACAGTTTTCCGCCTCTTATTATTTTGAATATTTATTGAGTAGTGAAAACGCCTGGTCTTGCCTACTGATGTAATGAATGTTGTGTCTAACCTATCTTAATTTCAGATGAAATCACAAAAAACATCGATAAAATCCCAGCAAAACCGTTAAAGAGGACGTAAATATTTGCAATTCATGTAATCAAATGTGACACAATGTAATAATTTATAATTATGTAATGATGATGTAAACATGTTTATGTGTAACTGTATTATGTTTATGCTAAGAAAATATGTGACGTGTATATGTATGATTACTTATGTTTTTTTTAACTGATGTATAATGTAACTGTTACTATGTGAAAATTTGAACAATAACGAGTGCCAAAAAAAAAAAAAAATATGCGTAGTGAACCACTGTTCACGGACATTAACGTACATTACTAAGTCTGCAACTACGCAGAAACCTATGTGAAAGAAACTGTTAATGACATTCATGATGCATCGTACCTTTGTAAACGCCATGAACGATTTCTTCGATAAGTAACTACGAACATTTAGGTGAGCTATATTTAAAAAAAAAAAAAAACAAAAAAACAAAACTGAAAATGTGAAGTGCGTAATTGGTGCATCGTCTAGTGACATTGCTACAGTATCTAACTTCAAGATGTTAACTGGATTAAATGGTCACAACGTGCCTGTCCAGAAAACAACACGACGAGTGGAAGAATTTTGGTTGGAACTTCAGGGAATGGAATGTTCTCGAAATGTGACGGACACACTTACCTGGACTATCCAAGGATCGACGCCAGCTATGTGCCGTCCGAGGTTCTGCAACCAAGCTTCCACGGAATATCGAAAACGAACTGCATTTTGGACCAATTACTCGACGGGTCACGTCTGACCTGTAATAAACAATGCCTTTTGTCACAACGAACTGCATCACAACGACTATAATGGAAATAGGAAATGGACATGCTTATGTATCAATTACGTTGTTATACAGCGATGTTACTGTGATCAAAAAACTTTACCACGACGACACTAACCTGTGAAAAATTATTGTGCAGCAGATGAATATAAACTGTAATAACGACACGATGTGTATAGGTCAACGCACCTGAAACATAAAAACATTTTTCTTTGAAGCATTTCAATGCAATACTATGTAACTAAGAACATTCAACAATCTAAAGTTGTATTGTATTATAACAAATATTGTAATTTTAAAACTAAGTTACCTGTTATAGAATGTAGTCTTCATATGTAATCTTGGTGGAATATTTTCTTTGTGCAACGGCTAAGAAATGCGCGCGCACACGAACAATATGAACTGCAATACTGTGCCGCGTGATCTAAATTTACGATATAACGGAAGTGCCGGAGGCATACTGACGCTTCTGCGCATGCGCGCCCTCTATTTTGCCAGCATAAGAACTTTTACGGCGCACGCGCGTCATTCAAATTTTGTATATAATATACTGTATAATGTATGTCATGTAAATAGTTGTAGATAACTTAGATTTTCTTGTGCCTTTAGGTGAATTGCTCGCCTACAGGTGTGTCCTTTCGCCTCGCAATTCAGGGGGCAATATAAAGGCACATTTGCATGCCGTGCGTAAGTTTCCTCGGAAACGCGAAATCTTAATTAAATAATTAATCTCTGACAAATAAATAAAGCCTATGGCACAGAACTGCAGCGGTATGTCGCTGATAAAGCAAAAAACACAATTACGATACTCTTATGTTTCATTAAGAAGAGAGAGGTCTTGGATAAGTGGTGCGGGAAGCACGTATATTTCATTGACTGGCTCACCGCCATATTTGATGTTATATAAGAACACTGCGAGTTGCAATCTTACTAGGCACTCGATTCTGTAAAGAATTTATATTTATGAAAGTAAGTAGAATTATTTAACTGTAGGCTTATTGAATATATCTGATTTAACTAACTGTGTAAACTTTTTATGTTTAGTAGACAGTCACCTCTGTACGACGTATTGACATGGCTGGCAAAATTACTCTAATATTGAGAATTTAGATTTGAGTCCGCACCTACCGCAGCAGTCTTTGGAAACGATTTAAATACGAATTCCGATTATTTGAGTCTTATTTCACGGTCAACTACGAATGACATTGCATTTACGAAAAAGCCATTGTCAAGCGTCTGATACCAAATAATTAAACGTCCACGTTCCAGATAAGCAAATATTAATCACAACCAATCACTATCATACAGATAGAAAAATTAATAATTTATTTAATTTTATTTTATTTATTTTATACACTGCTGCTCGCGTGGACCGAGAACCAATGACTGTTAGCAGAATATGGAATCGGTGGGTTCAGGAGGGTAATACGGAACGCCGTGCTGGATCCCAACGGCCTCGTATCACTAGCAGTCGAGACGACAGGCATCTTCTCCGCAAGGCTGTAACGGATCGTGCAGCCACGTCTCGATCCCTGAGTCAACAGATGGGGACGTTTGCAAGACAACAACCACCTGCACGAACAGTTCGACGACGTTTGCAGCAGCATGGACTATCTGCTCGGAGACCATGGCTGCGGTTACCCTTGACGCTGCATCACAGACAGGAGCGCCTGTGATGGTGTACTCAACGACGAACCTGGGTGCACGAATGGCAAAATGTCGTTTTTTCGGATGAATCAAAGTTCTGATTACAGCATCATGATGATCGCATCCGTGTTTGGCGACATCGCGGTGAACGCACGTTGGAAGGGCGTATTCGTCGTCGCCATACTGGCGCATCACCCGGCGTGATGGTATGGGGTGCCATTGGTTACACGTCTCGGTCACCTCTTGTTCGCACTGGCGGCACTTCGAACAGTGGACGTTACATTTCAGATGAGTTACGAGCCGTGGCTCTATCCTTCATTCGATCCCTGCGAAACCTACATTTCAGCAGGATAATGCATGACCGTATGTTGCAGTCCCTGTACGGGCCTTTCTGGATACAGAAAATGTTCGACTGCTGTCCTGGCCAGCACATTCTCCAGATCTCTCACCAATTGAAAACGTCTGGTCAATGGCGGCCGAGCAACTGGCTCGTGACAATACACCAGTCACTACTCTTGATGAACTGTGGTGTTGTGTTGAAGCTGCATGGGCAGCTGTACCTGTACACGCCATCCAAGCTCTGTTTGACTCAATGCCCAGGCGTATCAAGGCCGTTATTGCGGCTAGAGGTGGTTGTTCTGGATACTTATTTCTCAGGATCTATGCACCCAAATTGCGTGAGAATGTAATCACATGTCAGTTCTAGTGGATTATATTTGTCCAATGAATACCCGTTTATCATCTGCATTTCTTCTTGGTGTAGCAATTTTAATGGCCAGTAGTGTATAATGATTGTATAGTCTCTAGTGGAATGTTACGCCACTCTTCAATCAGAACCTCTCCTAACACATGTAGAGCCGAAGGAGGCGGTAATCTGCTCCAATACTGCCCGAAAGGGTTCGATAATGTTGTAGTCCAGCGACTGTGCTGGCCAGGGAAGACACTGCAGTTCAGTTGCATGCTGCTCATACCACGATTGTACCGTCCTGGCTGTATGAATGGATACATTACCGTCCTGAAATAAGGCATCATTGTTGGGGAACAACATTTGAATCATGTGGTGCATCTTATCACCTAAAACTTTCATGCAGCTGATCCCGCGGAGGTTCAAATCCCCCCTGGGGCATGGGTGTGTTCAAATGGTTCAAAATGGCTCTGAGCACTATTGGACTCAACTGCTGAGGTCATTAGTCCCCTAGAACTTAGAACTACTTAAACCTAACTAACCTAAGGACATCACAAACATCCATGCCCGAGGCAGGATTCAAACCTGCGACCGTAGCGGTCTTGCGGTTCCAGACTGCAGCGCCTTTAACCGCACGGCCACTTCGGCCGGCGCATGGGTGTGTCTTTATCCTTAGGATAATTTTGGTTAAGTAGTGCGTAGGCTTAGGGAATGATGACCTTAGCAGTTAAGTCCCATAAGATTTCACACACTTTTTTTTTAACTTTCACATAATCGTTGGTTGTGACACGGCCTTTGAGAATAATGATGCGACCAACAGAATACCATGATATGACTGCCGATAACATCACGCTTCCACCTCCAAGCTTTACCGTTGTAATCCAGCAATCAGGATTGTAGGCTTCTTTTGGCGTTGTCCAGGCGTAAACCCTCTCCAATGTAGGAAATAAAGAAAACGTTCAATCGTCGGACCATATGACATGTTTCCACTGATCAGCCGTCCAGAATTTATGCTCCTGACACGAAGTTTTCAGCTTCTTTACGTTGACTGTCGTCACTAATGCTTTCGGTATAGTAGCTCGTCCATGAATATTCGCCTTATGGAGTTCTCGGCGGACAGTGTCAATAGATATGGGGTCTTGAAGACAGCTATTGAGCTCTACAGCCACTTTAACCGCCGTAGTTTTGTGATGTTTTGACACAATTCGTGTTAGCGTACGACGATCTCTGTCATTTTTTGACTTTTACGTTTACACGATGGTGTCTTTCCATGTTTTGTGTAGGCTGTCATAACCGTCGAAACAGTTGCTCTTAAAACATTCAATAAGTTGGCTGTCTTAGTTACCGATGCTCCACGTAATCGGGCCTCTACAATCTGCCCTTTTTGGAACTCTGTTAGGTCTTTCGCTGCACGTCGACGTCGGCCTCTGAAAAAGATAGGAAATGTGCACTACTCGTAGACAAACTGCACTGTTGCCTAATCCGTCCTGAACACGCACAGTCCAGCACGAGGCGTGCTTTAACTGCGTTGTTGGCCGTCAGACACAACCATTGAGTTACTACCAATGTTCACATTATTTTGCCCACCCCCTGTATTATAACATGGGTGTGTGTTCCTTGGTTATGGAGTGGTTCCCTTATAGCGCTTAAGAAACCGCTAAATGCGGAAGACCGTCAACACATTTACGGTATTGTATACTGCGTACATTAGAGGAACAGTTCGGAGACGATGGTTGTTTGTGTCAGTATTACAATGCACGTTGTCATGAAGCAGCATCTATGAGGCAGTGATTTGTGATTAACAACATTCCCAAAATGGACTAGCTTGCCCAGAGTCTCCATTTCAAACCCAATGGAACACTTCTACGATTAGTCAGAACATCGGTTTCGTCCCAAATTTCAGCTTCCTACATCAATACCTTCACTGAATTCCTCTCTTGAGGAAGAATGGGCAGCTATTCCTCCACGGACATTCAGCCCTCATTAAAACTGTCCCCAGCAGCGTTCGAGCTGTTATAAAGGCGAAGTATAGATACACCCCATATTAATCTCCACTAAAAGTTGTCCGGATACGTCTGAACGGACAGTGTGTCTTGAGGTATCTTAACTCAGCGCGCAAATTACCCAGAATATACTCATCTAATATTTGCAAATGAGAACACTTAGCGACATCCAACAAAATGTGCACATAATTTCAAACCTTTACGAACTTTTTCTTGCTCAAATCCTCCACAAAATAATGGAAGGAAGAAATCTAACTCTTACTACAGTTTCGATCCTCATGTAGTAAAACATTAGCATAAGTTATGGCGTTTTAATTTATTACTTTTTTACTACTAAGTCTATCCGTAACAGATAGTTTCGGCATGTACCACGGAACGTACGTCATAAAAATTGAGAATCGAGAAAACCTACCTTTTCTTAAAACGGAACACAAAAATACGCAGGGTATTTGGTCTTCAACCGTCTTCCATTCTTGGCGTCAAACATTTAATACACTAACTCATTTGTAAAGTAATCAGACGTTTGAAGCTATTTTATACACTGGAATTCAATTTTTTAAAGAATTGAGGAGAGGATGTTATCTACTGCTGGATTCCGTAGCAGATGTTCCATCAATCTGCTCGTTCCTCTGGTAAGTGCCGTCCATCGACTTTCATCCTCTGCTATTCTTTTTAGTGCATCTTCATTTCGTGCTTTATCTGTCCAATTAATTTTTAACTCTCTTCAACAGTATCACCTGCGGAACGAAAGATATCTACGCGGATATTTAGACCCAGAAGAACAGGAGATGGTGGATTTAGAAGACGAACGAACAGAAAACTGTATACCCAGATAGAGAGAATCTCGGACATCATCAGAAAAAGAGAGCGTGTTCTTCGGACACATCCTTAGTATGGACCGCAGGAGATTAACGCAGCAAATAATACAGTTTCTGGGGAACAAGGGAACCAAAGTGGTACAGAGGTACCAATGATACACAACAGGATGATTTTTAAACAAAAAATTCAGGCTTTTACAGGATTCCAGGACGGAACTAGACCCAGAACAAAATCGACATGGACAGAAAAGCGAATTAGGTTGCAAATTATGAGAACGAAAATATACTGGACAAGGAGAAACATCAGAAGAAACAAAGTTTTAACGTGGTCCTCATGTGGTCAAAACGAAAAGAAGAAGAAAGTGACGCATTTCAAAGGAAAGAAGGAAGATTAGATTTTAAAGTCCCGTCCGCGAAAAGATAATTAGAGACGGAGCAAAAGGTTGGATTGGGGAAGCAGGGGAAGGAAATCAGCTGCGCACTTTCAGAGGAACCATTCAGGCATTTTCCTCCAGTGACTTCAGAGAAACGACGGAAAACCTAAATCTGGATGGCTAGACGAGAATTTGAATCAACGTATTCCTGAAGATGAGTCCATTGTCTTATCACTGCACCATCTTCCAAATGCCTTCAGTTTCTTCACCTTTCGATTTCCTATGGTCCACGTTTCACTTCCACGCAACGCAGTGCTCCAGAAGAGCATTTCCAGGAACATCTCCCTCTGTTCCTTACCAGTAGAGCTTCTTTACTGAAGCTTCACTTGTGGCGAAATACTTCTGATATCTAAGACGGGAGTTCAGAAAGCAGGTTACTCATTATTACGGCAGGCCAAATAAATTTTATTGAATTCTGCACTACACTTCAAAGTGACGCAGATACATGACACCATTTCTGGACATCATTACCTCGTACAGTTCCTTGACGACAGAAATCCGCTCCTTGGTCGCGAAGCCATTCGAGAACAGGTGTGTGAATGTCCTTGCCGTTGCAAAATCAGCAATTGCTGCGAACCACTTCCTCAATTGCCTGGATATTGTCGTCTGTGGTCGATGTCGATGGCTTTCCCTCATGCTCAGCAACAGCCACGTCATATTGTTGGCACCGTTTCACTACGTCTAAAGTGACATTGAATTGGTCTTTACAGGAGAAAAGCCTGTAAGGGTAGGTTGCGCTGGGAAACTATTAATAAGAAAAAAATCGAGACGTTGTGCCGTTTCCGAGTTAATAAGCATTGAAGTTATCCAACCAGGTCATTTCGCGCGCAAATTCAAGCGGCCCGCCAAATACACTCACGTAAAAAAAAATAAAAATAAAAAGAACACCTTGAACGACTAGAGATATGGCGTTCATATTCACAGTACATGTACATTAGTACGTTCTGCAGAAGTCATCAGTACTTCAATCACCTCGGTTCAGCATGTGTCCTGTTGCCTAGTAAGCACAGGATGCGCCATGGGCCCTGATGACTTCTTCCATGCGTGATGGCGCCGACGCCTGTAAGGCGCGAATGGTGTCCTGTTGTATAACCATCTATGCTGCATTCACCTGGTTCTAAAATTCATCTGTGGTGGTTGGCATTGGGCCACAGCTCTGCACACATTTTCGATTAGCGACTAGTCTGGCGATCTGGCGGGCCAGGGCAAAGGGCTGACGTCCTGTGACACGAAGAAGAAATTGTGTTCGTGCAGCATGTGGTCGTGCATTGTCTTGCTGAAAAATGGCATCTAGCGTGTTGTGCAGGAAAGGTATGCGTGTGGGTCGCAGGATGCCATTCACTTAGGTCACACTGGTCACAGTGCCCTGAACACGCACCATCTGTGAATTGTGATTGTAGCCAATAGCACCACACACCATAAGGCTTTGAGTTGTCGCTGTACGACCATGTCTTGTGCGAAAGCAGTCACTGTGCTGCCGCTCTCCCTGCCTGCGGCGAACCAAAATGCGGCCATCATTTTCAAACAAACAGAACCTGGATTCGTCCGAAAACGCCATCTGATGCCACTGCAGTCCCTAATGACGGCGTCCCATACACCATTGTCGTCTAGGGTATTTCTGCAAATTTGTCAAAGGTAGGCGGTGAAGTGGACGACGCGCACGTAACCCATGCCGTAATAAATGGCGACGCACTGTCACCTCTGACAGTGTACAATGTAGTACACTGTCCCATTGTCGCTTCAGGGCCGAGAAGGACATAGATCTGACCTGCAGTGCCATTCGGATGAGGTGTCGATCTTCTCGGGGAGGGGTCTGGGTGGTGCGACATAACCTATCTCGTCGTGTTCTACGACCTTCCGTGAACCATTCTGCACACACCCGTTGCACTGCCGAAACACTTCGTCCCACACCAGCAGCAATTTCGTAGATGGATGCATCACATTCTCTCATGCCAGTAATGCATCCTCTTTCAAACTCACTGGTTTGACGGTATGGTTCGCGCATACGTCTGCGAGGCATCCTGCACGTCTGCTCAAGTCACACTGATCCATTACCTTCAGTTCATATCGCCAACGAGAGCGCGGGTACATTTTACCGGTAGGTGGTGTTGCGTCGTGATATCGATGTTGAGATAGAACCCGCGTGCCGACATGGTTCAAATGCTTATCACATCTGTAGAACATACTAACGTACATGTCCTGTGAATATGAAAAGTCCTAACTCTAGTCGTCAAGGAGTTCTGTTTTTTCTGACCACGAGTGTACAATTAATTCTCTTTGCGAAGATGGTAGCGCATGAGATTGCTCAGCCTTTGGCTCGGATTCGATCCTTCTTACTGCCCAATGTCCAATTTTTGTACCACTCTCACGTCCGTTTTTACGAAACCAGACGAACAACAAGTTTGGCGGGCCGCTTGAATTTGTGCGCGCAACGGCATGATTGGCTAACTTCAATGCTAATTAACTCGGAAACGGCGCAACGTATCGAATTTTTTTCATAACTATTATTTCTCAACACAATCTACCTTGAAACACCATTACAAGCTTTTCAGATCGTTTTTGACCGCTCTGTATACTGCCAGAATTTCACGGTGAATCTGTGTTCAATTTAGACGTTTTGTCCACCAGAATCGTACTGCCCCGCGTGCATCAGCTTTGGAGTACACACTCAGTTGCCGTGCCACTCCACTCCCACTCTGTGATGCGCCTGTTAACTGTGCCTCAGGAAATCCGGAACATCTACTCCCTTCTGACAGTACACCACTCTTTTTGCGCAATTGTCTTAGCGTGGAACAATACGTGTAACTTACTTTCTGAAGTCCCGTCGAAACTTGCCTCGAATATGCTCTGTAATCTTGCTTCCTAGGTATAATTCTGTCATTCCTTCCACTGCTGTGTCGCTGCCATTTCTGATGTAAGCAAGTTGTTATTTTCTTTGCTAATCCTCTCCACCTCCTTCATCTTGGTAGCGTTTATTGTCAAGCATATTCCGCGTTCAGTGTGTGGTCCCTAGCACCGATATTGTAGAAAACCAATGTCGTAATGGTCGCTAAGTGTCAGTATTTTCTCCCTGCTGCTGGCAGGTCCTGTTAAACTGGGCACTTTCCTGATAGTTTTCATGGTCTGTCCGTGGCCTAGTGATTAAATTTCATTAGTTTTCCAGGCCTAGTTATTCCAGACGTTTTCTTAATCACAAGTAAATCGACTAAAGAACTATCGGAAAATAAGAGCAAGGGGGAAGCTTACAGTATTCCTCCAATAAGAGTCGTGTTCAGACTAAAATAAACAGATTGAGCCGTGGCGAGCTGGCGCCAGTGTCATTTTGTTCATATATCATTGAGATCGATTGTGGTTGAGCTAAGCTACCTTTGCTTTTCGCGTGTCTTATCTTCCGGGTTGCGCTAGAGTCTGGAGCCGAGCGACCGCTCCGGTCGCAGGTTCGAATCCTGCCTCGGGCATGGATGTGTGTGATGTCCTTAGGTTAGTTCGGTTTAATTAGTTCTACGTTCTAGGCAACTGATGGCCTCAGAAGTTAAGTCGCATAGTGCTCAGAGCCATTTGAATTTGAATCTTCCGGGTTGGCGGGCGAAGGAATTGGGTTGTTAGCCTTCGACGGTTAACCCTCGACATCTCGTGACATTCGTTGGGAGACGAGTGTCAACGGCTGCCGAACGAGCGTGATGACCGCTATATGTTGTGGTGTGAAATATTGGTCGGGCGTTTTGGCGACATGGGCAGCTTGGAGATACAAGTTCTGTGGCTTCGCTGGGAACTAAATTTGAAGTGAATCGGTGTAGCTGTTGAACCCGCTCCTTCGTACTGTATGCGTGATATGAAGTAAGTGGCCGTAATTGTGTTTTGTTGACCGACTCACTCAGAGGCATTTAAATGTTGTTCTTATGGTGAGACTTTCATAGTCGAACTTGAAGTTGGTGCGGAAGAGTTCAGTTGGCCATGTTAAATGGTGGCCGCTATTTGAAAGTTTTCTCAGAAGTTTTACTAGTGATCTGTGTTTCTTGTAACCAAATGATTTTTCGAAGCCTGCACTCGATTAATACAGTTGTCATGTGTAAAATGCTTAAGCCCAAAGTTGCGAACTTGTCAGTGGTGTAACGTGTCCCTTTACACGCTTACCCATATATCGAGCCAAAGGCTCTGTCGAGTGTTTCTATGTTTCAGAGTTATTGGAACGTCCTTGTGATTCGCACAAAAACCTTTGATTATGCCAGCGCCTTGGCGGGGAGTGAAATGTCATCCGAGGTGGCAGTGTTTAAGAACCTGGCCACTACCGGGAGTTGTTCACAAACCGCTTTCCAAAGTTTAGTATTTATCTTCCTTCCGCCAAGGCGGGTTAATCTGGTATATATATCATGTTATGCAATTGGATCTTAGCTTGGCACTAGTGTTGAAGTGTCATTAAGTCACCCTTTATTGGTAACTGTTTTCATTATGTGTATTTTGAAAGGAAATCCTATATGGGAGTTTGAATTTCTGAAGTTTGTCAGTAATTCTGTTTTCTTAATAAGGGAAAATAAAGCGAGGGGTATTAGTGCCCGGCAGCGTGAAGTTTGTAATTGACCTTTTAACAAGTGCTTCTTTAACGGATTGAAATAGTAAGTTTATAGGGGTATTTCAGTGAAGAATGTTAAGTGTGGCCATGTAATAACTGGTTTTAAGGAGTTTGATGAAGTGGCTATGTGAAGTAATTGAAAATTTGCCATGCTTAAGATTCCTATAAATGCCTGGCACATTAAGTTTTTATAGCTTTCTCTTAAGGGACTGCTTATTTGAGTACTGAGTACGTTGGGTTTCTAACTGTATTTGCAAAGCTTTATCAATTGGCTCGTCCACAATTTGTGATTGTCAAATTTCTTAAAAGTCGTAATGTCAATAAACTGTCATAATTATAAATTGTGAATACCAACCATGATTCCATATCGCTTCCTCTTTTATGGTATCTAAGATATGGTGGGTAAGTGTGGTATGAAAAGGGATCCACGTACCACAAATTACAAACACAAGTAAGTTCAGTGTTTGACAAATGTAATCGGAATGCAATAGGTTGCGAAGGGTGCTAAGTGACAGCTACAACTGAAAAGAGAACAATAAAATAGTAATCATAATATTAATAAAATTACCTTTCAGTTTATTTCGACAGGACTATGTAATTAGCTGCTGGCTTCTTCTTTACCTTCATTAGCAACCGGGATACTAATACTCATAACATTTGATAATCTGTGAGACAAGACGCTGAGATTTTAAATTTTCGCCTCGGCTACCGGCCAGAGTGTCTTATACGTCACAGTCAAGCAACACTGAATATATCTTTGTTTCTATACGTTGTCAAGTACAGCTTTGGCCAGAAACACGAGAAGATTGAGGAGATATGCCGCTCTTAAATTGATCTAACACCAACGTTCAATGTGGAAACGTAATCAATTATTTTTTTATCTTACTTGGTAGCTAGTGAGGTTGAAAATGTGACTTTAAAAGAAAAGAAAACAAAACTGTATATCTAGGCCAGTGGTCATCAAACTGTAGCCCCTGGGCAGCATGCGTCCCGAATCAAGTATTCGTGAGGCCCGTGGTTCTCAACCGTATTTCATAATAATATACATCTAACAACTAAGAGCGCAATCCAAAAACGTCGCCTAACCTTGAGAGCTTCTTAAGAGTGTACTTTTCCTGTACAACAGCAAAGAAAAATACTTACAGAGATGGTATTATTTTAAGATGTGCTCAATTTTAACTGATGGTGAATTCGGGCGGGACCTCAACGACAGAGCAGCAATTAGCACGGCCATTGAAGGGTTAGAGGATATGAGAGAGGAACGTTTTATTGTTTGGTTTCCAGTACTGACAACTCACGGGTGTGTACCACTTGTACCGATCAGATGTTTTGCTGTAAATTTTAATACGGAAGTAAAATGGATTAGTGAATGCGCATTACAGAGATGGTCGTCTTCAAATTTGGTGCGTATTTGTGGTAAAGAATATGAAATTAAGTTGAGGCTGCTGCAATAAAAACGCAATGAGCAGAGGAAAAATACATTCAAAACATTTAGAATACATTTGTCATCGTCTCTCATACTGCATAACGCATTTAAATATAAGTAAAGTTACTATTATTAATCAATTAATCTTCCGCTCACCCAGACACACAACACTTCGTTACGCAATACGGCGACACAACTTTGGGGTTAATGAGGGTGGCAGCGATCTGAAACAGAGAACACTCGTCCGACTCTTCACGATCAGTACTTGGGAGTCAGGGACCGGCTTATCGTGCCTTTAGTGTAGCTAGACTATTGGGCTTTCATCAGGTGGCTAGGCCTAGAGCCTCACACGCGGTAAGCCCGGCTGCCTGGGGGCAGTTCTTTTTGTTGACGCAACTTCGGCGACTTGCCACTCCACGAGCGGAGAAACTTCCCGAACCGGCCGGGAATCGAACCCCGCGCTCCTCGCATGGGATTCAGCGCATTGTCCACTCATCTATGGAGGCGGACATAATATACTAATTTATGTAGGTTATCAATTAATAATAGGATCGGTACATATGCAGCCCCCGGTGCCATCTTACAATATCAGCAATTTCTTTTGAGTAAAACAGTTTGAAGACCACTGGTAGAGGCTGTGCTCTGCCACGAAGCTATACTGTCTTTATCTGATTGTATTTATTTTTCCTGACCGCTACCTAATGGACACTATTACTGAGTCCTGAAATTATGAATGCAAGTGAATGATAAAAAAATCCCAGAAGCTCATTTTGCTTTCATTGAAAAAAAGAAATTTAGGTTCACTTTTCCTTATATTTCTACACAACTTCCATTTCACATTTGAAAACCACAATTCAGTGGACAAACAACGACGAAACGCCTGATCTACGTCGGGATCGTTTATGTTTCACATTTAACTCTCTACATCGATCACAGACAACATTTAGGGCCACAGTTAACTCTCACTCATAAAATAGTAATTACAATCTCTTTTGGCAAACAATTACTACTGATCATTGCATTGAAAATGCTACACTCACCTGAGTGAGTGAAACTTTTACATTGTTTATCTCTATATCAACAATTGAGAAAGATTTTTTTATATGATTGTTAACTTTTTTCTACTTCTTTGGCGTATGCACACTAAACACATCATTCTCTGAACGTTGGCGTACTTTATTTTTTGTTAGCTTCACTGTTTATTTCGACCATTGACATGGACCTAATAACACTGCCTCTGTCGGCCTCAGCTTCCACTTAAAATTCTCATTTTAGCCCACACAAAAGTGTTTCTTTCAGAATCCCTCTGGCAGGCACTAATTAGGTTCAAATGGTTCTGAGCACTATGGGACTTAACATCTGAGGTCATCAGTCCCCTAGAACTTAGAACTACTTAAACCTAACTAACCTAAGGACATCACACACGTCCATGCCCGAGGCAGGATTCGAACCTGCGACCGTAGCAGTCGCGCGGTTCCCGACTATAGCGCCTAGAAGCGCTCGGCCACCTCGGCCGGCCGCGAACTAGGAAGTGCTCCTAAAAATAAATTAGCCGCATATAAGAATCTAGTCTCTTACACATGAGAATAGTGAATGAAAAATGAACTTACAACCAAGTTGATTTGAGAACGCGCGCGCGCGCCTCTTTGTGTGTGTTTGTTTATTTATGTTGGGGGAAGGAAGGGAGCGAGGTGTAGTTTCTTATCAGAGACGTTTGGGAAGACACAAGGAAACGTAAAGAAAGAAAAAGACTTGTCGGAATTACGATGCAGTGTGCCTTCGGACAGTATGTATGTCAGAAGGAACATTGCATCGTAATTCGGAATAACACAGGTATTGCAATATTGCGTTTATCCGCCGACGCTGGGCAAGCGACTTTCAAGTAAAATGTTTTCCCTGTACGGCAATATATGTAATGAATGTGCGAGTACAGGATGTAGACAAATGGTTGACCACATGTGGAAGTTTAGGTCTCGCCGTGAGTCATGCTCGGATAGCCAAATGGTAAGGCAACCGCTCGCGATAAGCGGGATATCCGAATTCGAATCCCAGTCAGGCACAAACTTTCAGTGCCGCCTTTCCATTATGTGGCTGATGGTAGTCCATATTCGCGGCTACAAATATATTTCATGTGAAAAAGACGTGAGTGAACGATATGGCCCCTCTCAATCTGGTGCCAAATAGCTCGAAAAACTACCAAGGACTTGCCAAATCTATGCCACGCGTAACAGCTAGTGAAGCAACAGGCCGTTGAGCAGGTGGTCATAACGTTTTGGTCCATCAGTAGTACAAAGGAAATTGGGGCACAATCGCACACATTAGTCCGCCTTCATAGCTGAGTAGCGTCGCTGATTGCCCTGTGGGGAAACCCGAGTTTGATCCCCGGCCGGGTCGGAGATTTTATCCACTCAGGAACTGCGTGTTGTGTTGTTCTCTTCATCATTTCGTCATCATCGATGCGCAAGTCGCCAAAGTGGTGTTTTATAAAAAGATTTGCGCTAGAAGGCCGATAACCCCAGAGGTGGTCTGTCAGAGGGGGTCTCCTGGCCAAAAATGCCATACGATCATTTCATGTTTACCATACACAAAAACTACTGACTGTCACCCCTCCTGGCGGAACTCATCACTGCAGACAGTGTCCTGGTATCCGGGCCCGGGCCAGTCAATAATTCTACGCCCTCGGGAGCGAAGCGTCCTCCAGCAGCATACGGCGCGGTGGCTGAACAGGTAGTCTGGGCTCCCGCCACTCGCTGGACACAGGTTAGACGCCTGCTCCAATTATCAGCTGTGAACACGCGGATGCCTGGTGTCGGTGTACACTTTCGTCACTTCGAAAGTGTATCTTACTAGTTTCCCTTTTTACGAGTCAGACAGCAGCCATAGAAATGTCCATGCCCCTTTCCCTTCGTCTAGGTATGCTGTTATTGAGTCAGCATCTCGGACATCGCCAAGTTAGCTTAAGACCACATACAGTCAAACTTCCACAGCAGTACAAGTTCGTATAATTACTAGCTACGCAGATGATGAAGAGTTTGGTAGGATTTATGATGAGATAAAATAAATTATTAAGATAGTTATGGGACACATAAATTTTATTGTGGTGGGGGAGTGGAACTGTGGAGAAATTAATGAAAGAGGAAGCTGCCAGGGACAATTTGGCACAAAGCCTAATTTAATAACTGCTAACATTTGGTTCAAGGACTACGAAAGGAGGCTGAATAAGGGGGAATGATCTAGAGACACCGGAAAGTTACAGAGATTTCAAAATCAGATATTGAATCACAAAACATTTACAGGGGAAAATGTGGAGTCTGACCATAATTTTTTGGTTATGAAAACTGAATAAACTGCAGAAAGATAGGAAAACGAGGAGACAGAAACTAGGTTAACTTAAATGAGCCCTAGGGTCTCTGTTACTGATAGAATGGGACTTTCAGGATTAGTAAATAATGCCCTTGAATATCTGAAACTAGCCTTCACAAATAGCTTCAAGTACATGAATATATCACTCACTTCACCAAAAGAAATAACTTCCATAATAAAATCTTTAAAAACAAAGCATTCTAGTGGGTACAATGAAATATCAACAAAGTTAATTAAGCCATGTTCTTGGGAGTTTAGTACAATTCTAAGTTACTTGTGTAACCAGTCAATTACAACTGGGACATTTCCTGACTGACTAAAATATGCAGATGTTAAGCCTCTATTCAAGAAAGGGGATAAAGAGATACCATCAAACTACAGACCGATTTCACTTTCGCCAGCATTCTCAAAAATTTTAGAAAAAGTAATGTACAGGCAGCTGCTCAACCATCTGACCACAAATAACATATTATCAAGAACACAGTTTGGATTTCTGAAGGGTTCTGATATCGAGAAGGCTATTTACACCTACAGTGAAAATGTACTTAATTCATTAAATAACAAATTACAAGCAGCAGGTATTTTCTGTGATTTGTCAAAGGCATTTGATTGTGTGAACCACAACATCCTTTTAAGTAAATTAGAATTCTATGGTGTCATGGGCAGTGCTGCAAAATGGTTCAAGTCATACCTCACTAACAGGAAACAAAGGGTGTCAGTGCAAGGGACGAGTGAATTAAGTCATCAGTCATCATCAGAATGGGAAGAAATTACATGTGGTGTCCTACAAGGATCCATCTTAGGGCCATTGCTTTTTCTTGTGTACATTAATGATCTCTCATCAGTTACACTGCCAGATGACATAAGTATTGCAATAAGTAGTACGTCAAGTGTAGTTCTAGAAAGATCTGCTAATAATATTTTCATGGATATTAATCAATGGTTTAAAGCCAACTCACTGACATTAAACTTCGAAAAGACTCACTATATGCAATTCAGAACCTGTAAGAGGTTTCCACCCAGCATATGCATAAAATACGAAGAAGAGCAGATAGAAGAGGTTGGCAGTCTTAAATTCCTGGGATTACAACTTGATAATAAATTCAGTTGGGAAGAGCACACCACAGAACCGCAGAAACGCCTTAACAAATCTGTATTTGCAATTCGGGTGTTAGCAGACATAGGCGACATAAAAATGAAAAAGCTTGCATACTTTGCCTACTTTCATTCCATAATGTCATATGGTATAATATTTTGGGGTAACTCTTCAAGTCAAACAAAAGTTTTCAGAGCCCAAAAGCGTGTAATACGTATTATTTGTGGAGTAAATTCACAGAGGTCCTGTAGAAACCTCTTCAAAGAACTGGGTATATTAACTACTGCCTCTCAGTATATTTACTCATTAATGAAATTTGTCTTAAATAATATATCTCTTTTTCCAACAAACAGCTCAGTTCATACATACAATACCAGGAACAAAAATGATCTGTACAAGGACTTAAAAGCACTTACTTTAGTTCAAAAAGGGGTCCACTACTCAGGAACACTCATCTTCAATAATTTGCCAGTAAACATAAAAAATTTAGTCACAAATAAAGATCAGTTTAAAAGGAGCCTGAAAGACTTACTAGTGGCCAACTCCTTCTACTCCATTGACGAATTTTTTAATAGAAACAAATGATGTATTGTATATATTCATACTATTAGTATTGTTATTTCAGCTTAAAAAAAATTGACATGTTCCGCATCCACCAGGATCTCCTCAGCACGGATCTATGGAACGAAAAACTAATCTAATCTAATCTAATCTAATCTAAGAGTTTTAAAGGAGGATTGGGCAACGCTTGATCGAAACGCGGGAAAGGAATGGAATAGGAAACAACTGGCTAGCTTTGAGAAATGAAACAGTGAAGGCAGCAGGGGACTGAATAGTCAAAAAGAAATTCTTGATATCACTGGATATATTGAATATAACTGACAAAAGAAGAAAGTATATAAAAGCAGCAAATGAAGCAGGTAAAAGAGATACGAACGTCTAAAAATGAGTTTGATGGAAACTGCAAAACGGCGCAGCAGGAATGGCTTGAGGAGCAAAGTAAAGCTGTAGAGGCTTTCACGAGTATAGGAAAAAATATATGCCACGTATATAAAAATTAAACAGACATTTGAAGAAAGAGAAGTAGCTGTGTGGAAGATACGATACTGCGAGAAAAATTTGATAGAGCTCTGAACGACCTATGTCGCAATAAAACACCTCGAATACACCACACTCTCTCATAATTACTGAGATCCTTGGGAGAACACACCATGACAATACTGTTTCTTGAGATACATGAGACAGGCGAAATTCACTCAGTCTTCAAGAAAAAACAGTTATTCTAATTTTATAGAAAACAGGTGCTAACAGTTGTGAATATTATCGAACGATCCTTTTCCTTTTAAGTCACGTTTGCAAATTACTCAAATTACTAACACGAATTATTTACAGAAGAATGGAAAAATTGGTAGAAACCGATCTCGAGGAAGATCAGTTTGGGTCCTGTAGAAACATACGGAAACGTGAGGCAATACTGTTCCTACAATTTATATTAGTAGATTCCCATGAAAAGCAAACTTACGTTTGCAGAATTTATATATTTAGAAAGATCTTTTGAGTACGTTGACTGGAATACACTCATTAAAATTCTTAAAAACGTAGGGATAAAATACAGAGAGAAACGGTTATTTACAAGTTGAACAGAAAACAGACTGCAGTTACAAGAGTCGAAGGACATGAAAGGGAAGCGCTGGTTCAGAAGGGAGTAAGATAGGGATGCAGTCTCTCCACGATGCTAATCAATCTGTACATTGAGCGAGGAATAAATGGAACCGAGGAAACATTTGGAAGGGGTATTCAAGTTCTGAGGGGAGAAATAAAAACATTGAGATTTGTCGATGGCGTTGTAATTCTGTCGGAGACCGCAAAGGACTCGGAAGAGTAGTTGAAGGGAATTGATCGTTTCTTTGAAAAGAGATTATGAGCCGAATATCAATGAAAGTAAAACAAGAGTAATCGAGTGTAGTCGAATTAAATCTGTCAATGCGGAGGGAATTAAATTTGTAAACTATATACTAAAAGAATTGTTAAGTTCTGCTGTTTTGTAGAATAACTGATGGCAGACGAATTAGAGAGAATGTAAAATGAAAACTGGCAATGGTACCAAAAGCATCTCTGAATAAGAGAAATTAGTTCATATCGAATATAAATTTGTGTGTTAGGTACTCTTTTCAGAAGGTATTTATCTGTAGTCTAACATTTTAGGAAATTAGTGGTAAGTTCCTATGAGACCAAACTGCTGAGGTCATCGGTCCCTGGTCACACTACTTAATCTAACTTACGCTAAGGACAACACACACACACTCATGCCCCAGGGAGGACTCGAACCTCAGACGGGGGGAGCCGCTTATCCAGCACGGCAGTCCAACCATGTATGGACGTGAAACTAGGATGATAAACAGTTCAGACATGAAGATATTAGAAGCTTTTGAAATATGGTGCCACAGAAGAACATTAAAGATTACGTGGGTACATCAAATGCCGTAACTAATGAAGCGGCCCTGAAGAGAATTAGGGAGGAAAGGTATTTATGGTACAACTTGACTAAAAGAGGGGATCATTTGATGGGACACATCCTGAGGAACCAAGGAATAGTCAGTTTGGAAACCGAGGTAAGGAAAGAGGATAAAAACTGCAGAGGAAGCCCAGGAGTGACCACAATAAGCAAGTTCAAATAACTGTAGGCTGCATTAGTTATGTAGAGACGAAGAGGCTTGCACAGAATAGATTAGCGTAGAGAAACTGCGCGAAACTGTGTCAATAATGTGAATCTGGACGAACCCCTTGTAATGTCTGAAGCAGCCGAGATGACAGAAGGTATTAATTCAAGTGATATTTTGCAGCATTATACATCTTTGCTAATTAATTTTTCTCAATCTTTACATTAATTACTCCCAATGTTATTCAGCTGAAGAACAGCAACAACTCCCAGTTCAGCCTGGACCTACCACAGCCCCTGACTTTTCCTGGATCTTCCGTTGCTCAAGACCCTTCACCTGGACTGCTAGTGCACAAGAAACATTGCCTGGGCCACCAACAGCCAAACGGAGACGAGGAAACAACTGTGCACAAGACATCAGTACAGGTATTGAATCATACATCGATAGCTCATTATACAACTTACAGTGTGACAATTATTGAACTATATGAAATAAAATCGTCATAACTTCTGAACGGTTTGCGTTATGAACTTCAAACTGCATGGTTGGCCGCGGGGCATGATGGGAATTAGTATGCGCATGCGCACCCGCCTTGTTGGTGGAAGTGTCACGGTACAGCGTATAGCGCTTGTGAAGGCCTACTATTCTAGTAATAACAGCCCATCTGTGGATCAAAGGAAGTTTTTGACCGAGTTCAAGCTGAAGACAACTGGTCCAAAGCGTGTTAACAACCAAGAATTTTATTCGCAAGTTTGGGAGAACTGGTAATAATCGTGACGACAGTGTTGGTAATGTCGGCAAAACTGGCGCATTTGGGGGATTGAGAATCCGCATTTCGTGATCGAGAAGTGTCTTTATCGTCAATAGGTGACTGTGTAGTGTGCAATGTCCACTCACGGAATAATCAGTGCAGCATTCCTTGATGGCAAGGTGGCTACAGAACGGTATGTAAAGGTTTCAGAAGATGATTTCATCCCCATTATCCAAAGTGAACCTAATTTCGAAAAGACGGAGCTCGACGTTTTCGAAGCAGGAGAGTGTTTGATTTCCTGGAGGAACACTTTGGAGACCGCATTAGCCATGGGCCACTGGCATGGGCCTCGATTAGTCGCCATATTCTCCGGATCTGAACAAATACACATTCGGCTCCTTTTTATGGGGCTGTAATAAAGACAATGTGTGCAGCAATAATCCCAAGACCATTCTGAGCTGCAAACAGCCATTCAGGAGGTCATCGACAGCATCGATGTTCCAACACTTCAGCGGGTCATGCAGAATTTCGCTATTCATCTGCGCCACATCATCGCCATTGATGCCAGGCATATCGAACATTTCATAACCTAAATCCGAATATCTGTAGTGACGTTTACATGTTGGATAACGTGTGTTCACGCTTCAGTTTGTAACTAATATACGTTTTTTTCACATACCGGTAGTTCAATAACTGTCATCCTACATCTGTCTTTCGTATTCATATTCTGTCACTAAATGCCCTCTTTCTTTTCCAGATGGCCCAATCCTGAGCTCGAAATGACACAAGACAAATGATTTCATGACATGACACATGATTTCATGATGGATGTACTTGACTATACATATAGATTTCATATTCATCTTTCTATTCTGTGTCATCTACACAATATGTTTAAATATAATTTGTTAATTTTTTCATCAAACATTTTTTCTCATAAATTCATTTAAAACTCCCTCTATTATGCGTGTGACTGAATTCGTGATTTCCTGTCAGAAAGGTCACAGTTCGTAGTAATAGACGGAAAGTCATCGAGCAAAACAGAAGTAATATCCGGCGTTCCCCAAGGAAGTGTTATAGGTGCTCTACTGTTCCTGATCTATATTAACAACATAGGAGACAATCTGAGTAGCCGTCTTAGATTGTTTGCAGATGATGCTGTCATTTACCGACTTGTAAAGTCATCAGATGATCAAAACGACTTGCAAAATGGTTTAGATAAGATATCTGTATGGTGCGAAAAGTGGCAATTGACCCCGAATAGGGAAAAGTGTGAAGTTATTCTCATGAGTACTAAAAGAAATCAGCTAAATTTCGATTACGCGATAAGTCACACTAATCTGAAGGCTGTAAATTCAGCTATATATTCAGGGATTACAATTACAAATAACCTAAATTGGAATTATCACATAGATAATATTGTGGGTAGAGCAAACCAAAGACTTCGATTCATTGGCAGAACACTTAGAAGGTGCAACAGCTCTACTAAAGAGATTGCTTACACCCTTGTCCGCCCTGTTCTGGAGTATTGCTGTGTTGTGTGGGATCCGCATCAGATGACTTCAGAAAAGTACAAAGAAGGGCAGATCGTTTTGTATTATCGCGAAATAGGGGAAATAGTGTCACGGACATGATACGTGAATTGGAGTGTTAATCATTAAAACAAAGGCGTTTTTCGTTGCGACGGGATCTTCACATGAAATTTCAATCACCACTTTTCTCCTCCGATTGCGAAAACATTCTGTTGGCACCCACCTACATAGGGAGAAATGATCATCACGATAAAATAAGAGAAATCTGTGCTGGCACAAAAAAAATTTAAGTGCTCGTTTTTCCCGCATGCCGTTCGAGAGTGGAACGGTAGAGAGACAGCTTGATGGTGGTTCATTTAACCCTCTGCCAGGCATTTTATTGTGAATAGCAGAGTAATCACGTAGACGTAGATGCAGATGAACGACTCAGACTGTACTCACCGTACACAGCCTTCATCCGTCGATACATTTCACGGCCTCCAACTCCCTTCTCCACCAAAAATCGTATCACTCCTCGTTGTTCCTGCTTACTCGCCAGCATGTTCGGTAGTGGACGATAACTTTTGTCACCACCTTCTCTTCGGCGTGAAACCACACTGGCGAACCGCAACAGCAAACGGTGCGCACGCGTCAGTCTCTCTACCAGTAGATGGCGCCACCACACCCGCAGTTACGTGGTGCCACCTTACGTGGAGGGCAAAGGTAGACGCACCGAGCAGATTTCATTTGAAAGAACGTTATAAATAAACTCTACGATTTTATGCCTTCATTACGTTATGTCTCGACATTAATCACCACATGAATCGCTTTCTACTCGTATGATAACTACACTGTGCAAGCCGGCCGCGGTGGCCGAGCGGTTCTAGGCGCTTCAGTCCGGAACCGCGCGACTGCTACGGTCGCAGGTTCGAATCCTGCCTCGGGCATGGATGTGTGTGGTGTTCTTAGGTTAGTTAGGTTTAAGTAGTTCTAAGTTCTAGGGGACTGATGACCACAGATGTTAAGTCCCATAGTGCTCAGAGCCATTTACACTGTGTAGTCACGTGGATGTGATCATTTTTCAGAACCCTGAATAACCATCTTTCCATCTTTTCCAGCGCGGACTGCTGCGAGACGGGCAGGAAGAGAGTCGATGAGGCTCTGGAAGGTACCAACAGGAATGAGGAGCCATTTAGACTCCCGTGCCGCGGCCAGCTGCGCTAGATATCTCGGCTCGAGATCCAGCGCGCGAACAGTCCAATCGAGGTGGTCCCACAGATTCTACATGGATTTAAATCCGGGGAGTTTGGTGGCCAGGGAAGCGCGGTAAATTCATTCTGGTGCTCTTCGAACCACGCACGTCCGCTGCGAGCTGTGTGACAGGTTTCATTGGTCTGCTGGTAAATGCCACAGTGCCGAGGGGAAAAAAAGTGCATGTAGGGGTGGACAAGGGCCCCAAAGTTAGATGCATAGTTGTGTTGATCCATCTGCGGTCTAGCATGAGAAGATCACTCAGGGAATGCCACGAAAACATTCCCCGGACCATAACGTTGGCTTCTCTGGCCTGGACCCTTCCGACGATTGTTGCAAGGTTTCGGTCCGATGGAGCATAAAAAGTGATTCATTTGAAAAGGCCATCTGTCGCTATTCAGTGAATGTCCAGTTGCTGAATTCGCATGTAGATTCCAGCCTTCGTCGCCGATAAACAGCAGTCAGCAAAGGCACCTGCTGTGGAGTCCCACACATAGCAACATTCGCTGAATTGTCGTTCAGGAGACACTGTTGGCAGCTCTTTAATGTATCTGGGCAGTCAGTTGCTCAAAAGCTGCGTGACTATTCGCCCGTAGGCAACTCTGCAGCCGTCATCCACCCCTGTCATCTATGGTTCGTCGTGCACCACAGTTTCCTCGGCGCCGGTTATTAATAGGGCCATGTTGCCATGCATGTTGTACTTTGACAACAGCGGCACACGAACAATTCAAAAACTTAGCCGTTTAAGAAATGCTTCCATCCTTGTCCCGAAAGCCAATGATCATGTCCTTTTAGATCTGAGATAACTCGCTCTGTTTTAGCATTACGATAAGGACTGCACTCTTCACGGCTTCTCCCCCCACCCCCCCGCCCCAATCCCCTCCCCCCTTCCACACCCTTTATATGCCCTCCACTGCTAGTGCTGCCATCTGCAGTTTATGACTGGCTATAGCACACTGTCGTGTAAGATAGGCGGTGGTCACATGTATAGAGTTTTGTGGTACTTACATATCATCCTCTGAAAAACTTCGATTTTCATCCCTCGCAGCCACCATTCAGCATAATTTCCCTTACTACTACAAGGATAATCCCAAAATAAGGTCTCCTATTCTTTTATAAGTACATAGACCTGTTTATTTCTACAATGATTTACATCAGTTTACAGCTTGAATATTTAGCTATTTTTCGACGTAATCACCATTTCTGTCGATGCATTTTTGTAGACGCTGTGGCAGTTTTTGTATGCCCATGCCATTCCAGCTCGCCGCCATGCTGTTCACAAAGTTATGAAACTCTTCTTTCACCACGTCGTCGGAGCTGAATCTATGGGACCACAATTAACGCTGACAGGTACTGTGAGACTCTGAAAAAACTCAAATGGGCAATTCAGAACCAGAGAAGAGGAATGTTGAGCAAGGGCGCACACATTCTCCATGGCAACACTCGCCCACACATCGCTCGAAAAAAATGGCTCTGAGCACTATGGGACTTAACATCTGAGGTCATCAGTCCCCTAGAACTTAGAACTACTTAAACCTAACTAACCTAAGGACATCACACACACCCATGCCCGAGGCAGGATTCGAACGTGCGACCGTAGCGGTCGCGCGGTTCCAGACTGAACCGCCTAGAACCGCTCGGCCACATCGGCCGGCTACACATCGCTCGGCAAACCGTTGCTCTCCCGCAACAGTTTCAGTGTAACATAATCACCCACCCACCCTACAGTCCCGACTTGGCACCCAGTGACTAGGTTAAAAGAACATTTGGCCGGAAAGCTATTCAGCTCCGACGACGAGGTGAAAGAAGAGGTTCCTAACTTTCTTAACAGCATGGCGGAGAGCTGGTATGACATTGGCACACAAAAACTGCCATAGCGTCTACAGAAATGCATCGACAGAAATGGTGATTATGTCAAAAAATAGCTAATAGCTGTAAACTGATGTAAACAATTGTAGAAATAAACAGGTCTATGTACTTATAAAAAAATAGGAGACCTTACTTTTGGGATTACCCTCGTAAATAAACACATCTGTGAAAACGGAGGAAATAGTTGTAATATTTAGGTTTCAATCTTAGCCCAAAATGTAAATAACAGTTAAGTAAGCCATTATCATGTGACTATTCCGGTCTGATGTTGGTGAAAGGTGTAGTTCACTTATCTTTGCTATGATCACTCCGTAAATGTTTCCTACTTTATGAGAAGAAGAAGCGTAACAGTTTTTTAATGTGAGGAATGACGAAGTTATCCAGTACATTGCCTGCTGATTTCGCTTCTTACTGCCACGTACTTCACAGGTCATAGCAATATGCAGCATTAACAGATTTGTTTAATATCGTGATTTTTTTTCTCGAGTAGATCATAAGCTGAAATTGCAGCCAAGGCTGCAGACTCTGGAGCTGCAATTATTCTGTGAACTAGCCTAAAGAAACTAAAATACGACAACAATTCCATCATAGGCTTTATAATGGAGTTGCTTTGGACAGATACAGAAGTAAATTCGTGTACTGGGAGCCTTGCTGTTCATG
Source organism: Schistocerca serialis cubense (assembly GCF_023864345.2). Classification (NCBI taxonomy): domain Eukaryota; kingdom Metazoa; phylum Arthropoda; class Insecta; order Orthoptera; family Acrididae; genus Schistocerca; species Schistocerca serialis. The sequence continues at coordinate 246,386,958 of NC_064639.1, read as the reverse complement.
TTGTAAGTTAATCACCTTGCAGATAATGTTGACAGTAGCCTCACACTTTTCACAGATGATGCAGGTATCTATCTGCGAGAAGCTGCATAAATACTCAGTCATATCTTGATAAGATTTCAAATTGGTGCGAAGATTGGTAACTCACTTTACATTTTCAGAAGTATAAAATTTTGCGCTTCACAGAACCAAAAAGCTTGGTATCCTGTGACTACAGCATCAATGAGTCAGTTGGATTCTGTCAACGCATACTAAAACGTGTCCAGGAGTGCTCTGACTGACTTGTTTCATGTGATACAAATTTTCGCCACTCTGATAAAAAGAATAGATATTCAAGAAAAATAGAAATAATTGCTTAAGATATGTATCTACTACTGCCTGTACACCATCTTCGGATTGTAATTTAGACACACCTACTGTAGAAGAAAAGCATGAGCAGATTTTTCATCGTTGTGGTAGTAAATGAACTTCCGGTTAGTAACTGAATCTGCATGTGCAGTGCGGCTTTGGTGCGGGGGGAGAACCCTGGATCGAATGAGAAAACGCGACTCAGCGCAATGTGTAACTTGGTCGTTGGTTGCTTCGGGCGGTCCTATTGTGTCTCTTCACAAAACGCGGTCCATTTAGTATGCATTTACAAAGTTTGTGGGGGAAGAACCTTGAAAGGAAAGACACCAGCTACGCTCCAGGTGGCTAAGTGCGAGGCGCCACGGCATTGCGTTCCAACCTGAGACACACCTTTCTCTTGTGTCTGCTGGAAAAACTTGTCGGAAACAAATCTGAGATTTGTTTGCGCATAAGCTCATTGCGACATAGAGACACCAAGGTGAGCCAGTCCTCGCTAGTTTCTCCCTTCTTTGTAGAGAAACAAGCTCTTTCACACTCTGAAAGACGCAACCTGTGTCCTGACGAAGCCCATTTTTCATGTCAAGGAGGCGGCTTCTCCATTGACTCTATAAATGCGGCCACCACAACTTGGGACGGGACTCTCTTGTTTCCCGAAGTGACTGGACGATGAAATATCAAAGTTTCTAAATAAGTGCTAGTCGCGGCAGCTGGAACCATCCTGGCCATTAAAAAAAAAAGGAAGTCTACGGTCAATAACACGTAAGTGCACGGATCGTACAATGTTCGTTGCAGCTGGCTTTAACCTACCGAGTATAGACTAGGGATACAGACAGTCAGTCTTGCGAAGTACTTTTGAACACGTTTTCCGAAAACTGTATTGAACAGCTAGGTTGGCAACACACATCCAATGGAAATATTTTAGACCTTGTAGCTACAAACAGGCCAGACCTTATCGATGGGGTGAGTATAGATATGGGGACCAGTGATCATGATCTCATCATAGCGACTACGGTTACTGAAAGGTAACTTGTTTGGACTATTTAATTGATTATTGAGAATGTTCAAAAAGTTTAGTGTACTAACAACATTTATCTTTCCAAACAAGACGTAAATTATTCTAAATAAGTTATAAATTGAATTGCCTAAACAACTAACGGATGATTAAAACACTCCATTAGGTGGCGCCTGGTTGGCAAAGACAGTTCAACTGGGTGACCAGTGAGTCAAGTACTCTGGCCCTAAAAATGTGGCTAACGGAAGATGAATAGATCTGACGCTGAGCAGACTTTGATTGATCAAATCTACTGAAGTTTCTGTACATAGGTGCAGCTGAGAGCAAGTGGCGATTGAGAGCTGTACGCCCAGACAATGCCCGAGCGGCAGTACGTTACCCTGTTTACTTTGTGCGGTGACGTGGCCTGCAGCTGGAGAGACGTGTGCGGCGGAGGAGCTGAGGCGTGGAGGCGGCATCTGTGAATCGATCGCGGCCACGAAATAAATGCAAAACTCTCATAGTCTAGCGATCAGGCAGACGGATCACAATTTACTCTCTACCAGAGCTCACGGTAGATTTCAGTGCGTGACACACATGTTCGCTGGTCATACCAAGGACCAATTTGGCTCACTTATACAACAGAGTGCTCAAGGATACCAAACGTTAAGACCAGTAAACAAAACCGAATAAGTGTGCCCTCGGCAAAGGAGTAGTCCGAGACGTTCGAAGTCACACTGTCAGTACAGTAAGAACTTCACCACAGGCTCCCCAGTCTAAACTACTCGCAAGTGAAGTCAGTCTCAGGACAGGTCCCAAGTACCGACCACCCACGCCAGAGCTTCGACCAGAAGTGCTTACCAGACCAAAGTCCTGCACCCAAATGCTTCCCACATACCCAGAAAAAAATTCCGTTTTCCCTCAAAGTGCACGAACAACACCGCCTTCACACCATCTTTAGCCAATCACAGGGCTCTAGAGGCACTAAATCTCCCACTGACAGCGCAAACTCATGTCGAACCAGGGCAAGAGTTAAGAAATCTGCATCTCTGAAAAAAAAAAAGAAACGGCCAACTACTGCCTTTTTTAAGTTTTCACAGAGGGCGAAAGATGATTTTCTCTGAAGTTGTGTCTCTTCCCACGGCAACAAGCAAACAGAGTTGTTAGTCCTAGCTATGAAGTGTAATAAAGATTCCATCTCTAAACGTTTCTCAGATGCCGGAGTTTTCTTATACAACAGGGGTGGCCATGGGAAGTGGCTCACTGGCCTTTTTGCAATATTGACAAACACGAAAATGTGTGAATTTTTATTACATATGGCTCTGCACACAATGCCTGGTTTATGACTCCACTGTGTAGATGCATTCTTTTAGACTGTCGCCCCTGCTCAGGCTTCTGCTGGCACTGTAGCAGGTATTGTGGCATTGTTCTGCTGGAGCCCTGCCCCAATGAGAGGCTGCCCTGTCTGCCCCGTATGGCTGTGGACCTGTCCTGCATGATTTACTAAGGGATGGGCTCGCCGCCAATAGCTTTCAACTCACAACAAGCCGTTTCTATGAATCATAAATTAATACCTAAGATCATAAAAATACCTCGTGCTTTTAGCGCCCTACCAGGCTCCATCAACTGCTCAGGCAGTTAACTTTCTGGAGTCTCGCTCAAGGTGCGTCTTGCTGTAACAAAATCTTTACTAATTTTCCATATGTGAAAAATAGGTGAGAGACTAACTTGTCCTCTCTCACTGCTCTCTACCTGCCATTGATTTCTGCATGGATAGTGTCTTACTTCAATATTGTTTAGTGTGACACAAACCAGATGAAATCGCTGAAAATAGTAGGAGTATCTCATCCTGATAACCAATATATAAGAGAAAAATGTAACTTTGCCAATCAGGATTGCCAATGGCTAAAACACATCTTAGCTTGACCTCATTCACTCCAGGGGTCATTCACTCGCATGAAGCTGCAAGCCAGCAAGAGTACATGTAAACATGGCTGTGAGTAGTATGAATTACATTAGATCCAGGGGTCATTGCTACATCACAGACTTCCGTTAAACATTTGATATGCAGTTAAACGGCCTTACTGCAAAGAAATGTACCCATTCATACCATATCCTGAGGTCAGAAATGTCTAATGCCCCTATCATCTACAATGTCCTGGAATATGAACTGTTCTCTGGTCATTGTTTTAACTCTGCTCTATCACTCATTTGGTCTCAATCATCAAACACATGCATTCTCAAATTCTCAATGAACAAGGAAATAACATGTGTAATCTGTTTGTCTTATTACCTAAGTTGTGTAAATTTGTGTATTATTTTCTACAACATGAAAACAAATACAGGCACATAATCATTGTTGAGAGCATTAATAAATGTGCAGAAAAAAACATAGATCTCACATTCAAAACAGTTCAATTGATACATACAAAGAAAACACCAAAAGATATTACATAATGGGCCAGCCGGGATGGCTGAGCGGTTCTAGGCGCTGCAGTCTGGAACCGCGCGACCGCTACGATCACAGGTTCTAATCCTGCCTCGGGTATGGGTGTGTGTAATGTCCTTAGGTTAGTTAGGTTTAAGCAGTTCTAAGTTCTAGGGGACTGATGACCTCAGATGTTAAGTCCCATAGTGCTCAAAGCCATTTTTATTACATAATGATATTACAGAAAGATATCCTATCGCTCCCTACACAAGGGTCCCTGGGGAGACAAACTTTACAATTGAAAATGTTACACGAATTGAGAACATGGCACTTATGCACACACACAAACGGTGACTGGTAGGACTGAAGAACAGCAATTTGTGCCAGAGTGGAATGGCCTCTCACTCAGCAAATGACGTGGCAGAAGTGTCGGCAGACGGCACTGGTGTTCCCTCTTGTCTCTGGCAGCATATGGCGACTGGGCAGCGACCGGCACCTTTGGCAGCTACGGGCCTCATCCTGCTCAGGTCGGAGTCAGCCATCAGGGACTGGCATGACAGAATTGCATTTAACGTGCAACCTGTCCCCTGGCGTAGAAATCTGTTCAACATTAATGGGACGTGGGACAGCCCTACTCTTTCTGCTCGCCTCTGCGTTGGAACGCACGCATGCCAGCGCGGGACATAGGTTTAGCTCGCCTTTTGTCAATGGGACACATCACTCTCGGCACCCTACTGAGTTGGTTAGACGCGGCGCGCGCATCGACTGTGGTGCCACGTGACTCGCTTGTCGCTCAATTAGCGGCATGGCGGGTCGTTGGCCACTAGGGGGTTGCTACCGGTGTGTGGTGGCGTCCTGCTGTCTGTGCTGGCTTGAGACATGCTGCCTCCACTGGTAGACGATCGGGCTGCGTGACGTAGGCACAGCAGCTGACAGCTGCCGGTTCTGTCGCTGTTGGCAGTCCCCCTCACCTGGCTTGCTACAGCTGACTCATTACAGCTGCCTGCTCCACTCAACCCTCGCTGGCTGGCGTGGACCATGACGTCCTGTCTGCCGTGTTGCTTCCGGAGTCCAATGGCGGATCTGCACAATCCTAAAGTATGGTCAAGAACCATATTCTCTCACAAGTGTCATTACACCGATATAATCAATTTAGAGAAAAAAATAATGAAGAGTAAAAATCTTTTATTTAATTTTTTTTTACATTGTAATATTACTAAGGGCGCAATATCCAGAATTTAAAGACTGCAGGGCCCTGTTAATGTTGTTAGCCGTTAAATTATGTGGTGTGAAGTGTCTTCGTTTGCGTGAGCACATGCTTCTGTTAGTTTTTGCGGCTGGTCCCGGCCGAGGTTCGAGTCTTCCCTCGGGCATGGGTGTGTGTGTTTGTCCTTAGGATAATTTAGGTTAAGTAGTGTGTAAGCTTAGGGACTGATGACCTAAGCAGTTAAGTCCCATAAGATTTCACACACATTTGATCATTTTTTGTTAGTTTTTGATTAGTTCTACTCCTGTCATACAACCCAATTTTAGGCTGGCGCTATCTCTATACCTCCACAAAACGTGCAGAATTATTCTAATACTAAATACTAACTTACTGTACTACCCTACGTCTTTGCTAATACTATCAAAGCAAAATTTTATGCATTTTATTCCTTGTATACTCCTCTTTTATTTTTCGATGTCCGGCGGTGTTGTCTGCTGACGCTGAAGTGGTCAGGAAGTGCGTCTACTCACTCATTGTGGTGGTTTGCCTAAAATCCTTGTGGTGGCATTTATGATTGTGTACACATAATTTTACATAGTACAAGGATGCCTCCTGTCGCCTCTGTCAGGATCGCTGCTGCTGAAATGAAACACAACCATACTGATTTTATGTATGTATATTTTCGAATATTAGTCTCATCCATGGTCCATCATTTCGTTTCTGCTTCCTGTTTCCGGGTCTGGGGTTCGCCACTCTTCCGTGAGTTGCACTTGTCTGTGCTAATTCCCCATACACAGTATTTCGCCGACGGCGCTCACATGGCGCTGGCGAAATTCCGCCAAGGGACAGGCTAAACCGCACGACAGGCGATGGCTCATACATAACACACCGAGTCTTAGCGTCGACACGCGCCCAAAATATTGACCGCTAACCCCATACGAAACACATCCGAAAATCGAGACGCACATGCTTAATGGCACGATTTACTGTCTTGACACCACGAAAAAACATAAAGTGACGTACAACCGTTTGGGCAGTGTGCAAGAAACCACGGAAAATAAACAGAAACAATTCCATTGGCCATGGTGATACTTGCCAAGGCTCTTCTACGAGAATGCTGCGACAGAGTACTACGCCCAGTTGCGGTCAAATTACTACAGATCTCCCTGCTCCCTGGGAGCGGAAATAGAACAACAATTGTGCGGCCAAAAGAAATAATAGCGGTACTTAGTTGTTTTGAGTACTCAGTATTGCACCGTGCCTGGTTTGGCATGCCACAAAAAGTGCCAGTTGTTGATGATTTAATTCAATCTGCCACCTGCCAGTGAAAGTTGGCATGAAGACGTCACAAATACGCAACTCGTTAGACCACGTTCAACAAGGACTCACGCTGAAAACTAATGAAAATGAAACAAGCAAAATAATACCGAAATAGAACAAATGGAAAATTATGCTAAGCAACACAATATCAGCATTAAATTACGTTAAACAGTTCATCCATGGAGACTATTTACATACTGCGCCTTCTCTGATCTATAAATCTACTCCGTGCATTTATTCTACGAATGGCTTTACATGACAGACATAGTGGATGCCAAGAGATTTCCTTGATTTCAAGGTCTCTAGCTCCAGAGGGTTCAAGTCAGCGATTCTCCGGACACAGACAGGTCCATAATAGATGGAATAGAATTTGTGGCACAGGTGTTTCTGTTTGTTAGATAGACGGAAATTTCTAACGAGCACTTTTTGGCCAATTCGGTACTCTCTCTAGCATGCTTTTCTATCCCAATTCTCTTTCCGTTTCTCTCCTGCCTCATGCAATCTCATGAGTGCAAGGTCAACAACTTGTTTGTATTGTTCTCGAGTTCGCGGGGGAAAATTTACAACTTCACGGATGAGATCTGTGGGTTGCCTGTTCTTGAGAACTGTTACTGGTGCTATTTTGGTGACATCGTGTGGCAACTCGTTCATCAGACCCTGGAAGTCACGTAGGGAAACATCTCAGATAGCCTGTCATTTCGCGCAGTAGATACGGCAGAGGTTTCTCAGATTTTTCATCCCTCTCTCTGCTGGCGACAATTGTGGATGTCGTATGGAAGCGAATATGGTTTTGATTCTGTGTTTCCGCAACATCTCTTTCCACTTCTCTGACCGGAACTGAGGTCCATTGACGGAGATGATCCCGTCGACATGGCCGACTTGAGTGAGAAAATCCTTGCAGAAAGCTCTACATACTGACTGCGCAGTTGCTTTCTTGAGCGAGTTAAAGTGACATACTTGAATATCAGCTCTACTACTACAAGGATGTAGCAATATCCTTTATTTGTTCGCACTAGTGGGCCCATTAAATCTGTTGCTGCAAGGTGCTTCAACTTTGATGGGATGACGGGATATAGAGGTGCTTGCATTGCCACAGTGACGTGCTTTGACTTCTGACACGCTTTACAGACAGCCGAAACCCTCCGGATTCTTCTGTTCATATTCTTGAAATGCACAGTGTGCGTAATTTTAAGTAGCACTTCCTGGGTCCAAAATGTGCGTAACTCACGTGCGTGTGCCAGATGATCTCGTTCACCAGTTCTTCTGGAATGCAAACGCGCCAGGGCGCTCCTTCTCCCTCACTTCGAAAGAACAGAACGCCTTTTCGTACCAAGTAAAACTACCTCAGTTTTGATTCCCTCTTGTCTTTCACCCTCTGTTTTAGAGCAAATAGACCTGGATCCTTGTCCTGCTCCTTGCTGATGTCCTTGAGGCTCGATGTTACATAATTCTCAAATGCAATATTCTTCATATAGAACAAGCTGTAGTTTTCCAATGAGTTCGCTTCACTTGATTCTAGCCCCACAGGTGAATGTGACAGCGCATCTGCAATGATGTTCTCCTTCCCTGGTATACGTGTGATCGAAGAGTCATACTCTGGAGCAAGAGTGCCCATCTCGTTAGACGTTTGTGTCGACGTCTCGCTGTGAGTAGGAATTCCAAGGCTTTGTGATCGGTGTATACTCTTGTTTTCCTCCCATACAAGAAAAAACGAAATTTCTCGAAGCCGAAAACAACGGCCAAAGTTTCTAACTCAGTCACCGACTAATTTCTTTCACACTTGCTGAGGACTTGGCTTCCAAAAGCAATGGTTTTGTGCTCCATGTTTCCCCCTTGCTGATATCGTTGGAAAATCACTATAGCAATCCCAGAGTAGGAGATGCTGACGCCATGCAAAAGTCCTCCTCCGGGTTGGGATGCGAAAGAACTGGCGCATTAATCAGCGCGGTTTTGAGGCCTCGGAATTCATCTTCCGCCACGTCGTCCCATTCCCATGGCGTGTTTTTTCTTGTGAGCTGGCATAGCCGCGGTGTCGCTAATTTCTTCACATGGACGAATCGATTATAGAAATTTGCGATGCCAAGGGAGCCACGTAGTTGTTTCTTGGTTGTTAGCGTGGCAAATTTCATAATTTCCTCTATTTTGTCCGGGTCTGGTGTGATTCCTTCCGCGGTAATGATATGTCCAAGAAATTTTACTTGTGAGGTTCCTATGCATGACTTCGTGATGTTGACGGTTACGCCGCACTCTTTGAAGGTCTGTAGGATTTCTCTGAGGATCGCATTGTGTCGTCTCCATGTCGGTTCCACTATCAAGAGGTCTTCCACGTAGGTGGTGATCCTTTGCTGAATGGAATCCTTCAAGATGCTATCGAGTCCTCTGATAAAGGCAGATGAAGACACGTTTAGCCCGAATGGTATACGTTTAAATCGATAGCATTTCCCAAATGCAACGAACGCCGTGTATTTCCTGCAGTCTGGGTGGAGTATAATTTGCCAGAAACTGGACCGCAAGTCAAGAGAGTAAAAAACCGTAACACCACGGAAATTTTGCAGCAGTTCCTCCAGCTTCTCCGGACGATCTGTCTCTGGATCAACGATTGTACTGATTCGGTACAAATCCAGCACCAAACGGAGCGAGCCGTCAGCATTCTCTACCACTGTGAGTGGGTTGTTGTACGTGGAGCTTGTTGGTTCAATGACGTCTTCGTCAAGCATCTTATTGATCTCCAGGAAAACCTTCTGTCTGTAGGCGTGTGGGATTTGGTAGGAAGTCACGAAGAGTTTAGTGTGTTCCCGCACCCGAAACGCATATATGATATTTTGGGTTGCTCCGGTTTTTGGTAGAAAGACATCCGAGTTTTCCTTTAATATTCCTTCTAGCTCTTCTTTTTCCTGTCTCTGGATGTTTACTAAACTCCCTAGCATGTGGTCAACAGCATCGCGCACCTCTCGTCGAATTTGCTCAACATCTTGAGTGTTGCGGCTACACTCATGGTGCCACGATTGATTTTTTTTCTTCCCCTCTTTTTTCCGCGTAGTTTAGATTGAGGCATTCGGCAGGGATTTGCCCTCGTATTGCGTGGTCGCCAAAGGAAATCTTCATGGCGCCGTCTTTATGTAAAGTCAGCTCTTTTCGCTCTATGTCCAATACGGCCTGTTGTTGATTTAGGAAATCCATGCCAAATATTGTCTCAATTGCCAAAGATGGGAGGACCAGAAAGTTCGCTTCTAAGGCGTGCCCTAGACAGCTGAACGTCAACCTGGTTTGTAACTGCACTTCTGTATGCTTTCCTTTCAGAGTGCCGGTGATTTTGGTTTTCTTCAGCGTGAGTGCACGCCAAGAATGATTCGCAGCGCATTTCTGGTGTGCTGAATCCGATATCGCCGTCAGTTGGCTTCCACTGTTCACAATCCCGGTAAGATTGACCTTGCCGACTGTGATGTGAATGATGGGGTGTAAATCCGGTTGTGTCATGATCTCCTTCTCTCCCCGTAGTAGTACTCTTGTATCTTCGTACTCTTAACAGGTTAATATTGCTTGTTCAGATAGTTTCTGCGGCATTGTTTTGAGCTGAGTCCGCAGCGGCTGTGTATCAATTCCTGTTTGAATTTTTTTTTGCGTGACCCCTGCGATTGGTTAGGTGGCCTCAATTCCATATGTTCGTCATGTTGTTCACTGACCTTGACGGTTGTATGTCCTGCTATTGCTTTGCTGTTGGTCCCTTGATGGCGTGGTTCGAGTTCTGTTGCCCTCTCCAGTTTCCCCGGTAGTAGTTGTTGTTGTTATGATTATAATTTCCTCGTCTTCCTCTATTTTCCCATGATGACTGGTTGTTCACATTGAAGTTTGAATTTTGGTTTCGATTCGATCCATGTTTTCCACCATTTCGTCCATCGTCATTCCTCTCTGGCGAATTTGGCAAGTTACGGTCATTATTTCTACTTCTTTCCCATGAGTTGTGAATTTCAATCAAGCAATCGAGTTCGCACAACACACTCTTGAAAGCTTCGACTGAATCGCTGCATCTACCGATGAGGCATTTGCTGATAACGTAAAGGTAATTTAATGTAGCAGTGCCTTATAATTTCCTTGGGGCTGTGCGGTTAATCCAAGAATCGGTTCTTCTTGACCAGGAATCGAAAAATATGACAGGACTGCGGAATCCAGACGCTTCGAAGTCCTTTCCTAATATGATCTCCTGTTTTATCCGCTACAGAGTGAAAATCTCATTCTGGAAACATTCCCCATGCTGTGGCTAGGCCATGTCTCCGCAGTATCCTTTCTTTCAGGAGTGCTAGTTCTGCAAGGTTCGCAGGAGAGCTCCTGTAAAGTTTGGAAGGTAGGAGACGAGATACTGGCAGAAGTAAAGCTGTGAGGACCGGGTGTCAGTCTGCTTCGGTAGCTCAGATGGTAGAGCACTTGCCCGCGAAAGGCAAAGGTCCCGAGTTCGAGTCTCGGTCGGGCACACAGTTTTAATCTGCCAGGAAGTTTCATATCAGCGCACACTCCGCTGCAGAGTGAAAATCTCATTCTGAATACACGTTTATCATCTGCATATCTTCTTGGTGTAGCAATTTTAATGGCCAGTAGTGTATCTAGTTGATGTGATGAATGACAGCTGGATATAAATACAGAAAAAAAGTAATTTAATGCAGATGATTAGGAAAAACAAGCCTGTAATGTCCAGACAGAGCATTAGTAGTGTCCTGCTTAACGCAGTCTCGTCGTTATATTTGGCGCAACGTTGCAAAGCGATATGAAATGAAACGAGTATGTGAGGATTATGATAGTGAAGGTGAGTGGTCGAGTCCAGTTTTTTGGGAGAATTTTAAGATAGAGTGGTTCATCTGTTAAGAAAACCGTATATAGGAAGCTAGAGAGATCCACTCTTTTTGAGTATCGCTCGAGTGTTTGGGCTCAGCACCAGGTCGGTTTAAAGGTAGACACAGAAGCAATTCAGAGGCGGGCTGTAAATCTGTTACCAGTAGGTTAGCACAATACCCAAGTGTTACGGCAGTGCTTCGGTAACTCAGATGGGAATCCCTGGGGAGAAGAAGACGTTCTTTCCAAGGAACACTACTGAGAAAATTTAGAGAACTGGCACGTGAAGCTGACTGACGCCAACGAATATTTTGCTTAAGGACCACGAAGATAAGATACGACAAGTTAGGGCTCATGCGGAAGCATATAGACGGTCGTTTTTCCCTCACTCTATTTGCGAGTGGAATGGGAATGGAGATGACTAGTAGTGGTATGGGGTATCCCCCGCCATGCACCGTATGGTGGATTGAAGAGTATGTATGTAGATGTAAAAACAGCTTTCTCTATCTCCGTGTTTTCTTGCGTGGAATCTTCCACTGTGACATCTTCAAAATTTTGTTAGGATGTTGTTCCGAATAATCAATCTCTGTTCGTGTCATTGGCTGACCTCTAGTTACCTAATTGGATAGAGTGAGTAAGTTTTGGTGGGGCTGCTTTTTCGCAGAATGCTCAGGAGGATAGAGAAGCGAAGTTTTTCAGACACTTCTTCTCCGACATCAGATCTGGACCAGCGCAGATACTCTGGACTCTGCGTTCAGACTTCGATCTGGATGGGCTATGAGACTCACTGCTAACAGACTCTGAGAGGTGCAAATTCTGCTCTCAAACTCTGACGCCGACTTTTGCTTTGGAAATCACTGCTTTGCTGAATAGGATGTAGTTCGAATATGCGTTCATACTTGTGAGGAGAATTTTAGGAGACACGATATTTATTTAGTTCCGTGCCAGTGATACAATTTCTTCTCTAGTTAATTTCACGAGTGGACGTCAACATAATGGATCGTGTCAAGACGTTTCTACAAGGTTGTTCATGGAGTGCCAAGTGCATGTCGTTAGGTTCTTCCTTGTCTCATTAACATCATCTTCAGATAATATGACCCACGAAATTGTTTCTGCACCACTGAAGACTGAGAAATAATGTAACAGTGATCCTCAGAGCGACTAACTTTCTTCTTGCCTTACCCGCGCACATGTGGCCTACACATAAGTGTTTAATGAACAATCCGAGTGGTCCTTTACCATGTTCATTAATGTCTTTGTTTCCCTGTCATCTGTGAATGTCCCGTAGATTTATTTTTATTTTTTACTTGTGTAGGGCGTAAAACTGAGTACATTTGGACTCATTGTATTTATTCCATAGGTAGATAACCGCTGCCCCCATCATTTAAATAATTAATACAAGACCAGCACCCTCGATTAGTTTACGAAAGCTTTTCTTCATTAGACAGTAGTTAGCCAATGCGACTGCCATTCCCAACAGTACGACATTGCCTGCAGCCTATCTCCTGGGCTAGTTACCATATCGGTTGGACCCTAGACGACTGGAAAACCATAGCCCAGTCAGATAAGTCCAGGTTTAAATTGGTAAGAGCTGATGGTAGGGTTAGAGTATGGTGCACAACCCACGAAGCCGTGGACCCTAGTTGTCAACAAGGCATTGTGCAAGCTGGTGATGGCTTCATAACGGTGTGATCCGTTTTTACATGGAACGAACTGGGTCCTCTGGTCAGAGTGAACCAATCATTGACTGGAAATGTTTATTTTCGGCTACATGGAGACCATTTGCGCCATTCGTGGACTTCGTTTTACCAAACAATGATAAAATTTTTGTGGATGATAACGTGCCATGGCACTGGGCCAGAATTGTTCGCAATTGGTTTGAAGAACATTCTGGACAATTCGAGTGAATGATTTGGCCAAACAGATTCCTAGCAATTATGGACGGCTATAGAGGCAGCATGGCTCAATGTTTCTTTATGGGACTTCCAACGACTTGAGTCCACGCCATGTCGAGTTGCTGCCCTATGTCAAAAGGAGGTCCGACACGACTTTGGGTGGTGTCCCATGACATCTGTCACCTTAGCGTAAGACAGACGCAAACCATCCCTTGAAAGCCTACTTAGAAAGTTACTAGAGAGCCTTTAAGTGATGAAACTGGGAATGTACTGTAAACCTCTACATATTTTCCCCATAGGTATCGCGAAGATAAGATTAGATTAATTGCAGTTCGCACATAGGAGTTTTAGCAATCAACCCTCCTTCGCTTTAGACGTGAATGGAACGGGGAAAAGCCCTAATAACTGGTATAACGGGATATACTCTGTCACTATTTCACAGTGCTTTGCAGGGTAGGCTATAGATGTAGATCATTTAGAGTTTAGAAGTTCGATTCTACAGCGGCCGGAAACCGATGACCAACATTTGAAATGATTGTAGGTTAGTTCTTACCTCAACTTCGGAGTTATTTCTGACTCACTAGTTTTGTAATGCGCAGATATCACGGAATCTGTAATGGGCGGATATTCGAAGAAGGTTATACTATTGTTGCCCTTGGAAATGAACTCTAGCTTTTGTTTCGGGGCGTTCTTATTTACTTATTTGTTTGGCTTTCGGCGGCTGACGGCCATTTAGCCTGCTAAAAGGTGAATGATTGACATAGTAAAGACCATAAATTGCCGATATGATACCAAAGCATAGTGATATAATTGTAACAAATGGTTTAGAAGCCTGCTGTTAATTGACATGTACATAAGATATTTTACATAGGTTTTGCTAATTTAATGGAATAAATGAATGAACAACATTAGCTATTCATGATGACGTAGTGGCTTTCTGAAGTGCCATGTTTTACATAATATAACAAACAGGAGCGGTGGCAAGGGGGGGGGGGGGAGGAGGGCTGAGTGGCTGAAGGGGCTATAGCCCCCCCTCTCAATGGAGTATCAAATTACGCTGGATAAAATTACTTCAGAAATCAGCGAATATATTCCTCCAACAGATTCAATCATTTTTTTATAATTATGTAGCAATATAGGTTACAATGTATCTCAAACACATTTTAACAAAAGAATAATTATTTTAACAATAAGAATAAACCAATAAATATCATTTAACTTAAAATGGGCGTCTTATTATTTATTAATACACATTTTTACCCTGACCTCCAAAACAGTTACCAAAAACTACTTTAAGCAACACCAAATTTTACCAATTTGTCGGTGGAGGACCCCAACTCTACCCTTGGTTAAGCGATATTCCATTCCCCCAAACGCCCCCCCCCCCCCCCTCCCATTAGCCCTCCCTCCCCCCCTCCTTGACCGACTTCTAGAATGCCTCTGATAGCAAAGTAGCTCTTTTCTAGTTTTCTTTACGTTTTATTTTCTTATATAGCATTTTTCATCTTTTCCCGCTTTCTTTGCGTGTATGCTTCCATTTTACTAAATTTGTACACATTCGTTTATTTTAACGTGTGTCAGGGCGCTGATGACCTTGACGTTGAGCGCCTGTAAGCTCCAACACACACACACACACACACACACACACACACCCCAAAATCCCAAATGACTATCTAGTATAGCGCATGAACCATATTAGTAGACACTGCTGGGTACTGTTTTGAATACAGTATTCTGTAGATACCGGTATAATTATATATGACGAGTGCTTTGTATGACCGATAATTTTATTTGAACGGACAATCATTTGATTTTATTTCACGGGAAGAAAATAGATGCGTGAAACAAGGCCACATAATGTCAAAGATGGAACCTAAATGATACATATTTAATGAGCGAATTGTCAAACGAATATCCACTACAGAATAATGATTGCGAATACCGTATCCCTACGTACAGTCTTCGCCACATAAAATGGAAGGGTCTGTGTTTTACTTCTCTACGACTGCCTACACCTGATTTTACGCAGGTATTTAAAAGTGTCTTATTATATAAATTTCTGTTCGATGAAATGGTTGTATTTCACATGTAAGCCTATGAAACCTCAGTTACATTGACACGCCCCACCTCATAGGGGAAACTGCGAAAAACCACCGATAGTGAAACATACAATTAACTAAATAAGCGCGGGGCATTCAAACAATGTTAGATTATGTCGTTTCACAAAACTTCCAGTCTTTTTATTTTATTCATTCATTTACTAGAGAGTATTTGTTTGTAGTTGTGTCATTAACAACGCTCTATCGCTACTATTCTCCTTTGTTAACAGCTTTATCAACCGAGCCGCAGACCATAGATACATAAAATATGGATCATACTTACTACGGATATCACATGTGAAAGTAATACTGCCAGCATTTACACGCGGTGAACTGAAATACCGGCTCGCCGTGGCGTGTACGTAGGAGGCATCTCTCACAGTATGCGTTTATAAGACAAATTCGGTCGTAGCACGCAGTGTGGTAGTAGATATCGATTTGAGCTCCCCATCTCCAAACAAATTCTTACCGTTGGTTCGCTTTTCTCCCTTCCCCTGTTCGTCACGGCACCGCAAGAACATATTCAGGTCACGATAGGAGGGAGGGGGTTGCGCACGTGTTACGATGGGAATCGCGACGTCACGCATAGCAGCGTAAAGTACTGAACAGCTGCGGAAGTTGCCGCAGTGGTTGTCTGCCGTTCGGCGAGGAGCAGTGCGGTATGACAGAAGATGACAACATTATCTACGGTCTTCACACGTATTTACACAGACAGTGCGTCGTCGCGCGTAGCCTTATAGTGGCCAAGTACTTCAAGCAATCACTATGAAAAACAAAACAAAGACGCAATATTTTAAATAGTAATGATGGTGGCAGGCTGAAGTACAATGGACCCTTTCGGCATCACAAACGACAAAATTTCCGTGGAATCAGAATCTTGCACTGACACAGAGAACCATGTAGTGACAGATAATTGGACGGCGACATCCAATGCTTTCCTAACGAGCGAGGATATTGAGCTATTCAACAATGAATCTGACAACGACCCCGAGCCTGAAACTGCGCCCAAGTCTGACACTGACAGCAACACACACAGTACCAGTCAACCAAGTGACGGCGCCAAGGGGCGAATTGGAAGTGGTAACAGAAAGAGATCCCAAGGCAAGAATAGGTATTCGAGAGCCTACAGAATCGTTGTATCCTATGAAAAACTACGCGAGTTAAAGCAGAAAGTCGATCAAGCCATAAAGGTAAGCAATATGAGAGATAAATATATTTTGCATGCGCAACATTAGTGCCTTACTCATTATTTCGGAGAATTAGCCACGCGTACTGTAGAAGTACCTCCTGATTTTCCTACCTCCATGAAGCTGTAAAGACCCAATGGTGAAAATAAAGATAACAGTGCTACTCGGCTCAACTCTTTCTCTACAGTCTTGGGTAGCTACCATTTTTGTATTTTATAAAAAATACGACTCGATATTAAGCTTTTGGAATATTCACTTCCTAGAAGATTCTGTGCTGCCAAATGTAAAATGGGGTGTTATAATTTGACTCATTATTTCATGCTGGTATTGCCCTGTGTCATACTGCATCTCTCATACTAAGAATGATTTATGGACCAATAAAGTACAGTTAACAATATATTGGGCCTACTTCTGATTAGAATCAAAGATGAAATAAACTCTATGTTTTCACATTCTTGTTATGTACGGTAATTATCGCAACGGTACACTTTTATTTCAGTTTGTGGGGTTGACATAATTTTCAGCTGAAACTTCATTTTGGCCACATATTAATATAATATTTGTTTCTTCTTCCTGTAAGAAAAGTTGTCACATTTTGGAAGCAGCCACCATGTTTTTATTATTATTATTATTATTATTATTATGTTGAACTAATTGTTTCTGCTTGAATTCAAATCATGCATTAATGAGAAAGAAGCTAAGGAACTGGGATCTGTAATGAATATCATATTTTATGTTAATGTTAAGTATGTCATGTAAAACAGTCCAAACTGACAGACTTGCAAGATTTTCTTTATGATACTGTTATTAGATTTTCTGACTAGAAAATAATTTGGTACATTTGCAAAATAGGGGTTGCCACAAACTTATTTCTTCACACCATTATTTTTTTAATGTGTAAAAATTTGAATTTGTAAATCGAATAATTTTTAAATCATAGGAAACTTTGATGCAAGAAATTTATTGCAGGATCACAAAGTGTTCACAGTTATGGGCTCATTTCCATCAGTACGTGAAGCACTGAAGCAGAGAGGGTGGGTTGAAAAACTTACGCCAAACCATTACTGTTACCGCAAGTCTGGTTCACTGTCAGCCCAGGACGATGCTGGTATGTAGTTAGTTAGACTGTTCATCCATAGATCATTTACAAAATTATGTAAAGCATGCCATCTTAAATGAAAAAAGAAAACAACACTGGTCACAACCTCCACCCCTCTCCTCTCTCTCTCTCTCTCTCTCTCTCTCTCTCTCTCTCTCTATCTCACACACACACACACACACACACACACACACACACACACACACACACACATATATATATATATATTCGGTTGACTTCGGGATCTTGATGAATTCTTAGTGGTGTTCATTGTATACCTGATTGTTTTAACTGAGTGGTGAAATGATGTTCTCATTCAGACCAAAGCTTGTAATTTCGTGTATATTATATTTTTATATTTTAGCTGGCTGCATACTGTGAGAGATCATGTTTTGAAGAATCAAAGATTATTCCAATGCCAAATCAATGTTAAGTGCTTGTTATACCTACAGGCATAGTCTGCTAAGGTATGGTGTACTATTCTGGGGAAATACCCTTCCAAAAAATAGTCAGTTCAGAAAAAAGCTGAGAGATTAGGGTTAGTACATGGCATTGCTTACAGTGAATTATGCAGAGGCATTTTTAAAGAATTAAAAATCATAATCATACCATCTGTATCTGAAAGTATCTGCATCGTTGTGACCCACAGCGAGTTTTCAGTTTTGAAGAGTGAGGTTCACAATTATGAAACAAGAGATAAGGATGTGTGCACAAAAACAAGACTTCAGGACAGTGCAGTATATAAACTGAAAATTCTTCAGTGCACTGCCAAATAAGATCAAAAGAATACCAAACCTTAATAATTTGAAAGAGAACTAAAAGATGCACTAATAATCCACAGTTTCTATGGCACTAATAAATATTTGGAATATATCTCAAATTTGTAGGTTCTGCCTCAAAACCTCTCTACTCATCAGTTTATAATTATCAAAGTATTTCTAGATAAAACTGAGACCTTTTACTAATGTACACCTATTAATTAATGTGTGTAATTATGTGTCTTTTGCGGCTGTGTGTGTGGACATGAAATTGTTTCCTTATGCATATGTAACTAGAATATTACTTGCTTTAGTACAATCAATGAAGATGTCAGTAACTTTTCAGCTGTGTGTCTTGTACATAACATTGTGTTTTTGTATACTTTATTAAGCAGGATATTGTTTATTTTATTACAATCAAGCAAAATATGTTAATAAGAAAGCTAACAGTTTAGAGTTAGCATTACAAGTTATATGTACCTATATTTTATATGATACATATTTATATGTAAAATTTTATAATGTCTTCTATTTTGACAATTCATATATCAAAAATGTGATTAAATGGGCACTAAATAAATAATTAAATTATTCATTTCCTTTCCAGACATCAATGAAGCAATCCAAGACTCTCTGATGAACCACACTGCCATTCGTGCATGTGAAAATGAGGCTATGCTAATGACTCGTTTACTCCGAAACACAAGTGTAGATTTCATTTGGTCAATGAGGTATGACCCTCTGGAGTATCAAGATGTAAATAAAAAACAATTTATTAACAGACTTCCAAGACCATCATTCACTTCAAAGGTAATGACAGGCAAACATATCTTTTGAGGTAAATAATTATGTTTTGAAATCTATGTTTTGTGAGAAGTTTTATGTTAGTTCGTGAGAGGTGTGGAGGCAAAACATAAAGGCCTATTTAAGGCTACAGTAAAATAAATGACAGGATTGGTTTCTTTTCCATTCTGGTGTTAAAATTGTTCCTTTTTACAATTATTTATGTGCTTCAGATGGTCAAGATGATTCTTTTTCTGGTGTGAAGGAATAGAAGTGATTAAAATGTTATAAACCCTAGCTAAAACCATTATATTCTCAAAGCTGTATATTTAAATCTGAAAACTACTTTCCTTTACTGGTTTAACTGCATAGATTACTTCATATGCCAAAGAAACTGACATGAACACTACGGAACTTAAAAATCTTGGGATACAAATTTTCTTTTGAGAATGTGCTACTGATTCAAAACAACTGATTGGAATTGATTGAAGGATTTCATTTTTTTTTAATTTCTGCTGTCCCTTGGTAAATTAACTGATGTGTTTTGCAAGTGAATATTCCTTAAAAACATGTTATGAATGGACATTCATGAAGTTAGATCAGAGCTTTAGCCACTATAGTGAAAATCAGTCAGTTTCCCAGAACTCAGCTTCCCTCATTCTAGACTTATTGTATTCTGTCAGTTCTTTGCAAAAGGGAAAAATATATTAAAAACAAAGATTCCATGACTTACCAAACGGGAAAGCGCTGGTAGACAGACACAATAAAAAACACACAAACACACACACAGAGTTTCAAGCTTTCGCAACCAATGGTTGCTTCATCAGGAAAGAGGGAAGGAGAGGGGAAGACGAAAGGATGTGGGTTTTAAGGGAGAGGGTAAGGAGTCATTCCAATCCCGGGAGTGGAAAGACTTACCTTAGGGGGAAAAAAGGACAGGTATACACTCGCACACACACACATATCCATCCACACATATACAGACACAAGCAGACATAATATGTCTATCGACCTGTCAGCACTTTCGTTTGGTAAGTCACATCAAAAGCACTGGCAGGTCAATAGACACACAAACAAACAAACACAAACATACACACAAAATTCTAGCTTTCGCAACCAACGGTTGCTTCGTCAGGAAAGAGGGAAGGAGAGGGAAAGACAAAGGGATGTGGGTTTTAAGGGAGAGGGTAAGGAGTCATTCCAATCCCGGGAGCGGAAAGACTTACCTTAGGGGGAAAAAAGGACAGGTATACACTCGCACACACACACATATCCATCCGCACGTACACAGACACAAGCAGACATTTGTAAAGGTGCCCGTACCATACAGCACTAGTGGGGGATGTTGAACCACTACAAAGAAGGGCAACATAGATGATTTGAGTGTGTTTGTCCTCTTGGCTGAGTGTCACAGAGATGCTAAGGAAACTAAACTGCAGACACTTCAAGACAGACGCAAACTGCCATGAGAAATTGTACTTACAAAGTTTCAAGAACTGGCTTTAAGTGAGGAATCTAGGTGTAGGTAATAGTGCACTTATGGTGGCAGCAGCTTTTCTATTACATTTTGCTGTTTATAATGGTTTACATAATGAATTATGGGAAGTCAGCATGATGAATCATGAGTCAGATGTAGTTTGCCAGTGATATTCTTGTTTTTAATTTTCCGTTATTTACTGGTATAAAGTTAGTTGATTTTTTGATCTTACAGGTTAGATTTTATCCACATTGTTGGAATTTTCAGAAAAATCAGAAATAAGATATGTAAGTAGCTTATTGCTATGAATCTTGGACTATGCTACATGTAGTCTATTATGGCCAAGATTCGTTGACTTTGCCACCTCACAGGCAAATCATCACATTCCAGCCTAACTTAGATCTAAGGCTTTGCTACAATTCAGTCTGTCAGCACATCTCATTTTTTACAGTTACCAAAGAAATATGAAAATAATCAACTTTAAAATTCATAATAATCAGATCACTAAAACTTCTGTGTCTCTGTATGTCAAAAACAAATGCAATAAATTTATACCCTTTGCTGAAAGAAATCATTAGATTCAGCAATTCTCCTTGACTATTGTATACTATTGTTGGCTACAACCAGTGTCAACATATTACTAGCATCAGCACACAGTGCAAGATACTTTATTCCAAGGAATATACTACAGCCTTCTATGTGCTGCTCCCATACGAATCATGAGAACAAGATTAGACTAATTACAATATACACAGAGACTTCTAAGCAGTTATTCTTCCTGTGCTCCATACATGAATGCGGCAGCAAGAAGCCGTAATAACAATGGAAAGAACCCTCTGCCATTCACTTCAAGTGGTTTACAGAGAGTGAATGTAGAAATAGGAAAAGTGAATTTTAATTTTCAGAAAAAATGCACTGAAATTCCAAAAATATGATCAAAATTAGTAAATGTAATTCAATTTTTTATTATTTTGATATGTTGTGCCTATTTTTATTTCCATTAATTCACATTAACTTACACGAGATTTCATCTATATTTCATTTGTGTTACAAATTTGCTCACTTTATTATCACTTATAAGTGAACAGTTAGTAAAGATATAGGGCCTACTCGTGAACAGAAACTGTCCTTTTGTTGCTGTAGATTTCAAATAAACTTGGTAAGCAAAAAGAGGATTGCAGTACTGTTATCATAAAATGCTGTAGTACTGATGCAACATGGATGTATGAATGTTAATTTACAATTATCTAATGTACCAAAGATACCTTTTTTATAACATATCTGCATATTCAACATACTTCATTCCATTAATTAATTGTCCATTTCATTAAAACTGGTATCTGATATTTTGTGTTTGTGACACATTTTTATGGGGAAAATACAGGAAAAAATTATGATGAAGGCTGCTTCCAGTACTATTTTAGATATGACTTACTGCTATAGTACACAGAATTCTTAGAAAATTTATTGTTTGCATATTTTCATGTGAAATTATCATAAAGGTAATTAACATGAAGATAATTTAATAATTGAAAAAAATGTGATAAATTCGTAAATCTGTAGATCTAAATTGACAAAATGAAGTACTGCAGTACTTTGAGAGGGAAGGGGAAGAGACATGACAGTGATCATTAGCTTGTCAATAAATTGTGTTATATGCAAATTCTCCCTTGATGTGAAGTTGGACTTCCATAATTGACATAAACATTTTTCTTGATATCTTCACAAAGTTTATTTATTGGTCCTGTGAATTTTGAACTGTACAGTGTATGAAATATATTGGACCAGTCCTTAACACTAGATCAACGGTAGGGATCAAAACGCTTTTCAACTTTTATTTCTGCAACATCGAGCTCAGTTTCTAAAAACTTTCTACCATACTTCATGACTTTTCCTTTTTCTTCTACTTTTTACAATAATGTGCCGCAATGTGCTGAACTTCATGATTTCATGGAAATTTCAAGAAGTATATCTAGAACAGTGGAGGGGTTAATCAACACCAGGTGTATCTCCTTTGTAGAATATTGCTGTTCTCATAATTACAAAGATAATTGTGTTTCATTTTGCTTTGATGAACAATCACTGTGTCAAATAATGATGTATGCATTGTTAGAAAGGTTTCTCACATTGGACATTGTAACATAACTTTTCAGTCGTATTTTGTACTTCTTACTCAACTCATCAGTTATTGTCTTTTGCCTGTAACAGGTGTTTACAGTTATGCCACATCAGCGTAGTCTTACTAATGAAGAGATTTTCCCTATTCTGGAAACTCGTATGTTGAATGAGAAAGTGACATTGGATTCTGATGGTGGTTTCCTGCCAGAGATAACGAACTATCAAGATAGTGAGACTGATGAAGAGTTATACACAAAATAAGGGAAAGGGCAACCACTCACCTATAGCAAATAGACACTTCGAGCACAGAAACACATGACATGAAAACAGCATTCACAAAGAAAAGTCACTAACACAATATTGCTTAGTAGAATGGCTGCTTTGAAGGTATTGCAGAAGCGTGGAGGGCCCACTGCATATGCCTGCTGCCAAGTAGATGACTCCATCAACAGTGCCTTCAGACATCTTTTGACGAATCAGTGCTACATATTATAAAAAAAAAAAACACAAAATCAAATGATTAAAATTAAATAGAAAACATCACTTAAACCATATCATTTGAGGCAATGATTGGTATTATGTATTCCAGAGGTGGTTTTTGTGCTAAAGATGTTTCCTTGTATGATTCTGGGTCATGTTCTGCAGGGCCTAATTTTGTCAGGGATAAAATGACAGGACAGATTCCATTAACTTACCAGATTCCTCTGCTTTGTTGAGAAGGCATCATTAAATCAGTGCATTGAAGCTCAATTTGCTCTTATTTGTGAAATGTGGAAACAAGTTCATGCAAAACTACGTCCGCTGTTACCAACCTGGTGAAAATATTACATTTGATAAGTAGTTACTTCCAAACAAAGCAAGGTGTAGGTTTAGCCAGTTTTTCTGTACCAGTTAGCTCTGTAGAAGTATATGTCCAAAAGATTAGCAACATTTTCAGGCATGTTTATTTGCTTATTGTCCAATCAATCCATTGATGATATACTGAGTTGTTAGCTGTCTTCTTCGTTGGTATCTCTGTCATATGACAAGTGTCAAGCACACTCTCTAGACTTTCATCTGTTCTATGCCTCTTCCATAATGTGCTGCTAACTTGGTGTATTTTTAGTGCCATCCCGCATTCCAAGACTTCTCATTCTGCCTCTCGTGCCTGCAGTCTTTCCTTAAATGATACTTCCTTCAGGCAATTCACTCAGTATGACCAAGCCAAGAAGTTTTCCTTGTTCTTGCATCATTCCTATAGTTTCCTTTCCTCCCTCATTCTTATAAGTACTTCTTCACTTGTCATTTTATCCATCCACTTCATTTTTAGCCTTTTACTCCACAACTGCATTTCAAAGGTATCCCAATATTTTGATGTTTCAGTGTGATAGGACTCGTCCATTCAGCATTTGTTCCACAGGGCCAGACAGCTAACCATGTTTTCTGCTTGGCACTTTTGAAAAGATTGCACAACCATGTGCAGCAGAAGTAGCTGATTTGTGGCAGTCGGGTGACTGGTTTTTCTGTCATGACAGTACCCCTGTTCACGCAGCCCTGTCTGTACAATTCTTGTCTGAAAACGATATGATGCCTCTTCCTGTTTTGACAGAATGTTCATGTTATCATGTATGATTTCATTAGGTTTCATATAATTCTTCAATGTATGCTTTCCACACTTACTTTCCTCTGCTACGAGTGCTATCATCTTCCAATTTTTGCTTAGTATACCGTACCCTTAATGCTGACTTTTTATATTTGTTTGTGAGATTTTCATTGTTCTATACACCTAATTTATCATGCTTTTCCAGTTCTTCAGTCTAGCCTGATTATTTAATCTTCTTTGTTCATTACTTAGTTTCCTATGCCATTTTTTTTTCCTTTTGTAGAATGTCCATTCTTTTATTTCCCATGTTCATCGATTTTATGTGACATACTTAATGTAATTGATTCTTTCCTGTTCCTTCTCTTCTTTACTTCTCTGATCTTTAAGACTTTCAGAATTATATTTTTAACCATATTACATTCTTCTGATAAATAGGAGCTTTCTGCTTTATTTTCCAGTTTTTCTTTGGTGAATCTAGATTCTTCTAGATTCATCTTAATGATGTCCTATTTTCTCAGCAGCAGTCTTATTTTAATATGCTTCATTTATTTACTAATTTATATTTATTTATTTATTTCTTGTTCTGTTGAATCAGGTAGCGAGTGAATTGCAAGGATATGGAGTGTGACAAATTGTACAAAGTTGAAATATAACATACATGACAATAACGGTATAATGGAAATAAAATATTGCTTATACAACACATACTGAATAATTGTGTTTCACTGGGGTTGAGTAGTGTATACGGGGAGCAAAGTTAAAGTAAATATTACAATAAATAATTATATGAGTACAAGAAACCAAATTTTCACATGGCTGTTATAGTGCCTGAAAAATATGAGAGTGGTAACAGTTTGAGCTTAACATATTCCTAAGAAGACAATAAAGATAAAATATATGATACATACGTTGTAGATTAACATGTTCTTGAGTGGAGTAACACAAGAGGGTCCCATCGCCCACACCCCCCCTCCCCTCTCCCCCCCCCCCCAAAAATGGAAGAAACTTTCAATCCCCTTCAAAGTACTCTTCACTTGCACTAATAGTCTGTCTGATCTTTTGTTCTATTTTTTGAAACACTCGTTAAATTCATCTTTTGATGTTTGACAGCACCTCCACCGTTTTTTTCTCCACCTCAGCAACATCAGCAGAACACTTTCCTTTCATGTCTGTTTTCATTCTAGGGAGATGGGAAAAAAAAGAGAAAAAAAAGGTTGCACGGGACAATGTTATGTGAGTATGGGGGATGTAGAATGCAGTTATATAATTTTCGGTCAAGAACTGTAACACAGACAGGGCTATATGAACAGGGGCATTGTGTGATGAAACAACAGTCACCTGACTCTCACAAGTCAGGTCACTTCCGCAGCAAATTGTTATGTAAATTTTTCAAAATTTCCAAGCAGAAAGCCTGTCTAACTTTCTGACCCTGTGGAATAAACCCTGAATGGATGACTTCTCTCCCACTGAAGAAACAAATCAGCATTGTTTTAATGTTTGATTTCACCTAACAAAAGATCCTGGGATGAGGTGAGCTCAAAATCTTTCACTGGCTTCATTGTAACATTGATTTAGCATCATAAGCATAGCAGCAATTTTTTCACCTGTGATGATTTTTTAAAAAAAGTTTGGATCATTTTGGGACTCATCTTTCAAAGAACAGTATGCTTACAAGAGACTTATCTGAAAGACTGAGAACCCCTGTATTAAGAGGTTAACAGTTTCTGCAGAAAAGTTGATATCTATGTGAAAAGTATTGAAGGTGTTATTGCCATATTCCTCTCCTCCATACCACCGGTTTGTAAGCAGTCATTTGAATAATATAAGTGCCATATACAAAAACTATGTAAAACTATATGTTACCAGTCCCTACACTGAATGTAATTGTAGGCAAAGAGGCTCCACTGAACTCACTGCATACCTCCTCCACATACAACGAGCAAGTTGACACAGAAGTAACACACTGGTCTTGTATTCAGGAGGATGTCAGTCCAAATCTCAGTCACAATCCAGATTTACATTTTCTACATACACATACACTCTGAAAATCATTCTGAGTGCGTGGAAAAGGGTACTTCTGATAATAATGTAATAATAATAATTTTGTGTTGCTCAATGGCTGGGTGCAAATCTGTTAATTAGATGGTACTTTGGTGACTAGCATCTCCTTAATCTATCCAATTATCAAACCAGGGAATCAAAACCATGTGTCATTCCTGGTGACTTCTCACATTGTTGAGAAGTGAAGGTTAGATTAAAGGCAGACTAAAAATTCCATGGTTCAATGGGGATTCAGTCTTGCAACCTCCCAGTTTCCAAACATATGCTTTACTACTAGACCACATGGCCCAGTGGTTCTTCCAATTGCACCATGTAATAGGTTACATTCATGTAGGAAACATGGGAAGAATGACTTCTTAAATGTCTAACACTGTTATTAGTGTAATCTTTTCTATGCTGTTCTTAAAAGAGAGATTTATAGGAACTATAGTATATTCTCATATTCCTCTCATAATACTGAAACTTCATAATAAACTATCATGGGATATCAGACATTTGTCTTTAAGCATTTGGCAATTCCGTTTCTTCAGCATCTCTGAGGCACTCTCCCATGAGTCAAACAAACCTATAAACATTCACGCTGCCCATCATATGCAATGTTGGTCCTGTTGGGTATGGGTCCCACACTTAAGCTAGGATGGATTGAACAAGTGTTTTGTAAGCAATCTCCTTTGTAGAGTGATTACATTTACTTAATATCCTGCCATTTAACCGAATCCCACCACCTACTTTATCTGTGCTTGAGCCTTTATGATTATTCCATTTCATATACCCACAGTTATTTGTAAGAGTTGACTGATTCTAATTGTTACTCTTTGTGGAAGTCATGGGATACTACATTTTTGCATTTTGTGAAGTGCACATTTTTCGACATTTAAAACAAGCTGCCAAGCTTTGCTCCTCTTTCACAACTTAGCAAAATCTAACTGAATATTTGTGCAGCTTTTTTCAGGCATTACTTCATGATAGGGAATTGCATAAGCTACAAAATGGTCTTAGGTAACCATTAATATAGTCTGCCAGGTCATAAACATACAACATGAACAGTGTGAGTCCTAACACACTTCCCCTGTGCTCACCTGAAGTTACTTCTAAATCTGTCAATGACTGTCCAACATGCTATGTCCTGCTGGTAAATCCACAATCCAGTCACACATTTCACATGGATATTCCATATGATTGTTCTTTTGTTAATAAGTCTTGGCATAATATTGAGTAAAATTTTCTGGAAGTCAGCAAGTGCTGCATCTGTCAGATTTCTTTCATCCATGGCTCCAAGATGTTATGTATGAAAAGTGCTATTTAAGTTTCGCATGACTGACGTTTTTGGCTTTGAGGAAGTTATTTTGTTTGAGATGCCTCATTACATTTCAGCTCAGATTATGTTGATTACTAGGATTTTAACAGTCTCATCTGCAAGGGCCATTTCTTTGGATCTTATACAGATACTTTGTGGTCTCCTTCAGCTGTCATTATGTGGACTGGATGCTCAGTCACCTAATATAAAAAATCCTTGTGTGCACCTTACACACATTCGGCTACCTGTGTAGCAGCCTCTGATGTATAGTACATAACTGACCTACTTAGGGAGATCCTATAGCTCTCAGACCTGTGGCACATGTCTAAAAGGTCACAGACTAGCTTGTACAGAAATTTTGAAGTCTTTGTTTCAAGCCTCCCAGTCATCTCAGAACCAGGACACTACAATCAGTCCTATGTACAATGCTGCAGATTGTGATCTGTGTTGAAATTCAGTGAGCATGTCTGATCTTCTCTGCCTTTTCTTCCAATCATTGAAATAATCCAAATGTGACCACAAAGCCCAGACAAAAGGCGTTGTTTGATCAGGTGTGTATTATACTCTGCGGTTGGTTGCACCATATTCCATAACTGACTATCAGAACAGCCATATCAACACCCTGAATGAAGCCTCCAGGTGTACACAATGCATGCACAAGGTAATTCTTCTCATCTATTGCTGTCATTTCTGCAAGAGGTGAACCATTCCCTATGATGATGAAAAGCTCCCAGGTTTCCAGCTAAGTGGCAGGTGTCAGATTATAATGATGATGATGAGGAGGAGCAGGAGCAGCATGAAACTCATCCAAATGACCCAGCTTCCCAACACTGCCATCCAGCTAGGCCTCCTGTAGGGCTTTTTGCCACTACATCAGTTGTTTAGGATGGTACTTTTGTGCACTTTAGATATTCTTCTTGTAGAGGATCTTGTGTGTTCTTTCAACTACTGGGCACAGTTTTTTGTTTGAGTGATCTGATATATTATCTTGCACAGCAAAATGATGACATCAAAAAAAATGCTCAGGATGAGTGCAAACTACCACAATGTGTGGTACCCATGAGAACCACTTGGTGCCATCCTAGTTGGTGTGCAGAGTCAAAAGGTACAGTCAGGCTCAAACATGGAAACTGCAAGAGCCGGCAATGTGAAGAATTTAACACTTATACAAAGCAAGTATAGGCTGAGTAAACAAGGTATGGGATTACACTAACATGTGACTAACTTTGGAGTCCATGTGGTTAAACCAGGAAAGCTAAGACTGCAGAGACACTGCCGAATGTACACAACACATACACCACTTATGGAGTTGCAGATCACCTCTCCCCTCAACCACAAACAGCTGCTCATGTGACATATGTGAGTCTCACAGGGATACCAAATTTCTTCCCTCTTTTATGTAACGTATGGCTGAAATTGCCCAGGCTTGTGCCAGAGTTGCCAACTCAAGAGAACAAGGTGTGACGGGGATCCCCACAAGGGGTTTTGCCTTGGTGAGCTCTGCTGGGATGTCATGGAAGATGTTTGAGGTGGTAATGGGCTGATGCTCAATCATAGGTTGGTGGTCAAGATCTGTTGAGTACTAAGGGGGTGGGGCTGATTGTGCTGGTTGGGACAATGATGGAGAGGGATACTCTACCTTCATGAGATCTCCTCTGGTAAACAGTTCTCCTGAGTGGTGAGTGTCTCTGGGTGATGGTGTAAATTATGTGGCAAGCAGTGCATAGGTATGCACAGATATAGTGGGAACATCCACAGTTACCACTCAGTGCCACAAACATCCACAGTTACCACTCAGTGCTTGTTGGTGTGTTCACTGCTAACCTACTCCAACTATATAAAGTTAACACCTCGTATGTCCTACCATGGTGCCTTGTGTCCACCCTGGTGTTAGCCTAAAATGAGTGTGTCCATATGGCAGAATCTTGCTGGTGCCATGGCGTTGCCATTGGTGCCAGGCACAATAGGTCAAAGAGGCCATTCGGCTAATGGCTGTGCAGCATATTAGCCGGACTGTGCTTCTTGATTGGAGTTGCTTGGTAAGATGCCAAAAAAAATGGCAGAATGCTAAAATTTCCTCTGACACTAACTGGTGATCATTGTCTGAGACTAGGGTGCACAGCAAACCCTCAATAGCAAAAGGCCCCGGTATTAGCGTATGATGTCATGAAGGACAATGTAGCAACAAATAGGTAATGAGACAAGGTGTCAATCACTAATAGCCATGTGGGCCCTGAGAAGGACTGGTGAAGTCTATATGCACATTGTCCCCTGGATGCTCTGGTATAGACTATGTAGAAAATTTTTATTGTGGGGTTGCCTGGTTGTGCTTGTATGCTGAACATGCATGCACTGCATTTTCAATGTAGAACTAATTGCTCACCAATAGACACATTGCCAGGCCAATGCTTTCATGTGTGACATTCCTCTATGGGATTCATGTTCATCTGCAGAATGCATTGTTACAATGGCAGTGGAAAAACAATGTAGCAGTTCTTATCTTTTGTAGCTAGTAGTTGAACTTAATGCAAAGTTTGCAGTACATTCAGAGAACTGGGTCTGATGCCATGGGAAAAGGCTTTGGGCATCCTTGCTGCACTGTTGTAAACACTCTGTGTAAGACCAGATCCATATCCATAGTGTCTGCAATTTCCTGCACTATCAAAGAAAATTTATTGAGCGTATCCTGAAGGTTTTGGCCTGGTGCAAAACAGATTGCCTCCTGCTTGCCAAAGTTGATGTCACAACCCGCCATAAACCATAACAAGGCGTCCACATTCACGTGTAGGGAGGTGAGCCTGCAACAAATGTCATAAGAATAATTACTCAGAAGCAAGACCCAGTTCTGTAAACACTGTGCCATTCTGTTCATGAGATTGGACAGGGACCAAACATTGAGATGAGTGGCTTATGGCCTGTAAGGAGTTGGAACTTAGTCTACTGCACAAGAAAAAGTGGAACTTTTTTAATCCACACATGATTGTGAGAGCCTCTGTCTTAATCAGAGAATAATCTCTGTGCACTGCCAACAAGATCTTAGAGGTAAACTCAATAGTCATTGGGATATTGGGATTTCTGTGAGAGAGCACAGCACCAGTACCATATCAAGATGCATCAGGTGCCAGAATCAGTGGCTTATAGAGGCTGAAATTGGCCAAAGACAGAGCAGAAGTGTTGTTTCAATTTCTGGAACATTGACTAATGCAGCTCCAACCACACAAACTTCACTCCTTTCTTGCAAAGCTGGTTCAATGGATGACAAAAGGGGGCAGCCCATGGAATGAATTTCACACAGTATTCTACTTTCCTTGAAGTGACTCTGACTCCCTGATATTGTTAGGAGCTAGCAAATTTTCTGTTTCTGCAGTACACTCTGCTGTTGGTACAATACTGCCCTTACATAACACGTGCCCTAAGTAATGCACTGTAGGAGCAAAAACACTACATATTTCAAGCTCACAACGAGGCCAGTTGTCTACCAGTTGTTGGAAAACTGCCTGCAGATCCTGCAAATACTGTTCTCTTGTGGAGCCAGTAAGTCAGATGTCATCCAGATAGTTGATTCAACACAGTATATCTGACAGGGTGTGTACAACCTGGGACAACCGGGAGATCCAGGAAAGACCCGGGAATTTTTTCATCTGGGAGAAAACCGGGAAAAACCTGGGAATTTTTTAGAATCCTGGGAATTTTTCACTGTTTTAGTTGTCAGTTAATTTTTTGTAATTTTGACTGGTAAGACTGACACTCTAACAGAGGATATTACTGTATCCTGCTACTGCAGAATAATAGTGCAACAACAAAACATGAACGAGAGAATAAAACTTAAATTGCAAAGGAAATGTGCCATATAAAAAAAAAAAAAACACAGAGCTCATACAAGTGTCTGCCAACATCAAAATCTGTGAAAGGCTTTAGGAAGACTATGTAATGCTTTGTAACAACAAATTACCTCCGATCTGCGTAATGTCACATATGCTTACATTATATTCATTTTAGCAGTTATGAGCAGGCTCAGGCACATGTGCAGTTGAGTCGCATATGAGTAGTATCTTCTCCCACATCTGGCTGCAGAAAAGTCACTGTTGGCTGTGTAAGCAGCAAATCTGGGTATTTGAACTGTGCAAAAATTTCGGGGGAGGGGGGGGGGGGGCTGCGCTGGGCCTCGGCGGATCGCGCTAAGTTTTAACTGAGCGCAATCCGCATAATTGCTAGACTTCCGGCGCCGCCATTGCGCTACTGAGCGGGCTTACTTCCTGCCACACCCAGATAAGCTTATCGCTATGATGTCATGGGACTGCATATCCCTCTCAACAGAGAACAGCATGCTCATTCGACTCGAGGCAGCCGCACAAAGCACACAGCCATGCCTTACCGTCGGAGAACATGTTACGGGAGGCAAAGAATGCCAATATATAAAACCATTGACACTTTCAGTTTTGTTCCTAATAATGTTGTTCAAGAAGAGCTACTGAGTAGTCCTATCACATTTGTAGGATCCAAGATTAACTTATCTATTAAATTCTCCTACATATTGATCTTGCCAAAAGCCGAGAAGCGATTCTTCTTGGTGTTTTAGCTCGCAGTGGCACTCTGGGATGCTCTCTGGGGCACTCAGGGATGCTCTCTGGGGCACTCTGGGATTCTTTCTGGGGTACTCTGTGATTATCTATGGCTTAGTTTTCGCTGGTGTATGTATTAGTTTTTATTTTATTGTTCAGTATAAAGTTGCGAAGTATCCTTATCTATCTCATGAGATTTTTTTTTTTTAAAGTGTACCTCTACTATAATTTCAAAACTCTTATCTTTTAGATCTATAAATTAATTGTTTATTGCACCCGCGGGGTGCGGGCGTGCCCACTGGGCACAATTCTTGGATGAGCCTGTGCTAGAGTATTCCTGGGGCTGAAGCAAGCCCTAACAGCAAACAGTTATACTGGTACATCCCAAAAGGTGCATTTAATACTAAAATTGGTGGAGGCTCAGCATCCAATGGTAGCTGCAAGTATACATCTCAGAGATCAGTCACCTAATATAAAAAATCCTTGTGTGCACCTTACACACATTCGGCTACCTGTGTAGCAGCCTCTGATGTATAGTACATAACTGACCTACTTAGGGAGACCCTATAGCTCTCAGACCTGTGGCACATGTCTAAAAGGTCACAGACTAGCTTGTACAGAAATTTTGAAGTCTTTGTTTCAAGCCTCCCAGTCATCTCAGAACCAGGACACTACAATCAGTCCTATGTACAATGCTGCAGATTGTGATCTGTGTTGAAATTCAGTGAGCATGTCTGATCTTCTCTGCCTTTTCTTCCAATCATTGAAATAATCCAAATGTGACCACAAAGCCCAGACAAAAGGCGTTGTTTGATCAGGTGTGTATTATACTCTGCGGTTGGTTGCACCATATTCCATAACTGACTATCAGAACAGCCATATCAACACCCTGAATGAAGCCTCCAGGTGTACACAATGCATGCACAAGGTAATTCTTCTCATCTATTGCTGTCATTTCTGCAAGAGGTGAACCATTCCCTATGATGATGAAAAGCTCCCAGGTTTCCAGCTAAGTGGCAGGTGTCAGATTATAATGATGATGATGAGGAGGAGCAGGAGCAGCATGAAACTCATCCAAATGACCCAGCTTCCCAACACTGCCATCCAGCTAGGCCTCCTGTAGGGCTTTTTGCCACTACATCAGTTGTTTAGGATGGTACTTTTGTGCACTTTAGATATTCTTCTTGTAGAGGATCTTGTGTGTTCTTTCAACTACTGGGCACAGTTTTTTGTTTGAGTGATCTGATATATTATCTTGCACAGCAAAATGATGACATCAAAAAAAAATGCTCAGGATGAGTGCAAACTACCACAATGTGTGGTACCCATGAGAACCACTTGGTGCCACCCTAGTTGGTGTGCAGAGTCAAAAGGTACAGTCAGGCTCAAACATGGAAACTGCAAGAGCCGGCAATGTGAAGAATTTAACACTTATACAAAGCAAGTATAGGCTGAGTAAACAAGGTATGGGATTACACTAACATGTGACTAACTTTGGAGTCCATGTGGTTAAACCAGGAAAGCTAAGACTGCAGAGACACTGCCGAATGTACACAACACATACACCATTTATGGAGTTGCAGATCACCTCTCCCCTCAACCACAAACAGCTGCTCATGTGACATATGTGAGTCTCACAGGGATACCAAATTTCTTCCCTCTTTTATGTAACGTATGGCTGAAATTGCCCAGGCTTGTGCCAGAGTTGCCAACTCAAGAGAACAAGGTGTGACGGGGATCCCCACAAGGGGTTTTGCCTTGGTGAGCTCTGCTGGGATGTCATGGAAGATGTTTGAGGTGGTAATGGGCTGATGCTCAATCATAGGTTGGTGGTCAAGATCTGTTGAGTACTAAGGGGGTGGGGCTGATTGTGCTGGTTGGGACAATGATGGAGAGGGATACTCTACCTTCATGAGATCTCCTCTGGTAAACAGTTCTCCTGAGTGGTGAGTGTCTCTGGGTGATGGTGTAAATTATGTGGCAAGCAGTGCATAGGTATGCACAGATATAGTGGGAACATCCACAGTTACCACTCAGTGCCACAAACATCCACAGTTACCACTCAGTGCTTGTTGGTGTGTTCACTGCTAACCTACTCCAACTATATAAAGTTAACACCTCGTATGTCCTACCATGGTGCCTTGTGTCCACCCTGGTGTTAGCCTAAAATGAGTGTGTCCATAAGGCAGAATCTTGCTGGTGCCATGGCGTTGCCATTGGTGCCAGGCACAATAGGTCAAAGAGGCCATTCGGCTAATGGCTGTGCAGCATATTAGCCGGACTGTGCTTCTTGATTGGAGTTGCTTGGTAAGATGCCAAAAAAAATGGCAGAATGCTAAAATTTCCTCTGACACTAACTGGTGATCATTGTCTGAGACTAGGGTGCACAGCAAACCCTCAATAGCAAAAGGCCCCGGTATTAGCGTATGATGTCATGAAGGACAATGTAGCAACAAATAGGTAATGAGACAAGGTGTCAATCACTAATAGCCATGTGGGCCCTGAGAAGGACTGGTGAAGTCTATATGCACATTGTCCCCTGGATGCTCTGGTATAGACTATGTAGAAAATTTTTATTGTGGGGTTGCCTGGTTGTGCTTGTATGCTGAACATGCATGCACTGCATTTTCAATGTAGAACTAATTGCTCACCAATAGACACATTGCCAGGCCAATGCTTTCATGTGTGACATTCCTCTATGGGATTCATGTTCATCTGCAGAATGCATTGTTACAATGGCAGTGGAAAAACAATGTAGCAGTTCTTATCTTTTGTAGCTAACCATAGGACGCCTTCTGCAATGTTGAACTTAATGCAAAGTTTGCAGTACATTCAGAGAACTTGGTCTGATGCCATGGGAAAAGGCTTTGGGCATCCTTGCTGCACTGCTGTAAACACTCTGTGTAAGACCAGATCCATATCCATAGTGTCTGCAATTTCCTGCACTATCAAAGAAAATTTATTGAGCGTATCCTGAAGGTTTTGGCCTGGTGCAAAACAGATTGCCTCCTGCTTGCCAAAGTTGATGTCACAACCCGCCATAAACCATAACAAGGCGTCCACATTCACATGTAGGGAGGTGAGCCTGCAACAAATGTCATAAGAATAATTACTCAGAAGCAAGACGCAGTTCTGTAAACACTGTGCCATTCTGTTCATGAGATTGGACAGGGACCAAACATTGAGATGAGTGGCTTATGGCCTGTAAGGAGTTGGAACTTAGTCTACTGCACAAGAAAAAGTGGAACTTTTTTAATCCACACATGATTGTGAGAGCCTCTGTCTTAATCAGAGAATAATCTCTGTGCACTGCCAACAAGATCTTAGAGGTAAACTCAATAGTCATTGGGATATTGGGATTTCTGTGAGAGAGCGCAGCACCAGTACCATATCAAGATGCATCAGGTGCCAGAATCAGTGGCTTATAGAGGCTGAAATTGGCCAAAGACAGAGCAGAAGTGTTGTTTCAATTTCTGGAACATTGACTAATGCAGCTCCAACCACACAAACTTCACTCCTTTCTTGCAAAGCTGGTTCAATGGATGACAAAAGGGGGCAGCCCATGGAATGAATTTCACACAGTATTCTACTTTCCTTGAAGTGACTCTGACTCCCTGATATTGTTAGGAGCTAGCAAATTTTCTGTTTCTGCAGTACACTCTGCTGTTGGTACAATACTGCCCTTACATAACACGTGCCCTAAGTAATGCACTGTAGGAGCAAAAACACTACATATTTCAAGCTCACAACGAGGCCAGTTGTCTACCAGTTGTTGGAAAACTGCCTGCAGATCCTGCAAATACTGTTCTCTTGTGGAGCCAGTAACTCAGATGTCATCCAGATAGTTGATTCAACACAGTATATCTGACAGGGTGTGTACAACCTGGGACAACCGGGAGATCCAGGAAAGACCCGGGAATTTTTTCATCTGGGAGAAAACCGGGAAAAACCTGGGAATTTTTTAGAATCCTGGGAATTTTTCACTGTTTTAGTT
The DNA here is from genome assembly GCF_023864345.2 of Schistocerca serialis cubense. Classification (NCBI taxonomy): domain Eukaryota; kingdom Metazoa; phylum Arthropoda; class Insecta; order Orthoptera; family Acrididae; genus Schistocerca; species Schistocerca serialis. The sequence continues at coordinate 246,350,931 of NC_064639.1, read as the reverse complement.
GTCAGTTAATTTTTTGTAATTTTGACTGGTAAGACTGACACTCTAACAGAGGATATTACTGTATCCTGCTACTGCAGAATAATAGTGCAACAACAAAACATGAACGAGAGAATAAAACTTAAATTGCAAAGGAAATGTGCCATATAAAAAAAAACCACAGAGCTCATACAAGTGTCTGCCAACATCAAAATCTGTGAAAGGCTTTAGGAAGACTATGTAATGCTTTGTAACAACAAATTACCTCCGATCTGCGTAATGTTACATATGCTTACATTATATTCATTTTAGCAGTTATGAGCGGGCTCAGGCACATGCGCAGTTGAGTCGCATATGAGTAGTATCTTCTCCCACATCTGGCTGCAGAAAAGTCACTGTTGGCTGTGTAAGCAGCAAATCTGGGTATTTGAACTGTGCAAAAATTTCGGGGGGGGGGGGGGGGCTGCGCTGGGCCTCGGCGGATCGCGCTAATTCTGCGGATTGCGCTACTGAGCGGGCTTACTTCCTGCCACGCCCAGATAAGCTTATCGCTATGACGTCATGGGACTGCATATCCCTCTCAACAGAGAACAGCATGCTCATTCGACTCGAGGCAGCCGCACAAAGCACACAGCCATGCCTTACCGTCGGAGAACATGTTACGGGAGGCAAAGAATGCCAATATATAAAACCATTGACACTTTCAGTTTTGTTCCTAATAATGTTGTTCAAGAAGAGCTTCTGAGTGGTCCTATCACATTTGTAGGATCCAAGATTAACTTATCTATTAAATTCTCCTACATATTGATCTTGCCAAAAGCCGAGAAGCGATTCTTCTTGGTGTTTTAGCTCGCAGTGGCACTCTGGGATGCTCTCTGGGCCACTCAGGGATGCTCTCTGGGGCACTCTGGGATTCTTTCTGGGGTACTCTGTGATTATCTATGGCTTAGTTTTTGCTGGTGTATGTATTAGTTTTTATTTTATTGTTCAGTATAAAGTTGCGAAGCATCCTTATCTATCTCATGAGATTTTTTTTTTTTAAAGTGTACCTCTACTATAATTTCAAAACTCTTATGTTTTAGATCTATAAATTAATTGTTTATTGCACCCGCGGGGTGCGGGCGTGCCCACCGGGCACAATTCTTGGATGAGCCTGTGCTAGAGTATTCCTGGGGCTGAAGCTAGCCCTAACAGCAAACAGTTATACTGGTACATCCCAAAAGGTGCATTTAATACTAAAATTGGTGGAGGCTCAGCATCCAATGGTAGCTGCAAGTATACATCTCAGAGATCAATTCTGAAAAAAATACTGTTGGCCAATATAACCAGTAGCTCTTTAGGTTGTGGTATTGTATAAATGTCTGTTTCACTTAGTGCACTGATTGTGTACTTGAAATTGCTGCAGTTGTAACGTTATAAGTGAGTTTCTGAATCACAACAGTGAAGGTAGCCCACTATTTCGATGAAATGAGTGAGACCTTTCTGAAGTATCACAATCTGTTGAGTTCCACCTTCCCTTTATCTTGCATTGAAAATTGCGCAGGTGGGCTCAACAGAACTGCTGAAAGTTTCAGTGTTATGTGGGCTTCAAAATTCGTGTCTACCCAGGTCCTTAAAGAAAGTTGATTGAACAATTGCAGCAATGCCTCCAAATTCTGAAATGGTACTGTCTGAGAGAAAAGGTTAAATTTATCAACTACTTCAAATCCAAGAAAAGTGAATGCATTGAGTCTGAAAAAGTTTTCTGCCAGCTATAAATTTACAACCTACATTGTGAGCTGTCATTTCACAGTTTTGTATTGGTCTTGGCTTGTAGTTGTCCTCACAAGGGAATCCACTGCCCATTATAAAATATTACTCAGCACTGAGAGTGTTCTAATGTGGGGCACCCCAGATGGCGATAATTATCTTAGATTGACTGAGGTCTCCGTACCTAATTGAAACCTTGTACGACACCCAGTTATTTCCAAATGTAACATGATACAGTGCAGCATAGGCACTCTGACATGCTTGTGAGCTCTGTTGTGAATGCAGGAATATTCTCCCATGGTGCTGCTTGCCATTGCTTCCTGCACAGCCGCAAATTTCCTGCACATCAAACAGATGTGTAGAACTATAGACTTATATCTCTGATGTCGATCAGTTGTAGAATTTTGGAACACGTATTATGTTCGAGTGTAATGACTTTTCTGGAGACTAGAAATCTACTCTGTAGGAATCAGCATGGGTTTCAAAAAAAGTGATTGTGTGAAACCCAGCTCACGCTGTTCGTCCACGAGACTCAGAGGGCCTTAGACACTGGTTCCCAGGTAGATACCACATTTCTTGACTTCCACAAGGCGTTTGATACAGTTCCCCACAGTCATTTAATTAACAAAGTAAGAGCATATGGACTATCAGACCAATTGTGTGATTGGATTGAAGATTTCCTAGATAACAGAACCCAGCGTGTAATTATCAATGGAGAGAAGTCTTCCGAAGTAAGAGTGATTTCAGGTGTGCCACATGGGAGTGTTGTAGCACCATTGCTATTCACAATATATATAAATGACCTTGTGGATAACATCGGAAGTTCACTGAGGCTTTTTGCGGATGATGCTGTAGTGTATTGAGAGGTTGTAACAATGGAAAATTGTACTGAAATGCAGGAGGATCTGCAACGAATTGACACATGGTGCAGGGAATGGCAATTGAATCTCAATGTAGACAAGTGTAATGTGCTGCAACTACATAGAAAGAAAGATCCTTTATCATTTAGCTACAATATAGCAGGTCAGTAACTGGAATCAGTTAATTCCATAAATTATCTGGGAGTAGGCATTAGGAGTGTTTTAAAATGGAATGACCATATAAAATCAATCGTCGGTAAAGCAGATGCCAGACTGAGATTGATTGGAAGAATCCTAAGGAAATACAGACCAAAAACAAAGGAAGTAGGTTACAGTACACTTGTTCGCCCACTGTTTGAATACTGCTCACCGATGTGGGATCCCTACCAGGTAAGGTTGATAGAAGAGATAGAGAAGATCCAACAAAGAGCAGTGTGCTTGGTTACAGGATCATTTAGTAATTGTGAAAGCATTATGCAGATGATAGATAAACTCCAGTGGAAGACTCTGCAAGAGAGACACTCAGTAGCTCGGTACGGGCTTTTGTTGAAGTTTCGAGAACATACCTTCAACGAGGAGTCAAGCAGTATATTGCTCCCTCCTATGTATATCTTGTGAAGAGACCATGAGGATAAAATCAGAGAGATTAGAGCCCACACAGAGGCATACCAACAATCTTTCTTTCCACGAACAGTACGAGACTGGAATGAAGGGAGAACAAATAGAGGTACTCAAGGTACCCTCCGCCACACACCGTCAGGTGGCTTGCAGAGTATGGATGTAGATGTAGACAGTGTCCATGATGATTGAGCTATAAATGGGCAGCTACCTCATGCACTTGCTGACTGTATTTGCAGAGTAATTTATACAATTCTCCAAAATCTACTTTTTCAGCGTCCATAAGGTGTCACAGTCTCAACAAACTACTACTACTCGACAACAGCAAAGCTCTCTTATCTACAGGAGAGGTAATTTTCCCACCTTTCTGTGATCACATCAACCTGCAAATGGGGCCACTGGCAGAGGCTGTACCACCTACACTTATGCCACAGGCTCCCAAACTGCTGGATGTGTGGTCAGGAAACAGATTAGTAAATGCATTTTCTTCCACTGTTGTAACTGTTTTGCTGTTGTTGTTTCAAAAAAATGGTTCAAATGGCTCTGAGCACTATGGGACTTAACATCTGTGGTCATAAGTCCCCTAGAACTTAGAACTACTCAAACCTAACTAACCTAAGGACATCACACACATCCATGCCCGAAGCAGGATTCGAACCTGCGACCGTAGCAGTCGCGCGGTTCCGGACTGCGCGCCTAGAACCATGAGACCACCGCGGCCGGCATTGTTGTTTCAGCTGCTCCTCCTGCACTGCATTTGTTGTGTCTGTCTCTCCAAAAATACTGGTTCCCCATGGCCACTATATACACAACACTAACATGGAATATACACTCCAGAGCAAGTTCTCCTGGCCAACTGCTATATCTCTTGCAGTGGGATGATAGCATCCACAAAAGATGTTCAAGATGAGCGTGGAGTACCACAGTGTATGGCACATACAAAAAACACCGGATGTCAATCTAACTGGTGAACAGTCCAAAAGCATTTTCAGGGACAAACATGGAAACAGTAAGAGTGCTACAGTGTGAAAAATTTAAGACTTATGCAAAGCAAGCATGGACCAAGTAAATAAGACCCAGACTTGCACTAAAGTGCATTTGACTTTAGAGTGTGATGATGAAACGAGGAAAGCTATGAGTCCAGAGGCACTACCTGGTGTATGTGACACTCAAACCACTTTTGGTGAAATTAGATGATTCTAACTCTCAGCTATGAACAACTCCTCAAATGAAATATGTGAGTCTCATGTAGAAACCAAATTATTGTTAAATGGGAGGTTAGATCAGCTGCAAATGCTGATAGAATATGATAGGGATTCCTGGACCATGGAGCTTTGTTCAATTTTTAGCAGTCTCTGCAGTCTCTCAATGTTGCTGACACCCATATAGACAGAATAGTGCAAAAATTAAAATGGGACAATCTGTTTCATTTTGTAAAGAAAATTTTGAAAATGGAGTTAAGCATTTCTGATTTTATTTTGTTAGCCCCAGTTTCAATTATTGTGTCATCCATGAGTGTCTGGATGCTGACTTTGGTACCATCAACAGCCTTTTATTCAAAAAAAGTAAGGGGTAAGAATCCAGTGTAGATAACAGCACATCTTGAAGAGGTCTCTTCAGACATCATTGCACTTTTACACTCACTTTCCAGTACATGTACTTACAAATGCTAGTTTTAGTCAATAATAAAAATCACTTTCTTGAACTGTGATTACCAAAATGCAATAGTTGACAGACAAATAGAAATGGTTGTTGTAAATAGGCATTGTTCTTGTGGCACGTAGATTACTTGTTATTTCATAAATGTCAGTTTTGATATGGAGCAAATAATACAAGATAAACAGCATCTATTTAACATAACTGATGAAGTGGCAGCTTTTTCTATCAGCATTCCTTTTAGATGAGTAAGCAAAAATAGAAAATACCTTTTAATGAGGATTAATGCAGTTTCTGACAGCTATTTCATTTTTAGTATATGCTTTGAAACATTTAACATCCACAAACATTTTTCTTCATTACGGGATCTATGGAATATTATGGATGAATGAGTTTCTTGCTGTCACATTATCACTTGCTTACAGGCTGTACAAACTTTTGCTTAATTTACAGCCTGCTCGTCTTGAGGGATCTATGTTGGTAAAAAGCAAGTTAACAGTTAGAATATACCATCATTTTTTGGCTGTACATGTGGGACAAAATTATTTTGCCTTCCGATATTTTGGCTAATGCTCATACAGTCATCTTCAAGATGAATCACTTACTGAATTATAAGCACTTGACACAAATATACAGTAGAGTAAATGTGTATGTGTCAGAGATAGGACAGTTGACAGAAGAGTGCCAGTCGTAGATAAAAATTTGCGCATCTTAGAAAACTTAACATATTCCAAGTCAGCAGATCGACAATGCTTACGAATTATGTGATTAGTATTAAAAAGGAGAATATGTGTTGGAATGCCATGCAAGAAAGACTCTGAACAAGAAGTCCTTTGAGTGCACATTCATGAAATGGGATGTTTCAATAATTTCTCGGGCTGGAAACATTTGTCTGCATTGAGCAGGCTGTCTGTTAATTGTATTTCCACAATGTCCTTGACTGCTGGGTCCCAACTGGATGAGGTTGTGGCCAGTACCTTGACTTTCCCATAATCCATGGAACGTCCAGCTGAAATTCAGTATTCAGCCATTGCAGATTTGTAGGCGGCAAGTGTGTCACTGGTGTTAGACCCATCTTGTACACTGTGTATTGTTTGTCACATGTAACTTTTATCATACTGTGACAAGGAATTTCATAATTACATAATTTTTGTAGGACATCATCTTTTACAGATGTCAGAAGAGCTGCTGCTTTGGCAGGTGAGCAGAGGTCACATCCACTTAATGTTTCACATTATTGAAGAAACATTTTTCACATATGGTAGAAGGACTGCAGACTTTATATCTCTTTCTACTCACTCTCCCTTTGATTGGTCTGACGTTTTCACTTGCACAGATCATTTAATCTGATGTTTTGTCTATCTATTTTTACTGAATACCTCTTCCAAATGTACCAGTTTGTCATGTAGGTTGTAGTGTTGGACTCTACACGGGCTCTGTATACTAGTTTGAAGTACGCTCTTATTTTGTGAAATATGGTGTCACCCTGCAAGTATAAATAGGTCATGCATTCCAAATAAGAAAATTTCTACCCTACAGTTAGTTTAGTCTGTGCTATTACTTGTGTCTGTGCACCAATCACTTGTTGGTGAGTGGTTACCTTTTCTCATTATTATATAGATATTTATATTCTGTTCTGAATTCATGTAAGGTTTCTGGCATAATAGCTCACTTTCACACATGCATCCACAAAGACAACCAAAGGTATGCAACCATAGTCACAGTGAGAGTGACTATTTGACTGGTTGCTCACATTGACAGGGGCAGAAACTAAATGCATGTGGAGAATGGGATGTGGTAATATGTATGGAATGGGAGGTGTGATAAATGGGAGCCAAGTGGTAGTTAATAATGGGAGTAGGAAAATGAGGATTGACAAGGTAACATTAAAAAAGCTAACAGAGTGGAGGGAAGGGAGGGGGGGGGGGGGGGGGGTGGTTGAGTTCGGATGGAGGATTCTCTCTCTTTCTCTCTCTCTCTGACTCTCTCTCTCTCTCTCTCTCTCTCTCTCTCTCTCTCTCTCTCTGTCTATCTATCTATCTATCTCTTTTCCTCCCCTCTCTCACCCTTTTGGGAATGTCACCTTTCCATTCATCATTCTGCTACTTCTTGTTGATAGCCACCTGCTTCCTCATCTAAAATGCATCTGACCACCTCCCCACTTCCTCATTATTCCACACATTGTTTTATCCCTCCCAGTTGCTATGGCCTTTCCATCCACCCCTGCAGCTCGTAATAGACTGTGGGTAGGTGCGTGCCCCTGTGTGTGTGTGTGTGTGTGTGTGTGTGTGTGTGTGTGTGTGTGTTTCTGTGTATGCGGTAGAAAAATAGAAAACCAATTAAGTCTCTTTGTTGTTACATGTATCTATGCACCACACATCTATTGTGTATAGGATAGTATTTTTCTTTTTTCATTTTAGGGCTCCATAACTCAGTCAGAAAGAATGGAATCCTTATAGGATCACTTTGTTGTCTGTTCATCTGTCTGTCTTCCAAAGTCTATAGGGTACTTCCCATTGGTTTATAATCATGGAATTTGGCAAAAAGAAAGGTTTCACTGTCAAAGAAAATGAAAAAATCCAAAAATTGTGAATTTGTAATTATATCACACGAAAAAAATTGTTGTTGTTATCTGTCTGTCTGCCCATGAAAAAAATTGTTGTTGTTATCTGTCTGTCTGCCCATCTGACTGTTAAGCCCCATTTTTCTCAGGAACAGGTAGACATATCAAGTAGAAATTTATTCCACATACTAAGGTCTACAGTCACTTAATGGCGTAATAAATTTACAGTTCTAAGTCCGTCCAACCAAAAGACGCAGCCAATTATGTCACATACTTTGATACTTCAACACCCACTCATCAAACTCTATAGCATACTTCCCATTGGTTTAGATCATTGAATTTGGCAAGAAGAAAAGTTTCACAATATGAGTAAAGGAAAAAATCCAAAATTGTTAATTTGTAACTATACCACACTTTTTTTTTTTTTTTTTTTTTTTTGTCATTTGCTATATGACACTCTGTCTGTCCATCTGTCTACTAAGACCCCTTTTTTTCTCAGAAATGGGTAGACATATGAAGTTGAAATTTATGTCAGTTACTGATGTGTATGGTCCTTTGGTGGTATAAAAAATCTTAAGCTCCTGAGTCAGTGCAACCAAAAGATATGGCCATTTATGTCACGTATTTTGATACTCACAAACTCAACATTACAACCTGAAGGTTACTTCTCTTTGATGTAGAACCATGAAATATGGTAAGAAGAAAGGTTTCACAGTACAAGTAAAAAAAGCAGTCAGAAAATTGCTAATTTGTAATTATATCACATGAAAAAAAAATTCTTTTCTCATTTATTATGTGACTTCAAACTTGAAATTAGAACATTCTCAAAAGTTCTGGAATCCCTGAGACCAGTTCCTTGCCAGAACCAATGTCAATTACAGAGCAAAAATTGTCAAGATTCTCAGTTCCTGAAATGGATGAACTGTCTATATACATAATTAAGTTTGTTTGGAACTCTCATTATGAGAGGTCTACTCAAACCGGCCCAATTTTCATTTGCTGTTTTTATCATCAAATTTTTACCATACAGAAGAGGCACTAATCACCAGAGAAGCATATAGTTAAGGATGAAAACTGACTGACTAACTTCCTTCCAACAAGCAGACATGGATGTACAAAACCTGCCACTCAATCAGCCTTGCAGAATCAAAGGATATTTAACTGTTTTGTTATTGCTAAGTACCATGTGAAGAGGTAATGCTGCCTGCCATCACCCCAAAACTAATTTGAACACTGCATTACTGTAGTAGACTGTAGTAGATACAGTCCTATTGGAGGTGGCCCATCTTTGCCTCCCTCTGAACGTAGAACTGTCATACATGGCCTATAGAGTTTAACACTTAGTTCAAAATGTGTTGATACTTGGCATTAACCACATCAACATGTCATTGTTTGTTGTCAAAGATGTGACATTAAAGTCCTAGGTCTGGCTGAGGATTGACCCTCAAATCTTTGGATGAACTGACAGACAGGACACTCATTCTTATTAGATGCAGTGAGAATACTCACAAACTAATGTAATGGTAGTTGTAGTAACAAATGTAATAAATTAATTTACGACAAGTCACTGGAGATTAAGGTCTCCATATCTGAAAACTCACTTCAGTCATAAGTGACCAGTGAAAGCTTCTTAGTATACTTTGTTCACAACCAGAGTAAATTCTCTTGTGCAGTAAACTTTCTGTTAAGTATTTTGTTGAAACTGTGTAATTTCCAGACACTACTTGGTAATAATACCATAGGATTAATATTTTTGTACCCATGATGTCTTATTTACAAATAATGTACTAAGGGCCTCAAAAGTCAATGATTGTTATGTCTCAGTATGAAACCAGGTGATGAGAAATAATGTTCTGGTGTACATTTAGGCTGACACACCTCAAGCAGTCCAAGCGGCTATATGAAACAATACATATTACTTATATTTTTGTGTTAACGCAGAGGATAGCTTTACTGTCCTGAAGAAAATTTATAAAATACATCAACAATGAAAAATAATTATACCTACAGGAGCAGAACAGAATAATTATACATTTTCAGTAAATCCATTAAGTTAAAATCAAAAGAAAGAGATTAAATTCTCTGGCTTACAGAAAATATTTTGTTAAACATAATTTGATGATATGTGTAGTAATTTTCATGATATTTATATTAGATTTATCAAATAATTACATATCTCTCAAATAAAGGTTGGACTGTGCAGTTTTCTACAACAAATGCAATGGTTTTGCGAAGACGGTGTCTCAGAAACATTGTTTCCTCGATGTTACAATATATGCCAGGCAGAAGAGAAAACAGCATTTAAAAATGATTTCCGTCTCACAGCATGTGTCAACTTGCTGAAGTGGTTGGTAACAAAATATGAATCAGAACCTCAATCTGTTCAGTCTCCAGATGGGAAGGTTTGTACCAACATTTTATTGCACATATATGCTCAGATTAATTTTCAGTTCCATCTAGAAATAATAATTGTAAAGTACAATATTGTGCTGTGATGGAGAAATCTAGTGTGATTAGTTTATGCAGCCAACAAAATCACAATTATTGTACTGAATACAGGTAACCTCTTTCTACTGGCACATCAACAATATCCAGATCACATTACTGCTGTGGCCATTTCTTAAAAAAATTTTGGATGTTGAATTGCATGTGTTGTCAAAATTGAATTGATATTTGGTTTTGAAAACAGTTATAAGTCAATAATTAACACCCATTGGCCTTTTCAGTTTGTGGATCAATTTTGGATTTTATGGAGTTTTCAGAGCTTAACAAGGTGCCAAGATTAAATTCATTGCTTTGGAGAAGTTATGTTAGTAAATTTCAGTGCATTATTAAACAATGGGAAATTAAAGATGTAATGATGACAATATTATGAAAAGGACAGGTTGCTGCTCATGGTATAGTGGAAATGTTGAGTTGCAGGCAGGCGCAATAAAAAGACTGCTAAGAAAGTCAGGTGTCAGCCAAAAAGCCTTCTTCTGAATTAGACAATAAATTCACGCAAATGACCACTGTCTCTGGCTGCTGATGTCAGACTCAAAATTTCTGCTACGTGATGAGTAGCAGTCTATCCTTTCCATAATATTGTCATTTTTAAATTTTCTGTTTTAACATACTGATGCTCTTGAAGAATCTTTTGGATTCTGTGGTATTTTCTATTTCATCCTAATTTCTTTCATGACTGATATACTCTCTTTTCCTTGCCTTAGTAAGTTCCCTGTCATGTCTCTGTTTTTCTTCAAAAATTAGTTTAATTGTCTTCTGTAGACTTCTGAATAAATTTTCTGTTCCCCATAGCACTCCACATTAAACCGAGAATTTTTAGTTAGCGCAGTCTGTTACCACTACACTTATAATGTCTAAGTGCAGCTGTAGTGTTAATGTATGAACATTGTCTTCAGTATACCAATGTAATAAAGACCTTGTTTCTCAGTTGGTGAGTTCAAAGCTTTCTCAAAACTATGAATTCTAGTCAAAGTGGTAATTCGTACTTATTGATCCCTTTTGTAATTCAAGGGGTCAGCAAAAGAAAGTGCAAACCCATAAGAGTGTATTTTGAGTTATTGCATGTTATATGTTCGGTTAAATTCAAAGACAAGATCATAAATGCAACAAAACAATAATATACATAGTAGGCAGCAGTATCTAGCAGAACATTTGGAACTACTTATTACCAGCATTCATTGTAAAACAAGCAGGTAGTGTGTTCAGGCTAATCCTTACCAAATTGAGGGTTCCACTTTGTTCTGCTGACCTCTTCTGTTGTGACAGTGCCACGACATTTAACAGTGCCGCCATGACAGTACGCGCAAACGGCGATAGAGGCGCTCCGCAACTCGGCTGAGCGCGGTAGCGCCACCTAGCTACGAACGGCGCCGGCCGCATGTCACGGCATGGCAGTCGAATAAGAGATACTAAGTTGTTATCATGTAACCAGCTATTGTTTCTAAGTGAGTGTGTTTGAATATCCATGCAATTATTGGTGATTAAAGGTTATAACACTTTTTGGCGACGAGGTCGGGATATTTTCACTGCGTTGTGGATTTGTGTGTTTGTGACGGGGCAGACATGGAACAGCTTATGCAACCGTTCATTGAACAACAAACACAGCTGACGGCTGTTATTTAGGCACAACAAACACAGCTGACGGCTGCTATTCAGGCGTTGTCGATGTTGCTTACTCATCGTCTGTCTTCCTCTTCTCCGCTTCCATTCCCTCCTTACGATGAGGCCGCTGAAGACTGGGAGGATTATGAGAAGCATAGAAGCATTTGCGGTAATACTTCTTGGCTTTCGGCGTTGTCGATGCTCCTATGTGTAAGTCGTTATTTCTATCTTGGATTTCCCCACGGATCTATCAGCTGCTATCTCAGTTAGCCCCTCTGTGGGAATCTGCCTCTCTGTCCTTCCAAGAAATGTGTGACTTATTGTCTAACTATTACCGAAAAAACACCCATGTCATTGCCGCCCGCGTGGCGTTCTACTGGTGTCGTAAACAGCCCCATCAATCTTACCGGGCTTGGGCGGCGGAACTACACGGTCTGAGTAGGAAATGTCAGTTTGTCACGGACACTCATCATGAGTCTTATGCTGATTCAATGGTTAGGGATGCTATTCTACGGCTTGCTCCTGATAAAGAAGTTCGGCAACGTGCCCTACAACTGCCAAACCTGTCGTTGTCGGAAGTTCTAAGCATCGTTCAATCCTTTGAAGTGCCTCACGCTGCTGGCGCGCAAATAGACACATGGTGTTATGTAGGCGCTGTACAGTCAACTTTCGACACAGACAATTTGCCTGTTTCACAGGAGAACGAAGATTTGGCGGCGGTTCACTCGCGTAAACAACATCGCGTTGGGCCGCAACGCTCGCAGCGAAAACAGCAACCACATAAGTAGGTTCGTTCCGCACTTCCTTCTTGTCCATGTTGTTTCGTACAGCATGACAGGGCCATGTGCCCAAAACGTTAGGCCACGTGTAATTCATGTAGGAAAAAAGGCAACATTGCTTCTGTGTGTCAGTCCCCTAAAGTTCCTGTCGACAAGAACGAGGCATCGTACATGGATGTTAACTGTGTGCTTTCTCAAACAAATAAGTTGTTTGTTAGTGTTCATGTTCTGGATAAAGACATTCACATGCAAGTGGACACTGGCTCTGCAGTAACTCTCATTAATTCTCACAAGTATTTGGAGTTGGGCTCTCCTCCCTTGTCTCCAGTTACGCAAAATCTGACAACTTATAATAACCAAAAAATTCCTATCATTGGCCAGTTTGATGCTTCCACTGCCTACCAGTCTGTTGTTAGGTCCCTCACGTTTTATGTGGTGGATCATGCGGGCACTGAAAACCTGTTCGGTTATGATGCTTTCCAGTTGTTCGGGTTCTCCATTGATGATGATGTGCACCTCATATCTGAGGATATTCCATATCAACAGCTGGATGGATTGTGTTCGGAATTTTCGTCCATGTTCTCTGCTGGTCTGGGTTGTGCCAAGGATTTTGAAGCCCACATTACTCTTAAACTTACAGCTCGCCCTAAGTTTTTCCGGGCACGCCCTATTCTGGTGGCATTGCGTGCACCCGTCAAGGCTGAGATAGACAGGTTAGCAGCTTCTGGGATTCTCCTTCCTGTTACCTCCAGCGAATGGGCATCGCCAATCGTGGTGGTTTCTAAACCAAACGGGAGTCTGCAATTGTTTGGTGATTTTAAAGCCACTGTCAATGCTCAGAGTCTCATTGACACTTATCCTCTTCCCCGTCCTGAGGAGTTATTTACCAAGCTCGCTGGGGGCCAGATCTTTTCCAAACTTGACTTATCAGAGGCATACCATCAGTTGCCGTTGGATGCTTCTTCCAAGGAATTTCTCGTCATCAACATTCCTTGTGGGTTGTATCAGTACCAGCGGTTACCATTTGGCGTCGCTAGCACGTTGGCCATTTTTCAGCGGTTTTCGGAACAGCGCATGGCTTCCGTTCCTGGCTGCATAAACTATCTGGATGACATTGTTGTCACGGGGGCCTCCACTGAGGAGCACCTTCGCAATTTGCATTCACTGTTTCGGGTTTTGCATTCGGCTGGGTTGAGGTGCAATCTGGACAAGTCCCAGTTCTTCCAACCCTCCATTGTGTATCTTGGTTTCTACTTGTCCCGTGAGGGTATACGTCCTCTACGTCAGCACGTTGCGGCCATTAACGCTCTACCCCGGCCGTCTACGGTCAAAGAACTTCAGGCATTTCTAGGCAAGATTGCTTATTATCACAAATTCATTCCATCCGTGGTGGCGGTAGCTCATCCTCTGCATCAGCTGTTATGCAAAAACGTCCCTTTCTGTTGGTCCGACAAGTGTGAGCAGGCTTTTGTCCGCCTGAAGGCTCATTTGCAGTCGGCGCCTTGTCTTGCCACATTCCGTCCGGGTCAGCACTTGGTTCTGGCGACTGACGCGTCACAGTATGGCATAGGGGCTGTTCTCGCCCATTGGTTTGAGGATGGGTTGGAACGACCCATCGCCTATGCTTCCAAGACCCTCAATGATGCGCAATGGCATTACTCTCAAATCAAAAAGGAGGCACTCGCTATCATTTATGCTCTAAAAAAGTTCAGCGTTTTTTTGTATGGTTCTAAGTTTCACCTCATCACCGACCAGAAGCCACTGGTCTCTCTGTTCAGCCCATCGGCGTCGCTTCCAGATAAGGCAGCTCACCGCCTGCAACATTGGGCCTTATACTTGTCTCGTTTTCACTATGAGATTCACTATCGCCCCATGGCCAAGCACGCCAAAGCTGATGCATTGTCGCGATTGCCGATGGGCCCCGACCCGGTTTTCGATTGTGATGAACTACTCTGTTTCCACATTGATGAGGAAGAACATTGTGCGGTTGAGAGTTTTCCACTTACAGGTTCGCAGGTTGCATTGGCTACTGCACGGGACCCAGTCTTGCGTCAGGTGATCAGTTTTGTTCAACAGGGTTGGCCTGACAGGACCAAGGGCCTGGCATCGGATCCCCTTCACAACTACCATGCCATGCGCCTTCGTCCGTCTGTTCGTGATGGTATTCTTCTTCTGGCTATGGATGGCGCATCTCCACGGGTCGTGGTGCCAGCCTCTCTTCGCAAAGATGTTCTCAAACTGTTGCATGAAGGCCATTGGGGTATTTCTCGAACTAAGTCCCTGGCCTGCAGGCACGTTTATTGGCCCGGTATTGATTCGGACATCGCCCACATGGTTGCTGCGTGTGGTCAGTGTGCTCAACAACTGGCTGCACCTCGTACAATGCCCTCTCCGTGACCTGATCTGGTGCAGCCATTGGAACGGGTGCACGCTGATTTTGCCGGCCCCTTCCTTGGTACTTATTGGCTACTGTTGATTGATGCCTTCTCAAAGTTTCCGTTTGTTGTCCTTTGCCTCCACCAGCCTGAGAAGCCAGTCCTGTTGCTGCTGCTGATCTATCGTACGTGTTGATGCAGCCGACGTCGCTACCGCTTCCGAGTACGCCAGAACCGGCCCCAGTCGCGGCGCCGCCTTCTCCAGGACCCATCTTGCTGGAGCAAACCCCCAGGTCCACGACATCTATGGATGCTGCTCCAGAGTTTTCACCCATCATCTCGTCCAGGAGGCACGTTCCACGCACGAGCTTCCGTCCTGGACATTTTCGACCATACTCTCGTGTCTCTCCGTGGGATCTTCTCAGGGCCTCACAAGAGGCCATGGATGTCCCTGCACTGTCCATGTCTCCAAGGAAGTGAGTGTTTTTTTTTTTTCAAGGGGGGGAAAGTGTTGTGACAGTGCCACGACATTTAACAGTGCCCCCACGACAGTACGCACAAACGGCGATAGAGGCGCTCCGCAACTCGGCTGACCGCGGGAGCGCCACCTAGATACAAACGGCACCGGCCGCATGTCACGGCACAGCAGTCGAATAAGAGATACTGAGTTGTTATCATGTAACCAGCTATTGTTTCTAAGTGAGTGTGTTTGAATATCCACGCAATTATTGGTGATTAAAGGTTATAACATCTTCAATTCCAAATTGACCGTTTGCTTGATTCAAGTACAGTGCTTTTTTCTAAGCACTTGGTAAGGATCTTACATTAGTGAATATCTTCCATATTAGAGACAAGGTAACTGATGGATGTATGATTTTTATGTCTTACGTGCCTCTCTTCTTGTGAATTACAGCATTGTTCCAATTTTGGGAGATTGTCTCCTTTTGAAGACATTCTCTAAATGATTTAGCAAGTTTCTTCATATTACTTTCCTTCAGTCATTTAAAGAAATTGTTGAATGCTTATACAATTTTCTCCTTTTTACAGTTACTGCATTATCTTCCTACTTCCAAAAAACATACTCTGCAGTTCACACCAAAGTGCTTGACAGAGGATTCATAAAACTCCTTTGAGACAATTTCTTGACTTTTCCACTCTTGAACAGCATGTGGGAAAAATTAACACATAAATCATTCTGTGTGAACTCTAATTTCCCATATTTTATTATGATGGTCAGTTTTCCCTCTGTATGTGGGAGTCAACAAAATTGCTTTTGCTACAGTGTTCTGGCCAGTGCTGTGTACTGTGGGGGCTCAATTCCCTCTCTTATTAATTTATTTGTTATAAATCTGTCGATCACTGTCAATACCATTTCTCTGAATGTGAGTCACACTTGGTCTACACTTACATAGCTAGTTTAGAAGGAATGCTGGCTGTCTCTTAGTAACCATTAAGCAAATTTTTATATGCTTTCTTTAAACAGATATATTATTTTTAGTGGATTTGGATATTATGTACTACAACCAACTTATAGTTACTAATTTCTGTGTTTGTCATGATGCTCTCTATTTGCTCAGGATTGTTTGTTTCTAAGAAGTATAGTGTGTTATTGCAACCATTTATACTTTGAGTGGGCTCTTGAACTAATTGATCGAAATAATTTTTGGAGCAGCCATTTAGTAAAATTGTAGATGATGTTTTATGCCTACCACCAACTATAAACATGTAATTTTGCCAACATACTGAGGATAGACTGAGGTCTCCCCAACCTATAACTTTATGAGTTGGGTATGTATTCAAAATGAGGCTGAAATTTTCCTTGAAAATGGCAACAGACATGCCACCATCAACAGAATTTAATTTATCCTTTCAGAACACTCTTACATCCTTGGTAAAAAATTTGGCTGAACTTACCTCTGACGTTAGTCAGCTTTCAGTACCTATAACATTTTCTGCTTCTCTGCTTTCTATGAGCACTTGGAGCTCTGGTTCTTTTCCAACATAGCTATAGCAATTTACAATTCCTAGATGTTCTCTCATCCTGTGTTTGACCTGCACCTTTGAGACTACGATATGAATGAGGATTTGCTATGCGTACCTCTGTTGTCATTGTATTTTTCACATCCCTTGTCAATTAATTTTCTGTAGTTCAGATTATTCTATCATGTTCTTATTATTATGTGCTTGAGAGTCTCACATCCTCTAAAATAATTTTGTTTTTTCATTTGAGATTTTCTTTTCTTTTGTCTTCTTCATACCCACAACACCTTAATATTTGTCTGTGTCATTACAGGTGAAGGTAAAGCTGTCCAGAAGCCAAAGATTGGTTTCAGGACCACATAGTTTTACTGGGCGTTATCTTGCCTTCCTCCATCATTACACAGCAGTTATAGGGGTACCTACAGTTTAACATGAACTCCAAACCA
The DNA here is from genome assembly GCF_023864345.2 of Schistocerca serialis cubense. Taxonomy (NCBI): domain Eukaryota; kingdom Metazoa; phylum Arthropoda; class Insecta; order Orthoptera; family Acrididae; genus Schistocerca; species Schistocerca serialis. The sequence continues at coordinate 246,333,822 of NC_064639.1, read as the reverse complement.
CAATGCTACTCAACATTTTTCACTTACAAAAGTCATTACCTGAGGTGAATGAAGTGATAATTCACAGAAAAATCTTTGGATTAATTGGGGAATCATCTATAGTACTTTGGATTTATGCTTTTTGTTTCTTTAATGTTCACTGTTAATTTATTGCATAATGCCCATGTGTACACATCCTTGAGGGCTTTCTCAACTAGGTGTCATCTGAAGTGTGGACTATCTCTACCTTTGCACTGTATTTTCTAAAGAGGAATGAAACCAATCATTAGCTATTTCTCTTATACATAACACTTCTAATTTGTTTAGTAGTATTTTGTGGTCAATGATGTCAAAAGGTTTGGACAGGACTAGATCTGTGTTTGTAACACAGTCATCCCTATTGAGAGCTTCGAGCACCAATTTTGTGAATTCTGTTATGCAAGATATTGTACTTCTGCTACTTCAGAAGCCAAATGGTGCTTCGCTAAGAAGGTTGTGTCTGTTTAGTTAAGTCATTACTCTGTCTTTTATGATTGATTGCATTATTTTTACAACGATGTGAGCAGAGAAACTGGCCTATAATTAGGGTGACCAGATGCAGACATATAAAAAAAGACGACAAACCCCTTCAAAAAGGAGGACAAAGTTAGAAGAAAGAGGACACATGGAAATATACAGTCAAATTTAATAAATGAATTAATTAGTAGACATAACACACATTCCTCAACTTTTATTGGTACTTCTCTGAAGATCCAGTTTTCTGTAGAAGTGTAGGCTTGCCTAGTGGATATCTGTAAAAAGATACACAGGAAAATTCTTTTGAATCATACTGGACCATCAACATACCTTAAACAGATTCAAGATTCACCCTATCCCTGTCATCAGTCTACTGTGTTGTAAATGAGATAAAATACTCTTTCTGCATTTGCATTGTGCCCTGTTATACTGAAAAATTATTCAGCAAATTTTAACAATTCTGAATGACAATCAACTGCCTTACTTTCACAAAAATACTTGGCCCATTTTTTAATACAAGACAACTTACTAGATTCAGGATAATTACTGTTCCATTTCAGAAACTGCCAAAAATTACAGAATTGGTCGAAACATTTTACGTCTTCAACTTCAGAAGCTTTACATTTGTGTTGCAAATCCAAAAGGCTTTTTCATGCATTTGAAACAGGAAAAGTCATCAAACATTCAGAGCCACCATTTTAAATATTCATGGTACAACTGATACTGCTACATAGCTTCCTCCATAAAAAGTTAAACTTCTTTCTCAAAGCCTTCTTCTGTTGTGATTTCTACCATCTGTTTAACCTTCAGGCAAATGAATTTTTCATTTAATCAGTCCTGAAGAACCTCACAAACAGAATCTAAAATTTTAATCACTTCAAGCACAGAAGTGTCCTTCTTTTCTAGTTGCAGAATATTTGAATTGAAGACAGATGTCAGTGAATGCAAATGCCAGAAGTAGGCTTCACTTAACCTATTCTCAAACAACTGAAACAAAACATTTAGTGTCTTTAGCTGCTTTCAGACAGAAAGTAAGATTTTGAGCAGGATACATTTCCAGTACCCTTTCAGTGGCTTGTGAAAAAGACAACCACCTAGTTTTCATGTGAGACAGAACTGATTTTTAAATTACCTCATCAAATTCACACAATGTAACTGTTCCATTCTAACAGAGTAAATTGGACATCCTACAGTGATTAAAATCTCATTGTTCAAAGATATCTTTAATCTGCTGTAAATATTCTTCCCTTCCTTGCCATTTATACCCTCACTTATTACCAATATCCAAATGTTGTAGTGTTTCTGTAATATACTGTGTGACAGTCCAGATATTTCATTTGAAGTAGATTGTAGCTCAGTTACTTTTGTTTTTAAATCACATTGTTTGTAGTCAAAATATTGAATAATAGGGGGAACATTTTTATATTGCCATGGTTACTTCCATCAATTGAGACACCAAAACAAGATATGCCGCTCAAAGCTTCCATGGTTACATTCAAGCCACAAGTGGTAATTACATTGTTCATAGTGCTTTGAGCTTTTGTTGTGGCTAGGGAGATCTTTTTAGCAACATCTGAATAAAATAAATAGCTTCATTTAATTTTGTCGTGCAATCCATTGACCTATAGCTAGAATGATGCCTAATGTTATGGAATGCTAGTGCTCCTTCTCCAACAAGAATTTGGTGACTTAAAGCAGAAGTAGAGTGCTGTTGCTGAAATAATGTGTCTATCCTAGACACTGCACTACAAGCTTTAAGATTTTCCTTGTGCTTCTGAACGGTAATATGATGTTCGATATCTTGGCCACCCAGTGAACGAAATTTAAAATAGTTCAGTGACACAGTGACAAGCATTTTATTTTACAGTATTTAAATAAATTAAATGATGTTTATGTATGCTATGCAGAACTGGAGAATTTTATTGCCAATTTTTCTCATTCAGTTTTCTGAACATAAATAAATTGAATGGCTAAGAAGCCATGAATAAAACCATAACAATAAAATAATGTTTCACTATTTCGTAGTTTTATTGGCCACTGATACATAAGTTCCAGCTCCACATATTTTACATTCTGCTTCTAATTCAGTTCTCCATTTCTTGAAGGCAGGGTGTTTGTAAGAAAGAACATCTGAGAATGTACACGTGTGTTCAGGCACTGTCAGATATTTTATAAAACCCATTCTTTTACAATAAACAGCAAATCACTTGCACCTGAGTACTGAGTACATGACATAAAACCTGTAATGCCAAGCCAAGCCAATGTGAATCTGGCACTGCAAATATGGAATGGAAATTTTAAATAATTGATATATTCACTTGTTTATGAATGGATCCATGATCAGTAGTGAAAAATCAATAAAATCAATGGTCCTACTGCCATCTGTGGATAAGGTATTTTAGGAAAAGAGCAACAGAATGGGAATCATTGCAAATATAATTTTATTACGGCCCCCTTTGCAAAAAAGGAGGGCAATGTAAAAATCTGCCCCAACCCTGGACAAAGAGATAAACAGGAGGACACATCAGGATTTATCTGGATGTCTGGTCACCCTACCCATAATGCAGGCTTTCACAGGTGGTATCTGCATTACTGGCACTTTTTCTTATGTGGGTTCAAGGCTGTAGTCCAGAGAATATTTCTCTGCCTAACATTTTGTCTCTCAGTGCTGGAGGCATCATGAGAGGCTATAAAGTCTCGGGGAGCAATCTCAGACTTAAGCAAGTTCAGCAAGCTGAACTGTTTATATGCATCCACACACACAATGGTTGTTTTGTGAAGTCATCAGACCACTGCCCAAGATCATGGAGTTACATTGACATGTGTTATGGAGCTCTTAGTGGAGAAGAGTTGCTGTTTTTTGCTTTATGTAGCATTAAAACCCACAGCTTGTCTATTTTAAATCCTCCTTTTTTCTGTTAAGCATGGTGATTATTCAATCTTGTTAAAACCATAGTATCAGGAAAATTAATTTGGTGGTTCTTTGCCCCCAGTGCATGATCTGTTACTGTGGCCTGTGCTAAAACTATAATAATTATGGCCCCATAACTAGAAGTGTCAGTGACATATGTTGTCGTGAGTTCTGCATTGCCAAAATACCTATTTCTGGTGCATAAAGATATTACTTCAGACTGAAGAGTTTGGTGTCAGACTCAGTGTGATTAATATTAAGGTTAGCCAAGTTATATGTTTGCATAATACAGCAGTTCAATGTCAAATGTCAGCACCCTTTGACTATATTATGTTCTTGTCATAGTCTGAACATTATACCCACTGGCCCTGCACCTACATTTTCTGAGCTTGTGTTTGCTTCCAATTCCATAGTCTGAGTTCAAACAATAGTGATGTCATCAGATCTCATTTCTCCCTTATTGTTTTTCTAAGGGTCTTTTTGCTGGTGGCAGCCTTCTTTTACATACAATTATAACTTGCTTGCTCTATCTTCCAAGGGTGAATCTTGTGTGCTTCTTCTGTTTTGAGCTAGAGAGGTCTGTATTCTCTCTAGGCAACTATAAAGACTCAGCTTGATTATGAATGTTTGTGATGGGTGTATCACATAGCAATATGGGCTGTAAAAATGGACCCATCAGGTGTTGTACAGGTGCAGTCCAATGAGGCATCATGTAGTGACATTATATTTCACTATTGAGCAGTTTGACCTGCCAAGGCTGTGAAAGCTTGCACTTGCATTCTCTCACTTGTCAGATCATAAGTTTCTTACTCTTGATGGTGGTTTGCCATTTGAGACGCACATTTGGATTATTCATTGTTACACAAGGGTGTGGCTGTCAGCTCAGAAGATTTGACCTGTGTGTGTGTATGTGTGTGTGTGTGTGTATAGTGGCGAGGTGATGTAGCCATGTTTCCAAAGGCTGTGCACTTGTAGGTGGTTTTATGATTTACATTTTTCTTATATTCTTTGCTTTCCTACAATTACTGGACGGTTGTGTTTGTGATGGTCTGTGGAAGCACAGGTTTTCCATATTTGAGGCTGGCCTTTGTATGTAACTTATCCTTCAAAACTGTGTATGGGTGTCATATGATGAGGTTTTTTCTTCAAGTCTATTCATACATTTTCCAGTCCAGTGTCTTCATTTAAATGTCTGTTATTTTGTTCCCTCCCACATTTTGTTTGTAATGCAGTACCTAAAGGCACTAATGTGTGTTGAAAATGCATATGTGGTACTTAAAAGGAACATTGAGCATACTTACCATTCACAAACCCAGACAAGAGTGACTAATTGTAATGTTTCTGAATTCACTATTTGAGTGCAAGAAGTTGGCTGATTCATTTGTGGCCATCATTCTCTGTAACCATGTCTGATCATCAGCCAGTTTGAAATACAGTGATCTGTAAGTCATACATTGATAGCCTGTTAGATCCAATTTCTTCAAGTGTAATTTTTCAAACAGCCATTGGGCCATGTTACTTACTTTAGGTCACCCATTTGTGTATGGAAAATCAAACCAGACTGAGCATTTTCAAATCCCTACCTCCATAGCTTTTAGCGATGGTTTATACTCAAAAAAATTCTGTAGCCAGTTGGTGCCTGGCTACACTGGCTGGAAGTGCATTGTCAAATACGAGTACTTCCACATGCATCAGGTGTTGCAATGGAGCTAACCACTGACCTTCAGAACAACACCTATATCAGTGTAATCTCTGTTTCTAGGATTTTTGTATTCTTAAATAAAATCTTATATTTCTCAAATACTTCTAGAAGAATGTGTTATGGACTAACATGTTGTCATTATCAGTGAATCCTTCATTGTATAAACTCTGAGTTTTTTTTAATTAATTAATTATATTTTTTTATTTTTTTTATCGTAGTCAAAATTTCTCACTGATGAATTGTTCTTTAGTTTTTGCCATAATTTTGTGGTAAAATTCCCCATTATCATTTTGCACTGGGATTGGCTGTTATTTAACAATTTCTATAATTTTTTTTATCATTTCAAGATAGCACCAATCAGGCTAGTAGGTGTAAGTTGCTGCAATGTAACTGATGAAAATGAAGTAAAAAGTTGTAATAATTGCAAGTTGTGTCACAGAAAAGTCATAAAGGGTTCCAATACCAATGTTGTAAATAATGGTTACACAAAAACTGTTGCAAAGTTAACACAAAATTGGTAACTGTGGGCTACCCATGGTCATACGATGCTTGTGTAACAGAAACAAGTGAAAAAAAGTATTTAAACATTATCAGAGACAAAGGTTCAATAATTCAAGTGTTGCAAAATGGATACTGAAATGTTACTAATGAAATGTGCTGCTCTAGAACACAGGTCCAAAATTCTGGGGACCAGCAGTGGATGAAAATAAGTGTTTCAAAACATTTAGCTCACATCTAAGCAAAGAAGGGAAATTAAGAAAAAAATGAACAATAGTAGACCCTAAACAAGCTCTACACACATTCAAAATATAATCACTAAAAAGTTTGTGTCTGAGAATGTAGAAGACAGTACTGCTGTGTTAAAAATCAGATGTAAAAGTGGACTTCCAAAAACAAACACAAAATCTACAAAGAACAGTTCTGCAGCCACACAAAAAATAAAACACCATGGGAGTAAAGTCAAAATATTTGAAGACAGGCATGCACTGATGAGATTTGACTTGATGGACTGATGTATAATGAAATTCGACAAATGTATCAAAAATTATAGCACTTCTGTGTGAAGTTTAAAAACTTATGACATCTTGACATAAATAGTTAGGGAAAAACTAGTTCTACAATGCGTGGATTACACTTAAACTGATCTGGTAGGAAGAGGCTCACATCAGATATTAAAGAAGCAGCTAACAAGTAACGCATGAAAGTAGCTGTAAAAGCAGACAATCTATCGCCCTAAATTCTTACAAGCAGGAAAACTAGTGAAAGGGGCCAATTACATTCATTTTGTCCCAACATTAACAATTCAGAATACATATTCAGTACGCAGCTAGAAGTTCTTATACCTTTATCACTGACTCTTTGGATGGAGAGGTGGCTGTGATTCGGGACAGCAGGCGGCAGAGGGTTGAGACGGGATAGCAAGCCACTGAAGGTCCTGTGTGATTTGGCTGATGAAGTTAACACTTCATTTTACTGGTTCATTTATGCTACATCAGTGCAGTCTAGCAACCCTGCCCCCACTCTGCATTGGGAGATCCAGTTGACTGGCAAGGTAACAACCAACTTCTAGCCAGCTGACTGCAACATATGTGCCCATCTACATTGATGTCTGTGCTAAGTCCGTGGCATGTGACCCCACTGCATGAGTTGTGTCACACCTTGCATTAGCATCACGCCAAGATATTCAGGAATCTTGCTATGGTAGCCAGATCTGCGATGAATGACTGAATCGCAGCAGCCATGGGCATGCAGCCTGTGGAACACACACTGCAGTGGTGAAAGACGGCTACTTTGCATGCAGTATGACCCGCTGCTACCTGAGTAGGAGTCTGACTTTCCAATTGAATGAGCCTGTGATGGCCCACTGTGCCATTGGCACTTGTAGGTTTGGAAGGTGGACTTCATGCAGGAGACTTGTATTGCTGTAGGCCCCAGAATTCTTGACTGCTGCTGGTGGCCCCATGTGATCTTCTCATCTGGTGTAGCCCCCTAACCCCCATGTCCAGGTAGAACTGCTGGCCTGCAAATGAATCTGCTACAAAAATGACAGCTATTTATACAAGATAGCATTGCACCTGTAATGCCAATGTCACATTCTCAGAAACACCACAGGAACCCATTGGTAGGAAATTCTCTTGCCTGTACTGCAAAACCATGCATTACCACTACGCTGGCATGTTTCACCAAGAGAGCCTTGCTTATCTTGCAGTAATTCAACAGCTCTGTTGCTATACCAGGAAGACAGCACCCTGTGCTCATCATCTACCAGCAGCTGCTGCAATACTTCACAACATATTCTAACACATTTGCCAATAAAGTGGCAGCAGCACAACACTGCCCCTCTCCACAGAAACACTCAGTTCCCCATGTCTCACTTAAGACCAATCTGCAACAGCGTATCACATTTGCAGAGTGTCTGGCAGCTTAACCCACAAGGTTCAAAGACTGCATTTAACCTACAAATCACACTTACTAAACTTCCTGTTACTCTATTAAGTTGCTGATTCCTGCCCAACTGAATATTCCATTAGTTTCTCTGGGAAACCCATTGCATCGTGCCTATATGTTTTACATCAAGGACAGCAGTGCTGTTGTTGTCTTCCTGGCTGCACACTTCTCCCATCACCATGTCACTCTACAGAATTCGACATTTACTCTTGGTCCTGCTCTTGGGATCCAGTCTACCAGACTGTGTACCACTGGTAGATCAAGATGATGGACAGCTCTCTGTCTCAGATGGATGAAGGCTATGCACAGCAGAGTCAGATTCACTACAGAACTAGGTATTGTGATGCACAAGGTTACAGTCACTCATCGTTCCCGTTTCCTGAATTGCTTAACATGCTGCATCACCTGTTTGCTGAAATCCATTCTTCTTGTGTAGCTAGTGATTGGTTCAGGAATTGATCAGGTCTGGTTTCAGTGTATTATTAAAGAAGGTTAGATTATGCATCAGGACTGACTCTAGTGGTTTGTCTGGCCTGTACAACTGCAGCTGTCTCATGTTCAACTGTATAATTCCCATAAACATGGCTTCTAGATGGAAGATTGGCCCTGTTATGTCACCTGCTGTCCTGTTCAATCCTCTGATGTCACTGGCATATGTTGATCTTTCCCCATTGTCTATCCAACCCCTCGTCCATCAACATAGTGAATGCTACATCACTTCCACTGCTTGCTATATCTGTTCCCATAATATTTCATAAGGTGTATGCAACTTCCCACATTTCCCAGCAGAAACTTCCCCAGCCAAACCCCTGCTCTTGGCTGACTGTCAGAGCTGGAAAACACCTCCTCCAGCCTCCTCACTTCAGTCAGGAATTCCATGCATTAAAAATAAAACTCAGCATCCATTGATGGCTGGAATCCATCACGTCCTCTTGCTTGGCAAAAGGAACCTTTCCCTCCATTTATGAATTCTGTAGCACTCCCACTCTGCTCCAGGAGAAGAGGTCCAGTACTGCCACAACTGACATCCATTCCATCCTCCACCTCAGGGTGTACAGAAACCTGTGGATAGGGATTATCATCATCCTCCCTACCGCCTCAGAAGGCTACTGCCATCACTCAATACTCCCATACAAAGAAAATTCAAAAAATCTGTACTGTAACACAAAAACATTTTCCTTAACCCTTATTACATTATAATCTGACACCTCACATGTGCTTACTGATAAAACACAACAAAATACCTGTGACATTCTCTTGACCCCAACACACAGGCCATCTCCCCAACAGATTCATTCACATTCTCAAGTCCACTCCTCCACTTATTCTTCCTTGTGTCCTCCTCAGGTTCCATTCTTAACACTCCTGGGATCAACTTTGGAGTGTCTTGGAACGGTCAGAGGTATCAAAATTCACTGTTGTTGACCTCACTGGCAACTGTTGCCCATTGTTCACTGGTGATGTGGTTTCTACCAATTGGTATGGTCCTTAACACCTCATAACAATTTCTTAGCCTTACCCTTCGATGTGTGAGGGCTCAATAATATTACCCACTGCCCTACCCTGTAACATGGTAAGCTCCCTCTGTGTTTCACAGCTTCCTCCTGTCCTTCAAGTAACTTTGTGTATACCTTCAGCATCCAATTCCATATTCCTCACATCATTCTTGTTAAATCATAGGCAGAGTCTCCGTCCTTGCTCCATCTTACCTTAATTATAACAGATGGTGATGGCATTTCCTGCCATATACTACCTCATATGGAGAAATCCTTTTTTTATCATGGACCATTGAATTGTACGCCAACACGACAAATTAGAGATATGTGTTTGAGTCATTATTTATATAGTAGCTACCCTTTGACAGCTGTGGACTGGTTAACTCGTCATGCTCCACTGCTCCTGGATGTTGACAACATTTTTAATTGTGGTCTCTGGGTGTTCCCTAAACCCTGTTGAACTGTTTATGCATCCAATCCTACTGACTGTTTGACTGCTACAGATGAGTAATGTCCATAAATGGATGAATAAAAAATTTTCAAGTATTTATCACAAAACATATTTGCTTCTTTGACATAGCAATTATGAGCTAAAATCGACCATACACATAGTTTATGTAATGTGTTTTTATCTCTGCAAACTCTTTAAAATTTCTTGGAATGCCTTACTGAATTTGATGCAGCACAGTAACTATGGTGAATAACAAAAAGAAATTCAGTTCTTTATTGAGTAAAGGTGTTAGACTTTTAAGATGTGCAAATTTTTTCACCAAGTAGTTTTCTTAGAACTGGATGATAAGTATTTCATAACAGCCAGAACACCATCTCTCAGCACAGATAGCAACATTTGCAAGCAGTACTGCGACAACAAAGCCTCACACACCAGGAGAGATCCACATTGATGCGATCAACTTTTTGAAACAGTCTATACAGTGATGTATGTTAGAGTCCCAGATATCACACCCAGCAACCATCCACCATAGTAGGTCCTCATTTGCTAGTAACTGGCAGGGAAAAAATAAACAATAAAAATAAATAAATAAATAATTTTCGAATTTTGCATGATTCTCTACGGGTTTTCTGTAGCACAATGGTTAAGGTTCCGTCATCATACACAAAAAATTGTGTGTCCAAATCTCATCTGGTGCTGTTAAGTTTTTTATTTTTAAATTTTATTGATGATTTTTTATTTATGTTCCTTTGTCATGTTGTTTTAATAACCATATTAATGATTTTAAAGTGCTCTCTTCTTTTCCTCTCTTTTTTCACTTGGAATCTTTGTGCATGTGTATTTAATTTTTCTTATTTATCGATCACAATATTTAAACAGTGAAAAATGTCAATCTATTCGTTAAAAAACAAAAGACAAAATATTCTATTTATATTGCTTCTTCAGTGGTATCAAAAAGGTATTTTTTGTTCCAAGATATACATTTTTTTGGACACTAATTCTCATACAAACATTGTAACATACAACCTTATTGCACTATGGACAAAATAAGGCAGATGAAGATTTAAACAAAATATGGGATTACCAGTAAAATGAAATTTAAGCAAAAACAGAAATAGAAATAATGGAAGCAGTAACATAGATGAGAATGTAGAATTATCAAATGGAAGAAATTAAATTGAAAGTAATACATGAAAGTAATTAAAATTGCTTGAACAAAGATTCCAAGTGGAAAAAGACTGAGAGGAAGAAAAAATGAAAGCAGATGAAAAGGTTAATATGATGGTTATAATGACATGATGAAGGAATATGAATTTTAAAAAATACATTTAAATCAATTAATTGAATAAAAAATGAACCAAGTCATTTCAGTAATGATATAAAAATAAAAAAGTGTCAAAGTGCCTGACAATATTTTAATCCACAACTTCTTGCATGTGAGAACTGTCCCTTAATCTTACCCTACACAGCCAGACTATGTACCATTCTTTTCTTGGATGTGTAGAGCATCACGCAAATTTAGATTCCCCCCCCACACACATAACAAGGGACCACATGGGTGAATGGCTGCTGGCTGTGATCACTGGTACTTCAACATACACCACTTTATACATGGTTTCAAAAAGTCAGTCCAACTGCCGAGAACCTGTCCTTGTCAACATGGAATGCAAAGAGCACATCTGTAGCAGTCAACAGATTAACATCCTTCTGATCATTCAATGTACCCATCCCCCTACTGTTTGACTGTGGGTGAAGCAAACAAACACACACACACACACACACACACACACACACACACACACACACACGCACACATTGTAATCATCATCCCCAGCACCCCAAACATAAGTATCCAGTTGTTTGCTTTTGAGACTGTAACTGCTTGCTGGTTCAGCTTAGCAATCGTCTAAACATACTGAGAAAACTGATGTATTGTTGTGTACACAAAATGGTTCCTTGCTGGAGTTTGGTTAAGTGATCCTAACACCTCCACAACAATTATTTCAAATGGCTTTGAAACTTCTGGCAGTCTCTGTAATGGTATTTGTTTATGACTCAAGTGCACACACGGTGCACACTGCACACAACATCTCACATACTGATCCACATCTTCCTTTCGTCCCTTCCATCAGTATCTCTTACCCATGTTTCAGTTTGTTGCTCTGCACCCTCAATGACCATGTAACACATGATCATGCACCTCTCTCAGGACTTCCTCCTTCAATTTAGCTGGCACCCACTACCCACCTCCCTAACCTAGTCACCTTACACAACAGACCATCACACATGCTGAAGTGTGATTGCATTTTGTATAGCCTACAGTCACAGTCAGTGTTCTGCACTGTTTGCATTCAGCAAGACAATGACCCAGTACTTTGCTATTGCTAGTTTTCAACTCAAAGCATCTGCACATCTGTGTTTCTTTAATCAAACTCACTGAATCTTAAAGCCCACCTTGTTAGTCTGCTGGATGGATCTTTTAACCCCAGTAACAATTCCAGAATGGTGTGGACAGTCACTACATTAAATTTCTTCCCATAAAGACAACACTAAAAATACATGACTCCATTTATCAAACTAAGCATCTTTTTCTGGATGGTAGAATATATTTCCTCTGTTCTGTTAAGATGTCTCAATGTGTAAGCCACAGGATGCTCCTCACCATGCTCTCTTGACTCAGGACACACACCAAAGTGTGGTTAGACGCTTCACAAGAAAGCACAAACTCCTTCTGAAAATCTGGAAAAATTAAAACTGGACTTGACGTTAAAACTTTTTTCAACTTCTCAAATATGCCCTGATGTTCCTCCGTCCAATGAATTTATATCTTTCTGCAACAGCTGCATGAGTGGTCATGCTATATCTGCAGACTCCCTCACAAGTTTCCCATTATCATTTGTGAGTTGTGAAAAATGATTGTAGGTCTTTACTTGACATAGGAACTAGGAAATCTTGTGCTGCCTATGCCAGTCTTGGCTCCATTTTTGCCCCATCTTTACTGATCACACGCCCCCACAATATACTTCTTCCAAACCAAAATGACACTTTTCCATACTTAACCTCAGATGTGCTGTCCACAATCTCTCTCAGCCTTGCCTGCGTTCGTCCGTGACTTTGGGACCACATTTATATTGTCCAGGTATACTGGGCATCAGCAAGGCTTCAGTCCCCTCAGTATTCAATCCAACAATCACTGAAACATTGCAGGAGCATTCTTCAACCCAAATGGCATCCACCCATACCTCAGGGTACCGAGAATGCTGTCTTGAATTAATGGTATCCACTTCTTAAGCCCATGGTACAGAAATGCTGGCACTACCCCAAGTTATTGTGGTCTCAGTGATGTTGGGTAAGGGGTATGCATCTGCCATGTTTTACTATTAAGATGACGGTAATCACAGCAGAACCTGTACTCCTTAGGACTTTCATAGACTTATTGGGCACAACCACAACTTCTGCCCCATGGACCATTGCTCTCTTCTATTATGCCATCAGACAGCTGCTAGACATCACTGGGAACGAGCCCCAAGGAAAAAACAAGTCGTCGAACTCCAACAATAACTCGTCCACTTGCATGTGCTCCACCTTCTTATGTAATGCAGTCTTAGCGGTAGCAAGTGGCTGCTCATGGTCTACACTCTCTGTGTACTCCAGAATGTCCAAACTTGTTACTAACTCAACTTTATCTGCTCAGTGCCAAAATTATCTAGATTTGTGGGTACTACCTTCCCCCATCTCTCTCCTATACACTTACTGTAGTCCTTTTACAAATACAGGTCATTGAATGTAACACATCATATTGACAGCTAAGTCTGGCTCCACACTCACCCAGAAAAACTTTTGATGCCACCTAACAAAAAATAGTGTGAATCAAGCCTTAGTGTTTTTGTATGCAATTTAATCAGATTGCCGAATATGAAGACACACCTTGCAACAGTTCTACACTGGCAACAGGTTCTCCTAATTGAAATGTTTTCTCACTAATTCCACCTAATGTGGATGAAGGTCAATTTTGGCATGATGTAGATACAAAAGGTCCAGTTCTAGGATCATGCTGTAACTCCTGCTTACATGAGGCATTATTTCCATGCACTATTTAAACTGAACTACATCCACTTGAAAATCTGTCTCCACTTACCCCAGTGACCTTACATCATTAACTCCCATACCATGCAACAGACAGCATGGTGGGGTCTATCACTTCTGATACATTATAGTTGAGTTTACAAAAAGTGATCCCTGACAGCTGCAATAGGCTGGGCGTGTCAGCTTCATGTGCCTACATCAACCATTAGAGTAATGTGATTTTCCAAACATCTCTATGGCAACACATCATCATTGTCATAGATTTGTAGATGGCTGCTCTTTTTGCCTGCAACCATTAGCAATTCACATTTTAAAGCTGGCAACAGTGCTGGAAGCTATCAGGAATCTTCTTATGCTGTCTCAATTATGAGTCGCTACTAGTTACTTATCCTGCACCTCTTTGTCCTACAAAAATTTATACTTCTTGCCAGCTATAGCACATATTATTGCACATTCTGTCACTGCATATGTCCTTGTTGCATCTGAGTCTAACGGGAATGCCTTTCAGCAGACTTTGGGTTCTCTACTGTATTTAATGGCTGCTTACTTCCTCTCTGTCTGCCACTATTACCATTCTGCTGCTGTTACATATTACCTTTAGCCCACTGAGGCTGACAGCACTGTCCTGTTCATTCACATCTGCAACATCTTACACTGGCAGAGAACACTGAACACCTATCACATACACCTGTTGGCACATTGATCTCCCGGCAGATCCCCTAGCAGCAGAATGGAGACCCTTAGAGCCCCGGTGCTTACTCTTCTTGACATACCAGGTGGTAAGCCACTTAGGAAAGAGTTGAGCACTCTTTGCTTGCCTTTCTTCAACAAAATTTTATTTGCTTCATCATTCTCTCCAGTTCATATGTATGCACATTTACCCTCCTTATCCTATTGGCAAAATCACATAAGGCTTCCGTATTCCTCTTCATACCAGTACTCAGTCACTCCCAAAAGAACCTGGCACTCTTGTGTTTCTTATACCTCTGCAGAGGCCCCGCTTCAACTGCTTAAATGTCTCTGCACTCCTCAGTGTCTCTGAACATCTTAAAAAGGTTTCGCTTCTTTCACTTTTTTGCCACCTGTAATAACAGACTTTTTGATCAATGACTCATACCTGCCATCATTGTCAGGTCCTACATGAGCAATAATGCATCCTCAGACAACCCTCCAGAAAGGGGAATGATCAGGGTTCTTTTGGGTACAACTGTTACGAAGAGGAATAGGGAAGCCTTAGAGGATTTTGCGAGTAGGATAAGGAAGGTAAATGTCCATACATATGAACTGGAGAGAATGATAAAGCAAATAAAATTCTGCTGCATAAAGCCAAATGAAGAGTGCTCAACCCAATCTTACTACCTGACATCAAGGTTTGGCACAGGGACTCTAAGAGTCTCCTTTCTGCTGTTAGATGAACAATGGTATGTGAAGAGATCAACACGTCAACCTTTGTATGTGATGGGTGTGGAATGTTCTACACAAATGTAAGAACTTGCAGATGTGGATGGACAGGACATATTCAGAGGCAATGCCACTGGCTACAGTGAAATAAAGACAATATGTATCAGCAATGGAATGGTAATAAGGGTGGACAGTGAGGAAGTAAGCAGCTGTTACACATGGGAGGGAACTTGAAGTCCACCAAAGGACATTCCCGTTAGACTTAGATGCACTGAGTACATATGCAGAGGCAGAATGTGCAATAATAGATGCTGCAGGTGGCAAGAAGTATAAGTTTTGGTTGACACAGGGGCATGATCAGCAGCCAGCAGAGACCTATAGTCAAGATAGCGTAAGATGACTTTTGTCTGCTTTCAGATGTGGAATGCTAATGGCTGCAGGTGAAAGCATAGCTATCTACAGATCTGTGACCACGCTGATGCATTTCCATAGAGCCATTTACAAAATCACATTATGTTCCTGGGAGAGGTAGGTGCACATAGCTGCCATTCCCAGCCCACTGCAACTGCCAGGGATCAACTATACTAAGGTCATTGGGATCAGTGGAGATAGATTATTGGGCAGAGGCAGTTCAGTGTAAACAATGTGTGAAAATAGTGTCTTATGTAAGTGAGGGTCACAGCATGATCCTAGGACTGGACTTCTTGTATCAACAGTGTGCCAAAATTGGCATTTGATGAAACATAGTCAGAAAATATTCCCACTAAGAGAAGTTGCTGCCAGTGTAGAACTGTCACAAGGTGCGTCTGTCACATTGGACAATCCAATTAAACTATGTACAAAAACACAGAGTGTTGATTCACGTGACTTTGTGTCATGTGACACCAGAAAGTTGCTCTGGATGAGTGTGGAGCCAGACTTATATGTCAATATGTTGTGTTTTATAGAACTGCTCGATGGGAATGATATGTAGGTTCAGCAAATTGTTTTGTTAAAAGGAGTATTGTACACGTACTGGAGAGATGGCGGGAAGGTAGTACCCATGAATCTAGATAATTTTGGCACTGAAGAGGTGAAGTAGATGAAGGGAATGCTAGTAGCAACTTTGGACATTCTGGAGGGGGATGGTTGGTGCACGAAGAGTGTATACTATGAACAGCCATAGGCCACCACTTTTGCTTTGCTAAATAAGATGGTGGAGAACCTAAAGGGAGAAGAAAGAGTGCGAGTGGAGCAGTTATTGCTGGAGTTTGAAGACTTGTGTTTTCCTTGGGGTCCATTTCCAGCAATGTCCAGCAGCTGTCTGATGGGATAATAGAAGTGAGCAATAGTCAGTCCATGGGGGTAGAAATTGTGGTTGTCCCTAAAAAGTCTACAGATTGTTCAAAGAAGTATAGGTTCTGCAGTGATAACTGTTAAATTAATAGTAAGACACTGATAGATGCATAGCCCTTACCCAACGTCATGCAGACTGTCGATAACTTGGGACAGTGCCAGTATTTCTGCACCGTGAATTTAAGAAGTGAAACCATCCATTTGAGGTGGTTCTGGAGGGCCAACCAAAGACAGCACTCTCAGTATCCTGTGGTCATTATCAGTATTTGGAGATGCCGTTTGCATTCAAGAATGCTATTGAAATATTTTCAGTGATTGTTGGATGGGATATTGAGGGAACTGAAGCTTTACTAATGTCTACTTTGCCTGAATTCCCAGAGGCATGGAGGAACATAGGCAAGGACTGAGAGAGAGATTTAAGAGAAAGAGGGGGTGAGGATGAATCTGAGATTGGTACAGGTGGTAGAGTTCTAAAGCCAAGTAAAGAGCTGATATCATTTTTTGCAGTCTTGAACTGTTATAGGAAATTTGTGAGGGGGTACACAGATATAGTGGGACCACTCATTCAGCTGTTGAAGAAAGATACAAAATTTGTGTGGATGGAGGAAAGTCGGGGCACATTTGAAAAGTTGAAAAAACTTTTAATTTCAAGTCCAGTTTTAATTTTTCTGGATTTTCAGAAGGAGTTATTGTGAAGCATCTAAACATACCTTGAGTGACACACTCAAGTCAAGAGATTAATGATGAGGAGCATCCTGTGGTTTACACATTGAGACAACTTAATAGGGCAGAGAAAAATTATTCTACCATGCAGAAAGAGATGCTTAGCCTCATAAATGGAATCATGTGTTTTTGGAATTACTTTTATGGAAAGAAATTTAAAGTAGTGACTGACTATGTCACTCTGAAATGGTTTGTGGGGTTAAAAGACCCATCCAGCAGACTAACAAGGTGGGGCTTAAGACTCAATGAGTTTGACAAAGTGGTGCACAACCCACAGATGAAACATTGAAATGTAGATACTTTGTGCAGAAAAATAGATAGTAAAAGTACTGGGTCATAATCTTGCTGAATGGCAAGCAGCACAGAACTCCAACAATGCCTACAAGCAACACAAAATGCAACCACAGTTCAGCTTGTGTGATGTTTTGTTGTGTAAGGTAACTAAGTTAGGGAAGTGGGTAGTGGTGTTGGCTAAATTGAAGGAAGAAGTCCAGAGAGAGGTGCATGATCATGAGTTATCTGGTCGCGGTGTGTGTACCCAAACTGAAGGATGGATGAGAGATATTGGTGGAATGTATAAAAGAGAGATGTGCATCAGTGTGAGAGAAATTGCATGCAGGATTCATGGTTCATGAACTTGAGTTATAAACAAATACCGTTAGGGAGACTGCCATTTGAAATGATTGTTGTGGATGTGTTAGTATCGTTTAACTAGGCCCCAGCAGAGAACCATTTTGTGTAGACAATAATATATCACTTTTCTTGGTACATGGAGAGGATTGCTATCCTGAACCAGCAAGCAGTTACAGTCTCAAAAGTAATGGTGAACTATTGGGCACTTAAGTTTGGGTTGCCAGAGACAATAATTACAGACCAAGGGACAAATTTTGTGTCAGACTTGATGAAGGAAATGCGTTGCTTGTTATGTGTGAAGATACTGAAGGCTAGTCTGCTCCACCAACAATCAAATGGTATTATGGAACAGGTGCATCATACAATCGAAAGAATGTTAACCCTTCTACCGCTACAGATGTACACTTTGTATTCTGTGCTGACTAGGAGAGATGCCCAGTGGTGGGCTTGACTTTTTGAAACCATTTGCACAGTGATATTTGTTAAAATCCCAGTGATCACACCCCACAACCATGTACCCCGGTGGACCCTTGATTGAGGGTAATCGATGAAAAATAATTTTGGAATTTTGCGTAATGCTCTACAGTTTGAAGATAGGAATGTAATATGGACTGGATGTGTGGGGTAATGATTAAGATACTGTCCTCACTGCAAGAAGTTGTTGGTTTGAATCTTATCAAGTGTTTTGAAATTTTTATTCTTTAATCTTTATTAAAATGATTAGATTCAAACCCACGATGTTTTACATGTGATGATTGTACCTTAACCATTATGATAATTATACCACGCAAAATCATCATGCGACATCCCAATTTTTTTTTTTTTTTGGCCAGGTACTCTCAAATGAAGACCCACCAATGGAAACTGTTGTGAGACGTGATATCTGGGGCTTTAACCTACAGCACTGTATACATGGTTTCGAAAAACCTACCCCACCACTGGGGAACTCTTCTTGTGTGTGCATCTTTGTTACCGCTGTACTGCTTGCCTAAGGCTGCTACTTGTTTTGAGAGGTGGCATTTAGGCCACTATTAAATACTCGCTACCCAATTTTAAGAAAACTATTTGGTGAAAAAATTTGATGTTTGCACATCTCACAGTCTGATACCTTCGCTTGATAAAGGGCAGATTTCGTTTATTCGTCATAATTAGAGTGCCAAATTGAATTAAGTCAAGCATTGCATGAAATTTTGGCTTCCATTAATGATTAATACCAATTACTAGTCAATACAAAGTTCTCAGGTGTACTGTAAGGTCACATTTTGTGTATCCCACAATATTTCTTAAAGACAACTGCTTGACACCATCAGTTGGTAGCTGCTCGTTACTGCCAGAAAGTAACAATTATGTATAGTAGTTGCCTCAAGGAAACACTGTGGGCTACACTAAACATGATCTGGTGATAGGTCCAAGAGCCATCTATTGAACATATTCAGTGAGGAAATGTGAATAGTCACATTAATTATTGGCCTTTTTGTGGTTATGTCTTTACACCTTTCCCACTAAAGTGTAGTTAACATTAATTCTCATCCTTGCAGCTATCAGCTATGCCACATCCCAGCATAAACTAGCCACCTGTTGCTCAAATGAGCTGGAATACATTCATCTTGCATGTGAATCAATGTAGTCCTGCTGCTAACAAGCTATCTTATTCATGTTCCTACACAAATTCTCCTTATGGTTTCTGGTTAAATGTCTCCAATAGGAAGAAGTAAGGGAAAGGTGTGTTTTCTATTATGGTTCTCTTTCTCTCTATCCATCTTCTTTTAATCCATCTTAGTAAGCATTTTGGACAGAAAAAATATTCGGAAATTGGTTCAATGAATGTGGAACCTGGTCATCGAGGAAGGGAGGTTTCGGTTATGATTGTGGATGGGGCTGTAATCAGTTACTATTGGTTCCCTTTCGCAATTACACATATTTATTTTAAAATGGTAATTCCAGACTCAGCAATAAATAAAGATATCACACATTATTAATGAAAGAATAAACAACTGTGTAATTAATAGTGCTTTCAGTGCATTACAATTTACCAAATGAGCATAAAATACAGACACAGCAAATAATGTTTTGGAAACAAGCCATTGTGATCCCAATTAGAATTTTAAGGCAAGTAACCACAGTCATGACTGAAGGCTTTTAACGCCAAGAACAGTAATTATAAAAAAAAATTTAACAAACACACTGTAAAACAGCAAAGCAATAGCAAAGGTTAATTTAAAAAGACAGGCAACTGATCACCAAATAGGTGAGACAAAATAATGGTAAACTTGGTAGCACAACCATTTAAACCTGCTGTAACACCAAGAATGTCTGGCAAAAAAACACTTTCGCAAGTGGTGAGATAGGCAGCCAAGAGTTGCGTTCACTTCACAAAATGGTAACTCAGACTAGTTCCAGTCTAACGAATGACTAAAAGAAAAACATACAGTAAAACAACAAATACAACAGCAAAGGTTAATTTAAAAGGACAAGCAACTGATCACCAAAAAGGTGAGACAAATGATGGTAAACTTGGTAGCACAATCATTTAAACCTTCTGTAATGCCAAGAATGGCAATTATATAAAAAAAATTTAGAAACATAGAATAAAACAGCAAATATAATAATAAAACACAAGGGCCAGTCACAGATGGTGCACCAGGAATCGACCTCAGAGTATGTCCGGCAAAAAAACACTTTCGCAAGTGGTGAGATAGGGAGCCAAGAGTTGCATTCACTTCACAAGATGGTAACTCAGACTAGTGCCGGTCTAACGAATGACTAACGATAATCTTGCTGAGGCTACCTGATGTCCAATAAATCAAATGCAAGATGTAAAAATACGCCAAAGCCAGACCGCTGTCTGGACTCCATCCGCAGAATACTGTGCTTAGAGCACCCAGAACAAGAAAGGAATCACTACCACCAGAGTAGGAGAATCACCAACCAACCTACAATCAAGAATGCTGTCAAAACTGCACGCCTCACTGGACAGCTGTGGCAAGGCCAGGAAACGTACACTGCCATTACATACACTAAACCCCAGGGCAGGTAACTGGGGCATTAGTGGCCATGAGGTGGGAAAAATACTGCTGGTTGAACTTAACAAATAGTAACAAACTGAACCCAATAAATAGTAACTAGAAGTCCAGGAAAACTAATCATATCCACCTTTGCCAAGCACTCCACTCACTGCTCTTCACCTCAGAACACTACGAGCAGCAACACAAACCCAAGTCACTGGAGAATCGGAAGATCACACAATGGTGGAGGTTTCTCTACTTGAATCCAAATGCACTCAACTTAAGGCTTGCACGAGCCAGTTTACAATGAGGTCGTGCACTCTTGTGACCACAGGCCTTTGATCCGGCAGTCTATGCACGCCACCAGCGGTCCCGGCACTGTGCGGACCTGGCTCCTCCTGAGTCTCCAACCGAACTGCCACTGACTCAACCTGGAAGAAGCATGATGTTGCCCCAAAGATAGGGCCACAGTTACTACATATAGATAACTGCCGCTGCTGCCACTAGTGGACAGGCAACGCTTGCAAAACCAAGTGGCACCAGTCAGTACAAAAAGAAGACAAACAACTGCAACCATGTCAACTGTAGGATATGGTCTGGCCTCCAGCAGAGGACGGAAACTGACAAACAGCATCAACACAAGCCGCAGCATGGCTCAGAATGTTAATAAGTGACCTCCTTGATGATAAATTACACTTACTTAGGATCCTTTTCATGTGCTGTGCAGTTAGATTTAAGTTTTAATACCACCTTAAATCACTCCAGGCAGTTTGAAACTTGATGGTTGTGACTACTCACATAGACAAACAGTATGTTTTTTTTCTATTTATGCATATTACATTACATTTATTAATGTTTAAGATCAGTTGGCTATCTTTTGGTCTCTCAATTGATGTGAACTTATTTTGGTGTGTCTTTAACTTAGGCATTAGGATTTCATGCATGCAATTCTTCTCTGATGCGAGCATGAGAGTAGTTCTGTGATGTACACATATAAACATGTTACATTTTGATCAGCTGCAGCTTGTTTGCTGATAGAAAGACAGTTCATAATTTGACTCAGTATTGGCCCACCATTTTGACTGATGATGTTAAAAGTGCCATAAGCCTTGTAAATTTACATTTCTATTGACCACTAACCTAAATTATTGTGGAATAGGGAAAGCAGGGGAAGGAGTAGTTTTTTGAGTAGGCTAGTTTTTATCAGTCAAGCGTGGAACATACCGTATTTTATGCATTTGTGTGCATGTGTATGGTATTTGTTAGTAAACCTCCAATATTTTTGCAACCGTTTATTTTTCAACCTAATTTTAATGTTGTTGATAATTAATTTTTGTGATGAAATCTATTTTCGAGTGTCCTTTTCATTTTCTCTTACATGCTTGCTAGTGACAATACAGTTTTGTAGCCCAATCCAAACTACAATGATGAGAGTGATACCTCCATAAATTTGTAGTCTTTCGGACGAAATATTTTAACAGAAGGATCTGAGATCTATGAAAATAAATACTGACATGTTCTGAAAGAGGCTCCTTAATTTATTTCCAAAGTTAATGTCTATGACTGTGTTAATTACAGTATATGAAGAATATACAATCAGTCTCATGGAAAGTCCTATCATGGACTTTCTGTTACATAAAATGTACTAAAATGAAAATATTTAGTTAAAACTGAAAATATTTAGTTATAATAATTGTGTCCGAGTGTGCAACTATCTTGCTACAAATATGAAAAAGGGCATAATGGCAAGTTACTTCAAGGAAATATGTAAAGTAAGCTAACATTTCTATTACAGTGACACATATTTGTGCCTTGAAGGCTATTATATTTTCCTAAAAATTCAGAGGAAGATCTGGCCTTACAAATATGTGTCAGCAGTACCCACTCTAACTACAGCTCAAGAAGTTCAATTCACATTGAGAATTTTGAACTACTTTAACCAAAATCTGATATTTTTGACACATTCTCTTAGTAAACTATTTGATGTAGCTTCAACTGTAATATTTCACTGATGTCTCCTGTACATTAACCAAATTATTTAGACTGTTTAGTTATGAGACTAATAAATCACAATACACAATTTTTTTCCAGATACCACATTCTGCTGTGCACTTTGCTATCAAACGCTGCTGGGAATATATTAGTGCAAGATCACATGAAGATATTGATAAAGATGAACCAATAACTATTTGGGACCACCAGTGGGATCAATATCTGACTTGGTATTATTTGCTTATGGATGAAACAACTTTGTTGTGTAATGACAAGGAAACTCCACTCAAGGTGAAAAGCTAATTTTTATTTCTTTCATGCAACTTTTTTACAATTAACTTTTCCTGTGTGATAACACGAAGAAAAGTATCTGAAATGTGATGAAGTGACCCCACAGTAGTATGAGACACAACATTAAATACAACAGTGAATATTGGTTGAATGTTAGCACTCTTCTTATATATGAAATAAATCTGTGGACAGAAGTCATTACCAAAGTATGCCTGATTTAATTGTAGAATATTGTGTATATCTAGGTAACAGCCTTGACTACATAAAATTTTTATTATAAAATATTCCTTGATATAGCTTTGTGGCATAAATCTGTAATTAGTTCCAGTATTCTCAAAGCAAGACTGAAAAATCCAAAATCACAGTTAAATCCTTTCCTGGTGTTTTACCTTATTCATTAGATAAATGATGATGTTCTTCCCTGCACTGGATAATTCTTCCCGATAAATACTACTAGTGTCACAAATCAAGTGGGCTTGTGTTAAAAATGAATGTACATTTTCTATTCCAAGAACACTGTAACTTTATCACACGGAAAAGCATAAACACATGAGAGACAAAATACCTACAACAGGTAACACAAAAGTGGTCGGTAGAGCATTGCGCTCTGGCCTATATAGTTATTAGTTCTAACAGGGGGTGCAGCCAGCAGGCTACACATGCAACTGCTGTTGTACTAGCAGGGTGAGTGGCCTCTGGTGGCCAAATCAAGCACACACTTCATGGGTGAACTTTGAAGTGGCGCACACACAAATTTGGTGGTTACGTGCACTCCTCTTTCTTTGCGAAAAAGTGAGCACTGTGCTCACATCCATTTCTTCTGTCATCAACATTGGTTGTTGAACCATGCAACATGCTGCCAGTGGTGCATAGGGTCAAAAGTGATGTCAGCATGGACAGGTACAGTGCCCATCCCCCTGTGAAATACTGTATGGTAGGACAGCTTCCGTTTCCATGTTCAAGTCCAACCCTGTTGCAGGAGGCTGTGGTGAAGCCAGTTGAGCAGGCAATGCTGACTGCTATGGAGGTTGTGGTGAAGGCATCGGCTGCAACAGCATGGGGCCAGGGTCCCGCTTTGGCCCCTGACAGCTGGAGGAGGCAACCACAACAGAGGAGAAAGTTGGGAAGGCATCGGCAGCAGCAATGGAGAAGGCAAGGGCACCAGCTGCGATGTAGGAGATGGCCAGGTCATAGATGACCAAAGTGTCGCAATGCCCTCCCTTCAGTGGTGCAGACAACATAGAGGCATCAGTCATGATGACTCTCAATTACAGCTGCCACCTATTTCAGTTGATGGCCAAAAATGTGAGCCTAGACAGCTCTGCCAGGCCGGAAGTGTTGTGACACAGGTGTCAACGAATGTACTGGCGTCAGTTGAAGCAGATGCAGCAGAGTGCAGAGCTGCTGGCCATGCAACAACTCTGCAGGACTCTTATTTCCAACAGGGATAAACCTATAAGGACTGAGGAACTGGTCAAGAACCACTTCTGGTGACAAATTCAAAATGTATTTTTTCATCTAAGTCTTAAATGTTCATACTAGCCATTCTGCTTCCCCATTTGGCTTAGAGTGGAATGGAGGAGTCATGATATGGCGAACACCGCTTTTTTTACAAAAATCATCTAATTGTTGAGATGTGAACTGGAGGTCATTGTTTGTAACTAACATATATGGAAGGACTTCTGTTGCAAAAATTTTTGACAGAGCTGAAATTGTTGTTGCTGCAGAAATCAACAGACCATCAGACATGTGCAGAAACTTATAAAATGCATCAGTTGCAACAAGCCAGCAAACATTCAAGAAAGGTCCCACAAAATGTACGTGAATTCATTTCCAAGGCCACTTAACCTCACACCAAAGGGCAGGTGAGGTTAAGCGGCCTTGGAAATGAATTCACGTACATTCAAAGGGCAGGTGAGACTAAAACCTGGGGAGCTGTAGCTAACAGCAGAACTCTGTCCCTAGCAGAAAGACAATTTTGTAATGCAAAATAATTTCTTAAAGGATCAGAAGCATGGCCTGAAAGTTTGTGCAGCCAGCTGTGTCACTCAAAAGAAACAACTTTACTTAAAACAGAATCCATGGCTATTGCAGCTGCAGTTCTAGTGCTAGTAACAGGAAAATCATCAACAGCATTTTGATCTTCAACATCTGAATGACAACAAAGCAATTCCTCTTTACCAGTCTCTGAGTCTGGATCAGTCAGTAAACGTGACAAGACATCAGCATTTGCATGTTGCACCGTACATTGAAAATATATCTCATAAATGTATCATGGCAGGAAAAGAGCCCACCACTCTGAGTGATGTGTGGCTTTGTCCAGCAAGGATGCGGAATGATTAAAAAGAGACACCAGTGGTTTGTGGTCTGTGATCAGGTGAAACTTAGACCCATGTAGAAAAACATGAAATTTTTAGAGCATACATGATTGCTGAAGCTTCTTTCTCAATCTGAGAATAACACTGTTGTGCTGAATTTAAGGTTTTAGAGGAATATGCAGTGGGGTGTTGTGATCTATCCACTTACTTATGAACAAGGACTGCACCAAGGCTGCACTGAGATATGTCCATGTCTAGCACAAGGTGCTGGCCTAGCTGAAAAGTGACCAAATGAGGAGTCAGCTGCAGCTTAGATTTCAACATCTTGAATGCCCCATCACAAGCTAGGGACCAGTGGAATGGAACATCTTTATGTAATAATACATGGAGTGGTTGTGCCACAGCAGCAATGTCTGGTATGAATTTGTAGTAGTATACAGTTTTGCCTAAATGCCTGTAATTCCTTGACAGACATGGGGTTTGGCAATATGGGAGTAGCATCAATATGTTGGCACCATGGTTTAATACTAGCACGCAACACTTCAGAACCCAATTAAATAATAGATGGTCAAAAAACTTTATCTTGTCCACATTTCACTTTACCCCAACAGACAGAAAAACAGAAAATAGAGCACAGAGGTTCTGCAGATTTCTCTCTGTAGAGGTTCCAGACACTACTGTGTCATCTAAGAAGTTAATGCAGCATGGAACTGATGGAATAAGTCATCTAAAAAGCAATGAAAAATAGCTGGTGTGCTTGCTATGCCAAAAGGCAAATGCTGATATTGATATTGATAAAGCCCAAATGATGTATTGGTAACTAGAAGGTGTTTAGATATCATTTGTAATGGCAGTATGTATCTCTCACATCAATCTTTGTAAAATAATGACCCCCCCCCCCCCCAATAATTTTGCTGACAGCTTGTCAGGGCACTGAACATGATAAGCATCAATGATTGACTGTGCATTAACCAATTTTTTAAAATTGCCGCAGAGGTGTAATTTACCTGTAGGTTTTTTGACTATCACTAGTGATGTTGACCATTCACTGGAAGAAATAGGTCAAATAACATCAAGGAGTTGGAGACAATCTAATTCTGCTTTTATATGATCCTGTAAAGTTACTGGTACAGGGTGGGCCCTTAAGAAACGGAGGCAGGCAGATTGTTTTTTTGCGATATGAGCTTGAAATTCTGTTGCACAACCCAGTTCTGGAGAAAATAAACCAGGTTCCTGTTCATGAAGAGTCTTGACAAGTTCTGGTTTTGAATATTCCTTTTGGTCTCTATCAATGTTTGTGCCTTCACTTTGGCGTGGCTAGCACTGCTGCTATTTTGCAACAAGTTTTACAGCAGTTGACTATGCCTGTCCTGGGTTGCACTAATTATCTGGATGATATTGTTGTCACAGGCTCCTCCACCGCTGATTGCTTGCAGAATTTGCATGCTTTGTTTTCTGTTTTAGTCTGTGGGCTTATGGTGTAATGTGATGAAATCTTAGTTTTTTCAACCTTCTGTTGTTTGTTTGGTGTTCATGGTCTTGCAGGATGTGGTTTGCCCTGTGCCGGACCCCCCTCTCCCCACCTCCATTGTGATATCTGTGCCTCACCCCTTGTCCACAAAGGAGCTTCAGGGCTTTGTAGGGAAGATAGCCTACTACCATAAATTCCTGCTGGGGCATGCCTTGTTACCCAAAAATGTAAGTTTTTGCTGAAGTCCAGATTGTGAACGTGATTTTCAAATCTTGTAATCCAAACTACTCTTGGGCCCTTGTTTAGCTACATTCTCTCAGAACCAGCACGTTGTTTTGGTGACTGATGCTTTACAGTGTGGCCTCAGCATGGTCCTTGCCCACAGGTATGCCGATGGCTCTGAATGATCTGTTGCTTTTGCCTCTAAATCTCTCACTCCAGCCCTAAAGCATTACTCTCAGGTGGAAAAAGAGGCTCTTGCGTAGTCTAGGCTCTCCAGAAATTTAACTTTTTAATTTTTTCAATTTTTATTTTATTTTTTATGGCTCCAAGTTGCATCTTATTGTTGACCATAAACCCCTTGTTTAACCCTCACACTTCTTTGCTTGACAAGGCAGCACATTGCCTCCAATGCTGGGTGCTGTTCTTGTCTCACTACAATTATGAAATACATTTTCAACTCACATCTAAACACACCAATGTGGATGCCTTGTCCCATTTTCCTGTACACCCTGTTTCTGACTTTGATCATGAAGAATTGCTTTTCTTCCATCTTGATACTGGTCTGTCTCTGGCCTCGAATCAGTTGCTTCAGCCTGCTGTTCTGGTAAGGCACTTCCACCCCCCACCCCACCCCACCCCACCCCCCTCTACATTCTCACATTAGCTGTCATCAGCAGTGGGTCCGGCACTGCTGCACCTGCACTGGGACCTGCCTGCTGATGACGACATCAAGATGGGGATGGCATGCTCTTCACCAGTGCTGTCATCAGACACCACATAGGCCTGCCAATTTCGGGTGAGCCCGCCCGTCCCCAACGCTTTCTGGCCCTGTACTCCAGTGCCTACCATCTACATCTACATCTACATTTATACTCCGCAAGCCACCCAATGGTGTGTGGCAGAGGGCACTTTACTGGCCACTGTCATTACCTCCCTTTCCTGTTCCAGTCGCGTGTGGTTCGCGGGAAGAACGACTGCCGGAAAGCCTTCGTGCGCGCTCGAATCTCTCTAATTTTACATTCGTGATCTCCTCGGGAGGTATAAGTAGGAGGAAGCAATATATTCAATACCTCATCCAAAAATGCACCCTCTCAAAACCTGGACAGCAAGCTACACTGTGATGCAGAGTGCCTCTCTTGCAGAGTCTGCCACTTGAGTTTTGCTAAACATCTCTGTAACGCTATCATGCTTACCAAATAACCCTGTGATGAAACGTGCTGCTCTTCTTTGGATCTTCTCTATCTCCTTTGGCAACCCGACCTGGTATGGGTCCCACACTGATGAGCAATACTCAAGTATAGGTCAAACAAGTGTTTTGTAAGCCACCTCCTTTGTTCATGGACTTCATTTTCTAAGGACTCTCCCAATGAATCTCAACCTGGCACCCGCCTTACCAACAATTAATTTTATATGATCATTCCACTTCAAATCGTTCCACACGCATACTCCCAGATATTTTACAGAAGTAACTGCTACCAGTGTTTGTTCCACTACCATACAATAAAGGAAGCTTCTTTCTATGTATTCAAAATACATTACATTTGGCTGTGTTAAGAGTCAGTTGCCACTTCCTGCACCAAGTGCCTATCTGCTGCAGTTCTTCTTGCATTTCACTGCAATTTTCCAATGCTGCAACTTCTCTGTATACTACAGCATCATCCATGAAAAGTTGCATGGAACTTCCAACACTATCTACTAGTTCATTTATATATGTTGTGAAAAGCAATGGTCCCATAACACTCCCCTGTGGTACGCCAGAGGTTACTTTAATGTCTGTAGACGTCTCTCCATTGAGAACAACATACTGTGTTCTATTTGCTAAAAACTCTTCAATCCAGCCACACAGCTGGTCTGATATTCCATAGGCTCTTACTTTGTTTATCAGGTGACAGTGCGGAACTGTATCGAACGCCTTCTGGAAGTCAAGGAAAATGGCATCTACCTGGGAGCCTGTATCTAATATTTTCTGGGTCTCATGAACAAATAAAGCGAGTTGGGTCTCACACAATCGCTGTTTCCGGAATCCGTGTTGATTCCTATAGAGTAGATTCTGGGTTTCCAGAAATGACATGATACGCGTGCAAAAAGCATGTTCTAAAATTCTACAACAGATCGATGTCAGAGATATAGGTCTATAGTTTTGCGCATCTGCTCAACAACCCTTCTTGAAGACTGGGGCTACCTGTGTTCTTTTCCAATCATTTTGAACCTTCTGTTCCTCTATAGACTTGCGGTACACAGCTGTTAGAATGGGGGCAAGTTCTTGCGCATACTCTGTGTAGAATCGAATTGGTATCCTGTCAGGTCCAGTGGACTTTCCTCTGTTGAGTAATTTCAGTTGCTTTTCTATTCCTTGGACACTTATTTTGATGTCAGCCATTTTTCCGTTTGTGCGAGGATTTAGAGAAGGAACTGCAGTGTGGTCTTCCCCTGTGAAACAGCTTTGGAAAAAGGTGTTTAGTATTTCAGCTTTACGCGTGTCATCCTCTGTTTCAATGCCATCATCATCCCGGAGTGTCTGGATATGCTGTTTCGAGCCACTTACTGATTTAACGTAAGACCAGAACTTCCTAGGATTTTCTGTCAAGTTGGTACATAGAATTTTACTTTCGAATTCACTGAACGCTTCATGCATAGCCCTCTTTACGCTGACTTTGACATCGTTTAGCTTCTGTTTGTCTGAGAGGTTTTGGCTGCGTTTAAACTTAGAGTGAAGCTCTCTTTGTTTTCGCAGTAGTTTCCTAACTTTGTTGTTGTACCACGGTGGGTTTTTCCCGTCGCTCACAGTTTTACTCGGCACGTACCTGTCTAAAACGCATTTTATGATTTCCTTGAACTTTTTCCATAAATACTCAACATTGTCAGTGTCGGAACAGAAATTTTCGTTTTGATCTGTTAGGTAGCCTGAAATCTGCCTTCTATTACTCTTGCTAAACAGATAAACCTTCCTCCCTTTTTTTATATTCCTACTAACTTCCACATTCAGGGATGCTGCAACGGCCTTATGATCACTGATTCCCTGTTCTGTATATACAGAGTCGAAAAGTTCGGGTCTGTTTGTTATCAGTAGGTCCAAGATGTTATCTCCACGAGTCGGTTCTCTCTTTAATTGCTCGAGATAATTTTTGGATAGTGCACTCAGTATAATGTCACTCGATGCTCTGTTCCTACCACCCGTCCTAAACATCTGAATGTCCCAGTCAATATCTGGTAAATTGAAATCTCCACCTAAGACTGTAATATGCTGAGAAAATTTATGTGAAATGTATTCCAGATTTTCTCTCAGTTGTTCTGCCACTAATGCTGCTGAGTCGGGAGGTCGGTAAAAGGAGCCAATTATTAACCTAGCTCAGTTGTTGAGTGTAACCTCCACCCATAATAATTCACAGGAACTATCCACTTCTAACTCACTACAGGATAAACTACTACTAACAGCGGCAAACACGCCACCACCGGTTGCATGCAATCTATCCTTTCTAAACATCATCTGTGCCTTTGTAAAAATTTCAGCAGAATTTATCTCTGGCTTCAGCCAGCTTTCCATACCTATAATGATTTCAGCTTCAGTGCTTTCTATCAGCGCTTGAAGTTCTGGTACTTTACCAATGCAGCTTCGACAGTTTACAATTACAATACCGATTGCTGCTTGGTCCCTGCATGTCCTGACTTTGCCCCGCACCCTTTGAGGCTGTTGCCCTTTCTGTACTTGCTCGAGGCCATCTAACCTAAAAAAAATGCCCAGTCCATGCCACACAGCCCCTGCTACCCATGTAGCCACCTGCTGTGTGTAGTGGACTCCTGACCTATCCAGTGGAACCCGAAACCTCACCACCCTATGTCGCAAGTCGAGGGATCTGCAGCCCACACAGTCGCAGAACCGTCTCTGCCTCTGATTCAGACCCTCCACTCGGCTCTGTACCAAAGGTCCGCAGTCAGTCCTGTTGACGATGCTGCAGATGGTGAGCTCTGCTTTCACCCCGCTAGCGAGACTGGCAGTCTTCACCAAATCAGACAGCCGTAGGAAGCCAGAGAGGATTTCCTCTGATCCATAGCGACACACATCATTAGTGCTGACATGAGCGACCACCTGCAGATGGGTGCACCCTGTACCCTTCATGGCATCCACAAGGACCTTTTCCACATCTGGAATGACTCCCCCCGGTATGCACACGGAGTGCACATTGGTTTTCTTCCCCTCTCTTGCTGCCATATCCCTAAGGGGCCCCATAACGCGCCTGCCATTGGAGCTCCCAACTACCAGTAAGCCCACCCTCTGCGACCGCCTGGATCTTGCAGACTGAGGGGCAACCGCTCAAACAGGACAAGTAGCCATGTCTGCCAAAGATCAGCATAAGCCAGAGACAGAGCCTGAAACTGGTTTGTCAGACAACCTGCAGAGGCCTTCCGTTTAGCCCTCTGGAATGTTTTTCGCCCCCTGCCACACCTCGAGATGACCTCCCACTCTACCACGGGTGAGGGGTCAGCTTCAGTGTGGGCAGTATCCCGGGCAGCCACAGCCATAGTCAGATCGGGGGATGCATGGGACGAGCTGGCCGTCCCCGACAAACCCCCATCCGGACCCCCACAGTGATGCCCATTGGCAACAGCCTCAAGCTGTGTGACTGAAGCCAACACTGTCTGAAGCTGGGAGTGGAGGGATGCCAACTCAGCCCACATCCAAACACAGCAGTCGCAGTCCCTATCCATGCTAAATACTGTTGTGCAAAGAACGTCTGAGCTAATCTACAGAGAGCACAAACAATTCGACACAAAATTTAAATGGTTACTAAAATACAAGATAGCCTAGTAAATGCAGTATTGCTGCTACTTGTGCACTGCTGACACACTTTTCGGCGGCAGAAGGAGACTATGTGATTTTACACTATTCAGGTACTAAAACACGATGCTGCAACTCTCAAATACTATAATATGACCAAAATTTATGAATTAAACAATGCAAGTACCCAAAAACAAGCAAAGAAATTAAGAATTAAACTATGTAACAAATAAGTCAGCTAAGAGTATACGACTTGCTGCTGGCAGCTGCTTATCCAACGGTGGCAGGGAGCACACTGGCTGTGACCAACCGACACTGGCCGTTCAAAACAAAAACAGAAGACAGACGACTACACGAACCTGGTACATCATCCTGCCCCTGCCATCAGCACTGACTTCCGCCATTCCGGACCTGATGGATGTGTGTCTTGTCAGGCTGCTGGCATCTTCTGCATGGGCTGGGCGTCCACTTTGCATGAGGGAAAGGTGTGCTATATCCTGAGACTACTGTATGTGCACAGTATGTGGTGTTGAGCCATGCCTGCATGTTTGGATCTGCGGCCAACTATGGGCTGGCTGCTGGAGACCACATGGGGGAGATGTGCAAGTGGCAAGATCTCCACCATGCCATCTACTGGTGACTCACACACACATATATATATGCACAGAGCAGTGCTGACTGACTCACTTGTTTGTTTTTCCAGTGTGTCATTCATTTCAGTGTACTATGTCATGTTACTTGTGGATTCATGGGAGACTGTTTCCATTGTATTTGAGTGCTTCATGAATAAAACTATATTTGTGTTACTTTGGACCAATCTCATATACTACATAGTTGTGATAACTCCAGGGTATTTTATAGCTGTTGCTGTTTCCAATAATTTATCACCAATGGCATATTTAAACAGTTATGGATCTCTTTGATAATTGAAGTGCAATGCATTACATTTATTTTCATTTGGATTAAACTGCCAGTCCCTGCACCAATTATCAATCCTGTAGACACTAGCATTGTCTGTGAACAACCTCTTGAAACTTCCAAATGATCTTCTACACCATTTACATATACTGTAAACAGTAATGGCCCTGTAACAATCCCTTGAGAAGCTCCTGAAATTGCCTTTATATCTGTTATGATTGTCCCATTAAGAATAATGTGTTGAGTTCTGTCTGCTAGGAAGTCCTCAGTCCAGTTACAAGGATGATCCAGTACTCAGTAACATCATATTTTGTTCACTAAACAATTGTGTGCAACTGTATAAAATGCTTACCAGAAGTCAAGGAATGTGGCACAAACCTGGGTGCCATTGTCTACAGCCCTTTGGATTTTATAGACCAATAGAGCAAGCTGAGATTGGGTCTATAGAGCAAGCTGAGATTGAATCTATAGAGCAAGCTGAGATTTGCAAAATCTCTGTTAATGAATCTGTTAATTTTTATGGATGAGATTTTCATTCTGCAAAAGATTTTAAGACAAGAGTACAAAAATTAATTCTATAATAGATTGTCAACTGCATAGGTCTATAATTATATGTATCTGTCCAATGAAATGTCTTGAAAATGGGAATGACGTTTACTTTTTCCAATCACTTGGTCTGCTCTGTTGCTCCAGCAATCTATGATAAACTATGTGTAACTTCTGTCACATAATCTGGATAGAATCTTACAGGTACCTTGTCCAGCCCAAATGCCTCCCCACTGTTAAACAGTTTTAGTTGATTTTGCATCGTATGATCACTTAACTCTAGATCTGCCGTTTTGCCAGTTATGTGAAGACTGAAAGGAAAAATTGAATTACAGTTTTCCCCAGTGAGACAATTTTGAAGACCAAATTTAGTATTTCAACCTTCTCTCTGTCATCTTCCTTTTCAGTGTCAGTATGATCACTCAGCAACTGAACATATGATTTTGATCCACTTACTAGTCTCCCAGGTCAGTTCTCTAACTATCTGCTCCAAGTAATTTTCAGAAATGAAATTCAGATCAGTCTCACAGGAATTGCTGCCTCTAGCACCAGTTTTAATCGCACAAGTCTCCCATTCTATAACCCACAAATTGAAGTTGCTCCCATTACAATAACACGATTAGCAAAGTCGTGAGATTGCCACAGTTTTTCTGAAGTACTGTGCCATTATGGCTCATTATGCAGATCATCTATAAGACTGTCTGATTACCAATGTTATTCACCTTACCAAGACTACATCATATTCAGTTTTTTTATATATATAATAAAGGCACTAGATATTATTGAAATTCTTTGCATCAGTAAATACTCCACCATTATTGATGTATATTGTGTGCTTTTGATGTATATATTCTGCTCTGAATTTAGGATTTTGCTGCTCTTTACTTCTCTTTCTGGCAGCTTTCTGTTCCTAATGCTATCTGGCTTTATTACCTTCAATAATTAATTCTGTGGTATTACCATGAATACACCTTCAGTTTACTAATAGCACGTTAACATTATCACATTCTGATTTGCAAGGTTGTTAAGTTCTTCTCCAAGAGTACTATAAATGACCTTTCTCTGACCATGGTGAGTATTTCAACATCCTCATTGTAAAATAAGAAAATGCAATGTGCACACTACGTATGCTCTCCTACTAGAGTAACTGGAACCTCTATGTAGCACACATGTGACATATTGATCTGAAAGTTCACATTTGCATAATTGTCTGAACCTTTGTGGTGTGAATGTTCCTCTCAGCTCCGAACCAGAGGACTACAATTGACTCTATGCTACTGCAAATAATGAGCCAGGTTTCCACACTGCATGCAGGACTAGCTGTATTTATCAGTTCATCCAGCATTCTAAAGGAACCAAGGATAGCCCGAGAACATAAGCAATAAGCCTGTTGTATGGTAACATGATCTATTTGCAGCCAGTTCCAGTGCATTCAGTAACTACTGGCAGAGCATCCTCAATATCTTAAAGGGATCTCTCCACAACCATACTAAGTGCACAATGATTTTCTTACTCTGGTTGCCTATTATTTTTTTTGAAAGGCTCATTCCCCTGCCAAATGGTGGAGCTCCTAATGAGCAAAATATCCACTCTCTGTACCTGTCTGGACTTGATGGGAAAATCAGCCACTTGAGCACCAGATGAGGCGTCCCATGTGGCTCAGATGTTTTATCAGCACTTTGGCAGGACCTCAAACTTGTTGCTAAGGTGTAAAATGATAGCCATGCAGCCCGTCCCCACATTCACCTTCTTCCTAGAGATAACTGAACACATCGCTGTCTACCATTCACCTTCAAGTGAGAACAAATTGGTCAGATGTTGTGCATCAGTAGTTTTCATGGCATCAGGGTTTCCAGGGCCAAAGGCATTGCAGATTTCACCATTGGTTCTCTACTTTCACTGCAGCTCAGAGCAGCTTACAGCTGTTCCAAATTGTGTCTTGTGCCTGCAGCCAACAAGCACAGTCACTATGCATTTCCTACTATGTAAAACTATATAAATCCATGAAGGGGGAAAAAGACAGTATAGTTACCAAAAAAGTAATAAACTTAACTAAGAAACAAAAAAACAGGGCACAACAAGAGAATTAACTACTGCCATGCTTCACATGGCATGAGTTTACATTATTAAAATAATGATACACGCAAAATATAAACAAGAAAAATAAGGACCAGCACCAAAGTAAACAGCATAAAGCTTGTTCATAACACATTAGTAACTGCAAAATATGTAATATCTTAGAACAAAAGTAATAACACTGTTAAAAATGGAGATATAAACATTTACAGTTCATTTCTTCTCAGAAGCGCATAAGAAAACTGTAAAACTAAATGACAAAAACAGACTAGGTACCAGTGCTGCTGGCACTGCTCCTCGCATGTTCATCAAGTGGAACACTACTGACAGTTTACTATCTGCAATAGTCACAAAATTCAAGCAAATCAGATGACGCTAGTGTTTACTGTGATGTGAAATTTCTCTTCAAAGTTAGCTTATGCTGCACTAGTGATTGCAAAATGCACAAAGTCTTAGAAAAAATTAATAGCATTACTAAAATAGGTAAACAAACAAACCCACTTCACTTCTAAGAAGCATGCAAGAAAACTAGTACACTAAACAATGAAAATAAACTATATACTTCTGCTACTACTATTTTTGGTGGTGCTCCTCCCTGTTCTATGACTGGAACTCTTATTGAACCACATTCCAATGGCTGTGATATTGCTGTGCTAATTATGCAAACTTCAGTAACTCCTCAGGAACACACAATCAATTCCGGACCAAGAACTTCACACTTTCTAGTTCTCTTTTATTCTGGAACACCTTGAAACTTCATTAGCACCCGAATGAAGAAAGTCTGGCAGACATTTCAGACACATAATGAAACAAACTCACTGAGTACAGCTAATATAAAGAAAGGCAGCAACTTACTGTATGCCATAATTAATGCACTGATCCTTTGATGACAATGTCAACAAGACTGAAATCATTTCCAAACTTTCAGTTGCTGCTGTTTTTTCAAAGCTAACTGCTACTAAGTATATTTACATCTGTACAGCAACAATGATCCAGCCAACCACGTTTACCACATTGCAGCTCAACGAAGGTGAAGGGGTGTATCTTGTAGAGTATATGAGGGGAGAAAGGAGACTGGAAGGGGTAGGGAGGGTTGGAGAGAATGGTGGCTGACAATTGGGAGGGAGAAGCAGCAAGAGGATGGTATAGACATGTAGCCTTGATGCAGACAGGAGGAGTTTCATGTGGAGAACTGGAGTGGGAGGAGGGGTGGGTGGATAGGTCAGAGAAGAAGGAGACTGTGGAGATGAAGCTATGAGAATAGAATGAGTGAAGTTACACCAAACTGAAAGGGTTACACCAGGAAACGACACATTTTTTAAAAAAATTTTATGATGACAATGTTTGGGCTTACTTCCGTGCTTAAATTGGCTATAAGTTTGACAGTTATGTTTCTCATCATTTTTTTAACATTTACCTCTTCCACTTCATTAACCAAAGATTTTCTATTTTCTTGATTTATTTTCCTTGAAGTGCCTTACTTTTGTATATGTGGTTCTGAATAACAAGTGGTTGACAGTGAAGCACAGTTGAATGTGGAAGTGGGTGATGTTGTTGGTTTGTTGGTGCATGCCCATGCATTATGGCTGCAGCAGCAACAGATGTGTGGTTCCGTATTGGACTGCCTGCTCGTGACACCTTTTAATGTATGGTATTGACTTCACTTTAGAGAATTGTTATATCCTTGTGGCTCAACAAATGAACTCCCATGTATAAAATGATACTGTGTCCTTATTATTTGTTTATCTCAACAAAAGCAACAGAAGCACCCGGTTTTTACAATAATCAGAATGAATCACATTCAGTTGTCATATTCAATACATACGGGGTGTTAAAGTTGATCTGAATCATTCATGTAAATACAATAACTAACAATATTAAAATAATATAAACTGCTTGAGTACTTACAATCACTGTAGTGTGGATGAAAAGTGTCATACTTGTGGAAAGGAGTATTCATTAATAACAAGATGAGATTTATTGTGCAACTGCAGCATACACTGCACAGCGAAAAATATGAAACACAAATGCAAAAATAAAGACAAATTAAGGTAAATGGTAAATGCCACTTAGTTCAAAATCATGTTCTTCCTCAGCACTGTCATTATCATAGCTCTGGTCTGTGGATAGTGCCCAAGGATGTAATTATATTTTTAATATTACTCTCCACACTCACTTCACTTTTTGTTGCTTCTTTAACAACTGTTTCTGTGTTGTGTACAGCATTACTCCACTTTTCCAGCATTATTTGTGCCATTGCTTTCTCTAAGAGTCTTTGAATTTCTGCCACAGTGAAGCTTTTGTTTTTTGTCATGTAATTTTCAATGTGTGCACAAATCATTTCAGGGCTTTAAAGTGGCAGTGATATGGTGAAAGCCTAAGAGTGCTGAGGCCATGTTTTTTAGCTATCTCATCCACAACATATGTTGAAACTGGGACTTATTTTTCTTTATTATTTCTGTGAGCCCCACCTTACATAAATCATCCTGAATTTTCATGTTGTGGCATTTCAGCTACTCAGCAATGTTGGCTTTTTTTGTTCCCATCACTGAAGCTTTGTCCTTAATAATTGAGTTGTGTGGGGCATTATCCACTACGATGGCCAATTTAAGTTTTTCAGTAGTCCCTTGACCACCTCAGGAAGATATCTTGGTTCATCTCCTCATGGCAGTCATTTATTTTCCTCGATTTGTAAATGAGGAGACAACTAGGTAAGAAACCAGATGCATTTTCAGCATGCAAGACAATAATTATTGCGCTCCCTCCCATTGGAACAGCATAACTTCTACATATGCTGTCATCTGTCCAGTCATTTCTGGAGGAATGACTGGTATTTATCCAGGTTTCATCAGGCCACACAATATCGTCAAACACCACTTTAATGATGTTCTCAAAAACTGACAATGCCACACTAATATGCCATTTCTCCCTATTATAACTCCACCTATTAATTTTTTTGTACCAAAAACCAAGGGCTCTGACAACTGTTTACAAAGGCGTTTTACTGCCACTGCATAACTGTGCCTCACAAAGGGTAATGCACAGCTTTTTTGTAGTCGGATTTTCTTTTCTCTTGTAATATCCACATATGTGGTGATGGACAGCATCTTGTGAAAAAGAGTCCAAGTTTGTTATGTGTGGTTCTGTCCTTCTCTTCTTTCATGGTGTCAGCAGTCTGGATGAACTCGGCTCTTCCTCTTCTGCACAATATTTCTCCTGACAGATTTTGATAACCCTATTCTTGTGTATCTTCAAGGCATTTGCAGTTCTTTCAACTATCTTTGTTAGAGGCAGTAGAGTTGCACCATTGTCTCTCTCCTTCTTGAAACATTCCCACACTGAACACACAAACTCACGTGTCTGACCATGCAAAACATGAGCAGGTTGCTGAACTTGCATTTAGCAGCCACACTTTTTTGCATACTTCCACTACAAGCTTCAAACACTCTGCAGGGCAAAATAAAGTCACTGCACAGAGAAATAAAGCACACAATGAAATGGACCACAACTGTCTGTCACCAGCCGTAAGCATCATCTGCAACTGGCTACAGTAGCCGCTATCTGCAGTAGCGGAGAGATTTGACAGCGATGAATGGAACAGGAGGTGCGGCCAATTGCATTTTCTGATTGGGTATTGCTGTGGCAGCTGTCCTGTGAACAGCTGGGTATCAATCTTTGTTATTCTGGAGCAGGTATGGTTGCTTTCATTGTTATTTTCTTACATCTTGGGTCAGTATGGTAATTTCATTGCAGCTTGGCATCAGTATTAATATTTACTGAAACTTACTTCCTTTCTAGTACTTCCCAGACCTTCCTTCTACAGACACTAACAAATGCCTTTTCTATGTCAAGAAAGACTATCACAAGGTCTTCCCCAAATTCATAGTGGTGCTCCTGGACCTGCCTCACTGCAAACGTGAGATGAACAGTTGACTTCCCAGGTCTAAAGCCATGCTGTTCCTCTCTCAATTTGTTCTTGACCCTTGTTCAGATATTTTCTCCAGGATCTTTTCACATACCTTGGCACAATGTGGTATCAGTGTGGCACCTATATTTTCTTCAATTCTTCCTACTCCCTTTCATGAATATAAGGACAATTAGTGCTGTCTTCCAATCTTCTGGTGTGTCTAGAAAGGTGAAAATTAAACACATAGCACAGCAGGGCACAAGCAGTCATTGTTTTCATGGTACATGTGAGAGAAAGGAGGAACGCTTGACTATACATACTTAATCACATATACTGAAAGCCATCCATTTCAGGTTATCCACTTATCTAGATGTTTAACAAACCCACATAATATAGAAGTAGGCAGGCTGGTTCAGCCTCCAGTTTGGATCAGTAGAGATAGAATACTGTAGTTATGGACAAGGAAAGAAACAAATCACTAGTGATCTTGTTGAACGTACCACTCTGGTATTACAACAGTAAAACAACAGTCTCAGTGTGGAGTGGAAGGTATGCCAAAGCAAGCTGGGATACTTTTACTTCCATCCTTGTTTTGCCATCTGCCTCCTTAAAATTCATTCTTTCACTTTTAACTAATCACCATTAACATACATGAGTGTAATCTGCATTGTCATAAAATAAAAGGGTTAGCCCTCTGTTTTAAATAATATAATGCCAGATCTAATTTTGTGCTTAATTTTAGGTACGTAATTGATTTTTTAATTTATTTTGACTATTCCTAGTTAATATCTTTTGTTATAGGGTGAAATCAGTTATTGTTTTGTAACTTAAATTCTAACAAATATAAATTTTGTACTAATTATAAACATTTGGAAGACGAAATACTAGTAACCTTAAAATTTGGCTCTGTTTGAAAACATGTTAGCAAAGTCAGTCCTTAATTAATTCCAAAGTAATTAACAGTTTTGTCAAAAGTATTGTTTGCTAACAATATTTGTTAATTTCATCATTTAAACAAATAATTTGGATTAAACTTTGTAGTAGAAGAAACAGTTAAAAAGAACCAATTTTTGATATATTCAGTTACTTTAACGAGTTAAGTTTTAATTGTAATTTGTGTAAATTAAACATCAAACAATGTGTAGTTTCAGCACCTATTATTGTAAGTATATATAAGGGCCTGATTTTTGGTCCTGAGACAGTCAGTCCACGACTGAGTTTCAGGCAAGAAACCTGTGTTGGTTAGAACAACAACAATGCATCAACTTAACTGTGAAATAAGTGTAACAAAAAGAGGCCATCGTCAAAACAATGACAGTGTCTGTTAAATTTATTTGAAAGACTGTGAACTGTGTGGTTAGGTTGTTACTGCTCGCAGATGTTCAACAGTAAACTATTGTAGCAGTATGTGGATTTTCACCTGCAAACTTGTTAATGAGGCTTACAAAAAGTTACACTATAGTGCACTGGCCAAATAACTGTGTAATACTTTGGGGTTGTGAACAGTGAAAGTAAAGAACTGTGAAACGCAGCTGCGCATCTGTCAGCTACATCATTTACAGTAGGCAGTACTATACTATTTTTTCAGCCAGTATCACAATGAAGTATGTTGACACCGAGGACAATAAATGAAGAAATAAAGCATGTGAATGTCACAAAGAGCTGGAGTTAGCTGTCATGTGTTTATTGATTCTTATATTTAGGACAAGTGAACAGCATTTATTATAACAACGGCAAACCAAATTAATGGTAACAAAATTGTGAGAAACCACAAAAGTGAACTTGCTTTTGAATTGAAAGAATTAATTACATCCAGTCTGTCTTTAAACTTTAATAACACACTTTCTTTTACTTTAAGAAGAACTAAACAGCAAACAATTCATTTGCAGCCTAATTAATATATCACACAGAAGTTACATAATGCTACATAATTAAACAAGGTACAATACAAAGCAACACTACAAAACCATCTCAGTTCAGAACAGTAATGAGTTCTGTCAGTGACTTCATTGTTACCAGTCTGAGGACTGGCAGAAGTAACAATGAGCACAGTCATTAACAAGAAATAACATGTGTACAGCTCAACCTACAGCATGCCTGTGCTTGAACATCCACATCATCGAAACACTTTGATGCATTCCCATTACAAACAACTGCAGTTCAATGAAGTCCAACTTGTATATTTCACACAGAAGATGTAGCAGACCATCTTGCCGTCTGATGTTACACCAGCATGCAAACAGCACGCTTTCACAAGTAGTTGCGTTGATGTACAGTAGTCCACCATTCACATATGAATTCCCACCTCTGGTAGGCCATGCTTCACAAAAACTAAGACCAGATTGTGAAATTAAGATCTGAAATCCATTCCTATCAAATTTAAACGCACTGTCTTGACTACTACACTGCTACAGTCAGCTAAAACATTTATAGATTGGATTTCTAGATCAGTTTAGTTATTGATTTCATTTCAATTAAAATATTGTCTCTAAATATTGTACTGGCTCATTTTCTGTTTCTTGTTTGTTTTCAGACACTATATGCAACTGCCAAGACAATGCTTATAAAAATTCGAAAATTTTGGCCACAGATTGATCTTGATGGAATGAATAATATATGGATACTAAAACCAGGAAATAAATGTCGAGGCAGAGGAATTCAGCTGGTTAATAGGTTAGAGTCTGTACTGCACAAAATAAATCCGGCTGTCATGAAAGAAAGCAGATATGTGGTTCAAAAGTACATAGGTATGTTAATATATTACAAACATAACTGCTAAAAAAAAACTAAACCTCTTATTAGGTACTGGAAAACAAAAAGGAAACAACACTCACTATAAAGAAAACAAAAATTTTCAATTAGCATATGAAAAATGGAAGTTCTTTCAATCTATATTTAGACTCAATATTCAGAAACATATGTGGATATAATATCTTATCTGACAGCTTTATAGGTAAGAAAAGTCTATACTATTTTTGGTTTTTCATGATTCCTTCAATTACAATAAATTATTTCATGCATGTATGAACATGAAAATTATTATCAGTAGGTGTACACAAAAAGTCATTCAGAACATGACATTCCAAGCCAAATTCCCAGTTTACACAATTTACAGCTTTCTGAGAATGTTGTACTCCTGAGAAGAATAATTTTATAATAATATACCACTAAATGATAGTATTAAGATGTGACATGAGTATTGCTTTAAAATTTGTTGTTTTTGTTGTTAAAACAATGGCAGCTCAGAAAGTGGCCAAGTAGTTAACATACAATACAGTGAGCATCAAAAGAAAGTGTTTTGTAGAAAAATGGAAATTTCACATGAATGTTTTTAGTTGATGATTTTTTCATGAATTTCATATTAATCATCTCCAGAAATACTGCTTACTACAAGTTTGCATGATTTGACCATGGTCGTGCTTCCATGACAAATTAGTAAAGGCTGACAAAAATCTGCTGTCATTAAAAAAAGCCATTTGCAATGAAATAAAGGCATCATTAACCATATTGAAGACTGCAGCACATTCAATTTTACCAAGCATTTAGTTTTGGACCTCTTTCCAATAAATTCCTCACATTTTAACCAAAGCTCAAAAACTAGCTAATGTTCATTGGTGTAAGGAATTACTGAAATAATTCAACTGAGTAAATGCAAACCACATACACAACATCATAACTGGAAGAAAAACTTAGAAACTGACCAGCATTTAAATGTTTTGGTATTCTAAAATGAACCAAAACCAACCAAAAGTTGTGTGTTAGGAAACACTTCCGAAAAATATCACGTAATTTTTGGTTATGTTGGAGACAGGGCAAACCGAATGGCATGCAACAATTTATGTGCCCCAAGTTATCAATGAAATTAGGAAGTCCACCAGCTCGATAACTAATTGAGTCTTTCCAAAACTATGTTTTTGAGGTAGTGCAGTGCAAAAGTACACATGTCAAAAAAAGTTTTGCATCACCCTGGTTCCCAGAACTCCTGAAGATAGATGTTGACTGTGGATACTGTATTACAGACACAGTCCCTTTGACTGTCACTAAACCCACCCAAAGATGTAAACAACCATGCATGAGTAGAGCCTATTAGACAGAAGGGGTCCGACAGCCGATCAGTTTCAGTCATTTCGCCAGGAAGGAGGTACGCAGCTTGTGTCGCCTGTAGTTCAACCATGCCTAGATGGTCAATACCACAGTTTGATCACATCTGCATTGTTACTTTGTGCCAGGAAGGGCTCTCAACAAGGGAAGTGTCAAAGCGTTTCGGAGTGAACCAAAGCGATGTTTGGACATGGAGGAGATACAGAGAGGCAGGAACTGTCAATGACATGCCTCGCTCAAGCCACCCAAGGGCTGCTACTGCAGCGGATGACCACTACCTATGCATTATGGCTCGAAGGAACCCTGACAGCAATGCCACCATGTCAAATAATGCTTTTCATGCAGCCGCAGGATGTCGTATTATGACTCAAACTGTGCGCAATAGGCTGCATGATGCACAGTTCACTCCTGACGTCCATGGTGTGGTCCATCTTTGCAACCATGATACCATGTAGCGCGGTACAGGTGGGTCCAACAACATGTCAAATGGACCACTGAAGACTGACATCACCTTCTCTCCACTGATGAGTGTCACATAAGACTTCAACCAGACCATCGTCGGAGACGTGTTTGGAGGCAACCCGCCTTAGACACACTGTCCAGCGAGTGCAGCAAGGTGGAGGTTCCCTG
The DNA here is from genome assembly GCF_023864345.2 of Schistocerca serialis cubense. Taxonomy (NCBI): domain Eukaryota; kingdom Metazoa; phylum Arthropoda; class Insecta; order Orthoptera; family Acrididae; genus Schistocerca; species Schistocerca serialis. Next base: position 246,289,887 of record NC_064639.1, on the reverse strand, counting down.
CTGTTTTGGGGCGGCATTATGTGGGGCCGACATAAGCCACTGGTGGTCATGGAAGTTGCTGTAATGACTGTACAATATGCGAATGCCATCCTACAACCAATAGTGCAGCCATATCAGCAGCACATTGGTGAGGCATTCATCTTCACGGACAACAATTCGTGCTCCCATCATGCACATGTTGTGAATGACTTCTTTCAGGATAACGACATCGCTTGACTAGAGTGGCAGGTTCTCGAACTCTCGGAACCAAGGAGATGCAAAACTTTTTTTGATGTGTGTAGTTTCCATGAATAAGTGCGAATCTTTACAGAAGAATGTAAATTTTTATGGCAAAAATTTTGAGAACAATAAAATTATCTGTACCAAAAATAATGTTTTGCTTTCATTATTTTAGTAAAAATTTAAGTCTGTAATGTTTCTGCTGCTAGTGGTCACAAGTGAACAGCTCAGGTATATGGAACACACAAAAGTTTATTGAAAACAATTTCCTCAAAAATATTCTCCACAATGAAACAAAAGAAAGGGTGGTTTTTCGAAAGTTGATGCTATCCTTCTGTAAATGTAAAAAAAGTAAATGATGGTTTGTAAATAACAAAGCCACTTAACACTTCCAAAATTAGTGAATGTCTTAGGAGCTTTGCATTAAAAACACTGAATTAAGTTTTTAAAGTCACATGCCTTTTAATGATCAGGATTGTGAAGTCCTAATAACTTTAGTTTAAAATGGAAAAAAAATAAGTTTCTCACTTCAGTTTTAAAATAAAAGTCCAAATCCAAGTTTCAGTCAAGAAGAATACACACTTAACAACTCTTGTGATTTATTTTACTGGAAAAGTATTGAGAACCAACAGTAATGAAATATCTAAGTCTGACAGACTTCCAGTCTGACACTATCTTGTCAGGTACATGAACAACAGTGTAATTATATCAAATCTCAATGAATACATTGCTGACCACTTAAGAGTCCCAGGTCAGGAGGCTTGCTGTCTAGAAGTTGATGGCTCAGCCGTTGGTGTGGTATAGTGGAGATTTCAGTTTTCTGGCTGCAACAGAACTGTTCTCTGGGGCTTGTGCACCAATGTAAATACTCATGTTGTGGACAGATACATGCAGTTTGGGCACCATCTGGTGACCTAGCTGGAATGTTGACACCACCCTCTGCTGATCTGGCCACAGAATTCTGGGGTTGCAAATTTCCATGATGTTGTCTGCAATATAGGGGCTGAGCACACTGCAACTGGTATGAAAAATAAATTGTGCATTTTTCCATTGGTGCCTGATGTTTAGTGGGGCACTATGGCATTCCTACTGCATCCCCCCCCCCTCCCCACCCCCGCCCCTCCCATTCATTGGGGGCGAGAAAATGGAACCCCAAGTGAAGTCCTCAGGTGGCGACTGGCACTTGCTGGCCGCATTGAATATGATGAGCCAACCATTGGATGGTAGGCAGGCCCCCATGCTTGCAGCAGCAGTGGCCTGGACATCTGCCAGGCGTGACTGAGTGGACAGGAAGGCAGGCATAGGGCTGCTGGTAAGACTGGCAGCAACAAATCTGCAAGCTGTCGAAAGCCAATCTGTAAGGAGACCATACACATAAGTGACAGACTGGACACAGAGGGCATAAAAGCATGGAAAAGAAAATGGGAGAAAAATCATAAAATGGATGCAAAAGCCCTAGAAATGCACAATTTGTCTTGCACAGGCACCTAGAGTAAGTCTTGTTGTGCGGAAGCCTGAAGGAGGGAAAAGTGCAGTGTAAAAGCATGTGTAAGGGAAAGGTGTGGTGCAAAAGCACCTGGAGTAAAATGGTGTTGTGCAGAAGAACTTGGGAGGGATATGTGCACTGTGGAAGCTCTGAGGAGGGAAATTTGTGTTGCAGAAGACTGAGATTGTTGTGCAGAAGCCTTTGGGAAGGAGACATTAGGACACTGGTCATATAAATACGCACAGAAAGAAACAAAATGAATGTACATGGAATAAGAATGGACTGGGCCATGCACAGATATTGGGAACAGGTAGCGGAAGACCTCCAAGGTAGAGTAGAAGCAGATGAAGAAGGCAGCACTGCATCCAAAGGAGAAAACAGCAGTGGTGTAGTCCAATGGCAGCAGACCCTAGCGGAGCAATGGGTACATTAGCAGGAAGCAGCCAGCATTGAGACGGCATCCCCACAGTCCAGTGGCTCAACAAGAATAAGAGGCAGCACCAGAAGTGGTGGTGGTTGGAGGTGATCAGTCTCAGCAGTGCAGCGATGGCAGCAGCTGGGTACTTCTGGAGTCACTAAGGTGCCAGTCAGTGCTCTGGATGCTGTGTCAGGAACCATCAATTGCAGTCAAGTCAGGAGAGCAACCTCACCAGGCAGTCCTGACATCATGGGATAAGCTATCAAATCCATAATGTGGCACTGCATCTGCCACAGTAAACATATCGGACAAGACTCACAATGTACACAAACCAACCACAAACATTAGTTTCTGTAAACAAAGTGAAAGTCAGAGAAACCAAAAGAGGCACATGAGAAATTGTCCACTGTGTGCTAAGGAACCAAGTCAACAACAGTATGAGTCAGGAAATGCACAGGTGGCACAAAAACCACAAGACAGCAGAGAAAAGGAAACAACATCAAAAGCACTATAGACCTGAGTGAGAAACACACTAAGAACCACAAAACTTTGTCCTTATTGCCAAGTGATGTGTGGTGAACAAGAACAGAAAAGAAACAGTGCAAGTTCCACAAAACAGTAGAAGAAAAATTAGAACACATGCAAATCCCATCCTCATTGCCAATTGATGTATCTGCCACCGGCAGGCACAATTAAACATTTACATTTCATTTATTTTTATGGAACTTGAACTTCTCACAGTGATTATGTGGCATTCTTAAGAGCCATAAGGAAGGAATTCCTCTTAGGTCTATTGAAGTAATATCAGACAATGTAGCAAAACAACTTGCTGCTCTATTGAGAGCTCTTCTAAGTCAGTGTGTGCATCACTTTAGAAATTCAGATGATTCCATATGATTAGAGTGATTGTGTTTCACTGATATTTTAGTAAGTTTTGATGTGGTCTCTCTCTTCACTCACATTCATCTGTCTGATCTATTACAATTGTAACTGGTGTTAGGTTTGATGATGAATGAACTAATCCATTTCAACATTATTACTTTCATTTCCTTTCATGATCAGGCAGATGAAGTTGAAATGTAGACCCCTTTGTTGCCTATTACTGCTTGTTTTTTATGGAAGATTTTGTAGAACATTGCTCAGAAGTCATTGGCACTGAAACCTGCATGCAGTTTAGATGTGTAGGCAATACCCTTGTTACTTAGCCTCATGGCAATGGGAATTTGCACAGCTTTTTTTTAGAACATCTCAGTTCTATCCACACAAATGATTGCTGCACTATGTAGGTGGAAATGAACAGTTGCCTTCCTATCCTTGATGCATTAGTTAATAGGAATTATAGGGACATATGGTGTATAGGGAAGCAACACACACTTATCTGTATCTTCAGGCTGATAGTTGTCACCATCCAGCTCAGCATGAAGAGGTGCTTCATACCTTGGTTTAAAGGGTCCATTTCATCTCAGACCTGAAAGATTCTCAGATGAAACAACCCACCTTGAAGTTACATTTCACTACAATGCATGTAGCAAGGGACAGATTAGACTTACACTGCATTGTCAACCAACTATGAGAGAATAACAATGTGGTGCCTAAGCGTACAGCTTTATTGCCTCAGGTAGGCAGTATTTAGAATGGGGTTAGTTGCATTCTGAGGAAATTTGATGTGAAGTATTGTTTTTCAACCACCATATTTTAGGAGCTGTAAAGGGTGATCTTGGTTTGTGTAAGGTAAATAGTTCCAATATCATTGGATAAGCCATCAAATACAGGGGTATTAGCCCTGTTATGTGTACAGATGAACTTCTGTAACATTTTGAAAGTAGGAGATGAGGTACCAGCAGAAGTAAAGCTGTGAGGATGGGTTATGAGTCATGCTTGGATGGCTCAGTTGATAGAGCACTTGCCCATGAAAGGCAATGGTATCAGCTTGAAGCTAGGGTCTGGCCAGGTAGTTTTAAATCAGCACACACTACTATATGAGATGCATTTGTAGCATGTCATGGAGAACCTTGCCTTTGTACAGATCATCCAATGGAATATAACAACACATAGACTGTGGCATGCACTTCTAGTCAGTGGGATAGTTTTATTAAGGAAGCTGTTGAAATTAAACTATTAGTGATCTTATGAACAGAGATGAATGTTTTTTGCTTAAATTCTGCCTGCAATCCAACTCTCACCCACATCAAACAACAGAGGGGCTGAGTTAGCACTACTTATTCACCTGTCATTAATGTTTCACTATAGATAACTGCTGGTGTTGGTTATCTTTGGTTGTGTGGTGGCACTGTTAGTTTACAGTGTGTTGTCTTTCTTTGTATGACATCTTTTGTTTCTGATTAACATAGCTCCATCCACAGATGTTTTATGATGCCTTGTGCAGCAAATTCTCTTTTCATTTGTGTCTTGAAAGTTACGGGGTATTCATCTGCCAGAATATGGGTGGTTATTGAGGACATTACTTGGTTGCATTCCTGTAAATTGTTTAAACAGTTGGATGTGTGTCTGGTACTTACATTTGATGAAAATCTTTGGACAGGTCAAGGCATGTAATAGTGATACATTTCCCACTTCACAGAAGCTCTCCTGCATATCTAGTGGGACTAGCACTCCAGAAGGAAAGGATGTTGTGGGGAAATGAAATTTGGAACATAGAATATGAGGTATTGGTGAAAGTAAAGCTGTGGGGGCAGGTTGTGAGTTGTGCTTGGACAGGGCATTCAATAGATCACTTTCCCATGAAAAGCGAAGGTCCCGGGTTCAAGTTTTAATCATCCAGGAAGTTTCAGATCAGCTCACTCTCCACTGAAAAGTGAAAATTCATTCTGGAAACAGTCTCCCAGTCTGTGGCTAAGCCATGACTCCAAGATATTCTTTCTTCCAGGAAAACTAGTCCTGCTAGATATGCAGGTGAATTTCTGTGAAGTTTGGAAGGTATAAGATGAGGTACTAACAGAAGTAAAGCTGTGAGGACAGGTTGTGAGTCATGCCTGGATAGCTCAGTTGGTAGAGCACCTGCCCATAAAGGCAAAGGTCTGAGATTCAAGTCATTGTCCAGCCAGGAAGATTCAAATCAGAGCAAACTTCACTGAAGAGTGAAAATTCATTATGCATGGAGGACTCTCCTTAATAATTCTAAAACAGTAGTGAAAGTTGATATTACCTCTCTTCCTTTCTCTCTCTCTCTTTCTCTCTCTCCTGCTCACTCTTCTCCTCCTCTTCCTCGTCGTCCTTCATGTTCTTATTCTTCTTCGTTTTCCCCTGAAAAATTGTTGCAGTATGGAAAGAACTTTATATTGGTATAGGAAATTTGAGAGCATCTTTTGACAAAATTTTCTAGTATTGTGGCGATTTTGAGGGACCTAATTCAAGCCTGCTTCTGCAGCTAAGTAGTCAATGCATCTGACTGCCATGCAGAAGACCAGGATTCAGTTCCTAGTACTACCAGGAATTTTCCCACAGTGGAAGGAATAGAATGGGTTATACTCAGCTTTATGATGCCGATTGAGGCTGTACTTTAGTGAGAAGTAGCGGCTCCAAGGCCTGGGAAACTGACAACAGCTGGGAGACTGGTGTGCTGACCTAATGCCCTCCCATACTGCATCCAAATTACATCATAGGCAGAGGATGACATGACAGTCAAAGGATACTGAATGATGCATCAGGGCCAGTATATAGAGCTGTTTATACAGTTTTTGCAAAAGGCAGTCTACGTACATGAACAATGGAGTTTACTCAAAACAAGAGACAGAGAGAGAAACCTACAAGATGCTACTAGGAACAGGGCAAGCAATCTTAAGTCTGTATTCCAAAGAAACGTCCAGTCCAATACATGTCAGAGTTCAATCTATTAGAAATAATCCACTAGAATGACACAGTAGTCAAAACAATATCAGTGGGAAGCACTCCACTGTTCGCATCATAACTGCATGGGCTAGCCCTGGGCCAGCTTATACACAAGAGAATGGTGTGATCCTATCAGAGGTTTCACATGAGACAAAGCACTGTCTGAGTAATGGTGCCATGACATTCAGTGGTAGAGTTGTGCCAGCTACTCAGTTTCCATGGTAATGTTGGGTGGTGCCACTACATCCCTTCCACCCCAAGCAGCAACTGCCTTGAGAGAAGATGAGGGTGGTGGAAGTGACACTTATGGGTGTCGCTGCAGCAGGCTGAGGCAGGACAAGGTATGATGGGAGATGCTTAAGTCACCACAGGACTGCAGGTTCTGCTGGTGTCTGAGGAGCAGATGGTGGAGGTGAAATTGGTTTTAGTGATGTTGCAGAAGTCTGTGGGGTGGAGGTCATTCTGTAGATCCAGGGTGGGTGGCACCCAAACTGATGGGCACACACTTGTGCACCCACCCAGAAAGGAGAAGCCTTAGTGGCAGTGTATGCCAGCAGTGGCCAAAGTATATTCAATAAGTTCAATAGGGTACATTGAGAGCAATGATGAACCTGCGTTGCCTGGCTATGACTTTTGGTCATTATGGGCATGTGAGTTGCTAGAAAACTACAGAAGGCTTTAGGTGCATTGCTAGACATTTCCTTGCAGGACTAGATCTTGAAGATTTGGATAAAGCATTCAGCATGTCTATTGGAGGCTGGGTGAAAAGGCTTGGTGCAGAGGTGTTGAATCTTGTTATGGACATGAAACCTATTAAAGTCACAGCAGATAAACACCATCCCATAATCAGAAATCCAGGCGTGTGGGATGCCTTCTGTGGCAAAGACTTTTCTGAAGACCATGATGGTAATGTCAGTAGTGACCTAAAACTTGCAGAATACAAAATGGAAGTCAGAAAGCAAATCGGCCACAGTGAACTCCATGAAGCCCAAAAATTGGCTAGCAAAATCTATGTGTATATACTCCTGTGGTTTTGCAGTGTCAGTGCATGTGAAGCAGCATGATTAGCCTCATAGGAAGGACACTAGTTGACAAGGTTCACTACCTCAGAATGTATATGTGGCCAGAACACATGTTGTTGGGTTAAACTTTTCATCCAGGAGATATCCCAATCAGTAGTGTCAGGAGGCACTGCACGCCCACCTGAGACTAACAACAACACTCCTTCCTTTAGGTGTAGCTGGTGCCACCTTAGGTGCAAAATTGGGGCCTGGGAATTGTGTGTGGCCACCTGTGTTGTACAAAGTGAAGAAGGTGGCATAATGTCAGGTTCTTGTGGGTGACAGCTGCAACTTGACACGATGTTAAGGAGAAGATGGAAATACTCTAATCTGGGTCTGAATAAAGCCGGAAACACACCTATTCATGTTGGCTGAAAGCTGGGTCATGTCCCATGGGGAACTGGGACAGTGCATCCACATTTGTGTAATACACCCCTCCTCAATAGTGGATAGAGTAATGAAAGTTAGACAAATACCTGCCCAGATCTGGAGGTGATGGACAGACCAATCTGGTAAACAATGCTTTCAGCCAAAGATGATGACTGATGGCAATGATGTCTGATGTGATGGAATTTCTGTCTGTAAAGCAGTAATTTAAATTTCTGAACTGAATAAATAGTATCTGTTGGAGAATAGCATTACTGAGAACCAGAAAAGGTCTTAGAAGTATATGTGTTAGGACACTTGGTGCCATCCGGGTATTTTGAGACAAGACTACACTGATACTGTGGGGGCATGCATCAGACGATACTACCAGAAGCAAACCAGTTGTGTACACTGTTAAATGTGGTACCCATTTAAGACAGTATCTTAATGCATGGAAAGGTTGTTGTGAGTGGATAAGAGAGTTCTGCTAGGTTTTCAATGAATCTGCCATAATATTTGATCTGCCCAGAAACACTTCTAGGTCTGTGATGTTCATAGGAGCTGCACTTTATCAATAATCCTTCACTGGTTCCAGCCAATTTGCCAAGAGGTTAAACCCTAAATATGTCAAGGAAGGTTGCATAAAAGAACACTTGCACATGATGATGATGATGTTGATGATTTTTGGTTTGTGGGGTGCTCAACTGCACGGTCATTGGCACCTGACTTGCACATCATGCATTGAAGTCCTCTTGCTGGCAGTTTCTGGAACAAAAGCTCAAGATTGTGAAGGTGCTCCTCTGGAGTTACAGCTGTGACCAAAATATTGTTGAAGTATGCAACACAGTTAGGAATGCCTACTCATCCATTTTGGGGTATCCTGTTTGTCCAGTTTCAGGAGGAGAGAAATGCAAAGTGGCAGGGGTCTATTTATCATTGGCAGTTCAAAAGTACGGTGAATGATGGTACCCCATACGGAAATGGGAGCAAGGGACAGGAAAAGACACCAGGTGCACTCAGTATGTATGCTGGGGGCTTTAGTCAGCAAGTTAAAGAGGATGTTCTAGCAGCCATTAAGGGAACAGGGTGAAACGAACTGCAGATTGTGGTGCCTGTTGGAAAAAATTATGCAACCAAAGAAATTAATATAAATCAAGCCCAGGTGGGTGGCAAGAACCAGTGACATGTCGTATTGCCAGTTCCCACCTGCAGAGTTCTGAGAAACTGGTGTCAAGGGGAGAATCCAGGTGGCTTGTGTGATGAAACAGGCACCAAGGTCATGACTGCTAGATTGTAGAGCATGCTCTGCAATAGGATACTGTGTATCACAGGTGGCTCTCCCTTTGATACTATGCATTTTGCCAGTTACAGGACTGGTATAGACGGTGGCAGGTGGGTGCATGAGGTAGTTTTACACCTGGAACAGTCGTGGGGGTAGGAGCCATAGAGCAGGGAAATGGTTCCAGGAGAAGCATAGTGTGTGACCAGGCTATTGCGGGGAGGGTGTGGGGGAGGGGTGGTACGAAAAGCTACTCTAGGTGCTGTGGGCAAAATGTCAGACAGAATGAACCACATTTCAGGGCATCATTTTAGGAAGTCACAATCTTGCAAAAGTAGGTGATAAATAAATTCAAAACCAGGATAGTGCTGAGTGACATGAGATGTACTCCTATACTGGTTTTTGGAGGGATTAGCAGTACCATGATTGGATGTGATGGCACAGGAAATCTGGTTTTGAACTAGGCTGGTGGGGTAGTTACATCCAGCGAAGTATTGCTGTAAAGAGCCCATACCTGAACAAATAAATTTGTCTCAGATGCCAAGAGTGTAAGGGATGGAATGTTTTGACAGTTGTCATCCTTTTCCTTTCAAACATTCCCTCCCACACAGCCTTGGCATTTGAGGCAAACGTATTTATTCAGGTACCAGTTCTTTACACCAATTCTTCACCATTCTCACCTCAGCCTTCATTTGACATAATTATCCCACCAGTCTAGTTCAAAAGAAAATTTCCTGGGCCATCACATCTAATCATGGCACTGCTGATCCCTGTAAAAAACAGTACAGGAGTACACCTCTTGTCGCTCTGTACCATCTTGGTCTTGAACACATTAATCATCTATTTTGGAAAGGCTGTGACTTCCTAAAATCATGCCCTGAAATGAGATCCATTCTGTCTCACATTTTTCCTGCTACATCTAAATCCCCTCCCCCCACCTCAGTTCCCCGCTCCCCCTACTCCATCAATCTCCACAATGTCTTAGACAGACCCGATGCTCCTTCTATACCCATTTTCCTACCATATTGCTCGTACGACTGTGACCATTCCTGCTGTAAGACTTGCCCTATGCACCTTCCTACCACCAACAATACCAACCCTGTAACTGGCAAAACACAAACTACCAATGGGACAGCCATCTGTGAAATGACACATGTTGTGTACCATCTGATATGTAAACATTGTTCAGCCTTTTACATTGGTATGATTACCATCAAGTTACTAACTGGATCAGTGGCAACGACTGAGTATTTATACTGGCAACACACAATATCCTGTTGTAGAGCATGCTTGTTTGTGTTATAACGTCAAGTTTAACACACATATTTCAGAATGACACAACACATATAAGTCACAGAGTAAGTTGACAAGCAAGACATGTGTACACATTAGCATTCAAATGAGCACTGAGTCCCTGTCTAGCGGCCACTGCTCAGCTGGCCGCTTAGGTGGCGCAGCTACTGCATGGCTGGCAGACAGTGCCGCACGTAGAGGACACACGTAATTGCGCGGTGGCACTTTGAATGATCAGCGAGTCACAACACTTTTCCCCCCTTTGAAATTGTTGCACTGGTCTTGATGGTGGTGTCCTGGAGATGGCTAACGTCCATAGGCATTGTTTGACTCGCCGTAAAGTCTCGAGAAGGAGGCTTCCCATACGGACGGAAGTGTCCCTGATGATAACGGGTCGAGATGACAGGAGACGTAGGGGTCGAATCTGCTGGGGCCCCATGCACCAATCCGCCCGTTGCGGCAAATCCAGTTGATATGACAGGAGACATGGGCGATGTGTCGGCGTCCGTTGGAGGAGGAGGCGAGTAGATTTGCTCTGACAGAGGATGGTCATCCGGTTCCTGCATGGGCACGTCTCCTGGTGGCGTCCGTTCTTGTGCTGGCATCGTGATGACAGTGAGAGGGCTGCATTGTGAGTATTGAGAGATGCCAAGATCCCGAGCGTCATGTAGAGCCAAAGGTGGTGTAGCAGCATTCGGAACAGGCGTTGCTGGCACACGAGGCCGAAGCTGGTCCAAATGACGCACTGCAACACCTGTGTCCGTCTGGATTTCATACAGGCGTCTGCCACGGTGTCTTAAGATGTGGCCCAGGCTCCATTTTGGCCGCCTGCCATATCCCCGTACCCAGACGAGGTCGTCGGCAGTGAACCGGCCAAGTGAAGGCACCCGCAGCCGTGAGGTGGAAGGCCGCATAAGATGAAGTAGCATGCGGGGCTGTCGGCCATGTAAGAGCTCAGCCGGGCTGTGGTCGCCCATGGGGGTGAAACGGTAAGACGCCAGAAACTGGAGAAGCACATCATCAGCAGCAGAAGATGTCAGAAGTTTCCACATCTGAGCCTTAAATGTGCGGACCAGTCATTCAGCCTCACCGTTGGATTGTGGATGGAACGGCGGGGCCATGACATGCATAACACCGTGACGAGCACAAAAATCTGCAAATTCGGAAGAGGCAAATTGCGGACCATTATCAGTAACAAGAGTAGAGGGGAGGCCTTCCAAAGAAAAAATGTGGGCGAGAGCACTGGTGGTTGCCGCAGTGGTAGGCGACATGCAACGGACAATGAAAGGAAAGTTAGAGTAGGCGTCAATTATGAGGAGCCAATAAGTACCTAAAAAGGGTCCCGCAAAGTCAGCATGAATGCACTCCCAGGGCTTCTCAGGCAAAGGCCATGGTGACAAAGATGACTTCGGGGCAGTGGCCTGAGATGCACAAGGGCCGCAGGCAGCGACCATGTGTGCTATTTCAGAGTCGATGCCAGGCCAGTACACGTGACGGCGCGCCAGAGATTTTGTGCGAGACACACCCCAGTGCCCTTGGTGAAGGAGGTGCAAGACCGAAGCATGCAAAGATGCAGGTACCACAGCAGATGGCGAAGCATTGTCAGTGGAGAGGAGGATAACACCAACCCTAGCTGTGAGGCGGTAGCGCAAAGCGTAGTAGTTCCGCAACGGATCAGAAGTCTTAGCGGATGGGCGATCTGGCCAACCCTTCTGAATACAGTGTAAAACCCGGGAGAAGGTAGGGTCAGAACCTGTAGCAGCCGCCAGCCTGTCCCCGGTGATGGGGAACCCGCTGCTCGGCAACATCCAGGTGGAAACACAAAAGTTCGTCCCTATCGAATGCCTGATCAGGACCCATGGGAAGGCGAGACAGAGCATCAGCATTTGCATGTTGAGCCGTTGGCTGGAAATGAATCTCATAATTGAAACAAGACAAGTAAAGAGCCCAATGCTGGAGGCGGTGTGCAGCCTTGTCGGGAAGTGGTGTTGATGGATGAAACAAGGAAACATGTGGCTTGTGATCCGTAACAAGAGGAAATTTTGAGCCATAGAAAAAACACCAAACTTATGAAGAGCATAAATAATGGCCAAAGCTTCTTTCTCAATTTGAGAATACTTTTGTTGGGCATCCGTGAGTGTTTTGGACGCATAAGCAATGGGTTGTTCCAAATCCTCAGAAAAACGGTGCGCAACGACTGCACCGACCCCGTATTGAGAGGCGTCTGTGGCAAGAACAAGATGTTGGCCAGCTCGATAAGTAGCCAGGCACGGGGCCTGTTTCAGCATAGTCTTCAATTTCTGGAAAGCCGCTTCGCATGATGCGGACCAGTGAAAAGACACGTTTTTATGCAACAGGCGATGCAACGGCTGAGCCACCGAAGCCGCAGACAGTAAAAACTTGTGATAGTATGCTATTTTCCCCAAGAAGGCCTGCAGTTCCTTAACAGATGTAGGGCGAGGAAGGGCATCGATCGCAGTGACAGTTTGCTGAAGCGGACGAATACCATCCCAAGAAAGTTGAAACTCCAAGTACGTGATAGATGCCTGAAAAAATTGTGTTTTCTGAAGATTACACTTAAGAACAGCAGTCTGTAAGACATGAAAAAGTGTGCAGAGATTTTGAAGATGTTCTTCAGTGGTGGAGCCAGTGACAACAATGTCGTCCATGTAATTGATACACCCAGGGACAGGGAGCAATAATTGCTCCAAGAATCGCTGAAAGAGAGCAGGGGCACTAGCAACCCCGAATGGCAAGCGTTGGTATTGATAGAGGCCGAAAGGCGTGCTAAGGACCAGAAACTGCCGGGAAGCAGTGTCAAGAGGAAGTTGATGATAAGCTTCTGACAGGTCAATTTTAGAAAAATACTGGCCTCGAGCAAGTTCAGTGAACAGTTCTTCAGGACGGGGCATAGGGTAAGTGTCGATGAGGCATTGAGCATTTACAGTGGCTTTGAAATCGCCACAGAGATGAATATCACCATTTGGCTTAGCAATGACGACAGGAGAGGACCACTCACTGGAAGTGACAGGAAGCAAGACCCCTGAAGCAGTGAGACGATCCAACTCCCATTTTACCCGATCACGAAGGGCCACAGGAAAGGACCGAGCCCGAAAAAACTTAGGCCGAGCAGTGGGTTTGAGCATGATATGAGCTTCAAAGTCATTTGCATGGTCTAACCCACGAGAAAAAAGGGACAAAAATGTCGTCGACAAGGAATCCAGTTGAGCATAAGGAATAGCATCGGAGACAATATTGACAGAGTCATCTATGGAGAACCCAAAAACGCGAAAGGCATCGAAACCGAAAAGATTTTCTGCGTTGCTCTGGTCGACCACAAATATGGGAACAGTACAAATGATGGATCTGTAAGATACCTCAGCATTAAACTGTCTGAAGAGAGAAATCTTCTGTTTATTGTACATCCATAATTGCCGAGTGACAGGTGACAGGAGTGGAGAACCCAACTGAAGATACGTACGAGAATTAATTATAGTGGCAGCAGAACCGGTATCCACTTGCATGCGAACATCTCGACCAAGGATTTGGACAGTGAGGAATAACTTCCCTGAAAGGGAAGAAGTGCAATTGACAGACAACATGGAATCAGAATCAGTGTCCTGTTCATGAACATCATGTATGTGGTCGGATTTGCAAATGGAAGACACATGACCTTTCTTTTTGCAATTGTGACACACAGCTCAACGTTGGGGACAATCCTCGTGTGAATGTTTCGTAATTGCCAAGGGTTTTGCTGCAGTTTCTTAGCGGGTTGTTTACGGCTAGGCTGAGGCTGCGCGTGGGAGCGCACTGCGGCCACGTCGGCCGGTGGGGACGCGCCACACGCGTCGTCAACAGCGCACAGAGGTTGTATTTCCCCGACATCACCCCACGCCTCTATTTGCACCCCAGCGGCGCTAGAAATTTCAAAAGACTGCGCAATGGAGAGAACTTCATCTAGAGTCGGATTCGCCAACTGAAGGGCACGTTGCTGAACTTCTTTGTCGGGCGCTGACCTGATAATAGCATCCCTACCATGGAATCGGCATAGGATTCTTTGTGAACGTCAGTAACATATTGACTCTTTCGACTGAGGCCGTGAAATTCAGCAGCCCAAGCCCGATAGGATTGATGTGGCTGTTTTTGACAACGATAAAAAGCAACACGAGAGGCTACCACATGCATTTGCTTTTGAAAATAGACAGACAGAAGTGAGCACATTTCAGCAAAGGACAAAGATGCAGGATCCTTCAAAGGAGCCAATTGTGACAACAACCGATACATTTGAGGTGAAATTCAGGAAAGGAACAGAGACTTATATGGTTGTTTGTCCGTGACATGAAATGCCAAGAAGTGCTGTCGAAGACATTTTTCATAATCAGACCAGTCTTCCGCCATCTCGTCATAAGGAGGAAAAGGAGGTATAGCCAATGACGAGAAACGCCCCGCATTTCACGCCGCGACGAAATCGCGAATCGCCGCTGTTAGAAGCGTTTGCTGTTCAAGGAGATTTTGCAATAGTTGCTCGACAGTAGCCGTGGAACCCTGTGGGTCAACAGTGAAAAGGAAAAATCCCATCCTCGTCGCCAATTGTTATAACATCAAGTTTAACACATATATTTCAGAACGACACAACACATATAGGTCAAAGAGTAAGTTGACAAGCAAGACATGTGTACACGTTAGCATTCGAATGAGCACTGAGCCCCTGTCTAGCGGCCGTTGCTCGGCTGGCCGCTTAGGTGGCGCAGCTGCTGCATGGCTGGCAGACAGCGCCACATGTAGAGGACGCACGTAATTGCGCGACGATGCTTTGAATGATTGGCGAGTCACAACAGTTTGATCTTAATTGCCATCTGGATTCTCCTCCCTGAGACCAATTTCTCAGAACTCTTCAGGTGGGAACTGGCTTTACAACATGATTTTGGTTTTCCTCTACAAACTACCCTTAATGTGCATTAATTTCTTTAGTCACAGCATTTCTTTTCATTAACTACTCCTTTCTTTGTTCCTATAAGTTTTTTTTTTCTGACTTGCCTATTCCCACCATTCCCCCACCCCCCTGGACCTCAAACTGCCTACCACAAATAATACACTTAGTATTTCACTCTTATTAACTCTTGCACCATGTTTTGTCAGTAATCCCTGCCTTGCTTATTATCCTATCATCCACCTATAAGCTCTCAGGTTTTCAAATCTGGTCCAGTGCAGAGCCCTACAATCAGTCTTTGCTTCTCATTCCATTCAGAAAGTCTCCCTTGTCCCATGGTTCTGGGTGGCTTTTGTGTAACTCTCCCCATTTCCTAAATCTCACCAGGCCTTCTCATTTATCTCTCTCCTTTTCCCTTCAGCCCTTCTGCTAGAAGAAGGACCCACTGGCTTCGATAGCTTGCACATATCCTTAACTTTCATATGCATTTTCTCCTGCTGCCTCTTGGTGAGTACTCAGTGGAATAATTAGAATTGCAGTTCGGTCCATGCTCTCATGTAAAATCATGTAGTGGGAATTTAGCTAATTCATTACATGATAAATTACAAGCCGCAAAAGTCATTTGATAATATGAACCACTACATCATTTTATGTAAATTAGAATTCTACAAGGAACCACACCCCCAACTATTTAATGAAATTAACTTCAGTCAAAAGGTAGCTTTTCATGCATCTCAATGTTTATGAGATCACATCTTCTGAACTATGTGTTACACAATGATATACACTGCCTGACAAAAAAAAAAAGTGAATCACCCAGAAGACATGGCTGAAAGTCAATGCAGCTTCAAACATGTGCACACCATTGGCAGGTGTGTAAATAATTAGAGTTACAGTTCTCTGTGATAAGTAGAACAGCAACCAGGGTACATTAGCCTTGTTATATAAGGCATCATCAGTGGGATCTATAACCATACAGTTTTGTTAGTTTTAGATGATTAAACAGTTCACGTCATGATTTTTTATTTAAAAAACGTAATTCTTATGATTTTCTGATCTGCGTTTTCTTTCATCTGGTCTGGAAGTAGCACTACCACTTTATTACTGCTGTATAAGCACAACTTTGTGTTCTGACCTTCTTCATACTGTTCACCATGTTTCTCCTCATTTTTGTGGTGAACTATTGTTCTTTTGACCCTCGATATAACTATTTCATTGGACACTGCTTCTCACACCATAAATATTGCAACTCCATTACGTGTTTCCTCCAAAGTGTTTCAACATCACGAAGTATATGTTCAAGACTAACTTCATGATGTTTATACCTTGTGTGTGTGTGTGTGTGTGTGTCTTTTTTTGGGGGTTGGGGGGGGGGGGGGGGGGGGGAGAGATTTTTTGTTTGGATTGTTTGGTGTTGTACTAGCTGTTAGCGACTGGTTGAAAGCTTAGACTTGACTTTTTGTTTCACTATTCTGTGGAGAGGTTCATGGATAAGTGAGTGTAAAGAGGTTTGGTGGTATTATTATTATATTGGATAGTATTATTATATTAATCCTCTTTGGGAGTGTTATTCTATTATTTTATCTGTTAGTGTAAATAATGAATTGCTTGCGATGTGTACTTGATCATTCAACAGGGCTTTCCTTTCTGCTTTGGTTTTCTGTATGTGGAAATTTTCTTGCTGTGTTAGGAGGTGTTTTTTATTGTTGACTCTAATTATTTTCATGTCATGTTCTCTAGTGGTTGGTTTGTGGTCATGTTCTCTTAGGTGTTCTGCAAAATGTGGAGTGGTTTGTCCCATATTTGCAGTCTCTAATGTGTTCTATGTATCTGACATCAAATGTTGTACCTGTTTGTCCTATGTATCTTGACTTCACAAGTGTTACACTGTAGTTGATATATACTTGCTTTCTGGTATATGTGCCCATTTTTTGTCAGTGTTGGGGCGTATTTTTGTACAGAATAGTCTGTTGTATATGCTATGCAGAAAGGAAAACCCTATTGTATGATCAAGGTTACATGCCAAGCAATTCATTATTTACACTAATAGATAAAATAATATAATAATGCTCCCAAAGAAGATTAATAATACTATCCAGTATAATAATAATACCACCAAACATCTTTACAATCACTTATCCATGAACCCCTCCACAGAATAGTGAAACAAAAAGTCAAATCAGCTGTCACCTAAGCTTTCAACCAGTCGCTAACAGCTAGTACAACACCATACAATTCAAACCACCAACCTCCCCCCACCCCCACCCCCACCCAAGGGAAAAAAAAACCTTTTCAGCTCCCTTCTCTCTCATACACACACAAGGTATAAACATCACGAATAGAAGTTAGTCTTGAACATATACTTCATGAGGTTGGCAACAAGTAGGTAGACATGCCAAAGAGGAGGAAACATGTAATTGAGTTGCAATATTTACAGTGTGAAAAGCAGTGTCCAGTGAAATGGTTATATCAAGGTGCAAAAGAACAAGAGCTCACCACAAAAAGGAGGAGAAACATGACGAACAGTGTGAAGAAGGTCAAAATGCAAAGCTGTGCTTATATGGCAGTAATACAGTGGTAGTGTGACCTCCAGACCAGATGAGAGAAAATGTAGATCAGCAAATCGTAAGTAATTACTTTTTTACATAAAAAATTATAATGTGAACTGTTTAATAATCTAAAACTAACAAAACTGTATCATTATAGATCCCACTGATGATGGCTTAGAACCAGTAAAATAAAATAAGTGGCAGCAGGAAAAGGCGGATTTATTTACAAAACAAATATAATCAAGAAAGTATTTATCAGTTTCTATCCATGGTAAGGATATCAACACATAAAATTGCAGTTTTCTGAAACAGTTTTAATATTCTTAAACATATTAGACTCACAAATATAGTGGATTTTTCCAAAATAAGAATCACGTCATAAAATTAGCAAGTTTATAACAATGTTTTGTATGTGAAATATCTGTTGCACTTTTATGCATTAAATATTTTAAATGTTTAAAATGTAAGCACTTCCAAAAACCCTTTATTATGAGCAATTACATATGGCTGGAATCTGAAATGGATGTATAAGAGGTATTCAGATGAATATTCAGTTTATTGAGAAGTGCCGATAAATATGATGTCTTGAATGGGAAAGTTATTTAAAAAGACAGAAAATATACATCTCATGGCACGGAAGCAAATTCACAGCAAATATAAATAGCAGCTTCCAGGCAATGTGAGTATTAATGCATAAAACTCACAAAATGTTTTGTCATTACTGTATGCAGTGAGCTTTCATTGGGAAGTTGTTTCAGTACCACTGGAATGTAGCTAATTTTGTTTTGATATAACAGCAATAAAGTTTCCTACCGATAACTACAAGGTATTCGCAGAGATGAGAAACAAAATCTTAACATTGTTTCATTAAACCATCAGATCATAAACTTTATACAGATCATTTGTTTAAGCAAACATCAAGCAAGGTGGTAAAAGCACACAAAACAACTTTGTTTATGCACAGTAGAAATCACTTAAGTGTGAACTTGCCACTTCCAGATTGTGTCTGTAGTTCATTGCTAGTAATTAGTCCTTGTTTAGTAATTAAAAGAGATGTAATCATTTCTTTAAGTGGTATCTTGCAAAGTTTGAATGCTATTACTAACCATGGTTTTTAAAATTAATAATGTATATGTTTACATTTCTCACAGAACGTCCTTTATTGATATATAAAACAAAATTTGACATACGACAGTGGTTTTTGGTAACATCAACTCACCCACTTGTGGTATGGATGTATAAGTAAGTATGTTACACAGAAATGTTTCACTGATTGATAAATTCTTCATGGTGACACTGAAATGTTTGTTATTTATTTATTTTATTCTCTGTTTTTAGAGAAAGCTATCTTCGATTTTGTTCCCAGCCATTTAGCCTCAAGAACTTCCATGAGTCTGTTCACTTATGTAACAATGCAGTACAAGCTAGATACAAAAATGGAAAAAGAGATCCTGCATTACCTGATGAAAATATGTGGGACTGTTACACATTTCAAGCATATCTAAGGTATAGTCAGTAAATTTGTGAAATTTATTTTCAAAGTCTCCAGCAAAAATATGGCACCAGAAATTTTAACATTGTAACAAATGAAAACCAGAGTGATTATTAAAATCATAGTTGACTGTTGGTGTAACTACAAACCACAAAGGGCTCTTCATTGTTCAAAGCCAGATTAGTGAGATTGAACAAGAGAGGCCTCCAGTTGCAGTTTCATAACTGCACAAGTGACACATAGAGGTTAATTTTATCTGTGGAATATTTTGTTACACAGCTTTTCATAATAGCCAAATGGTTTGTGTTTCGGTCAAGTAGATAGCCTACATAATTGTACTAGGATAACATCCTTTGTTTGGGATACTTATGCCAATGTAAATAAAATCAAAGTCATACACTATTAGCTGCCACTAGCATAGGTTGTGTTTTTTTAGTGCTCCACAGTTTTCGAAATTTCGATTGTGATAAACTGACACTGCAGTGTTCTTCTTTGGCATTCCAGTGAAGGTGTCGTAAATTCAGCTAAGTAAAAACACTTGCAGTTTGCACATTTATTTACATATATATACATTGACTTCCAAATTCTTCTTTGTGAGAGACTGTGTGTGTCAGATAATTTTGAGATGAAATTTGAGACTCTTAACATTCTATTTCACATAATCTTTCATATTTGTGAGAGCTATGAAAATCTTACACTTAATTTGTACTTTTTAGAAGCTTTTGGCCATAATATCTCGATTCAAAACAATCATTCCCTAATTTAATTATATATTAATGTGAAAAGGTATATTTTTAAGAATTTTTGACACTTCCAGTTGTATATTTTTGAGAATTTTTGGTAGTGGTGAGTGTTGTGCACAACCTATTTAGTATAAATGATCATCTGTGACTTATAGTTACTGTAAATAACCAACATATCAATTTGTACTAGTTCTCTCTTTCAACAGGAGTGTGTATCATCTGAAATTGTCATAAATTAATGCTATTATTGAATTTGTTAGCATCCATAACCTGAAAAATATTTCACAGAAGCACTATTTTTTGTGCCAAGCTATTCGGCTGTCATAATAGCTATCACATTTTGGCTGTTAACTGTTTCAGTTCTAAAGGGCTACTGACAATACAAATTTACAAAAAAATCAGCAGACTTAGTTCACAATTATTTGTTTAGTGTTCTGTAAAATATTGCACCAGGCAAAATGCAGTTCCACTGTGCATGCTGTTCTCAGGCACAGGAAGAATTTGTTGATGTAGGTAAACACCTGAAAATCATCCTATGTGCTGTCAAGTGACTGGAAGATGCTGCAAATTGATGTGTTGGGTAGGCTACCAAGAGTTCTGTAACAGAGGTACGAAAAGTACCTCAAGTACTATCCTCTCCTGTGGATACTGTCTCTTCTTCATGAAATATAGGATTTATCAATACACATCCACTTGACTGCAAGCGGTTTGTCTATGGTAGGTCAAGGCATCCTATACATGGGAGACAGGGACAACCGAGAACTCAGTTCCCTCAACCAACAGATTTGAGGTGCTGTCTTCCACCGAAAATGAAACTGAGCCAGTGAGTGTCACTTCACCCATTGGGACACATGCTGAGCCACATGTAAAGTGAAGGCAAACAGAAAAGGGTAAGGGGTCTATTAATTGTTAGCATTTAAAATGTACAGCAATTAATGGTACCCTTAGCAAAATGGCAGCAAGGAATGGGAAGAAATGTCATGTGCCCTCAGCGTGTATATCTGGGAGCCTTATTCAATATGGTGAAGAGGCAGTTTCGCAACCACTGAGGAAACAGGATGTGTTTAGCTGAAAATTGTGGTGGACATTGGGACAAACGATGCCTGTCATCTGGGGTCCAAGATCATACTTGAATCATACCAGTGACTAACAGAGAAGGGTGAGAAAAACACCCTAGTTCACAGTTTCAATAAAGCTCATAGTCTACAGCATTAGCCCAAGAATAGATGATGACCTCCTGGTTGTAAGTTGAGTGGAACATTTGAACCTGAGACTGCAATTTTTCTGTGACAAGTTAGACTGAATTCCTGGACTTGCAACATAGGGTTGATGTGTACACTACACATCAGAGACTGCTACCCAAGTAGCTGACTGTATGTGGGGTGCACACAAGGCTTTTAGTTAGGTGACTCTCCATTCAGTCCAGATTATGATAGCTGTGGGAGACATGGAGGTATTAGTATAAGATCCAAAGTAATGACTGACCTCCCCGCCTCTCCCCTCCCTCCCCCAATTCCTCCACCACCCCCACACATGGGCACAAGAGTATTACAGTCTAATAATTAACTGCCAAAGCATTCACCACAAAGTGCCAGTGTTTGAAGTGCTCCTAAAAAGGTGTGAAGCTCAAATAATACTACATACAGAAAGCTGGTTAAAACCTGAAATTGACAGCAGTGATATTTTTGGGGAAAATTTAAGCATATATTGAAAAGACAGATTAATGGGAAATGGAAGTAATGTATACAAGAAGCTCAAATAGACCACAGTAAAAATTGAAGGTACATGCTAGATTTTGTGGGTAATCGTAAGTATCAGATGTGGGCATAAAATTATAACTAGATCATTCTGTCAGCCACCACTAATGTTACCAAAAACTGTAGAGAAAACTTCAGTTCACTAGTACTATAATTATCAGAGGAGACTTTCATCACACAATGATCAGTTGGGATATTTACAGTTTTGCTAGTGGTGGACATAACATTCTGTGAAACATTGCAAAATGCCTTCTCCTAAAACTACTTAGAATAGGTGTTTCATAACATCCATTCATGATGTAAATATAATAGATCTAATGGCAACAGACCTGACCTATTTGATGATGGCCACATCAAAACTGATATCAATTATCATGAGACAGTTGTAGCTACAATGATTACCACAGACAAAGTGCAACTAAAACAAGCTGAAAGATTTATGTGTTCAGTAAATTAGAAAAAGGAGTCATAGTGTCATATCTCAATGAGGAACTTGAAACTTATAGCTCAATACTGCAGCAGGTAGAAAACTATGGATAAAGTTTAAAAGAATAATTGACCATGCACTTTATACATATGTACTCAGGAGAACAGTTTGTGATGGGGGAGACCCTCAAAGATTTACAGTCAACGTAAAAAAACTCCTAAAGAAACAGGGACTACCAATGATAGCTGTAAAACAAAGCGGAGAACTATAGGTATAGACATGAGAATGAAATGCTTTGGGCTCTCAAGAGAGTAATGCAGGAAGCCTACTGTATTTTTGAAAGATCTTTCTCAAAACCCTAAGAAATTCTAGTCATATGTAAAGGCTGTTAGCTGCATCAAAATTAGTGTCAAGTCACTCACAAATGAGACAGGAAGTGAAACTGAATGTAGCAAAGCAAAAGCAGAAGTGCCTAACTCTATTGTCAAAGGGAAACCAAAGAGTATTACTCCTTCAGTTTCAAAAAATGGCTCCAGTTCTCTTGAAAATAGTCCATGTAAAGAATGTTACAAGACTAACCACAGATGAATGTGCACAGTGTGATGCTGGATTTAGGATATACAATAACTAAGACTTTAGGCACATTCTGCCAAAGAATGAGGTGAATGTTACTCAGTGAATTATCTATGAGAAGCCTTTATCAAGGTAGGTGCTGTATTTGTTAAATGCTGGTCCAAATGCAAAACAAATCACACATCAATCTTTAGTAAGAATTCAATTGACTTTCTGAATCAGTTTGTTACTGTCGATAAGACACAGAACTACTAGTTCATATCTGGAAAAAACAGCAATCAAAGTAGTGGATGAAAGCATGTGATGTCACAACAAAGAAGGATACGTTGTTTTCCTCCATGGCCAGCCAGGATTTCAGGTGCTTTCAGTCCGGATCGAAACCATCACAGCTCAAGTGCCTGCACTTCATGCTCAGCCAGCTGCTGCTTCCTCACTGCCATATCCTTGTCAGCACATTCGTGTACATCATCATGCTGAAGACCCACCCACTATGTGTTTGTATCAGTGCACGTTTGGCAAGCATGCTTCCCAGTGCCCCCCTCTGTGCAACCCATGCAAATGCCAGTGGTATCCATGGGTAAGTGCATATGGATGGCTTGCTGCTTCAGAATTCTTGTAGACAATGTCTGGCCAGCACTTCCTCTTTGAAACTGGGTCTGACCTGTATGTTCATCCATGCACACTGCTCCCTGGGTGTCAACCGAAAACACCATTTCAGCAGGTAGCTGCCAACATTTCATCCATCACCACCCATGGAGCCTACCTGATGTTATTGGACCTAGGACTGTACTGCACCTTCAGCTGAAAATTCACCATCACAGACATCAGAAATCCAACTATTGGTGCTGACTTTTTACATTTTCAGTTCTTCCCTGATATTGCCAGTTCTTGTCTCATGAACATGGACTCTGATCACTCAACAGTTGGCTTCCACCATGTTGAGCAAAACTTTGTATTGAAGCTCACCCATGCTGTTGTCACTGGACAGTACCAGGACCATCTGGACAGTACCAGGACCATCTCAACAATTTCCCACCAATTGCACACCCACTTGTAGCACCACAAGACATATGGCACAGTGTAATCCATCATATCCATACTGTGCCTGCTCCTCCACTTTTCAGGAGGTCGCAGTACCTCACATTGGAGTGACTTGCTGCTGCTAAAGCTAAATTTGAGGTTTCTTTAAGAATAATATCATGATGTCATTCACCATTTGGGCAGCCCCTGATTCTCTCCTTTCCACCTCGTACTGAAGGAAGATGCATCCTGACAAGCTGGCAGTGACTATTGTGCTCATGATACATGCTCCATCCTGGACAAATATCTGGTCCCAAGCCTTCACACATGACCTCAGTGGCATTTCAGTGTTCAGTGTCTATACCAGTTGCCACAGTAGATATCCAAATGACATACATCACCACACCTTCAGCCTCTTCAAATCAGTTTACATGGCATTTGATCTCTGAAATGCTGCACAGATATGGCAGCAATTCATCCATGGCATGCTACATTACCTGCCCTTTTGCTTCACCTTTTTCTATGACATCGTGCAGCAGCACTGTGAACACTGACAGCAGCATTTCAATGGCTAAATAATTTTGGGTTATTATTAATCCATCCAAATGCATCTTTGGTGCCTCCCAGATGACATTCCAAAAGTTCAGGCTATTCAGGAAATTCAATGTCCACAAACTTTTCGTGAACTCCGCTGGTTCCTTGGAATGCTGAACTTGTGCTCTCCTCAGCACAGCCTCTTCTCCCCATCACACCCTCTATTCAAAAGATGCTGGCAGATGCTCTTGCTGGTCCTAAGAGCAACATTCCCATTCTTTAAATTGGACACTATCTTCACTACTGCTAAGAACAGCATTAGTCATGCTGTACTTCTGGCTCGCCCAGAACGTGACACCCAATTGGCACTGGTGATCAATGCCAGCCAGCAAGCCTTAGGTGCAGTCTTGCAGCAACACAGCGGTGGTTCCTGACAACTGTTGGCTTTCTTTTCGAAGAAGCTCATGTGTCCACAATGCCAGTGAAGTATCTGTGACAGGGACCTGCTTGCCACCTACGAGGCAATCCACTACTTTCACTGACCACTGGATGTCAGGAACGTTGTCATACTCCCGGACCACAAACTCATCACAATGCCTTTCATTCAGACCAACAATCACTACTCACCATCTCAATTCTGCCAATTGGAATATATCTCTCAGTTCAATGTACAAAATTCAGCACATCCCTAGAATGGATAATATTGGTTCCCATTGTCTGTTCACTGGTTGCATCAATTTCTGCACTTAGTGCAGCACAAGAGGTCAGTACAGGGCTGAAGTCTTATTGCCAGAACCTAAACATTGGCTTTAGACTGGAGCGTGTCTCTATCCTTGGCACGGACATAAAACTGTTGTGTGACTCCTCCACCGGCAAGCCATGATCTTTCCTACCACCACCTTCCGCTGGCAGGCCTTTTGGCAGCATCCACAACCCATGCAACCTGGTGTTAATGCCACACCAGGCTTGTTACCAGTCGCTATGTGTGCCCTGGCATCAGCTCAGACAGTTACACCTGAGCTCTCTGCAGTGTTGCTTGTCAGTTGTCCAGCGTGTCCATACTCGCATTGGTGATTTCCCAGAGGTTGCAGGGAGCCATGTCTATATTGACATTGTCAGCCCTCTCGCCATATCTGGCAGCCAGTGGTATCTTTTAACTATCATTGATCATTTCACATGCTGGCCAGAGGTGATAAAAATTCCTTACATCTCACCTGAAACTGTGGCGTGAGCATTTGTGAGTACATGGATTGCTCATTTTGCTTCCCCACTCCACATCACTATGGATTGCAGAGAATAGTTTGAATTCCAGCTGTTCAGTGAGCTTGCCCAACTCTGTGGCACTCTCTGTCACTACACCACTGCATACCACTCAACCAGTAATGGTATGGGCAAGTGACAGCAGCACACTTTGAAGACTGCTCTCCTTTGCCACAGCACAGCATGGACAGCTGTACTCCTCATCATCCTTCTCGAGCTCCACAGGAGTTTCAAGATGTATGTACATCAGTGCCCCAGTGGCTGAGCTGTTCTATGGTGAGCGTTTTGGACACCTGGAGAATTTGTTGAGGCCTCTGCCACCACTTCTGCCTCTCACCTACTGACCTTCTTGGATGGGCTGTGCTCCCATGTTGCAAACATGTGTCCTCAACCCAGCTCTCAACATGGTACCCTACCTTCCTATATTCATAAAGATATGACCACTTCCATGCACATGATGGCCCAGATTAATTGGATCTGGCCTGATCTCCAGCCTCCATACTTTGGTCTTCATATGATTGTTAGATGAGGTCACCATATCATGGAGTTTGCCATCAATAGGAACACCCAGATGGTGTCACTTTACTGTATAACATTGGCCTACACCTTTCTGTCTGAGCCCAACTTTACACACTCCACTCAAATGGCCTCACCACCACCACCACAACCACACAACCACCCCCTGGACTGCCACCATCTTCCCAGTCAACACAACCACCAATGCAAGACCTTCCATCCTCTTCTGGGTGACAAGTGCACTTGCCAGCCTGATTCGCTTGCTGGAGGGGGGCGGGGTCTGTGTAGAGGTGCATCAGCCTACCTAAAAATAAATATAAAGCAGGTCCCAGTGATAGAGGCTGTGAGTTTGGTGTCCAATTTATATCAAAAGTATTTCCACCCCACTGCATTCCAAATTTAAGAGGTTCCTGTAGGATTAAGAAGCAGAGTTTTCAGATGTGTCACCACTACTACAACTTCTCTGGACATGCATATAATGCATATTCACACAGACAAAGGGTAGAATGTACCAGTTCATTATGTGTGCTGTGATGGTGTCATGATTTCAGCGATCACCTGAGTGACAGATTGTCTAGTACCAATAGTGGTCACTTGTGTGATGGTATATGCTGTGGTTTCAATGGTCATCTGAGCAATGGTTTATGTTAGTGCATTATTGGTTGCTTCTATGGTAGGACATGTTATTGAGTGCAGTGGTCACCTGAGTGTTGTATTATTTACAGTGCTCTTCAGTGGTCACTCCTGTGACAAACCCTGTACAGTAATTAAATGGTCGCCCTAGTAACTAATATTGTATGACATTGTTATCAATTCTGCAACTAGTTTCTTGTAGCAATCAGCAAATGTACTTAGTGAGCAGCTGTGTCATTTATGCATCAGAACATGTCTGTTATACTTTCTATGTGGATCATTCCAAAAATTCATAGTACCATGAGTTCCATTGTAACCTCTGACAAATAAGGGACAATCAAAATTTTCAACTTGAGTGTTCCTGCAGCATATATGCTGTTTAGTGCAAATTTGATGTGGATATATAGGCACCAGCATGTAGGCAAGGGGTTGGTGTTGCATTTGTGTCTTTCTGACATGCATTTTGTAAATGCAGAAACATGAAGTAAGGTGATGTTATTACCAAATGCACCCAAACAGGACCAGTGTGCTGTTACTCTTTTCTTGGCTACTGAAGGACAAATGCTGGTATACGCCCATCGGAGAATGAAGACTGTGTAAGGCAGCATGTCTGTCAAAAAACACCATTGTGGGCAAGGTGCTGCTTCATGATAATGCAAATCCGTATGTCACAAATGTTGTAATGCAGAAGTTATGCCAACTCAAGTGTAAGACACTGTCCTATAGTTGTGGTTTCTCCCCATGTGATTTTGACACTTTCAGTCCCTTAAAAAGGGCCTTGAAGGGTCGACAATTCCATCAGACAAGGATGTGCAGCATGCAGTTATGGACTTCTTCATGCAGCAGGATGTGGCATTTTGCTAAACAGATATCTTCAACCTGGTACATTGGTGGGATGATTGCCTCAGTGCTCAAAGAAATTTTGTCTGGTTGGGGCCGAGTCAGGACATAACTTGTCTTGATGTGGTAGACGTCCAACATTGTATCTGCTGATAGCACATATGTGATTCCTCTGTGGTGAATTTCAAGAGTGGGACACATTATTGCTACCAGTATGTCACTGTTGCAATGTTGTTGCTCCAGTCTCTCTTTGAAAAGGAACATGTTGACTGGCAGTAGTGGTATTCTGCCTTATCTCTTCGATACTCCCACTGTGTGCATCACATGTATTGCAAGCATCTGCAACTGTTGCATGGACTGTGCAAAATTTCTGCTGCTACTGTGATAGACTAATGTTTTGTCATGAACACAAGCAGTACAAGGGGCATCATGGCAGTAGTAGTCTACTCTTCTCTGATGTTCAGATCAGAAAGATACAGCATGCCATGTTGGGAAGGTGAATGAACGTATGTCAGTTACTTGGTTTTGCTATACATATGATGTGAATGCTGTTGCCTTCTGATATGGGTTTTTTCATCAAGCAATTTTGAAGACTTGCTTAAGTGACAGATTGTCAAATTTGATCACTTCAGCACACTTATGCGGATCAAGTACATCATACATTGCACAGCCTGATGCTGCTCACATAAGAGTCTGTGCACCGTAAATGAAACATCAATTTTGACTCACATGTTTCAGTTTTTTAAATCATTGCCCAGAAGATTGGCATTGTTGTTTCTTGAAACCAAAGAAAGGAAAACAACAATCTTGTGAAAATGATAGGTTGCTACTCACCGTAAAGATGACACACTGAACTGCAGACAGGCACAACAAAAAGACTGCTACACTTTTATCTTTTGGCCCTAGCATTCTTCTGAAAAGAAAACACACACAAATTCACACAAGCAAGCACACCTGACACATACATGACTGCTATCTCTGGCAGCTCTGGTCGGAAGTAGCGGTCATGTGTGCATGAGATGTGCTTGGGTTAATGTGTGTGTGTGTGTGTGTGTGTGTGTGTGTGTGTGTGTGTTTACTTACCTCGATCTTTTCATTGTGCCTGCCTGCATCTCAATGTGACATCTTAATGGTGAGTAGCAGTTTATCTGTTTCATAATATTGTTGATCCTCCAACATGGACTTTCCAATGTTGGAAATGAAAACACTGAGACACTACAACCACTCACAATTCACAGTACTAGACTAACATCAGAGCTTGTGCATCACACCAGATCAGAAACTATCAATGGTTCAATGGTGGCAATTAGTGCCTGAGACACACACTGTTGTGAGGTGCTGACATAACTGTATGGCAACCTCTCTCCATTCCATATGATCATGCTCAGATGAGGAGAATGAAATCCAGCCAATGGGCAAGGTGCCTGTGGTACATGTTGTGGTGAAAGTTTTTTGATAAGTTATTTTTGCTGATGTTGCAGTTGATGCTAATGCTGCTGTTTTGTTGCTGGTCATTGAATTTCAGAATTATCTCTTTCATAATGAAGTTTTAATTATCTGATTTGATTTCTTTATTAATAATAATAATTTACATTGTGTGGACTTTATCACTCAAAAAATAGATTAAGTAACAGCTTAATATTAGTTGCTTACACCATAATTGACAATTTTCTATTACATTTGATTTTTAGTCCTAGATGACTGTTATTTCTACGTATATTATAATAGAGAGCTTCTTAAATTAAATAACTTTTTTTTATTTTAGGCACTCCATTACCATATTAAAATTTTTATTTTGTCTGTAATTTTTTAGTTTTGTTGTGGAAGACCAGAGCATACCTATGTCAATGTATATATACTCGGCTGGGTTTTAACTTTAGCTGTTTTTAGTTTCATAATCAAGCATGAAACAATTTTTAACATAGTAGTCAAAATATATATATATATATATATATATATATATATATATATATATATATATATATATATATATATATATATATATACACACACACATACACACACACAAAGATGATGTGACTTACCAAACAAAAGTGCTGGCACGTCGATAGACACACAAACAAACACAAACATACACACAAAATTCAAGCTTTCGCAACAAACTGTTGCCTCATCAGGAAAGAGGGAAGGAGAGGGAAAGACGAAAGGAAGTGGGTTTTAAGGGAGAGGGTAAGGAATCATTCCAATCCCGGGAGCGGAAAGAGTTACCTTAGGGGGAAAAAAGGACGGGTATACACTCGCACACACACACATATCCATCCACACATATACAGACACAAGCAGATCTCTGCCCAAACTCTTTGCCTTTACAAATGTC
Organism: Schistocerca serialis cubense; assembly: GCF_023864345.2. Lineage (NCBI taxonomy): Eukaryota > Metazoa > Arthropoda > Insecta > Orthoptera > Acrididae > Schistocerca > Schistocerca serialis. The sequence goes on along the minus strand of NC_064639.1, from coordinate 246,260,304 downwards.
TGCTTGTGTCTGTGTATGTGCGGTTGGATATGGGTGTGTGTGCGAGTGTATACCTGTCCTTTTTTCCCCTAAGGTAAGTCTTTCCGCACCCGGGATTGGAATGACTACTTACCCTCCCCCTTAAAACCCACTTCCTTTCGTCTTTCCCTCTCCTTCCCTCTTTCCTGATGAGGCAACAGTTTGTTGCGAAAGCTTGAATTTTGTGTGTATGTATGTGTCTGTTTGTGTTTCTATCGACCTGCCAGCACTTTCGTATGGTAAGTCACATCATCTTTGTTTTTAAATATGTATATGTGTGGATGGATATGTGTGTGTGTGCGAGTGTATACCCGTCCTTTTTCCCCCTAAGGTAAGTCTTTCCACTCCCGGGATTGGAATGACTCCTTACCCTCTTCCTTAAAACCCACATCCTTTCGTCTTTCCCTCTCCTTCCCTCTTTCCTGATGAGGCAACAGTTAGTTGCGAAAGCTTGAATTTTGTGTGTATGTTTGTGTTCGTTTGTTTGTCTGTCGACCTGCCAGCACTTTCATTTGGTAAGTCACATCATCTTTGTTTTTAGATATATTTTTCCTACGTGGAATGTTTCCCTCTATTATATATATATAGACACACACGCAGGGTGGTCCATTGATCGTGACCGGGCCAAACATCTCATGAAATAAGCATCAAATGAAAAAACTACAAAGAACGAAACTTGTCTAGCTTCAAGGGGGAAACCAGATGGCGCTATGGTTGGCCCACTAGATGGCACTCCCATAGGTCAAATGGGTATCAACTACGTTATTTTTAATTGGGACCCCTATTTTTTATTACATATTCATGTAGTATGTAAAGAAATATAAATGTTTTAGTTGGACCATTTTTATCACTTTCTGATAGATGGCACTGTAATAGTCACAAACATATGGCTCACAATTTTAGATGAACAGTTGGTAACAGGTAGGTTTTTAAATTAAAATACAGAACATAGTTACGTTTGAACATTTTATTTCAGTTGTTCCAATGTGATACATGTACCTTTGTGAACTTATCATTTCTGAAAATGCATGCTATTACAGTGTGATTACCTATAAATACCACATTAATGCTATAAATGCTCAAAATGATGTCCGTCAACCTCAATGCATTTGGCAATACGTGTAATGACATTCCTCTCAACAGCGAGTAGTTCACCTTCTGTAATGTTCGCACATCCATTGACAATGCACTGACACATGTTGTCAGGTGTTGTCAGTGGATCATAATAGCAAATATCCTTCAACTTTCCCCACAGAAAGAAATCCGGGGACATCAAATCCGGTGAACGTGTGGGCTATGGTATGGTGCTTCGAAGACCAGTCCACCTGTCATGAAATTTGCTATTCAATACTGCTTCAACTGCACGCGAGCTATGTGCTAGACATCAATCATGTTGGAAGTACATCGCCATTTTGTCATGCAGTGAAACATCTTGTAGTAACATCGGTAGAACATTACATAGGAAATCAGCACACATTGCACCATTTAGATTGCCATCGATAAAATAGGGGCCAATTATCCTTCCTCCCATAATGCCACACCATACATTAACCCACCAAGATCACTGATGTTCCACTTGTCACAGCCATCATGGATTTTCCATTGCCCAATAGTGCATATTATGCCGGTTTACGTTACCGCTGTTGGTGAATGACGCTTCGTTGTTACATAGATTGCATGCAAAAAATCTGTAATCATCCTGTAATTTCTCTTGTGTCCAGTGGCAGAACTGTACATGATGTTAAAAGTCATCACAATGCAATTCCTGGTGCATAGAAATATGGTACAGGTGCAATCGATGTTGATGTAGCGTTCTCAACACTGACGTTTTTGAGATTCCCGATTCTTGCGCAATTTGTCTGCTACTGATCTGCAGATTAGCCACAACAGCAGCTGAAACACCTACTTGGGCATCATCATTTGTTGCAGGTCATGGTTGATGTGCCACATGTGGCTGAACATTTCCTGTTCCCTTAAATAACGTAACTATCCAGCGAACGGTCTGGACACTTGGACGATGTCATCCAGGATATCAAGCAGTATACATAGCACACGCTCGTTGGGCATTTTGATCACAATAGCCATACATCAACACGATATCAACCTTTTCCACAATTTTAACACGGGTAATGTATCACAAAGCAAATACCGCCCACACTGGCACAATGTTTCGTGATACCACATACTTATACATTTGTGACTATTACAGTGCCATCTATCACAAAGGAAAAAAAGTGGTCCAACTAAAACATTCATATTTCTTTACATACTACACGAATATGTAATAATAAATGGGGGTTCCTGTTTTAAAAACGCAGTTCATATCCGTTTGCAAATGATTGAAGCGATTTCACAGCTCTACAATAACTTTATTATTTGAGATATTTTCACAATGCTTTGCACACGCATACAAAAACTCAAAAAGTTTTTTTAGGCATTCACAAATGTTTGATATGTGCCCCTTTAGTGATTCGGCAGACATCAAGCCGATAATCAAGTTCCTCCCACACTCGGCGCAGCATGTCCCCATCAATGAGTTCGAAAGCATCGTTGATGTGAGCTCGCAGTTCTGGCACGTTTCTTGGTAGAGGAGGTTTAAACACTGAATCTTTCATATATCCCACAGAAAGAAATTGCATGGGGTTAAGTTGGGAGAGTGTGGAGGCCATGACATGAATTGCTGATCATGATCTCCATCACGACCGATCCATCGGTTTTCCAATCTCCTGTTTAAGAAATGCCGAACATCATGATGGAAGTGCGGTGGAGCACCATCCTGTGGTACGTTTAGCTCCCTGCTTGCTTTATTCGTCGACTTCCGTGGGCTACGCGTGAAACTTGCCCGCACGCGTTCAACCGTTTCTTCGCTCACTGCAGGCTGACCCGTTGATTTCCCCTTACAGAGGTATCCAGAAGCTTTAAACTGCGCATACCATCACCGAATGCAGTTAGCAGTTGGTGGATCTTTGTTGAACTTCGTCCTGAAGTGTCATTGCACTGTTATGACAGACTGATGTGAGTGCATTTCAAGCACGAGATACGCTTTCTCGGCTCCTGTCGCCATTTTGTCTCACTGCGCTCTCGAGTGCTCTGGCGGCAGAAACCTGGAGTGTGGCTTCAGCCGAACAAAACTTTATGAGTTTTTCTACATATCTGCAGTGTGTCGTGACCATATGTCAATGAATGGAGCTACAGTGAATTTATGAAATCGCTTCAATCATTTGTAATAGCCTTGTATATAACAGAGGGAAACATTCCACATGGGAAAAATATATCTAAAAACAAAGATGATGTGACTTACCAAACAAAAGCGCTGGCATGTCGATAGACGCACAATCAAAGACAAATATACACACAAAATTCTGGTTTTCGCAACCAACGGTTGCTTCATCAGGAAAGAGGGAAGGAGAGGGAAAGACGAAAGGATGTGGGTTTTAAAGGAGAGGGTAAGGAGTCATTCCAATCCTGGGAGTGGAAAGACTTACCTTAGGGGGAAAAAAGGACGGGTATACACTCGCGCACACACACACATATCCATCCACACATATACAGACAGAAGTTTGTGATCACAAAATTCAAGCTTTCGCAACCAACGGCTGCTTCATCAGGAAAGAGGGAAGGAGAGGGAAAGACGAAAGGATGTGGGTTTTAAGGGAGAGGGTAAGGAGTCATTCCAATCCTGGGAGCGGAAAGACTTACCTTAGGGAGAAAAAAGGACAGGTATACACTCGCACACACACCCATATCCAACCGCACATACACAGACACAAGCAGACATTTGTAAAGGCAAAGAGTTTGGGCAGAGATCTGCCCAGTATATATTGATTGGAATGACTCCTTACCCTCTCCCTTAAAACCCACAGCCTTTCGTCTTTCCCTCTCCTTCCCTCTTTCCTGATGAAGCAACCGTTTGTTGCAAAAGCTTGAATTTTACGGTTGCTTCGTCAGGAAAGAGGGAAGGAGAGGGAAAGACGAAAGGATGTGGGTTTTAAAGGAGAGGGTAAGGAGTCATTCCAATCCCGGGAGCAAAAAGACCTGTCCTTTTTCCCCCCTAAGGTAAGACTTTCTGCTCCCGGGATTGGAATGACTGCTTACCCTCTCCCTTAAAACTCACATCCTTTCGTCATTCCCTCTCCTTCCCTCTTTCCTGATGAAGCAACCTTGGGTTGCGAAAGCTTGAAATTTGTGTGTGTGTGTGTTGCGTTTTTTATTCTGTCTATCTACCAGCGCTTTCTCATTTAGTAAGTTACAGCATCTTTGTTTTATATATATATATTTCCCACGTGGAATGTTTCAAGTAAAAGTAAAGTTGTCATCAATCCAAACTTTATTTTGAACAGCACAGTGCTTTACTTGCCTTGGTCCTGTTGGAGGTGGTATGCCATTGCCTTCCTCCAACCTTCAAACTGACTTTTCCTACCAGTTATAGTGTGATCTACAGTTTAATGTGGATTTTGAGACATCGTGCAACTTGATATCTTTCACATAATACTCTGAAAAAAATATTCATGAGGGACAGTTAAGATTTCCAGCATTTTAAAAATTTAAGGCAGTGAACCATGCTGCCACTCTTGGTTATTAGACATATTGCTCTTTTCTGTAGTTTGATTATGCTTGGACATTTTTCCTATTCGCTCCACAAAAAATTATGCCATACCTAATCATGCAATGAATGTAAGCAAAATATACAGACCTGATACACAAAATATCCCTATTGACATAAGAATTCAGAGGGCACAGCATGCTGTAGAGACTATTTTACTAAGTTGTGGTCCTAAGTATATTTATATGCTCTTCCCACTGAAACTGGTAGTCAACATGTACTGTAAGAAATTGTATGGTTTTCACACATTGTAATGATTCATTATTTATTTTCAGATTATTATAATCTGGTTTTTATATACACATGGAAATTCATTGAGCTTATTTTCTTTATATTAAGTGTGACTTTATTGTTTGCTGCCCTCTTATATACATTCCTAAGTGTTTCATCAGCTTTCTCTCTTAGTAATTCTGATGACTTGTCAGTGATCAGTACATTGGAGTCATTTGCAGACAATAATATTTTTGTCCCTGTTTGATGCTTTGTGAGAAATCATTAATGTATATTAGGAATAGTACTGGACCTAGCACACTACCATGGAGTACACCTATGTTCATATTTTTAGGGTCGGAAGTGTTCTTTTCACTATAGTTAAAGCTACTTGATGTATGTGTAATTTCAGCCAACTGTCCTCTGTTTTGTAGATATGTCTGCAACCACTTGTTTACCACCATCCTTATTCCCAGTTTATCTAACATTTTTAACAGTCTCTGGTGGTCCATAGTATCAAATGCTTTAGTTACGTTGAGGAAGACATCAGTTGCATAGTTCCCTTTATCAAGTGCTTCTATGTCGTGTTTGTGAAATACACTGTTGCTAGATTCAGGAATATTCAGTATCAGTTTGGTTGTGGCCTCTTCCAAACAAAAGTGTGATTATGTGGAATAGCAGTAAAAATTTGTGACTGAATTGAGGATTTCTTGGTAGGCAGCATGCAGCATATTGGCTGAAGAGCCATCAACAGAAGTAGGATTAACTTCAATCGTGCTTCAGGGAAGTCTATTATGACCCATGCTGTTCGTGTTGTATATTATTGATCTGGCAGGCAATATTATTGGCAACCTCACACTTTTCATAGATAATGCAGTTATCCATCATGAAGAACTGTCTGTAAAAAGCTGCAGAAATACTCAATGAATATAGACAAGATTTAAAAGTTGTGCAAAAATTGGCAGTTTATGACTTTAACATAACACATTATAGGGCTATGAAACAGAATGGTCATATAGACTCAGTCATAGATAAGGCAGGTGACAGACTTCAGTTCATTGGCATAATGCTGGGAAATTGTAAATTACTTGCGCTTCCCATCTTAGGAAATTGTTCAAGTGCGTAGTATCAAATTGGACCAACAGGATATTGAACAAAGTAGGTTTGCACAAATGGTCATAAGTCTACTTGAATCATGGGAGAGCATCACAGAAATGTTTAAAAACTACAGTTGGTAGACGCTTGAAGATAGATACAAATAATTACAAGAAATCCTGGTTTCAAAACTTTGAGAACCAGTATTAAGTGAAGAATCTGGAACATTTTTCAGCGCCCGACATATCGCTCCCATGAGACAAAATTATACTAATTAGACCACACACAGAGTTGTTTTTTAAAGATTCATTCTTCCCACACTCCTTGCATGATAGGAACGAAAATAAACCATAATAAGCAGTAACACGCTAATCTTGCACTTCAAAATGGTTTACAGAGTATGTATGTAGGTACAGAAAAAGTAATTTTAGAATGAACAATTTTTTCAGTTTTCATCCAAGTCCAAGACAGCAGAGATTTTACCTAAAAGCTGAAGATAGATGAAGATAATAAATGTAACATACTGTAGTCTGTCAGTAAACTTGAGAGCATGGGCACTTGTGTAGCGGGGGAGGGAGGGGGGGGGGGGGGGGAGGGGGCACTACCCTATGACACAAAGGGCTTACAGACAGTGGCTATGAACAGGCATTGATTGAAGTCAATAGGGAGTCTCCTGCTTACTAGATAGTTCCTCTGACCACTAAACAATCCAGACACAGTGGTCATCACAACCGCATGGGCTGGTCTAGTATGCCTCGTGCCAGACCTAAATTCTCAACTTACCCACACACTACAAATTTACTGCCCCTTGCCCATCATTCTCATTACTTGCAGTGTTTTGCTGATTTCCATAAGAGTTTGAGCCTGGTGAGCACTGCATTGAAGAGATCATTGACCTCTTGCCTTATTTATATGTATGTGGTGTCTGTTCTTTCGGACATGTCCGGAAGAACAGACACCATTTTGATCCAGCAACCATTATGAATTAAGACACAAAGAAATTGTAGACATTGGTTGTGAGTGTGCATTGACTGAAATCAATGGGGAAAGTTGAAAATTTGTGCCAGACCGGGATTCAAACTGGGGACTCCTGCTTACTAGACAACTGCTCTGACCACTAAGTGATCAAGACACAGAGGTCATCGCAAATGCACAGGGTATCCTAGCATGCCTCCATCAGACTAAAATTCTCAACTTATCCACACACACTACTTATTTAGTGCACCTTGCCCATTATCCTCATAATTCACAGCATTTTGCTGATTGCACATCCGCACCAAAGAGATCATTGACTACCTCACTTTATTAAATGTATGTGGTGTCTGTTCTTTCAGAGATGTCAGTTGTGATGACCACTGTGTGCAGATGGCTTAGTGGTCAGAGCAACTGCCTGGTAAGCAGGAGCCCCAATCCAGCACAAATTTTCAACTTGTGTCCCTTTGGGCATTGATTTCAGCCAATGTTGGTAATACCTTTGTGTCATAATTCATAGTGGTGGCTAGATCAAAATGGTGTCATGTCCAAAATAACAGACACCACATACATAAGATTAAGAATCTGTCTGCCATCTAGTACTGCAGTGTACATGTGATGATCTGTGTAAATTTTAGTGATGTTCATTTCTTCTGTTTGTTATATTAGTAACTAGTTTCTGCATTGCATATAGTGTTAACACATTTAGTGGAAAATAAACACTTTCATGCTTGTCTGAATATTGAATTGATCCTCATTTAAAAGCCATACTATGAGAGGGCCGGTATAGCATTGTGGGATAGATAACCTGTAGTTGCTCATTGTGACATAGTTGTGTAGACTGAGGGGAGTCTCATCTGCTTGCTCTTCAGTTTACCCACAGACTAATCCATTCAGTATTCAGATTTGAAGAAAACAGAAAAACAGACAATAAATACAATTTTGAATGAGTACCTTCACCGAGCTCAGTGGAAGTTTGAGTCACAGAGATATTAGTTATTCTGGAAACCAATACAGCAAACAAGTCTCAGCACAATGATGAGAGCTCTGAGAACTAGCTGCACAAAGATTAAAAATGGTGGATGTGTTTTTTCTTCTGTCTGGTGAGGAGATAATGCTGACCATATGATAATTGCCCAATAGTGGCATGGTCTAGCTGTAAAGTCCCCCCTTATTTTTGATAATGTTAGAGACATTTACAGTTTTATTGAATTTTAGTTAAATGTCTGATATGTTGGAAAATTTGGAAAATACTCCTAAGAGCAGAGATTTGTAACCAAGAAAAAGTTATTTAACTTGCTGTTTGCATCAGCATCTGGGCATCATCTCTAGTTCATGACCTTAATGAAAGTAAAAATAATTAATCTTATATTGATTTTATAAAAAAATGTGAATGAGATCATATTTCATATTTTGTAGTGACATTTATAGCAAGACTAATTTCCATAGCATAACCCAGTAATTCGTAAAAATGTCGATATATACTCGGCTAACTTAAAGTAAGGCAGAGCTTTGCCAGACTATTACAACATTGTGTATATTTCCAAAAACATGAATCAGATACTACTTATCCAAAAATAGGTGCAACTATAGCTGAAACTAAGGTGGTATCGTAAGTTTCTGTTATCTGAAGAAGTTACATAAAAACTTAGCTTATTGTACAACCTTTATTCACGTTGAGAAGGAAGTCATGTTACAAACATGGAACATGTGCTGTAGCTCAAAACTGGAAAAGGGTATCTCATATTCCACATAGGGCAGTGGTATGAGACGTTCTTACACTCACAAATAATTGAATTAGATGTAACTGCCATGTTGGGAGAAATCTCTGATGTCCTTACAGTGAAAGGAATAGTTCAGCTTGTCAGATGACTATGATGATGTTGCATTTGTCATTAGAATGGTAGCTGAGTGCAGATAAGCAGAACACACAATATTTGTTCATTTGATCATGGCCAGATAGTTGTTGAGTGATGCATGGAACATTATGTCTGTGACATTATGCAAACCAGTATATTTCACATGCCACACTGTCTAGGTCATAATGTGAATCACTTGACTCTACAGACTCAATTGCTGTCCATATCATGTGAAAGCCAGGGGTCACCACCAATGGTAGCAGATGTGTAGCACATAGAGAGGCCACACGAGCAGTTCATTGGTGAACATCAACAGCTGGTGGGCAACCATACTATGCAGAACTGACCCTTCACTGTGGGAAGCAAAAGCAGTAAACCCCATGTGTACTTCTTCTCACTATCTATTAAAGGACAGAGATTAGAATGGCCACTGCGACATCACAAATGGACACATCATCTATAAAAAGTCATCTAGATTGCTACTTTGGTATGTGCTGATGGCATGGTATAAGTACATTAAAAGAAAATGCAGCATCCGAGTTCATCACAATGACATGAGACATCTGGTACATCAAAATGATGTTGAGGCATTGGCCATTATCTGTTACCAGTAAACAATACAGGAACATATTAAGGATATCAGTTATGGATGTTTAAGAACCTGTGATTTTTCCTGAATACAGATACAGATAATTTTTTGAAATTTATTCCATAAACTTGTTTTTGGACCTTTTTAGGCTAATCTTCAGATGGGGTACAGGAAGCAATGTAACTGTTTCATAGTGTACTGGGTGTGTGACAAGATGATAGAAAACGTTTTAATGTATTATCATGAGTAATGTTTATATGATGATTTGCATCCAAATACAGGAATTTGTTGGTCAGTAATATGTATTCATTTGTAAACCTTATGCACCCTTGGGAGTACAATGTACCGCCATATCACCCTTATTTTGTGTCAAAAGTGTTTGATGAACACACTGTGAATGTGATGGTATTTGTACATTGCTCTCTCTCCCCAAATTCACCTGATACCAATTGTATTCAGCACATCAGAGATGCTACTGTGCAAGTTGTGTGTACCTTTGTGCTCACCTCTGACCAGTCTTCGTGAATCATAAAGTATAGTACTAGAATGAAATTAAGATAGAGAAAGCACATGTAGTTACTAAGCAGAAAATGTTGTAGGCAAAAACAAACATTAACATATTTGTGTCTACGTTGGCAGTTCTGACGCTTTCTTGGACGACAAGAGACAGTGCTGTGTTGGGTTGCATAACTCACATGTCTCTTCCAGTTGACTCATACGTTGTGCATGCAGCCGATCCTCTTCTTTGGGTCATCAGCTACATTGCTCTCACCGTTTAATTTATTCCGTAGACTGTATCAGGTTAAAGGGAATAATATTAACCAACTCTCTATTCTTTAAATAAATCATGTACTCGTAGAATCTTGTCAGTTCAACAACAATATATTTTCAACTCTCATCTCAAAGTAACAATTATTCTTTACAAACTCTAGCAAGCCAACTGGTTCCAAGATAAATGTCAGAATCGACTAAACACTCATACAATTACATATGTTCTGCCTCATGCAGAGCCAAGACATGAAGTAAGAGTCTCTATACAATACACGCTTCATCTTTCTCTGTAACAATCCTCATGACACCACAGATCATGGAGCATTATAAAAACACTCTTTGACTTTTTGATATAAATTCCAAGGCACTGCTGGTAACCCCTTGTCGGGGCCACTCTAACCACTTGTTGGGGCTGCTCATCTGCTGCAGCTCCTGGCTTCTCGTGACAGCTGTCCTTCCTACACACACAGATATGTGTGTGCAGTAAAAATGCTCTCTCACCCTTGTCATTAAAATATCGGGTGTTCAAGATGGTGGAGAACCAAGTGTTTCTAGAATTTACCACAAAATTCTTGCAGCACTACATATGCCTCCCCTTAGCTCGAACATGCAATATTTTACAGATATTCATCATGTACCTTAATATCTATCACAACACTAATTTATATTGCAATCACTATGCAATATATATCTTTTAGTCCTTGTGTACTTACACCTAGATTTCCCTTTTTTGTTTTTGTTCATTTTGCCAATAATTATCTGAGCATTTAACCCGATGTTGGAGTAAGTACTTTTAAATCTAGGAATTGGGCGGACAACATTTTTGATTCCCAATCACAAACTCCAGGTGGTATAGACTTTTAATCACTCCTCCTTTAGTATAATTCTCCAAACTATCTTTTCTTTAGTGTTTAAGAGTCTCATTTCCTACAGTAACTTGTCGTCTGGAGGAAACTCTGGAGAAAAAAATGAATGTGTTCTTTCCGACACTCATAACTCCTAACAACGCTGTCGATGTAAAGAATCCAACCTTACCAGAATAATCTCTATAAAATTGTGTGACTTCTGTGATGATACTGTCCTTCCCTTTAGGCACAGTACCTATGCTTTACCTCCAGGTTGCTCCTATGGATGCACTACCTCCTTCCGCTTTGGTAGGTATGCCCCTTTCTTATTCCGATATTCTATGGTATAGGTCAATCTCCTTCTTTGTGCCCCTGCCCACACAGTACACTTCAGCCTCTCTTGGTTCTGCCTATCTGCCCTTTTCTTCATTCAATAAAAGCTGGGTGCACCCCCCCCCCCCCCCCCTCTTATCCTTTGTGAGTAGGCCCCATGGTTCATTGCCCTAGTATACATCTTTGTGTATACTGTCGCTAAATATTACCTGGCAAAATTCAATTCTACTTCACACTTCTCTCTTACTTCTTGGTTCCTTATTTGATCCTCTAGAGTCCTCCACTACTTTTCAACTTCTACACTTTCAGTAGACCTCATATTTATGTATAATTCACTATATAATACCTTTGTTTATTCTAGACTTGTCCCACTATCCTACAAATCATCAGAACAAATATTTAACTGATATTCCTAAATAATTATCACCATTAGTTCCTCCCTGGCTTATGCTCATTAGTTCTTCATTTCTCACACTTCCTTGTACTATATAGAACTGTCTCTGTTCTTATACCTATGTATAAACATATAAAAAGCAACAAAAGAAAAGAAAAAAAGGAACAATGCAGAACTGTCATATATCAACCACACAATGTGTGCATCTACCCAGATGAACAAATGTCTTTATTCCCCTCCATCCCTTGGCGGTTCAGACATTGCTTTAGGTTTCTAACCCGTAAATTTCATGTTTGTGTCTAAGTGTAATCTTGTGTGTTCGTGCAGCCTGATTCTTTGGCCTACTTATTTGACATAAGTTGAAGGTTATAGGAAACCATGAAGAATGAGAAGGACTTCAGCGACAGAAGTATATGCATATGGAAAGAGGGAAAGGTAGACTGGTACTCTGATGAGAAGTAAGAAAGGAAAAAATAGAGATGGTTGCTAAGATCGAAGGAGAAAAAGAAGAAAGCCCCAAAGACAGGAAAACCCTTCCCACCCCCCTTCCCCAGGATCCCTACTTCACCAGTACTTGAGTGACAAGCTGGAGCAGGTATGGTGTTAAACGTCTCCTGCAGAACTGACATTCTCACCTTCACCTTTGACACCCCCGATGAAAAATCTTAGCAACACCTATGGAATGGCAAATGGTGAAGAATCGGTCACACTTTGCCATCTGAAAGGTGAGATGTGTGTGTAGTGTTAGTCATGTCTTTAGTTACACTATTCACCCCTATCAAGATTAATACAAACCCTCCCATCAAAGATGTGAAGGGAATTCGGTGTAGGAAAACTAATCTGGGAGTAACACTGCAAACAACTCAGGAACCAACAGTCGTTACTCTGCCCATTAACACAGAATGTTAATGTCCCTAGGGAACAGATGTGACTCTGCCTGGATCCCATGGATCTGACATAACCTCACTCGATTGCTTATGGATTAATACTTCTCGTTAAATTTTATGTGAAAGTCTCCCCACAGCAAAACAATTACCATTTTACTAGAAAGCATGACAATAAGTAAAGTTATTCTATGTTCTAATCTGTCCTGGACAAGTTTGAATTCTTTCCATGAGTCATCAACATTTCTCTTAGTGTCATCAAGCTCATAGGATAGCTTTGTAGACATGTTGTCAGAGTTTACTTTCATGGCAACTTTTGTATCTATTATCTCCTCTACCTGTTCCTCCAGACCACTATATTTATAGTGTCTGAAGTTGCTATTTTTCCTTAAAATTTCTTTCCATATCATCAACCCGAGTGTTGACGCCTGCAATTTGCAATTGGACAATAGGGATCAGCTTATCCTGTTTTTCCATCCTATCTCTTGAAGTATGCAGCCTTTGTTTTACCATGTCAAATGTAACAATACACACACTCAGAAATGATCCAAATTTTTCACTAAATTCAGACTCTATATTGTTACACTTGTCTTCAATGTCAAATTCTAATTCCTGAGTCAACTTCTGAAACTGGTCATCCTGCTTTTGGCTCAGGTCAGTAAACATTTGATTCATCTGCACAGTTAAGGAATTACTTAATTCATTCTTTAAATCTAATCATAACTTCTCCACTTTCTCATTTAATACATCAAACTTAGAATCTAAAGCTTCACCCTGTGCTTCTAAAGTTTCACTTAAAGTAGTACTTATTTCATTTCTCAGAGAGGCAATTTGAGCAGTTGAAGTTACACTCTGTGCTTCTAACTTTTCACTTAAAGTAGCACTCTGTGCTTCTAACTTAGCATCTAATCTAGTTAGAGCTTCACTCTGTGCTTTAATTAAATTTACTAATTCAGACAACTCAGGTCCTTCTTTACAATTTTCATAGCCATGGCTGGTTCTGATGTCTCTCCAACTGGTTGTATACTGTCCATGCTTCTATAGACTTTTGCCCTTGTGAGAATCTAATACTAATTTCAATTATACCAATTACACAGTAAAAGTTCACCCAACAGTATTTTGTAACACTCTTTACTAGAGTAATAAAGTATTTATTTAATGCTTACCTGGCATAGAATTCTAGGCTGCATTGAATCAGCGCTGGTGAACAGCACAGGTGCCGGCAGCATTGAATGTTGGTTACGGCATCGGTGAGTGACCGCGAAGTCAGCAACGGTGAACGGCAGCCATTGCAGTCAGCAACGGTGGCAGGTTACTGTGTCAGCATCATTGCCTGGTTACTGCGTCGATGTCAGTTGGTTACTGTGTGTGTGAGAATTGCTTCCTCCCCACACCCTAATCTTCTTAATTGAAAACTAGAGATCTTCCCTCCATTCTTTTGACATTATTACCTTATTCCGTCTTATATTGTGTTGCATTCTTCCTTTGGTTCAGTAGACACAACACAATTACTTGAAACAGTTTCTCAGTCTTGTTAGACCTAGTTGCTATGGCAACTCAAATATCTCCTTCCTGTTTTTGGCTTACAATTTCCCTTTTTCTTTGAGTCGTGTCATGGTTGCCATATTCTAACGCTTTCTTGGACAACCAGAGACAGTGCTGTGTTGGGTTGCATGACTCACATGTCTCTTCCAGTTGACTCATACATTGTGTGTGCAGCCGATCCTCTTCCTTGGGTCATCAGCTACATCGCTCTCACCGTTTAATTTATTCTGTAGACTATATCAGGTTAAAGGGAATAATATTAACCAACTCTCTATTCTTTAAATAAATCATGTACTCATAGAATCTTGTCAGTTCAACAGCAATTTATTTTCAACTCTCATCCTAATGTAACAATTATTCTGAACAAACTACAGTAAGCCAACTGGTTCCAAGATAAATGTCAGAACCAACTAAACACTCATCCAATTACATACATTCTGCCTCATGCAGAGCCAAGACATGAAGTAAGAGTCTCTATACAATACATGCTTCATCTTTCTCTGTAACAATCCTCATGACACCACAAACCACAGAGCATTGTACAAACATTATTTGACTTTTTTATATAAATTCCAAGGTAACCATTTGTCGGGGCCACTCTAACCACTTGTTGGGGTCGCTCGTCTGGTGCAGCTCCTGGCTTCTCATGACAGCTGTCCTTCCTACACACACAAATATGTGTGGTGCAGTAAAAAGGCTCTCTCACCCTCATCATCAAAATATCAGGTGCACAAGACAGTGGAGAACCAAGTGTTTCTAGAATTTATCCTGAAATTCTCGAAGCACTACACAGTTTCCAGAATGAGACTTCCACTCTGCAGCGAACTGTGTACTGATATGAAACTTCCTGGCAGATTAAAACTGTGTGCCAGACCAAGACTCAAACTCGGGACCTTTGCCTTTCGCGGGCAAGTGCTCTACCAACTGAGCTGCCCAAGCATGACTCATGCCCCATCCTCACAGCTTTACTTCTGCCAGTACCTACACAGTTGCTTCTCACAAAAAAAATTTCTGTCTTCTGTGGATTAGATCTAATTTTGTGCAAAACTCTCAGAGCATATCTGGAAGGGATGTGGAGAAGACTTTCAAGGTTTTTCATAAGAATTCCCAGCACTGATTCAGAACCTGTGACATATGAGAGTTTATAAAAAAAATATTTTACTATTATGTATTAGAAGCACATACCAAGTAACTGTGGTTAATACATCTTCAGACTTCTGACCATGCTGTTGTCTTTGCATGCATGAAGAAATTAATAGACAATACAAACCTTGTAGAGTAAATATGTTTCACAGCAATGCCACAGTGGGCAGATACTCATTTTCATGACTGTAATAATTTATTGATCAATATAACTTGAAAACTTCTGTGTGGTGCTCTTTATTATCCCAACCAAATAAATTTTGTAAATTCATCAATGAATGAAGTAGTTGTATTTGATACTGCCCATGAAATAACAGTTTTTATTCATAATTCAGATGGTAGCAACAACAACAGTAATTACAGATTATGAGATGACTGTTTTGAAGTTGGAGTACATAATGCCATTGTACTGAATATTGCAATTCTCGCATGGCATCCTTGATTATTAATATAAATTTGATGAATGTATATGCCAAATTCTTATAATTCTACATCCACATCTATACTCTGCAAACCTCAGTGAGGTGCACAGCAGAGGGTGCAACCCATTGTACCAGTTATTAGATTCCTTCCTGTTCCATTCACATATGGAGTGTGGGAAGAATGATTGTTTGAATGCATGCAGTAATTTTTCTAATCTTATTTTCATGATCTCTTTGTGAGCACTACGTAGGGGGCTGTAGTATATTCCTCGAGTAGTCATTTAAAGCTGGTTCTTGAAACCTTGTTAATAGTCTCTCGGGATGGTTTACATCTGTCTTCATGAGTCTTTCAGGTCAGTTCCTTCAGTATATCGGTGCCACCCTCCCATGGATAAAACAAACATGTGATAAGTCATGCTGCCCTTCTCTGTATACGTTCAATACCATTTTAGTCCTATATGTTACAGGCTCCACACACTTGAGCAGTGTTATAAAAATGGTTGCATGGTGATTTGTAAGCAGTCTCCTTTGTAGATTGATTGCACTTCACTGAAGTCTACCACCTGCTTTACCCATGTAATCGTTCCATTTCACATCCCTAACATAGTGCTACACTCAGATATTTGTATGAGTTGGCTAATCCTAACAGTGACTCATTGATATTATAGGCATAGGATGCTACATTCTTTTCATTTTGTGAAGGGCAAAATTTTACATTTCTGAACATTTAAAGCAAATTGCCAATCTCTGCACCACTTTGAAAGCTTATCAATATCTGACTGAATATTTATGCACCTTCTTTCAAACAGTATATCATTATATATAACTGCATCATCCACAAAAAGCCTGATTTTACTATTAACATTGTCTGAAAAGTCATTAATATACAACATGAACACAAGGATCCCAACACGCTTTCCTGGAGGACACCCAAAGTTACTTCTACATCTGACGGTGACTCTCCATCCATGATAATATGTTGCGTCCATCCTACCAAGAAGTCCTCAGTCCAGTCACAAATTTCACTTGATATCCCATATGATTGTACTTTTGACTATAAGCTTAGGTGTGGTACTGAGTGAAATGCTTTTTGGAAATCAAGAAATACAGCATCTATCTGATTGCCTTTATCCAAAGCTTTCAGTATGTCATATGAGAAAAGTGCGAGTTGGATTTCAAGTGATCGATGTTTTCAGAATTCATGCTGGTTGGCATTGAGGTCATTCTGTTCAAGATACCTCAGTATGGATGAGCTCGGAATATATTCTAAGGTTCTACAACAAATGGATGTCAAGAATATTGGACATTAGTTTTGTGGATCACTTCTGCTACACTTCTTGCAGATGGATTTTCCAAGAACTGGACATGGTTTTTTGTTCAAGGGATAGCTTACAGTTAGAAGAGAGGATAGCTCAGCCACAAATTCATTTATAATCTGACAGGGATTCTATTGGACCCAGGAGCTTTGTTCAGCATTAATGATTTCAGCTGTTTTCAACACCACTGCACTAATACTAATTCAAATACTGATACTAAATCAGTAATATATGCTTTTTTTAAATTATTAACAGTTAAAATATAATGTTTCACCTTTGGTTTGCATGCCATACTGTCTTGGGCCCATATTTAGCAATGTGTAAATCTAGTGCTCACATTAAAGTATTTTTTAATAATATCTTTGGATGTTCCATAATAGAAGTAACTAAGGCAAGCATTATAAGTCTCAGAAAGTTGAAGTTATATACTTTTGTCATTGCCAGTTTCTTGATAAATTAATGAGTCAGGAAAACAGGATAACTGGAAATGACAGCACCCAAACTAGCTAAACGCTGATTACAATGTAAAAATTCAGCCACTTAAAACAGTAGTAATGATGTTTTTATGAACCAACCCAGTTCACTCAAGGAGCATCATCAATGGCATAACATTGGAGCAAGTTTCACATTTCCAGTATGGTGGATGTAATAGGACCTATGAAGAATACAAAGATGACAAGACTGACACCTACTAGAAGATATGCTGCAGTCATATCATCTCCTCCCCATTCTCATATTCCAGCCTCTTTGTTTCCTGCCCTGTGATAATACACTCATCAATTTTTCCCTGCTCCTCTCCTTTTTACTTCTTTTTTCCCCACCTCCCTGCCCCTGTGGCCCTGTGGGGCAGGGAGGTGGGGAAAAAGGGAGCGAAAAGAAGAGGAGTAGGGAAAGGTGAACAGGCGTGTTGGCACAGGGTGGCAAGCAGAGTGGCTGGGAGACACGGCACCTGTTGGCATTCTAGTCCCTGCACATGCCAGACAGCATTCCTCTGCCCCCCCCCCCCCCCCTGTCCCTACATTACTATCTCTTCCACTTCTGTGCCCTCAACAGACTGCTGCTGCCAATCCACATTATAGTTGCATTTTGGCCTGAGCTGCCAGAGTTGGCAGTCAAGTGTGTGTGATGGGTGCTTCCTTGTTTGTATGAGTGGTGTGTGTTTCTCTGTTTCTCTTTCGCTGACAAAGGCTGTGGCCAAAAGCTTTGTGTAAGTGTGTTTTAATTGTGCCTGTCTGCAATTTAATGTGTCTGCTTTATGCTAAGTAGCACTCTATATTTTCCTACATTATTAAAGAATTACAAATATTTTAAATAAAGTTCCTCAGATGGTAAAAAATGACAGTGGAACAAATGAAATAAAAAAAATGACTCCATAAGAAAAGAAAAAGCATGGCAGAGGAAGAAAAAAGTACAGTGCAATGTTATCCATTCAGTGTTGCTGTAGTGCTGATTTTATAAACTAAATAGTACATCATAAACCTACAGAAACAAAATTTGTGGAAATACTGAGAAGCAACTCATGAAATTGGAATGTGCTGTGCCAGCCTAAACTGGGAAATAATAACAATAAGAAGAAGAAGTCTGTTTTGTATTAGTTTCAGCCTGTGAAATAAATGGCAGTATATTAAGGTTTATGGTTTTTGAAATGCTTACTAGTGTTATAATATTGCATTGAGGATGTCTATCTCAGTGACCACATAATATTTCTTCTCATGCTGATTTTCTCATTTAGAAATGTGCTTACAATCTCTTTTATGATCACCTTGACACCAAAACCAAATACAGTTAGCAAGGAAGTGGTAAAATTATTACATATGTCCAATAGAGTTTGGGGCAACTTTTCATTCACTTCAGCATTTTTTCATCTTATCCATTTTTCCTGTTTCCTGTCATTCTCCAGATGAACTTTTCAAAAACCCATGAAAAAACATTCAACTTTGCTTATATAGTTGTGTACCAGTCACAGTTGTTCAAATTACTTTTTATTTATCAGCTAGTAAGGAGTTGCTCGTCTTGTATCTCAAATTTATGGTACTCAAAAGTCTGTATTGTCATCACCTACAGTTTAGTCTGTTCTTTCTAAAATTTCCACTATAGTGTCATCATATTTGCAATAATTTTACTATAATGGCATTGCTACCGTGTTATTTCCACATTTCTCTATGTAAAGCAAAAGAGAGAGAGAGAGAGAGAGAGAGAGAGAGAGAGAGCAAGTACCTTCATTAATTTCCGTTCTTTATTATACTATCATTCTCCACTGTGACTAGAATTATGTGCCACAATATTACTGAAGTAAATTTGAATAGATGTCAGCTTTATCATATGATTTGTTGCTATTGGTAATACTGGCAAACTATCAAAGCTCATAAAAAATGGATACATTCTTTACCAAAGTAAATTTTCATAATGTTTTTTATGACTGTACCACATTTCTATAATGAGTTGATCAAATGAAGATCTTTTTACAAATATATGTGGTATCAAAACATCATCAGGGTGTAATACCTATATTGTTTTGCAGGACAATAGGTCATGCAGACAGATGGGAAAAATGTATCTATCCTGGCATGAGGGCCAGTATCATTGGCACACTACTTGCTTCTCAAGATCACATGGATAAAAGAAGAAATTCATTTGAGCTATTTGGAGCTGATTTCATGGTAACAGAAGATTTCTGTCCATGGTTAATAGAGATAAATTCATGCCCATGCATGGCACCTACAACAAGTGTTACTGCTAGAATGTGTTCACAATGTTTGGAAGATGTAATTAAAGGTAAGCATAATTTGACTACCATTGTTTCTGTTGCTGATTAATCCAGTATAACATAAAATCATCTTAATGTTGTTTGAACTGCACATCAAAATAGATTAGAGGTGTTGATTTCTGTAATTTCAAATACATTAAGAAGATAGTCATTTATTTTTATCCACACAATATCTGCAGGAAGGATGTGGAGTAATACCAGGTGGTTATAATCAAACTTTCCCTACTTAACATATTGTAACACAGAAACTAATTACTATGAGTACCAAACTTCGTAGCATTAATGTCAATGATATGAGGAAGAGAAATAACATGTAATCATTTCAACTGAAACACTTTTTAATTGCTGCTACAGTATATCGTACTACTATATAGCGATACCATTACTGCTACAAAAGGGGCTCAATATGGCACCCATCTGAGTCCAGAATAGTCTTAAAGCACAGGATTGCATTCTGCACAGCAGAACGAAGCCTGTACATATGCTGGCTACCTCTCTTGATATGCTGCACTTCAGATCAGCACATGTGTGAATGTTCCTCTGGTAAACCCTGTCCTTCAGGTATACCCACAATCAGTAATCACAGAGAGTGAGATCAGGTGATTGTGCCAGCCAAGCACTTGGAAATAATTGGCTGATAATTCAGTCGTTTCCAAATGAGTTTTGAAGGAGCAGGTGACTTCATGAGTGATGTCCGGTGGGGCCCCATCTTGCATGAAAACTGTTGAGTTCAATGTGTCTCTCTCCTGTAGGGCAGGTATGACATGTTGGCAATGCATTTCATAGTAATACTGTCCAGTCACACTACACATCTTTGGTCCTTGAGTGCCAACCTGTTCCAGCAAGAACGGGCCAATGATGAATGTAGACACGAAGTCACACCATATGGTGACACATTCACCATACATAGGAATTTCATGCACAGTGACTGGAGGTGAAGATCCCCACACTCAGCAGTTCTATGTGTTCACCTCACCCATCAGAGAAAAATGAGCTCTGTCTGTCCATAGGATAGCTCAGGGCCAGCCCTCATTAACTTCAATGCTTGCGAGAAAGAGAGAGCGAAATCAATGCATCATTGTGCATCCTGTGTGGCAAGCTGCTGTACAATAAGGATCTTGTAAGGATACCATTTGAGAATGGTTCGAAGCACCTTCCGTACAGTGGATCACGGGATGTTCAACTTTCATGACACAGCACGCGTGCTGCCTAACACTTGGGAATTGCTTGCAGTATTATCTGCTGTAGCAACAGTGATTTCATCAACCACCTGTGGTGCAAGCAGTCATCGGCATCTACCTGGAGTGATGCCCAGTTCCCCAATTGATTCAAAAATTTTCATCATGCTCCGCACAGCAAATGGAGAAAGAGGACCCTCTATAGTCCTTTCAGCCGGCAATATTCTCAAAGTGCAGCTGCAGCATTACTGTTGTTTTGATAATAGAGCTTCACCAATAATGCCCTGCTCCTTTTGTCCCAGCTCATATTGACACATCAACACGTGCACAGCATTTGGTCAATTGTGCAAAACTATGAATCACGATTACTGATCACAGCACCTGGTGGTGGCCATAGTTGGAACTGGACAGTGGTGCTATGACATGGAAATCATGCACCCCATACTCTGGACATTAATGCTACCAAGTTTGGTACTCGTACAGTAATTAGTTTCCACAACTGCTGTTGTTGTTGTTGTGGTCTTCAGTCCTGAGACTGGTTTGATGCAGCTCTCCATGCTACTCTATCCTATGCAAGCTTCTTCATCTCCCAGTACTTACTGCAACCTACATCCTTCTGAATCTGCTTAGTGTATTCATCTCTTGGTCTCCCTCTACTATGCTTACCCTCCACGCTGCCCTCCAATGCTAAATTTGTGATCCCTTGATGCCTCAGAACATGTCCTACCAACCGGTCCCTTCTTCTTGTCAAGTTGTGCCACAAATTCCTCTTCTGCCCAATTCTATTTAATACCTCCTCATTCGTTATGTGATCTACCCATCTAATCTTCAGCATTCTTCTGTAGCACCACATTTCGAAAGCTTCTATTCTCTTCTTGTCCAAACTATTTATCGTCCATGTTTCACTTCCATACATGGCTACACTCCATACAAATACTTTCAGAAATGACTTCCTGACACTTAATTCTGTACTCGATGTTAACAAATTTCTCTTCTTCAGAAATGCTTTCCTTGCCATTGCCAGTCTACATTTTATATCCTCTCTACTTCGACCATCATCAGTTATTTTGCTCCCCAAATAGCAAAACTCCTTTACTACTTTAAGTGTCTCATTTCAGCATCACCCGACTTAATTCGACTACATTCCATTATCCTCATTTTGCTTTTGTTGATGTTCATCTTATATCCTCCTTTCAAGACACTATCCATTCAGTTCAACTGCTCTTCCAAGTCCTTTGCTGTCTCTGACAGAATTACAATGTCATCGGCGAACCTCAAAGTTTTTATTTCTTCTCCGTGGATTTTAATACCTATTCCAAATTTTTCTTTTGTTTCCTTTACTGCTTGCTCAATATACAGATTGAATAACATCGGGGAGAGGCTACAATCCTGTCTCACTCCCTTCCCAACCACTGCTTCCCTTTCATGTCCCTCGACTCTTATAGCTGCCATCTGCTTTCTGTACAAATTGTAAATAGCCTTTCATTCCCTGTATTTTCCCTGTGCCACCTTCAGAATTTGAAAGAGAGTATTCCAGTCAACATTGTCAAAAGCTTTCTCTAAGTCTACAAATGCTAGAAACGTAGGTTTGCCTTTCCTTAATCTAGCTTCTAAGATAAGTCATAGGGTCAGTATTTCCACAATTATAACATGTTAAATAGGGAAAGTTTAATTATAACCACCTGGTACTATTGTATAGAATGGCTTCATGTTCCAATCAGTTTATAATGTTTTGTGTATTTGTGCTGCCACAGCTGTTAACCCTTTAAGGTAATCACCACTTCAGCTTCTGTTAAAAATGCTTTAAATACAGAGCATCCATTATGTTTTAGAAAGTTAGTATGTATATTAAGTGACTTTTTTGTATTGAGATATTTTGGGGGGGGGGGGGGGGGGGAGCTTCAGAGGGAGCATTAGGCAACATTGGACTGGCAAAGGAAAATGGTAGAAGGTGAATGGGCAGCTTTGAGACATGAAATACTGAAGACAGCAGAGGATCATGTACATAAAAAGACAAGGCATTGTAGAGACCGTTGAATAACACAGGAGATGTTGAATTTAATTAATGGAAGGAGCAAATGTAAAAAAAGGAAGGTTGAAGGAAATACAGACTTCTGAAACATGACATTGACAGGAAATGCAAATTGGCTACACAGGAATGGTTAGAGACAGCTGCAAGGCTGGAGGAACATGCAAAGCTGGGAGAAAGATAAGATCTGCCTATGGGAAACTGAAGAGGTCTCTGGAGATAGCAGTGGCTGCATGAATATCAAGATCTCAAATGGCAAACCATTGCTGGGCAAAGAAACAAAAGCAGAAAAGTGAAAGGAATTTATATAGTGGAACAAACTTGAGGACATAGAAATAGGAGAGGAAGAAGGAGAAGATGGGATAGGAGATATGATAATATAAGAAGAATTTGACAGAGCACTGAAAGACCTAAATCATAACAAGGCCCCTGGAATATATGACATTCTCTCAGAATAACTGTGATCTTTAAGAGAACCAGCTATGACAACATTATTTGACGTAGTAGGCAAGATGTATGAGACAGAGAAAATACCATCAGACTTCAAGAAAGAATGTAATAATTACAAAGATGCTGACAGATGGAATACTGTCAGATCATCAGGAAAATAAGTTATGATTCCAAAATTTACAGAAGAAGGAAAAAAATTGGTAGAAATCCCAACGAAGATCAGTTTGGATTCCAAAGAAATGTAGGAATATATGAGGCAACACTGACATTACGTCTTATCGTAGATGATACGTTGGTGAAAGAGTAACCTACATTTGTTGATTTAGGGAAACATTTAGACAAAGCTGACTGGACTACAGTCTTTGAAATCTTGAAGGTAACATGGATAAAATACAGGGAGCAGAAAGTTATATACAAGTTGTACAGAAACCAGACTACAGTTGTAAGAGTCAAAGGACATGAAAGGCAAGCAGTAATTGAGAAAAGAGTGAGAGGGTTGTAAACTATCTCTCATGTTTTCCGTACCATGAGCAAGCAATAAAAGAAACTGAGGAGTAATTTGGAAAAGGAATTAAAGTTCGCATAGAAAAAACACAAATCTGAGCTTTGCTGATAACACTGTAATTCTTGCCAGGATGGGGAAGGCCTTGGGAGAGCAATTGAATGGAACAGATAGTGTATGAAAAAATGGTTATGAGATGATCACCAACCAAAGTTAAATTAAATTAAATAACTGTAAGGCATTTTTTTGGTAGGGGGACCCCATCTGTGGATGCGCGTCAGCGATGATGAAATGGTGCTATGAACAGCACGACACCCAGTCCCTGAGCAGATAAACTCCTCAACCCAGCTGTGAATCGAGAACAAGGGTAATAGAATGTAGTCAAATCTGGCAGTGCTGAGTGAATTAAATCAGGAAATTAGACATTATGATTAGGTGATGAGTTTTGCTACTTGGAGAGCAAAACAACTGATAATGGCTGAAGTAGAAAGGATACAAAATGCAGACTAGCAGTAGTAAGAAAAGTGAAGTGTGTCTCAAAAAGAGAAGTTTATTAACATTTAATGAAAATTAAGTGTTAGGAAGTCTTTTCTGGAGGTATATCCGAGTGTAGCCTCGTATGGAAGTGCAATGCGACTGATAAGGATCCAAACAAGAGAATAAAAGCTTCTGAAATGTGGTGTTACTAAAGAATCCTGAAAATTAGATGGGTGGATCAAATAATTGAGGAGGAGATACTGAGAGAAATTGAGGAAAAATGAAAGAAAAAAAGCTTGACTAAGAGACGGGATTGTTTGATAGGAGACCTCCTGAGGCATCCAAAGAATAGTCAATGTAGTAGTGGAGGGAAGTGTGAGCTGGGTAGAAATTGTAGAGGGAGACCTAGGCATGAATACAGTAAGCAGGTTCAAATGAATGTAGGTTGCAGTAGTTACTCAGAGATGATGAAGCTTGCACAGTATAGACTAGCATGAAGAGCCATAACAAATCGGTCTTCAGACTGAAGACAACAACAACATGGACTACAAACATTTAATGCCTGAATTTTATTTTTTTTTTTTTTTTTTTTTTTCAGGGTGCTGAAAATAAAATTTCAAGTTTTAAAAGAAACCAGTAAAACTTTATTCTCCAGATAGCTGTTACCCATGTTTGTTTTACCTTGATTTACTTGTCTGCTACATTTTCTTAAATTTTTTGTACAACTCTTTATGTATAATCATACACCACTACACATGAAACAGAAGAGCCACAAAGCAGGGGACAGGCACATAGAATGGAAGATAAATTTCTTAGCTTTCATACAAAGTCTGAGCACACAAACAAATACAGATTGAATAACATCGGGGAGAGGCTACAATCCTGTCTCACTCCCTTCCCAACCACTGCTTCCCTTTCATGTCCCTCGACTCTTATAGCTGCCATCTGCTTTCTGTACAAATTGTAAATAGCCTTTCATTCCCTGTATTTTCCCTGTGCCACCTTCAGAATTTGAAAGAGAGTATTCCAGTCAACATTGTCAAAAGCTTTCTCTAAGTCTACAAATGCTAGAAACGTAGGTTTGCCTTTCCTTAATCTAGCTTCTAAGATAAGTCATAGGGTCAGTATTTCCACAATTATAACATGTTAAATAGGGAAAGTTTAATTATAACCACCTGGTACTATTGTATGGAATGGCTTCATGTTCCAATCAGTTTATAATGTTTTGTGTATTTGTGCTGCCACAGCTGTTAACCCTTTAAGGTAATCACCACTTCAGCTTCTGTTAAAAATGCTTTAAATACAGAGCATCCATTATGTTTTAGAAAGTTAGTATGTATATTAAGTGACTTTTTTGTATTGAGATATTTTGGGGGGGGGGGGGGGGGGGAGCTTCAGAGGGAGCATTAGGCAACATTGGACTGGCAAAGGAAAATGGTAGAAGGTGAATGGGCAGCTTTGAGACATGAAATACTGAAGACAGCAGAGGATCATGTACATAAAAAGACAAGGCATTGTAGAGACCGTTGAATAACACAGGAGATGTTGAATTTAATTAATGGAAGGAGCAAATGTAAAAAAAGGAAGGTTGAAGGAAATACAGACTTCTGAAACATGACATTGACAGGAAATGCAAATTGGCTACACAGGAATGGTTAGAGACAGCTGCAAGGCTGGAGGAACATGCAAAGCTGGGAGAAAGATAAGATCTGCCTATGGGAAACTGAAGAGGTCTCTGGAGATAGCAGTGGCTGCATGAATATCAAGATCTCAAATGGCAAACCATTGCTGGGCAAAGAAACAAAAGCAGAAAAGTGAAAGGAATTTATATAGTGGAACAAACTTGAGGACATAGAAATAGGAGAGGAAGAAGGAGAAGATGGGATAGGAGATATGATAATATAAGAAGAATTTGACAGAGCACTGAAAGACCTAAATCATAACAAGGCCCCTGGAATATATGACATTCTCTCAGAATAACTGTGATCTTTAAGAGAACCAGCTATGACAACATTATTTGACGTAGTAGGCAAGATGTATGAGACAGAGAAAATACCATCAGACTTCAAGAAAGAATGTAATAATTACAAAGATGCTGACAGATGGAATACTGTCAGATCATCAGGAAAATAAGTTATGATTCCAAAATTTACAGAAGAAGGAAAAAAATTGGTAGAAATCCCAACGAAGATCAGTTTGGATTCCAAAGAAATGTAGGAATATATGAGGCAACACTGACATTACGTCTTATCGTAGATGATACGTTGGTGAAAGAGTAACCTACATTTGTTGATTTAGGGAAACATTTAGACAAAGCTGACTGGACTACAGTCTTTGAAATCTTGAAGGTAACATGGATAAAATACAGGGAGCAGAAAGTTATATACAAGTTGTACAGAAACCAGACTACAGTTGTAAGAGTCAAAGGACATGAAAGGCAAGCAGTAATTGAGAAAAGAGTGAGAGGGTTGTAAACTATCTCTCATGTTTTCCGTACCATGAGCAAGCAATAAAAGAAACTGAGGAGTAATTTGGAAAAGGAATTAAAGTTCGCATAGAAAAAACACAAATCTGAGCTTTGCTGATAACACTGTAATTCTTGCCAGGATGGGGAAGGCCTTGGGAGAGCAATTGAATGGAACAGATAGTGTATGAAAAAATGGTTATGAGATGATCACCAACCAAAGTTAAATTAAATTAAATAACTGTAAGGCATTTTTTTGGTAGGGGGACCCCATCTGTGGATGCGCGTCAGCGATGATGAAATGGTGCTATGAACAGCACGACACCCAGTCCCTGAGCAGATAAACTCCTCAACCCAGCTGTGAATCGAGAACAAGGGTAATAGAATGTAGTCAAATCTGGCAGTGCTGAGTGAATTAAATCAGGAAATTAGACATTATGATTAGGTGATGAGTTTTGCTACTTGGAGAGCAAAACAACTGATAATGGCTGAAGTAGAAAGGATACAAAATGCAGACTAGCAGTAGTAAGAAAAGTGAAGTGTGTCTCAAAAAGAGAAGTTTATTAACATTTAATGAAAATTAAGTGTTAGGAAGTCTTTTCTGGAGGTATATCCGAGTGTAGCCTCGTATGGAAGTGCAATGCGACTGATAAGGATCCAAACAAGAGAATAAAAGCTTCTGAAATGTGGTGTTACTAAAGAATCCTGAAAATTAGATGGGTGGATCAAATAATTGAGGAGGAGATACTGAGAGAAATTGAGGAAAAATGAAAGAAAAAAAGCTTGACTAAGAGACGGGATTGTTTGATAGGAGACCTCCTGAGGCATCCAAAGAATAGTCAATGTAGTAGTGGAGGGAAGTGTGAGCTGGGTAGAAATTGTAGAGGGAGACCTAGGCATGAATACAGTAAGCAGGTTCAAATGAATGTAGGTTGCAGTAGTTACTCAGAGATGATGAAGCTTGCACAGTATAGACTAGCATGAAGAGCCATAACAAATCGGTCTTCAGACTGAAGACAACAACAACATGGACTACAAACATTTAATGCCTGAATTTTTTTTTTTTTTTTTTTTTTTCAGGGTGCTGAAAATAAAATTTCAAGTTTTAAAAGAAACCAGTAAAACTTTATTCTCCAGATAGCTGTTACCCATGTTTGTTTTACCTTGATTTACTTGTCTGCTACATTTTCTTAAATTTTTTGTACAACTCTTTATGTATAATCATACACCACTACATATGAAACAGAAGAGCCACAAAGCAGGGGACAGGCACATAGAATGGAAGATAAATTTCTTAGCTTTCATACAAAGTCTGAGCACACAAACAAATACAGATTGAATAACATCGGGGAGAGGCTACAATCCTGTCTCACTCCCTTCCCAACCACTGCTTCCCTTTCATGTCCCTCGACTCTTATAGCTGCCATCTGCTTTCTGTACAAATTGTAAATAGCCTTTCATTCCCTGTATTTTCCCTGTGCCACCTTCAGAATTTGAAAGAGAGTATTCCAGTCAACATTGTCAAAAGCTTTCTCTAAGTCTACAAATGCTAGAAACGTAGGTTTGCCTTTCCTTAATCTAGCTTCTAAGATAAGTCATAGGGTCAGTATTTCCACAATTATAACATGTTAAATAGGGAAAGTTTAATTATAACCACCTGGTACTATTGTATAGAATGGCTTCATGTTCCAATCAGTTTATAATGTTTTGTGTATTTGTGCTGCCACAGCTGTTAACCCTTTAAGGTAATCACCACTTCAGCTTCTGTTAAAAATGCTTTAAATACAGAGCATCCATTATGTTTTAGAAAGTTAGTATGTATATTAAGTGACTTTTTTGTATTGGGATATTTTTGGGGGGGGGGGGGGGGGGGGGAGCTTCAGAGGGAGCATTAGGCAACATTGGACTGGCAAAGGAAAATGGTAGAAGGTGAATGGGCAGCTTTGAGACATGAAATACTGAAGACAGCAGAGGATCATGTACATAAAAAGACAAGGCATTGTAGAGACCGTTGAATAACACAGGAGATGTTGAATTTAATTAATGGAAGGAGCAAATGTAAAAAAAGGAAGGTTGAAGGAAATACAGACTTCTGAAACATGACATTGACAGGAAATGCAAATTGGCTACACAGGAATGGTTAGAGACAGCTGCAAGGCTGGAGGAACATGCAAAGCTGGGAGAAAGATAAGATCTGCCTATGGGAAACTGAAGAGGTCTCTGGAGATAGCAGTGGCTGCATGAATATCAAGATCTCAAATGGCAAACCATTGCTGGGCAAAGAAACAAAAGCAGAAAAGTGAAAGGAATTTATATAGTGGAACAAACTTGAGGACATAGAAATAGGAGAGGAAGAAGGAGAAGATGGGATAGGAGATATGATAATATAAGAAGAATTTGACAGAGCACTGAAAGACCTAAATCATAACAAGGCCCCTGGAATATATGACATTCTCTCAGAATAACTGTGATCTTTAAGAGAACCAGCTATGACAACATTATTTGACGTAGTAGGCAAGATGTATGAGACAGAGAAAATACCATCAGACTTCAAGAAAGAATGTAATAATTACAAAGATGCTGACAGATGGAATACTGTCAGATCATCAGGAAAATAAGTTATGATTCCAAAATTTACAGAAGAAGGAAAAAAATTGGTAGAAATCCCAACGAAGATCAGTTTGGATTCCAAAGAAATGTAGGAATATATGAGGCAACACTGACATTACGTCTTATCGTAGATGATACGTTGGTGAAAGAGTAACCTACATTTGTTGATTTAGGGAAACATTTAGACAAAGCTGACTGGACTACAGTCTTTGAAATCTTGAAGGTAACATGGATAAAATACAGGGAGCAGAAAGTTATATACAAGTTGTACAGAAACCAGACTACAGTTGTAAGAGTCAAAGGACATGAAAGGCAAGCAGTAATTGAGAAAAGAGTGAGAGGGTTGTAAACTATCTCTCATGTTTTCCGTACCATGAGCAAGCAATAAAAGAAACTGAGGAGTAATTTGGAAAAGGAATTAAAGTTCGCATAGAAAAAACACAAATCTGAGCTTTGCTGATAACACTGTAATTCTTGCCAGGATGGGGAAGGCCTTGGGAGAGCAATTGAATGGAACAGATAGTGTATGAAAAAATGGTTATGAGATGATCACCAACCAAAGTTAAATTAAATTAAATAACTGTAAGGCATTTTTTTGGTAGGGGGACCCCATCTGTGGATGCGCGTCAGCGATGATGAAATGGTGCTATGAACAGCACGACACCCAGTCCCTGAGCAGATAAACTCCTCAACCCAGCTGTGAATCGAGAACAAGGGTAATAGAATGTAGTCAAATCTGGCAGTGCTGAGTGAATTAAATCAGGAAATTAGACATTATGATTAGGTGATGAGTTTTGCTACTTGGAGAGCAAAACAACTGATAATGGCTGAAGTAGAAAGGATACAAAATGCAGACTAGCAGTAGTAAGAAAAGTGAAGTGTGTCTCAAAAAGAGAAGTTTATTAACATTTAATGAAAATTAAGTGTTAGGAAGTCTTTTCTGGAGGTATATCCGAGTGTAGCCTCGTATGGAAGTGCAATGCGACTGATAAGGATCCAAACAAGAGAATAAAAGCTTCTGAAATGTGGTGTTACTAAAGAATCCTGAAAATTAGATGGGTGGATCAAATAATTGAGGAGGAGATACTGAGAGAAATTGAGGAAAAATGAAAGAAAAAAAGCTTGACTAAGAGACGGGATTGTTTGATAGGAGACCTCCTGAGGCATCCAAAGAATAGTCAATGTAGTAGTGGAGGGAAGTGTGAGCTGGGTAGAAATTGTAGAGGGAGACCTAGGCATGAATACAGTAAGCAGGTTCAAATGAATGTAGGTTGCAGTAGTTACTCAGAGATGATGAAGCTTGCACAGTATAGACTAGCATGAAGAGCCATAACAAATCGGTCTTCAGACTGAAGACAACAACAACATGGACTACAAACATTTAATGCCTGAATTATTATTTTTTTTTTTTTTTTTTTTTTTCAGGGTGCGGAAAATAAAATTTCAAGTTTTAAAAGAAACCAGTAAAACTTTATTCTCCAGATAGCTGTTACCCATGTTTGTTTTACCTTGATTTACTTGTCTGCTACATTTTCTTAAATTTTTTGTACAACTCTTTATGTATAATCATAGACCACTACACATGAAACAGAAGAGCCACAAAGCAGGGGACAGGCACATAGAATGGAAGATAAATTTCTTAGCTTTCATACAAAGTCTGAGCACACAAACAAATACAGATTGAATAACATCGGGGAGAGGCTACAATCCTGTCTCACTCCCTTCCCAACCACTGCTTCCCTTTCATGTCCCTCGACTCTTATAGCTGCCATCTGCTTTCTGTACAAATTGTAAATAGCCTTTCATTCCCTGTATTTTCCCTGTGCCACCTTCAGAATTTGAAAGAGAGTATTCCAGTCAACATTGTCAAAAGCTTTCTCTAAGTCTACAAATGCTAGAAACGTAGGTTTGCCTTTCCTTAATCTAGCTTCTAAGATAAGTCATAGGGTCAGTATTTCCACAATTATAACATGTTAAATAGGGAAAGTTTAATTATAACCACCTGGTACTATTGTATAGAATGGCTTCATGTTCCAATCAGTTTATAATGTTTTGTGTATTTGTGCTGCCACAGCTGTTAACCCTTTAAGGTAATCACCACTTCAGCTTCTGTTAAAAATGCTTTAAATACAGAGCATCCATTATGTTTTAGAAAGTTAGTATGTATATTAAGTGACTTTTTTGTATTGAGATATTTTTGGGGGGGGGGGGGGGGGAGCTTCAGAGGGAGCATTAGGCAACATTGGACTGGCAAAGGAAAATGGTAGAAGGTGAATGGGCAGCTTTGAAACATGAAATACTGAAGACAGCAGAGGATCATGTACATAAAAAGACAAGGCATTGTAGAGACCGTTGAATAACACAGGAGATGTTGAATTTAATTAATGGAAGGAGCAAATGTAAAAAAAGGAAGGTTGAAGGAAATACAGACTTCTGAAACATGACATTGACAGGAAATGCAAATTGGCTACACAGGAATGGTTAGAGACAGCTGCAAGGCTGGAGGAACATGCAAAGCTGGGAGAAAGATAAGATCTGCCTATGGGAAACTGAAGAGGTCTCTGGAGATAGCAGTGGCTGCATGAATATCAAGATCTCAAATGGCAAACCATTGCTGGGCAAAGAAACAAAAGCAGAAAAGTGAAAGGAATTTATATAGTGGAACAAACTTGAGGACATAGAAATAGGAGAGGAAGAAGGAGAAGATGGGATAGGAGATATGATAATATAAGAAGAATTTGACAGAGCACTGAAAGACCTAAATCATAACAAGGCCCCTGGAATATATGACATTCTCTCAGAATAACTGTGATCTTTAAGAGAACCAGCTATGACAACATTATTTGACGTAGTAGGCAAGATGTATGAGACAGAGAAAATACCATCAGACTTCAAGAAAGAATGTAATAATTACAAAGATGCTGACAGATGGAATACTGTCAGATCATCAGGAAAATAAGTTATGATTCCAAAATTTACAGAAGAAGGAAAAAAATTGGTAGAAATCCCAACGAAGATCAGTTTGGATTCCAAAGAAATGTAGGAATATATGAGGCAACACTGACATTACGTCTTATCGTAGATGATACGTTGGTGAAAGAGTAACCTACATTTGTTGATTTAGGGAAACATTTAGACAAAGCTGACTGGACTACAGTCTTTGAAATCTTGAAGGTAACATGGATAAAATACAGGGAGCAGAAAGTTATATACAAGTTGTACAGAAACCAGACTACAGTTGTAAGAGTCAAAGGACATGAAAGGCAAGCAGTAATTGAGAAAAGAGTGAGAGGGTTGTAAACTATCTCTCATGTTTTCCGTACCATGAGCAAGCAATAAAAGAAACTGAGGAGTAATTTGGAAAAGGAATTAAAGTTCGCATAGAAAAAACACAAATCTGAGCTTTGCTGATAACACTGTAATTCTTGCCAGGATGGGGAAGGCCTTGGGAGAGCAATTGAATGGAACAGATAGTGTATGAAAAAATGGTTATGAGATGATCACCAACCAAAGTTAAATTAAATTAAATAACTGTAAGGCATTTTTTTGGTAGGGGGACCCCATCTGTGGATGCGCGTCAGCGATGATGAAATGGTGCTATGAACAGCACGACACCCAGTCCCTGAGCAGATAAACTCCTCAACCCAGCTGTGAATCGAGAACAAGGGTAATAGAATGTAGTCAAATCTGGCAGTGCTGAGTGAATTAAATCAGGAAATTAGACATTATGATTAGGTGATGAGTTTTGCTACTTGGAGAGCAAAACAACTGATAATGGCTGAAGTAGAAAGGATACAAAATGCAGACTAGCAGTAGTAAGAAAAGTGAAGTGTGTCTCAAAAAGAGAAGTTTATTAACATTTAATGAAAATTAAGTGTTAGGAAGTCTTTTCTGGAGGTATATCCGAGTGTAGCCTCGTATGGAAGTGCAATGCGACTGATAAGGATCCAAACAAGAGAATAAAAGCTTCTGAAATGTGGTGTTACTAAAGAATCCTGAAAATTAGATGGGTGGATCAAATAATTGAGGAGGAGATACTGAGAGAAATTGAGAAAAAATGAAAGAAAAAAAGCTTGACTAAGAGACGGGATTGTTTGATAGGAGACCTCCTGAGGCATCCAAAGAATAGTCAATGTAGTAGTGGAGGGAAGTGTGAGCTGGGTAGAAATTGTAGAGGGAGACCTAGGCATGAATACAGTAAGCAGGTTCAAATGAATGTAGGTTGCAGTAGTTACTCAGAGATGATGAAGCTTGCACAGTATAGACTAGCATGAAGAGCCATAACAAATCGGTCTTCAGACTGAAGACAACAACAACATGGACTACAAACATTTAATGCCTGAATTTTTTTTTTTTTTTTTTTTTTTTTCAGGGTGCTGAAAATAAAATTTCAAGTTTTAAAAGAAACCAGTAAAACTTTATTCTCCAGATAGCTGTTACCCATGTTTGTTTTACCTTGATTTACTTGTCTGCTACATTTTCTTAAATTTTTTGTACAACTCTTTATGTATAATCATAGACCACTACACATGAAACAGAAGAGCCACAAAGCAGGGGACAGGCACATAGAATGGAAGATAAATTTCTTAGCTTTCATACAAAGTCTGAGCACACAAACAAATATACACAGAACCACAAGGAGTTCCTTGCAGGGTAGGGGAGTGGCTGTGTAAGTAAAATACAGTATTCTGTTTGAGTCCATAGACGTATCTTTGGTACTGCACTGAACAGATATTTTAATGTTGTGCAGTGTAGGTTGAATTTAGTGAAACTAAACTTCTAATTGTTGTTGTTTATAGGTCTCCTAACTCTAAAAATGGTTCAAATGGCTCTGAGCACTATGGGACTCAACTGCTGTGGTCATAAGTCCCCTAGAACTTAGAACTACTTAAACCTAACTAACCTAAGGACATCACACACATCCATGCCCGAGGCAGGATTTGAACTTGCGACCGTAGCGGTCGTGCGGTTCCAGACTGTAGCGCCTTTAACCGCTCGGCCACTTCGGCCGGCCTCCTAACTCTAACTTCAGAGCAATTCTCTTCAAGCCTGAGAGGGTTCTTGACTCACTTTTTGTAGGAAGTGCCAGAAATTAGTTATATATGGTGACTTCAATATAAATTTTGCATCTGATGGTGTGAGAGAAAGGATGTTGGCAGATTTCATACATTCATATGATCTGATGCAGACAGTGTTTTTTCCAAAGAGGGTGCAGGGGAACAGTAGCACAGCCATAGACAATATTTTTATTCATTCTTCATTACTAGATGGGCATGCTGCACAAATTTTAACACTAAAAGGCTTTAATACTCAAACAAATGCCACATTTAATTACAAACTATGTAGGAAAGTTGATCCAGCAGCAGTAGAGTTTTTTAAACCTTGTCCAGGAACAAGAGTGGCAAGATGTTTATAGTGCCGATAATGTAGATGATAAATATAATGCTTTCCTTAACACATTTCTCATGCTCTTTGAGAGTTGCTTTCTATTAGAACATTCTAAATGTGGTACTAGCAGTAATAGGCAGCCCAGGTGGCTGACTAGTGGGATAAGGATATGTGGGTTAGATTAGATTAGATTAGATTAATTATTTATTCCATAGACCCATAACAGAGGGAATTCTCCTGGGTGTGGAACATGTCAGATAAACACATTAAAAAAATGTAATTAGAAAAATTTGAGTTTCATTAATTTTAATGAGCCTCAGTTGATAAACAGTAAAATTATGTACATGAATTAAATTTAAACTTCTAATATTTGCAGGTTTAATACTTACATCTGCTTTCATTAAATCCATCATTCAGACAATTACTAGTTTCTTGGCTATTACAACCAACTATTGTCAAAAATTAAAGTAAATTATTCATTTCAGTGATCCTCAGTTAAGAACAGTCAGATTATGTACGAGATTTAAAATAAAACTTCCACTCTTTACAGACTTAAGACTTACATCTGCTTTCCATACATCCACCATTCACACAGTAGGTAGTTACTTGGCTGTTACAACCAAGTATTGTCAAAAATTAAAGTATGATAAATTTTCATTAAAATGGTCTACTGCACTTGTTGAGAAACTCATGGATGGAACAGAAAGAATTGGCCACCAAAAATTCTTTTAAATTATATTTAAATTGTGCCTTGTCTGAAACTAAACTCTTAATGGTTGCTGATAACTTATTGAAAATATGTGTTGCTGAACACTGGACTCCTTTCTGGGCAAGAGTAAGTGATTTAAATCTTTATGTATATTGTTCTTATTCCTAGTATTGATACTGTGTACTAAGCAGTTAGTTGGAAAAAGAGATGTATTCAAAATATCCACGGGTATGCTGCCGGTCTATAGTGTCCAACGGGCACAATATTTCGGCGATCATACATGTCGCCATCATCAGGTGAACTGACGGACTGAGCTCCTGTGAACGTGCCGGCACGGAGATCTGTACGCTATGGCTGCTCAGAGGGAACTGGTTTCGGTCGCCGTGGCGGCCGATTTAAATACCCTCCGCCCGCTGCGTGCTCCCTCCGCCGTCCGCGCCCCGCACCACGGTCGCGCGGTGGAACAGATTGCGACGGCGTCTGAGATGACGTCGGTGTGATGACTCTGTCCGCCGTGGTCGTCACAACTATACGTTTGCTCGATTTACTCTTGATTAACCCGATCGGTGGTTCCCACGCCTTGCTAATATTATAGCCACAGTCACGGTTTATGAGGTCGTCATTGGTGCGAATTTCGATGACCTCTCTAACAACGCTGTCCCAGTATCTCGACGTCTGTACCAGAATCCTCGTGCGGTCATACTCATGGTGTGATTTTCCGACAAACAATGTTCAGCGACCGCCGACTTGCTCGGATACATCAGTCGAGTGTGCCTCTGGTGTTCACGGCATCGATCCTTGACGGTACGCATCGTCTGACCAATATACGACTTGCCACATTGACACGGAATCTGGTACGTGCCGGTCTTCCTCAAACACAGGTCATCTTTGGCGCTCCCCACCAGTGCACGACTTTTATTTGGAGGACAAAACACAGTTCCGACCCAGTGTTTCTTCAGAATGCGGGCGATTTTCCCCGAGAGTGCACCTGTGTATGGAATAAATGCAGTGCCTACCTCCTCCCTCGTGACTTCATCCATCTCAACAGGTTGTGCTGCAGTGGTTGGGCGGAGAGCACGTTGAATCTGCCACTCTGAGTACCCATTTTTTCGAAATACAGTTCTCAGATGTTCCAATTCCTGGGGTAGACACTCTGCGTCAGAGATAGTGCGCGCCCTCTGTACTAGAGTTTTAAGGACCCCATTCCTCTGTGAAGGGTGGTGGCAGCTGTCTGCGTGCAAATACAGATCAGTGTGCATAGTCTTCCGATACACCCCATGATCTAGGGTGCCGTCAGCCCTTCTCTTGACCAAGACGTCAAGGAAAGGTAATTTACCCTCCGTTTCAGTCTCCATAGTGAATTTGATGTTGGGGTATATCGAGTTTAGATGTGTAAGGAAGTCAAGGAGTTTATCCATACCATGTGGCCAGATGACGAATGTGTCGTCCACGTAACGGAAAAAGCAAGTAGGTTTCCATACAGATGACGACAAGGCTTCCTCCTCGAAGTTCTCCATGTACAAATTCGCTACCACCGGTGAGAGTGGGCTACCCATGGCGACTCCCTCCGTTTGTTCGTAGTATTCTCCATTAAAAAGAAAATATGTGGAAGTCAAGACATGCCTAAAAAGTTCAGTGGTCTTCTCGTCAAACTTTTGACAAATCAATTCTAGTGACTCTCGCAGGGGTACCCTCGTAAACAAGGAAACGACGTCAAAACTCACCATGATATCTGACTCATCCAACCTGAAGCTATCAAGGCATTTAACAAAATCCACAGAATTACGGATGTGATGAGGGCATTTACCCACATAAGGACTTAATATTCCCGTCAGGTATTTGGCCAACAAATATGTAGGTGCCCTGAAGTTGCTGACAATGGGGTGTAATGGTACCCCCTCTTTGTGAACCTTCGGGAGTCCATATAGTCTAGGCGGTACCGGACCTTGGGGTAACAATTTCTTAGCGTCACCCTCCGGTAAATCTGCATCCTTGAGAAGTGCCCTCGTCTTGTTCTCCACCTTCTTTGTAGGGTCAACGCTGATCTTCCAGTAGGAATCGTCATTTAGCAGGCTCTGCATCTTATCAGTGTAGTCCTTATGGGAGACAACAACTGTAGCATTGCCTTTGTCAGCCGGTAAGACAACAATTTCAGAGCTCTCCCTCAGATCACGAATGGCCGCCCTCTCTTTACTGCTGATTTTTGACTTCATCGGCTTGGATTTCGTCAATGCACGACAAGTTTCATGACGTATTTCCTCGGCTGATTCTGGCGGAAGTCGAGCTGCAACCTGTTCAACAGCACTAACAATTTCTGCGACTGGAGTGAACTTGGGGGTGGGAGCGAAGTTGAGACCTTTCTGCAAAACCGAGACCGCATCATCACTCAACACCATGCCACTCAAATTGATGACAGTCTTGTATGGAACCTGCAGAGATGGTTTGTCAAGGAGCCGTGAGAACTTAGCTGTTTGATGTCCCGTAGCCTTCTTATGGGCGGAATCAGCTGACACCCAGGTGACACCATCAATCCAATCCCAGGAACAAGAAGTGAACTTACTAGCCAGTTGCAAATGTAGTTTGAGTAATTCCTGTGAGATAAACTCAAGGCTCCGGTGGGTGAATTGCACGGCGGAGGGAGCGCGCCGCGGGCAGAGGGTATTTAAATAGGGCCGCTGCCGCGACCGAACCCAGTTCCCTCTGAGCAGCCATAGCGTACGGATCTCCGTGCCGGCACGTTCACAGGAGCTCAATCCGTCAGTTCACCTGATGACGACGACATGTATGATCGCCGAAATATTGTGCCCGTTGGACACTATAGACCGGCAGCATACCCGTGGATATTTTGATTATCAAATACGCCAGGAGAAACTCAAGAATCACAAGAGATGTATTATTTACAAAAAACTTCATTCAGGAATAAATATACTGAGAAGCTGTGGTTAATATGCCCAATTCTTTGAATAGGTTTCAACATGATGATCTTGGATTTACACTACTCATTACTCTTATTATACACTTCTGTACTCTAAAAAACTTTTCTGTGTTTATGGAGTTATCCCAAAATATGATACCATATGACATAATGGGTGAAAATAAGCAAAATATGCCAGTTTTTTTTTATATTTGTATCTCCTATGTCTGACATCATTTGCATTGCAAACACAGACTTGTTTAGGCACTTTAGCAGGTTGTTAGTATGTTGCTCCCAACTGAATTTATTATCAAGCTGTAATCCCAAGAATTTTGCACTCTCAACTTCTCCTGGATAGAACAAAGTGGCAATTATATCAAAATGTTAGATGTAGTCACAATCAGGCTACAGTAGCCCATTACAAACAGTATTGTAAGGTGCTTAAAATGTTATTAGAGTATGTGGTATGCAAATAGAATAGCTAATTCACAGGATAAAATTAAAACCATATGGCCAGTTGTGAAGAAAGCGTCTGGTCAGCAGCACAAGGTCGACAATATAAAGTCAGTTCACAGTAAAAATATTTCTGTTACTGATAAAACAGATATATGTACAGTATTTAACAATCATTTTCTGAGCATTGCTGGTGAATTAAATAAAAATTTAGTTTCTGTAGGGAATCATATAACTTTCTTGGCAAATGCCTTTCCAAGATTGATGTCTGAAATACTTCTCTGTGATACAGACAAGAGGGAGATTGAGTCAATAATTAAATCACTGAAGACTAAGGACTCTCATGGTTATTATGGGGCGCCTAGCAGAATATTAAAGTGCTGTACTGCACATATTAGCCCTGTATTTAGCCATATTTGTAGTTTTTCCTTTAGGTATGGTCAGTTTCCTGAGTGATTAAAGTACTCAGTAGTAAACCTGCTTTATAAAAATGGAGAAAAGGATAATGTAGATAATTTTAGACCTCTTTCTATGCCATCAGTGTTTGCTAAAGTTATTGAAAAGGCTGTGTATGTAAGGGTAATTGATCATTTTATGTCACCAATTTGCTCTCAAATGTACAGTTCATCTTTAGAAGTCATTTGACAACTGAAAATGCTATATTCTCTTCTCTCTGTGAGGTACTGGACGGGTTAAATAAAAGATTTCGAATGCTAGGCATATTTTTGATTTAACTAAGGCATTTGATTGTGTTGATCACAAAATATTGCTCCAGATATTGGACCATTCCAGAATATGGGGAGTAGATCACAAATGTTTCACCTCATACTTAAGCAACAGACAGCCAAAGGTCATTATTCACAATGTTAAGAATGGCTGTGATGTGGGGTCTGAGTGGGGGTACAGTCAAGTGGTGGGGTGCCCCAGGGATCAGTGTTGGGGCCACTCCTGTTCCTTATTTATATAAATAATATGCCCTCTAATATTATGGGTAACTCTAAAATATTTCTGTCTGCTGATGACACTAGCTTGGTAGTAAAGGATGCTGTGTACAACATTGGCTCGGTTTCAAATAGTGCAGTGCATGACCTAAGTTCATAGCTTGTAGAAAATAAACTAATGCTAAATCACAGTAAGACTTTTATTTATTTATTTATTCCATGTGATCTGATGGTACACAGTGTGTTGCAGATGTCGTAAAATATCATTTAACATTGTTAATATATATTAACATAGGCCTATAGTATCCTAATGTATTATATTGCTCAATGTTTTCAATTTAACACAAACAGCAAGATTACTGTTCTAAGTATTCATTTACAGAGTAAAAACAGTGACACAACAAATATGACTTCACGGCTTTGCTAAATGTTATGTTGTCTTTGATGGACTTAATAGTAGTGGAAGATTGTTGAACAGTTGGAGGCCCGTGTGGAAAGCTCTATTTTTACACAGTTGAGTGTTTGTACATATAACATGCAGGTTTGCATTTTTCCTGGTGTTGTGTTCATGTATTTTATTATTTTTTACAACTGTGGGGTCAGTTGGAACTACGTGGTTTCTGAAAAATTTTAGAGTCTCAAGAATGTAGAGGCAAGGCAGTGTAAGGATTTCCAACTTTCTGAAGATGGGTTTAAAGGAGTCTTCTGGATTCTGAATGTGCTCAGAGCTGTTGGAGAATTTCCCCAGAATATTACACCGTATTTTAGGTGGGCTTGTATGTAAGTGTAGTACGCACAGTTTTTACAGTTTCTCACACACAATGTAACAAAACCTGATATTTTAATTTCACAGAATGGGCATTTGATTCGTGAAACTGAACAGTTCAAATTTCTAGGTGCTCAGATAGATAGTAAGCTGTCGTGGAAAGCCCACTTTCAGGATCTTGTTCAAAGACTTAATGCTGTAATTTTTACTATTTGAACGGTATCTGAAGTGAGTGATCATTCGACATGAAAATTAGTGTACTTTGCTTATTTTCATTCGTTTATGTCATATGGTAATACATGTTGGGGTAACTTTTTCCCATTCTAAAAGGATATTTTTGCCTCAGAAATGGGCAGTTCGGGCGATAAGTGGTGTAAGTTCACGAACCTCTTGGCAACCCCTGCTCACAGGTCTGGGTATTTTGACATTGGCCTCTCAACATATATATTCCTTACTGTCATTTCTTGTTAATAATATTAGCTTATTCCCAAGAATAAGCAGATTTCACTCAGTTAATACTTGCCAGAAATCAAACATGCATT
This sequence comes from Schistocerca serialis cubense, assembly GCF_023864345.2. Lineage (NCBI taxonomy): Eukaryota > Metazoa > Arthropoda > Insecta > Orthoptera > Acrididae > Schistocerca > Schistocerca serialis. The sequence goes on along the minus strand of NC_064639.1, from coordinate 246,219,115 downwards.
TGGATCGGACTTCCTTAACTCTTGTGCAGAAAGTTGTGAAGTATACTGCTGCACCCATTTTCAATAAGCTACCACTCGAATTCAAAAATCTTAGCAGCAATCTACATGCTTTCAGACCAGTCTGAAGAGTTTCCTCAGGGGTCACTCCTTCTATTCTGTCAAGGAGTTCCTTGAAAAATTAAGCTGATACTTGTTGCATTGTTGATTGCATTTACTTAAATGTATGGACTGACTTTTTTCAAGTTCATAAACATTTATTTTTATCTGTTATTACTTTTATGTTCTAATTTCATGTACTGACATGTTCCACAACTTTGTAGATTTGCTCCTCAATTTGGTCCTACGGAACTTGATGTGTAAATAAAAAAAAAAAAGTAAAAAAAATTCAGTTTACTTAAATCTGTTCACTTCATATTTAACATATAGACATTTAGCACTGTTGGGAATAGAGATTTCATGAGTATTGGCTACATAGAGGTTATTACAAATGCTCAGCAGATGTCCTGGAGTTATACTACTATACTTAAAATGTTTCCCATTTTCACTATCTTTTTGATCATGTGCTAGTATCAGATATGAAAGTTAAAAAAGAAATTGTAAAACTTATTTATGCATCCATGTCTTCAAATCATTGTGATATTTTTTTTGTACAACTGAAATTTAAATACTGATAGTGAATTAACAGCAATAGTAATGCAGATTATCACAATGGAAAATCTGCCCCTTGTATGTTTCTGAAGTATGAGACAAAACATTACAACCACATACTTAATAGCTTGTTTGTACATCTTTGGAACAAAATACATCACTGATTCTGCATATCAGGGAACTGACCGTTTGGTGGTAGGTTTGTGGAGATATGTGGCATCAAATGTCTAACACAGGTAATGTAATTTGTGTACACGGTAATTATGCCCGATAGTGACCCAGATGGGTTCCATAGGATTTACATCAGGTGAATTTGGTTACTGAGACATCAATGTGAGATCATTATAATGCTCCTCAAACCGCTGTAGCATGATTCCAACTCTGAAACACAGACAATTACACTGATGAAAGATGACATTGCTGTTGGGGAAGACATCAAGCGTGAAGGGACTCAGGTGATTTGCAGCTGTCAGTTGTCTTCTATTACAACCACAGGTCCCATGCAAGCACAGAAGAATGTCTTCCACAGCATAACGCTGCTCCCACCAGCCTGTGTCTGTGGCATGCTGCACGTTTCAAGCTACTGTTCACCTCAATGATGGCATTTGTGTAGACGATCATCATCCTAGTGTAGCAAAAATGTGATTCACCCGAAGATCTGACATGTTTCCATTGATCAAAAGTCAAATACCAATAGTCCCATGCCCACTGCAGTCATAATTGATGATGTCATTGGATAAACATGTGACTGTGTAGGAATGGTCTGCTAAGGAGCTCCATGTTCAATAACACGTGATGAGCAGTGTGCTCAGAAACACTTGTGCATGCACCATCATTGTGCTCTTTTGGCAGAGATGCCACAGATCACTGTTTATCATACTTTACAGAGTGGACAAGCCTCCAAACCCCAAATTCGCTGAAGAGTCATAGATGTCTAACCATTTAGTGCTTAGTGGTAGTTTTACTGTGTTTCTAGCTCTTTCAGTAGATGCTCACATGAACATTTGACCAGCTTTGCCATTTTCAAGATACTCAGTCACAGACTCTGTATAATAAAAATGTACCCTTTGTCAAAGTCACTAATCTCAACGGATTTTACCATTTGCAGCCTATATCTTCACTAGTGTGACCCCCCATCTGTGTCAGCTCCATTTACATGCTTTTGTTATCATGTCATGTGCCTGCAACACCACCTGGTGACATCCAGCATTGGGATGGGCAGTGGTCTTAACATTTTAGTGTATCAGTGTATGCACATCTTAAGCAATAAATTTTCACAAACATTCCTTAGCAACTATGAAAATATAATATAATTGGATAGATTAAAAAAAATTCACTCCACAAGTGGCAACAGAAGAAAACTCATATAAAGGTTAAAGAACTGTGCAAGCTTTTGAAGCCAATGGCTCTGTCTTCTGGCAGAAGGCTTGAAGGGAAAAGAAGAGGGTTGAAGGGAAAGAACTGGTGAGATTTAAGAAATGAGGAGAGTTCAGAAAAGTTGCCCAGAAAACCTCAGGTCAGGATAGACACTGAATGAATGAAAAGGAAGCTTTTTCCTTCTCATCCTTTTTGTTATGTCTCACCTGCTCTGAACTTCCCTATTGTGATTTGTATCAACAATTATTTCTCCAGGGCAGGTTGGTAGCACGTTGCTATCAGTCAGCATGTTTTTCCTTTCGATGTATTGGCTTCTGAAAGTCTGCAGAGGTCTTTCTTCCTTTAGTCTTGGGGCTAATCCCTGCCCAGAAAACAACAGGGGCAGCATTTACATCAGTGCTTACTTGCTTCAACATAGGCTCCACATTGAGCTTATGTAGTGTTTACTCAATGTAGGTCCACCATAAGCTACCCTGCCTTGCCTCCTAATCCTGCCACCTCAGTCCATACCTATGTATTCAGATCTCCCATTATTTGTAGCTAACCCCCAGATTTGAGGACCATCAGCTATCAAACACCTGTGATCCAACTGGTAGCTAATACTTGCTCCAGATTCCCTTTGCTTTCAGTAAGCATTCAAAACTGTTTGGCAACAAAATCTATGTTATTAGGTGTTGAATTCAGAATAAAATAATTGCAAGATTTCATTGCATACATTAGGTTGCACAATTTCTCTTTTTATTTATTTATTTTGTGTTCTGTAAATCCTTGTTGTCAACAGATCACATGATATGGAACAAGACTCTTTCAACAAGATATATCTCACCTCATTTATTTTATGTATGTGAGCATGTGCAAAGAAGATAAATTCGTATAGTGTCATGTTGTGATATACATTACTGAGTATAAAATGAGACTTTTCCCTCCTGCTAAAATATGTCAGTAGTTGTGAGCATTTTGGGTTCCCCCAATAGATTGTGTATAAAGTCAGTTACCAGTCTCTGATTCTGGTTAAAGAACTGATTTCATGTAGGTCCTTATGTATTCGGAAGCAGTTGGTTAGATAGTACTGTTAATAATGGACTGTAACATCTGAAAATAAAATTAAAATATTATTAATATTGTGACCTAAATCTCCTCATGTAAGTTGAAAACAAAACATCCAGCACATTTATATAAAAATTAGATCTAATAAGATGCACCTAAGATTAGCTGTACATTACTGTCCATAACATGCTTGGTAAGATGTTACTTAAGTATAAATCTTTTTCTTGAAAATCTGTATAGTTCATAGATGACTGTTATCATGGTACTAACACTGTTTCATAGCGTAATATAAAATTTGGCATTCTTTCACTATCCAAATTACATTTCAGACAGTAATGGCATATTGTTTTGCTTCTTTGCAGAGTTTGTATTTTTTTCCTGTATGATCTACTTCTTTTTTTGTATGTTGCAGTTGTTGTAGACAGAAGACAGGATAAGAGAGCTGACACAGGAATGTTTGAATGTATTTACAAGCAACGCGTGTCACCTGCTCCTCCATATTTGGGAATGACTCTTGCTGTACGAGGAAATAAATGCAATCTCAAAGGTATCAAGCCAAGCCTAAGCATTCGGACACGAAAAATTGAAACAGGTACAACTATAAACAGTGATAAAAGATCAGAAACAAAGAAAATGTGTGTGGAAAATCACTCTAGTTTCACAACTGAAAGGGCAAAGATTAATGAAACAAAACCAAAGATTCCAACAGATATTCTTGGTCCAGTTGTCATAGATTTTATTGAAGATTTGGCCAAGCAGCTTAGTAAAGAAACAAACTCTATGGATGCAGAAGATGTGGCTGACACACAAAAACTGACAAATGATGTGAACTGTGCAGGAGAGGCAGAAACAGAAGAGGTTACAAACTGGAAAGATGAGTTGTTCCCGAACAACATGCTTAGAAGAAGTAATAAATTTAATACCAAGAAGATAAATTCTCAGAGGAAAGCTAAAATAAATGGTGGTGGAAAAGAAAAGTTGCAAGAACATGTCGCAGGTGATGCAAAACGCATTAACTTAAATGCGACCGCATTTAATTGTGATACTACTAGCACAGACTCTGGAATTTCTGAAGATCATTCATCAAAAAATAAGAAACTGAAGCATAATGGAAGTGATAGTATAAAGTCAATGGAACTTTTTGGTGGATGGCGCAAGAAATTAGATGAGACAAAAAGCAACTGTCAGAGTATTTTGGATAGCTTAAAAACAAGTGGAGATTCTGGCAGTCTCTCAAATATAACTTCTTTTGATAAAAATATTAGATGGGCAGCAGAACTATCCATTCAGACAACTGTAAGAGAGTTTGTGAAGCAGTTGACCCAGTCTATCTCAGACAAGAATCCCACCCAGAAACATAAATTACTAGCTGATCCATTCTCACCTCTTGGTAGAGGATTAGGTAAACTTAAACTGAGTGATGACAGCCGAGTAAGACAGTGCTATTTAAATATACTGCTGAACAATGACCAACTTTCAAAGTTTAAAAGATCACACGAAATTTTTAATCCACAGTATCTGGATCATAAGTTCCCCATGTTACGTGAATTATCTAATGATACACCAGAAAAAAATGCTATGCATAACTTTAAAGGAGTTCTACCTAATATTAAACACAGAAAGAAATTTTCAACTAATGATGATGGTAATGAGGCGCAGAAACGACAAAACCTATGTGCACTCGGAATGAGTTTGAAGACTATCAGAAGTGGGCTGGGCCATCAGGAGCACTTGTTAATGCCTCTTGGTCTAAAGAAGTACACAAGTCAGAATGAATCCTTTCACAAAGCTTTGTTAGCAAAGTGATGGAAATGTTCACCAGCATAATGAACAGCCGAATTTAAAAGTGTCCCCTGCAGTTAATGAATAAGTATTAAATGTGGTATATAACTTCGCAGTTTGTAAACATCATATGAGATTTGGGTCTGACATTTTAAATTAGTTGTAAATTGTATTCATTTTTCTTGTAATTAAGTAATAAAAATCAGCCTGTTGCCATCTGAATATTCTCTGCAGAGTGCGAGTATATTGTAGTGACTATGTGGTAGCTCTCTGAGGCTCTTCGACTTGTGGACTTTTCACACCTCTTGCTTTATTATTTTGAGAAGCTTTCTATCGGTTAATATTTAATACCTCATGTGTATGATGTTGATTTCATAACCAAAATTTATTGCGCTAAGAGATTTGACAAGAAGATTAAGGCAGGAACCACAAGCAAGAAAGCTAGTTCTATCAGACAGGTTTCTTTTCATTTTCCCCTGCTTAAAAGATATTCAGCGAGATATAAATTGCCAACAGTACTGAATGCATGTCTGTTGACTACTGTGCCAACTTAGGCTTTCCCAGTATAATAAATTTTGCTCAGGATCTTGGGTATTGCTTTAGATGATGTCCCAATACCTTGCTAGCGTCATCATTCTGCACAATTTACAGGACCTGGTTCAGTGTGTTGCTGAATCATAAAATGCAAAGTGAAAAATGTCCCATAGGAATGATCCATTATTGTTTCAAAAGAGTGGATCCCTCTCATGCTGCTATGTTCAGCCATCAGAATAAAGTTCATCGAAAATGATATAATGAGACTGAATGGACATAAAATTTAGTGGAGTTCATATATGCTAAAAATGACAGAAAAATGAATTCTCAGGTGTTCTAATACTTAGGGGAACTTTGTCTGATTGAGCATTTCATAACCATTTTGATTCAATTTCGAAAGGAGTCTGTTATATTTCTAAACCCTTTAGATGGAATTGAATTAAATATGTTCTTGTGATCATCAGCATCATCTGCCCTTCAAAGTACTCTAAAATTTTAATTCATTCTCTCTGCCCATTATGTCAAATATTAGTTATGGCCAATATCAGTATATGCAAATATATGTAATTTTCACCCCAAAAACCATTACACATTCTGTAGTACAGCAATTGTCTCTATACTCTCTATCTTTAAATTTATTTCTGACAAGGAGACTACATGGCAATTGGATTGTTGTCATTTTTTTATATTCATGGTATGTGACATTCAGGATTCAAATCTCAACCTACCAAAGTAGATGCTGCAACTCTCAAAAATTTGCAATAAAATCAGCTTTGAAGTTTTCCCAGCATCTTTAATTCGCTAAACAAAGCAAAGTTTTCAGTAGACCATGTGCCTTATAGTACAGTGTTCACAGCCACATGGGTGGCCCTGTTTTATTTTTGGCCAAAGCAAAACTTTGAAACAAAATTACATGTTAAGCATAAAATAAGTGTAAAAGACAGAAACCTGAAAGAGAAAAAAGTCAGTAGCTGGTTTGAGCTTGTTTTGAGCACTATTTTTTTTCCTATTCAGTTTGAATACTTACATCTTTTAAATATAAAATTCATCAAATACATGCTAACTATCACATATCTAATTGTCATTTTTATTTAAAAAAATGCACATCTTATTTCTAACTTCACATCCCACACAAAATTCCAGTTTTCATTGCAAGCATAAATTCATACTTACTCATTTTGTATATAAGATTGTTAATAAAGAGTGTTTAAATTAAAATGTCATTACCAATTCGCTATTTTTCCATCTTTGTGTGTCTTTATAGATATCCTCAGAGAACATGCACATTTGTTTAAAAATTTCTATCTGCCAGGAATCAAAATTAGACAGTGCAGGTGGGAGGCGAACATTGTACCACAAAGCCATGTGGCCCACCAAAAAAATTGCCTAGGTTTAGCAAATTAAAGATGTTCAGAAAACTACAATGTCAATTTTCTTGAGAATTTTTGAGAGTACATTGAACTGTTTAGGAAGAGTCATATTTAAGTTCTGAACATCACATACTGTAAATATAAAAAATTACAAAAATCAAGTTGCGAGTTTGGTCTCCTTGTGAGACATATTATTAGTTTGTTTTCATGTCAGGTTTATATTTCAAGAACACTTAAGTCTGCTTCTTTGGTCAATTATTTAATTCACGGTCAACAAATTATATGACAGTGCTCTCCCCATGTGAGCTATTTGCTGTGAATGTTAATCACCTTGTCTTGGACATGCTCCACTGCAATAATCTCTGTACTTTTTATTCACAATTTTTGCAATATGTTGGTGCAGTGGTCAAGGCACTGGAGATTGGGGTTCCAATTCAAATCTGCCCAACCAAATATAGATTATTTGTTATTCTTATGAATTGATTGAGGTGAAATTAGGGATGATTTGTTTCATAAGGAGAATCTGAATCTGTGATCCATCTATAATGACTTCAGGCATTGAAGCGTAATGTTTTTCCCTTTTGTCAAGGTGACTCAGGGCATTAAGATAGAGCACATTATGACAAAACAGTTGGCCTCTAGAATTCAAAAAAATACTCAACAGGAATATTTCATATAGATATTCCTGCTCTTCATAAAAGATCAGTGATATAACAGAGATCTGCTGAGTACTATTATGACACCTTTCTGTTATTTTTTTATTTGATTCTCCAGGAGCAATGTCTTTCATAAAAAATTACTCTGGTCAAATATGTTTTCATTCTCCACACCAGTCGACAAAACATAATAATTTCTAATGCTACAATTTCAAAAGTTCTTAATCAGATTAACAAGTTGAAATTGTGATCAAAAAATGTGTGGCTCTGGATTAAGGAAAAAGGGGGAGGCAGAGAAGGAAAGGGATGCAGGATATTTGTCACAATAATGATTTATTGTGTTTGTTAAAATAATCTAATCTTTATAAAATGGAAGTCTCACAATTCATTGCCTGTATATCAAAAATATGTTCTACTTGCAGCCAGCTCTTCAATAATAATCTGTAACTAGACCAGAGAATCCGTATGGGGGGGGGGGGGGGGAGGAATTGTTTAACTGCAGTGGATATGTTGACTAAATTGATTATTAAACAGAGTACTTGGCATTTTCCTCAACTTATTAATTCTGAGAGTAATTTATACTGTGTGGAAGGCTTCTTTTTATGCCGGTGCTAAATTTATGATTTTATTTCATTCTTGAGTCATTTGTTGGTGATCCCAATAGTCTCATTCAGGCAATTTGTACTTTTGAATAACTTACGTTATAAGGGGCTCTTGAGACTACTAGCACTTTCATTGAGAGAAACTCATATCAAATCAATGCTGAATGCTTATTAGCTAAGAAAAGCATTATAACATAAAATTCTTTTCCTTTCCAAAATGAACATAAAATATGAATACTAATAATATCTGTGATTTAGGAGGAACATCTACTTCCACCCACTGAAATGCAAACATCTGGAGCAAAGTTGACAGACATATAAATTTAAGACCGCAGTTGAATCTTTAACTTACGGAATTTTTAAAGTTCTTTAGTGGAGGAAATATAAATTAAGGGAAAGAAAGGGTGCAATACAAATAATGGAAGAAGCAACAGTAACCACTCAACCACTCACCATGCGAAGCTACTCACTTTGACAGTGTAGCTACATGCATGTGTGTGTGTGTGTGTGTGTGTGTGTGTGTGTGTGTCCCTGCTTACCACGCAGTGCCTTAATACCTATATGGTGAAAAGCTCCTATACTCCCTCTGTTATTTGTATTCCATCCAGGACTTTCCAGTATCATATTGGAAAGGAAGGTCAAGATGCACAGATCCTGAAGGGAAGAAAAACAACTCTCTCCTAAACACACAAGAGGGAAGGTGGAACTTACGTACATGTGATCTGTTGTAAATACTACTTCATTTGCCTTTCCAATACTACTTACTGAAGTTCCACATTATTCAAAACTTGCATGATCATGGGAAAGGCAACATGTGAAAGCACGCATGTTATCTGTCAACTGACCCGTAATTTATTCCTACAGCTTATATTAGTATTACTATTACCAAGCTACCAGTTAGAATTAATGATCAAACTTTCAGTATGTAAAATTCATCTTTATCTTTCAGTTTGTATGTCTGTCAGACACGCCCCACTTTCTTAGTTTTGAAAGATGGTAAAATATATACATTATGGTTTATTTTTATTACAATAATGGAAATACTAAGATGGAAACAACATGCAAGAAATGAGAACAGGCAACTACTCACTGTCAGATGAGTGACAGAGAGCACATAAGCACATTCAAAGCTAAGACAGTCTCACTAACCTATTACAGCATTTTTCTCCCTCTAGTTGTAGCATTCACACCCTGTGGGAGGCTGTGACTGTGGGGATATCAGTGCTAAAGCTGTATGAAGAACTTAATTTCTTCTTAGTTTTTTGTAACTTTAAACTTGCCTTTGTGGCACCAATCATTCTTCTGCAAGTCATTTTTGTTTATCTGTGGGTGGTAAACATGAATTAAAAGGTAGACTAGTAATATATTCAATTGCTGCATTGGTCATTGGACATTGTTGCATAACAGGTCAAGCAAATAGTTTGCACAGAATCTTTGTTTACATTTTATGATCTTGTATTTGAGTCTCCATTTTATTACTTTCTCCCTCAGTGCAACATAATTTATGAAACAAACCCATATTTGTGCATGCATAAGAATCTTCCAACTCTTTATTTGTGAGTCCCTCAACTTCACCAGAAATAATTCAGCACATCTTTCTTCATCAGGAACTGTTGAAAAGTAATTGATTTTACTTGCTTGTCTGCTGGTTTTGTGTAATAAGGTCAAATATATATACTCTCTCATGTTTCAGGCTGTTGTGAATTGTTCCCACTGTTGTTGCTATTTATGCAATGGATAACATGTATTTTTATTCTTGAGTCGCAATTACTATTTCATAGAAGAAAGTTTGATTTTCTCACCCTGAGACTGTTCCTCTCCTTTTAATATGATAACAAATATCAGATGAATGTTTTCAAATATTTTTCTTTCTCTTATTATAAATACTGCAGATGCCCTTAAAGACAAATTAATTTTGTCACAATTAAAATGCTATATAAAATAATAAAAGGAAAATGATAAGAGGAAGTTATTCACAAGTGAGAGTTGTGAAACCCTGTCATTGAGGGAAGAATTCAATCAAAACTAAAAAATTAGACAAAGACAGTCTGCCATGTCAGTCGTTCTGTCTCCTTATAATTTTACAGTTTTCCCAAGCGAATTTTTCTTTTGGTATGAAGAACTTGATCACTATTAAAACAACCTTAATAATTATAACAAAATTAGTTACTCAAGACCTACATTTACATTTACGTACATGCTCTACAAGCTGCTCTACAGTGTGTGATGGAGGGTACCCTGTACCACAACTAACCATTTCCTTTCCTGTTCCAGTTGCAAATAGAATGAGGGAGAACCATGTGTCTATACACCTCTGTACTGACCCTAATTTCTGTTATCTTGTTTTGTAGTTCTTATGGGAAATGTACATTGGCAACAGTAGAATCATTCTCCACTCAGCTTCATGTTCTGGTTCTGTAAATTTTCTCAGTAGTGTTCCTTGAAAAGAAAGTTGCTTGTCCTCCAGGCATTCCCACTTGAGTTCACAAAGCATGTTGTTTGAACCTGCTGCTAATAAATCTAGCAGCCTGCATCTGAATCCCTTCAGTTTCTTCCTTTAATCTGACCTGGCGTGGATCCAAACACTCAAGGATTACTCAAGAACAGGTCAAACTAGTGTCTTATATGTGGTCTTCTTTACAGATGAATCACACTTTCCTAAAATTCTCCAAACAGACCGAAGTTGACTATTCACCTTGCCTACTACAATCCTTACATGCTCATTCCATTTCATATCATTTTGCAACATTACATCTAGATACTTAATCAGTGTGACTGCATCAAGTACTACACTACTAATGCTGTATGTAAACATTTCAGGATTGTTTTTCCTACTCATTTGCATTATCTTACTTATTTCTATATTTAGAGATAGCTGCCATTCATCACGCCAACTAGAAATTTTGTCAACGTCATTTCATATCCTCCAACTGTTACTCGACGATGACACCTAACCATACACCACAGCATCATCAGCAAACAGCCACAAACTGCTTCTCAACCTGCCTTCCAGATCATTTATGTATATATAAAATAACAGCAGTCCTATTACACTTCGCTGGGGCCCCACTGATGATACCCTTGTGCGTGATGAACACTGACCATCGAGAGTAACTTACTGCATTCTATTAGTTAACAAATCTTCGAGTCACACACATATCTGTGACATATTCCATATGCTCGTACCTTTGTTGACATTCGGTATTGGGGCATCATGTCAAATGCCTTTTGGAAACCTGGGAATATTGAATCTGCCTGTTGCCCTTCATCCATAGATTGCAGGATATTGGTAAGAGAAAAGGGCAAGCTGAGATTCGCACAAGTGACACTTTCTAAAACAATGCAGATTTGTGGACAGAAGCTTTTCTGCTTTGAAGGAATTTATTATATTCAAACTGAGAATATGTTCAAGAATTCTTCAGAAAACTGATGTTAAGGGTGTTGGTCTGTAATTTTCTTATACACAACAGTCCCATGAAATTTTTTCTATTCGCTTCTGACTTGCGATAGGCAGCTAAGTATGGAGCCAATGTCATAGAGTACTCTTTGTAAAACCAAATTGGGATTCCATTTGGACCTGCCAACTTATTTGCTTTCAACTCTCAATTGTTTCTCTGCACCAGAGATTCTTATTACTACCACAACTAATATTTATTTATTTTGTTGAGCACTTATTGCCTGGTACCTTCTGATATGTACAGCAGCTCTGTGTAGCAGATCCCCACACCACCAAGGAGTTAGTGATCTGGAGATAGTCATGTTTGACTGAAATAGGTCAAAATCAATAAATATTAATTTAAATCTAGTCTGACTGTTTTTGTTATACAGTTTAACAAATTCACTGATGTTCCAGTTTGACTTCAAAAATTAATACCTTCATAACTGTCAGTATGGCTACATCTTTGCTACACAGATAAATTAGCACTCTCAACTTCATGTAACACAGAACCCGTTCCTCATGTAGTGTTTCCTTACCATGTCACTTGTGATATCTCACATTGCCATCCTTTGTTTTCCCCAAGAAATCTTTTTCTTTTCATTTATGCACAGATTGTTTACTTAGTCTCCCTATCTTTTCACTTTAATTGCTCCTTTCAGCTCTTTCTTATCTTATTGTTTGCTTCTGTCATTCCTCCGTTTTTCAGATAGCTTACTGTTTTTTTTTTTTTTGTTTTTTTTTTTTTTTTGTTTTTTTTTATGTTTTTTTTTTTTTTTTCCCACACACACACACAGTAAGAGGTCCCCAACAGACAAAAGTGTCTTTACAATTATGCAGAATTTAATAGAGGATTGTCACAGGTTTTAATTCCTCTATATTAGTGGTCTGCAATCTTTTAGCAGTCAAGGGCCACATAGTGTCAAAAATTAAGTAAAGGCCCACTTCTTAACAATTTTATGAACTTATATCTATATGAGTAATATTAAAAATGCAAATATTTACATTATTATTCATGCAAGTCAAACCAAAATTTAATGTAATTTTTTAGGCTGTATTTGACTGGCTATTTGTGGAATGTATGCTTTCATTTCTGTCATAGAAAGTCACAGAATGGCACTCTAATGCTTATTTGTGAGGCAAGAACACTTTTTATTTCTTCCATAATTGAGAAAAAAGTTTTCCTCATATAAGTAAGTGATGCAAAAAAATTGTAATTAATTGCTCAGCAAACCTTTTGAATTCTTCAAAATTACATGGCAGACAAGATCATTGATTTCATACAAACAGCTTTTTAGAGCACCATTAGACTAAACTTCAATAAGACTCATTTGTAAATTACTTGGTAATTCCTCATCAAAGAGTTGGCAAAAGTCTTCAGTTTACAGAAACTTACTTGAAATCACAAAATCTCTCATTGAACAGATTTTGTAGCTGTATTAAAATACATTTGTCTGTGTCAGCTTAGTTTTAATTCTACCCATCAGGCTCCTGTTTTGCCCACTCATGTTTCTGCCTCCAGCAGTTTTAATGCTCACCAATTTTAGCCATGGTAATTGTATTGATACTAATGCGGGTAGCAGTTGTTGAAATAAATCTTGCCCATAGTCATTCCTTTCAAGCTGTATAATTATAAAGGCTTCACAAAAGATCAATTCCATGAACAAATATTAGTATCCATGCAGTAACATCATCACTTTCATTGATAGCTAAGGAGAACCATTCAAATGATCACCTGCAAAATTCTGACAAAATATTCAGTATCCTAAGAGCACATTCTGGCCAATAGACAAGTATCTTTTTCTTCCCCCCCCCCCCCCCCCCCCCGCCTCCTGCCCTCCCTCTCTCTCTCTTTTTCCATGCCTCCTCACCTATAACCAAAGTACACTGTTTTACTAGTCCCTTATCAGTACACAGCCAGGCTTTACAAGTATTTTGGCTATCCTTAACCTCAGACATACACCTGACTCATTATTTTGAACTTGAACATTAAAAGCGTGCTGTTTGTACTTTGCTGACAAATGGAATGTGCTAATTTTATTTTTCTGTAAATCACTCGTAAGTACATTCATATTTTGGTCTATGCTTGCTATCATAATGGCATTTGAGAGTATATTCTTCTTGAACAGCAGTAATGTGTGAACATATTAAGCATAGGGGCTTTGCTTTACAGTCAATAAAAAAATTATAAATCTGTCCACACATTATAAACCACACTATTTTCTTCTATCAATTTCCTTTAAAAAATAATAAAAAAAGTCATCAGTGAAAGTTATTAATACCACTACAGGGAGAAAATGTTGCAACAACAGAAGAATATTGTATTGCATACATGCTATTTATCTTTGTGAAATCAGCCATGTCAGATAAAAAATTTCTCATACTTGCCAAAATTCAAATCAAAATAGTTGTCAGTTTCATCAACACCATGAGTGCACAATAAGTTGTTTCGTTTGATTGGCCGGCACTAGTGTTGCAATGCGTGGCGATTATTGTCATGGCAGTGTTTTGTTTGTTCACGATTGTCACTCAGATTCCAATTTTGGCACAAAATCTAAACAATTCCAAATGATAATAGCTTAATGTACAAAAGAGTCATTGGCCACAAGGGGAAGGAGTATGGGCCTCTGCTTGCTGACCATTTCATCAATCTGCACTTTGTAGTACTTCTTATCATTGTTCTCTTAATCATATGTCTTTCCAACTTTCTTATGAGTGCATTTCATATCAGTGCCTGCATTCATATTCTGTACAATTCATAGTTACACAGAAGACATAAAATCCGTAAAAAATGTATACATTTGTACCACCAAATTTGAGTTACTTTTAGTTAATGTGTTATATTACTGCCTGTAGACCTATTATTATTCACATATTACATTTACAGAAATGAATGGGTGTTTTTTTGGTGTCCAAAACAAGAAAAAGCACTGTGGCTCTTTTTACATACAGCTGCTCATGCTATTTATTTTCCTATATCAGCTGCTATAATTTTCACATGTTTTATGAATAATGAGGACAATATGTCATTACCATCTGTCACACTGAATTTTATCCAGTGTAAGCCTCGGCATTTGTCCATTACTTTTACACATATTTCACTACCATTTGAATTCTACTCACTGGTTCTCAGTTTCTCATTTAATGGTATTCTAAAAGCTTGTATATTTTCATACACCTTTCCCTGCAACTTTTTTTTTTTAATTGTTACTATTGGGAGAAATAGGAGTTACAAATGGGAAATGGGAGCAAGGCTCAACTTTACGGAGAAGGAATGATGGATGTATGATGTATTATAAAAACCAAAACACACAGACAAGACAGGGAGTGAGAACAGAGAGACCAAAGCAAAGATCTTAGTATGTTCAGCTGGTGCAGAAAATTTTATTTTTATGTCAGCCTATTAACCCTTCATATAAAAGTATTCTTATAGTGTCCTTTGACAAACAGAAGTAGTTTCATCTTAATACAAGCATGAAGCAAAACACCAACCATCTAATTTTGTATAGCTACAAAATAAAAATAATAAAAACTTACATAAAATCCACCTATTATATAAGTTTGCAAATTTTACATAAAATCCACCTATTATATAAGTTTGCTAATTCAAATAGATTAAGAACAGTACAGTGCAAACAACATCATTTTTTTTTCATAACACACTTTCACAATCTATGCTCTTACCAGCTCAGCTATTGAGGTAGCACTTGACAATTTGCAAGGCAGTTTAACTCATTACCATAAGTTTTGAGCCTGTTCTCTGAAAACTCTAAACAGATCATATGTATTCAATAATCATGGTAATATACAGTGCTTGATATTTTATATATAGTAATAAGGTATGTTAATAGTAGCTATTGTTCATACAGACAGAAGATACAAAACAAAATGTTGAAAATTTGTTTAACATAAAATGAAAGGAATATAACTGAAGTCCTGAGTGATGAATTTTCAGTTTAAATTACTACAGTTGTTACTGGCTGCCTTGGATGAGCTTGAAATTTGCTAACTACAACTACTCCTATTTTTACTGTACTATTCTACCTTGCCCCCAATGATATGTGCTTGCCTCAGCAATACTCAAGTTTTTGCATACCCATGTGGGTGGCTGTTGCATTTATGTATATAGTTTATCTTAATTACCTTTTAGTCATGTCTATCATTCTTCCCTGTGGAGGTACTTCTTATTATTCTAATACTTTGCTCTTCTTATTATTATTCTTCTACTTTGCTCTTTGGATCTATAGAAATTAATCTGATATTCAGAGTGTCCTCCTGATCTTAAAGATTATATAATGTGATTGGATGGATAAAAAGACCTGGTCACCTAGCAGTGGCATGAGAACACACACACACACACACACACACACACACACACACACACACACAAAGGTTTAATTTATGCAAGCTTTTGGAGCCAATGGCTCCTCCTTTTGGCAGAAGAATTGAAGGGGAAGGAAGAGGAGTAAAGTAAAGGGAATGGAGAGGTTTAAGAAAAGGGGTACAGTTTGTAAAAGTCACCCAAAACCCCGGGTCAGGGGAGACTTACCAGATGGGATTATTTTCATTGTTATGTGATCTTAAAGGCTGATAGTCAAGAAATTGATTTCTCACAACTAAATTAACTGTAGACCATAAATTTGTATCTTTTACAATTGTTTGCAAATCACAATCTAATTATCTGCATTCCCTCTGAAACTGGGAACAATTGGAAAGCAACATGATCAGTGGAACCTTCACATTCACTGTTTGGTGTGTTACTACACTCCACTTGATGTGTACATATGGAATACTGGCTGTGACCTGTTAATAGATGCACCTCACCTCAAGTAGTGTCTATTTCAAGTATACTGAGCCTGTTTTTAATGCTTGGAAATATGCTCTATACTTGATTTGCACTGTTTCTAGTGTCTCAGTCACACTGTAACTCTGATTAACTTTTCATGGTTGGGCTTCACAATCATGTAGAACTTTTCAAAAGAAATAATTTTTATTGCTGACTGTCGAAAATATTTGTTTCCACAACTGCAGTTTTGCCCTTAAGGCATTGTCAAGTGATACATTACAAATTACTGCTTCAGCACTTGTCAAACTTTAAAAATTCTTGAACATGTGCATATGTCACCACTGTGTCTAAGCCTTTTAACAGTGTTAACATATTTAACACAAATCCCACTAAATTACTGATCTTGTACAATGTTTACACATGAACTGAGGCCGTTAGTACATAGACCTTAAGGCTGAAATTGTAATTATGGAAACAAATATTTTCTACAGTCAGTGGTAAATGTGATGTCTCTTAAAAAGGCTGCCAGTTATTTAACATGAGCTCCTGTAATGTTGTATAGTCAAATCCTTTGTGATTATCTTGCTTTTCCCCCAAGCCATTGGATGGTATGTAAACTAAAATAACAGATAAAATTTTTGTACCGACATTGCGGGACCCAGAGATCTCAGAGGCATGTTGGCATCACAGACCACCGAAGATTGTCAAATGCATCTGCACTGTCAATTGTGAGTGCAGTTGAATAGTTCAGAGTCAAACTTTCTACAATCCGAAGAACTCTAATGACTAAATCATGTATAGACTTACCTTTTCTGAATCTGTATTGGTACTGGTTCAACCTCAACATCTCTATGTGTTTTTGCAACCAGTCACAAAGCAGGCACTCTTGTACCTTAGCTGATATGTCTAATGAGCAAATGGGTCTGTAACTTTTCAGTACTGTAGAGTGTTTATCCTTTCCTATTTTTAATCACTACTGCCCAAGCTGTTTTCCAAACCACCAGGATCCCACCAATCTGAAGGAACTTGTTCAGTAACACTGTCAAATAAGACATTATAAGTGGTCCTATAATCTGCATGTCAGGGTAGACACTGTTCAGACCTGATACCTTTCCAGTTTTCCCCTTAATCTCCCCCATCAATAATGCATATGGTCTTTCCTATAAGTCAGATTTCAATCGCAAAGATGCTTCTCCCAGTGTATTCTTTTGGTTTCCTGAAACAATGTTTTGTAGAAGATATTAACTACCTCATATTCATGGAGCCCCACAGTATGCTCTGACTGGCCCAAAGTGAACTGATAAGCTCTTCGCCTTGATCTTACCCTTCACCTCAATATTGAAATTTCTCAGCTCCATGAGATTGTGGCCAACTTATCTTTTTCTTGGTGATATAAATGTGCTTTGCCATTTTAAGAGTTAGTAGCTGTGACTTCTAGCTCACTTGGGCTGGTAGTAATTCCACTGGAAAAGGAACAGTGTGGACAATGAAGCCATCCCGATCTGTTTTCTTCTTAAGCCAATAATACTTCCATCTATTGTCTTCCTCTATTGTTGCTACTCCCCCTCAGATAAAAATTGCATTATGGTCACTGGCTGTCATGTAATAGAGCACTTCACAGCTGTCAATCTTATCCCTTGTCACCCAGTTTGTTAAAGTGCCATCTGTATTAGTGGCCTCACCTTCTTGCTCCTGATATGTACTCCACAGACCTTTTAGATCTAAAACAATGAAATCCAGTTCCTTTATTGCACACTGTAGTGTCTCACCAAATTTGTCAGATTTCCAGCAGTCGCATTTGCATCCATTGCCACAAGGAGACACATGCCTTGTCCATAGGCTGCTACCCTAAGATTATCTATAAAAGGTCCAAAACAGTGTGAATATTGCATGTTTATGGTTATTACAATCCAGTTTATCTGCACATCCTTCACTGTTACTATGACCATATGCTTGTCACGTAGTTGTGCCAACTTAGTCACAGTGAACTTCCTGTGTGTAAAGACAACAGCACACATCACTTCATTGCCAATATTTGTTAACATATCCAAAGGAAAATATTTAGCCTATTTTTTTCTACAGTATGGCTCTCATAGGCTATAGCTAACCCAGGTCATTGATTCATTCATAGCCAGTTTACTTTTCACAGCATTAATCTGTAGCGTCTTTATCCTTTTAGGTGTATCAAGAATTAACATGGCAATTTAGGGAGGAGAGGGATGAGTCGAAGTATAACTGTCCATCTGTGTTAACAAAATTTCTGAGTATCAGTCTGAGGCTGTCACACGTAACAAAATGAGTAGATAAAAGAGAAAAGATAGCCGATGTTTTTCACAGGACACACAGCCATCTCAAGGCAAGCTAAACTAAGACTACAACTAGCAAACAAATGTAGCAATAAATTGAGAGATTAATCAAGTCAAACAGACTAAAATTGTATAGACATCAATGTAGAATAGATAAGAAAAGACTGACAAAATAGATTTTTGACATTCTTGACAGCAGACCTAAAGCTTCAAACAAACTATTCTCCATGGAGGTCAGAATTGATCTTGAATGGCCTGGATTAAATTGAGTAAACATTTCAGGCCACAAATTATAGGTTATTGATCAACATATTTAAAGTGGGTATGATTAGAGGAAAGAAGACAGGCTGCCAGAGAAAGAACGCAACATTTTTGGGCTCGAAATAAAGATTACAGTAATATTTAATTGTCATCAAACAAGACATCTAATGGTCATTATTGATAAAAAATAAATAGTTAATTTGATTTTAATTTTTTACTCTTGTAAAGAAACTGCAGTTTCACTCATTTGAATCTCATGCCATGAGTCATTAATAACAACACAAAACACATTTATCTTAGAGAAATGGTAATGTACCAAATGCTTTACTGGTGTGGTAATATCAACATTAATTACATCAAAAAGAAAATTTTCTCTCAAGAAAACCAAAAAAACGTGGGCGAAGATTACTGGCCAGTACTTTTAATTTCATGATATCAAGCTTCACATCTAGTTAAACAAGAGTCCATTGGGTGAATTTCCTCATCAAAATTCCATTTCTAACATTTCTTATTCCCATAAAACATGTGATCTTCAATAATATAGTAGCATTTGCTAGAATGATGTACATATTTTGCCTAAATTTATTTAGGTACTAGAAATGAAAACTTTCAGTCACAAAGTACAGCATTGTGAGAATCAGAGAAAGAAATGCAGACTGGAGAAAAAATGCCAACAAATAAGTAAAATGGCCAGACAAATAGAGTTATGTGGTATAAAAACATGCCTAAACTAATAATAAAACAAGATTATTGGTTCCAGAATGAATATTTCATTCTGCAATGGAATGGGTGCTGTTATGAAACTTCTTAGCAGGTTAAAAAAATGTTTTGACTGGGACTCTAATGCAGAATCTTATCATTCACGGGCGTTACAAGTTTCTGAATATGTTTCAGTATCCTAGTGTATTAGTACCCTAAATGTGTTTGTTTGGCGTGTGATATATCCATGTCCCACAGATAACTAAGCTCTAATTTGCTGTTGAAGAATTACTAATGTCATGTTATGCACCCATTGGCATCATTCTTATTACTATAAATTACAGATCTAAAATTATATTAGTAGTAGAGTGTTTGCAAGACTTTCTGTTGTAACAAATATAAACATTTGGCTAGTTTTTTCTGCTTATGTATTCTGGTTGTGCTAAGATTTTCATACAAAGAGACAATTTACTGAATTCATTTTCCTATCATCTGATTGTCCAAACAATTCTTAATGTGATTTACAACAATGGACAAGAAAATTTACTTAACTGTATAATTCATTGTCTTTCTACTGTTGATTCAAACACTGCCAAAGCTATGTAATGTTGTGATATAGACTTAATTAATGTAATTTAATTTGTGTAACAAATACTGCCAGTTATTGGGAACACAAAATCGTTGTTAAGTTTTTGTTATCTATACATTACATATTTATAACATGTACACAGGATATAAATAAAAAATACTTTCATGTTACTGTTCATTGGTGCTCATTTATTAGCATGACCTAGACCCGTATGATATCTATTATTTTGAAAGCAGTTTCATTACTTCATATCAAAAGAGACTGGAGGCCACACCAGTTTCAATATTAACTTCACACAAATTTAGTAGATCAGCACTACTTATAATTTGTTGTTAGTATGCTTTACAGAAGTAACTTGCAGTGTCTGCTTCTGGCTGTTAATGTATAACTCATTCCACAGCCATGAAGATTCTGTTTCATGATTGAATTTATGGAACACAATGTGTGAATGAATGATTTCAGTTTTTATCCTGGAAAAAGCACATAAATAGTTGCTAGCATCCTCCTTACACAATGAATGGTCATCATTTAGATCCAATATGTTGGACATAGAAGAATTATGAGGAAAGTTCAAACTGATTGTAAATTGCACTCTGGAGAAGTTTGTACCAACTAAGTGAATTAAGGATGAATAAGACCAACCTTGGCTTCATAACAAAATTTGGTAAAAGTCAGAGAAAACAGACTTGTTTCACACTAGATAATAAATAAACAGAAATGTTGACAGGCAAAAACTAGTATAAATTCATACATCTATAAAAACCACTGAAGCAAGAACCACAGCCTACAACAAATTCCACAATTATTCATTAGTAAAAGATGATGGAGAAACCTAGAAAATTGTGCTCCCACATAAAGTTGTTAAGTAGGTCAAAAGTTACTATTCAGTTACTTATCAACCAGAGTTGTGTGGCAATAGAAGACAGCAAAAGGAAATGTTTTCAGTTTAAAAAGTCATTCACACAGGGGGACTGTAAAGACATATCATCATTCCACTGCCACACAAATCCTCACATGAAGGACATAGAAGTAAGCATTCCTGGCAGTGAAAAGCAATTGAAAGAGATGAAAAACAAATAAGTCACCAGGACCGGATGGAATGTCAGTTCAGTGTTACACTGACTACTCATCAGCATCTCGATTGTGCATTGCGATCCAAAATAATTTACTCACTGTACCTAGATGTCATAATATTTTTGTAAACTACTCCATAGCATTTGCAGCAAATCAATCTTCATTGTAAATTATCATAAAACTACATTAAATGAAATCAAAGAGTCTCTTGCTCTACCTTTTATCTAGCGGATTCATAACACCATATATTCAACTACACAGTGCAAAATAGTTTTTAGTATAAGATTCCACTTGTTTCCCAGCATAAGTCACAAATGAATCATGAGAATAAAGTATTCAATGTGCTTCCCTCAACAGCAATCAAATTACAAAGTTGTAATAACCAGTTCAGTAGAAAATGGTAAAGATACAAATATGTACAAAAATGCTAAAGTGTCATGTTGTATGACAAGGATTCTCTCGTTAGGGTATTCTACAGGGGTGAACAAAAATATGGAAACACCACAAATGTTACCATGCCTAATACAGTGTAGGAAATCCATTGGTGTAAAAAACAGCTTCCAGTCATCTCGAAATGCATACATACTGGTCCTGTATGGATTTCAAAGCAATCTTACACATTCTTTCTGCAAAATATTGGCAAGTTTAGGTAACAATGATTGAGGTAGATAATGATCATGCACCCTTCTCTCCAAAATAGACCATCAGTGCTCACTAATATTGAGATCTGGTGACTGTGGCAAACGGGAGAGGTGCAACAATTAATCCTCAATGCCCACAAAACCAGTCCTGGATGATGCAAGTTATGTGAACAAGAGCACTGATATTTCGGAGCACATTGGGGAACATAAATTGTATCATGAGATGAACCTGATCAGTCAAAATGGTCACATAAACCTTGGCAGTAACACGACCTTGCAGAATAACCATGGACCCCATGAAATACCAAGATGTGGCTGCTCAAATCATCACAAAACCCCCACCATGTTTAACTCTTGAGATGTATACTCAGCCAGAGCTGGAAACAGTGTGTCCGCAGCTCATGGTCGTGCGGTAGCATTCTTGCTTCCCACGCCCGGGTTCCCGGGTTCGATTCCCGGCGGGGTCAGGGATTTTCTCTGCCTCGTGATGACTGGGTGTTGTGTGCTGTCCTTAGGTTAGTTAGGTTTAAGTAGTTCTAAGTTCTAGCGGACTGATGACCATAGAAGTTAAGTCCCATAGTGCTCAGAGCCATTTGGAAACAGTGTGAAACAAGAGTGACCTGACCGAATGACATTCTTCCATTGCTAAAAGTCCAGCAGCTCATCCTGCAATTCCCTGCTTATCGAGCTCTCTTCGTGTTGATTTGGTGCTGACAGTGCCCAGTTCTGCAGTGCCTTTTGCAGCTGTTGTACTACCATTATTTGCTACAGTCCTCTTCAACAACTCTCTGTCACAGTCATTCAACACACATTTTTGTTGGTGTTGTGACTTCACAGGTCATCTTTCCCTGTATGTGATATAGACTTTCAGTATTGTGCCTCTTGAAACACCAAACACTTCAGCTAGCCACTATAAGAGCACCAACAATTTGCCCACATTTGGCTTCACTTAGCTCTGACATAATGCACTCACAACTACACAGAACACTGTTCTGATCATGGATGACACGTGCTACATATTTTGGGCATTGCCAGTCATGGTCAAATACAACAGTACAAACTGCAGGCTTAGCTGACATCTGTACTTATGTTCGTGCATTCATTTCTCACAGTGTTTCCATATTTATCCTCAGTCCCTGTTTGTCTAACCAAACAGCAACAGTGTGTGTAAACTGCAGAATAGTCATAAATCAAGAATAATTTGTCTACTCAAGCAGCAAATGAATTCATGTCTCCTATAAGACAACAGAAATGACATCACAATAGATGCAGTGAGGTAGGTAGATCAGTGTTTTGTAAGCTTACTTCATCATACATAGCAATGTTTAACTTTTTGACTGGTAATAACTTTACTTGAGATTTCAAACAATGGAAACTCCTGGTAAGAATATTAACAGTGTAGGAAAAGACAGATTGCTACTTACCGTAAAGAAGACACGTCAAGTTGCAGACAGGCACAATTAAAAGACACTCACATATAGCTTTTGGCCACAGCATTCATCAGTAAAACACACACACACACACACACACACACACACACACACACACACACAATATCAAGCACACCACACACACATGACTGCTAACTCCAGCATTCCGGTCCGAGATGCTGGAGTTGGCAGTTGTGTGTGTGGGAGTTGTGCTTGCTTGTGTGTGTGTGTGTGTGTGTGTGTGTGTGTAAAGCATTTGAAGACAGAACTGGAAATAAAATGCTACATAGCTAGGTACCATGTGTTTGCCCCACACATAACATACAAAGAATTATTGTCCACATGAAGGTTACAAATTTTGGTAAAATGGAATAGAAAAAATAGATACATTTGGTTAATTTATCATTATTACACTTTACATAGTTGAGCTTAGTTGACTACATTTGCTGCCTGCTTGTATAGTTTTAATTGCATTGCATGTCTAACTTCAAACAACTTCCTTGAGTTTTGATACATTAGTCTGTAAGCATTTGAATCAAGAGTTTCTAATATTTCAAATGGTCCCTTGTAAATTTCAAAGAATTTCTTAATTTCACCATACATAGCCCTACAGTTTTCTTTAGTTTTTACAAGAACAAGATCATCTACTTTAAATTGTTACTTTCAACCTCTTATTATGTCTCTGTTTTCTGGTGTTATATTGCTGGCTATTCCTTAGTTTTCCTGACTATTTCTTCCCTTTCCTTATCAATAAGACTCTTGCATGCTGGATGTTCTCTTAACTTGTTAATAATACTGGCAAATATCTTATCATGCAAGATTTCATAAGATGAAAAACCAGTTGATGGATGCTGCAAACTGTTAAAAATGTCCTCAAAGTAACTCACACATTCAATGTAATTAGAGTGAGCTCTATTAAATAAATAAATAAATAAATAAATATTGCAATAACTCCTAGAGAGGCTCCCTATCTCCATGATATATCTTTGATGAGTTGCTAGAAAGGTGTTATACTGGATTTATATTTTCTTCCTCTATGAAATTTTTCCAAGTTTGGGAAATGAACTGAACTTCATTCTCAGAAAGAACAGTCTTTGGGATACCAACATTCTGAAAATAGTCTCTTTTGATTTTCAATATTGTGTTGTTACTGGTAGCCTTGTTTAATGGATATAATTTTATGACTTTGAAAAATAGATCCACCACAACTAAAATATAACTGAAACTCTCATCTGTCATTGGAAATTGTCCGAACGAGTCAACTCCCACCAGATCCATATCTCTCTCCTTTTTTTGCCCTTTTTTCCCAGAATTATGTTTTGCATATATTCCCTGTGTGTCTTGTTCTTCCTGACTCTCCTGGTAAGGCTGTAAAAAATATATGCTCCTGATTTTTTAGTACACTTTAGGACTCCACAATGTCCAAAACTTTCATGTACACCTGGTGCCTTATGGAAATGTCAATAAACTGTTCGGGGCAACATAAGTTGGAATTGTCACTGTCTGGACTGTTTCTCCTAAATAATGTTCCTTTGTAAACTTTGTAAAATTGCTCAATTTTTTCCTTTCCTTTCTTACCCAAATAACTTTTTACAAGTCTCTAATTTTGATCATGACTTTGGTTCCTCAATATTTCATTAGATGTATTCCTGATTTCTTTTTCATTCTTAATTCTCATCATATACATAATTTTTAAATCACTTTCACAATATCCACTTCCATCTTCATATTCACCCCCCACTTGTAGTCTAGATAAAGCATCTGAAATGAAGTTTTCGTTCCCTTTGATGAATTTAACTGTATAGTCAAACTGCTGTAACAACAGTGCCCATCTTGTGATTCTGCTATGATGCAGTTTACATTCCTGTTGGTAACTTAAATAAAGCTTTATATCATAATTATAATAATTTTGGAAGCCAGTAATTAATTTTTGAATTTAGTAAAAACTCAGTGAATAGCCAAGTGTTGGGAACAATTATTTTTTCCCCTTTTTATGATGCCTTTTATAGTAGCTTCTTGTTTTTTTCATCTTTAATAATAATAATAATAATAATAATCTTATTGTCATTCAGCGATTACATCAATTGACAACATCACACATATTATACAATACAATTGATAATTTAAAAGAAACAACAGTATTGTTATTAGTGTTACAATATTATATTACAGTGGAAATATTTATTTATGTCATAGAATGGGTGGGTAACTAGCCAGTCATACAGTACTTGTTTGAATGTTTGTACAGGTAATTCTTTTACAGATAGTGGAATCTTATTAAATAATTTGTGCCCCATGAGTTCATAACTGTTCAGCGATGTTGACAGTCTGTGGTACGGGGTATAAATGCATCTGTTCCCTCTTGTACTGTAACAATGTACATTTTTTATGCATATTCTTCTGATAACTTCTTTTTTGTGTAAATTAAAACATAGTTCATCTGCAATTTTATTAAAGTAATTTTCTTTTATTCACAGAACAGTGGTTTACAGTGTGCCTTATAAGAGGAACCAGTAATTACCCTAATAGCTTTTTTCTGCATTGTTAAAGAGGTCATGCACACAACTAGAGTTTTCCAATTAAATAATACCATATGTTAGTACGCTTTGGAAGAAAGAAAAATAGGATGCTATAACATACTTTTTGGGTACACAATCCATATGTCACCTTAACAGATAAATTACTCTTGACAGCTTACCACTAATGTATTGTACAGGTTCATCCCAAAATAATGTATCACCTAGCTATACCCCCAAGAACTTAACACGATCATGTGACAGAAGTTTGTCTTTCAGACTAAAAATGATGTGCTGCATTTTGTTGTCATTCAATAAGAAGCCATTTGCATTAAACCAGTTGAAAGTTTGGTCCATTGTCTTTGCAACACAACTTTTAAGGCTGCTAAGATCAGTATAACACTTCTGCTTATAGAACTGTACTAGACTTTATAAGTGATGGCAGATCATTGATCATTATTAGGAACAAAAAAAAAAGGACCCAATACGGATCCTTGGGGAACACCTACCTTAAGGATACAGGGCACTTATAAATGGTGGAAAAATAGAAATTTTTTGTAACTTTATTTAATTATATAGTCTTTCCTGGTTACATTGATATATGCATTATAGGGTTTCAAATGAAAAATGACCTATATATACCAAATTTTAAAGTAATGGTAATGTATGCCACCACACACCCTTTATTTCTGTAACAGAAGCCAGTATTATTTCGAAAAGAACTGTAAACATTCTGTTTCCAGCAATTATACATATGATACATTGTATATGTTGGTAACAGTGCAGGTTTCTAGTGTCTGTAAATGATTATCTTTGCTAGTATTTACTTTTGCTTCACTGAAGCAGTTTGTTCACATGTTACTGAATTTTTTTCACCCAAGTGCTACATACATTTGTGGACATACCTGTCCTTTACTGTGCAATAAATACAAATTCTGCCATGCATCAAGAAATTCAATAAAAGGGAATTCCATGGTAACCAGTTCACAAACAAAGCAAGTCACACTGTTGAAAGCAACCTATGCATCAGTTCTTCAGGGAAGAAACTCCCACATGGCACACCTCCTGGTGATTCAAATTTTTGTGTTAACAATGATGCTGTTTGTAGTGGATTTGTTGTTATTGATGTAGGCATCTTATCTTCATTGATAAAGTAAGTGGCAAAATGTAACCAATGTGATCGTGTAGTCTGTCTGGAAATAACAGAGCAACAAATTAGCAGGAAGGGTTTAGCATCAAAATTACTTGTTCTGTGTAGATCCTGCATTAAATCTACCTCAAAAATGACTTTGAACATTGTGCATAATTCATATTATGTGAATTTTAAGTTAGTGTATGCAATGCATGCAGTAGGAAAAGAAAAAAAGGCTGCTCAAACATTTTGTGGTTTGATGGACCATCCCAGTAGGTTCAGCAAGTACATAAAAATACTTTTAGGTGCCTTGACGGCTGTGTCTAAAGCATCTATGAAATGTGCAGTAGAAGAAACTGTAAATATTAGTGGAACCAGGGACATTTTTGTTGCACTTGATGGTACATGGCAATGCCAAGGACATCATTTCTTGAATGGTGTTGTAAGTGCTACTTTTCTGGAGAATGGAAAAGTTGTTGATGTTGAATGCTTATGTAAGTACTGCCACACCTCCCATGGTAACACTGAAGGACATATTAAACATCAGTGTTCTAAGAATTCTGATGGTTTCAGTGTAGGTATGGAGTGTGATGGAGCTCTAAAAATATTTCAGATGTCGGTGCCCATTTATAACATTAGATATACGAAGTACGTAGGTGATGGCGATTCTAAAGCTTTCAATAAAATTAATGAGTTCAATGTTTATGGTGATACCTTGGTAACAAAACTGGAGTGTTGTGGGCATGTGCAAAAGAGGGTGGGTGCTAGATTGAGGAAGCTACGAAGAGAAATGAAAGGGAAGTTGCTATCTGATGGAAAATCTCTGTCTGGCTGAGGCAGATTGACAGAAACTGAAATAGATCTTCTTCAGAGTTATTATGGACTGGGCATTAGATGAACTGCACCTCTGAATGATATTACAGCAATGAGAAAAGCTGTATGGGCCACCTAATTTCATAAGTTGTCCACAGATGACCACCCTGTTCACGGACTTTGCCCTAAAGGAGCAGATTATGTTATGAATGAAATAAAACCAATTTTTAGAGACCTGGGTGACCCTGTTTTGCTTAGTAAATGTCTCATAGGGGCACTCAGAATAGAAATAAATGTTTCAACCATTGCATATGGGAAAGGTTACCCAATAATGTTTTTGTAGGACTAAATACATTAAAAGTTGGTGTACTAGATGCAGTGATATGTTTCAATGATGGAATGATAGGAAGGTCGGAAGTCCTGAGAAATTTAGGCATAAAATGTGTCTCTAATATGGAAGATTAACTGCTTGTGTGTGGCAGACAATGGGTGCTTGAAGCTGAAAGATTCACTCTTCAAGTTACCAAAGAAGCAAGAAGTGCTAAAAGGAATGCCAAGAGGAAGCTTGAAGATGAAGAAATGCTGCAGGATGAAGACTATGCTTCAGGAATGAGTAATTTCCAAGAATGATTGCCTATTGAAGTTGCGGGGTGCAAACAATACATATCGAACGTGCAATTGTAAATCGATCATGCGACTCTGGTGGCGGGCATTATCAGTATGTTTACGGTGGTCACTGCAGCAATGACAAAAGAAGAGCGTTACAGAAATACTTGTAATTACATAGGAGACAACTTACCTTACTCATTGTCGGTGTTGTCATCATGTGAAAGTTCATGTGATGTTTACACTACAGGAACAATTCCCTTTTTGCCATAGCCTGGGTAAACTCTGCCCTTATCACGCAAAATTATGGGTACAGTGTCACTTGCATTACCTTTTCCCTGCAAATGTAACTTATGGAAATAGAGGTACTGAAACAAGTATAGTTTGTCTCTTTGCCATGGACACCCTTCTCTTTTAATGGAAGACCACAGATTTACATAGCCGCTTGATGTTCTGCATGTGCACACTGGGGTTATCCGAAGACACGAACTCTATAAAGTGGTTGACAAACTCATGGTCAAATCCTTCTGCTTTGAGTGTCTTGCAGGACTGTAATGACTTTACTACCAGACAGTATGAAGTGCTTTATCAGATGCACTAAAGTGACCTTGACTGTGGACAACACTGTGACAACAAAATACTATCGGGACTCTTGTTCTATTCCACCGAATACCCAAATATGATCAGTTTCACTCTCTGAAGGTCGTCCTCTCTGCTTCTTCCTTCTTGCTATGTGAGATTCATCCACTTCAACAACTTTACTCAGTCCACCAATAGTTACACTGCCATTCGTCACTACCACATAAGACACTTCTCTGCAAAACCCGAAATAGTCACACACGGTAGTAGCAGATAAGTCAGTTTCTGATGCTGTTACTTGCAAGGTGCAGTCTTGAATCCAGCAAGATAGAAGAATTACGCTGGTCTGGATGGATTATTTGGAAGAGTCAAACCGTGTATACTTCCTGATACTCGTTTGTTTTCCACACTGTTCTCAATGAAATTGTAATGGTATTTCAGCATCAAAACTCTTCTTACAAAGTTTTACACACTTCCCACCACCACGGTCTATGTGGTCCCTCCTTTCCTCGTTCAGTAGTACTCCATATTTGCGACAAAATGTGAAAGAAATTTCTATGCTGGATAAGCATGGAATTAGATTTTTCCATGTGAGAGAATCCACTGCAGAAATGTCAAGAACACCAGACATCCCACTCACTACCAACATAAATCGTCTGGGTTTCCCTAGTGACTCACAAATAATTCATGGAGGTATGTAACTTAGAGCAACTAAGGGAATGATGGAAAACACATAAAAATGACCATCACAAATAATTGATCATAATGCCCACCACCAGTCGCCTGATCGATTTACAATTGCAAGTTCAATATGTATCATTTGGACCCTGCAACTACGATAGGAAATCAGTCTTGGAAATAACCCAGCAATGTTCTGAGGCACAGTTTAATTGGACTCATTCACAATTTCCCACAAGTTGTATTTTTCAGAATTCAGGTACAAATATTTCCTAAGTTTATAAAACATTGTTCTAATTTTTTTCTGTAACTTTCAATAGTCCATACTTATGTAGTAGACCTAATCTTTATTGCAGAATTAACTAAATTATAGAAAAATAACATTTTTATTAGGAATAAAATTATAAAAATTAAAATGTAAGATGTGATATTTTTTATCCTTGTAATATACATAATAGGTGGAATTAAATAAGTCTAGTACCTCAGCCATCATGTCATGCTTATCTGGTAAAAATTTAGTCTCTTCCAAATGTACAACATTGGATTAAATGGTACCTCAATTTGAGGAAGCATTTTGGCCAAAAATTGGATCAATTTCTTTGTAATTTGTAATAACCCTAAGCAGGTTCAAAAATATTCAAAATACTTCTAATTTGTTTAGAAAGTGTGCTGCATTACCTGATATCAACAAAATATCTGTAAAACATATACATTATAAACAATGCCTGAAAGAAATAGGTGTTTTAAAATTTACATAATATTGAGCGGGTAAAGTACCCTGTATCCTTAACTGTCCTATTCTTGACATTTCCTTGCCAACACAAACAAGTAGCCTATGGTTCTGTAGATACAATTTTAATAGTTTAAGGCTGTTACCTTCAATAGCATACATTCAATTTTTTTCAGAAGTGGTGTGTGCTCCACACAGTCAAAAGCTTTACTCAGATCACAAAAAGTGGCTTGAGAAAAGCCTTTATCCTCAAGCACTTGAAGTATGTATTTGACTACAGAGTCTATAGTATCAACAGTTGAGAAATTTTTCCTAAAACCATACTGTGATTCACTAATTATTCCTAGATTTTCAAAGTAAACATTTAATTGTTC
Source organism: Schistocerca serialis cubense (assembly GCF_023864345.2). NCBI lineage: Eukaryota > Metazoa > Arthropoda > Insecta > Orthoptera > Acrididae > Schistocerca > Schistocerca serialis. Next base: position 246,188,449 of record NC_064639.1, on the reverse strand, counting down.
ATAAGTTACACATTCCAATACTTTTAAAAAGCTGGGACTACAGAAATTAGCCTTTAACTTGAAGGTTGTGCCAGTATCTTCTTTTTTATGTATTGGAACTACCTAAACACTTTTAGCTCATCAGGAAAATATCCCTCAGCTATGCATTTGGTTATACAATATGTTAAGGGATACCTAATACAATTTATTACTTTCTTTATAATAGAGGGAAACATTCCACGTGGGAAAAATATATTTAAAAACAAAGATGATGTGACTTACCATACGAAAGCACTGGGAGGTCGATAGAAACACAAACAGACACATACATACACACAAAATTCAGGCTTTCGCAACAAACTGTTGCCTCATCAGGAAAGAGGGAAGGAGAGGGAAAGACGAAAGGAAGTGGGTTTTAAGGGAGAGGGTAAGGAGTCTGCTTGTGTCTGTATATATTTGTGGATGGATATGTGTGTGTGTGCGAGTGTATACCCGTCCTTTTTTCCCCCTAAGGTAAGTCTTTCCGCTCCCGGGATTGGAATGACTCCTTACCCTCTCCCTTAAAACCCACTTCCTTTCGTCTTTCCCTTTCCTTCCCTCTTTCCTGATGAGGCAACAGTTTGTTGCGAAAGCTTGAATTTTGTGTGTATGTATGTGTCTGTTTGTGTTTCTATCGACCTGCCAGTGCTTTCGTATGGTAAGTCACATCATCTTTGTTTTTATTACTTTCTTTAGTACATTACAAGATATGCCATATACATCTACACTGTCAGATTGTTTTAGCTGTTTTACTATTCTTAGGATGAGACTAGGAAAGACCTCAGAGAAGGCAGACATGTGTATTAGTCAGTGGTTTAAAAACAGTTTTTGCAAGAATATCTTATGAACTAATGTAAGGTTTGATAACAGAATTTCCTACTTCCTCAACTGATTTAATAGAATAGTCATCGAATTTTTGGGGACATATATTAATTTTCTTGTTTCTTTCATTTTTAGCAATACTATTTATTAGTTTTCATGCAGCTTTGTATTTGATGGAGTTCTCAGTACTGCTGAAATTGTATGCTTTTTAGACTTTCACAATGGCTTTTTGATACTCATTCGTAAATTTAAGATAGACTGATGTGGCATGGCCAGTCTTCAGACTTTTATATACATTGTGCAACAGCATTACTTGGTTTGTAACAATATAAGAGAAGGAAAGTTGCTACTCACCATATAGCGAAGATGCGATAGGCACGATAAAAAGATTCACACAATCATAGCTTTCGGCCATTAAGGCCTTTGTCGGCAGTAGACACACTACTATTTGTTATATTATAGTTATCAAGTTTTATAGTTATCAAGTTTCACCCTCAGTAGCCCAATGTTCACTCAAACAAAAAAATTCAAATTTATTATCTAGGCCAAAAGCATTCACAAAAAATTCTTTAGCTTTTATTCCTTGAATGTTCTGGTACCAAATTCTAATCTCACAATTGTTATTCCCATGAGACTGAACCTCTTGGTGAGAAGCTATAGTATCTTTTACACTACTTATCTTATGGCCTTCTTTATCTTGCTGCATTCCACTAAAAAATAATTTAGATGGAGAGGAGGCACTGTTTTCTGCTTACCCGTAACACTTTACACTGCTTCTTCAACTGCAGCTCTCTTCCCTCCTCCTGATGGTACTGCAGTTACTATTGCTGGTGAAAATTTTTTATGGCTTTTGATGGTTCTGCTACAGCTTCTTTATTTTTAATACTGCTACTGGTAATGCCACTGGTGACAGTAATGCTTCACATGCTGGTGTCAGTCCATTCTTCTTTTCATTTGCCATTGGCAGTGAACCTATTGCAAGTAGTGCAATTTTTTCATTGGTGTCCACTCCTACAGTTTCTATGATCTGGAGAATTTCTTTGGCCAGCACTTCCTTGCCTAGCTGATTTCTGTGCAGTCCATGTCTGGTAAAACACTCTCTGACACAACTGGTTGCTGCAATGAAAGTTGTGTGCACAAAACTGCTACAAATATTCTTGAACTTTCAGTTTGTTGTGGTGGTTTCTTTATTTACACAGGAGTTTTCAGTTAGGTCATGTCTGTGTGGAATGCTTTATGACAGATACCTAGGCTTGTGAACTTTTTCCTAGCATTTCTTTCAGTGCTTTTACTGAAAGGCTAGTCTGGTTTTTGTACACATCATTTCCTCCTCCAATTATGACACAGTTCACATCAATTTTACTGTGGTTTCACTGATTTCTGTGCAGTCCATGTCTGGTGAAACACTCTCTGACACAACTGGTTGCTGCAATGAAAGTTGTGTGCACAAAACTGCTACAAATCTTCCTGAATTTTCTGTTTGTTGTGACAATTTCTTTATTTACGCAAGAGTTTTCAGTTAAGTCATGTCTGTGTGGAATGTTTGTGACAAATACCTTGGCATGTGAAATTTTTCCTAGTGTTTCTTTCAGTGCTTTTACTGCATGGCTACTCTGGTTTTTGTACACATCATTTCCTCCTCCAATTATGACACAGTTCACATCAATTTTACTGTGGTTTCACATTTCTTTAACACTTCTCATAAAGGAGCGCCAGGCTTCAAAATTCCAGTGACTTCATATTCTGACTGGACATCAGACACGATTATAGCTAGTCCCTTACCATAACTTGTTGATAATATGTATATTTTTTTCTTTTTTCTTTGCTGTTTGCTGCTTTTCTGTCTTCTGTTCAATATTTTCACATGTTGCACTAACACAATTTTTAAATTTAATGGTACATGGCAGTAATGAGTATTATCTGGCACTTTTTTGGTTAATAGTTGCTTCTGAGCAATTTTCCACAACACTGAAATTTTCTTTCCAAGGTTTTGTTAACTTATCATAATAGACAGTGTCTGATATTCTCTATTTGTGATGGTATGATATACGTGAATTGCATTAATCAAAGTCAAAACTGATAAATCAAGATCCCAAGCATGGCATCAGTCAGTAGGACTGTTGTTATTTTTACTCATGAAGTTACTGTATTGCATGTGTATTCAACATTGTGCTATCACATTTTTCTTAACAAATTTTCAAGAGTTATTTGTTGAACTAACTGAACATGTTTAAAATGGCTCTGAGTGGACAGTCACTGTTTGATTTTAAGAGATAGACTTGCATGGGTAGCTATGACTGGAAATTTATGATGGAAACATGTCTAATATATGAGTGATTATGGTAAACAATTGCTGGCACTGACAAAGGTCTGAAGAACATACAGAAAGCATTACCAATGTCCAAAATACTGTAAATTCACTTGTACATCCAAAACTTTGTGTAGCAACAACTGCTTTAGAAGCATGGCGAAATTTACAATTTTAACCTTTACCTAAAACATCAAGAAGAAGAGCTAAAGATCTACTTGACATTGTTTGGGGGCCAATAGAAGGTCTTCGTGGTGAAGAGCATGTTATTTTCTCACTTTTTCTCACTTTTAGGAACAATGTGTTGAGAAAATAATGTGTTCATTTACTAAAATCAACAAAAGAAATTTGTGATAATTTCAATGAGTTCAAAGCATGAGTAGAAAATGTAACTGTTAAGCAACTGAAATACTTTGAGCAGATAATTAAAAAAGAGTTTGTCAGTCAGTGTATAAAGTCAGTCTTACAGAGGAAGGGAATTGAAGATGAAACAACAATTCCTTGCATACCAAAACAAAATGGAGTTGTGGATTGCCGGAATCGGATGATCATTGAAAAAGCTGAAGCTTTTAATACAGCAAATTACCTGAAGAATTGGTCTCTGTTCAAAGTGTTACTTATGAAGAATTATGGGGTGGTCTTCAAATAAATCTGAGTCACTTATGAATCTTTGGGCGTCAAGCATTTGTACGTGTACCACAAGAAAAATGGACAAAGTTAGAAGAAAAATCCAAAGAACTTCTCTTTTTGAATATTGTGAAAATTCTAAAGTGTACTGTCTCATTGGTCCAAATTCACCAAAAACAACTGAGAAGGCTTGTGATGCCCAGTGCATTGAAAATTCAAAGTTCAACTGTGGAAATAATATCACAAACAGGAATCTGATTGATGATAATGGCACAGACAACACTCGGCCAGTGGCAGCACATAACATCATTGGAGAAGCAATGGATTCTACTCTATCTGCTGATGTTCATAGAAAGGCAGTTTATCTTGAATTGACACAAAGTGACACTGAGCAGACAGTGAATGGCAATGTACACAGTGACACTGATTTATAAGATTCAGATGATGAGCAATTAGAAACTCATCATGTGAAAGAAAGCTGATTCTCAAATATTTTAATAGTGGTTTTTCTTGTTTTACTAGTATTTCTGAACCAAATTCATATAAAGATGCAATGAGTCATAATGATTGTGAAAACTGGAAAGAAGCCTAGAATGATTACTTGAAAATGAGACTTGGACTTTGACCAATTTATCACCAGGCAGAAAGGCAGTCAATGCAAAATGGGTGCTCAAAGTCAAAGAAATGTCAGATAGTGAAATTTAATTTTGTAAGACTCATTTTGTTGCAAAATCATGATTTCAGGAGTGGACTGTGATGAAACGTTCTCATTTGTTGTTCATTATTCTTCAGTTCATACAATGTTAGCTTTAACAGCTCAATTTTATCTTGGCATTGAAAACATGGATGTCTGAAGCACGTTCATGTATAGTGATCTCAATGGAAACATGTACATTTGTCAACCTGAAGACCATATGGAGGAGGAGGAGGAGGAGAAGATTTGCAAGCTGAAGGAGACCATTTATGGTCAAAAACAGCTATCATGTGTTTTCTATAAAAAAGTTAGAATTGGACCTTGCCCTTACTGCTAAATTGAGAAGCAAAATATACTCATTCTAGCCATCTGCATAGACTACTTGATCATCTCCTCAAATAGAAGTACTGATTGAAGAACTAATGAATCAATTTGAGATGATAGATATTGGTGAACTCAGTTGGTGGCTTGGCATGAGAATAAAACAAAACAGAGAACAAGGAATGATTAGCATCAGTCAGTGCAGATGCAGCAAACATACTGAAGATTTTTGGTATGGAAGTTAGCAATTTGGTTGCACATCTTCTTGGACTTAGTTTTAAGCTGCAAAAATGTGAAGAAAAGTTGACAAGGAACTATGCAACACCGAAGATATATCTCTGTCAGACAAAATTCCCTCCTCAGTAATGCTGTGTCCAAGAAATTTTAATTCTCATACAACAAACTTGCATTTTTCCAATTTTAATGACATACCCCCCTCCTTAATTTTTTGCCTACTTCCTGTAAAAACTCCAAACAGTCTTACCAACTTTTCCATGTAGTCAGAATATCATCAACATAAATGGTCAGCTTTGCTAACAATTGCTTCGACAGCACAAAATCTAAGGCATGTATAAATTCTGCAACAGACACGTTTGAATCAAAATGTACACCACAGAATTGATAATACCTGCCACCATACAGGAAAGCAATGTATGTTCTGGATTCAGGTTCAAGTGGTATCTGATGAAACCTGGAATAAGATTGACTCTGGACATGATTGTAACTTGATAATGGAGATTCTGGAAAATTTGGCATGAAACAGACATCCCAGACAATATTTTAAGGAAAAAACTGATTTTTTTAATGTTCAAATTTGTGTTGTAATTCATCTGTATTTTCAGGATGGTCTGTTTCAATAAATTTATTCAAATGTTTCAAATCTAGCACAATTCTTACTCCTCTAACTGTTTTGGACACTGCAGCAAGCGGATTACTGTACTCACTAACGCTCTCAATGTTTCCCCAGCTCTCCATCTTTCGCAGTTCTCTCTCTATAACATCTCTCTGTGAAACAGGTACACCATGGGTCTTAAGGGGGTAGTCCTTTTTGAATACATGAAAAATAAGTTATTTCTGTGATTAATTTTATCCAGTAAAATAAAAAGTAAACCTACATGTAATGCTACAATTTAATTCCTTACACTTTTATCTTTAAAAAAACATTTTTGTGTTCGCATCTGCTGCTCACTGTAACTACTGCTCTAGGCGACAGGATCACCTATAGCCAGAACAGTGACTCTCATTGGGAATGCCCGAAAACTTCCTGTTGGACCTGTAACAAAATAATTTTGTATAATCATTTTCAGTGTATATTCTGTCAGGATACATAGGATAATTGAAAAGTATTAAGTTCTATGAAAATGGTGATGTGTTTAAATAAGTATCATTTTCTTCACCCACAAAAATTGAGATAAAAGCATGCACCAAAAATAGACTTTCAAAGATACCACAAAATGCCTATGCACACTAATAGAAAATTAATTGTAGAATTCTGCCATCAAATTCAGATCAAAATTGTATGTGGCATTCTCAAGTTACATTTCCCACCAATTTTAAACATACAGATTCAAGAAAAATGTGTTTAAGGTCTGGAGTTACATTTTTTGTAGTTACTACCTACAATCACCTTGTAACTTGATAATGGATATTCTGGAAAATTTGGCATGAAACAGACATCCCAGACAATATTTTAAGGAAAAAAACTGATTTTTTTTGTAATTTTAAAATAAAGGTTCATGTGATTTTAGCTTTAGTTCCTACTGGTAATTCTTAACTCAGCTGGGCTTCTCACCAAAGGCTTCCCAATACTCCCACAACAATTCCCTTAAATTCTGTTTTTTATTCTGGTTTAATTTCCATGGTTTATCTAGTTTGACTTCCACCAAACTACAGTAGAAACAAATCCTACTTGCTTTTACAATCCAATCTGTGCTTAAAAAAATATTCTCACTCTGGAATAATAATACATTCCTGAACAAATGTTATACAGCTCATTTTAAAAGAAAGGAATATTTATTTCTTTTCAACCTTTCTATATCTCCTAATAGCTCCCTATAATAGGTAATTCAACAAAGTTTGAACTGTGTTTAATTCTGTCCCTCACTTTTTCAGAGATTCCACAGACTGGATCACCAGTCAGTGAAACAGGTACACCCTCCACCCCCAGTTATCAGTTTGAATAGATCCCATGCATTTCACAATCACTACTATTTCAATTACATATAAAAGATCTTACTCAGTTTCCTTGAATCTCATAATCTTTACCTCATCTCTGTTTATGAGTGCTCCCAGTTTTGGTTGCATGGCACTCACAGGCATACCAGATACCCTTAAATTATCTAAATCTCTTTTTGTCTCTCTGCCATATCCCTCTGTCACTGTGGATGCATACTTCTTGTGTAACTTAACCTTAATTTTATTGTTACTGTTGCCATAATGTAATGACATCAAGTTACATCAATATTTCATCATTTATGCATTGTAAATATTCCTTTTCACCCTTTCAAGTATCCACTGCTTTACTGATATCAACCAGCAATCTCTGGTTCTCATGTGTTTCCCTATCAATGTCCTGACCCCCCTGTTATATTCATTTCTGTTCTCAAAATTACCTTCCTCTAATGCTTCTGTTTTAACCTCAAATAAATCATACCACCCAATTCCTCACAAAAATCAGTTTTACTTCCTATTCTTTATGAAAAATCTTTAACAACATTGTCACTACATTTTCCACTGCTGTCTGACACAACTTCTTCACTAATCTCACTATAATAATCTAAACTAACCTCTTCAATCTTCCCATTACAACTAGCTGAAATTATTTCTTCCCCCCTAAGCATATGATTGTCAGTCTCACCAGCCTCAACATCAGAAACGACAGGTTCACTTTTTACTTCACCCACCTCATTATTTATCAGGCTATGCATGCCATAGTGATCAACATTATTATCTGGTATCTTTTCTCCAATGTAAACTCCATAACCTGATTCACAGTAAAAAATTGTTAGAGTTTGTGCACCCAGTTCTACTTCATCATTGTGAGTAATTTTAATTTCTCTGTCCCCAAAGACATCAGTATTGATTGTTTGCTAAATTCCATATCAAAATATATCCCATTCATCTGATATGCTCTCCTATTTTATAATCTATAGGATTTTGAATTTCTCCTCTCCCGATATTATTTCTGTAATTATTAGTCCAATTTTTGTTATATCTACACATCCCAAACTGATACGATTCCAACAGGATGATCCTCAGTTCTCCTGAACATTTCTCCTATTATCTTGTTTTCTGTTATCAGGTGATCTATTATACCCTCCCTATGATCTATTCCTATTATCAAGTTCTCTGTTCCCACTCGTATTTCTGTCATGCCACAGAAATTCTTTCCCATTACCTCCTTCCTGATAAACATTTCTAAAATTACCTAATCTTTCCTCCCATGGCTTCTGCCAGCATAATTTTCATTCCAGTGTCAATGCTGACCACCACTCTATCCACTCTGAGTACAATTGTTTGTGTCATTCCTCTCTAGTATGCTACCTAGTTTGTCTACATATTTTAGAAACTGTTCAGTGGAATCGTCATTCCTAAAAACAAAAGCCCACTGTACTTTACTTAGTAATCTCCTTAACACACCCACTTGTGTAAGTTCATCAAAAGGTCTATCTAAATGGATTAAACTTCTTAACTGCTTTTCACAAAATCCTTTCATATGTCTATTTCCTTCCCTATATTGTGGCAATTTAAAAACTCACTTTTAAGCCTAGCTTTTTGAGACTGACCAGAATTTATTCAGAAAACCTTTTTCAAAATCACTGCAAGTCATTGCCTGTGAATGTGTTAGCTTGCCCATGAAAGTGCCTCCCTATTAATTTTTATTTATACAAATTTGATTCTAAACATGTCAGTCATACCAGCAAGAAAATGATGATGACAATATTATTCAAAATCATCATGATGGTGTTTATTACCTCCAGAAAGCATTTTATGGGCACATTGGCCCACATACAGGTACCACTACAATTACTAGCAAATTTTTTGTAACAAAATCCTTTTCTAATTCGGAAACTTTTCTACTACATTTCCTATGTTGCTATTTCACATTGCTAGTTACAAGTTTTTCCACATCTATGATCTTCGGAAACTAATTAGAGAGAACTATTTTTCTGTTTTCAATTCCAAATTTTTAAGTATCTTTTCAAAATTTTGTTTATTCTGACGTCATGCAGACCTTAAAATGTGACACTCTTGTTTTATTACATTGTACAGTATTTCAAAGTTTTTTGTGATTTTTCTAAACTATGTCCGTGAAATTTGATTCAATCTCAGTAACTTCAGTATCCATTGAATTAACCCAAGCACCAATTTGCTTGTGCTGTGACTCGACAACCAGTTTAAATTTGGTAAGATCTCCTTTCATACCTATGCTATTATGTAAAATCTCATTCATTAGCTCTTTTAATTCATTGTTTGTCACATCAGATGTACTGCCCAAATCTTAATTCTCTACTCAGTTCCCTTTTTGATTTTTCTAAACTTTTATTTAGTTTACTTTTTGACACTTTAATTCCAACACCAAAACTATTATTTCATTCATGTTCTGATGCTTCAGTAATAGCTGTCAAGCCATTATTTAAATCCTTTAAACCTTTACTCCATTTACTGAAATTTTTATCCATGTATCTCACAAACTCTTCAAGTAAACCGTTGTTTAAGCCTGGGCATGGTCCATTGTTGAATCGTAGGAATGGGCTACAATTATTGCTTGCATGCTTGCCTAGAGCTGCCTCACCAAAACTTGGTCAAGTTCTACATTATTGTCTAAAACTGGTTCTTGATTACCTGTCTCGTCTTCGTTTCCCAGTCTGAAAAATGCTAACAAAAAGTATTTCATAGGACTTAAGCACTGTCTTCACAGAAATTTTTTTTAAAAAAATATAGAGTACATGTTGTCCATGATGATGAGGTCCTGCACCAATTTTTTCAGTTACACTTTATTTGGTTTCTCATTCTTCCATGTGTTCAATCTCTTAGCCAATGATGCAATTCTTGATGTCTATAATCTCCCACAATTATTAAGATTTTCATTCCAAATTTTTGTGATGAGAGTAGATCTGAAACTGAAAAGTAGTTAGAATTTCAGTTTTGATGTTTTCAGCAGATTCCAACTCAACTCCACCCCAATCCAAAATGTGCCTAGGATAAACACATTTTATTTAACTTGTATTTTACTGATCCTTCCATGATGGGTGCAACATAGTACATGGGTAGCTTTATATTCTTGAATGTAATTTTGCCTAGAATTCCTCCCATGTGTCAAAACATGGCACAGTTATTCAAAATAAAGTACTCAATACATTCAATTGTAAATTAATTACTATATTCATGTCCAAGATTAATACAGTGTGTGACTTCAAAACTGCACCAGAGAGCATTCAGGGTTGAAAAGAAAGCCAATGTGCAATCAGTATATCTGCCATGGGGCCTCATCCGAGATGTGGTGGTGGCTCTGCCTGTGGCTATCAAGCATGCAGGGTGCAGTCGTCTACAGGCTGTGGCTCCTGTCAGCACCAACAATGTCTGTTGCATGATTTCTGAGTGCATCGTCAATTCATATCGCCAGCGCGCTAAGGTGGTGAAGGCTTCTGGCCATGCGCACAGGGTGCAAGCAGAGCTTGCAATTTGCAGCATTGTTCCCAGAGCTGATTGGACTTCTTTGGTTTGGAGCTGAGTGGAGGGTTTCAATTAAAGGACTCAGTGACTCTGTGACTGTCATAGCAGCAGATTTCTAGACCTGCGTTATCTGGTGGGGATGTTATCTGGTGGGGATTTGTAGGATTTCCCTTGATAGGTCAAAGGTGAACTGCATGAAGGAAGCAGCTACTTGGATATCAGAGAACTTGTGGAGTGCACATGAGGCTTTTTTAGGGTAGGTGGCAGTTTGAGGTGCTCTGATGAACATTTACCAGTCAATATACAGCAAGGGAAGTTAGACTGCATTCAGAGTAAAGGCACTTCAACTGTCAAAATTTTAGCAGCAAACTGTTGAAGTGTTCATAACTAAGTCCCCAAATTTACTGCTCTCAAGGAAAGTTATTCTTGGGACCAAGAGTTGGCTGAAACTCAAAGTAGAAAGCTCTGAGATATTTAGCAAGTCACAGAACATATATCGGAAAGACTGATTAGAAGCCATAGCAGGGAGAGCATTCACTGCACCTGACAAAGATATTGTCTCCGTTAATGTTGAAGTTGAGTGTGACAGAAAAGATATCTCATTGCATATAACAGATGTATGTGAAGCCAAGTTAATTGTTGAGTGTTTTTACCAGCCACTTGATTCTGCTATGACAGTTCTAGAATCATTCAAAGATAACCTATGGTCAGTAGCTTGTAAATATCTAGATCATGCAATACTAGTTGTAGGCGACTTTAACCCACTAAATATAGACTGGGATGTCTATGGATTCATTACGGAGGGCACAAGCAGATGGTCATGTGAAATACTCTTGAACGTGTTTTCCTGAAAACTCTTCAGCAACTAGCTTGGCAGCCCAAATGCAGTGGAAATATCTTAGACATTGTAACTACAAACAGGCTGCATCTTATCGACAATGTCATTATAGAAAAGGGGATTAGCAATCATGAAGTCATTATAGCAACTATAGTTATGAAAGTTAATAAATCAATCAAGAAGGCTAAGAGAGTGTTTCTGCTAGATAGAGCAGATAAGCAGTGAGCTGACATCACTTAGTTCCAGTAAGATGGATGTAGAGGGATTATGGGCAAAGTTCAAGCTGATTGGAAATTGTAGTCTGAAGAGTTATTTGTCTAGAATGTGGATAAAGGATGGAAAAGACTCACCATGGTTTAATTATGCGATTTGGAAGATGCTGAGGAAGCACAGGATGTTGCACTGTCGATTCAAAAGAGAACACACAAATGATGACAAGCAAAGTTTAGTAGAGATTCAGGTGTCTGTGAAAAGATTTATGCATGAAGCACGTAAGTTCAACAACTACTGCCATCATCTGGCAGAGAACCTGTGAAAATTCTGGTCCTATGAAAAATCTAAGCAGGTCTAAGGCTTCCATTCAGTCTCTTGTTGACTAGTTTGGTGTGGCAGTTGAAGATAGCAAAATGAAAGCTGAAGTTTTAAATTTCATGTTCAAGAAATTGTTCATACAAACATACTGTCATTTACCATTGGACAGACTCCTGTATCAGCAACATAGTAATAAGCATCCCTGGTGTAGAGAAACAACTGAAAGATTTGAAAGCAAGTAAGTCATCAGGTCTATATGGAATTCCAGTTCAGTTTTACAAAGAATAATCTATGCCACTGTCCCATTACCTAGCTTGCATTTCTTGTGAATCTCCCAACTAGCACAAAGTCCCAAGTGAATGGAAAAAAGTGCAGGTGACTCCTGTATATCAGAAGGGTAAAAAAAAACAGACCTGCAAAATTACAAATCAATATCACTAACTTTGGTTTGTTGCAGAATCCTTGAAAATATTCTCACATCAAATATAGTAAATTTTCTTGTGACTGAGAAGCTTATGTTCATAAATCAGCATGGTTTCAGAAAGCATAGCTCATGTGAAACTCAGCTTGCCCTTTCCTTACATGATATACTGCAAACTATAGATGAAGAGCAACAAGCAGATTCCATATTTCTAGATTTCCAGAAAGCATTTCACACAGTACGCCATTGCAGCCCCTTAACAAAGGTATGAGCATATGGAATAAGTTCACAGATATGTGAGCAGCTTGAAGACCTCTTAAGTAATGGAACCCAATATGTCATCCTCGATGACAAGTGTTCATCACAGACAAGGGTGTTGTCAGGAGTGCCCCAGGGAAATGTGATAGGACTGCTGTTGTTCTCTGTATACATATATGACTTGGCGTACAGGGTGTGCAACAATCTGCAGTTGTTTGCTGATGAAGCTGTGGTGTACATTATGGTGTTGAAGTTGAGTGACTGTAAGGAGATACAAGATGACTTACACAATATTTCTAGTTGGTGTGATGACTTGCAGCTAGCTCTAAATGTGGAAAAATGTAAGTTAATGTAGATAAGTAGTAATGTTAATGTTAAATTTTCAGTTTCAAAAAATTAGTACTAGTTCAGTACTGTATTACTTTATTAATATAATACTGTATTAGTTATTTTCAAATACTTAAATATGTTTAGGGTGTAAAACCCAATAAAACCCATTATGAACATACTTTTTGACTGAAAGTTTTAGGCATACTATATTAACTTTATTATTTGTATAAAAGCATTACCTTTGAGATATTGTTTTATTTAATGAATCCTGAGCCTTATTCAAAGTAAGCTTAAATTAGCTATTTCACTTATTAATCAAAGTGCTATTTTTGTGCGACAGCAATATTTTATGTTTTATTCTTTTAATGATAGTTTAGGATTTATTTAAATATAATTTCAGTCTTTTCAGAGCTATATATTCTCTGCTCTGTAATAGTCTATAAACATGATTATTACTGTAAATTAAGTTAGGTTTTTACGAAAATACCGTGTGTGTTTATGTTTTGTTTCTTTTTTCAAAGCCAAGAAATGTGTCAGTCTTGTCGAGTTTCCCATGGTGTCGAATTATGGACAGTCAAGTTTTCAGGGTTCTAATGTTGATCATATGACTCTAAAATGCTTAAAGAGAATTTAAAATTCACAATTTTTCATCTACAATTTAGAAAATTTCCCAGAGCAAGACCCCCCCCGTATGCCCGCCCCCCAATATTTTTTATCAGTTTTATAAGTCGGTGCCCCTGCTGGACTTCATCTCCTTGTGTGTGGATGGGAGCTGAAAGAGAGCATTAACTGTCTTCCATGCTACTTGAATGATATCAATGACTGAGCTTTAAACCTGTTGTATTCATAGTCTCTCTTACAAAAACAATCTCAGATACAAAGTAGATTGACAGATCATCTTGCAAAAGCAAGACAAGAAGCCAATGACAAGAAGCCAATGACAAGAAGCCAATTAGAAAGTAATTTGTCACAGCATACACTGTATACATTGCTTTGCTCTCTTTTTCTCCTTGTCTTCCTAGTTCCTTCAAACTAAGGCACCAAGGAACAAGCAGCCACACTCAGGAAATGGAGAAGCTTGCTGATAATCTCCCGTTCACAGGTTCAAGATGTTCTCCCATTTGCATATATCATAACAATATCTTCCACAGTGGGATGTCTTGACATTTACTTACTTACTTACTACTAAATGTCATGAACCTCTTTCACTGTCTCAGAAGTCTGGAAGTGAAACATGCCAACCTAAAAATTTGATGTCACACTTCATTTTAGTGACAACCTGTGTTACCTGGATCTCTTAGCCCAACACCAACTTCTCCAGTTTACACGGATGAAAATTATTCTTGCAACACATCATTGAATCCTATAATCCTCCTGGCCTCAATCTTTGCTAGCTCCAATCTGACACCCATCCAAGACCTCATGGCCTTAATTTCACACATCCCGTACTTACATCATCCTCTTCATATTCTCCCCTTCCTCTGTTCTATCTCCCTCTCCTAAGCTACTTTTCCCTTTCCTTTTGGACTACACACAACTCCCCTGCCTATGGCCATTACAAGCTCAATGGTTCCACACTCCTATCCTGTGTGCCTGCTACCTGGGCTCTCAGCTGTCTTTTTCCATATGTCCCTCCCACTCAGCCTTCTTTCTTCCCTCACTCACTATTGTTTGAAACAACCTGTCACCCCATAAGAACCACAGTGCTGGTACAATGCCATCGGCGAGGACAGTTTAGCTAAGCAGGTGCGTGCATGCATGCATGTATGTGTGTGTATGTGTATGTGTAGCCTATTAGCCATGAAGAAAGATTCAGCTAAAAGCTATCAACATTCTCAGTCTTCTTCATGGCCTGTTGATAGTCCAACACCTCAACGATATGGCAAGTTGTTACTTTTGCTCATTGATTATTTATGTTTCACCACAGATTTTCCATTAACATATTTGTCACATTTTTTGTGTGGTGGGTGGAATACTATTATTTTCAAGTCATTTTGAAACTTCTCTTCTTTCCATCAGTTTAATTAGTGCCTCTCATGTACTTTAAAATGCCTGCTGGAAGATTTCTCATGGAATTTAGGCAAGAAATTTCTTCCTGTATTTTGCTTTAAAAATTCTTTATTGGTCAGTGTTGTCCATTAAGTTTTTTGAAGCTGCTGAAATTATCTGCTTATTCATTTCTATAGGTTTATTTCATCAACAGTACTCATCCTATAATTTTGTGTTGGAGTACATCCAAAGCTGCTTTCACAGCTAGCAACCTCCCAAGTTCCGGTTGAAGAGTAGTCTTCAGGCCTGTCACTTAGCTGGTATGATATTCCACAAACTTTAATTTTGCACACTATCTAATAATACATAGCTGTCAGCTTGACAAATTCCTTCCAGAATTCAAATAACATGGCATCAACTTGGGGGAAGTTATTTACTAACTTCTGGTCCTGATGGACAAATACCTCCCGAGTTCCGGTTGAAGAGTAGTCTTCAGGCCTGTCACTTAGCTGGTATGATATTCCACAAACTTGAATTTTGTACACTATCTAATAATACATAGCTGTCAGCTTGACAAATTCCTTCCAGAATTCAAATAACATAGCATCAACTTGGGGGAAGTTATTTACTAACTTGTGGTCCTGATGGACAAATAGTGTGGACCAAGTTGCATCCAATTGCTGTTTGATGGTCTGTCGTTCCTCACCTGCCATATTTTGCCAGATTTAGCCCCATTTGACTGTTTCCTATTGCTGCCAATGGAAAAAAAAACACTAAAAAGGAAGTATTATATCCTGAGGAGACAGTAAAAGTAGCTTCATAAAGGGCACTGGACAATATCAAAGATCAAAGTTGAAGTGTTCCAGAAATGCTTCAAACAGAGGGAAAAAAAGACTTGATAAGGGTATTGCACCTAGGGGAGAGCACTTTAAAGGTGACTGAAGGAATTTTGTAAATAGGTTCATGAATAAATTGTTTATAACAAAAACACGTTTCCCCCAATTTTATGGAGCACGGCAAGAATGATTATTTAAATGCCTTCATGCTAATTATGCTAATTTTGTCCTCACAGTCCCTACAGGATTGATATGTAGGAGGTTGTTGTATATTCCTAGCATCATTATTTACAGCCATTTCCTGAAACTTTGTCAGTAGGCTTTTTTGGGATAGTTTGTGTCTGTCTTGAAGAGTCTGCCAGTTCAGTTTCTTCATTATCCTACTCTCCCATGGGTCAACAAATCTGTCACTATTTGTGCTTCATGGGTAGCACACTGGACTCACATTCGGGAGGACAACGGTTCAATCCCACGTCCGGCCATCCTGATTTAGGTTTTCCGTGATTTCCGTAAATCACTCCCGGCAAATGCCGGGATGGTTCCTTTGAAAGGGCGTGGTCAACTTCCTTCCCTGTCCTTCCCTAATCCGATGAGACCGATGACCTCACAGTTTGGTCTCTTCCCTCAAACAACCCAACCTAACCCTACTTGTGCTTCACTTCTCTGTACACTTTCAATATTCCCTGTTAGTCTTTCATGGTATGGGTCTCACACACTTTTGCAATATTCTAGAATGCATCAGACAAGTCATTTGTAAGGAATCTTCTTTGCAGACTGATTGCATTTCTCCAGTATTTTACCAAAAAACAGAAGTCTGCTACCTGCTACACCCACAACTGAGCCTGTGTGAGCATCCATTTCATATCCCTACAAAGTGTTACATTAAGGTATTTGAATGAGTTGGTCAATTCCAACAGTGACTATTGATATTATAGTAATGGGATCTTATGTTTCTTCGCCTTGTGAAGTGCACAGTTTTACATTTCTGAACATTTAGGGCAAATTGCCAATCTCTACACCATGTTGAAATCTTATCAAGATTTGACTGAATCTTTATGCAGCTTCCTTCAGACAGGGCTTCATTATAGATAAATGCATCAGCTGCAAAAAGCCTAAGGTTACTATTAATATTGTCTGCAAGGTCATTAATATACAACATTAACAGCAATGGTCCCAACCCACCAGGTTAGCCAAGAGCGCTAATGCGCTGCTTTCCCGCGCCGGCCCCAGATTGAATCCACCCGGCAGATTACTGGTGAAGGCCAGTGTGCCATCCAGTGTGCCAGCCAGCCTGGGTGTGGTTTTTTGCAGTTTTCCACATCCCACTAGGTGAATACTGGGTTGGTCCCTACGTCCCGCCTCAGTTACACAACTTGCAGACATCTGAACACGTTCACACTATTCCATGGATTACACTAGATACATACAGCTGGGGTACACTAATTCCATCCCATGGGGTACAGGGTGGGGACAGGAAGGGCATCCGGCCATTCCTTAAATTAACCTTGCCAAATCCAACCCTAAGCATACCAATCCTGCAAAAGCGCGGGACAAAGGTACAAGCAAAAGAAGATTAACAGCAAGGGCCCCCACACACTTCCCTGAAGCACACTTGAAGTTACTTCTACATCTCTCAATGACTCATGATCCAAGATAACATGCTGCTTCTTCCTTACCAAAAAATCTTCAGTCCTGTCACAAATTTCACTTGAAACCACATACTATCATACTTTGGATAATAAGTGTAGATGCGGTACTGAGTCAAATACTTTTCAGAAAACCCGAAATACTCGATCTATTTACTACTTTGATCCAAAGTGTTCAGTTTCTCAAGTGTAAAAAGTTCAAGTTGAGGTTCACTTGAGCAATGTTTTTGGTATCCACATTGGCTGGCATCACAGAGGTTATTCTGTCAGGGATACCTCATTATCTTTGAGCTGAGAATATGTACTAAGATTCTTCAACCAATCGGTGTCATGGATACTGGATGGTAGCTTTGGGGGTTGCATCTCGTACCAATTTTGTAGATAGGTGTGACCTGCATTTTCTTTCAACTACTTGGCATGATTTTTTGTTTGATGGATCTACAACAGATTATCTACATCTGCATCTACATCTATACTCTACAAACCACTATGAAGTGTATGGCAGAGGGTATGATCCTCATGATCCCTATGTGAGTGATGCATAGGTGGCAGTAGCATATTCCTGGAGTCATCATTTAAAGCCAGTTCTTGGAACTTTGTTAATGGACTTTCTCGGGATAGTTTACATCTACCTCCATGAGTCTTCCAGTTCAGTTCCTTCAGTGTCTCTGTGACACTCTCCCATATGATCACAGAACAAGTTTATTGCAGCATTCGCAAATTTTGACATTTTGCAATATACCACAATACAAATAGGTACTGATACAATCACTGAAAGATTACACAGAAGTAACATGAACAGTAAAATATGCAAATCTAGAACTTTAAATTGGCACACAGATCTTGTACACGTGGTCTCACACAAAGCAAAATTCCAAATTTGGCTTTTATATGTAAATAAATGTGAGTATTGCATAGTTAAAAGAGGGTCTAACACAACACAAATTCACTATAGCACGTGATAAGGATTTTCATCTGTTCTCATACCTTTACGCACTACCCCATAGAAACATACAAGTGCCCCCCCCCCCCCCCCCCCCAATTCAATTATTTAGCTGCATCACATTAGTACCTGTCTTATTTTGCTTATGGCATATCTTTATCCCGTATGACTTTCCTGAAAATTATTGTAATGGGATGCAGAAAAAGGTTCAAATGGCTCTGAGCACTATGGGACTAAACATCTGAGGTCATCAGTCCCCTTATGACACATGAAATGCTGTTTGTAGAATCCTTCAATATTCAGACAGATAAAAAGCTAAAACAGGGTCCGAAAGTCACACACCCAAAAGCTCACTTCATGGACATAAAGGGTGTTAGTACAAAAGTTAGATGAGGAGCAAAGGTTTGTCATCTCTTCTTCTCATGCCTCCAAGTTCTTTCCCAAATCATATTTCAGCTCTTTTTTGTGGGCCTGTTCTTTTGAAGCTACCACAACATGTCAGCCTGGCCCCTGTACAGATATTATTAAGGGATTGTTTCACTTGGACAAGAAGCTGTAATTGGTAGACTATTATTATTATTATTATTATTATTATTATTATTATTGTTATTTGTCCCTCCTCATTTTATGAATCACAGCTCTTAACAATGGCCCAAAATTCAACTGCACAAGATATAGGCCAGATGTGGGTTGAACAGGTGTACAACTGATATACAGAAAATAATTACAGCTATATTCCCATGAATACATACATTTCAAATGAAAGAAAAGTAGCTCAAGTTGAAAGTATATCAATCTTTAATACGTTCAGCTGCACTGTATGGTGCTGAATGCTTCAACAAAAGAACTGGAACAACAAGCTGCTGTCATCAAAATGAAGATGATCAGGTGGACATCTAGATTAACACTGCATGATCACATCACAAATGATGGAAGTTCATAAGTTATACAGAGTAATACCAACAGTAGGTAAGATGAAAGAAAGCTGTCTATGGCATTACAGCTATGTTCTTTGAGCATACAAAACAATACTGACAAATACTGGTTTCTGTCTGAGAGTAAGTAGTAAACAGCCAGCAGGATGACCTAAGCAGCGATAGTTTGACAGCCTACATGAAGATCTCAGGCCTGCACCCTGATCAGGCACAAGAGCAGACAAAAAGGTGGCAGTCAAAACAGTTGACATCAGCAGCATTCAGGAAGAGGAAGAGGAGGAATAAGAAGAAGAAGAAGAAGAAGAAGAAGAAGAAGAAGATAGTTCCTAAGAACTACATCTCCATTGCTGAGGAGAAGAATATGATGGTTCTTAAGAACTCCATCTCCACTGCTTAGTCACATTTTCATATTACTGGTATGAGTAAGTATTGACGCTTTTGCTTAGTTACCTGTATCACAGTCAATACCAAATATTCAATAACTGCATTATGTCAGAAAAGTCATCTGCAGAAGGTTGGGTATCAGAAGTATCTAATGATGTGCATGACTTAAACCCGAATGATGATCAGGGTGTTTTTATTAATTTTCTGGTTAGCTTGCTAATTCATTTGTTAACATATTGTCCAGCATTGATGTTGTTGCTAATTGTACCAAATCATTTCTCACATCCTTTGTACTTCCATGCCAGAAGATTTTATGACATTTTCACAGCAGTTTAGTTCCAGTCCATTTACATATGGGTCAATATACAGACAAACTACTCTGGAAACAAATGCAGCCAGCACATATAAACTGCTTACTAAAGAAATATGATCAGTAAGACAGAATAGTACTGAGGTTTACAATAAAAGCAGTTTAAGGTGAACTGTGATTTACAAAATTTGATCCAAACAATAAAAATAATTTCCATATAGATTTTGTACTTTCACCTGGAGTTCATGTTCTGTTTTCTACTTCAAACTTTCAATAGCAAATACTATAAGACAAAAATTAAGAAATTAGGCATTTGTACCAACTTACCTGATTTTCTGCTGTTTCTACAAATTTATCTGATTATCTAAATCCAGCATTTGAAAATTTGTATTAGCGGTATATATAAATATTCTTATTAGTTTCTGTTCCAGTGATCCATGTCATGAATATCTGTGACTCAACATATTTTCTATACAGTTAGTAGCAGTTTATTCTTTTCATAATACTGTTATCAATAAATACTAGGCATTCATGGCTCCACACAGTGTAGCTATAGGATCAATTGACACATTTAAGCAAGCTGTACTTTGAGTACCTGGTTTATGTGCAGGTGAACTATACCAGTCACACACAACATGGCCTGTACATCTCATAGTGGTATGCCAAAACCTTTGGGATTTAGGATACTGCAGAGGATTGGGAATGTAAGGCTGAACTTTCATTAAAATTAAGTACAAACACTGCAGTCTTCTACATGTAATGATTTTCATAATATTGTTAACTCCCAGCATACCACTCCACAGTGGTTACTGAAACATACCCAAAGTTTAAGGTGTCACGTTATTTTGCAGCACTTAGCAGTGCCCTGCTCAGAAACTTACGTTCACTCTGTCCATACCCAATCTTGACTGATTGTGTCCCTGAGGAAAGTATACAGGACAGTCAGAGATTAGATTTGCAGTACTGAAACAAAAACAGTACTTCAATGTCTCATGGCCCATGTCCTCAAAGTACATGCTCACAATAGATTTTAGCCCCTATGGGGAAGTAGTGGGGAGGGGGGAGGTAGGAGGAGGGGTGGCTGTCACAGGGGGATTGTGGCACAGTGAAAGAAGGAATTCCACAATGGCTCTAGGGTCCCATGCTGGAGAGTTCCACGCTTGCTATACACCAACCCATGAGAAATGAGCATGAGCTCGCTGGACGAGTAATCTGGTTTTTGTAGTGTTGCAATGCACCATAAAAAATCAAATCTTACACTTGCAGCAAAGTGGAGTGTTTGCTTCTTTTAATTCTTTGAAATTAACTATTTACAGAGTGCACAAAAAAACATTATCCTTATAAACTGCGTAATTTTTTTTATCAGATACTTCTTCCTCAATAATCTTTTGATCACAGGAAGACTAAAAACAGGAACGTGTGTAATGGAGGTAAAAGCTTATCTGCAATAACAGTGCAGTACAGTCTGCAGTGTTTCCAATGGTGACCAGGACAGTGCAGCTTAAGTATACTGTACAGTCATAAAACAAGCATTTAAGGCTCATTTCAAGCTCAGACAACATGTGTATTGTAAATTTATGGATTGTAAGCACATTAAGCTACCCATCAAACTGATGTACACCACAATGACATTATTCAAACATTCAACCACTACAACGAGAAATGAATATTTGCATCATGATAGCTGGCTGCAGTCAACAACACTAGCTGATGATCATCACCTGCAAATTATAGCTTGTCAGTGCCCTAAGGAGAATTCACTAGGACCTGCACTGCCTTTTTGGAGACAGCTGGCTAGGCTGTGTCAACCAAGATGGTACTCAACTATCCCCACATGGTTCCAGAATGACATTCGGCAAACGTCCCCCAGGCTGTGGCTAAGCCATGTCTCCACAATACCCTGTCTTCCAAGAGTGCTGGTTCTGCAAGGTTCGCAGGAGAGCTCCTGTTACGTTTGGAAAGTAGGAGATGAAGTACTGATGGAAGTAAAGTTGTGAGAAGCGGGTGTGAGTCGTGTTTGGGTAGCTCAGATGGTAGAGCACTTGCCCGCGAAAGGCAATGGTCCCGCGTTCTGAGTCTCGGTCCGGCACACAGTTTTAATCTGCTAGGAAATTTCTTATCCCCACATGATCCATCAGGCCATTAGACAGCATCACAAACATCACTACAAATCTTCCCTTTGCTGCCCCAATGGAACACCTCCAATGGAACCTAGATCAATTGCATCACAATCTCTTCACCCAAGAATGTAGTATCTGTGTGATGCCTGCTGATCATCATCGAAGAGCTGCAGACAGGCGCAACAAAAAGACTACTATACATTTAAGCTTTCAACTAAAAGGCCTTCTTCTAAGTAGAAAACACACACATTCACGCAATCACAACTCTCACACATTGTCCACTGTCTCTGGGCACTGAGGCTGCACTGAAACAACTGCCTCCATGGGAGAAGTACTCCGCGGGCAGTGCAGTAACAAGGTGGCTTGGGTGGGAAGGGGGAGGGTTAGCACAGTAGGGGTGGGGGAAGGTATAGTGCTGTTTGTGGGAGCAAGCAAGGACATGCTGGGGACAGAGTATGGCTGCAAGATGCAACTGGTAGGTTTGATGAGGGAAATAAGTGGAGGGGAGAGGGGGAGGGGGAGTGGAAAGGGAGAGGGGGGGGCAAAAAGACTAGTGGATGCTCTGGTGGAATAGAAAGCTGTGTAGTGCTGGAATGGAAGCACTGAAGGGGGGGTGAAGGACAGGCACTAGCATAGGTAGAGGCCAGGGGATTCAGGAACATGGCATATATTGAATGGGGAGTTTCCATCTGTACAGTTGAGAAAAGCTGGTATTAGTGGGAAGGATCCAGATGGCGCAGGTTATGAAGCCATCATTGAAGTGAAGCACATTTTGTTGGTCAGCATATTCAGCAACTGGGTAGCCACAGTTTGTTGGTGGCCACTCATGTGGACAGACAGCCTGTTTCTTGTCATGTCCACATAGAAAGCAGCACAGTGGTTGCAGCTCAATTTGTAGAGCACATGATTGCTTTCACAGGTAGCCCTGTGTTTGATTGGATAGGTAATGTCTGTGACTGAACTGGAGTAGATGGTAATGGAAGGATGTATGGAACAGGTCTTGCATCTGGATCTGTTGCAGGGATATGAGCCATGATGCAAGGGTTTGGGAGTAGGGGAGGACCAAGGATGGACAAGGATGCTGCGTAGGTTCTGTGGGTGGCAGAATTCCACTGTGGGAGGGGTGGGGAGAATAGTTGGTACGATATTCCTCATTTTAGGACATGAAGAGAGGTAGTTGAAACCTTGGCATAGAATGTGATTTATCTGTTCCAGTCCTGGGAGATGGTGAGTCACAACGATCGTGCACCCTTGTAGCCAGATGGTGGAAATTTGGGAGATGATAGACAACTGTATGAACAAGGCACAAGACAACTTTTTAAGCCAGCGGCTGATTCCCTCAATATACTGCAATTACCATAAAAACTTTATATACTGACACCTCATGTTCGTCTAATAAATTATCAGCAAGTAGTGTCATCAGCAAAGATGGTGAATTTACAATATTCTGTACAAACTGTATAGCATTAATAAAAATTAATGAAAAGAACTGAGCTCTAAGGCCTGCCACATGTGATGATACCCCAGCCCGATGCTGCTGAGATACCTTCTCCGCTAGCCAGTACAACATCCTGCTTTCTTTTGTAAATGTAAAAACCAAGGTCACTTTGATCCTGCAGCACTTATATCTGGATACTTCCCTTTGTGTAAAAATATTTGGTGACTGATACAGTCAAACACTTTTTAATGGACTCCAAAACATTGGCAGCAAATGCAAATATTGCATCTTCTGCTGCCAACCCTTTCTACAATCCAAACTGACATTTGTTGATGGACAATACGCTCACTAAGGTGCTTAACAATCCTGGCATGCACTAGTTTCTCTAAAACCTTGGAAAACTTGCACACAGTGCTTTTACAATTGCTTATTTGAGCCTTTCCAGAACTGTTAGTTTTTAAATGATGCATCAAAATTGTTGGAAATGATTATCCTTACATAGCTGTGACAGAGTTTTAAAAACTTACTAGATAAGATGTAACTGCAGAGTGACTATTGTACTTTGCAAAGTACTCTAGAGTGTTGAAAATTCCTGGCTTCATCTATGGAGCCTCATGATCTTATTGTTCTGTTACTGTTTTCACTGAATATATCAGAAACTGTTTTTGGATAACTAACAAGATTATACTCACTTTTTATTAAGATAGTTTCTCTACAAACTGCACTTTTTACTGTTTCCTTCATGAAATTCGATATAGTTTTTAATTGATTGTATTTCTGTCTTCAAGAATATGTTCTTTGATGACTGTATGGTCTTGTTAAAAACATTATTGTACAATAACAAGCTGTAATTGATGATTGAAGTTATCCATAGTTTGTCTGGTTTGAATCCTCTAGTTCTTCCAAAGGAAATTTACCTTTCTCTCTATATTTACTTGATTTACGGTGAGAATAGTCCATTACATTAAGAAAGACTACATAGAATATTTTTGTCAGTTAAATTATTATATCTAATCTTGTCTATAATTATGGTATGAATTATAGTACTCATCTGATTGTTATCCTAGTTGGAGCATCTTCCACTTGTATTAAGTCTTAAGAGCATATCAGATGGTCAGGATCTGTTCAATTTATATTATCTGTTAAGAAGTTCACATTTAAGTCACCCGTTACAATGAATGAATTAGTTTTTCTACACAGATGCGATAAGAGTGATTCATTGTGTCTTAGAGAACATACAGATTTCCAGCATGTGCCCAGCAAATTGACAGCACAATAACTGTTTCACTACCTGCTGTTAACTCAATGCCACAGATCTCAAAGTGCTGTCCAGCACAGTGGTTGCTTAAAATCTTGATATCAATATACTATATACTCTGCAGATCCCTGTGAAGTGTATGGCAGACCAATAATCATTGTGCAACAGTATCTATTATTATAGCTTATAAATAAATTTTGTTTAACAGATACCAAAATGGTTTGTAAATATGAAGCTTGCAGTATCTAATGTAATGGATGAAGAAACAACCTTTTTTAAGATAGTGGCTTTTCTGCAATTTTCTTTTGTTAAGTTTACCTTGCATTAACACAAACAGGACAGAGTAGAAATATGCAAATAGGATATTATGATCTTCATTTTAAATGTGTAAATAGAAATAGTACATAGCAGGTTAGTACTTTGCTATTTTTAACGCAGAGCACAAAACTAATTTGTGACAACTGATTTTTTGTTAATAAATACTTTGACTGGTTACATGCTCCTTATGATAATCCTTCTACAGAGCATGATGAATAAATGCAAAAAATTACATTAATGAATTTTATTTCTAATTTTGTCACAATTCTGGTTCTGAAATTAATCCTATTCCCATTATACCATTTTCTGCTGCTGCTGATATTATCCTACAAGTGTCTGGCCCAAAATTCTTCACTTCTTTTCTACTATATTATAATAATTAAATGTTTAGTTGGTAACACAATTCCAATTAAGTGTTCCCAACTGCTTGTTAAGAAATCTCTTCAATTAAAGTGTTCTAGCAGCAAAAATAATTTCACAATTACAAAGTTTTATTTTTTTCTTTATGTAATAATACACTTTATATTCAAGCACTTGGCTGTTTACATAGAGCATTTAAGAATTTATGATTTAACATCCTGGAACATAGCAGTAGCGCAATTGGTAATACTGTTTCCAGCCTGATTAATATTCTCATTGCACTCACACAGAAAATATCTGTTTCCCAAGTACAGGGCGACAATTATTGAACTATATATAAAAAAACATAAATTAGTTACAAACTACGGCGTGCACACACTTTATTCAACATGTATAGGTCACTACAGATATTCGGATTTAGGTTATGACATATTCGATATGCCTGCCATCATTGGCGATGATATGGCAGAGATGAATAGCGAAATTCTGCATGACCCGTTGAAGTGTTGGAACATCAAAGCTGTCGATGACCTGAATGGCTCCTGAATGGCTCTTTTCAGCTCAGCAATGGTTTTGGGGTTATTGCTGTACACCTTGTCTTTAATACAGCCCCACAAAAAGCAGTAGCATGTGTTTAGATCCGGAGAATATGGTGGCCAATCAAGGCCCATGCCAGTGTACTCTGGGTAGCTCAGACCCAGAAGGCGGTCCCCAGAGTGCTCCTCCAGAACACCAAACACTCCCCCGCTTCAAAGGGGTGAGCTCCGTCTGGCATGAACCACATCTCGTTGAAATCAGGGTCACTTTGGAAAATGTGGATGAAATCATCTTCCAAAACCTTCACGTACCGTTCGGTTGTCACTGTGTCATCAAGGGATATTGCACCGATTATTCCGTGACTGGAAATTGCACACCACACAGTCACCCGTTGAGGCTGAAGAAACTTATTGATAATTGTAATCCTGTAAATTATAATACAAGTACATTAACCACGAAAAATGCCGAAATGGTACCAATTTTTTGCAATAAGTTCACATTTATCTATCATGCTAAACCCACAGAGCTTAGCTGGCACAGTACGTTGTTGCTGTTTGAATGGTGGGTGGAATCAACAACACTGGCTTGATTTCATGGTCTCTCAGTATCCCACCACTGTGGACAAAGCAATATGCTTTATAACATCCCTGTGAACAAGATAACGGTTATCCCATGCTGCCACACATTGGATGGTCCAGTACCCAATTATATGTAGTCCAGCAACCATTTGTCACTGCATACTTTCTTCAATCCACTGTTTCCAAATGTGTATTACTTGTAATAGCATACACCATACAAGTTGGAATATCACACTTCAGTAAATTCATTTTCAAGACATCAATCACATGCCCCATTCAAAGTTCTTCATTTTACACATCTCCCGTGCAGACACCTCTTTAGCTGGTCCTATTTTTGACAAATAAATGTAAGAAAATGGGGTTCGCATAAACATTCCTAACGTCAAAAGAGTAACTGTATTCATATACAAAGCAAGACAGAAAAATTATTTCAAACATTCAGCAAGAACATTCTTGTGGATATCTTTTGGGATAAGAATGCTTCTGCAACATGAGAACATGGCTTGACAAACAGAAGGCACACTGTTTTGCTGATGGGAAAGGAAAACTGGGACATCATTACAACATATGTCTCTACCACTATCATTATTTAAACTTAAACATATTAAACTTGAGTGTAGTGAATAAATTTATTTTGTATTGGTATGTAGAGCCTTTCCGATGTCTGCACTTGATTAACTACTTACAATCTTAGAGATTGGTATAAGGTGGCAGGGAACTTCGTATTTACACAAACTTTTCACCATTGGAAGGACAAATAACTGGAATGTAAATAACATCCAGGTAGCAAAACTTTTCTTTGCTTTGTTCTTCTAACCATATATTCAGTCGTATCTCTCTCTCTCTCTCTCTCTCTCTCTCTCTCTCTCTCTGTGTGTGTGTGTGTGTGTGTGTGTGTGTGTGTGTGTGTGTGTGTGTGTGTGTGTGTGTGATATATATATTCCTGTTCACTTGCTTTCTGAACATACTACATTCACACTGAAGCCATTTTATGGAAACTAAATTGTGACAGGTCCACTTATTTCTGTTTTGAAATACATTAATTTCCACAACATAAGCATATTAATGTTTATGTAAAGGAGTAATTCCAATTTTAAACATGAAAGATGTTAACAAATCATTTATTTTCAACAGGCATAGCATACTTTATTTACTGAAGTATAAATTGAAGTATAAATACTTATTATTATGAAACAAAACAATTACTTCACAGTCAATAAAAATCTCTTCAGTGCACTTCATGAGACATAGTCTCAGGTAACTCAGCCTTGCAGTCAGCAGGATTTGGCCTTGCTTCATATGTACATATTGTTACTCCATGCCTGTGTGCTTCTGAATACTCTCCTCTTAGTCCAATATAGTATATTTTTGTGGTTTCACTTCCAAAATTCTTTGGGAAATGTAGAGTTAAATGATGAACAGAAGAGAACTTCACGACTCTGAAAGTCACAAAAACAGATTAAAACTAATAAAAGCTCTTATGATTATTAGAGTATTGTCAGACCTGAATATGGATTTCAATCGCTTTCTTTTATTTTATGCTTGCCTTAAGAGCATAGCACAACTCATCAAGTTGCTACAAAGAATAAATTTCACTTAACAAGTAACTTGCTCACATAATAATCCAGTTTCACAATCTTGATAGTTGCATTTGCATTATTCACTAGTTTTAAAAATACAAGATCTATGTCAAATTAGTCATTTCATTTACTGTATGAAACGCTTCCACAAAGTTCCAGCTTATCTGCTGTTGAAGCAAGGTAAGTTAAAATAAAAAATAAATAAAAAATAAAAAAAACAGAAACAAATATGGATGACTAAATTACATGCTGATATTGAAAGAAATTTTGTTTCTGTGATGAAGTTAAAATGTTAGTTACTATTTAAACTCTGTACTCTGATTTCAAAATGCGGTCTAGCAGATATTACACTTTTACATCACTGTTGACAAACTGTGCTTTGCAGCACCAAACCTGAAGATGATTTAGAGCAAAAATTGAACGCAGTAATTGGTAATACAAAACTGTGATGTAGATGGTGTCTATTTGTTATAACAAAAGACACATGGTTCCCAACAAAAGGCATAAAAATTATGAGACAGAAACTTGTTCACTTTGTATTAACCTAGTACTAAAGAAATTACGTGCAAATTGAATTCGCAACAGCAAAATCACGTAAATAACAAAAGTATGTTATTATACACAGGTTTCATATCACTGGGCGGGCAGCACTAGAGTGAAAAACATTCTAAAAGGAAGACTGTCTGCGAACAGACTTCTAAAGTTAGATACGCATGTAGTGTGTTCACAATGGCAGGCTATGTGTAAGTCTGAGGCAGACAATGCCCCATACCACAAACCACAAATAAAGCAAAAAATATCAAAACAGCAGAAAGCACTACAAAAACAAGAACAGGATGAAATTCACAAATGGCACCTAATATGAGCTAAAACCACAAAGACTGCACAAAAAAAGAGTAGAAACAGGTACAAACATAGACATTTCATTAAAAATCTAAATATAATTAAAAACATTACAACAGTGGATGCAGTAAGAGTCTTCTCAGACAGCAACTAAACAACTGAAAGTCAGAAACTGAGGAATGATCATGTACAGCACATGCATTCCAAATGTTCGCAGACATCAAAGCAACTGAGATGGCTTATGGTCTCCAAGCCACTCTGTTCTTAACAGTTTCTTGAGTCACTGTATTTGTCGACGACAAAACATCTCTGCTGAAGGTGGCTAATGGGAAATATGTAAAACCTACAGGAAGATGTACCATTCGTGTGGGTACAAATGGCCATACACAGCCCTTAGAATTCATTGCCTTACAAGACTGTAGTCATGATGTCATTCTCGGATGGGACTTTTTGAAAGCTTCTCAAGCAATTCTAGACTGTGGTCGCTCGAAGATTATGCTAGACGAGATGAGATACTGTGGACAGGAAGATGCACATCCAAGTGTGTGGAGACTATGTGTGCTGGATGAAGTGATCATTTCTGCAGTCAGTGCTAGAAAGGTAACTGTCATGTAGTGGAATGTACGAGAAGCATACCACTGAAGAGTAACTTGATCATCCCAGCCTCTGGCGTCTCGTTTAAGAACAGATTCGGTGAATTGTGGATTGTTAACTGTCACCAAGAACTGCAAATCCTAACAAGACGCATGTTCGTAGCAAAAGCTGAGCTGTTAACTGCAGAACAGCAGAGTGTCATAGAAACCTCCCATGCCAAGTCTGTGGGCGAAATTAGAGCTACCACTGCGAGACAAGATCTTCTAGCTTGACTATCACCAGATCTCACTAAGGAACAACAGAAGAAGCTACCTGCCGTTCTTCAAGAGTTCTCCAAATGCTTCAATCCACAGGTGAAGAGCAAATTAGACAAATCGACAGTGAAGCACCAGATTAGCACTAGAGACCATCAACCAATAAGCCAGAGAGCATACCATGTGTCAGCAATGGAACATCGAATAATTCACGTTGAGGTAGAGAAAACGATGAAGAATGACATCATTCAGCCTTCGCAAGAGCCCATGGTCATCACCAGTGGTCCTCATCATCAGGAAGAAGGATGGCAGTTGGCACTTTTGTGTTGATTACAGGAAGCTTAATAAGATAACTAAAAGGGACGCTTACCCTCTTCCACAAATTGACAATACTCTAGATTGTCTGAAGGGGGCTAAGTTTTTCTCAACCAGAGACATGTACTCGGGATACTGGCAAATCAAAGTAGATGAGGCTGATCATAAGAAAACTGCATTCATCACCCCTCGGGGCCTGTATGAGTTTAAGATAATGCCATTTGGTTTGTGTAATGCACCAGTAACTTTTGAATGGATGATGAATTATCTTCTAAGGCACCTGAAGGGTACAATGTGTCTTTGTTATTTAGATGGCATAGTGTTCTCAGGGATATTTGATGAACATATAAAAAACTGAGGGCTAATGAAATATGATTTCATCAGCAGTATACACCAGGAAAGCCTACATTCAAAGACTGAGAGCTGTTCTTAAGTGTCTCCAACAAGGTAGTCTGAAACTTAATCAAAAAAAGTGTGTCTTAAGCAAAAGCAATCAAAATACTTGGACACCTTGTGTCAAACAAAGGTGTGAGGCCAGACCCAGTCAGAAGCTTCCTCCGATTCTGTTCTTACTACCGTTGTTTTATCAAATACTTTTGCATCAAAGCCACGCCACTCCAAGAGCTGTTAAAAGCTTATGCTAAATTTATCTGGGCTGGTGCTCAACAAAATTCTTTCGATGTGCTCCGAAGAGCTCTGATGACTGACCCTGTACTTGGTCTGTATGATGAGAGATCACCTACTGAACTACACACAGATGCCAACGGGTATGGGATCAGTGCTGTTTTGGTGCAAATTTCGGATGGAGAAGAGAACCTTGGGAGCTCTGATGACTGACCCTGCACTTGGTCTGTATGATGAGAGATCACCTACAGAACTACACACAGATGCCAGCGGGTATGGCATCGGTGCTGTTCTGGTGCAAATTTCGGATGGAGAAGAGAAGGTTATAGCCTATGCTTCTAGGACACTTACAAAAGCCAAGAGAAACTACTCAACTACAGAAAGAGAATGTCTTAATGTGATCTGGGCCATGTGGAAATTTCGACAGTATCTCGATGTAAGGCCATTCACAGTTGTTACAGACAATCATTCACTTTGTCGGTTGACAGGTCTTAAGGATCCAACAGGATGACTCGCCAGGTAGGCAATACATCTTCAAGAGCATGACATTACCATAGTGTACAAAAGTGGAAGAAAACACCAAGATGCTGACTGTCTCTCAAGAAACCCTGTGCAAGACCATCAAGACTTTGATGAAGATAGTGACTATCTCTTTGAACTTCAGGATCTCTCTGCTGAGCAGAAGGATGCCAAGATATCTCAAATTATGCTTGCCTTAAATTGGTCAGAGGATGTGAAAGGACAATTTAAAGTAGTTAATGGATTACTTTGCAACAAGAACTTTGATTCATTTGGAAAGAAGTGGCTACCAGTGATTCCTAAACACATGCGCTTAGATGTTCTACAGAAATTCCATGACATACCTGAGGCTGGACATTTAGGATTTATTAAGACATACAATAGAATTTGCAAGAGGTTTTTCTGGCCAGGTTTATTTAGGAGTGTCCATCACTATGTGTTGCACTGTCTAGAGTGCCAGGGGAGAAAGGCAGTTCCTCAGAAACCACCTGGCCGACTCATACCAATTCCACCAGCTGAAACGCCTTTCCAGCATGTTGGGATTGACCTCCTCGGACGAGTTACAACATCTGCTAGTGGTAAGAGATGGATTATTGTTTGCACTGACCATCTGACATGCTATGCCATTACAAAAGCCTTGAAAACAGCTGAAGCATCCGAGGTGGCCAAATTCATCGTGGAAGACATTGTATTAAAACACTGTGCCCCAAGGTTATTAATTATGGATTGAGGGAACTTTTTCAATCGAATCTTGTGACAAAGATAAACTGTTGGTGCAACATTACCCATCACATGACGACTACCTACCATCTGCAAACTAACGGGCTTACTGAATGCCTTAGTAAGACCTTGGCCGACATGCTATCAATGTTCATCAATGTTGAGCAGAGCAGCTGGAATGAGGTGCTATCTTTCCTGATGTTTACCTACAACATCACCAAACAAGACACCACAGGATTTACGCCATTTTTCCTGGTGCATGGGTGTGAGGCAACTACGACAATGGACACTGTGTTTCTGTTACATCCTGATGATGTGGACTACATCAGCCAGGTGTTAACCAGAGCTGAGGAAGCTTAGCAGTTAGCTTGACTACGCACGCTGCAGGCTCAAGAAAACGATCGCCGAAGGTGTGATGTGAGCCGCTGCCCTGTTGTCTACCAGCCTGGTGACCTCATCTGGATCTTGACTCTTGTCCAGAAGGTTGGTCTCTCTGAGAAGCTCCTCAGGCACTACTTTGGACCTTATAAGGTTGTAAGACATTGTTGTCTGATATTACTTGTGAAGTTGAAGATTTAGACCCCAACACAAGATGACGAAAGATCAGAGATATGGTCCACATCCTTCGAATGAAGCCCTATAAGGATCCTGCAACCCAGGGTAAATTCGAAGCTCCAGCGACAGACAACAAGTGGAAAGGTGACCAAGAGCGTAGCGGCAAAAGAAGTTCTAAAAAGATCACCGCTAGGGTGAGAATCAGTCATCAGGAGTCAGAGTATGCAGGACCAATGACTCGTTCCTGAACTAAGACGATGTAACACCGAGCCACTGTTCTCTTAAAGAGGGAAAAAGTCACAGAAGAAGCCGAGTATCATCGTGGCGTAGTGGTCATTATACCGAACTGTTGCATGGAGGGTCATGAGTTCAAAACTCACCTGGACTGTACAATTTTAATTTCCAGTACATTCTAGAAGTATCCATAAATGTCAAGAATCATTGTATTGGAATGTTCTGTAGCTGTATATATACTGTGTGTGTTCTTGCCGGAGGCAGTTTGCTCCGCACTCTTGTATGTGCAAGTGCTGAATAAACCTTCGTTAAGTGAAGTTAGTATTCGTCATTTGTCTAATTACACCTTCTTCTACATGGCAATATTATCTGACATTATGATATGTAATTCAATACCACAAAAAATGAAGCAATCAAAAATCATAGCAATACTCAAGCCCAGCAAGGCTCTGACTAGCCTAAGAACTATTGCTCAATTGCACTACGGAGAACAATTTGTAAGTTCCTTAAAATACAATCGGTTTAGTCTTTCAAAAACTTCCTACTGAGCAAGTTGGATTCCGACCAGGATGGAACTGATCAAATCTTATCTTTAATAACATTTATTGAAGCAGGATACCAAATGAAGCATTTTGGGATCACGTTAGATAGGACACTTTCTTATAAGGAGCATTTAACTCAACATCAGTTGCTTTCGTTGATCTAAGTGCAGCATATGAGACAGTTTGGAGGCATTGATTGCTTTATAAAATATCACAACTTGTCCGATACAGACGGACAACAAAACTAATTGATAACATGTTAACTGGAAGGACATTTACATTAACTACAGGAAGACACACTAGCTGTCCAAAAGTATTGAATAATGGCTTACCACAGAGACCAGTCCTGGCTTCTCTGTTGTTAAATTTATATGTATCAATATTCCTCCAAAATGGTCCAGACAGTTTGGCTATATGGATGACTTAGCCTTAGCCATACAACACAGGCCTTTGAAACAACTGAAGAAATCCTAACTTCTGATCTAGACACTTTAGGCCAATATTTCCATAAATGGAGGTTACAACCAAACTCAAATAAAACAGAAGTTGCCTGTTTTCATCTGTCCAACAGTTTGGCACACAGAGCTCTTGACTTCTATTTTCAGGGGAAGAAACTTCATCACGACATGCTCCCAAAATATTTTGGGACCACGTTAGTTGGGACACTTTCTTTTAATGAACATCTGCTAACCTCAGAAGCAGAAAAACACTCTCCATAAACTCTGTGGCACTAGTTGTTGATCGTCAGCAAACAATCTTCAAGTATCGGCACTCAAATTGGTATGAGGGTTGGAACTTAAATAGTGACAACTATTTATTCATAATCGATACAAAAGAGTCACATGTTTGAACCTGTTACTGTCCTTCGAAGTAGTCACCAGCATTGTGTAGAACCTGTTGCCAGCAATGTGGAAGGCATAGTATACCGTTAGCGGAGCCTGTTCTGCTGACGGTGTGAATGGAGCGGTCTACTGCCTGTCAAATCACTGGAACAGTTCTGAAGTGAATGCCACAAAGTGGTCCCTTCATCTTCAGAATCAAATGCACAGTATTAGTGATCTTTTTTGGAGCATCACCTGCAACCAGCTTTGCGAAAGAAGCGGTGACACTTTCTGTGCAACCTACCCATCATTCTGCACGACAATGCGCAGGTGCACACAGCGCAAGCTATGGCTGCTCTGTTTGGTTGATGGGACTGGGAAGTACTGTACCATCCACCATACTCCCCAGAATTAAGTCCTTGTGACTTAGATTTGATTCCGATGATGAAGGAACCACTTCATGCCATTCACTTCACAACTGTTCCAGCGATTCGACAGGCAGTAGACTGCTCCATTCGCACCATCAACAGAACAGGCTCTGCTAACAGTAAACTACGCCTTCCACATTGCCGGCAATGGGTTCTACACAACACTGGTGACTACTTTGAAGGACAGTAACAGGTGCAAACATGTAACTCTTTTGTATCAGTTGCGAATAAATAGTTGTCACTATTTAAGTTCCAACCCTCGTATAATCAACAGTAGAGTAGTTTGCACTGGTCTGGCTTAATAGCCCATACGTAAAAAAGGTAGGTGTGCAAATCAACTAGGCCATGAGTATTGTTAGTAGGTCAGTACAATCTGCTCCAACATAATGGTTACCGATCTTAAGACACATTCCATCTCCTGATGTCAAATGGAAGAGTATGCTACTGCGTGAATACCAAAAGACTGCTAATAACACTGACCTCCATACACTGAACAATGTGTTCCCGCATAGTGAAAAAGACTACGATCAAGACATCCCACTCTTATCACAGCCACGACGCTCACGGAAACTGAATTCAATACCATCAATGAATAAAAATTCTGCTGGCAACATAACTGTCCTCTACACTGTCTGAAACTGCCATGCATCTGGAAGAAACCCCTGGTTTTGACCAGCCTTGGACAACTTTGGATTACCCTGAACTGCATCTGAACAGGCCATGGAATATGTGCAGACACACTCTAAAAGTGGGGGAAATCTTTATCACCATCATTTCACGGCGGTGTGGAATAACAGACAACTGCTCATGTCGTACCAACATGTCCCATCCATGCCTACAAGGGTCCTTTTGAAGATTTCCTGCCAGCAATGAGTAGCGTGATAAAATACATAGAAGACCTTGATATCCATATACAGCTGTTGTTATTTGTGCTATTTTATGCTGGAGAGCTGTGTTTAAATGTTGATATGGAGTAGTTTTGTAATCTTTGTATATGTATTACCATGTGATAAATAATAAGTAATAAATTGGATGAGATAATGACTCGGATGGCAGAAAAACCTGAAGAAGACAAGATGAAAGCAATGGTGTTCATGGATGACTTCATGATCAGGGGAGACAGGGAGGAGGAGATTCAGGAACAGCTGGATTATGAGGAAGAAAGTATGAGACAAATGGTTCAAATGGCTCTGAGCACTATGGGACTTAACTTCTGAGGTCATCAGTCCCCTAGAACTTAGAACAACTTAAACCTAACTAACCTAAGGATATCACACAAATCCATGCCCGAGGCAGGATTCGAACCTGCGACCGTAGCGGTCGCGCGGTTCCAGACTGTAGTGCCTAGAACCGCTCGGCCAAAACTATGAGACAAAATGGAATGAAATTTAATGTAAACAAATGTGTGGTCATGGTTACAACTAGAAAGAAAGATAGACCAACTAGTGCAGTAAGGACTGGAGGTGGAAAATTGAGAAAGGTAGAAAGCACCAAGTACTTGGGAAACGTGACAGAGGAAATGGGAAGAAATGAGAAAGAGATAAGTGAATGTAGCAGGTGGGCAGAAGCATTCCTACTCAGTGTCAGGAGCCTGGTTTGGAACAAAGATGTCCCACAAAAAGCCAAAGAAGTAATATATGGAAGTTTTTAAATCCCAATACAAACCTATGCATCTAAAACTACATCCCAACACTGCCCTCTGCATCCAAAACATGGGTAATGAAAAAGAAAGAGATGTAAGCAGAATTACAGGCATAATTAAGATAGGAATGAGAAAGAGAGAGAAATTAAGGTGTGAAAGGGTAAGGGGAATGGTGAAAGAGGAACCCTTACAGAACGGGACACAAACATCACTACTAAGATGGTATATGCACTTAAAGAGAATCGAAAACAAGAGGACTCCCAAGAAGATATGTGAAATGGAGATGTGAAGGAAATGACCATGAGGAAGACCAA
Organism: Schistocerca serialis cubense; assembly: GCF_023864345.2. Lineage (NCBI taxonomy): Eukaryota > Metazoa > Arthropoda > Insecta > Orthoptera > Acrididae > Schistocerca > Schistocerca serialis. Next base: position 246,151,968 of record NC_064639.1, on the reverse strand, counting down.
GGGATAAATACAGTGCAATAACAGGACTAGACAGCGAAGCTTATGTTTCTAACAGACCTAGCCTGGGACTGGAAACAATTCAAGATGATGATCATTCCTCCGCATGTAATTTTATAAGAAAATAAAAAGATATTCTGCTGTTGCAAAGAGGATGAATATTTTTGTATTTTGTATGGAGAAAATTAATAATTCAACCAACAAATGCACTAAAAAATAATATATAATGATGTTTAGAGCAAAAACGAAATCTACTGTCCACTAAATTAATTTACTTTCCCAAGTAAGAGCTAAAAATGCATTAAACATATTTTCTTACTTAATTGAGTATTCTAACGTTCCGTTCTGGTCTGGATGAAGTTCAAATTCTTGATCAGGCTCTGCACTAACATCATCAAATGACATATTTGGACGATTCTTGTATCTGCAAAATAACAAAAACATGCACTGTACCATGTATTGCTAAATTGTCATATGAAGCGTACAAAAAGTATACAAATAATAGCAAAATAAACAGAAAATATTTATAAAACCTAAACTGTGGTTACAACATACAGCATCCTTTTTTAAAAAGGGGGGGGGGGGGGGGGGGGGGATGCACAAAAGAGATGAGATCATTAAGTGCCTATATCTTAGCTTGAACTGGATTGTTTTTCAGGAACAGCACTATGTTGTTCTTGAAGTTAATCAACCACATAAAGACATAAGTGGCATAATGAATTATGACAGTGAACTTAAAATGCTTGTTAAAGGCTAACAAAGTAGAAAGGTAAAATTAAAGTTACAAAGTTCATCCTTTCTTATGAGGCCATTCAGTATGAATTTCAAGGATAACCGGCATCCATGCTCGAAAATTAAATCTCTTTCACCATGTTGCTACAGCAAGTAAAGCATTCTACAAGCTGTACAGTTATCAATTGAAGAGAGAAAAGTCTGAAAATGAGTCCATAATCATATTTTTGATACTTTATTTTGCAGGTCCATCTTGATCACACGAACTTTTACACTTTACTATTACCGGCTTGGGCTACTGCCATCTTCAGATCTGTTACAAACAAAAACAGTGTGTAACCAACTAAGTTCAGTTTGCTGATGCTACATCTATAAAAGTCCTGGTGCTACATAAGAAAGATAAAAAGCGTTTACATGATTAACAGCCATCTATACCAGACATATATACCATAAAATATTCTGATGTATAAATGTCAAACTAAACATGTAGGTACATAGTAAGTGCTGGTGATGCTCAGAATGTGTCTAGTATTTATACAAGGAAACTGAGGCCAGCAGAGGGCACTATAGTTAGGGTACATGATTAACCAGTATCGCAAATGTAATGGTTAAAATGCAATATGCTTAGTCATTAATTAAAATTACTTCACATGGCAAAATGAGTGTCTGACAATAAAAGATGTACTGACATACTATACAAGAAATTGGATTCATGCTTAAAATCCACCTAAAAAGTGCAAATACTAATAATGTGTGCCTTTCAAGGTAAAACATACAATTGTATAAAAGCCAGTATAAAATGTGTAAGATTAAAAACATCTATACAATAAAATCTTCCAGCCTGACAGATCAATTACTGTAAATGTAGTTGTACAGTAATTAACAAATGGTAAGGTAATTAACCTGTACGGGATCTGCTAAAAACTTCAATAGCTAGATGACAAATGTACATTTAAGTCTAAGGGGTTAAAAAAATTAACATTGTGTTAGAAAGCAATGCACCATCAGTGATTCAAAACAGTTAGATAAAAAGCAATGTGGGGTTGTTTAAAAGATGACTATGGTTGAAAAGACTGCCGAACACACACTCTAGTGTGTTCCTACATTAACAGGTGTGGTGTACTTTGTACTCCATATCAGTTTGTCACTTATCCATCACTTCAATAGAGGTGTACTTACAAATACCTCATTTATTAGTATGATGATATTATTTCAAGTTGCTTAATCAACAATCTTTGCTACATATGGCATGCTTATAACAGAATTACATAATGGGATCCTTAATACATAAGTCTGCCAACTGTATGAGATAAAGTATTTTGGTTTTATATTTATAATTAGATGGTTTCTTTAGTTAAGATCACAATATCTAACTTTTTTATAATAAACAAAAATGTTTTTATAATGTTTTTTTCTTGTGACATTGAAGATTTTCTTCCATTTACTCTGTCTATTTGTGAATCATGGCCACTATAGACAATGTTTTCTTCTTCTTCATCAGAACTGCTTTCATTCCCTTCTGAATGCTCTGCTTCAGCATTGGAATTCGTATTGTATAGTTCATAAAGTTTGTCAGTTGTCATGTTTTTATGCGATTTGAACAAGAAAAACATATTTTGTACTTTACAGACTATGTGAAATAAAACCAGATGCAAGACAGTAGCTATGTTAGTGAAAGTAGAAAAACTAAACAGAGGAAATTCCACTTCAGCAACCAGATTTTTTACGTGAAATGAGACACATTCACTTTTAAACTTCTCACAGATGCACTACAGGTGTTTGAGAATGCACACAACCTATCAGCACAACAGCTGAAACACTAATGAAGGAATAGCTGTTTGTCCAGACCCGACAAAGGATGTAAGCTCACAAAAATTGAACTTAGTTTTCATATGGCATACTTTATATGCCAGCATGCCCATACGGTCGTCTCCTCATGACAAGATGGATGAGAGGAAGTTACCCTAGCCATATAGAGGGATTTAATCTCCCCGAGGGAAGATGCCCATCGTTCGTGCCAGTATGATAGAACATTGCTATGTATAACAACACTGAAAACATTCAACAAAACAGAATAGCTAAAATGCCTGGGTAGTAGAGTTGCAGCCTTCGCAGCAACATCAGCAGTCTTATTCCTCAACATGTCCCTTCTCCCTGTTACATGATTTTTGGTGTTCCTTTTTCTGCCTGCAATGATTGAATTTGTGTGACCTTGGGCTGTTGGAAATAATTAAAAATTTTACATGAAAGTACCTTTGTAAGATTGAACTGCTTTTGTTTCAAAGGAACTTATTTTCCCTTTTTCTGTTGTCAGAGAATGGCAACAGGGTTTTGTCATTGCATCTTTACTGTGTGATAGCTCATTCTACTTTTAAATGTGCCAATTTCCTGTTCAATACCTTTTCTGTCTACATCTACACCTATAATCTGCAAACCACAGTGAAGTGCTCGCCTATAGGTTCTTCCCATTGTATCAGTTATCAGAGCTTTTTCCCACTCCATGCATATATGAATTGTGGGAAGAATGATTGATTATACCCCTATGTGTGCATTGTAATTAGTCTAATCTTGTCATCATGATCTCAATAGGAGGGTTGTACTATATTTCTAGAATCTTCAGTTAAAGTTGATTCGAGGAACATTCTAAGACGGCTTTCAAGGTATATTTTACATCTGTCTTCAAGAATATACCAGTTCAGTTCTTCCAACATCTCTGTGACACTATCCCATAGGTCAAACAAATCTGTGACCATTTGTGCTACCTACTTTGTATACATTCAATACTCTCTGTTAGTCCTATTTGGTACGGATCATGCACACCTGAGCAATATTCTAGGAGTGGTCACACAAGTGATTTGTAAGCACTCTCCTTTGTTAACTGATTGCACTGTGATATTTTACCAATAACCTGAAGTATGTCACCTGCTGTACCTACAACTGAAGCTATGTGACTATTCCATTTCATATCCCTGCAAATTGTTATAACTAGTATTTGTACGAGATGATCAAGCATTCAAATCATAGGATAGTATGTTTTCTTCAGCTCATGCAGTGCAATATTTAACTTTCTGACATTCAAAGTTAGCTGGCAGCCTTTGCACCACTTTGAAGTCTTGACAAGATCAGACTGAACATTTGTGCAGCTTCCCCCCCCCCCCTCCTCCCCAAACAGTACTTCATGACATATAACTTTATCAACTATGCAAAGCCTATGGTTACTATCAATATTGTATGCAAGGTCATTAATATAAAACAAGAACAGCAAGCATCTCATCACATTTCATTTGGGCACACCTGAAGTTTCTTCTGCAATTATCGATGACACACTATCCAAAATGACATTCTATTATTCCACCAAGAAATCCTCAATCCAGACACAAATTTTGCTTGGTATCTCATATGATCATATTTTCGACAACAAGCTTCGGCATGGTGTGTGAAATGCCTTTAGGAACTCAACAAACAATGCATCTACCTGACTCTCATCCCCCATGGTTTTCAGAAAGTCGGGGGAGAAAGAATGAGTGGCTTTCAGCATGATCTGTTTTTTTCAGAATGGATGCTGGTTGGCATGGAAGAAGTCATTCTGCTGCGATAATTCACTACATTTGAGCTCAGAATACATGCTGCGATCCTACAGCAAATGGATGTCAGGTATACTGGACAGTTGTTTTGTGGCTTAGTTGTGCTGCCCTACTAGTAGATGGGTGTAACTGTTTGCTTTCCTTCAACCTCTGGGAACATTTTTTGTTCACAGGATCTTCAGTATATTATGGTTAAAAGATGGGCTAACTTTGTTATAGAATCTGATAGGGATTCCATTAGGCCTCTATGTAGAGAGTAACAACTACTAACCTGTTTCACACTGGTGTTACAGCACTGTACATATTACTATGTGATGCCTCCACTAGTAGATGGGTGTAACTGTTTGCTTTCCTTCAACCTCTGGGAACATTTTTTGTTCACAGGATCTTCAGTATATTATGGTTAAAAGATGGGCTAACTTTGTTATAGAATCTGATAGGGATTCCATTAGGCCTCTATGTAGAGAGTAACAACTACTAACCTGCTTCACACTGGTGTTACAGCACTGTACATATTACTATGTGATGCCTCCATACATAACTCGTTCTTGTCATCTACCTTTTTTAAAGATGACTACAGTATCTTTGTACTTCTTTCGTAATCACACTTCAGTTTGACAAAAAAATTATGCACACAATTAATTTTTTTCACATATCTATTTTAGATCCTTCAACCCATATCTTCATGTCAAACATGCTATCTCACTAAAATTACTCTTCCCAATTTTTCTTCTGTAGAATAATTTCTTTAAAGGCATTATTTACCTCCTCATTCCCCCTCAAATAAAGCCTTTTTCTGTGTGGAACTTGTCTTTCTATTGCTGTTCTGTGTTGCTGAAATGAAACTAATCATGGATTAAAATAGAAACCTTAACGCACAAGTTTTTCAAAGCTAATTATCAGGTGCATTAGCACAAAACCTTACACAAGCCACAATTTACGTGAACATGCTGCATGTATCAACTTGTCTTTTACAGAGACTGCCTCTGTCTTTAGATTCAGACCATATGCAGAATCCAGACAAATTTATTCTTATTCCTATTGTAAGTCCCCAATTGGCATCTCATTCAACTGCTTTTTACGCAGGATGTTGCAAAGGAAAGGAGTATATTAGGGTTTAACATCCTGTCGACTTTGAGGTCATCAGAGACAGCATAAGCTCAGAATATTTCAATGATGGAGAAGGAAATTGGCCATGCACTTTTAAAGGAACCATCTGAGCATTTGCATGGAGTGATTTAGAGGAAACAGAGAAAACCTAAATCTGGGGTGACCTGACACGAGTTTGAGCCATTGTCCTCTCAGCACTGCGAAGATTTCCTCCCATTGTAGTTAGTTAATCATGTAGAAACAGCAGGTACAAATTTCTCTGCAAACGTGGATGACTTACATTATATGCCACAACTTTAAGGCCCACCATATTCTATGGGAATTTCCAAACAGAGATGCTACTGGAACTAATTCATAACTGTTATATAGGACAAACTGATTAGTAACAACGAGACTTCAGAATGCACAGATCATGTGTCGAACAAATCTTTAATCTGAAACTGGTAACTGTGTATAAAAAACAGAGGAGCAAGAATTTCGTACTCACATTAGTAGAATTCAAGAAAGTCTGTGATTTAGTAGATAGATAACACTATCCCAAAGTTTGGAGGAGAGAAAATCCAGTGAACTAATGAAACAAACTTTAAGCAATACAACATCCAAAGTAAAGAGGAAAGCCTTCAGAAACCATAGACCTTGAAGATCAAAACTGGAGTCAGGCGGGGAGACGTACTCTAGCTTTTGCTATTTAACTGTATATTTGATGAAGTGAACAGGGAATGGTCAATGGTGAGAAGAAATCCAAGGATTGATGGAACAAGAATCAGGTGAGAGGAAAAAAAGGAATAAGGTTGATTGTCTGGAATTCGCAGACAATACTGGTACACTGTCTGAATCATTCGATGCAAGGAAGGAAAAAAGATTAGAACTCTACGTGCCATCAACAGTGAGACAAGCTGAAGCATACCTATCAATATCTATTGAGAAAACATTGTATATGACAAACATTAAAGCAGCTCCTAGGCGGATAACAATAGAAGGAGGGAAAATTCAAAAGGTGAAGAGATTTAAATACTTGGAAGAATGGGTAAAAAGTGGTCTAGCATAAAAACAAGCAATGTGAGTGTGAATAAATAAAATGATTTTAGCACACAAACTAACTAAGAACATCTACAATACGAATAACATTTGAGTCAATGTAAATTGAGACTTGCCAGACAGTAATCAGTCCTGAAGCCTCATACATGACATAAAGTCTGAATCTGGTAAGAACATGCGTATTTAAGAGGCTATAACCATGGAATGAAGGATACTCAGGACAACATAGATTCATCCAAGAACAGGAGATGCTCAATATAGAATGCAAGTGAACCGAGAACTGTATACCTAGATTGAGAGAATCTTGGATATCATCGTAAAAAGAAGCAGCATGTTGTTTAGACACATTCTAAGGACTGATCAGGGAAGGCTGACACATCAAATAATACAGTTTCTTGTAAACAGGAGAACCAAAGTATGTTGGATCTGTGAGATTAAAAGGCATCTGGAAGAAAAGCGAAAACAGGTAACAAATATTTACAACATGGCGATTTTCATAAAAAAATTTAGGCTTTCACAGTTTTCCAGAACAGAATTAGACCCAGGGCAACATTATCATGTACAGAAGAGCACAGAATGTTGCAGAATATGAGAATGAAGGAATACTGGACAAGGATAAAGACCAGAAGAAATGAAGCTAACATGAATTAATAAGGTCCTCAGACAGCTAAAATGAAAGGAGGAGGATTATAATATGGTTATAATTAATAATGGCTAACCAACGGTGATCCCTCCTGCAGGCAGAAGACCAACAGAATTCAATCTCATATTCATGTTACAAGATATTAAAAATGTGGCAAAATGAAAAGTAAAGTTCTACTTCTCAAAATCAGATCACTATACTCAAACATTGAAGTTACAAGTGAGGCAACATTATTCCATAAATATTATAGCAACAGCAGTTGGAAAACTGGAAATACGAGGCGTGTTATTTAAGTAAGTACCATTTTGCCACACCGCGGCCGCTGCACTATGGTCGGTGTTCTGCGCATGCGCACTGGGTACCTACATCTGTTGTCTACACACTAACGCCATTACAGTTTGATTCTTCCTTGTTTACGTTGTGTACTGAGTGTTTAAGATGCCTCCGATAATCGTGAGGCCCACCGACTGTGAAGTACGGGCTGTTATAAGATTTCTTAGTGCTAAAGGCCTAAAAGCGATCAATATTCATCGTGAGATGTGTGCAGTTTAAGGTGAAAACGTTATGACTGATGGAATAGTAAGAAAGTGGGTGAGAGCATTTAAAGATGGCCGCACAACTTCGTAACAACGGAGTGGACGTCCTTTGGTCGTTAATGAAAGTTTGGTGCAGAAAGTGGACAATAAGGTGAGAGAAAACAGACACTTTATGATTTCCTCCTTGCGGGATGACTTTCCTAATATTTCTCATAGTGTTTTGTATGGCACTGAGACCAAGCAGTTGAATTACCGAAAATTATGCGCATGTTGGGTACCGAAAATGTTGACTGATGTGCACAAAACCAAACGTTCAGACATTGCATTGACTTTCCTTGAGTGGTACCACAACGACGGTGATGATTTCTTAAGCCAAATTGTTACGGGCGATGAAACATGGGTGGCCTACGTCACACCAGAATCAACGCAACAGTCCATGGAATGGTGGCATTCAGATTCACCCAGAAAAGTGAAGTTTAAGCAAACAATTTCTGCCTAGAAGATCATGTGCACAGTTTTTTGGGACAGAAAAGGAGTATAGCTTGTGGAATTTCTGCCTCGTAATGAGACAATCAATGCAGCAGCTTACTGTAAGACACTGCACAATCTACACTGTTCAATTCAGAACAAAAGACGTGGCAAGTTGAGCAATGGCATCATTTTGCTGCAAGACCATGCCCATCCGCATGTGGCAAATCAGACCAAAGATCTCATCACATCTTTTTGATGAGAAACTCTAGATCATCCTCTGTACAGCCCCGATTTTGCGCCCAGTGACTACAATCTGTTCCTGCACTTGAAGAAACACCTGGGCGGTCGAGTCTTCAAGACGATGACGAAGTCAAAACAGTGATGATGCAGTGGTTAACAAGTTAGGCGGCAGACTTCTATGAGAAGGGTATTCAAAAACTGGTACAACGTTATGACAAGTGCCTCAATATTGACGGAAAGTATGTGGAAAAGTAGATTAAGGTACAGGCTTTCATGTAAAAATAAAATTATTGAGACATCTTAGCATGTCTTTTTTTTTAATTTTGAAACAGTACTTACTTAAAAAACACACCTCATATTATAGTAACAGCAGTTGAAAAGTGTTTGGGAGAGATACATTAACATTATGCTAAGTTAAAAAGAATCTGAAGATTGTTTTAAACACTACAGTACTTTACTAGGCATGGCCCTGTTCCAGATGTTATGTCCTTATCTTGCTTCTAACTTTGAACCGACTTAACCAGCCAGTTATAGGATAGCCTACAATTTGACATGGACTCTGAGCCAGTGCACAAATTGCCATTTTTCACATCAACAAACATTGCCAGAGGTGAAAGAAGTGCTAAGTGAAGGATAAAAATCCTAGGGTTAACTGAGGATCGAACCCAAGACCTTTGGATTTTTAATCTGTACCTTATCACTGAGCCAATGAGCCACATGTTATGTTAGAAAGAGAAAAAGCTGTTTATCTGATAGTTTCTAGTCAGGAATGCTATAAAGAACTACTCACTGCAACTAACAATGCTGTACACAACTCTACAAAGACAGATAATAGTAATCACAGACAGAAAACAGGGAATACTCTGAGGGGCCCTACAGCTCAAAGATAGTAGCATCACAAAGACTTACATTAAGGTCCTATTAAAAACCAACAAATCTGAGAAAATTATCCACTATACAAAGAGAAAAATGAAGGCTAAGTCAGCTATTAGAGAAGCATAAACAAGATCTGTGGGTTACTTGCAGCAACAGTAACATTTTGAAAGTGTGGAAAAATTAAAAGTGTTACAAAAGTGCTGGCAAGAAGATAATCCTGATTCAGAGAGAGAGGATGTTTAGACGAAATATTAGATGGAATAGTTTCTCCTCCTCTAGAAAGAGGTCCCATTACACATTTGACATGACAAGAACATTGGATCCACTTCCCAGTTGTGTGAAAAAAGTTAGAGAAGCCACAAATGCTATACACAACAGTAGCACCTGGTTTTGATGAAATCCACTACTCGTTCATAAATTTGAAACCACAAATAACACTGCCAATCCTGAAAACTGGAAAGGATCCAAGTAATACCTCCAAACAGAGACCCACTGCTTTCTCACCATGTACTGGCAATACTCTGGAGAGAATGATCAAATTGGTGGACAGAATTAAATAGATTATTCCCCAGAACACAATTTTCATTTTAAAGAGGGAAAATTGTTTCAGACAGTTTAACATTATCCTCCTCAGACAAAACGGCAGAGATGACAAAAGAAAACAAAGAGACTCTATTGTTCTCTGATACCAATGGGGCCTACGATCATGTACAGGTTCCAATCTTGTGACAAAAATTCAGATTATTAGGTCTTCCAGAGATATTTCATTTGTAGAATAAATTTGTATCTCATAAACTGTAAACTGTTTGTTAAATGCAAGCAATGACAATCAGGATTGAGATTAGGAACATGGAACTGCCCGAAGGTGCCACACTAAGTCTATTAAATTTACATAGAAGGCATAGAGATGTTAGTTCTGCTATCACCACATAAGGGAGCCAAGTTTCTAGGTTGCAATGTTGTATTTAACCATGAACAGCGATGTCCTCAATATGTTGCAAGCATCAGTCATGGTGAGAATAGTGTTCTGTGTAGTTGCAAATGCATTATTTCGGAGCTATGTGAAGTCGAATAAGGGTTAACTGTTGTTGCTCGTATGGTAGATGCTTCTATAACAAAGCTCCAAGAGGCACCATATCAAAGACATATATTGGATACAGAGAAAGTAGACAAACATTATCTTCCAAGTCACAACATGGAGAAAAGTATCTGTTGACTTATCATGACAGACAGTAATGGAAGAGGATTGTGGCAGAAAATAAGAAGACAACAGTTGCCGAAGTCACTACAGAACTGAACATTGCACGCACAAAACCTGCCAGCACCAAATCAAATCAACACAAAGGGAACTCTATAAGCAGGGAATTGAAGGGTGAGCTGGAATTCCAAACCCACGCATCAGTGATGCAAATGCTCATAACAGGAAAATGTGGTGCTAAAATCATAAAATCTGAGCTATGTGGGACAATGGAAAAATGTCATTTGGATAGGTGAGTATTGTTTCACACTATTTCCCTGTCCTCTCTCCCCAAAAGATGGGGAGAGACCAGGGTATGGGTAGGGGACAGTGAAATGCTGCTTGTGGGAGCATAGAGTAATATGGTGGGGAGAGAGTAGGACAGCTAGGTGCAGACAGAAGGCAGGGGGTGGGGGCAGTCAAATTATACTGTGGGTGCATTGGTGGAATAGAAGGCTGTGTAGTGCTGCACTGGGAGCAGGGAACAGGATAGCTGGGTGATGGACAGGGACGAGCGTAGGTTAAGGGCCAAGGGGTTATGGGAACATAAGATATACTGCAGGGAGAGTTCCCACCAGCGCAACTCAGAAAAGCTGGTGTTGTTAGAGAGGATCCAGATGGTGCAGACTGCGAAACAGTCACTGACGGGAAGAATGTTGTGCTGCACAGTGTGCTCGGCAACTGAGTGGTCGAGCTGTTTCTTGGCCACAGTTTGTAGTCGGCCATTTGTGCAGACAGGCATTTCATTGGCTGTCTACATCTACATCTACATCCATACTCCGCAAGCCACCTGATGGGTGTGTGGCGGAGGGTACCTTGAGTACCTCTATCGGTTCTCCCTTCTATTCCATTCTCGTATTGTTCGTGGAAAGAAGGATTGTCGGTATGCCTCTGTGTGGGCTCTAATCACTCTGATTTTATCCTCATGGTCTCTTCGCGAGATATACGTAGGAGGGAGCAATATACTGCTTGACTCTTCGGTGAAGGTATGTTCTCGAAACTTTGACAAAAGCCCGTACCGAGCTACTGAGCGTCTCTCCTGCAGAGTCTTCCACTGGAGTTTATCTATCATCTCCGTAACGCTTTCGCGATTACTAAATGATCCTGTAATGAAGCGCGCTGCTCTCCGTTGGATCTTCTCTATATCTTCTATCAACCCTATCTGGTACGGATCCCACACTGCTGAGCAGTATTCAAGCAGTGGGCGAACAAGCGTACTGTAACCTACTTCCTTTGTTTTCGGATTGCATTTCCTTAGGATTCTTCCAATGAATCTCAGTCTGGCATCTGCTTTACCGACGATCAACATTATATGATCATTCCATTTTAAATCACTCCTAATGCGTACTCCCAGATAATTTATGGTATTAACTGCTTCCAGTTGCTGACCTGCTATTTTGTAGCTAAATGATAAAGGATCTATCTTTCTGTGTATTCGCAGCACATTACACTTGTCTACATTGAGATTCAATTGCCATTCCCTGCACCATGCGTCAATTCGCTGCAGATCCTCCTGCATTTCAGTACAATTTTCCATTGTTACAACCTCTCGATACACCACAGCATCATCCGCAAAAAGCCTCAGTGAACTTCCGATGTCATCCACAAGGTCATTTATGTATATTGTGAATAGCAACGGTCCTATGACATTCCCCTGCGGCACACCTGAAATCACTCTTACTTCAGAAGACTTCTCTCCATTGAGAATGACATGCTGCGTCCTGTTATCTAGGAACTCCTCAATCCAATCACACAATTGGTCTGATAGTCCATATGCTCTTACTTTGTTCATTAAACGACTGTGGGGAACTGTATCGAACGCCTTGTGGAAGTCAAGAAACACAGCATCTACCTGTGAACCCGTGTCTATGGCCCTCTGAGTCTCGTGGACGAATAGCGCGAGTTGGGTTTCACATGACCGTCTTTTTCGAAACCCATGCTGATTCCTACAGAGTAGATTTCTAGTCTCCAGAAAAGTCATTATACTCGAACACAATACGTGTTCCAAAATTCTACAACTGATCGACGTTAGAGATATAGGTCTATAGTTCTGCACATCTGCTCGACGTCCCTTCTTGAAAACGGGGATGACCTGTGCCCTTTTCCAATCCTTTGGAACGCTACGCTCTTCTAGAGACCTACGGTACACCGCTGCAAGAAGGGGGGCAAGTTCCTTCGCGTACTCTGTGTAAAATTGAACTGGTATCCCATCAGGTCCAGAGACCTTTCCTCTTTTGAGCAATTTTAATTGTTTCTCTATCCCTCTGTCGTCTATTTCGATATCTACCATTTTGTCATCTGTGCGACAATCTAGAGAAGGAACTACAGTGCAATCTTCCTCTGTGAAACAACTTTGGAAAAAGACATTTAGTATTTCGGCCTTTAGTCTGTCATCCTCTGTTTCAGTACCATTTTGGTCACAGAGTGTCTGGACATTTTGTTTTGATCCACCTACTGCTTTGACATAAGACCAAAATTTCTTAGGATTTTCTGCCAAGTCAGTACATAGAACTTCACTTTCGAAATCATTGAACGCCTCTCGCATAGCCCTCCTCACACTACATTTCGCTTCGCGTAATTTTTGTTTGACTGCAAGGCTTTGGCTATGTTTATGTTTGCTGAGAAGTTCCCTTTGCTTCCGCAGCAGTTTTCTAACTCGGTTGTTGTACCACGGTGGCTCTTTTCCATCTCTTACGATCTTGCTTGGCACATACTCATCTAACGCATTATGTACGACTGTTTTGAACTTTGTCCACTGATCCTCAACACTATCTGTACATGAGACAAAACTTTTGCGTTGAGCCAACAGGTACTCTGAAATCTGCTTTTTGTCACTTTTTCTAAACAGAAAAATCTTCCTACCCTTTTTAATATTCCTATTTACGGCTGAAATCATCGATGCCGTAACCGCTTTATGATCGCTGATTCCCTGTTCTGCGTTAACTTTTTCAAATAGTTCTGGTCTGTTTGTCACCAGAAGGTCTAATATGTTATCGTCACAAGTCGGTTCTCTGTTTAACTGCTCAAGGTAGTTTTCAGATAAAGCACTTAAAAAAATTTCACTGGATTCTTTGTCCCTGCCACCCGTTATGAACGTCTGAGTCTCCCAGTCTATATACGGCAAATTAAAATCTCCACCCAGAACTATAACATGGTGGGGAAATCTACTCGAAATATTTTCCAAATTATCCTTCAGGTGCTCAGCCACAACAGCTGCTGAGCCAGGGGGCCTATAGAGACATCCAATTACCATGTCTGAGCCTGCTTTAACCGTGACCTTCACCCAAATCATTTCACATTTCGGAGCTCCGTCAATTTCCTTCGATACTATTGCACTTCTTATCGCTATAAACACGCCTCCCCCTTCACTGTCCAGCCTGTCTCTGCGGTATACATTCCAACCTGAGTTTAGGATTTCATTACTATTTACATCTGGTTTCAGCCAACTTTCTGTCCCTAGTACTACATGGGCGTTGTGACCGTTTATTAATGAGAGCAGTTCTGGGACCTTTCTGTAGACGTTCCTGCAGTTTACTATTAGCACATTAATATTGTTATTCCCTGTTGCATTTTGCCTACTCCTACCTTGCTGCGTCTCAGGAGGCGTCTTGTCGGGCCTAGGGAGGGGATTCTCTAACCTAAAAAACCCCCATGTGCACTCCACACGTACTCCGCTACCCTTGTAGCCGCTTCCGGCGTGTAGTGCACGCCTGACCTATTCAGGGGGACCCTACATTTCTCCACCCGATAGCGGAGGTCGAGAAATTTGCACCCCAGATCTCCGCAGAATCGTCTGAGCCTCTGGTTTAAGCCTTCCACTCGGCTCCAAACCAGAGGACCGCGATCGGTTCTGGGAACGATACTACAAATAGTTAGCTCTGATTTCAGCCCACGAGCGAGGCTTTCCGCCTTCACCAATTCCGCCAACCGCCTGTACGAACTGAGGATGACCTCTGAACCCAGACGGCAGGAGTCATTGGTGCCGACATGAGCAACAATTTGCAGTCGGGTGCACCCAGTGCTCTCTATCGCCGCCGGCAGAGCCTCCTCCACATCTCGGATGAGACCCCCTGCCAAGCAGACAGAGTGAACACTGGCCCTCTTCCCCGACCTTCCCGCTATTTCCCTACGGGGCTTCGTCACCCGCCTAACGTTGGAGCTCCCAATAACTAATAAACCCCTCCCCCCGTGTGCCTGCTCGGACCTTGCTGAAGGAGCAGCCACATGTCCACTCACAGGCAGAGCGGGCGATGCCACACGGCCAGCCTCCACATTGACCCTTCGCCTCGTGCGCCGCGAACGCCGCTGAACCCGCCACTCCCCTTGGGGAGAGGGTGGCCCAACCGCGCCCAGTACACGCGAAGGTGTCTCGACAGCAGGGACAGTGGGTGAAGCATGTAACACCTGGGGTGTAACTTGCGACGCACCAGACTCCCCACTGCCGCTACACTCCGAGGCAGCAGCCTGAAGACGGCTGACCGCGGCCATCAACACGCTCAGCTGTTCGCGAACAGTGGCCAGCTCCTCCTGCGTCCGTACACAGCAGTCACACATCCTATCCATCCTAAGGAATCAATTTACTGAAGAGAGTTAATCAACCTTTAACTAGACTGCTAATTCACTAAAGACGGCTGTTTATTAACTAAACTGTGGTTGCTAGGCACTTCTTGTAGAAAATAATGAAAATAGCACCACCTGTCTCTGGACTGTATTGAAAACAAACACTAGAACTACTGGCACTATGGCTGACTAAAGGGACTCTCTCTGACTGTATTCAAAACAAACACGAAATCTATGGAACACTATTAATAGCACCCGACAATTAAAGCTTCCTAAAAGCAAATACACACGGAAGAAGTAGTGACAAGTAAGAAAAATACAGTTAATACTTAAATTAGGGTAGCTCGCTGCACAGCAGACGAGAAGCAGACGGCAGTTACGACGACACACATTGAACGCAGCACAGTGGTTGCAGCTTACCTTGTAATCACATGACTGCATTCACAGGTGATAAGGATAGGTGCTTCTTGTGACTAGACTGGAGTGGGTGGTGCTTGGAGGTTGTATGGATCAGGTCTTGCATCTAGGTACATTACAGGGATATGAACCATGAGACATGGGGTTGGGAGCAGGGGTTATGTACACTACTGGCCATTAAAATTGCTACACCACGAATATGACGTGCTACAGACGTGAAATTTAACCGACAGGAAGAAGATACTGTGATATGCAAATGATTAGCTTTACAGAGCATTCACACAAGGTTGGCACCGATGGCGACACCTACAACGTGCTGACATGAGGGAAGTTTCCAACCGATTTCTCATATACAAACAGCATTTGACCGGTGTTGCCTGGTGAAACATTGTTGTGATGCCTCGTGTACGGAGGAGAAATGCATGCCATCATTTTTCCGACTTTGATAAAGGTCGGACTGTACCCTATTGCAATTGTGGTTTATCGTATCACGACATTACTACTCGCGTTGGTCGAGATCCAATGACTGTTAGCAGAATATGGAATCGGTGGGTTCAGGAGGGTAATACAGAACTTTGTGCTGGATCCCAATGGCCTCGTATCGCTAGCAGTCGAGATGACAGGCATCTTATCCGCCTGGCTGTAACGGATCGTGCAGCCACATCTCGATCCCTGAGTCAACAGATAGGGATGTTTGCAAGACAACAACCATCTGCACGAACAGTTCAACAACATTTGCAGCAGCATGGCCTCAGCTTGGAGACCATGGCTGCAGTTACCCTTGACGCTGCATCACAGACAGGAGCACCTGCAATGGTGCACTCAACGACGAACCTGGGTGCACGACTGGCAAAACGTCATTTTTTAGGATGAATCCAGGTCCTGTTTACAGCATCATGATGGTTGCATCTGCGTTTGGTGACATCACCGTGAACGCACATTGTAAGTGTGTATTCGTCATCGCCATACTGGCGTATCACCCGGCGTGATGGTATGGGGTGCCATTGGTTACATGTCTCGGTCACCTCTTGTTCGCACTGACGGCACTTTGAACAGTGGACGTCATTTCAGATGTGTTACAACCCGTGGCTCTACCCTTCATTCGATCCCTGCGAAACCGTGCCTACAGCAGGATAATGCACTACGGCATGTTGCAGGTCCTGTACAGGCCTTTCTGGATACAGAAAATGTTCGACTGCTGCCCTGGCCAGCACATTCTCCAGATCTCTCTCCAATTGAAAACATCTGGTCAATGGTGGCCGAGCAACTGGCTCGTCACAATACACTAGTCACTACTCTTGATGAACTGTGGTATTGTGTTGAAGCTGCATGGGTAGCTGTACCTGTACATGCCATCCAAGCTGTGTTTGACTCAATGCCCAGGCGTACCAAGGCCGTTATTATGGCCAGAGGTGGTTGTTCGGGGTACTGATTTCTCAGGATCTATGCACCCAAATTGCTTGACAATGTAATCACATGTCAGTTCTAGTATAATATATTTGTCCAATGAATACCCGTTTATCATCTGCATTTCTTCTTGGTGTAGCAATTTTAATGGCCAGTAGTGTAGGATTGGCCAAGGATATTGTGAAGATTTGGTAAGTGGCGAATACCACAGTGGGAGGGATGGGAAGGATAGTCAGTAGAACATTCCTTACATCAGGGCACAACAAGAAGTAGTCAAAATCCTGCCGGAGAATGTGATTCAGTTGCTCCAGTTCTGGGTGGTACTGAGTCACGAAAGCAATGTTCCTTTGTGGTCAGATGGTGGAACTTAGGGAGGTGGTGGGTGACTGGAGAGATAAGGCACATGAGGTCTGTTTCTGTACAAGGTTGGGAGGATAGTTTCAGTCTGTGAAGGCCTCAGTGAGACACTTCGTATATTTCAAGAGGGACTGCTCACCACATGCAATGGCCATGGGTCGCTAGGTTGTATGGAAGAGACTTCTTGGCATGGAATGAGTGGAAGCTGTCGAAGTGGAGGTATTGATCCAGGTTGGTAGGTTTGCTATGGACAGAGGTACTGATGTAGCCATCTTTGGGGTGGATATCAACATTGAGGAAGATGGTTTGTTGGGCTGGGAGGGAGGAAGAAGAAAAGAAAAAAGAAAAAGAAAACAAGTGAAGTGAATTGGGGAGAAGGTGTTGAGGTTCCAGAGGAACCCACATTTCTCCAGAACCTCAACACCTTCTCCCCAATTCGCTCAACATCGATCCAGAACACGGAGGTGTCCTAAATGAATCTGTGAAGGTTTTGGGATCTGGGTTGTTAGGAAGGATTCCTCTAGATGGCCAATGAATAGATTGGCACAGGATAGTGCCATATGGGTGCCTGCTGTCATACCATGGATCTGTTTGTATACACTGACTTCTAATGCGAAGTAATTGTGGGTGAATGTACAGTTGGTCACAGTGACCAAGAACGAGGTTGTACTGTCGGGCATTGGGAAGGTAGTATTCAATACTGGCAAGGCCAAAGGCATTAGGGATGTTAGTATAAAGGGAGGTAGCATCAATAGTGATGAGCAGGGCACATGTGTTAAAGGAAGTGGAAATGTTGAGAGTTGGTGGAGTAAACTGGCTGGTGTCTTTTATATAGCAGGGTAGACTGAAGGTAAGAGGCTAAAGGTGTTGGTCTATGAGAACAGGTATTCTCTCAGTGGGTCCACAGTAACCAGTCACAATGGGGAAGCATGTATAAGGCAGGAGTGTGGGGACTGGTAGGTGCAAGGGTAGGGAGGGAGGGAGGGAGACTCAGTGAAGAGATTCAGAGTGGGCTTAAGGATTTTAGGAGAGGCTGGAGATCCTGTCGAATATCTGGAATGGGGTCACTGAGGCAGGGTTTGTAGGTGGACAAATCTAACAGCTGGTGGAGTCCTTCCACCAAGTAATCCTTGTGTTTCAAAACCACAGTGGTAGAGCCTTTGTCTGCAGATAGGATTATAAGTCAGGATCAGTTTTTAGGTGGTGAACTGCAGTTTTTTCTGTAGATGTAAGGTTAGCTTGCATGCTGAAGGATTTGGGGAATGATGGAAATGTAAGGTTTGAAGTCAAGAAATTCCAGAACGTTAACAAGGGGTGATTTGGGGGCAGTGGGGATGGATTACAATTGGGTGGAGGAGTGAAATGAGCCAGGCAGGTTAAGTATAATATTCTTATAACATGAATAAAGTGTCTTGTAAACTTAATTACACTATAGGAAGAGTCAGTGCGGTGGCTAATTTTTAAATCTGCATATTGTGGACTCTTTACAGAGAGTGCTGTTCTATGGCTGCTGACAATTGTTTTTTAAATTTTATTTCTGGTATTATACTGGTGCTAATCAGGATATTTGTTGGGGTGCAGTCTCTTCACAAGCAATATGGCTTTTACAATGTATATGTTTAGCATGGTCAAACACAAATTTTTGGAAACAAGGTATGGCACGATTTCTTATACCACATTTACCCAAAAATAAGCTACACTTTTCAATCCCAATTTCATAATTGAAAAGTTAGGGTGTGGCTTATATCCACTGCTTTGTCTTGTTACAAAGAATTGCTGTATAAAAATTAAGCTCATTTGCAACAGTGCAAATAGTGCCTGCAGCCAAAACTAGTGAAGAAGCACTTAATTGCATAACAGTGAGAACTTTTACCAGTGTTTTATTGGCATTACCATTTTGTAGGCCTATCAGTATTGTTTTGTTAGCTTATAATTCAGTTTTAGTTGAATACTGGTAAGAAAGCCTGATTTATGACATTATGAGTGATCAATTAGAATAAAAAGCATTATCAAGCCATAGAATTCAGTGTAGTTACAATGCAAGCTTCAAACTTACAGTTGTGCGTTATGCCAAAACTACAACCAACAGAGAGGCCAGAAGAAATTATGGACTGGATGAATCTATTTACAATGTTGGGATGCTTCAGAAGAAAAATGAAAGAAAGCAGTTTCAATGAGAAAATCATTCAGGCGACTGTAATGTGGCAAGTGTCAGGAACTTGAAGCTAAGGTTCTTTCATGCATTTAAGATAAGCAGGAAAACAGGATGCCTATCTTGCGAGAAATTATCCAACTCAAGGCCTTGGAAATCACAAGAGTCTTAAACATGTCCCAATGAAATTATCGTGACAGTACTGGTTGGTGTCATTGGTTTATGTATAGAAATGGCCTTGCTCTCTGATGAAGTACTTCATCAGCACAGAGAATACTAGCAGATTTCAAGGAGAAGCTAGTCAACGTCGAGTGTCATCCAGTTGCAAAAGTGTCTCTCATACCCTTTTCATCAGATTGAGAATGCTGATGAAATGCCAATATCTTCTGACATGCCAAGCAATGTGATCGTAGACATGAAAGGGACAAAAAGTATCTCATTAAGAGGAATGGGGGGAAAAAACAGAATAATTGTGATGTTAGTGGTTACAGCTGATGTCGAAAGTTACCCCCTTATATCATTCTGAAGAGAAAAACCATGCCCAAAAGAGAAAAACCATGCCCAATGAGAACTTTCCTATGGGCTTCATGATTCGGTGACAAGAGAAGGGCTGGATGAGATGGAGGACTGGTTGTCTACTGTTTGGAATCAGAGACCTGAGGCACTACTTGCTAAGAGAGCCATGCTAATTTTGGATGCTTTGAAGGGACATCTAACTGCTGAAGTAAAAGACTGCTGCACAAAGGACAGATCTTGTACCGGAGGAATGGCTTCAAAACTAGAGGTACTACATGTGGCCATAAACAAACCCTTAAAGGACAACCTCCCACAGTTGTACTCAGATGGACACCTGGAAAATGACCATGCCCTCACACAGTCTCACAACATTAAGAAGCTACCAGCCACACTTTCGTGCGAGATGGTCCTCAATATCATCAGACTCCATCATCAGGGGGTTCAAGAATACTGCATACTGCATGCGCTGGCTGTCAGTGAGGATGATATACTGTGGTAAGAGAATGAAGAAAATGACAGGAGTGAGAGTGAGAATGATGAACTGAATATTGATACTGATAGTAATGAGAGCAAATAATACAAAATACATTGCCAACGTATTGCACCAAATTTCTGAACAAACATTTATGGAATATACCTACGTCTTACATATAAGTATGAACAAATTTTTGGTGACTTTCCTCCTCTCAATCAGTGTGCGGCTTATTTTCATGCAAAACCTCTTTTTTATTTCCTCCTAAAAATTTAGGGATGCAGCTTATATGAGGTGATGACTTATTTTTGGGCGAATATGTATTTAGTTCTACATGTGAGCATTATAGACCTTTTTCTGTGGGTAATTAGATCTGCTTTGTTTGCTGCACCCAAATTGCTAATCCATAGTTCAAGTGTGAGGATAATAAAGCATGGTGTGCAGTCATGAAGACAACTGCGTCTTTGCAAAACTAGCTAATCACATTGATTGCAAATATATTCTTAGTTAAACTACATTGAAGAGAGTCAACATATGGGCCACATTTCAGATTGCTTTCAATGGTTAAACCAAGGAATTTTACACTAAATTCTTTTCATATCATTTCGTCGCCTATATGTGGTTTAATTTCATCACTGAATCTAAGTGTTGTTGAACTCCATAAGATATGTCTTACTGGTGGTAATGTTTATAAAAATAGGAAAAGAGTAGATTGCTACTCACCACACAGAGGAAGCATTGCAATGCAGACAGGCACAATGAAAAGCCTACTAAACATTTAAGCTTTCAGACAAAACATCCTTCTTCCGAAATAGAAAATAGAAAACACACACACACACACACACACACACACACACACACACACATATATTCATGTGAGCACAACTCTCCAACTACAGCAGACTGTGGCTGTGTCGGACTTGCGCAGCAATCTGGGTGGTTGGTCGATGGTAAGGGGGAGGCATGGGGGTCATCAGTGGGAGGGACAGCACTTCAGGGGTGAGGGAAGATGTTCATCAGGGTTGCTAGTCAAACTTGGAGGGTGGAAGAAAAAAGGGAGGGGGGGTGTCCCCCCCTGAGAATTCCTGGTATGGGGAGGAAGCTGGCATCATAAAAAGCTCCTGATAAGTTAATGGTGAGTGGGGGGGGGGGGGGGGGGGGGGGGGGGGAAGGAGCATACCTCAATAATGACTTCTCTTTCCTCTCAGCTGGGATAGACTAGCTGCAAACAGTATTTACCAACAGTATTTAAACATTAATAATTTATGTGGAACAATATTCATATAACTAACACACTTTTTTTATAAAGTATTTTAAAATGTGTGATTTATAAAACTCAATAAAATTACATTTCAATGCTAAGTTAAGAACATATAATTCCCTGAGATTTTAAGAAATTCCTGAAATTCTTAAAATTCCTCAAGTTTTCCCAGGTATTTCCAGGTTTTTGCAGAAGAATCACCACATGTTCTGCTTGTGTGAAGGTGCAAAAACATAGTGGGGACACAATGGACTGCTAGGTGCACAGTTGAGAGGCTATGAGTCAAAGAGGGGGTGGGGAGGGGTGGAGAAGGATGGGGGGAGGGAGAGGAAAGATGGAAAGAAAGGGAAAAGACTGTAAACGTGTTGGGGGAATGTGTAGTGATAGAGTGGAAGCAGGTAACGTGATATATATGTACGGGAAAGACAGGGAGTAGTGAAGTTTGAGGCCAAGGGGATTATGGGAACAAAAATTTTGTTGTAGGTAGAGTTCCCACCTGTGTAATTCAGAAAAGGTGGTGGTGATAGGAAGGATCTAGATGGCGCAGGCTGTAAAGCAATCACTGAAGTTCTTAGTTCGGTGATTTTGGGAGAGGGGCCTAAACAGTGAGGTCATCAGTCCCATCGGATTAGGGAAGTATGGGGAAGGAAGTCGGCCGTACCCTTTCAAAGGAACCATCCCGGCGCTGGGCTGAAACGATTTAGGGAAATCACGGACAGCCTAAATCAGGACAGCCAGATATGGGTTTTACCCAACGTCCTCACAAACGCGAGTGCAAAGTGTGCTAACCACTGCATCAACTCACTCAGTAACCACTCAAGTGAAGCACATCGTCAGCATGTTCAGCAACTGGGTGGTCCAGCTGTCTCTTGGCCACAGTTTGACAGTGATCATTCATGCAAACAGACAACTTGTTAGTTGTCATGTCCACGTAGAAAGCAGTACAGTGGTTGCCATTTAGTTTGTAGATCACACAACTGCTTTTGCAGGCAGCCCTGTGGTAGGTGCCTGGAGAGAGAAATCACAGCAAATCTGTTTCTGAACAAGGTCTCTGAAGTATAATTTCAGTATGTGAAGGCCTTGGTGAGACCCTTGGCTTATTTGGAAGGGGACTGCTCTTCACTATAGATGCAATGACCACAGTTGACTAGGATCTATGGAAGGAACTTCTTGGTATGGAACTGGTAGTAGCTGTCAAATTGGAGGTACTGCTGATAGTTGGTAGGTTTGATGAGGATGGAGATACTGATTTAGTATGTGGATCAAGATACTGATTTAGCCATCTCTGAGGCTTGTTGGGTTGAGGAGAATAAGGTAAAGCAACTTGAGAAGAAGCTATTGAGATTCTGGAGGAATGGACCTTCAGTCCATATCACAAAGATGAATCTGAACTAGGCGAGGGGTTTAGGATTCTGGTGGTTAGAAAGGACTCCTCTTGATGGTCCATGAAAGGTTGGCAAAGGATGGTGCCAGGTAGGTGCACACTGCTGCACCACAGACATTTCTGTAGGTGGTGGATTCAAAGGAGAAGTAGTTGTGGATGGTGACCTGGAACGCAGTTGTAGGTTTGGAGTCAATTGGGGAAGGAGGAAAGGGAAGGAAGAGAGAAGAAGTCCCTTGCTTACAACCCAGCCACCTGTGGTCAACACACCGGGTCAACACACCAGTAATGAGGAGAAGTTCCTCTCTAAGCATGAAAAGAGTCTCACTGAGGTCTTCACAGGTTGAATTACACTCCCAACCTTGTACAGAAAAGGATTTCTCGTGCCTTTCCTTTCCAGTCACCCACCACCTCCCGAAGTCCCAACATCTGACCACAAAGGAGCATTTCCCTCATGACTCAATACCACTCAGAACTGGGGCAAGTGAATCACATTGTCTACCAGGGTCTTGACTAGCTAACATTGTGCCCTGAAATGAGGTTATCATAACCATTATCCTCTCCACCCCTCCCACAGTGGTATTCTGCCACCCCAAACTGTAGCCAGGAGACAGCTGGACCACCCAGTTGCTGAACATGTTGATGATGTGCTTCACTGCAGTGACTGCTTCACAGCCTGTGCCATCTGGATCCTTCCTTACCACCATCAGCTTTTCTGATTTTCACAGATAGGAACTCTCTCTACAACATATTCTTAGCTCTCTTAGTTCCCTTGGCCTCAACCTTCCCTAGTCCCTGGGTTTCCCTTATGTATCCATCCCCTTCCTTGCTTCCACTCCAGCACTACACATTCCACCAGCATATATCCAGTCCTTTCCCCTTCTCTATGCCTCTCCTCTCCCCTCTCCCATTTGCCTCTCCCCCCTCCTCCCAAATTGTTGCCTCCCTGCTCTGCAACTAGCAGCCTAACCTGTCCTCACCATGTCCCTGCTCATTCCCACATGCAGAACTACACCTTCCCCTCAGCCCTACCCTGCAATCCCTTCCAATTCCCACCCCATGCTACCTCCCTACCCTCCCCAAACCACTCCACATTGCTGCGCATGTCCGACACATACACAGTCTGCAGTCAGGCCCCCATGGCTGCAGACAGTAGCAATGTGTGTGTAAGATGTGATTGCTTGAGCGTGTACGTACATACGCGCGCGCGCGTGTGTGTGTGTGTGTGTGTGTGTGTGTGTGTGTGTGTGTGTGTGTTCTAGTTCAGAAGAAAGACTCTTTTTTCCTGAAAACTTAAATGTTTAGCAGCCTCTTTGTTGTGCCTGTCTGCAACTCAATGTGTGCTCTATGTGATGAGCAGCAGTCTATACTGTCATATTCATCCTGGACTTTCCACTATTTAGTGCTTACTTTTAGGTGCCTTTCATTGAAGCACTGCACAATTTCATTGGTCACATTATTACTGTGAGCATTTAGTTCATTAAATGATTCCTTTTTACACATGATTGATATTTCATCTGCGTACAGAACTACTCTGTAACTTAAAGAGCAATATTTAATGTCATTTACATAAATCAAAAACAGAAAATCATCCAATACTGAGCCCTGTGGTGCCCCATATTTAATATCAATGTTTTCAGAGTTGTGAACACTACTTTAAGCAGTACAAAGTGTTTTTGGTCACTGAATTAATTAGGTCATAAGCTGTGCCTCTTATACCAGTATTCCATAGTTTATCCAATAGGATAGTAATGTTCATGTAGTCAAAAGGTTTCCCAAGTTTTAGGTATATAAATGTAACATGAATTTTGTTCTTGATGCCACTAATATTTCTTCAGTTAACTGAGTTGCTGCTATGATAGTTGATTTACATTTTTTAAATCCCTTTTGATTTTCAAACATTAGATTGAGTTTGTAGAGAAACTTTATAATTCTATTATTTATGACTTTTTCTACTATTTTGGAAGAGACAGGATATATTGAGACTGGTCTGTAGTTTTCTATTTTGCATTCATCATCTTTTCTAAATATTGTTCTTACATGGGCTACTTTTAGTCTGTCTGGGAAGGTACCTCATTCTGTTGTATTATTTATTACTGAAGACAGAGGCACAGACACACTATGTGTATACACTTTTAATACACTAAAATTGAGGCCATCATGCCCTGCAGAACTGCAGGCTTTTACAGAGCCAAAGATATTCATTATACCTTTGCAGTTTGCGGAGGGTTAGATATATGCTATGCAAAGATATATTGCCTTTAAAATTTTACTGCAGGTTTTTTTTGTCACTGACAG
This sequence comes from Schistocerca serialis cubense, assembly GCF_023864345.2. NCBI lineage: Eukaryota > Metazoa > Arthropoda > Insecta > Orthoptera > Acrididae > Schistocerca > Schistocerca serialis. The sequence continues at coordinate 246,126,683 of NC_064639.1, read as the reverse complement.
CTTTCCCTACCGAAGGAAAGTATTCACTGCAGATGCTTGCAATTTCAAGTTGGTCTTCAATGTACATCTCATTGTGGTTAATATTAAAAGATTTGTCTCTGCATGTTCTAAAACTGTCACTTCCCGGACACCAGCAGCAACACTGTGTGAAGCTTGACACTTGTTTGCAACATAATTGCTCCTGGTCTGTAATAACAAATTTTTATAGCACTCCTTAAAAGTTTGAAGGCTTCCTTAAACTTGAGATTTCGTACAACACTTGCACTACAGAGTAACTAATGTCCCCCTCACTTCAATGGCACTATTATTAATCCAAATAGTTTTGTTTATATTTTTTGCATGTTTAACTTTTGTACCTAAAACTGGGCATGTGCCATCAAAACAGTAGTAGCGGTAGGCAGCAAAGCTGTTGTACAAAATCTATCATTGTCAAACCATGGTGCGTGTGCTAATATAGTTTGTTGTTGTTATCATTATGCATAAAAATATCAGGAAAATAAAAAAAAGTGGAAGAGTTTTGAAGCTTTCAATAGCAATAGTTAGTGAGAAATTTGGCATTTGTCTGCCTGGTGACTATATAACCACTTGGACAGATAATCTTACAGTAAGTTGTTACAAATTAGATGTATATTCACGTAGATCCAAAATGGATATAAAGAGGTAGTTGTCATTTTCAGAAAAAATTACAAAGAAATTGGGCATGTGCAAATAAGACTTGCACACTGTCGGTTCCGTACAAACTTAATTATGTATATAGATAGTTCATCCATCCCAGGAATCCATACTCTTGGCCCTTTTTGCGTGTTATCAGTGTTGATACTGGCAAGATACAGGTCCCGGGAAGTCCACGACTGTCCCAAAATTGCTACAGTAGTTCCTGAGACTAACTCACAAGGGGAGGCCGCCAATTGTGAAATTCAGATTCGATTCACACTGCGCATAATAAAAGCTAATGGCCAGAGGTGTAATGTGGCAAAGCACCAAGATGCACTTCTCAGCCATTGTCGAGAAAATCGACAGTTAAAAGAAACCATTGCGGTGAAATACTCTCTACGATTAATAATTTTCTACAGCGTCGTGGCGCAGCGGTAAGTGCTCGGGTTCGTAATTCGAAGGTCGCCGGATCGAATCTTGTGCCATGCAACCCTTTTTTTTAGTATTTGTTTTTTGTAATTCAAATATATATAATTATCTTTGTTTTTAGATAAATTTTTCCTACGTGGAATGTTTCCCTATATATATCCTGTCAGGATATATATATATATATAATGGAAGGAAACATTCCACGTGGGAAAAATTATATATAAAAACAAAGATGAGGTGACTTACCGAACAAAAGCGCTGGCAGGTCGATAGACACACAAACAAACACAAACATACACACAAAATTCAAGCTTTCGCAACAAACTGTTGGCTCATCAGGAAAGAGGGAAGGAGAGGGGAAGACGAAAGGAAGTGGGTTTTAAGGGAGAGGGTAAGGAGTCATTCCAATCCCGGGAGCGGAAAGACTTACCTTAGGGGGAAAAAAGGACAGGTATAAACTCGCACACACGCACATATCCATCCACACATACAGACACAAGCAGACATATTTAAAGACAAAGAGTTTGGGCAGAGATGTCAGTCGAGGCAGAAGTGTAGAGGCAAAGAAGTTGTTGAAAGACAGGTGAGGTATGAGTGGCGGCAACTTGAAATTAGCGGAGATTGAGGCCTGGCGGATATATATCCTGACAGGATACTTTCCGGGACTGGACCAGACTCTGAATGTGGCTCTCCAGCAGGGATACGATTTCCTCAAATCCTGCCCTGAAATGAGATCCATCCTTCATGAAATCCTCCCCACTCCGCCAAGAGTGTCTTTCCGCCGTCCACCTAACCTTCGTAACCTGTTAGTTCATCCCTATGAAATCCCCAAACCACCTTCCCTACCCTCTGGCTCCTATCCTTGTAACCGCCCCCGATGCAAAACCTGTCCCATGCACCCTCCCACCACCACCTACTCCAGTCCTGTAACCCGGAAGGTGTACACGATCAGAGGCAGAGCCACGTGTGAAAGCACCCACGTGATTTACCAACTGACCTGCCTACACTGTGACGCATTCTATGTGGGAATGACCAGCAACAAACTGTCCATTCGCATGAATGGACACAGGCAGACAGTGTTTGTTGGTAATGAGGATCACCCTGTGGCTAAACATGCCTTGGTGCACAGCCAGCACATCTTGGCACAGTGTTACACCGTCCGGGTTATCTGGATACTTCCCACCAACACCAACCTATCCGAACTCCGGAGATGGGAACTTGCCCTTCAGTATATCCTCTCTTCTCGTCATCCGCCAGGCCTCAATCTCCGCTAATTTCAAGTTGCCGCCACTCATATCTCACCTGTCTTTCAACAACTTCTTTGCCTCGACTGACATCTCTGCCCAAACTCTTTGTCTTTAAATATGTCTGCTTGTGTCTGTATGTGTGGATGGATATGTGCGTGTGTGCGAGTGTATACCTGTCCTTTTTTCCCCCTAAGGTAAGTCTTTCCGCTCCCGGGATTGGAATGACTCCTTACCCTCTCCCTTAAAACCCACTTCCTTTCGTCTTCCCCTCTCCTTCCCTCTTTCCTGATGAGGCAACAGTTTGTTGCGAAAGCTTGAATTTTGTGTGTATGTTTGTGTGTCTATCGACCTGCCAGCGCTTTTGTTCGGTAATATATATATATATATATATATACCGAACAAAAGCGCTGGCAGGTCGATAGACACACTAACAAACACAAACATACACACAAAATTCAAGCTTTCGCAACAAACTGTTGCCTCATCAGGAAAGAGGGAAGGAGAGGGGAAGACGAAAGGAAGTGGGTTTTAAAGGAGAGGGTAAGGAGTCATTCCAATCCCGGGAGCGGAAAGACTTACCTTAGGGGGAAAAAAGGACAGGTATACACTCGCACACACGCACATACCCATCCACACATATAGACACAAGCAGACATATTTAAAGACAAAGAGTTTGGGCAGAGATGTCAGTCGAGGCAGAAGTGTAGAGGCAAAGAAGTTGTTGAAAGACAGGTGAGGTATGAGTGGCGGCAACTTGAAATTAGCGGACATTGAGGCCTGGCGGATGACGAGAAGAGAGGATATACTGAAGGGCAAGTTCCCATCTCCGGAGTTCGGATAGGTTGGTGTTGGTGGGAAGTATCCAGATAACCCGAACGGTGTAACACTGTGCCAAGATGTGCTGGCCGTGCACCAAGGCATGTTTAGCCACAGGGTGATCCTCATTACCAACAAACACTGTCTGCCTGTGTCCATTCATGCGAATGGACAGTTTGTTGCTGGTCATTCCCACATAGAATGTGTCACAGTGTAGGCAGGTCAGTTGGTAAATCACGTGGGTGCTTTCACACGTGGCTCTGCCTTTGATCGTGTACACCTTCCGGGTTACAGGACTGGAGTAGGTGGTGGTGGGAGGGTGCATGGGACAGGTTTTGCATCGGGGGCGGTTACAAGGATAGGAGCCAGAGGGTAGGGAAGGTGGTTTGGGGATTTCATAGGGATGAACTAACAGGTTACGAAGGTTAGGTGGACGGCGGAAAGACACTCTTGGCGGAGTGGGGAGGATTTCATGAAGGATGGATCTCATTTCAGGGCAGGATTTGAGGAAGTCGTATCCCTGCTGGAGAGCCACATTCAGAGTCTGGTCCAGTCCCGGAAAGTATCCTGTCACAAGTGGGGCACTTTTGTGGTTCTTCTGTGGGAGATTCTGGGTTTGAGGGGACGAGGAAGTGGCTCTGGTTATTTGCTTCTGTACCAGGTCGGGAGGGTAGTTGCGGGATGCGAAAGCTGTTTTCAGGTTGTTGGTGTAATGATTCAGGGATTCCGGACTGGAGCAGATTCGTTTGCCACGAAGACCTAGGCTGTAGGGAAGGGACCGTTTGATGTGGAATGGGTGGCAGCTGTCATAATGGAGGTACTGTTGCTTGTTGGTGGGTTTGATGTGGACGGACGTGTGAAGTTGGCCATTGGACAGGTGGAGGTCAACGTCAAGGAAAGTGGCATGGGATTTGGAGTAGGACCAGGTGAAACTGATGGAACCAAAGGAGTTGAGGTTGGAGAGGAAATTCTGGAGTTCTTCTTCACTGTGAGTCCAGATCATGAAGATGTCATCAATAAATCTGTACCAAACTTTGGGTTGGCAGACTTGGGTAACCAAGAAGGCTTCCTCTAAGCGACCCATGAATAGGTTGGCGTACGAGGGGGCCATCCTGGCACCCATGGCTGTTCCCTTTAATTGTTGGTATGCCTGGCCTTCAAAAGTGAAGAAGTTGTGGGTCAGGATGAAGCTGGCTAAGGTGATGAGGAAAGAGGTTTTAGGTAGGGTGGCAGGTGATCGGCGTGAAAGGAAATGCTCCATCGCAGCGAGGCCCTGGACGTGCGGAATATTTGTGTATAAGGACGTGGCATCAATGGTTACAAGGATGGTTTCCGGGGGTAACAGATTGGGTAAGGATTCCAGGCGTTCAAGGAAGTGGTTGGTGTCCTTGATGAAGGATGGGAGACTGCATGTAATGGATTGAAGGTGTTGATCTACATAGGCAGAGATACGTTCTGTGGGGGCTTGGTAACCAGCTACAATGGGGCGGCCGGGATGATTGGGTTTGTGGATTTTAGGAAGAAGGTAGAAGGTAGGGGTGCGGGGTGTCGGTGGGGTCAGGAGGTTGATGGAGTCAGGTGAAAGGTTTTGCAGGGGGCCTAAGGTTCTGAGGATTCCTTGAAGCTCTGCCTGGACATCGGGAATGGGGTTACCTTGGCAAACTTTGTATGTGGTGTTGTCTGAAAGCTGACGCAGTCCCTCAGCCACATACTCCCGACGATCAAGTACCACGGTCGTGGAACCCTTGTCCGCCGGAAGAATGACGATGGATCGGTCAGCCTTCAGATCACGGATAGCCTGGGCTTCAGCAGTGGTGATGTTGGGTGTAGGATTAAGGTTTTTTAAGAAGGATTGAGATGCAAGGCTGGAAGTCAGAAATTCCTGGAAGGTTTGGAGAGGGTGATTTTGAGGAAGAGGAGGTGGGTCCCGCTGTGACGGAGGACGGAACTGTTCCAGGCAGGGTTCAATTTGGATGGTGTCTTGAGGAGTCAGATCATTAGGAGTAGGATTAGGATCATTTTTCTTCGTGGCAAAGTAATACTTCCAGCAGAGAGTACGAGTGTAGGACAGTAAATCTTTGACGAGGGCTGTTTGGTTGAATCTGGGAGTGGAGCTGAAGGTGAGGCCTTTGGATAGGACAGAGGTTTCGGATTGGGAGAGAGGTTTGGAGGAAAGGTTAACTACTGAATTAGGGTGTTGTGGTTCCAGATTGTGTTGATCGGAATTTTGAGGTTTTGGAGGGAGTGGAGCTGGAAGTGGGAGATTGAGTAGATGGGAGAGACTGGGTTTGTGTGCAATGAGAGGAGGTTGAGGTTTGCTGGAAAGGTTGTGAAGGGTGAGTGAGTTGCCTTTCCGGAGGTGGGAAACCAGGAGATTGGATAGTTTTTTGAGGTGGAGGGTGGCATGCTGTTCTAATTTACGGTTGGCCTGTAGGAGGATGCTCTGAACAGCCGGTGTGGATGTGGGAGAGGAAAGATTAAGGACTTTTATTAAGGATAGGAGTTGACGGGTGTGTTCATTGGCTGAGTTGATGTGTAGGTGAAGGATTAGGTGGGTGAGGGCAATGGATTGTTCAGTTTGGAACTGGTATAGGGACTGATGGAAGGAAGGGTTGCAGCCAGAGATGGGAACTTTAAGTGTGAGGCCTTTGGGGGTGATGCCAAATGTCAGACAAGCCTGAGAAAATAGAATATGGGAGTGTAATCTGGCTAGGGCGAAGGCATGTTTGCGGAGGGAATGTAAATAAAACTTAATGGGGTCATTGTGGGGGTGTTGTGAGGGTGACATGGTATTAGAAGGTGGAAAGTGTAACATGAGGTGAAATGAAAACGAAAATAAAAATATATGGGGAGAGATAAAGGTGAACCGGAAAGAAACTGGAGATCTGGAATGAAAAAAGGCGAAAAGGTGTTGGTTACAGCTGGGCTATGTTGGACTTGGGTTGGTAGACAACGATGTGCATAAAGGTTAGGTGGTTGTGTTGCCGCCAAAACACGTTAAAGGACGGAGAAATTCGGGAAAATTTCGAAAAAACTGCGTGTAGTATATTAAAAGGAGTGGTATTGTGGTGGCAGATTATGAAAATGAGGCTAACAATTGTCTGACGAAGAAATAATCGCGTTAAAACCTGTGGGAAGCGGCTAAAAATGATCAGTGATGTGGGAAAAACGGAAATGGAAATAAAGCGAAAGTTATTAGAACTGGCCGAAATGGTTGTTTAAAAGGTGAAAGGAGCTGTTTGTGAACTAGAAACGGTGGATATTATAGCGGCGGTAGTGCTGAAAGCGGCAAAAAAATTTTTTTGGTTATGGTTTGGAAGTGGGTTACGTATTATTGAGTATATATATAGGCGGGATAAAATAGTATAGCAGATTACGGTAAAAAGGAGAAGGTGAATACAAGGTGAAACTACTGGCAAAAACAGAAAGAGGAAAATAAGACGACAGAAAAGATTTCGAAATGCAACAGTGACAATAACAAACGTAATTGTTGGATTCAAATTAATGATATCAATATAATGGAAGGAAACATTCCACGTGGGAAAAATTATATATAAAAACAAAGATGAGGTGACTTACCGAACAAAAGCGCTGGCAGGTCGATAGACACACAAACAAACACAAACACACACACAAAATTCAAGCTTTCGCAACAAACTGTTGCCTCATCAGGAAAGAGGGAAGGAGAGGGGAAGACGAAAGGAAGTGGATTTTAAAGGAGAGGGTAAGGAGTCATTCCAATCCCGGGAGCGGAAAGACTTACCTTAGGGGGAAAAAAGGACAGGTATACACTCGCACACACGCACATATCCATCCACACATACAGACACAAGCAGACATATTTAAAGACAAAGAGTTTGGGCAGAGATGTCAGTCGAGGCAGAAGTGTAGAGGCAAAGAAGTTGTTGAAAGACAGGTGAGGTATGAGTGGCGGCAACTTGAAATTAGCGGACATTGAGGCCTGGCGGATGACGAGAAGAGAGGATATACTGAAGGGCAAGTTCCCATCTCCGGAGTTCGGATAGGTTGGTGTTGGTGGGAAGTATCCAGATAACCCGGATGGTGTAACACTGTGCCAAGATGTGCTGGCCGTGCACCAAGGCATGTTTAGCCACAGGGTGATCCTCATTACCAACAAACACTGTCTGCCTGTGTCCATTCATGCGAATGGACAGTTTGTTGCTGGTCATTCCCACATAGAATGCGTCACAGTGTAGGCAGGTCAGTTGGTAAATCACGTGGGTGCTTTCACACGTGGCTCTGCCTTTGATCGTGTACACCTTCCGGGTTACAGGACTGGAGTAGGTGGTGGTGGGAGGGTGCATGGGACAGGTTTTGCATCGGGGGCGGTTACAAGGATAGGAGCCAGAGGGTAGGGAAGGTGGTTTGGGGATTTCATAGGGATGAACTAACAGGTTACGAAGGTTAGGTGGACGGCGGAAAGACACTCTTGGTGGAGTGGGGAGGATTTCATGAAGGATGGATCTCATTTCAAAAGATAGCCCTCCGTATAATAGTTACCTATTTCAAGGGTTGAAAATGCTTTTTATTTCCACATAGGCACCATCTTAGTCGATGCATTTTTGAAGATATTGTGCAGTTTTTCAATTCCCACGTCATACCAGCTCACAACCAAGTCCTTCAGGAACAGCGGAATCTCACCTTTCATCTCATCATCGGAGCAGAGCCAGAATCCATTTAAATCTTACTTCAACTCAGGGAACAGCTGGTAGTTTCTCAGTGTCAAGTCAGGAGTCTATGGCGAGGGAGTGACAACGTTCCAACCAATGTTTTGATGGAGATCGACAGTTTAACGGGCAACATGTGGGCATATGTTGTTGTGGAGAATGCTTACGCAAGGGCTAACTAGCCATTGAACTAACTAATTGCAAACTAGCCATTGAACTAACTAATTGCAAACTAACCATTGAACTAACTAATTGCAATCTAACCAACCACTGATCAATCAGTCCACAGGTGTTCTGCCAGTTCATAATGTCCAACGGGCACAATATTTCAGCAATGAGACATGTCACCTTCATCAAGTGTGCTGATGAACCGAACTCCTGAGGGCACACAGCCGACTAATATCCCCTGTCCCCATCAGTCACTCTGTCCAAAGTTTGTGCTCACACGTCAGCAGATGCGGAGACACTAGCATCAGCATCTGTGAAGGCATAAATGTAAGTTCTCTGTCCGCCCTATTCGGCAGATCATTTTGTTTGCTGAGAGTCTTCTTAATCAAACTTAGTCCTGCCAGCAGATATTAGTCAGCCACACACCCTCAGTAACTCAGTTTGCCAGCATGCCTGGCAATGGCAACATGACCGATCATCAATATATTTGCCTGTTGGACACTATGAACCGGCAGTAGACTCGTGAGCTATTCAATCAAAAAATATGCCAAAGAAACTGAAGAATCTAACCAACCACTGAATTTACTATGCAGACTAAGGGTTCTAAAATTGTAAGAGAAAAAATAGTGGAGTATGCTATACTATGACCTAAAACCCATCATAAAGAACAGTATAAACATCTCCACTAAGCTACAATATGTACTACCAAAGCTCCAGTCACAATTAAAGCATTGCAGTGTACAAAAGATAGCTATGTGTCAGAGATTATTATTTCATTGCCAGACAAAGCCTACTAAAACATTTCACATTCACAATTGAAACATTTCTACAGACACACAATAAATATTGGCCACAAGGGAGAGAATGTTGAAGGAGAGGTAAAGTGTAGACTTCCTGTGTGCAAAAGCTCACTAGAATACAGAATTGATAACATTATTAAACAAGCTGCCATTATTAGTATTATTACTCACATTTCACACCTGATAACATGACAATAATAGAAAAAAAACCATAACAAAATGAAAAGATAAATGAACAATAACAACTAATGAGTTGTATGGACACATTCAACCTAATGTTACAAGTATCCCATGGTTCCACAATGTTCTGGGGATTGTGGGCACAAAACACAGACACATTTAAACTGTATAAAATGGTTGTAAGAATAAAAATTAGAAGCAGTAGTCAGAGTCACTGTAGAGAATTATCTAAAAAACTGGCTATCCTTACTGCACCAAGTGAGTACATCTATCAATCTATTGTGCTTATCCATTACTAAGTATTTCACTAATAGTTCTATATATAATTATGGGACAAGAGCCATTTTGGACTTACATTTACCCAGGAAAAACAAATAAAAAACTCAAAACAGCAAAACTCAAAAATAATAAATTGCCCAAGCAGATGAAAAACATCACTAAAAAAATCAGTTTGAAAAGGGTAATATTCTTCATAAGTAATGCATATCACATATTTAAAGATTACCTGAAGCACTCAGAATAGTGATTAATAACAAAAGAGCATAACTACAACAGCCAGTCACATTACAATACATGATAACAATGTAATTCTTTTGCAAGAAAATCATGTGCCAAGATCAATCATGCAAGACAGTTATGTCTTGTCATTCTCCTGAGCTCAACATCTCACTCATTATACAGGGACACTGAATCAGTTTTTCATGCGGACACAGAAGAGTACATGAAGTCGTGGATGGGTCACAGTTGCATGTTAACATTCAGTTTTTCAGTTTTCTGAGCAAACTGAAGTCAGTGCAAGGGACTTTGCAGCATGTTCATGGTCCAGAAGTCACCAGCAAGTGTTCTTCATGTGAGGAATAATGAAATGCAAAACTATTTTTCTTACTACAAGTTTCTGTAGCAAACTGTTTGTAAATCAAAAGAACACTGTATAATAAGAGCCAACCGAATGAGACAGTGCAGTTGTTAAAGAGACTGACCGACCTCATATTTGGGAGGGCAGAATTTGCTCTGTCTCGTCATGCTGATTTAGGTTTTACAAAGTTTTCCTAAATCATTTCAGGCAAATGTCAAGATGGTTTCTTCATCAAGGTCACTGCCAGCTTCCTGTCTTATCATAAAAGCACACAATTTATCCAGTGTGGATGTATATTTTGAGCTATTTATTTTCATTGAATGATGATGACAAATCCTGTATCATTGGGAGATGATCCCTGGATCAAAAAATACATAAACAGCAGGAAGATTATAACATCAATAATCAGTATGCAAGTCAATCATGGCACTTTCCCATTTCACCTTAATTCACTGAAAATAAATGACACCAGTTTCTGTGACAGCAAAAATAGTCATTTGGAGATTTAAATCAAATTTTCTGCATTAATCGACTGTTTCATTAGTCCTTAGTGGAATGTTTTATACATAACAAAGGAAAAAACACACACCACAGGTGTAATATGCTACAAACTGGTTTTCAGCTGTTACTTCACTTTCAGGTACAAACATAAATGTGTGTGACTATGAAATTTTTGTGCGTTTAAAGATTTTAAAATAATTCACCTAGATAACATCTAAGTTGGTTGCCAAAGATAACATTGTTAATGTCTGATTTAGGATGAAAATGAGAGGGAATTACTATAGTGAAAATGTAATGTGAAACTATTTGGCTTAGATAAAATCTGTGACACATTAAATAATTAACTGCATGATAAATTACATACAGTAAATTCTGGTGACATGTTAAAATAACCTTGTTCTTAAAATGTCCAATATTACAAACAGGTAAAATATTACATGTGAGACTGAACAGATAATTGAAACAGCTGTAATTATACAAAGTAAAATTTTGTAATAGGCAAGAGGAACAACAGCAACTGAAGAAAAAGAGGTCATGTGAGAAGCACAATACATACATAGTGTTCTGAATGGAATTATTAGCAGTATCAGAACACTACTTAATCATTCAGTTCAAAGCTTGAGCAAGTGGACACATATACTGTGCTGTAGTATGCTGGACAGCATCATCCTTGTGTGACTGTAGAAGGAAGAAGTATACAGGACAGAGAAAATTTCTATTTGGACTTACAAATTGCAGCTTGCTGTAAATGTAGAAAAATCTAAGTTAATGCAAATGAGTAGGAAAAACAATCCTATAATGTCTTAATACAATATTAGCAGTGTTCTGCACAACAGTCACATCAATGAAATATGTATGCATAACTTGAATGAGAATGAGCACAACACGACAGTGGTAGGGAATGTGAATAGTCAACTTTGGTTTATTACAAAATTTTTAGGAAAGTATATTCATCTACAAAAGAGGCCAAATACAAAGCACTTGAGCAACCCATTCTTGAGTACTGCTCAAATGTTTGGAACCCTCACCAGGTTGGATTGAAGGAAGACATCGAAACAACTCCGAAGCATGCTGCTAAATCTGTTATCAGCAGAGTCAAACAACACATAAGTGTTGCGGGTTGCAGAGATACTTCATGAACTCAAATGGGCAACTTTCTTTTTACAAAACACAATTGCGAAAGTTTAGAGAACAGACATTTGCAGATCGCTGCATGAAAATTCAATTGCTACCAATGTACATTCCACTTAAGGATCATAAAGACAAAATAAGATGAATTAGAGTTTCAATAGAGCCATATAGACAGTTGTTTTCCATCACTCTATTAGATGGTGGAATAGGAAATGGAATGACTAGTAGTGCTAAATGGTGCCCTCTGCCATAGTCATATAGTGGCTTGCAGAGTAAGTATGTAGATGTAGATATGTTTATTAACTTCCATTATTTTCAGTTAGTTCATTTTCCTCCAATTTTGGATATTATGTAAGATTTTGTGTTGCATCGTGTAACTTTGAAACATATTTTATACACACAACACTACCGGAAACTTCTTACCCAATAGTAAAGGCAACTCTTTTGCTTTGGAAAACAGAAGAAAACCTCCATACACTTCTACATAAGTTTCCCAGTCATACTGTAATCATTGGTGGAGACTTTAATCATCCAACAATTAATTGGGAAAATTACAGTTTTGTTAGTGGTGGGCATGATAAGACATTCTGTGGAATTTTACTAAATGCTTTGTCTGAAAACTACCTAGAACAAATAGTTAGGAACCCCACACATAATGGAAATACACTGAATCTAATGGCATCAAGTAGACCTGACCTCTTTGAGGTTATTCACATTGAAACTGGTATCAGTGACCATGACACAGTTGTGGCAGCAATGATTGCCAGAGTACAAAGGACAACTAAAACAAGCAGAAAGATAAATGTGTCCAGTAAACATGATAAACATCAGTAATTATATCTCAATGATGAACTTGAAACTTTCAGCACAGGGCAGGAGCATATAAAGAAACAATGGCTCAAGTTTAAAAGAATAGTTGACCACGAATTTAACAGATATGTACCCAGTAGAATAGTTCATAATGTGAGGGAACCTCCATGGTTTACAGTTACTGTAAAGAGGCTTCTAAAGAAACAGAAATTACTGCATAATAGGTGTAAAAGAAAGTGTAGGTCTATAGATGGAGAGATACTGAATGAAATGCATTTGGCTGTCAAGAAAGCAATGTGTTACGATGCCTTCAATGACTACCACAGAATGACATTTCACAAAATCCAACGAAATTCTAGTCATATGTAAAAGCTGTTAGTGGCACCAAAGTTAGTGTCCAGTGCTAGTGAGTAAGAGAGGAATTAAAATTGAGGATAGCAAAGCAAAAGCTGAAATGCTTAACTCCATTTTCAAATGTTTCTTTACAAAGGGAAACCCACGAGAATTGCCCCAATCCAATACTCGTATCACTGAAAGGATGAATGAAGTTAAGTATTAGTGGCAGTTGTGTTGAGAAACAGTTAAAATCATTAGCATTGAACAGAGTTCTATGCACCGATGGCGTCCCCGTCAGATTCTGTACTGAATTTGCGGCTGAGTTAGCCCCTCATCTAACTATAATCTATTGTACATCCCTTGAACAAAGAACCACGCCCAGCTCTTGGAAAAACTCAGTACCACACCTACATTTATTGCCAAAGTACAATCATATGAGATATCAAGAGAAATCTGTGACTGGATTGGGGGGCTTGTTGGTAGGGAGGCCACAGCATTTTATCTTGGATGGAGAGTGATTTTCAGATATAGAAGCAACTTTGGGTGTGCCCCAGGGAAGAGTGTTGGGACACTTGCTGTTCATTTTGTATGTTAATGATCTTGCAGACAGTATTAATAATAAAATCAGGCTTTCTGCAGATGAAGCAGTTATCTATAATGAAGTACTGTCCGAGAGAAGCTGCATAAATATTCAGTCAGATCTTGATAAGGTTTCAACATGGTGCACAGATTGGCAACTTGTAAAATTTTGCCCTTCACAAAGTGAGAAAACATAGTATCCTATGACTATAACATCAATGAGTCACTGCTGGAATTGGCCAACTCATACACACACCTGAGTGTAACTCTTCATAGGGAAATGAAATGGATTACTCACAAAGGTTCATCATGGGCAAAGCAGGTGGTAGACTTTGGTTTATTGGTAGAATACTGGAGAAGAGCAATCAATCTACAAAATAGATTGCTTTGAAATCACTTCAATCTGTGGGAGAGTGTCACAGAGTCAATGAAGAAACTGAATTGGCAGGCTCTTGAAGACAGATGTAAACTATTCCGAGAAATTCTGGTACTCAGGTTTCAACAACTGGCTTTAAGTGATCACTCCAGGAATATACAACAACCCCCTATTCATCGATCAAATAGGGATCATGAGGATAAGATTAGAATGATTACAACATCCACAGAGGCATTCAAACAGTCATTCTTCCCACAGTCCATACATGAATGGAACAGGAAGAAACCCTAATAACTGGTACAGTGGGACATACCCTCTGCCATGCATGTCATGGTGGTTTGCAGAGTATAAATGTAGATGTAGAAGAATTGTAATAGTGGCAAATTCTATATAGGCCAGTCTGGTAGGGCAATACCCACCTATTTGAAGGATTGCCATAATAGCTGGAGACGTGAAAAAAGAGACTCTATTTTTGCAAAACACCTGATTAAGGAAGGCCACAATTACAAGGTGCATTATGAAGTCTTACATTCATGAATGCAGGAAGATGAACTACCTTGAAATAATAGAAATTAATAAACATATGTCCACTTGCCCAAGCTTAGTACTGAATAGTTACACACAGTTTCCCTACTCATCAATTACAACTGCAGATACTGCTAATAATTTCATCCAAACCATTTTGTAACTTAAACCATCCTACTCATGTTGTTGTTGTGGTCTTCAGTCCTGAGACTGGTTTGATGCAGCTCTCCATGCTACTCTATCCTGTGCAAGCTTTTTCATCTCCCAGTACCTACTGCAACCTACATCCTTCTGAATCTGCTTAGTGTATTCATCTCTTGGCCTCCCTCTACGATTTTTACCCTCCACGCTGCCCTCCAATACTAAATTGGTGATCCCTTGATGCCTCAGAACATGTCCTACCAACCGATCCCTTCTTCTGGTCAAGTTGTGCCACAAACTTCTTTTCTCCCCAATCCTATTCAATACTTCCTCATTAGTTATGTGATCTACCCATCTAATCTTCAGCATTCTTCTGTAGCACCACATTTCGAAAGCTTCTATTCTCTTCTTGTCCAAACTATTTATCGTCCATGTTTCACTTCCATACATGGCTACACTCCATACGAATACTTTCAGAAATGACTTCCTGACACTTAAATCAATACTGGATGTTAACAAATTTCTCTTCTTCAGAAACGCTTTCCTTGCCATTGCCAGTCTACATTTTATATCCTCTCTACTTCGACCATCATCAGTTATTTTGCTCCCCAAATAGCAAAACTCCTTTACTACTTTAAGTGTCTCATTTCCTAATCTAATTCCCTCAGCATCACCCTACTTAATTCGACTACATTCCATTATCCTTGTTTTGCTTTTGTTGATGTTCATCTTATATCCTCCTTTCAAGACACTGTCCATTCCATTCAACTGCTCTTCCAAGTCCTCTGCTGTCTCTGACAGAATTACAATGTCACCGGCGAACCTCAAAGTTTTTATTTCTTCTCCATGAATTTTAATACCTACTCCGAATTTTTCTTTTGTTTCCTTTACTGCTTGCTCAATATACAGATTGAACAACATCGGGGAGAGGCCACAGCCCTGTATTACTCCCTTTCCAACCACTGCTTCCCTTTCATGTCCCTCGACTCTTATAACTGCCATCTGGTTTCTGTACAAATTGTGAATAGCCTTTCGCTCCCTGTATTTTATACCTGCCACCTTTAGAATTTGAAAGAGAGTATTCTAGTCAACATTGTCAAAAGCTTTCTCTAAGTCTACAAATGCTAGAAACGTAGGTTTGCCTTTCCTTAAACTTTCTTCTAAGATAAGTCGTAAGGTCAGTATTGCCTCACGTGTTCCAGTGTTTCTACGGAATCCAAACTGATCTTCCCCGAGGTTGGCTTCTACTAGTTTTTCCATTCGTCTGTAAAGAATTCGTGTTAGTATTTTGCAGCTGTGACTTATTAAACTGATAGTTCGGTAATTTTCACATCTGTCAACACCTGCTTTCTTTGGGATTGGAATTATTATATTCTTCTTGAAGTCTGAGGGTACTTCGCCTGTTTCATACATCTTGCTCACCAGATGGTAGAGTTTTGTCAGGACTGGCTCTCCCAAGGCCGTCAGTAGTTCCAATGGAATGTTGTCTACTCCGGGGGCCTTGTTTCGACTCAGGTCCCTCAGTGCTCTGTCAAACTCTTCACGCAGTATCGTATCTCCCATTTCATCTTCATCTACATCCTCTTCCATTTCCATAATATTGTCCTCAAGTACATCGCCCTTGTATAGACCCTCTCTATACTCCTTCCACCTTTCTGCTTTCCCTTCTTTGCTTAGAACTGGGTTTCCATCTGAGCTCTTGATATTCATACAAGTCGTTCTCTTATCTCCAAAGGTCTCTTTAATTTTCCTGTAGGCAGTATCTATCTTACCCCTAGTGAGATAGGCCTCTACATCCTTACATTTGTCCTCTAGCCATCCCTGCTTAGCCATTTTGCACTTCCTGTCGATCTCATTTTTGAGACGTTTGTATTCCTTTTTGCCTGCTTCATTTACTGCATTTTTATATTTTCTCCTTTCATCAATTAAATTCAATATTTCTTCTGTTACCCAAGGATTTCTACTAGCCCTCGTCTTTTTACCTACTTGATCCTCTGCTACCTTCACTACTTCATCCCTCAAAGCTACCCATTCTTCTTCTACTGTATTTCTTTCCCCCATTCCTGTCAATTGTTCTCTTATGCTCTCCCTGAAACTCTGTACAACCTCTGGTTCTTTCAGTTTATCCAGGTCCCATCTCCTTAAATTCCCACCTTTTTGCAGTTTCTTCAGTTTTAATCTACAGCTCATAGCCAATAGATTGTGGTCAGAGTCCACATCTGCCCCTGGAAATGTCTTACAATTTAAAACCTGGTTCCTAAATCTCTGTCTTACCATTATATAATCTATCTGATACCTTTTAGTATCTCCAGGGTTCTTCCATGTATACAACCTTCTTTCATGATTCTTAAACCAAGTGTTAGCTATGATTATGTTGTGCTCTGTGCAAAATTCTACCAGGCGGATTCCTCTTTCATTTCTTAGCCCCAATCCATATTCACCTACTATGTTTCCTTCTCTCCCTTTTCCTACACTCAAATTCCAGTCACCCATGACTATTAAATTTTCGTCCCCCTTCACAATCTGAATAATTTCTTTTATTTCATCATACATTTCTTCAATTTCTTCGTCATCTGCAGAGCTAGTTGGCATATAAACTTGTACTACTGTAGTACTCGTATGCCACATTTTCCCTTTATTTCAATTACTGCAGTTTCAGATGCCCTGTTAAGAAATTTTGTTTTGTACAATTACAGTTGTTTCACTAAGCTGCTTAGTCTCTCTTGTAGCATTTTACCTGTTTGTAATACAGACCTGCTAAGGACAATATTACCTTGTTCAGTTAACTCCTTGAATATGCCACTGAAGAACATGCCTGTACTGTTCCCCTTATTTTTCTCCTCAGAACATTTGTTGTAATGTGTCATGTAGTTCGTTATTGAATCTCTTTTTACCTGATGATGACATGACGGCTGATAAGTGATTTGTAAAATAATACAGTTTGTTAAATATTGTAGAATGTTACACCAGTGTAGTGTGTTTTCTCATTCATAACAGATTATTCTTTTGCATTAATAACAAACTGCGTACAGAGAAAATAACCTATAAAAATTGTATATATTGTTCCCCATAGGTGTAAAGTGAGTTCCAGAACAATCCAGATCAAAGGTCTAGATGACTATTTTATTATTCCTACTACAGATCTGACAAAAAGTTAATGTTTCTTCTGCCCTTTTTCGAAGAGATTGCTATTTAATTGCCAAAAATGAATTCATCTCCCTTGATTATCACCACCTCTAGTTCCATGCACTACCTGTCAGATGATACTACAAGACCACTGCATACTGTGGACTAAGAAGACAGCAAAACCAAACAATCAACACTGGTTCCAGAATGAAATTCTCACTCTGCAGTGGAGTGTGTACTGATAAACTTTGTGGAAGACTGAAACTTTGTGCCAGACCACGACTCAAAGTCAGAACCATTGCCTTTCATGGGCAAGTGCTCTACTGACTGAGCTACCCAAGCACTGCCCCCGACCTGTCCTCACAGCTTTACATCCACCAGTCCTGAGTTAAGAGTCTCAATTTGGCATACAGTTTTAATCTGCCACAAAGTTTCTAATCAACACTTGCGTTCATACTGTATGCTCATATCAAAGCACAGTTATACAGTTTCATTGATCAGACTTTTTGCTTCAGTTGGGGTGATGTGTTAATTCACACATAGTATTCAATACCATTTTTTTAACTGTTGCAGTTATCTTTGATTGTACTTAATTAAGTGTCAAAGTGAGGTTGTCAGCACTACTGCTGGTTAACTGAGCAACATAGACTTTACTATGTGTCTGTGTCTCTTTGTGTCTTAGTTTTTCAACATGTGATTTACAAATCTGAAATAAAACATAAGATACAGACAAGTGTAGTCTCTTCTTTCAGCCTAAAACTATCATAAATATTACATTAATAACAAATAGTTTGTTGTATTAAAAAATCACAAATATCTTACATTCTCAGTCGTGAAGGATGCATGTCTTGTTCTCCTCCAATAACAATCACTCCCTTCAGTTTTACATTTCCTGTAAACCTGCAAAAAAAAATAAATAAATAAATAAATTTGCTATTAACTATGCAGATCTCACGCATATCAACACCTGCAAAACATATTTGTTGGAAATTAATTATAAAACACAATACAAGCACAATTCAGTATTGCATAGAGTTTACCACACCAGCAGAAATAACGCATGTGGGCAAATCAACATATGAAGAAGAATATTCTAATTCTCAGGTGTATATACTGATAAGACCCTTAAATGAAAGTCATTGTAACAGTTCTTCTGAAAAGTCTAAGCTCAGCAATTTTTGTGTTTCAGATAATATCAGATTGTGGAGACAAAAATGTCAATATAATTACTCAGTTTTCTCATTTTCATTCACTAAAGTTTTATGGCAATACATTCTGGTGTAAGTCATCACTGAGGGAGAAAGTGTGTTTCACAGAAGTGTAATGCAAATACTACATGGTGTCCACTCTACAGCCCCTTATAGACAGATCTTTAACAATTCCGCATTTTGTTGTCGACAATCAATTACAATTTGAAAACAAGAGTAATGTTCAGAAACATAACATGAAAACATGATTTTTACTATCCATTACTCAGCCTTAGTGTCAAACAGAAAGGCATGAGGCATTCAGCCATAAAAACCTTCAACCACTTACCCAGTGGTGTCAGGAATTTAATACAGACTACAATTAACTTCAAAGGCAAACTGGAATCATATCTGTTTGACACCTCCTTCAACTCCACACAAGAATTTATGAATTTTTAGTAGTAGTAGTACATGTTTTTCAGCTAAAATCTTTTACATACCTGAAACTGGACTCAACACCATTTATGTCAACAGCATAATTTCAACTGCGGATTGCAAAAGAATGTGCAGTTTATGTACATTTTACTCAACGCAACCATTTCAATCTGACACTTCCATGTTAACAATACCATTAGGTACTGATTGTGTTTCATTTGCATATAAGTCACAGGACTCCTGACACAGCAGGTACCATCATTCACATACAAAGCCATCAAAATGTATCACAAACACAGAAGCAATAGGCATAGTAACAGTCACATGTAACTCAAGATTCCCAGTGACATTTAAATTATTTGAAGGAACAGACGCCACGCAGATCCAGCAGCTGTGAGTCACTATATGTAAATAGGGGATCACAGCAATCAGCTGCAGCGGATCATTAAGCGGAATCAGTGGTGATGAGTGGAAATGTATACTGGACTAGGGTTCAAACCTGAGACCTCCTGCTTACTAGGCAGGTGTGGTAACCATTGTGCCATCAGAGACACAGCATTATTTCAACTGCACGGACTATCTCGGTATGCCTCACGGCCAATCCACACTCTCATCGAGCGCCACCTATCTGTTGTCCCAGTCCATTATGCTCCTGTTTGCTACTTAGAGATTCCCACAGGAGGTCAGACGGATTTGTGCATTCGCACTGAAGAAAGTGGATTCACTGCCCAGCTAAGCTTATCAACTATTTTGATGCACAGTGCCTGTTCATTCGAAAGAAGAGACACCACGCAGATCCAGCAGCTGTGTAACACTACACGTAAACCGAACGAGGAACACTGCTATCAGGGACTTCAGATAGGTGGCACTTGATGGGAGTGTGGATTGGGCATGAGGCATACTGAGATAGTCCATGCAGTTGTGATAACCCTGCCTCTTTGATGGTGCAGTGGTTACAACTGCCTAGTAAGCAGGAGATCCCTGGTTTGAATCCCAGTCCAGTACACATTTTTGCTCATTGTCGCTGATTCTGCTTAATGTCCCGCTGCAATTTTAATAAAGAGAACCAGCACCAATTAAAACTTGAAAATGTTCAACAAGCAGTACTGCAAAATTGTTCCTTGTGGTACCAAAAGGCAAAAACCACATGCTATGCACAAAAAATTCAAAATTCCAATAACAAGACATTAATGATTCGTAGAATTTTTAAACAGGAAACAAATACTCAACACGGCAAATTATATTCAACTCCCAGATGACAGTAACAGCAAGACAGATGATATTAAATTCATTCCAAAAATTCCTCCTAAACATTACTGTAAACACAGATCCAGTTTTTTGTCTACACCACCACCACGCATCAGTTTAGCCAAATCTCTAGCACATGAGATCTCAGAAATTGTAACAACACTAAAAAGAAGTAACTCTTTCGGCTATCATAGTATTTCAACAAAGGTACTAAAATCTTGTGAAAACCTGATACCACAACAGTTGAGTTACGTTTGAAACTAGTCAAAGTGTATTTCCTGAAAGACTGAAGTATGTAAAAGTAACACCAGTTTATAAAAGCAGAACTGAGAGAATGATCTCTAAATATAGTCTCATATCCTTCCTTTCCACATTCTCAAAATTTCTGAGAACATAGACTACAACAGAATATTGACCCAGCTTTCCTAGAATAATTTTCAAACAACATCTCAGTTGGCCTCCATAAAGGCTTCTTTAAGGAGAAAACAATACTACAGTCTTAGTGTAGCTATGGGTAGTGATAATGTCAGGTAGTAGCATAACAACTTGGCTGACTTGAAGGATAATGACTGCAAGAGAATGTGGCTGCAACCTTGAAACTAGTATCAAAAAAATAAATAAAACCAATAAATAATAAAAAACAAAAGATAGCTGTGGAAACACTAATTCCACAAAGATATATATCCTACAAACATTTCTCTTAAAAATAAACAAGAACAATTACCCTGCTGTCATTTTCTGCAATTGTGCCACGGCCTTTGTCTAGATCATAAAATTCCACTACGGAAACTAGACTGTATAGCGATAAAGCCATTCCATTTGCAAGGATGAAGGCTTATCTTAACAACAGGAAATAAAGTGTCACATTAGCATTTGACGTAACAGGAATAAGACAAAACTAAACTCAGAGTGGGCACATATTAAGGTCCAGGGTTTTCCTCACTAGTGTTTCTGATCTCATATAAATGACGTATTCAAGATCCTGGAGGAGTCTTTCAAAAACTGAAAGTTTGCTGATGTCACGAGTATATTGCATAACTGATGACATGTTGTAGAAATTAGGATCGATTTTGTTATAATACATAAACAAACACCGTCTGGATGACTTCTTTTATTACCAAACACTGGTTTCAATCTGGGCTACAGAACATTGTCATGTCTAGTTGGAATAGTAAAAGAGAGGCAACAATAATAAAAAATGTGAAAGTTTATGATGTAATCACATCCATCAGAAACTGAACAATTAACAAGAAAATATTATAAGAACCACCATGTACCTGATGCCGCCTAGTGCAGTTTGTCAACTAATGTAAAATACAAAGGATGTGGGTGGGGCAAAAAGTTTTAATAGTCATGTGACATGCACATATGTCATAGGCTCATACATTAAAACAGCTTCAAAAGGATTTCTCCATCACAAAATAAAATAGATAATGAAATTAAGAATTAAAAGACACTATTATTTATGGTGGTATGTGTGGGTTCTTATAATATTTTGTTGTTTATTGTGCAATCTCTGGGTGTAATGGTTGCTAATACTACACTTTTGCAATTTTTTTAAATTTATTTATTTATTTTTTAATTTCTTTTGTTCTTGTTCCTGCTAGACCTGAAGATTATTTGCAGCACAGGTTGAAATCAGCAGTCGGTAATAAAAGAAGTCATCCAGATGTGTTTGTTTATTTATTATAACAAGTTTATTGATAAGAGGTCCAAACAGATCCGTGCCAGACTAAGGAGAATAGTGGAACCAAGTTAAGGCAGATTCAAACCAGAGAGCTTAATTTTTCATGTGCCAAACCTCATATTAAGCAATTCAAAGAAAATCAAAATTACTTACGGGGACCAGTAGTGAAGATTGAGGGGCATACACTGGATGAGCTGCAGCATGTGAAATTCTGGGTGCCCTGATGGATAATGAACTGCCATGGGATCAGCACTTGCATAAACTAACCAAAAAGCTCAGTTCTGTCCTCTTTGCACTTAGAAACCTATATCACTGTGTTGACAGTTAAGACAGGATTGCTAGCACACTTGCAGTCAGTACTGTCCTACGGCATAATCTGGGGTAATACAGCCAAGATAAAAAGTATATATTTATTTTATAGAAGTGTGCAACAAGAATATTGTATACAATCAATAACCAAACATCTTGCAGAAGCCTCTTCATGTATCTATGAATTCTTAGACTTAACTGTCATACGTAATGACTCCCTAAAAATATCTGTGATTAATAAGAAAAGTGAATTTAGGATGAACTCTGCAATTCACAATCACAATATGACAGGTAAAAGCAATTTTCTTACAGACCTTGTATCACAGCCTAGGATTCAAAATGGTTTTATACTCAGTTGGGAAATTGAAAATTTCCAAGGAAACAAAAAACAAAGTAAAAGAATACCTGAGTTTCTACTGCTCGTACAGTTTATCTACATCAACAAGACCACTCTGCAATTCACTCTGAAGTGCCTGATAGACGGTTCATCAAACCACTTTCGCTTTAATTGTCTACTGTTCCACTCTTGGGCAGAATGGAGGGAAAATATAGATTTATATCTCTCCATGTGACCTTTGATTTCTCTTAGGTGGGCACCAACAAAATGTATTCACTGCAGGAGGAAAAAAGCTGGAGATTGAAATATTGTGAAAAGATGTCACCGCACTGAAAAATGCCTTCGTTTTAATGACAGTCACCCCAACTTGCATATCATATTTGTGACACTCTCCCCTATATTTCACAACAGTACAAAATGAGTTGTTCTCTAAATTGTTTCAATGTGCCCCATCAGCCCTATCTGGTAAGGAACCCACACCACATAACAACACTACAGCAGAGGACACACAAGCTTAGTGTAGGATGTCTCTTTAGTGGATTTGTTGCAGCTTATAAGTGTTCTGCCAATAAAATGCAGTCTTTGGTTCAACTACATCACAACATTATCTATGTGATCATTCTAACTTAAGTTGTTTATAATCGTTATCCCTAGGTATTTAGTTGAATTGACAGCCCTTAGATTTGTGAGATTATTATGTGACAGATCATTAGATTAATTGTTGGGTTCAAATTAATGATATGAATATAATAGAGGGAAACATTCCACGTGGGAAAAATATATCTAAAAAGAAAGTACCAAACGAAAGGGCTGGCATGTTGATAGACACACAAACATACACACAAAATTCAAGCTTTCGCAATGGTTGCTTCATCAGGAAAGAGGGAAGGAGAGGGAAAGACAAAAGGATGTGGGTTTTAAGGGAGAGAGTAAGGAGTCGTTCCAATCCCGGATATGTGTGTGTGTGCGCGCGCGAGTGCATACCTGCCCTTTTTTCCCCCCTAAGGTAAGTCTTTCCGCTCCCGGGATTGGAATGACTCCTTACCCTCTCCCTTAAAACCCACATCCTTTCGTCTTTCCCTCTCCTTCCCTCTTTCCTGATGAAGCAACCTTTGGTTGAGAAAGCTTGAATTTTGTGTGTATGTTTGTGTTTGTTTGTGTGTCTATCAACATGCCAGCACTTTCGTTTGGTAAGTTGCATCATCTTTCTTTTTAGATAGATCATTAGATTACTTGGACTCAGGGATGTAGAATCTGCAAAACTCTCATATCTGTATCGAACAGTATCTAGACTACATCAACTGATAATGGTCTGTGTAAAGTATACGTTTTGTTGGAAGTATTGGATAAAAAGAGTCACAGAGTAACATAAGAAAAGGAGCAGTGGCTTTTTCCAAAGCAGCTGTTTTTTCCATGATATAAATATATAAAGTAATCCAGAAGTAAATCCCGTATTTGTCAATGTGAGCAGATTACACTAGTCATAGTTTGTTGCTATATAATTCACAAGTAGTAAATAGTGGCTGCTTCCGCATGTTAGCCAAGGGACTTCCCATGTTGGTAACACTGATTCCTGTCCTATCAATGACATTAAGCAATAGTGGGACTGGCAGATACTTCAATGGGTGACCATCTGAGGGAAACTGGATGCTGTTGGTTTTAATAACATGCAAGTTGCTGAAGTGACATCCAATTAGAAGACTTGCACTAAATCGTGCTGCCGCATGACCTTTTCCTTCTGCATCATGAACTTGACCACTCCTCATCTCTGAAGGCTGTCCTTCCTGACAGGATTTATGGAACAAGATGAATGAATGAATGAAACGAACAGGACATTTTTTTCCAATTAAACAAACATTAACACACAAGACTGAAAGCCTATCAATTTTTGTAGCTAATATGAAATGAAGAGTTCTCATTAAAAAGTGTGCAGTTAATCACATAGAAGAGGCACATAAAAGAAAGTAATGGCATCTATCATTCTCACTATGCTCAAAAACTAACAACAAAAATTGCCAATGAAAGAAATCTGAGATGCAATAATGTTAGTAAGGTAGATGATCTATCACTAGAACAGACGGACTACATAGATTTGTGTAGATTGTGCTGCTTTCATATTTGCTGTTTTCTTTTCCAATATAATGTGGCATTCCTCTAGGTCGATGCTGCTCAGTAACTCAGGTGAAATGCTTGATCTGAAAATTCAGGCCAATTACTTTTTCAGCATAACGTTTCCATAAAACCTAAAAATGAAACTGGCCTTAAAAAACTACAGCAGAAGTAAAAGAGACAAAGAATAAAACTGTTTCTAATACCATTTCTGAGATTTTGTTGAGGAATCTGTTGCAAAGTACACAAACAAAAATCAATAGCCATCAAAAACTGGATAATACAATATTGCCCAGAACAAAAGCAAACAAAAGCTCTTCAGTAGTTTATTCTTTGTTTGTTGCAAACTTGCTTTAATGTTGTATATCTTTTACACAATGAGGACATAGATCAGACTGATAAAACAGATCGTGGAAGATTAACAGATATGCAGTAAAAAAAGAGCCTAAGCATAACATTGTGTGACAAATTACAGACTTGAATTATTTTCCTAATATAATTTTTTGGCAGAATAGATAACCAAATGGAAATTATTATTGTTTGTTGGCTGCTTTCCCTAGCAGGTGATTCATAACTAAACTTGCCCCTTTCCACATTACATTAGCTGTCCTCCTCCAATCCCAAGTGGAGTTGTCTCTGGGATGTGTTAAGAAATCAAAGATGTACATTTAATTTAATTTAAGTGCAGTAACATTACATTACTATATTACAGTGTTAATCCTAAATATACATTAACTTAAAACATTAAATTTAAGTGTTTCAGTTAAAATAGGCATAGGAGGTTTCTAAAGAAAATTCCCTAATCCAGTCAAACTTCACTACATTACCTATGCAATGTTCAATAATAATGTTCTGGCAGATCATTGAATAGATGTGTACTCATATATCTGACTACTTTCTGTACTAATGGTAATGCCCTGAGGTCTTTGCAGAGGCTTGTTTTTGTCCTAATGTTACATTAATGCTTTCCACTATATATGTGAGAAGAGAGTTATTAGTAATGATAAAGGACATTAATGAATACTTGTACTGTGAAGTAGATGTCAAAATGTCCAGTTCTTTTAAAGATGTCTATGTATTATGTTTTTAAATTGACACTTGATTTAATTCTTCCAATAGACTGCTATGTTCTGAAAATTGTGTCCCAATAACTTTAATTTCCCCAGAAAATGATTCCTTAACTCATTAGGGGTGAATGGAAGTACGTAAATTAAACTAGTTTCTTCACTTTTAATTCTCTATAGCACAAATTATGCATACTGTAAACACAGTTGAACCAAGATGCTTTATTTATTCTAGGCAGGGACATACGCGAATGCAACCAAAATTGTGAAAAATGTTTGAATCTTCATTTACTACATGGTACTGAAATTTCAGTTCCTGAATATTATGTTCCAATTACAATCCTAAGTATGATAAAAAATAGTAATTAAAGAAGCCTACCTGGGGACACACCCCTATGCTTTTCTGTATTTCTTTATATTATTTATTCCTGAGGCATTTTCTTCCAGTTTTATGCAGTAATAATGTGGGGAATATTTCAGCAGTTCGCAGATCCACAACATCCATGGAAAAACTCAAAATGAAAGTTACAACTCTCTGACAGGAAAACTATGCCCCAAGGCAATATTCGTTTTCGCAACTGCTGATGAAGTTTCAGCATATGAGGCTTCTTTAGTATATAATTGTGCTAATCTTGGCAGACTAAGGACTCTACAGAGGCCAAAATTTGATACATGAGCTTTCACACTGTCGGTTTTGGAGGAAAGCAATAACAGGAGAACTGATGCAGCTGACATTATTATTACTCAATTTGAAAATCAGGTTAACCTAAGAGGGCAAGCAAAGAACACAATGCTTGAGGATGAAGAGGAGACTGCATATGGTTTGCACTAGTTCACCCAAATAATGTAACACCCAATACAAACACTGTCAAATCATTGATTCAGATTTCCCATAACTTTCATTTTGGCAACTTTATGTACTTTTTCTCACAAACCACTGATATTATAGAACTGAAGTTTGGCATACAATTAGTCTACACTATAGTGAAACATTTTGTGAGTGTAATTTTGATTTATAACAATAGTAAGGCATTTAGGTATGAGAAAAGCCATAAGATTTGGTTTTTTTTTCCACACAAATTTGAAGAGCTACAAAAATCTAACAAAAGAAGATACCAATATTCTGTTCCACAAATGTTTGTAATAATGATATATCAATCTCTGTAGAAAAATACATTAATTTTGTTCAGACAGATTTTTCAAAAAAGAAACATTTCTATTCAACCGGTTGAAAAACTTTCAATTGTGTATAATTAAAAACTTATACCTTCAATAAGCATGAAAATGTATGTGTGTATCTACTTAACATTCCTTAACAACTGTGCCAAATCTAGTTGCACTGCCTTGAAAAACTTTGGATTGTATTGCAACTGCACATACATCCCCTTAACACTTTCTACTTTTTGATTTTAATTATCTGACAAACTTATTTTTATAGTTTTTGCAGTCCTGTGAGAAGTACTGAACTGTTTACGTGGAATCTTGTCAAAATTCAATGATAATCCAATTGTCTTGAACCATCTGTTGATGTTTTCAAATATTTCATTAGCTGTCTTTTCAGTAAGAGTGCTGGTACTATTTTCTATTCCTAGACTTGTGTCACCTCAAAAATTACAAAATTTGCATATTCTGAAACTGTAAGTGGAAGTTCATTTAAGTACATCACAAACAACGAAGGATCCAAAACCTATCATTGCGGTACACCATGTCTGATTGCTTCAAATTTTGAGTGCCTATCATTATGTGATTGATAAAAAATTTCCTGCACTGCATAATTCAATCATGATTCACTTTCTTACACAATGTATCTTCTTCAGACTTGAGGAAGTTATACTGAATATACTTCGGGTGAAGCATCTCAAGCATAACTTAACAGAAATACCCTAACACCAGGAAAAATTTTATTTTTCTGAAAAACATGGTTTTGCACTTTGCTATCAACAGTTCATTATTTTCAGGTGTGCATTTGCTTACTTCATATAATACATTAATTAACAGATAGCATCCTGGGTCAGGAGGAATATTCAATACTAATCATTGGCTTTGACCACTAACATAATGTTAATTGATGCTGTGACATCATCTTTTGTCACACATTTTCACAGCTTGATTGTTTGTTGGTGAAGCCAATGAATGTGAAAGCAACAAACATCACTGTGGTGATAGACTGATCTATAACTTAGCCTCTTTGAAAAATAGCCACTGATATCATGTTATAGTCACCATGTTGTTTACATCTGTTGCATGTTTTCTACATCACTGGTCAAAGCCAACAACTAGTACTGAATACTGCTCTTTATCCTGCATTTTTGGGGGTAACTCCAACCTGACTCTGCTATATGTGATGACAAAAATTAAAAACAAATTAAATTTTGACTGTATTCATGACACAAATGCTGCACTCTAAGTGAAAAATATTTACTTTTTATTAATCAAAACAAAATAAACTCCATGGAGGACACGGCCTACATTAATTAAACTTTGAAGACTGAATTTTGTGTACTTACGGAATTTTGAACAGCAATTCTTCGTCAACATCACTTTCAACATACTGAGGGGAAAAAAGAGAAATATTATTAGTGTGGAAAAATTAGGGATGTGGTTTTTACTTCGCTGTGTGTGTGTGTGTAAAAAATTAAATATTAGCTATATTTGTGACAAAAAAGGCATCTACTTATGAAGTGCAAAACAGCAAGATTGTCACATGCAAATTTAAAAACTGCTTGAAATATCTGTTTTTCATTCCTCATTATTCTGACAAAAAAGTTTATTAATTCTGAAACAGATTCAACAGTACTTTTAAATGAGTGACTACACTGTAGTTAATAATGTTTCAGAAGAAGGTATCAGATGCCAATCTTTTGTCACATATACTCTTATTGTGTAGCTGTGAGAATGATGTGCACAGTAAGCAATCTGAAAATTTTACTATTTACATATACATTGATATGTAGAATAACAGTGATCACATCACGAAATGTAAATATTGTGTTTCCCATGATACAAGACATAAACGAAAGTTTCATAAAGACTACATGAAGCTCAGTTAACTGTGCCACAACATTTGTACTAAGTTTTTAACACAGTAATAGAAAATATAACATAACATTGACAACTTAAAGATATTTAAAAATAGAGCATTCATATATCAAAAGAATAACTGTTTAGGTTCAAACAGTTGCGCATAGAAAGCAGCCATGGTAAAACAAACAGGGGCGGACAGCAGCTACATCACTAAAAATTGTACAGAGAATAAGCACACTTTCATAAATATGTGCCTGTTTTTATTAAAAATGCATATTGTAATATAAAAATTGCAAATGAAGATTTCACCCACCTATAACAACCTGAAACAACTCAGCAGTAGCCTTCTCTACATATTTATTTTGCCTGCACTATTATGTGAAATACCAAAGCAAACCATATTTTGTATTAGTTTCCTGAATACTCCGTACAACAACAATCTTTAATCAATGAGAATTAAGCATGGCATGTGGGAGCAGGCTATATTTTGCCATGTACGTAGGAACTATATCACTATATTAGAGGAGGACAGTTGCTACTCACCATATAACGGAGACGCTGAGTCGCTGATACACACAACAGAAAGATTCTCACACTTATAGCTTTCGGTCATTAAGGTCTTTGTCAACGATACATGCAAACCGCTGCGATCAGCATTTCCGCTATATGGTCAGTAGCAACTTCACTTATCTAATATTGTTACAGTCCACCCTGGATTTTCCATTGTTGGAACTAAATCACTGATATAACTTCGTTACCACCAATGTAACAGCAGACAGTACTTCGTTCTGTTCACAGACATTTCTTATATCAACATCTAATCACATCATTGCAGGTTTGTGATAATGACACTTAATTTAGATACTGGACAATTTTCACAGAGATCTTCAAATTCTGTGCTTTCACTGCCAAGTTACTTTCTTCCTGATTTACACACTAATGATTGCAACTATGGCAATACCCAAGTGTAAAAAATTATATGCTTACATTAAATACAATTGGTAATAGCTAATGTTTACATAACATCCAATTACAAGTCATGCTCGCACTCAACTGGAGAAAAGGCATACATTTTCTCAGAATTTTCATGAGAATGTGTCATCCCGAACAAAATTTGTAAACATCTGCCTTTTAGTTACAACATGGTAATATCTGCCATGTCTGTTACAACAACCCAACATTTCACAGACACCCTTTCCTATTTCCTTCCTCAACATTTCCCATTTCCCCACTATCTCAGTACATGCTTCCCTTATTTTAACAGTAGTTTGGTTTGTCTACTTTGACACTAATAAAAATGATCCACACAGTGATTTGTTCTTGTTTTTGGGTTCACCTTGCTGTTCTACAACAGCAACTTTTGATACCCCAAAGCACACTACCTTCACAATGACCAAGTGATCATGCTGCCTTAAAAGACAATTCAACAATTTCTTATGCCTACTGCTGCACCACACTTACATCATGCATTTTCACATTACTCCCAACATAAACATTTACCATTAAACTTTCTATCCTCCTAGTACATAAGATATCAAAGAACCATATACAATTCATATATTACAGTCCAAGTGCCTCAAAAATAGTATACATTCCCAGTTGCAAGCACAGTGTGTATAAAATAGGTGACTCACATCTTTTTCCTGCAGTAAAATTGAGTCAATATCCCTGCTAGCCCTCTAACACAACTGCAACCTAGTAACACTCCATCTACTCACAAAGACTACACTCCCGATTAACAAACTCAACGGAACTTGTACCAGGTTAAGCAAATATACAAAACTTGTTTGTCTTTAACAACTGTTTAGTATTACAGACTAATATCTGTTGGTTTCCCTGTAGTTTCTCAGTGCTAAATTTGACTAATATATTGTAGTAATGCTATCATTCGTCTTAAGAGCACACCTCACGTTTCTAAATCAGTTAATACTTCAATTCTAACTATAGCCAAGCAATGTTTGTGATCAATGATTACTGTTTATTTTGTTATCCTGGATCCCTTCCAAAACCTACCTATTGTGTGCCACACACCCCCCCCCCCCCCCCCTCAGATCACCCCTAATTTTACACATTTTCATTCAACTGTTGCTTTTACTTCTCATATTACAGACACTTTCTTCTCAAATGTGAAGCAGCTACACATCATTCACAGGCACGCAAAAAAAAAAACCTTATATGTATCACGTCATCCCTTGTGTATGACACGTTTATATCGTACAAGGGTTATTCGGGAAGTAAGGAACAATCGGGCATGAAATGGAAACCACAGCGAAAATCCGATGAAGTTTTGCACAGGTGTGTTGGGTAGTGTCTCTAGTATGCCCGTCAATCGCATTACGTCGTTCTTTTTAGTTCTGAGCACACAGGGAACACACAAAGATACCTAGAACAATAGTGTCTCCCACCGAGTACAAGGGCCTGGTGAGAAATTTCGCCTGAGTCTATGCAATCAACACTACATAACTGTCATGTGTTTTCTTCTTCAAGACAATTCTCAGCTGCGTTCTGCTGGGGCAATTCTCCTGCGTAGTTTTCAATTGCAAATGTTTGATTACCCACAATACAAACCATAACTGTCTCCCTCCGAGTTTCATCTCTGCTCACATGAACCGCAGGCTATGAAGACAACATTTCGGCACAGACAATGAGCTGTAGGCCAGCGTAGAGAATTGGCAGAAAAGAAAGCACTGGCAGCTGCCTTCTATAACGATGGTATTGGAAAGTCGGTACAACGCAACAACAAACGTCTAAGTCAGATCGGCGACCATGGAGATATGTAGCTGGAAGTTGTAGCTAACTGTTGCAAATAAAACAGTTTTGATTTTCAGGGTGGTTTCCATTTCACAACCTATCGTTCCTTACTTTCCGAATAGCCCTCGTAGTATGATTCAGTATTGTACTGTCAGAATGCAAGATAGGTCACCTCTACCAACAACATAACTTCAGCTTCCTACTTGCCTCCAAACTACTTCAGCCAACACCATCCCCCTCATCCTCATATCCCACAATGCACACCTAATCAGAGACGTATGCTGCACTGTCCTCCTTCCTCCTCTACACAATTTACAATTGCTTGTACATGTTACCTTTTGTACCATTAACCTTTTCTTTCAAAGAATCTTACCTCTTTTCCTCATCTTTCTTCTATCCTAATAAGTCAATTGGATGCCTCAGAACTGTGGTAACCTTTCTCCTTGCTATTGATACAACTTTCTTGAAAAAGTGGTGCCACTATTAAACAAAATTTTCTCGTTTCCTTTTGGCAATATTACACAAGTTAGCCATTAGCTGTTTTTTCCCCCTGCAACGTAATTGCTGACTTGAAACTCTTTCCTGGGTATCTAAAAGAATATTACAGGTCAATGTAATACTGAACAACATAAGCAGAATTGGAGGTAGTAATTCATAACTCTTCAGTAGAATGAGAGACAGTAAATAGTTTCGTTACATGATGCTACAAGTGGTGGGGAAACCTTATCCAGCAGTTTTCCTTCATGTATAGATGTTGCAAAGCTCTATCACTCAAAATGATGAACATGCTGTTCCTCAATTCACTCTTCAGAAGAGATGTGCGCACAGAGCAGATAACGAGACAAAACTTCTTGTACTCCAAAGAAGTCACGGTATAATTGACAATAGCTGACTCAATTATTCAAAGCAGCCTCTCCAAGTTAGTTCCACTTTATTCTCAGCAGACCACATTCCACAGAATGGAAAGTAGAAACAATCCTGATACATCATCAGATCATTTACACTAACTATGAAATAAATATACAACTGATATTGAGATTTTGAGAGATTTATTTGATGCTGATAATGAATCACATACTAGTCGTCATATTTTTAAACTCTATGTATGGTTTGCTTCTGTGCTTTTCAATTGGAAAATAATTATCTATCACGTTCAGTATAACAGGTCACAGAAAAATGAACAGCTTGAGAATTTGTAACTCAGCAGAGTTGTCACAATAGGTTCATAAAGTTCCATCAGTAGGTTTAACTGTAATTCAATATCCATACAGTGTAGATGCCAAGATGAATGTTTGTATGGGAGGGTGGGGAGAGACAGATCCTGGTGTACAGAGTATTTTTGATATTTTCGAAGACCTGTAAGCAGCTATCAAAAAAATCCAGTTTCGAGCCTGTAAAAAAACTGCACAGTACCAAATCTGAAATCATTTTCACACTACACTACGTTTTTCCTTCCCCCGAGAGCTACGGGGGTCGGTGCCACAGCCCTCAGGTAATGTGAAGTTATCACTATTAATGTGTAAGCCTTTTCATCATACTGGTATAATACTGTGCATCCACTAGGTGTATCCAACAAAGAACTTAAGTTTTTCTTTCCATGACTAGTCCCATGGGACAAGCAAATCTGATGTGTGTTTCACTCAGGCTGTATATAACAAGATTCCAAATATATGAAGATTTTTTTACAAACAAATACAAAATTTTACTTTAAGTGCGCCAATAGATTTATAATACAACTGCATTTATACGTTACTCTTACCCATGAGTTCCGAATAATTTATCTGTACTATTTACTAATTATCTTACTGCAAAATTACGTTTTGACAATGTTAATCGTGCAGCATACTCTGTTCATACTAAGTACAACACAGGAGGAAGACAATTGGTTTAACCAGTGTACTTCAGCACTAAGTTTATTAAATATTGCTCAACATTATTTAAAAATGCTTATTTCGGTTGTGGCGCATTGCCAATCTCAACTTCTAAACTCAATCGAAAAACAGCCGCAAGTTAGATTTAACATAAAATAGACATAGGGATCAACAGGAATACGTTCCAAAGTGGTGTGGACTAATGTATTAAACTGACAGATATGTCTTCCTTTAACGAAACTGTTACACGACATCAAATCAAAATACAGACTATGAGTACCGAAAACTTAAGCATTCTATTAATTTTTATCTTTCACGTCATCTTAACGTTCCACACGGCCAGCTGATGAAAGATACCTGTCTAACAAGATTATTGATAGATGGATAAGGATGAAGTCTGACTGGAAGGTTACAACGACCACACTGTTCACACATGGACATATACATATAGGAAACTTTTTATTGAGAAATCTAGGCACAGCATACAATTTAATTCTGATGTGAGAGCGCTTAAAAATAAATATATTTAGCGTCCGCACTTCTTATACGCTTACGAGTCAATTAGCACGGGAACATTTAAGGCAGCCAAAGTGCACTTTTAGTTGAATTTAACAACATAAATATAAGCACAGCTTCATAAATTTTAATTATATTTCGCGGAGAACGACAACTGATGCAAATTTTATACCTTTTCGTAATCTAGTCTGTCTTCCCAAGCTTTAAACACAGTTTTACCCGACCCTTCAACCTTTTCATTCAAGCATTCCAGATTTTCTGTGTCTATTTTAGTGTAAAGACTATACTGCACTCCCATTTCCGGACTATCGTCAATTTCATGATCATGATCGCCACTGCAACTATGCGAATGCCGAGACATCGTGTTTTAGTCGGACCACGCCAGACACCCTGACACTCACAACATCCGCAGCCCTCCACAACCAATATACACTATGATTCTATGACAAAGCGCTCTCGAAGAGTCAAACAACCCATACATCTCGATTATCGCCAAGGATGTCATTATCTACACAGACATGTCTGTGATGTATGTGACCAATGTTCTCTGATCCTCTGTGACTGACACTTCGCTGAGAGTTAAAATGTTCAAATGCGTGTGAACACAAACCCATACTCGAGGGAGGACTCAAAACTCCGCGGTAGGGGCCGCACTATTAGTGACATGGCGCCTCTAACAGCGCGGGCACCCCACGCGGCTCGCGTGAGTCCTCAACGTCAATAAAATTATTAAGTATATAACCGCGAAAACGAGATTGATGTATATTTTATTAACTCATATCTCTACACAAACAATAATTGTGATAATAATAAAATGAAAGGGTCACTCATTCCTACTGTTTTAAGCATTTGAGATAAAACAAGTTAAAACAACACACCACTGTGTGAAACATGTTACCTCAATACACAGCTGATAAATAAGCCTATAAATTCTTAGAAATTCTATAACCACTAATCATTAAACCACATATAACAGGATTCTTCTAAACGCAAACCTGTTTCGAATTTTTGAGTTTTGGAATATAGGGCATGATCCTATCACCGTCTATTTCCGATACATACTGGTAGAAGCTTCTCCAGCTAACTCATAACAAACCGAAGCAAACTTCATAGCGGATATTCTTTATTAATTTTGTGTGGTAAATCGCTGAGAAGTGAACCGAAGTTTCAAAACATCGACGTTTATTTGTTACCGGTAACGAAAATATGTACATACAAACACATCAGACAATATTTACAAGGCCTATTTACCTCACCCATTACGTTTATTCCTCTACGTAGGAAATAACGGAATAAATAACTAATTTTCTCCTACAATAAAGCTGACTTTTTCACTCAGAAAAAGATAATTGAACGAAAATTGCTTCATCAATTTACGTCCTTATTTATGAACAGTGCAACCGTCAGCTCTATTTTGTTATTGTAAAACCTAAATCATTTTTCACTTTCATATGTCTTGTCTCACTTATGGAAGATCACTTAGGAAAAAATATCCAAGTTGTCAAGGAAGATTTGCAGTTTGACATGAAAACAAAGAAATATGATACACTACAGATTAAGAAGTACCAAAAGCACGAAATCTATTTAACCTATATTACTAAGAGAATATTGAGAACCCTGAACCACTTGTAGGTTGCCTATCTAACACCTCCAACATGCAACAAAAATTTGATTTACACTATTTCATGACATTAATGACCGAATTTAAAAAAATTGTATTCCTTCATAATCTACTCAATAAGAGATATAATCCTACACTCTAATACAATAAGACGAAAACTACAGTTAGAAACTGTGTGCTTATCTTGAGGGAGCCTAACTGACGGGGCGCTAATACACCGACTGTCTTCATCCAGTATTTGAGAATCAGAGCACTTAGCGACTTACAATAAAGTTTACACATAGTATCAAACCTTTGCAAAACGTTTTCTCCCTGACTTCCCTACAAAATGATGTAAGAAAAAGTTTGTCGCTTACTACGTTTTCGCTGTTCATGCAGTGAAACTTCATTATCAGGTATGATGTTTTAATTTATTACTTCATTACTGCTGTCTCTATTTGCGATACAGTTTGCAGACAGTATCCACATATATCACTGAATGTACCTGCAAAATTACATCATTGAGTGAAACATAGTTTAGGAGACATGACGTTATAGACTTTTGATGCGCAAAAAACTAACTTGTGCTTAAAATGAAGCGCAGTAAATCTTCAACATTAGGCATGACGTTTTAATATATTACTACTTTACTACTAACTCTGTTCACAACATATTTTGCATCTTTACTACTAACTCCATTCACAACATATTTTGCAGATAATATTTACACATATCGCTGAATGTACCTGCAAAATTATATCACAGTATGATACACAGTTTAGGAGGGTTGACCTCATAAACATTGAGATACGTGAAAAAGTTGCTTCTGATTAAAATGGAGCGCCAATTACCCAGACTATATTCATCCTGTGTTTGACAAAGAGAGCACTTAACGATTTCCAACGAACATTAAGTAAATTTCAAAACAATTCTAACACAGCAACTCGTTTGTAAAGTAATCAGGCGTTTAAAGATATTATACACATGGAAGTTCGATTCTTTAAAGAATCGGAGTTTACTGATAGACTACTGTAGCAGCAGTGAATGCAGGGAAAATAGGTTAGCAGATGACAACACAGTTCCTCCACAAACGACACAAACCTTGATGTGACGTGATGTGTGAAATTGACGGCCTGCATGAAATTCATAGTGGAATATTTTTATGTGATGTGACAGCAAATGTGATCAGAGCCGTGCATCCCACCATATTTACCCGTCTGAGCCTGCCTATGGCTGACTGCTCCGTTCTGTTGTCCCACAGTGCAGGAATGGAGTGCGCGAGCCACGATGCGCCTTCGAGGGGTCTTTGAGCGCAAGAACCAACAGAGCTTGTGCAACAGGGAGATAGCATTGGGAAGGCGAGAATAAATGACAACACAAGTATGGATTTGCTTTCTGAAGTGTCAGCACTGCTCTGAGAATCATGAAGGTTTAATATGCTAGGAAGAGGGCGTTCTTGATCCTTTGTAAAGAAAATAACTCATAATCCTTTTAAAATTATGATGTAACACAGTAATACATAATACAACAATGAACATAGCAGAAAAAAACTTTTGTTTGTTTATACAATTCTTGCTTCCCTTTTTACAGTTCTTCATCCACAGTTGTAATATCGTCTAGAAATGTTTCAATCATCAATTTGTAGCCCCTGTTTACTATATTCTTGTTTGCATAATGTTCATGGGTCATTTTCCACAAACAAGATTTTTCACTGTGCAAGTTTATAAGTTCTTCGATATAGGCATTGGCTGACGCCTCCATGTGTTGCTGTCACATGAAATCAACAGAAAAACTTTCTGTGAGTGATTCTCACAGAAATCCGCCAGAAAACCCATTCTAAAAGGTGCAGCTGACGACCTCAAAGTCGTGTCTCCATTAACACACAGGCATAGACTTCAGGTATTCCAGAATCCATTGGAAATATCTGTGCCCTTCGCTAAAATCCGCTTGTGTGTGGCCACTTAATACAGCCCTACACAGACAGTTCAGCGCAATACACTGAAGCGTCCAAGTGTAACCAACTCCCAATTATTATGGTTTTCTTGTCAATGCTTTTGGCTATTGTGAGGTCAGACATGGTCTACTAGCCAGAGTAGCACTCGTCCTTGGATATCGAATAAAGAAAATGTTGATATAACATTAGTTAAATGCAGGAGCGTCTATGCCAAGGTCCCAGAATTAATCTCACTTATAAACGATAACAATGCCCACATAGAACTAGGGACAGAAACTGGCTGAAAACAGAGGTTAACAGCAATGAAATTCTAAGCTCAGACTGGAACGTTTATCACAAAGATAGATTGAACTCAGCTGGTGGAGGTATATTTATATTAATAATTAGTACAGTAATTTGTGTAGACATAAGTGTTAAAGGTGTGTCAAACTTGCTCGTTGGTTCCTTTTGTGGAC
The DNA here is from genome assembly GCF_023864345.2 of Schistocerca serialis cubense. NCBI lineage: Eukaryota > Metazoa > Arthropoda > Insecta > Orthoptera > Acrididae > Schistocerca > Schistocerca serialis. Next base: position 246,088,773 of record NC_064639.1, on the reverse strand, counting down.
TCCCTGCCTCAGTAGCAAGAGTAGCAGAACAGTTGAAGGGAAACTTGGAGAAAATTTTGTGTAAAATTTCCTGGATATGATCTAGTTCGAGTAGAGATTTTAATGCACATACAAGCTATAGATTGGGGGACTCAAGTTGTTAGGAGGGACTGTAGGGACAGATAATCAAGTGAAATTGCATTGAATAGTTCATCACAGAACCATCTCATGAAGATAACATCTTAGACCTGCTTGCGACAAACAGACCCGAACTTTTCGACTCAGCGTAGAACAGGGAATCTTGAATTACAGAATCAAATGATATGGCTGTTAACAGGACTACAAAGAAAGGCAGGAAGAGCTTTCTGTTTAGCAAGAGAGCAAGAGACAGATATCAGATTATCTAACAGGTCATCACGAAAATTTCATCTTCATGACTGACAATGTTGAGTGTCAATGGACAAGGTTCTAGAGCTTCGTACAATATGCTTTAGACAAGAGTATGTCCAAGGCAAAATTGTGAGGGATGAGACTGAGAACTGTGATTTGAAAATCGTGTTAGCAAGCTGCTACGAAAGCAAAGAGAACTTTCCTGCTAATTTTAATGTAACCAAATCCTCACAGATAGCATGAGGAGAGCTATGCATGAGGTGTTCAGCAAATAGAAAAGTAAAGCTCTATCTATCAATTTAACACAAAATCCTAAGAAGCTCTGATCTTATGTTATACAATTAAATGGATCGATGCCATCTGCCCACTCTGTGACCATAACGACATGCAAAGAAAGAACTAGAATATGTAAGAACTAGGATATGTAAATGATCTGAGACTCATATTGATAATATCTTTGTAGAGAAATCCAGGGAAAAACGTCATGTCACAAAACCAATAGTAAATGGGCTACCTGATCATGACAAGCAGCATCTTGTGTTAAATGTTGAAACTTGTCAGGATAAGAACCTATTAAATCTGTGTACAGGAGGGTAATGAATAAGTCAAAAACTGAGAAATTCAGGAAATTGTTCAAAGACATGAACTGGATAGATGTTTACAATACTTCTGACTCAAATTGAAAAAACAAAGTATTCATTAAAAAAGTTACCTCCACTTTTGAAAATTGTTTTCCCCTAAAGGTAACTCAAATCACACAGAAGTTAAAAAATAAATTGCGGATCACACAAGGAATAAATATTTCATGTGGGACAAAAAGGAGACTGTGTCTACTATCTGAGAATAGCTCTGAAGTTAGCACTGTAATGCATTACAAATAATACTGCAAAATACACTCCTGGAAATGGAAAAAAGAACACATTGACACCGGTGTGTCAGACCCACCATACTTGCTCCAGACACTGCGAGAGGGCTGTACAAGCAATGATCACACGCACGGCACAGCGGACACACCAGGAACCGCGGTGTTGGCCGTCGAATGGCGCTAGCTGCGCAGCATTTGTGCACCGCCGCCGTCAGTGTCAGCCAGTTTGCCGTGGCATACGGAGCTCCATCGCAGTCTTTAACACTGGTAGCATGCCGCGACAGCGTGGACGTGAACCGTATGTGCAGTTGACGGACTTTGAGCGAGGGCGTATAGTGGGCATGCGGGAGGCCGGGTGGACGTACCACCGAATTGCTCAACACGTGGGGCGTGAGGTCTCCACAGTACATCGATGTTGTCGCCAGTGGTCGGCGGAAGGTGCACGTGCCCGTCGACCTGGGACCGGACCGCAGCGACGCACGGATGCACGCCAAGATCTTAGGATCCTACGCAGTGCCGTAGGGGACCGCACCGCCACTTCCCAGCAAATTAGGGACACTGTTGCTCCTGGGGTATCGGCGAGGACCATTCGCAACCGTCTCCATGAAGCTGGGCTACGGTCCCGCACACCGTTAGGCCGTCTTCCGCTCACGCCCCAACATCGTGCAGCCCGCCTCCAGTGGTGTCGCGACAGGCGCGAATGGAGGGACGAATGGAGACGTGTCGTCTTCAGCAATGAGAGTCGCTTCTGCCTTGGTGCCAATGATGGTCGTATGCGTGATTGGCGCCGTGCAGGTGAGCGCCACAATCAGGACTGCATACGACCGAGGCACACAGGGCCAACACCCGGCATCATGGAGTGGGGAGCGATCTCCTACACTGGCCGTACACCACTGGTGATCGTCGAGGGGACACTGAATAGTGCACGGTACATCCAAACCGTCATCGAACCCATCGTTCTACCATTCCTAGACCGGCAAGGAAACTTGCTGTTCCAACAGGACAATGCACGTCCGCATGTATCCCGTGCCACCCAACGTGCTCTAGAAGGTGTAAGTCAACTACCCTGGCCAGCAAGATCTCCGGATCTGTCCCCCATTGAGCATGTTTGGGACTGGATGAAGCGTCGTCTCACGCGGTCTGCACATCCAGCACGAACGCTGGTCCAACTGAGGCGCCAGGTGGAAATGGCATGGCAAGCCGTTCCACAGGACTACATCCAGCATCTCTACGACCGTCTCCATGGGAGAATAGCAGCCTGCATTGCTGCGAAAGGTGGATATACACTGTACTAGTGCCGATATTGTGCATGCTCTGTTGCCTGTGTCTATGTGCCTGTGGTTCTGTCAGCGTGATCATGTGATGTATCTGACCCCAGGAATGTGTCAATAAAGTTTCCCCTTCCTGGGACAATGAATTCACGGTGTTCTTATTTCAATTTCCAGGAGTGTATTTAAGCAAGTAATCCAGAAATCGAGGTAGTTTTATTATGAGAAAAAGATAATTATATCAGGCAACAAAATAAAAGCTGTATGGGGTATAGTGAAGACAGAGACAGGTAGGGCCAAAAAGGAAGAACAGATAGCTCTAAAAATAAATGAGACTTTGGTAACAAGGGCATGTAGTGTTGCAAACCACTTAAACAAATACTTCAGTTCTGTTACTTACAGCTTGGGGTTATCAGGTTCAGTGATCAGCGCAGTGGAGTATCTGAGACCAGTCTTCAAAAATAAATTCAGTAAAATGGAAATGACTGACACTCACATCTCCCAAAGAAGTAGCATTAATCACAAAATCCTTAAAATCTAATTTTTCCAGTGGGTATGGTAGCATACCAATGATGTTCATCAAAGGGTGCCCTAGCAGGTTGAGTTCTGTCTTACGTTATTTGTGTATGCTGTCTCTTATCAATGGAACATTCCCAGATTGGCTAAAATATGCTGAAGTTAAGCCTCTTTACAGGAAGGGGGACAAAGAGATACCATCAAACTATCGACCAATCACATTTTTGCCATCCTTCTCAACAATATTTGAAAAGGTTGTGTTCAAGCGCCTCCTTAAGCATCTGATTGCAAATAATATACTGTCCAAGTCACAGTTTGAATTTCTTAATGGTTGTGATATAGAGAAAGCTATTTACACTTAGAGTGAGAATGTACTTAATTTATTAGATAATAAATCAGAGGCTACAGCCATTTTTATGACCTGTCAAAAGCCTTTGACTGTGTGAACCACAGCATTCTTTTAAGTTAGATAGAATATTATGGTGTCACTGACAATGCTGCGAAGTGGTTTGAGACTTATCTATCTAACAGGAAACAAAGGGTGTCATTGCAAAATACCTGTGCAGTAAGCAGTCAGTCTTCATCTGATTGAGAATTAATTACATGTGGTGTTCCTCAAGGTTCCACCTTAGGTCCATTGCTTTTTCTTGTGGGCATTAATGACCTCTTGCTGTTGCAATCCCAGATGCTACATTTGGTTTGTTTGCAGATGATACAAACATTGTAATAAGTGGCAAGTCAAGTACAAATTTAGAAATAGCTGCTAATCGAATTTTCACTGTCATTAATAAATGATATAAAGCTAATTCACTGTCATTAAGCTTTGAAAAGACCCTCTATTTGCAGTTCATAACCTGTAAGAGATTTCCTTCCAGCATGTGTACAACATATGAAGATATGTAGATCGAAGAGGTTGACAGTGTTAAATACCAGGGATTATGACTCGATAATAAATTCAGTTGGGAAGGGCATATCACAGAATTGCTTAAGCACCTAAACAAGTCTGTATTTGCAGTGAGAGTGATTTCAGATTAAGAGATATAAATATAAAAAAAACTTGCATACTTTCCTTACTTTCATGCTATGATGTCATACGGGATCATATTTTTGGGCAATGCATCGAATTGAGCAAAAGTTTTAATGGTGTGAAAGCCAGTGATAAAATCATTTGTGGTGCAAATTCAAGAACATCATGTAGAAACCTGTTCAAGGAACTTTGTGTTCTAACCACTGCTTCTCAGTACATTCGTTCCTTAATGAACTTTTTTGCAAGTAATATATCTCTATTTCCAACCAATAGCTCAATACATAGTATCAGTACTAGGAGTAAGAACAGTCTATATAGAGACCTCGGTCCAAAAAGGGGTCCAGTATTGAGGAATACACATTTTCAATAAATTTCCAGCAACCATTAAAAACTTGGTTTCAGACAAAGCAGGGTTTGAACAGAGTTTGAAAGACCTTTTGATAGGCAACTCAACCTACTCTATAGATGAATATTTTAACAGAAACTGTAAAGCCAGCTTAACTAAAAATGTCTGTTAAATTTTACTTTTGACAGCACTTGTGTCACAACAGTCAAGATTAGGTACTTTGTGTATGATAAATTTATTAATAGTGCATAACAATGTTCCATTCTGACAGTGTGTTAATTCTAAAAATATTAGCTGTTCCAGTTTACTGCATTGCATTCTCGTATTTCGACAATCTCCTGACAGATGAACAAGATAGTAAGTACTATATTCAAATGTTTTATCTTTTTATGTTATACTTTCTGTCATGTTCCACACCCACGAGAATCATCTTTTTTTGGTCTATGGAACGAAAATCGAATCTAATCTAATCTAATCCAATCTAACGACACAGGAAAGGCTGAAATACTAAACGTCTTCTTCCAAAATAGTTTGAGAGAGGAAGATCGTGCTGTAGGTGCTCCTTTAAATCGTTGCACAAATAACGAAATGACAGGTATCGAAATAAGTGGCCAAGGGACAGAAAAGCAACTGCAATCACTCAACAGAGGGAAGGTCACTGGACAGAGTAGGCGAAAGAACAACTAGCAGCAGTGCACTGTAGGTCTCACGAGGAGCGAAACGTTCCTAGTGATGAGAATAAAGCACATGTCAAACGTGTTTTCAGCTAAGGGTCGTCGAACAGACACAAAAAAATATCTGATGTCGGTCTATTGTCGAATTTCGGAAAATGTTTTGTGCTGGCGTATTACGACATTTCTGGAGACTGAAAATCTCCCCTGAAGAAGCCAACAAGGGATTGTGCGAAACCCAGCTCGCCCTGTTCATCTATGAGATCCAGAAAGAAGTATGTACAGGCACCCAAATAGATGCCATGTTTCTTTACTTCTGGAAGGCTTTCGATACAGTTACAAACTGCCACCTAATGAACAAAATATGAGGATATGGAATATCTGACAAGCTGTGTGATTGGACTGAGGTGTTTCTAGCCAACAGAACACAGCATGTCATCCTGAATGGAGAGAAGTCTTCAGTCATAAAACTAACTTTGCGTGTGCCCCATGAGAGTGTTATAGGGCCATAGCTTTTCACAACATATTTAAGTCTGCAGTAGATAACGTTTGAAGTTCAGTGAGGCTTTTTGCGGCTGATGCTGTTGCACACAGAGAAGTCGCGATGCTACAAAATTGTGGCGAAATACAGGAATACCTTCTGAGGATCGATGCTTAGAGCTGGGAGTGATTGTTGACCCTCAAAGTAAGCAGTTGTAAGGTATTGCATATACATTGACAGGAAGGCTATTATATGATTATACAATTTCAGAACAATCACTGGAAGTAATTACGTCCACAAAATCTCTAGGGGTATGCACACAGGGTGATTTCAAGTGGAAAGACCACCTAAAATTAATCACGAGTAAGGCAGATACCAAACTGAGTTTAGTTGGAAGAATCTTCAGGAAATATAGTCCAAAACAAAGGAAACAGGTTACAAACATACTTTGTTCGACCAATACTTGAATATTGCTTGTCAGAATTGGACCTGTACCGGGTAGAACAGACACAGGAAAAAAGAAGCATGTTTCGTTATAGGTTCATTTAGTAAGTGCAAAAGCGTCACGGAGATGCTCAGCCAAATCCAGTGATAGGCGCTGCATGAGAGACATTTTGTATCACAGTATGGTGTACTGCTAAAGTTCAAAGAGTGTAGATTCTCAGATAACTCGGCAATGCTCCGTACCGTCTCTGTGAACAAGTGGTTATACTAGAGCGAACAGAAGAGAACACTTGATACTTGAAAATTCCTCGTCAGCCTGGCATCTGTAACACGTAGGATTGATAAAGAAAATACAGAAGATTCAAAGAAGAGTGGTATATTCCATTACAGGGTCATTTAGTAAGCGAAGAAGTGGCAGACACTGCAGGAGAAGAAATCTGCATCGTAGTATGGCTTACTGTTGAAGTTCCTAGAGCATACATTCCCAGAGGAGTCGACCAATATACTGCTTCCTCTTGAGTATATCTCAAGGAAGGAGCATCAAAATAAAAGTAGAGAGTTTCGAGTCCACATAGAGATGTACCAGCATTCGTTCCTTCCATGAGTCATACATAACCGGAGCAGAAAATGGAGGAAGTGACACTTGTAGACAAAATACCCTCTGTGACACACCATAAGGTGGCTTGTGCAGTACAGATGTAGATACAGCCTGGACATGTAATATGACAAATGTCTCCAGTGGTCATATTATGGAAATAGACTGCTGCATATTAAATAACGAGAGGAAAAATACAAGTTAACTTAAGCTGGATTTGTCAGTACATCCTGCAGTTAGACAGCTGGATGACTTTACAATTGCTGGACGTACGCTGGATGAACTACAAAGAGAGACTATCAGAAGAGAAGTTCCTACAGCAACTTCTCGTTAACCCATTTCTCTTTTTCGATTTACGTGGGCCTGAGATAGTGATTATAGTAGTTATATGTTGCCTAAGTAAATATTATAAAAGTTGCAGAGACTGTCTTAAATTTGTGTTCAAGACAATGAATGACGATTGTTGCCAGAAAATACGTGTTAGGAAGACTGTTGTAAATCAGTGCTCAGATGGGGATGTGGTCAGGTATCGTCCTACTAGAAGGATATCAATAGAAGTGAGAAAATAATTTTTGATAGGTCTAGAGTGGCTGGTAGACGTGTGACAAGTCATGCCAGTGGCGGTGTTCCTCCTTGTGGCATAGCAACAATGGACAAAGTACTTTTCACCACACACTGTAAGGTGAAGTGCGAAGTATGCATGAAGATCTAGATTACTATTATTATTACTGTCATTATTGTTATCATTATTATTGTCACATACACATACATATCCAACAGCAAAGGTCCTGTACGTGGGCAGGGAAGGGGAGAAAAGGTTATTGGATACTGCTTACAACAACGAAAATGTACAGGAGGTCGAGCGGTCAGGACTTGTAAGTGGGCATCCAGGGCTAAAAGGCCGCGCCTGCGGAGGAAGTTACCAGATTTAGGGCAGTCTAGGAGGTCGAACAACTAATTGAAATGGGCAACGGAATGGGAGGCGGTTCACGTTAATTGATGTCGGTAGCCAGT